>NC_069657.1:317739173-318989173 GCF_027244095.1 Hemicordylus capensis
AAGGCTCTTTGATTTGGTCCCATGGGGACTAGAATAATTATCCTGCCCTTAAAGTCTTCTCCATGCAACGGAGGAGAAGTGGGGAGGAGGGATGGGGGGGGGAGGAAAGAAGCAGAAGAGGAAGAAAAAGTAGGTTTGTTTTGTTTTTGTTTTAGTAGAGGAAGTTAAGGAGAAAAAGGTGAAGAAAAAATTGGAAGATAGGAGGTAAGAAGGAGGAAAAACGCTCAGGGTGCAAAAGAAAGAGAAAAAAGCTGCCTGGAGCTGCCAAAGGACAGAAAGAACTGGGGCGGGGTTATCTCGGCTCGGGTAGGCGTGTCTTTCTTTCTTATCCAATCAAGTTCTGTTCTGCCTTGGCGCTCCTGGAGGGGGATAACCCATAGAGATGTCCCTCTCTTACAGCAACCAAGAACCTGGGTTAAAGTGATGGTGTGGAAGCAAGGTAGGAGGAAAAACCTTGCTTCCACACAATCACTTCTACCCAGTTTTTCCTCCTACCTTGCTTCCAAACAACCAAAAATTGGGTGCACACACAGGCTCCCAAACCCGGGGAGAACACAGCTCTTGGTTGTGTGAATGACCTCAGTGTCTACTTCTGCAATAAGAGTATTACCCAATACAGCAGCACTAGTATGAAGTTCCCAGTCTACCCTATTGCTACCTAAGCATTGCTGATTGTGATGCTTTGCCAGTGCAGTGAATGGCCTGTAAGACTGGACCTAAAGTGTGCCTGTTTCAAATCCTGTATCACATTGCCCAACAATCAATTACTTCTGCACACAATCTGCTTACCCGTACTAGTGGCAGAGTTGCTTTGGCCTTCATCAGAGTATTGACAAGGATACTGCAAAGGTTCATCAGCTCCTGGAAAGTACTGCAAAGAAGTAAAGTTGGAAGAGCCTAATAATTAACAATTTTATACTCCCTTATCCTAGCAACTGAATTCAGCAAGATAAGGTACAAAGAACAATACTACTTTGCCTCCCATTTGGCCTGTTAGAGAAACTCAGGAACTAAAGTCAGACACAACACTAAAGGACTGTGCGCGTGTCTATACTCCAATGGCTGGTACATCCTAAGGATAGTTTTTTTAAAAAAGCAAGCAGGAAGTTTCAATCTTACCTTGTGTGCAAAAATCAGGAAGGGAAGGAGAAGCGAGTTAATCTGAGGCTCATCCCTGTACATTAGGTCATGGTTCAGAGTTATGCCTGAACCAAGCCAAGGACTATTTTTAAAAAAGCAATTTCCTTGTCTTCTACCTATTACTACTACGATGAATATTTATATACTGTTCTTCAATCAAAGTTCTCAAAGAAAATTTGTAATTTTCAGTTTAGTCAAATCACGTCATTGTTTAAAGCAAAATGTCACTGAAACATAAAAATGCTTAGGAAGTAAACAGAAGAGAAAGTGTAGCATGCCTTGCAAATAGTGCTGCCATCAAGCAAAGACTGAAGTAACCAACTATTATGTTGGCCCTACTAGTAAAAAGATATTGGCTCACAAACCAAATAATGAAACACATGCGTTAGGCATTATGGGGACGTGGTGGTGGTGGTGGTGAAAACATGCTCATAGTTCCGTGAGCCCATGTCCTCTGTGTGTTGTGGAACAGAGCAAGTGGGGACTTCTTGTGCAGCATTCTTTTCTCCTGAAGCCCTCTGTCACCACAGAAACATCACAGAGGGCTGAGATGCATTTCTGTGGCAACAGAAGGCTTCAAGGGGAAGGGAGAGCAATGCACAAGAAGTTCTTTCTTGCTCAGATATGCAACAACGTACGTGCAATGGGGGCACACAGAGCAGTGTGTGCATTCCCCACATCCTCCTAATGCCTGCAACACATGCACTTTGTTAGCTGATACTGAGCCATTGTATATGTTACAACAGAGGGATTATTGAACTTCAGGGATGTCTGGCAAATAATAAAAGGCCATAGTTGTGTGGGAGAGTTAATATGACTGCATGCATTTATTTAATTTATGTATTTATTTTATTCATTTGATTTATATACCGCCCTTCCAAAAATGGCTCAGGGCGGTTTACATCAAAATAAAACCACTGAAATCAATTAATTAAAAACAAAACTATAAAAAACAGCATAAAACGAATTAATAATTAAAACATTTAAACAGTTAAAAACCCTGGAGAACCAGGCTGAACATTTACAGCAGTTAAAAACATTTTACAACAATATTAAAAACTCTGGAAGGCCAGTCCAAACAAATCAGTTTTAAGGGTTCTCCTGAAGGCCAGCAATGAATTCAGGTTACGGATTTCTACTGTGAGTGCATTCCACGGCCCCTGGGAAGCTACAGAGAAGGCCCACCTCGGAGTCACCACCAGACGAACCAGTGGTAACTGGAGATGGATCTCCTCAGATGACCTTAACGTGCAGTGGGGATCATGTAGAAGATGGTGCTCTCTATGAGCCCCATCAGGAAAGACTGTATAAAGTCTTATAAATGATTTGCTAACACAACGCATGCTGTTGATATGCTTGCACAAGTGGAGATCCAGGTTGAGTGGAACCCTGGGTTTTAAAGTCATTGCAAATACAGAAAGTCCTCAACTTAAGACTTTCCAAGTTAAGATAAATGGCACTGAAGCCATTTTTAAATTGCTACCTTTGTTTGTATGCCTTTATATATTGCCCTATATAAAACTCATGGTGGCTTTATTTATTTTAACACATTTTTATATTGCCCCATATGCAAGTCCCTGGGTGGTTCACAATCTAAAAACACAGTTATTAAAACATTTACACAATTAAAACAGTATAAAATACAGATTAAAAACTCTAAAACATAAAAAACTTTAAAATTATAAACTAAAAATGTGGCTAAACAGGTATGTTTTCAGGCCCTCCTTTAAAACATCCAGAGAAGGGGAGACTCCAGTTTTGTTAGGAAGCGTGTTCCAAAGTCTCGGGGCAACCCTAGAAAAGGCCCAGTTTTCAGTTGTCACCAACGAAGCTGGTGGCAACTACAATCAGACCTCCCCAGATGATCTTAATAGGTGGCAACCCCAGAGACCAACCTGGCTGTACCAACTGCAGTTTCCAGGCTAAGTGCAAAGGCAGCCCAATGTAGAATGCATTGAAGTAATCAAATCTGCTTATGCACCACTGTTTTAAGGTCGTTTATCTCCAGGAATGGACGTAGCTGGCATATCAGCTGAAGCTGATAGAAAGCCCTCCTGGCCACTACCTCAATCTGCGAGACTAGAGAGTGGTTTAGGTCCAGAAGTACTCCCAGACTATGTACCTGCACTTTCTGGGGTACTGTAGCCCCATTCTTGTGCAAGGTTACTTCTGCCCAGTTTCCAGGGATTCTCTTTGTCCTGCACCCTTGTCTGTCTTATTCCAGCCAATCCCCCAACCTTCAGGTTAGCTTTTTAGGGGGCACAGTGGAGGTGGTGGTGAAGAGTGGGGCTAATAAAAGGTAAAGTATAAAAATACGCAGGCAGTTTCCAAAATTCAGTGTTTTCACAGAAGTTGTTACCAGCAAAGTGCACACAGGACTGAGGGAACCATCTACTGAACGCTCAGAAAACAAACAGCAAACTTGGGAGGATTTTGTTGTCTTTATTTTATTATCCCTCCCCAGTCCCAGTCCTACTTTTCATCTCTTTCCATATTTCTCTTCTTTTCTCCCTGCACTCTACTACTTTCCATTTCTTTTTCCTTTCCTTTAACGAGCTGATATTGTTGTATATTAATAGTAAAGCAACACATCTGAGATGAAAAGATATACCTGCATCAAATGTATCATGATTTTGAGAATTTCCTCCATAGAAGGTCGTTGTGAGGGATCTTTAGACCAACAGCGAGTCATTAAGCTCTCAATAGGCTTAGGTAAATTTTTAATCAGTGGTGGCCGAGTACCTGTAAGTAGACAAAACAATTACTGGTTTTTAAACATCTATTATGTAAATATGCAATAACGATTTTAGAATTATCTACATTCCTGAAACATATTATCCAGTTTTGATTGAACTAACCATCCTTGGTAATTTGGAAAACAAAATCAGAATACTGCCATTATTCATAAACAAAAACCCAAACACACACAGACACAGACACTCCTGTAGCTTCTCTTCTATCTCTACACTTCTTCCTTCCCCCACTCAGACATATTGAAAGATTTCACAGGAGTGAATGTAGGAATTGATTTACCCCTTTAGTACGATGCTTGTTGCAAAAATATGGCCAGTTTATGAAGTGGAGAATGAATTCAGAATGGCAAAGGCATTTTACATGAGGAAAATGCTGTGTATCCTCAAGATGTTCAATGGAATATTTATTTACCTGTGCTTTTAGATTGTCAAATTACTCCTCAAGCACTCCTGTAAAACATTCAGACATTATTCTCCCAGTCTCCCTATACATGAGGAACAGACACAAGCATGAAATATCTTTATTAAAATACAGGGCCAGGAACCAAGCACGAGGTAGAGGATTACTTTTCTATGTCGGGCTATTCCAACTATAAAAACGATTAAGGAGAAGACACAATGAATACTGTACATGTTAAAATGGCTGGCTGCTTAGATGAAACAAGAATATCAACTTTTTGAAACAGGCAGCAATGACTAAAGCTACAAGTACATTATAATCTCTTATTTGTTTAAATAATGGTAAACTGTCACCAATGGTGGCAGATCTCTTAATTTCAACATTAATCTGTCCAGATCATGTAGATTTAGGGCCAAGGAGTTTAACCAAACCTAAACCCACACCCCAATTCTGATTCGGAGCCTCTCATTTCCTCCCCAGTGATCTTGAATTGAACTCAACCAGAATTCTTTTGGCTGCCTTGAACTGGACCCAAATGCCTACACACAAAAATGGGTAACTGCTTCAGTCAGCTCAATTGTATGATTAATGTTTTTTTTTTTTTTATAGTGTTATGCATTTTTCTTTGGTAGAAGCTTTCAAAAAGTTATAAAAGTCATTTAAAGACAAACTAGTTTTCTCAAGTTAAACAGCAACAGTCTTGTTAATAGAATTACATTCCACAAAGAAGGGTGTCATTCTGTATGAATTGCATCTAAACCAATTACTTAGACACTTTTTAATGTTGTCTAAATTGAAACTGGGCCAGAGAGTTTAACACAAAAATAAAAACTGAACCACCTAAACTGGAACTGACTCCAACTTTAATGGTTTAATTTCCTACTTGGGGCTGCAGGAAAGTTACGAGAATGTATGAAGGAGGGCTTCTACACACATGCTCTTCTTGTGATTAAAAATCACAACTTCTGCTCTACTTATGTGTGTGATAAGCCAGATCTGAGACCACTATGCTTAGCTTGGCTCTGACTTTGCACCTGTATATTTGGGATCAGAGTAGTGCTCTGCAAAGAAAATTTGTGGCAAGGGGGAGCAAAAAAATAGAAAAGAAAATTCAGTCAGCTACCCATACTGCCCTGAAAGGATTTCACTTACCATTGTGAACTGCCCACATGATTCGGAAAGCAGGACCACCAATCTCATCAAAAGGTTTCCTACGGGTAATCACTTCCCAAAGAATAATACCCCAACTGAATACATCACATTTTTCACTGTAATTGCTACCTGGAAAAAAAGGCCACTGATATAATGTGTGTCCTTTTCAACACTGTTAAAGTGACAGAACTAAAAAAAAATGGTTAGTTTGTTATGGCCATGGTAATCAGATTTATCTATATTTAGTTTTTAAGTGTAATTTCTGTATATGTACAATAGCCATGGACTTAAACAAAAAAATCTGAACCAACTACTTCAAATAACCATTTTTAAAAGGCCAAAATCTCAAGTCCACTGACCATCGCTGGTACAGTAAGGGCTTTGCCCACATGAAAGAAGTATTCTGTGCATACAAACTGGCAATGGATGCTGCACCTCAGGCAAAAAGTGATGATCTAATGATGCTCCTTTCTTTGCTCACAGTCAGCACTCAACAGCACCAGTAACAGAGCAAATGATGGTGAAACCAACAAACTTCATAGGTATCCTGATAGCTCTGAGACTGGCCATTTTGATGTGCCACTGGAAACTAATTCAGAATCTCAGTTTTTCATGTGGATAGGAACGAAATTTTTACCCTCAAAATAAAAACAAGTTTTTCTAGTAAGAACAAATCAGGCTACTTTCTATTCACTGTTTCTACAACTGGATTAAATTTGGTTCAAATCGAGGTCTACAATTTAGATCTCTTACACCTCAAACGTTCATGCATCCGCCATCTTGGATCGGGGTGGATGGCATCATTGCAAAATACACT
Source organism: Hemicordylus capensis (assembly GCF_027244095.1). Lineage (NCBI taxonomy): Eukaryota > Metazoa > Chordata > Lepidosauria > Squamata > Cordylidae > Hemicordylus > Hemicordylus capensis. Next base: position 317,745,436 of record NC_069657.1, read on the forward strand.
ACTGAGGTGTCCCTGTATGTTACTCACTACCACTGTACTTAATTTGGTTCACATTGGCATTGCAAAGTTGATGTGGGCGGTGGGGTGGGGAGGACACATGGACACACGCACAGAATGCCGCGTGATCTCATAAGCCTATGGGAAAGTAGGCTAAAAAAACAATTTAAAGGTTTTGCTGATGTGTCCTTTATGCAATAGCTGTGAGTGGAACAAAGGCTGACTGCATTTGTAATATTTCGGCATAAAGAGCCCCTGGTGGCGCAGTGGTAAAACTGCCACCCTGTAACCAGAAGGTTACAAGTTCGATCCTGACCAGGGGCTCAAGGTTGACTCAGCCTTCCATCCTTCCGAGGTCGGTAAAATGAGTACCCAGAATGTTTGGGGCAATATGCTAAAATCATTGTAAACCGCTTAGAGAGCTCCGGCTATAGAACAGTATATAAATGTAAGTGCTATTGCTATTGCTATAAATTGAAAAACAGACAAAAGAGATTTTTCCTAAGTATTGTTTATTATTATATTATTTGGAATACAAAAGGCCACCTCCATCCTAAGAGGCAAAATACCAGTTACAGGGGAGCAACAGCAGGAGAGAGGGCATGCACATACCTCTTGCCTGTGGCTTCCCAGAGGTATCTGGTGGGTCACTGTGTGAAATAGGATGCTGGACTAGATAGGCCTTGGGCCTGATCTTGCAGGGCTGTTCTTATGCAAGAAACTGAGGTGTCCAGCACAATTTCGCCCCTTATCTAGCGACGCCTGAGTTAGAGGGAATTTTATTCCAGTGTGGCCATGCCAGCATGTTACTGTGTCTGAGAGGGCTCCTGTTGCCCATCTCTTGCCTGTTTAAATCCACATTTATGCATTTTAGTGCCACACAAAGTGTCACCACTTATAGTTTAGAGTTTTTTCAAGCACAACATTCTGGTTCAATAACTGCAAGCTGGAATGCTAATATGCATAAATACAAACAGATGTATTGCTTTCCAAACTGGCAATACTGATCCAGCTAGGCAATTTACACTAGTGATAATCTATACAGTTTATTGAATCAAATCTTTACTATTTACAGTGATGCAAGCTTTCCAGAAAATTGTGAATCACAGAATAGTACTATGTAGAATTTTAGCTGGAATATTGTTAGAAGTTCGACAGTACTCCAATTTTCTTTTTAAATTAAAGACAACATACAATAGTGTTTTCTACAAATACTTCCAATCTCAACAGCTCAACAAATAAAGTGAGACACAGCTCTATGTATTGGCTTGAAATGAAACCAAAATTAATCACAGTGTTAGTTGTGTGTTTATTTAGACCAAGATAACTTGAGAATTTTAGCTCTGATTTCTGTTTGACTTTTACAACCAAACAGGTGAATGTATAACTTCAATTTTTGGTTTGGTTTATCATGTTATTTCAGTTTTATTCTACTCTCTGTTTACAAATCAATACAGTATGGGATGCCTCTTTCTGCTACCACACTTACTTTCTAGGGATTACCTCCTGAAAAAAGGAAATTACGATTTTGAAACTCTCCAATTGTCTTAAATTGTATTGATATCCATTCATTCATGTTGCATTGTTTCATTAAAAATTAATTTGCATTTTCAGAAATTGAAAATTTTCCACTATCACATTTTTTGGTGAAAAATGTTCCACTCTACATCACTGACTATTTGAGAATTTATCATTATATGACAAGATTGCTTAAATTACCTTTCTTAAAGAAACATTTTTAAAAGGCTGCCATTTTTGATAGTGTAAAACAGGCAGCATCCATACTAGTTAGTTATGACTGAGCACCAGCAAAATCAATACAACAAATCAGTCATTACTTCAGAGATTTAGGCATGATTAACTCAGTATGAAGGTTCACAGTACTGTATTTATATGCAACAGGAAAATTTACATCTGCAACTGATGAAACTTCATTATGGAATTTACTATAAAAACGCTTGTAATATGCACATGAATGCATCAGGTTAAATTTCAAATTACTTGGTTACCTTCAAAAACTTCTGGTGCCATCCAAGCAGCACTTCCCTTATTGTTGGTCATATGTGTCTGAATATCACAAGCTGTACCAAAATCACAGATTTTTAAAACTGTCCCCCCTGCCACCAAGAGCAAGCTGTCAAATAAACAAAATAGTAGTCTGAATATAAAGGCATATGAAAGTAACCCGAGTATATGAAAGTAGCTATTACACAAACATGTTTAAGAATCTGAGACAATTGTCTCCAAGATCATTCAAAGGGAATAACTGTAGATTTAAATATACAAAAATCCAGAACACTAGATATACCAATATCTTTAATTTAAAAAAAAAAAGATTGATTTTTTTTTAACATGGAAAATGTAACAACAAATAATTCCAAAGTCAAATAAGTGATTTAAAACATCCATTCCCTTGTCAATCTGTACTTTTAAATAACAAAATGCCCAGTACTACTATAAGTAGTAGTAATAGCAGGGCAGGAGGATATGGGAAGGGAGCACTGCACTACACTGCATCTGCATTGCATCCCTTTCCAGTGGCGCTCTTTGGACTGGACCTCCGGGCTGAGGTCCGGTCCTCTGCGGGTGGGGGCGCTAAATGTCCCTGCAGGGGCTGCCTAGATGTCTGGGTTGGCGACGGTGGCAGGTGGCCATGTGCTCACCTGGCAGCAAGACCCGCCAGCGGGTCTAAATGTCCCCGTGGTAGTGGCGGCAGTGGGTGGCCATGTGCTCACCCAGCAGCAAGACCCACCAGTGGGTGCCTCTAAATGTCACCCATGGCGGTGGCAGCCCCCGACCATCTGCACGGGCAGCCATATGCTTGCCCTGCAAGACCCACTGCGGGGTCTCCTGGCAGGGCACCCGCATGCCTGCCTCTGTAGCTTTCAGTTTCTCTACAGGGGTGGGGGAAGCAAGCAAGCATGTCACATGCTCGCTCACATGAGGGATGCAGCGAGAGGGAGTGGAGGCTGCTGCGAGGCGAGAGACCCAGCAGCAGCGAGGCTCCACCACCACCACCACAAGAGCAGCAGCGAAAAATTAGGGTGAGGCGAGGCCGCTCCACAGCAGCGAGGCTCCGTACAGGGCAGCAGTCTGGGAAGAAAACAAGGTGCGCTCTCTGTCTCCCCAACAGTTGTCCTCCTCCGCTGCTGTTGATATTGCTACTATTGCAGCTTGCCCCTTCTTTACAGTCTGCCTCTATTCTTCCCCACCTGGTCCCATTTTTGAAGCTCAGTTGCCACATGTTCTTTTGCCTCCTTGCTGGTAGCAGCAGCAACAACAGAATCACTGCAACAGTAACTAGTGCAGCAGCTGGGGTGGGTGGACGGTTAAGACAGAGCACCAAACTTCATGCATGAGATGGATGTGGTGGGCAGGGGCGGACTTTGAAGGAGAAAGAGAATGCTCTTCTTTCCATAGGGAAAATAAATGGGTATGAAGGGAAGAGGAGGTGGGGCTGTGCTGGGCACCGAAAGGTCAAGAGAGCTGGGAGGGAAGAGTGGGGTGGTTGATGGAGTGCTGAAGGACACTCCACTCCTATCGACGTCTGGGATAAGGAGGGGTCGCCTGCCCAACTGCATACTGGCTGAAACCAGCATGTAAGATATCGCGGGAGTCAGGGGCATGCTTATGTGCTCTGTGCACCATCCCCCTTCAGAGTGGTGGGTGAGGGTGGACAGGGACAGATAGGCTAGAAGTAGTATTTAGTATTAGTGCTATAGGGCTGAGGACCACTGTGGGGAGGGGGAGCAAGGCAGCCTGTAAATCAGGGCTTAGGAGCGGAAGCTCTGCTCATTCCATGGATAAAGGAGCTGGAGCTGCCAAGCCACACTCGAGGTACTAGTTTACTAGGATATTTACATAACATGTGCTTGGGGTGAGGTGAGAGAGAGGGCGGCTGCTTTTAATTATTATTATTTCACCTTCAAACTAGACAACCTGAGGCTCCGTGTCCTGGGCAAGACCTCTGCTCCTTTTTAACATGTACTTGCTACTGACAATGTCTCTTCCTCCCTCCTCTCACGGGCATCCCTCCCCACAGGCATAGTTGTCACATAAATGGCGTCTGTGTGGGCACCATCTTGAGTGGTCAGCAGTGCTGTCGTCACATAAATGACGTCTGCAACACTGCTGACCACTCAAGATGGTGTCCATGCAGACACCATTATCATGATGATGCCAACGCCGAAGGATGCTGGGAACAGGGAACACCCTGTGTGGTGTGGCTTGTAAAAACAGAAAGCCCGTGGCTGCCTAATAGAGACAGTGCCACGCTGGGCTGGCGGAGCAGCAAAGGGGCAGGTAAGACCTGCCTCCCTCCCATTAAAGCGACCACTCCCCCCCGCCCGCCCCGATGTACATGAAGTGCTTCATGCAGATCCCTACAATAAATAGTTGTACTGAGCAGACTCTTCACTGGCAATGAATAGCACCATACTCTAAGTTTAGAATTGAAACGGTTTACATCACATATAAAAGTAGATTCCATCTCTAAAAATATTCTCCAAATTAAGTAGAAAATGGGCTGCAACAAGATCTCTTGAATCACAATTCCAAGAGGAAGCGGCATATACAGTTCCTGGAAACCTACTTTGGTGGTTTTAGGTCCCTGTGAATGAGAGCCTTCGGTTTCATGCTGTGAAGGTATGCCACTCCCTGGGAACACTGTAAACACCAACTCATTGCATGTGCAGCAGTGTAGTAGGGCAGAGGCTCAGCACCATGTAGGACTGGAAGACAAAGATACAAACTAAAAAGAACTTTATTGCACACTGCAGTAGATACTATGATGGGAACAATAGATTAAAATGTGTAAGTGTTATCATGTATTCTTGAGCTCCGATGAAAAAACAAAACTCACCCATCCCCCTGAATGGTGTGTGTGTGTGGGTGGGGGGACGACTCACATACTCCGATCAAAAAAGGAAAACAAATTTTTCAGTCCACAGTCCCTTAACAAAACACTGCATTCCACAGCTTGCTTGAAAAAGACCTTGGTGGGTCTGGGGAGGCAGTGTCCTCTTAGCAGGTAGAGAGGCAGAGATTTGTCTTTGTGGCAGCGCTTGACTTTTGCATGAGATCTGCTGAAATGTATTATGCTATATTTAACTATATTGCTGATTTCAGTTAAGAAAAGGTGTTGGTTTACATACTGCACAGCTTTATGAGGGCAGTTCTCAGAATTGCTGCACTGCTGTGACCATCTAACATACACGCCTGCAATGCTGTGTAACAGGACTCTTCCGCTACAACCTAGCCTTGTGATATCACATACTGTGATGCGACTTACTTTTGGTAATACTGCAAATAGCACTGCGGCATATGCCTGCCCAAGAAGCAGTGGATGATTTCTGTTGCGCAGCACCACAGGTGGTTCTGAACCACCCTTATAAAGTTGCGCAGCATGTAAGCCACTACAGAATAGTTGCACCTATTGTGCATGTTACAGTATGGAACACTAACTACTGTAAATTCCATTCTACTTCTGTTGCTATAAAAATCACACTTTAGGACTGTTAGCAACATAATGTAGATTTTTGCAATTACTGGAAACTAACCAAGACCCAAATGTGGGTTTTCTAGAAAAAAAATTAAAAAACTGAATCCAATTTTTTTTTGGAAATTTCCCCCTCCTTTGCATAAAATTTGTATTTCTTTATTTTAAAAAAATCACTAAACAAATTTTCCTAATGCCCTAAATAGATTGTGACCTGATCTGGTGTGTTATTTGACCTATTTATACAGTAGAAAAACCAGATCTCCATATTAATTGCTCCATATTTTTTTCAAATAGTCACGTAGAGATTTTAGAGATGGAAAGTCTTCCATGGAAAATAAAGCATGGGAAAATTTTCTGAAAAGTGAGTTGAGTTGAAGTTTTGGAAATTAACCAAGTTCTTACTGCAGAAACTAACCAAATTTCTGCAGTAAGTGGGAAGACAGAGCAATTAATGGAGGATTAACCTAGTATTTAAATGAAATTACAAACCAGTAAGGTTCATCTTAATTATTAAACATTTAACAGTTTAGTTTTTATCATCCCTTTGTGAAATACTCATTAGAAATTATTTCTTTGCACTGATGCTTTTAAAGGGCTTCTTTGATCCAGTGGGAAGCCATCTATGCTTCATATGATCTCAAATGTGATCCGACAAAAATGGTTTGTGTTATTGCGTGTTTTCAATTCAAAGAAGCAACAACTTCAGTGCCAGACCCAAAAATGCAGTCCATTTTATGAACTGCACCATTATGTGAAGAAATTTAACTTAGGAAGCTTATGGATTTCTTTATGGGAGTAGCCCAGGTTACAAAACAAAACACTGAAGCACCAAAAACTGTCTTAGGACAAAACTGGCAGAGTATGTGCATTGAATTTTATCTGAACTGTGCTTGTGCTAAGTAGATTGCTTCACCATGCAACTCAATCCAGCGTTATCATGTTTTGGGCAGCCGCGTGGTGGCATGATACATGTGGATTAAGTGCATTTAATAAGCATTTTACCATAGCACACTCATCCGATATATTACAAGGTTAAGGACATCTTTTTGAGGCTGTTTTTGAGGGATTTAGGAGAAGAAAGGGGGCCAGCTCACTGGCCTTCAAGAGCTTAGAAAAACATTGAGAAGAGGCCCAAAATGTCAGAGCTGAAGCCTCTGCAGTGTGCGGTTTATGCTCTGCAGGCATTCTGACTGGTTGGCATCTCAAGGGATGCCAAACTAAGAGAAGAATAGAATTTAGAGCAGGAGAAGGGTGGTGAAATCTGTCCCTTTTGTCTCTCCAGATCGAAAGCAGCTACTGTGACACTTTTGGTGACTGCAGGACTGTCTGCTGCTCCTGCTTCAGGAACAAGAATGGGAGGAATAACACCTGCCACAAGAGGGGTGAGAGGACGAGTGGCTGTGAGAGCAAGGCCACATAGCCTGATTAGCTCCGGAGAAGCAATAATCTACAGAAGCTTTCACCCATTTTAAAGGCAACTGGATGCATTGCTTGTCCTCTCAGAACAGAATGGGAAGGGGACTGGCACCAAATTGACTCACCATCACAAAATGGCCCCCTATCTTGGTGAGAATGCCAGCCCAGGGTCAGCTAGCCAAGCGTAGCTGCTTGGTCCCCAGGAGAGCAGAAGGCTGATGCCTTGCTTTCCAATGAGAAGGTCATGAAAGTACAGAAGAAAAAAAGATGCCTCTTGGTTCTGACACTCCCTGGTGCAGGGGCTGGGGCATGTGGAACACAAAACAAAGAGCAGGAAGAATGTGAGGCAAAGGAAGGCGTGTGCAGCAGATCCTAAACCTCCGTCTCACTGGCCCTTTCCCTCCAACAGGGTATGTGGGCAGGGAAATGCTGAATGGGAGAGTTTACCAGATTATAAATATGAGAACACTGAAATGTGTCAGAAACAGGAGCTCCATTTTTTTTAAAGAAACAAAAGAAGAAGCCAAAACAAGCATCTAGCCAACATATAAGTCAAACAGCATTTCAAGTTACATATTCCATTTCTGTGACTGTAAAAACTCAGAATTTAGGTAGAGTTCTGGACAACACAATTCAAGAGATACTCACCATTATAAAGAGAGCCTCCCTCAGCATATTCCATAACGAGACAAACCTTAAATGGGGAAAAAAGCACTTTTAAAGTTTTTTACCCTCCTAAATGAAAGAAAACATCCATTAAACATGTTTATATTAAAGAGCTTAAACAGTTTTCCCCATCCTATTCTGCTGGTCATCGTTGTGGAGCAGAACCAATGGCCTAGGAATCCGATTTCTGAAGTCTGTAGCAAATGCTTCACATGTGTAGTTTGCGGCAACTCTAATTTCCTTCTATTTGTTCTTGTCTTTTTTGTTCATCTGCTCTAACCACATAGAAAAGTGCATGTATGTGCAGATAAAACACAGCACAACAAGAGGCACCCTGATGCACTTGTGTGTTCGTCTGTTTGTACATGGAAAGAGAAGATGAGAATGTAGAGAGAGAAAATAAGAAGCATGGCAAACTGCACACATTACAGTTTGCCATGCCAGTTCTGTAATTAAGTTAATTTCTCATAAGGCAGACAGAGAGCAGTATACTGGACTAAATACCTACTGAACAGCAGTAACACGGCACAAGGAAAAGTTGCTCATCCCTAGTTTGTAGGAAACATGCAACATGTCCAAGGAAATAGATAAATGTAGTTGCCTATCCAACAGAAGCACATATTTCTAATAAAAAGGTGGGAAGGTGCAATTTGTATCAATACCCCAATAAACCAGACACTATTTTCATTTAATTCAAACTCAGCTTTTAAAATCCTCCCTTTTCTCAAAATAGCAACTTTTTCTTTAAAAAGGAAAATTCAAATAACCATTTATACTACACTAATAGTGCAACTTTAAGCATGTTTACTTATCCAATGGGGCTTACTCAAGCTAAGTGTACAAATGACTGCATGCTAAGATGGGTGAACTTAACTGACATGTTTGTTTTTTAGCTCTACAGCAAAACTGTATTATGAACTTAAAAGCCAGGGAAGTGCAACTTACTGGATTCAAACACGCTCCATATAACTTGACAATATTGGGATGGTTGACACGTGACAACTGTCGAAGCTGGAATTTAACACACAACAAACAAACAAACATTTTAAAAAGCCTAGTACTTAGATAAAACCAGTCTGTTTATTAGTGGCCCTATTTCCTACTGGACCTTGAGGCCCAAGTCCATGTGGGCTCTACTCTCATGGGGCACATCAGCGCTCCTGCAGCCCACCAGGAATCCCTTCCCCGTGCCACCACTGGTGTGGGCACCAATGGAGATTCCTCTTTGCAGTACCCCAGTGCCTGCCAATGGGAGGCTCTCCCTGTACGTGCTACTCCCCCACCTGACGATCAGCTATTCAGCATGTGGGGGCTGGCTGAGGCAGCGTGTGCTAAGTGTGTGTGCTGCTGACTCTCTGCCTTCCTTCCTGCCAATCTAGAGTTCTTCCAGGTGGCGAGTGCAGGAAGTCCAAAGGAGCAGAGGCAGAGTGGTGCCAGCAAGTGCTGCATGGTGTGTGCCCCCCGCAGCTGCCTGAGCTTGCCGCTTCCTCCCTGCTGGTGCCCCCAGAGTCATCGTGGCTTCGGCTGCTGCTCTCCACTACAGCCAGGTTTGTCTGTCTCAAGAATGCTGTGTGAAACCATGGGTGTGTGTGTGTGTACAGGTGGCCTTTGTGGTTCATGGGGGTTCCATTCTGGCCTACAACCGCAGATAATGAAACCTTAAGTCAATGGGAATGGGGCGGGGGGGGGGCGGGGTTAGGTTCCAGTGCCCAGAAAAATTACTGAAAAACAACTGAAAAGACAGGGTAAAAGCACATGGATTTTTTCCCGTACCTTGGCCACCTCTACTCTCCCACGCCTCCAGCAATGCCCTCAGCTTCTCCAGTAATACGTAATTATGACATTTCCTCACTTCACTGTTTAAGTCCAGCACTTAGCAGCACAAGCCCTTTGGCCTGATTGGTTGGTAGGTTGACCAAAGAGGCTGTATAAAATTAAATCCAATTCAAGTAAACACACACAGAGGAGTGTGTGAGACTCAAGGAGTCAGAGGACAGTCAAATTTCAATCTATAATTAAAATCAATTTTTAATTTAAATTGAATTTTAAATTGCAATTTAAATTAAATACACAACTGTAATTATCAAAATTGAAAAATCAAAATTAAAATTTATAGAAGTGATAATTAGTATCTTACGAGGGCAGCACAATGCTGCAAGAGGCTCCAGAAAAAGGCTCCAAGAAGCGCAACAGGAATGGCTAAAAAAAAAAAAAAAAAGAATCCCAAAGGCTCTACACAAATGGCCTTCTTAGGGCAGGCCATGTTCAGAGGTACCAGTGGTGGCCCTGCCCCTTTCTCCACCTCACTTCCAGAATATTGCTTGAGAGCATAGGGAGAATAACACAGTACTCAAAAATAAATCATGTATACAAATGGGCTTGTCAGGTGACAATCTCTTTCCAGCAATTGCCTGTTCCATCCCAGCATCACATGGGAGGACCCTCTCATTCCCACAGTGTTTTTGGCAGAGACCCAAAAGGAAAAGGGTCTCTTGCTTTGTGCTGGATAGGAGTGGCAAGCCCTGTCCCTTCCCGAATCATCTGCAAGCCTGGCGTGTGTGTGTGTGTGTGTGTGTTTTTCAGTGGGAAGAGATAGGAAGGCTTTGCATCTGATTTTGCACAGGGATTTTCAAGCAGAGAGAATGCCTCTTTTTGCTTTTCTATGCCTTCAAATGCAAAACGTGACTTATTATGAGCCATGCTTTAAAAGCTCAAAAACAGAGGTTTGACGCGATTAAAAAACCATCTTCTGTTTTAAATAGTCACTCTGAACTGTGAATAGCCAGCATAAAATGTGTTAAAGAAAAGAAAAAATAAATCTTTTACACAGCCACAGCAATAAAATTAGGAGTGCCCATACAAATCTATAGATTTATATGGCAACTCTAGTTGTATGTTTCACACTCTCTTAAGAGGACACATCTTCTTTTGTTGGGTGTTTTCTGAATTTTTAAACAAGCATGGCTTACCTTTGTCAATATAACTATTTTTATAGACCAATGACATTCCAAATGAATTAACATATACATAAGGAAAGAGAATACTGCTGTGTAAAAATCCTCATACAATCTAAATACCATTATTCTAAACCCAACAAGTTACCCAGTAATATGCCTGTGTTAAAACATATTTTAAAGCAAAAGTATACCTCTACAATGAATGCTTTTCGTTCAGATTCACTTTCTATTTGTTTAATAGCCACATCTTTTCCTCGCCATTTTGCTTTGCAAACCACTCCAAAAGCTCCTCTTCCAACAACCTAGATAAAGGCAATTGGAAACTCTTAAATAAATATTCTCACAAACAAAATCTGTGCACATTTTAATTTATTAACACTGTGGAATTACAAAGTTAAAATGCACCTTTATGTTCTAAAAAAGGCCTGCTCGACTTATGACTTGCCAAGAAAAACATAGTTTGCTTGCTATTTGCTGTAGTGTCCTAGGTGCTCAACCACTCCCTGTTTTTCAGTGTGAGGCAGTTAACAAAAACAGGAGGTTTATCAAGCCCCCAGTAAGCTAGACAGGCCTGCAGATTAGCCAAATGCAATCCATCTGCCATATCTATCTATCTGTCTCAGGCGGTATAAAAATATGATAAATGAATAAGTATATGGTGGTCTCCAAGGGATTGTATAAACCTGCTTTTGTAGGTGTGAAAATTATTCTATTTTTTTCTTCTTGAAAAATCTTTCCATCCAAGCAATGATCTATTTATTCTTTGCCCCAGATTGTAATGCCAGGGTAGGGAGGGAGAAAAGGGAAGTCTGGACTGGGCTTTGGAATCTCATGCTCTCTAACCCACTGCCCACAACCAAGAAAAATAAATAAATGAAAGAATGAAGGTTATTTGAACACAGAATCTCCCTGACCTGAGTGTAACCTGCATGGTCAGAGAGACGTCACTTAAAGTAACTCACAAAGAAGCTCTTCATTTCATTTCAGTGCAAAGTCTCATAGGACAACTGAACATAATAGGCACCAGGTCTCACTTTTTCACAATATTTGGCCACTATGATGACAATGAAGTTATTATATTGTGAACAAATGTAATGTAACAAATGCAGTTCAATCAATAGTAACAAAATACCCATCATTATGATGGGCAATATGTTTGTTTCAAGAGGGACTGCATATTATAGAGATCCTGGGAGGGACATCTGTGTGTGTATGTGTGTGTGTGCGCGCGTGTGCACACACACATACACTTTTGTGTTTTTCTCTGCAATTTCTCTGTGCGTGCATACAGAAACATAAATTCCCTGCAGGGGAGATCAAATCAGAGTCAGGAGTTGAGGGTATTTTGCTCTCATTGCAATACTTCCCCAGGTAAAGTGTCTTTCTCCATAGGAACAGAGTCAACTATTCACTTAAATTGGAAAAATTAAATGAAGGAAACCCTCTCGAGTGAGACCTAAACAGGCTCCCTATCCCTAGTGGAACATAGGAAGCTGCCTTATACTGAGTCAGACCATTAGTCCATCTAGCTCAGTATTGTCTGCACAGACTGGTAGTGGCTTCTCCAAGGTTGCAGGCAGGAATCTCTCTCAGCCCTATCTTGGAGGTGCCAGGGAGGGAACTTGGAATCTTCTGCATACAAGCAGGCACGTGCTCTTCCCAGAGTGATCCCATCTTACAGGGAATATCTTACAGTGCTCACGTGTAGTCTCCCATTAAAATGCAATCCAGGGCTGACCCTGCTTAGCAAAGGGAACAATTCATGCTTGCTACCACAAGAACAACTCCCCCCCCAGCATTCAATGGTCCTAGCCACTGAGAATTAGGGATGTGCATGGAACCGGCGGGGGATGGTGCTTTTAAGGGTGCTCTTACCCATCCTGCCATGTTTCCCCCGCCAGCGCTGCACTTTCAAACAGTTCTGCGGGGCGGCAGCGTACCTCCCTGCTGCCCCATCCCCTTGTTGGACCAGAAGTGGCTGGAAGTACCACATGCGTGTACGCACATCAAGGAGATGGGGGGGGCAGGGAGATACAGTGCCACCCCGCTGGATCATTCTAAAGTGCAGTGCCAGTGAGGGAAACGTGGTGGGCGGGTTAAGAGCACCCTCCCCTGCCCTTAAAAGGTATCCCCCCGCCTTCAAACCACCTGTCATCCAAACTTGTTCGGAGGCCCGTAAAAGAACCTCCGAACAGGTTTGTGAGCATCCCTACTGAGAATCAATCCTGCCCTATTTGTAGTCCAATCTTCAATTTCTTGGTGATTCCAGATTGTGATGCAATGTTGGGAAAGCGTAGTGGAATGTAGGGAACTGGTATGGACTCTGCATGGGTTGTTTACCGAGCTAAGGGGATATATTCGATCAGAATGATAGAGAAAACTGGGACTCGACTGACATCCTTTTGCATAGCCCGGGCAAAAAATACAACAAATGCAACTTAGAATGATTGTTAAATATGGTGCAGAACATTCAGTGATGTATAGTACCACTTCTCAAAAATTACTTCAAATGCACTCTTAAAGCAGTCTTTTTCCTGGCTAAGGAATAGACCTGGGGACTTGTTTAATTGGATGTCAACTGACGACAGCTCCACCTAATTTTCCTGTCAGCTCTTGTTCTGGTAGCTGTGCATCATATGGAGCAAGCAAGATAATGAAAAGTATTTAAAACTCTGTCCCTGTTCCACCAATTTGGCTCTCAAGACCCACAAATATCACATGATATGAAGACATTAGAGCATGCTGCAGGTGAATCATAACAATAAGCCTCTACCCCAGGATCATTTTGGATCCATTGTTTCTGTTAGCTTGTTGATAATTACTTGCAATTTATAAAAATAGTGACATTTTGTAGGTTGCACAATATACATTCTACTCAGATTTTAAACAAGAGCTGATACATGGGAAGATTCACAATACAAAATAATTTTCAGATGATCATTCTAAGGCAATTCCTTCAGTAGTGTTAATGAAGTGGTACAAGCCACTTGCAGAGGTGGGTGGGTGGAGGCATCCTCTAAGAGGCTCAATATTAAGTGAAACAGGCAGAACAGGGCCTGTGGCAGCCTTTTAGAATAATGCTACAGAGCAGCAGCATGGCACTAGGGTGGCTGTGCTTACTCTTCCTCCTTGCTTTAAGACAGCTGGGCACAGAAAAGCAGAGGTCAAGCACAACCTTGGAAAAATTCATTTCTGCCAAATGGTAAAAAGTACTTCACAGAGAGGAACATTGTAAGGGCAAACATGAAGATTTTCTGTAGCCTGGGCTCTCCCCAGCCAAGTTAATTGAGATCAAGGGCCCCTGTTATAATGAAATTGCCCCAATCACAAAGCAGCCTGTTCAAGAAAGCCCACCCCAAAGCTTGAAAACCTGGCAGGTAGCTTCTCACTCAGGTGGTACATGCTTCCCAATCAGAAAATGAAGGATCACCCATAAGCCTCTGGAATGGGGCTGGAAGCCACTTAAAGGATGCAAGTAGTACTATGGAAAATCACAGCAAGTCACAGACAGGAACTGAAGCAGATATCTTATTAAGCCATCTTCCATGGTTTCATGGATTGTGCTTTCCTATTGTAGAAAGTGCAAAATCTACATATAGATACCATGTGCAATAAACGCACTTCAGTGCACATTGCAGCACATATATAGATACTGGGAAGCAGCAGTCAGTTGCAGTTTAGGCTTTATGCCTTCGTCCCCTCCCTGGAAGGGCTTTCTGTGTGGAAAAAGCATAACTATGAAGCTGACCTAAACATTCTGGCTGCTGTGAAATGCATGCTCAGTGACATTCTAAATGTCATCCTTTCCTTACTAAGGGCATAAAAGAACAAAAAAATGTCCTTTGCAGCATCAAATGTTGCATCTTTTTAAAAAATGGTATGCAACTTTGCGTGAGGTTGTGATCCCTTAAACAAGTGTGTGGTGATGATGATGATGTCGTCGTCCTCAGATCTTAATGTGAACTAGATCGTGTTTTAACGAGAAGGGGCTCAGCTCTCAAGAGTATCTTGCCCTCATCAATGTCGAGTGACCACAATTTGTGCCCAGCTGGGGGGCAGGGGAGAGAAAGGATTTCCAAGCAGTGGAGCCCGGGAACCTTTTGGATATTAGGACTCGGTTTCTGCACACAGCACTGTTGAGAGCTTTGCAATCACATACCAGCGAAGAGGTTTCCTCGAAGTTAGTAGATCTAGACATACCTAGGATCGCGCTGCCAAATCTCCCTCCCCTCTCCAGCCCTCTCATGCCATCCCAAGCGCGAGGCTCACCTCTTCCACGTCAATCTCTTTGTAGTCAATTTCTTCGAAGTTTAGCACGGGAGGAGTTTCAATCATGTCCGCAGAGGTAGCAGAAGACATCCCTCCACTTTCAATGAGGCGGTGTGTGCTTGTGGGGGGCGGTGCGCCTCTAGAAGAGGGGAGGGAGGAGAACGCTGCGGCAGGCCGGGGTTGGTGGTAAGGCACAGCCGGGCTCCTCTCGCTTCTCCGGCCCCCCCACAAGGCAAGGGAAGGAGGGCCTGGCAGAGGCACCCCCTGGGCCGCGGAGAGGCCTCATCCGAAGCTCTTCCGGTGTAGCGCCAGAAGAGCAATTTCCTCAACTTTCCCAGCATTTCCCCCACACCACGGTACTGAGCATGCCCATTAGATAAAGAGCATGCCCAGTAGCAGCAATTGAAGCCATGGGAAACGCGCTTCAGAACTGGCAACCATAGAGCATGCCCAGTCTTTCCCCTGTAGTCATTGCCCTTACACTTCTGCCTACGCTGGTTGCACCAAAATACACAGGCTCTTAGTTCAGATTGCAGATCTAACTTATCAGGATCTGAATGCGTTCCATTCATTTCATCGGCAGATATTTTAGAAGTATTACTATTCGTTTTACCCGCAGACACTGAAAAAGGATCAGATGTGATTGAACTGCACTCACTTTTGCGGGGAAGAGAACACACCGCAATCGTTCACCTCACTAACAATAATTACTTTTATTTTTTCTCCCTTTCATGCATCGCACGTGGAATCCTCCTCTTGATGGATTTTTAGAACCCTCCTGAGGTTCTAAAAGCCGATGGCTCCCCTGGTTGCTTCCAGGGATTGATTCTCAACGTGTGGGTCCCCAGATGTAATTGGACTTCAACTCCCATAATTCCCAACCAAAGGCCACCAGGGCTGGGAATTATGGGAGGTGAAGTCCAATAACATCTGGGGACCCACACGTTGAGAATCCCTGCAAGAGAAGCTAGAGGAGCAAATAGGCAGCAGTGCTGGCTGGTTATACTACAGAGCTTCTGGTTCTCTCGCTGGATCGCACCGGGGCGGGGCGAGTGTGAAAACCACTCAGTCTCTCTGTGTGCTCGTCCGGGGTGGGGGGGACCCCCCAGGAGACGAGGCAGAAGGGGCTGGGTCTACGGGACCCGGACCTCACCACCGCCATGCTCATGGTGTGTGTGTGCGCGCGCGCGCAAGATGCTGAAACGGGTGCTTGAGCAGCCAGTTCTGCTCGGTGCTCATCAGCAGTCTCCGGCTGATGGTCACCGAGCTGGCAGGCAGTGGTTCCTAGTGATGCAAACACAGGTCTGGTCAAAAGGACCCGTCGGCCCTTATTGAGAAGCCCAGGCCCTTCCCGGGAGCCTCGTCCAGCATCCTGAGCCTCACGCAGCCGAAGTCCTTCTTGCTCGTTTCACCAACCACGCAGGCCGCGTCCCCCCGGTCTGAGGCTAGAATCTGGGTCAGCGGCCGCTTGTCCCCTGAAGCAGCAGCAAAGAGGTTGTGCGAGGACGAGGAGGAGCCGCTCAGAGGGCGGCCCTCGCCACAGCTGCAGCTGCAGCGCCCGCGTAGCCTGGCATGAGCGCCGCTCCCCAGGACGGGAAGAGGCAAGCGGCTTCCCCGCGAGCCTCATTCTTTCTTTTCCCTGCTGCTGCCAAGTTACTGAGGGAGCTTAACTGCCGGCTGGGCCCTGCGCTTGCAGAAAAGAGAGTCAGGCAGCCGCGCGCAGCTACAGCAGCAGCCCCTTCTCTCTTCTCTTATCTCGCCTCCGCCCTCGTCCCTCCGCCTTCGACTTTGCCGCCTCCCAGAGGCCGCCCAGGGGAATTGGAAGCAGCGGCAGAGCTTTCTCCTTGACCGCCGTCGGACTCGGAAGGAAGCTGTTGCAGGGTCTAATCTGGAAAGCGCCCAGGCTAGGTGTGTGACAGGCCGGCCGGCGCTAAATATTCTCTGCCTGTTCGTGGTCTGGGAGGTTTCTTGAAGTAAGGTCGGCTTAAGTAGACTCCTCCGCAGTCTAGTACTCCAAGAATCCTAGACCGATGGCTAGGATTGCGCTGTCAAATCTCTCCAGTTTCTGCCTTCATCATACTATCTATTCAGTCACCCAGAAACCTTTGGCTGAAGATGATGGGAGTTCAGATGCATTCCATTTTCACTCGTGCTCCCCCAAAGCATGGAAACTGCAAGTTAAGGTGCCCATCTTCACTTGTATGCCATGTAAGCTGTAAAGTCTTTGTACAGTCTGGTATGTTATGCTGGCTTTGCAAATGAGACTCCATGCAGCCACACTTTGCCTTGTTCTTTCAGCTGGACATTGGCCTAGGAAGGGATTAATCCAGGCAGGAATTCAACAGGTGCAGATTCCCTAATCACTTTCTAGAGATGTCCCACCCTGATGACGAAGAGCAAAGATAGCCTCAGAGGAAAGGGAAGATGGGCAACAATCCCTCCCTGCCCAATGTCCTGTGCTGCTTTACTTGGGAATGCAGCAGCTGCATGCTTCTGTCCCTTGCTGCAAACATGCAGTTTTAGTTTGCATGTTGACTACCACACTTGGGAATGTGCATACCACAGCCTTTTTCTAGTTTTGCTGATCTAATGTATCTGTACTGATGCCTTTGTAAATACAAGTAAATAAAAATGTAAGTGCAAGCTAAATATATTGGACTACAATCTGCACAGGCTGTGCAACTTCAAATGCAGCCCCGATGGTGCTAGTGAAAAGGTTGCTGCTGAAAGTGTAGTGGTTAGAGTATTGTTTTAGGACTGGGGAGAACCGAGTCCAAATCCTCGTCCAGCCATGAAACTCTCTGGGTGACTGGGCCAGTCACTTATCTCTCAGCCTAACCTACCTCACAGGGTTGTTGTGAGCTCTGGGCTCCTTGGAGGAAGAGTGGAATATAAATGTAGCAAATCAATCAATCAATAAATGCAAGCAAGCACTTGTAGGCACTTTGAAAGAATGGAAAGGAGTGCTGCCCTGCTGCCCAGAAGTGCTGTAAAGTCTTTCTACAGCAGCCTCTTTGCTATACTGTCAGGACTGCCTTTTCACAGCAGCTCTAGGCAGGTCCTTTACCTCAACAGAAGACTGCGCAGAATATAGCCGATTGTTCTGCATGCGGTGTCCTGCTATTGACAAAAATAATAGTAATGAAGCACACACAATTATTCATGAAATCTGTGCATCAGAAGCACCACATCATTCTCCAGAACATTGGAACATCATGGAGCTCTAAGTATGTATATTGGCTGGATAGAAGACTCCATGTAAATTGTTCTGAGTTTCTGAAAGGCAGAGTAAGACAGATGTGTAACAAGTAAATACAGAGCAACAGTGGTTGACTTCCTGACTAATGAAGCACCATACGTGTGCATCAAGGGACTGTGGGAGCATGCTGGGAGCCCTCTCACCATTCCCCCTGTCACTGTGCACACTCTGTTGTGCAAGAACCCTTAGATTTTTGAGCTTTGCCAGTACTCTGGAAGTGCTTTGTAAGATTGTTAACACATTGCTGATCTGGTTATGCTACACCAGTAGTTCCCAGCCTGGATTCCTCCAGATGGTGCTGAACTACAACTCTCAGCATCCCTAGCCACAACAAGGCTGGGGATGCTAGGAGTTGTAGTTCAGCACTTGCCATATTTTCCACCATTACCAATCTTGCAGTAGCAATAATACAATGGTGACTTAAACCAGAGTAATCATTATAAGGATCTCCATTATGGTAATATGCAAATAATGGAAAAGAAGATGCCTGAACAGCTCTTGGAGCTTTAGAGGGCTAGAATCCTCTTCAGACTGCAAGACAGAGAAAGATCACTCTGACATCATTAGCCATTCACATGGTCACCTGTGATGAGTAACAATTATGCCCAAGTCACTAGGCAGCAAGGCCTTACAAAAGTTAAAAATCCTTTTTTCTTTTAAACCACAAATAACACAAGACAAAAGGTACTGGAGCTAGGCAAGCTTTTATGGATTTATTTGCAAGGCTACAAATAAATGTTATGGATTTATTTGCAAAGACCTTTGATCTTTTGGTGATCCAGTATCATTCACAATGTGGGCTTTGCGCCTGCACAATAATCCCTGTGGAAGGATTTCAAGCTTCTTAAAGTCTTCTGACCTTTGTGCATGGAGCACACTTGGTATCTTTGGCAGCAGAGCGCTTATCTCAGTTCCTGGATGGCCACTGTGCAGAATGGACTTCACAAAACATGACAGGTAAGTAGGTATGTACATTTGAAAGGCAGGGATGTACATTGTTCAAGATTCCAGAGGCCTTGTGTGTGAAGCCAGCACAAGGAGCGCCCCAGCCTTTCAGTGAGGCATTTGTTGGGGTGGGTGGATGAAAGAGCATGCCCATCGTAATTGTTGAAGCAGAGTCCACCAGGTGAGGGAGTCCAATACTGTCTGTGGCAGTAGGAATTGTGTTGGTTGGCTGTCCACATCGGGTTTGAACTTGGAAAGGAACTTAAGAACACAAGAACAGCCCTGCTGGAACACCCCAAGGCCCATCTAATCCAGCAGCCTGTTTCACACAGTGCCCCATAAGATGCCTCTGGGAAGCCCACAGGCAAGAGCTGAGGGCATGCCTCTCTCCTGCCATTACTCCTCTGCAACTGGTATTTAAAGGCATCTTGCTTCTGAGGCTGGAGGTGGCCTATAGTCTTCAGACTAGCAGCTATTTAGACCTTTCTTCCATGAATTTATCTAAACACCTCTTAAAGCCATCCAGGCTGTTGGTTGTCACCCTATCTTGTGGCAGAGAATTCCACAAGTTAATTATGTGTTGTGTGGGAAAGTACTTCCTTTTGTTGGTTCTGAATTTCTTGGCAATCAGTTTCATGGAATGACCTAGTGTTCTAGTGTTATGCGAGAGGGAGAAAAAATTCTTTCAACTTTCTTCACACCATGCATGATTTTATAGACCTCTATCATTTGTCCCCTCAGTCATCTTTTTTCTAAACTAAAAAGCCCCAGGTGTTATAGCCTTTCCTTGTAAGGAAGGTGCTCTAGGTGCCTGATCATCTTGGTTGCTCTCTTCTGCATCTTTTCCAGTTCTACAAAAACTGGAGTAGTGAACAGTCATTGTGCAGGATGCCATGAGATCCAAGAAGTGTTGGATGGTTTGTGCCTCCTGGACAGGGTAGGATCTGAAGGTTTGAATCGGATGCAAGATTTAGAGTCTCCACTCTTCTGTTAGGAAGGCACGCTTTGCATCCAAAATCGCTACTATGTATGATAGAGATCTCTGTGGATCTAGAATGGACTTTTCCCAATTCACTTCCATGCCAAGGTTTTCCAGAAGGCTGAGCACAGACTGGGTGTGAGTGGTGAGCAAGGATTTGTCTAGAGAGGTGATTAGCCAGTTGTGGGAGGAGAGCTGGTCTTGTGGTAGCAAGCATGAATTGTTGGTAGCAAGCATGAAGCATGACCCTTTGCTAAGCAGGGACCACCATGGTTTGCATTTGAATGGGAGATGTTTGTGAGCCCTGTAAGATATTCCCCGCAGGGAATATCCTGCCAAACAAGGTAAGGTGGGTGGCTACTAGGGAGAGGCCTTTTGGGTGGTTGCACCTCACTTTAGGGGTGTGCACGGAACCAGCTGTTCTGGTTCAGTTCGAGTCCGGACCAGGCCAGTTTGGTCCAGCACTACCTTGAACCCTCCCCCCCAGTTTGGTTGGGTCCGGCACCCCCTCAAACCCTCCTCCCTGGTTCAGTTCAGTCGGTGTGTGTGTGTGTGTTCATGAACGTTTTTTAAAATTTCTTTTTAAATGTATCCCCTCTGGGGGGTTCTCCGAGGCAGCA
The DNA here is from genome assembly GCF_027244095.1 of Hemicordylus capensis. NCBI lineage: Eukaryota > Metazoa > Chordata > Lepidosauria > Squamata > Cordylidae > Hemicordylus > Hemicordylus capensis. The sequence goes on from NC_069657.1 coordinate 317,766,044, forward strand.
AGGGGGGAGTGGGTCCATGGAGGTTCCCCCTCCCCCCATTGGCCTCACTTGCTTCCAAAATCAGCCCGTTTGGCCATTCTTCAGCCCGTTCAGGCCTTTCCCCCCAGCATGGCAGCCATTTTGGAGGCCATCACACTTGCTCAATGGGCCTTTGCATGGCTTGGGTCACACTTGAAGGTCTTTTAATCCATTAGAGACAAAACCAAAGTGCTAGGCAGGGGTAGTCAGAAACAAGCCAGAGTGTCAAGATGACCAATAAATCAAACTTTAAGCTTTTTCTTTACGGAACCAAGACGAGGAGCAAATCCCGAGGGAAGTGTTCACAATGGCGATCAAGAAGAAACTGAGATAAGAAGCACTCTGCCACTGAAGATACCAAGCGTGTTCTGCATGCAAAGGCTGGAGTCTCAGAGCGCTTTAAGGAGGAGCTTGAAATCCTTCTGCAGGGACTAATGAGTAGGTGCAAAGCCCACATTGTGAAGGATACCAGATCACCACTAAGATCTATTGCTTCATATCCTATTCTTTGTTAAAACTGTAAACAATTGTTCTATGTATTCTTTCTGACATCCTTCTAAATATTGAAAACTCAAAGGCTGTAAGGCAACAAAGGAGGTTTTGTAACAGGGCTTATTTCTTGTCATCAAAACAAGTGTCCAGATCTTTAAAAGAGTGTAATCTGTTGATTCTCATTAAAATAAAAACCCAACCATAATGGTCAATAAAAGCTGTGGAGTGCTGAACTTTTTTTTTTTTTTTTTTAATCTGGCCTCCAATGGGTTCACTGACTGCTTTGAAATATGCTCTCTGTTGACTTTGCGTGTAGAAAATCAGCCTGGTAGATTGAACAGGAATTTCAACACCCTGCTTCATGCTGAGAAAGAGATAATTGGTTTGAACCAGCAGAGCTGCCATGCCATGGGTTGTGTGATTTGGTCCCAGGTTATTAGGTGTCTTTTAAACGTTAAGGTGTCTTCTAAGCAATTCATATTATATAATTGTGTTGTCAAGTTTTTTTGGCAGCAATTATTTTTTTATTTCATTCCTCTCCTACTTTTTAATTTTCACAGCAAAATGGAGCTGTAAGATCTACTTTTGTGGAACTCCTTGATAAAACTGGTGGATAAAACTGCTGATCCTGTCACATTCATGTGTACAGTATGTCTTAGAAAAATCAAAGAAATCCGAGAAATGAGAAAAGGAAGATGTCAACAGCTATCAGTAAAGTATGTGTGAATAGGACTATAGATTTTCTGCTATGAGTTTATTCAGTGTTGTTTGCACCGGAAACATGTAAAGACAGGGAAACATGCAGAGACATTCCAACAAATTGTTGCGGTATATCCCCATTCCCTAAGAGGAGTGTTCCTGCTTCAGCTGGCCCAGTATAGGAGCCTTGTAGTTCAAAAGGTCAGAGAGACAGGTAAGGAAAGAGGAAAGGTGAAAGGGCACTGCTTTTCTTTCCCACCTCCCTGAAATTCACTCCTATTGTGCTGATGTTAAAACCCTGGGCTGGCTACCAACTCTGAATCTGACTGCTTCATTACTACATAGCGGCTGGGTGGGGAAAAGAGGCTTTCTTAACCTTATGACTTTATCCTCATGACCTTAATTCTCTTTCCAGAATATTATTAAACTGTTACAGGCTCAAGCACATTCATCCCCCCACTCTCAGTTATCCATTTAATTTTCAACAGATACTCTCCAATTCCATGGCTCAACTGCCCTCTATGTTCTGTAGGTCTTGGAAGCCACTGAATATAAATTCAGGTCATTTGGTTTACTTTTTTAAAATTATAAATGAATAACTTCTGCAAGAATTTTCTCCTCCACATATGCAGAAACCAATCCATTATTTTATGGTAGCCCTATTTCATTTGCAAATTGATGGGCAGCGTCACCCAAATTTGGTATTAGAGCAAATATTTGCCATGTTTCATTCTATCCCATTTTGATTCCTGTTGCTGTGCAAGTATGAACACATTTTAACCAAAATTTACATATTTGTTTTTAAAATAATAATAATCTAATAATAATAATAAACTGTATTTGTTAACTGTCCCATAACAAATTGTTCTCTAAAAATCATTTTAGAGAAGTACATATATTGGCAAAAATGTAACCAGTTCTCTTCTATTATTCTAAAGGGCAAGCTACTGAATTATGGCATATGGACCTTGTGATATTTGCTGCTATAACAGAAAGAAATGAGACAATTACCAAAAACAAGTAGTTAACATCATTGGAATAGTAGGAAGCACTCTGCCACTTTTCTGACACCAGATAAATAAGATCTCTGCAAGTAACTAGAATATCTCTCCATTGTTCTTAGAAAGCGTATATTAAGTTCTTATGCTTGTTAAGAAAGGAATTAAGGAAACACTTAGGAAATGTTTGTTGTAGCTTTCCTCATTTGCACTGATACAGTGCTGAGGATTCAGAAACAAATTATGAACCCAAAAGCCCCAGACTGAGAATCTTGGCAGTGAGGAAAGTCCAATAAGGGACCATGGACAGGATACCTAGACCTCCATCTACGGGCAGTCATTCTGGAGGGCTTGGATAACAGCCCCAGGAATGAAAGTAGGAGGCAGAAGGGGATGCTTGAAGCTCCTGCTCATAGGCCACCTGTCACCTAACAGCCTGAGTTGGTGACACTTCAGAGCTGTACTAAAGGAATGCCACCCCAAAGTGCAGAAATGCTTCAGTTTAAGGCCAGAGCTCTGCTCCTTTAAAGCTGACATGTAGAGGTGCACCTAGGTAATGTTGGAGCTTGGACCTAAAGACCTTTGGAGGCCCCCCACTATAAGTTAAGCCTTTTTAAAAACACATAGGTTCCTGAGGGCACAAACTGCACCATCTAGGACAGACTAAAGAGGATTTGAGGGCCCTTAGAGGATGTGGAGGCCCTGGACTTTGGCCCCGAAGTCCAGGGGTAAGAGCGCCTCTGCTGTCAAGTCAAGGGCAGGTTGGGATGAGGTGGCGCCACAGCGAGCCTCTCTGACTGACTGATTGATTAAATGCTGTCAAGTCGGTGTCAACTCTTAGCGACCACATAGATAGATTCTCTCCAGGATGATCTGTCTTCAACTTGGCCTCTCCGACTGCTTTGGTACAAAAGATTGCTGCTGGGGATAGTGTCTCAAATGCTCTTGCTGCTAGTCTCTACAACTATGGGCCATAAATTCTATGATATGGTTTCTTCTGAAATCTTGGGATTTCTTGCTCAATTGGTGGTGGGTTTTACCCATTTAACTCCTTCTCTCCAGGTTTCCTGCTGCTTCTTGGGAGATATAACCCTGTGGGATCCATGCACAGGTGTTGTTTGGTCTGGGCCCTGGCTTGCCCTCCACTGCCCAGAGTTGTCGCTTCACCTGCCTTGCCACTTGCTGCGTCCTGCTGCTGCTACCTGCCAGCATTTCCTAGCCAGCTAGCACAGTACTAGCCAACTGGATGTGTTTCCTTTCACACACTCTCACGCTGCTAGCCGACTGGGAAATGCCAGTGAACAGTGCCTGCACATGTTGGCATCAGGGGAAATGGCTGCCATAAGGTTGCAAGCACCACCTGTCAGAGGCCAGATCAACTAGCTGCTGGTTGGGGAAAGGGTCCATCAGTGGCCAGGTCTACTAGTCCCTCACCCAAAAGAAAGCTGACAAGTAGACTTGGCCGCCTTTGTTCCTGTGTTGGCTTGTCCAGTGCTTCTAAGCACTGGGAGAGCCAACATAGGAACAAAGGTGGCTAACAGATCTGGCCTCTGATGGGTGGGGCTTGCACCCTGATGTCACACCCTGATACTGACATGTTGGAGTCAGGGGCATGGCATCGGGGTATGTGACCGGCAGCATCTTGGCTTACCTCTGGCTGTATCAGTGCTCAATCTGGACCTGCACTCTGGTTCCTTTTTTTCAAAAAAGAACGTCAGCATACATTGTGGGATTTATTTATTTTTTAAAATAACCCAAATGGCTACTTTTATCATGTTTATCAATTTTCAGATTACCATTCAGCAAGAAGCATGAGATGCTGAGCCTTAAAAAGAAAATAGCAGCTTATTAAGTCTTAAATGAGCAACTGTTCCTCTGCTCCTATGAAGAAAATGGTTCCTCTCACTCTACCCGTGCTTCATAAGGTGATAGAAATATTTAAATGTGAATTACTGTTTGGGGCCAGACAGACACTTATCCCTAAACTTTAGCAGAAACATAGAAAGCCGGGCGGCGGGGTGGGGGGGAGGGACAGAACAATAAAACTGTGATTGTGCTGGATCTGCTGAAGGACATAACAGAGCTGCGGGATTTGCTCGATTAACACGGCCTCTCCTTGGGCCTTGAACTACCAAAACATACCTGGCCAGTTGTTACAGAACTTCTTATAAGAGTTCCCCTGCCTTGTAGTGTTCTTGTAGTTCAGCTGTGAGAAATGTCCCTAATGATGATTATTGTGACTCAGTCAGATACTGTTTACTGTTAAAACCGGAGAATTGGGTTCAAAGTGAACAGATTGCAGAGAGAAATGTTTTAATTATCACACTGTAAGTGCTCACATAATTGTCTCTGAAGGATTCAACAGGAGAGCTTTTGGGGGCTAGCCCTAGGCTTCTGAGTTCAGTATTTATGGAGTTAATGGAGACTGATTGAATAATGACCAGCTATAATCATTAGTCACTAAAGGCGCATGAAGTGTGATGACCAGGGGAAGAGGAGGATGAGCGCTCCACTCCTTTATGCAACTCACTCACTACACTGTACTCTTAACATTTTACAGATGATAATAGGGATGCACTCATATAATGCCCCAATTATCATACCAAGCATTGTACTGCCTGAACCAGCCCGCTCCACAGGCACCCAGCACTGAATATGGTATGTGGGTAGAGCACAAGGCTCCTCTCTGCATGTCTTTTAAAAAACTCTGCAGAAGTCTATCCCGTGCTGATTTTAGAACTCAAGAGGATTTTTGTTTTTGTTTTTAAAAAGAGGATATCAGTGGCAGAGCCAGGGAACAGAGGCATGGGTTCTGCCCCGTCCCCAGTGGCCCTGCTGTGTGCACACTGTGCACGCCAGCAACACCCCTTGTGCGTGACATTACATGCACATAGGCATGGCCTGATTGCTGGAGGGCCTGCAGAAGCCCTCCGGAGCACATTCCAGTCAGCATTTGTTAGCTGGGTGCATTTATTTCTCTCCCCAGTGATGAAAAGAAAGGGAAATAAATCATCCTGAGCCCGTTTTGGAAGGGCAGTATATAAATTAAACAAACAAACAAACAAACAAACAAAGTTATTATTATTATTTATTCAATTTCTATGCTGCCCTTCCAAAAATGGCTCAGGGCGGTTTACACAGAGAAATAACAAATCAATAAGATGGCTCCCTGTCCCCAAAGGGCTCACAATCTAAAAAGAAACATAAGACAGACACCAGCAAGAGTCACTGGAGGTACTGTGCTGGGGGTGGATAGGGCCAGTTACTCTCCCCCGATCAATAAATAGAACCACCACGTTAAAAGGTGCCTCTTTGCCAAGTTAGCAGGGGTTAAATGAATGAATGAATGAATGAATGAATGAATAGTTTTATAATAAATAAAACAAATGCACCCAGCTAGCCAATGCTGGCTGGGAAACGAGCTCTGGAGGGCTGGTGCGGGACCGCCGAAAACTGGGCCATGCCCACGTGCGTGCGACATCACACGCAAAAGCGAGGGAGGGAAAGGGAAATAAATGCACCCAGCCTGCCATCGCTGGCTGGGTATGAACTCCAGAGGGCTTGCGCAACCCTCCCGTGGCTCGTGGCCAGGTTCTTTGAACCCGTCTGCTCAATGGTGGCTCTACCCTGGAGGATATATTTGAAAAACTTAATTTCCTACAGGATATGACCAGAGGTGCAAGATTCCGCTGCAGCTGCACATTGTGAGATGTCATGCTGTGCACTGCATGACACATTAGTGTTTATATGTGCACTTTTGGATGCATATGCACTAAACATTCTTCTTACATCAGAGATTTTGTTTCTAAGAAATAGGGTGGGTACTGAAGGCTGGGAACGACATCTCTATCCAGTTGTAGTTTCAATATTTTCACCAGGCATTCCCCAAAGGAAAGAAATAGATACAAGAGAGAGTAAAAGCAATTTTCCAGGGACAGGATAAAATTTCTGTCATAGCGTAGTTGGAACCTATGCTACCCACAATCCGTAAGTGGAGAAGCTGCTCTGCCCTACCCCATTTTTCTTCTGCTAAAAAACCCCACAAAAAACCACAAGGAATAAACAGAATGGAAGAAGGTAGACTAGAGAATTGTTCTTTTTCTGTGCATCGCCTTTCCTCTCTTCATCACTATAGTAGTTGCCCTTTGCCACCTGCAGTCCCTTTCCTACCCTCTGTTAATCTAAAGCATTCACGCATTGCTTCCTTTCCTCTCCTGAACTCATTCAGGGGATGGGGCATCGTTCTTGGGGAAAAGCTTTGGAAGCCTGTTGCCCCCCTCCCTCTTGTGGAGCCAAATGGGGAGGACAGATATTACTTCACCCTGTGGTTAGGGTTGCCATATTCAAGCTTCCCAAATCCGGGTGGCCTAATTTGAATATTATGCAAATTACGAGGCAACTAATTTGCATTATTTATTTTATTTACTTGACAGATTTGTATACTTCCCCCTCCTTTTCTGCCCTCCCATGTGATTGGATCCAGAGTGATCGGATCTGGGCAATCCAGGCAGCACATTTGAAATCCATGTAAATCTGGGTGGAATTCAGCAGTCAGGTGGAGGAGCCAAAATCCAGGGGCTACCCTAATTTCCAGGGGACATGGTAACCCTACCTGTAGTATCTCTATAGGTAACGACTGGGCCACTGAGTGGTGGGCAGGTTTTCCCCATTGCAACATTTATCCCAAGTGGAGTGCTTTACTTTCCCCTACAGCAGGGATTCTCAACGTGTGGGTCCCCAGATGTTATTGGACTTCAACTCCCATAATCCCCAGCCCCAGTGGCCATGGGTTGGGAATTATGGGAGTTGAAGTCCAATTACATCTGGGGACCCACATGTTGAGAAATCCTGCCCTACAGGAATGGAGGGTAGTAATTAACTTGTAATTCTCTATCCCTGGTGACCCCAGATATTTATAGCCCTATTCAGAAATTATGTTGTACATGCATACAGGTGTCTGTATTTATGCACAAGTTTGTGTGTGGATGACTGCATATGCATTCATTTCAGAAGTGCACCTGGGGACAGGCCCCCTTAAATGCAGGGTACAGACAGCAAGTGTATTACAGTACATGCATTGAACATTGATTGTGAATAACTGTGCACGTGTACAGTGTTGCAGAATGTGAACTGTCTGTTCCATTTTAAATTTTTTATTGGTTTTCACAATAGCATTTACATTTCAAATTACATTCATTTATCTAATTCTACATAAGTAATTACTGACTTCCCGCTTGCCTATCTGCGCAGTTCACAATAACTATACATATAAACCGTTGATATAATAATTCATAAGAACATAAGAACAGCCCTGCTGGATCAGGCCCAAGGCCCATCTAGTCCAGCATCCTGTTTCGCACAGTGGCCCACCAGATGCCAATTGGGAGCCTACAGTCAGGAGTTGAGGGCATGCCCTCTCACCTGCCATTACTCCCCTGCAACTGGTACTCAGAGGCACCCTGCCCTTAAGGCAGGAGGTGGCCTACAGCCCTCCGACTAGTAGCCATTGATAGACCTCTGCTCCATGAAGTCATCCAAACCCCTCTTAAAGCCATCCAGGTTGTTGGCTGTCACCACATCCTGTGGCAGAGAGTTCCACAAGTGGATCACACGTTGTGTGAAAAATTACTTCCGTTTGTTGGTCCTAGACCTTCTGGCAATCAATTTCATGGAGTGACCCCTGGTTCTAGTGTTGTGAGAGAGGGAAAAGAATCTCTCTCTCTCCACTTTCTCCACACCATGCATGATTTTATAGACCTCTATCATGTCTCCCCGCAGTCGTCTTTTTTCTAAACTAAAAAGCCCCAGGTGTTGTAGTCTTGCCTCATAGGAAAGGTGCTCTAGTCCCCTGATCATCTTGGTTGCCCTTTTCTGTACCTTCTCCAGTTCAACAATGTCCTTTTTAAGATGTGGTGACCAGAACTGTACGCAGTACTCCAAGTGTGGTCGCACCATAGTTTTGTATAAGGGCATTAAAATGTTAGCTGTTTTATTTTCAATCCCCTTCCTAATGATCCCTAGCATGGAATTTGCCTTTTTCACAGCTGCCGCACATTGAGTCGACACTTTCAACGAGCTGTCAACCACAATCCCAAGATCCCTCTCCTGGTCTGTCACCGACAGCTCGGATCCCATCAGCATATACTTGAAGTTGGGGTTTTTCATCCCAATGTGCATCACTTTACACTTGCTAACATTGAACTGCATTTGCCATTTTGTCGCCCACTCCCCCAGGTTGGAGAGAGCCTTTTGGAGCTGCTTACAATCCGTTTGAGATTTCACTACCTGGAAGAGTTTGGTATCATCTGCAAATTTGGCCACGTCGCTGCTTACCCCTGCTTCTAGATCATTTATGAATACATTAAAAAGCACCGGTCCCAGTACAGATCTCTGGGGGACCCCACTTCTTACTTCCCTCCATTGTGAAAACTCTCCGTTTAGACCTACCCTCTCTTTCCTGTCTTTCAACCAGTTAGCAATCCACACATGTACTTGTCCCTTTATCCCATGACAGCTAAGTTTTCTCAGGAGCCTTTGATGAGGAACTTTGTCAAAAGCTTTTTGGAAGTCATACATACTAACAATGCTACTTGATTTTACCCAACCCAACCTGCTGTTATTACTATATTTCAAACCCTACTGAAAAGTCCATATTGGAAAAATAATTCTTTAAGTAAAGCAAAAATAGTTCCCAATCTTCTTTAAAAGATTCCAAGTTTTTGTCTCTTATAAGTTCTGTAAGCTTTGCCATCTCAGCATATTCCAAATTTTTTATCAACCAGTCTTCTTTTGAGGGCATTTTAGTGTCTTTTTCTATTTCTGCACATATACTACGCTATCTGCGTGGTTTCAGAACGAACACCAGAAAAAGGTTTAAGGTAACCTTTCTTGCGAGACAAATGTTTAGAGGTCAACTCAGTACAGAACTAGCTGACTCACACACAGGAACAGGAACAAACAGCAACAGCAAGAAGAATAGAAACTCCTAGCTAGCCCAACCAGTACTGAGGAAGCTACAGTGCCCCCTCTGACTTCATAGCAAATTACATGCAAACTATACACAAGTTAGGCTGCAGCTGTTGCATATCCCAATATACAGATCTGTCTGTGCATACGCTGTGCACAGATTGTACATGTGTTGAACAAAAGACATGAACAGATTTCTGAATCAAGCCTATTTATAAGCATATAGTTCCATTCTAGATTCTGTTTATGCTAGATTATGCTAAGAGCATAAGGCATGTTGGAAGAATGTTTAAAACTTCTTTCATATATATCAGTAATAAATGAAGAAGAAAGTATTATCTGTCTGGATGTCTGTTTTCTTTTTCAGCTAAGTAGGTCACCACAAAATTCCATTCAACTATTGGAACACAAACTGAAGTGTACTCCAGCTGATTACTTTATAGCACTTACATTTAGCAATAGCACTTACATTTATATACCGCTCTATAGCCGGAGCTCTCTAAGCGGTTTACAATGATTTAGCATATTGCCCCCCAACATTCTGGGTACTCATTTTACCGACCTCGGAAGGATGGAAGGCTGAGTCAACCTTGAGCCCCTGGTCAGGATCAAACTTGTAACCTTCTGGTTACAGGGCAGCAGTTTTACCACTGCACCACCAGGGGCTCATATCAGTAAGATCTGTCAAAATAAAATGAAGATCTGACAAAATCTGACAAAATAAAATGAAGGGGAAAGGTAATTACAATTATCCTTATTGGTTCCTAATGAACTCTTGTTTTCTGTGCTGGCACAGCAAATTTTGCAGCTCTGAAAGTAACAAACTGGTCATGGTTGAACATTAAACAATCTTATACAATATGATAAAACTTGGATTGTTCAAAAAGATTATCAGATATTGATATATGTTGTATTATTTTATTGCATTATATGTCTTCTGAAAAGACATGTTCATATGCTTAGGCTTAATTTCCATTTTCTAAAATTCACTGCATGAGAAATAACAAATATATTTCTTCCCACAAGGTGGTACTGTGGTAGTACTGTTGCATGAAATCTTACTTTTTGGTAGTATTTATTTCTGAAAGCAATCTGCAGATTAAAATCAGAGTTTTGACTCAAACATGAAGTTTATAGGTACTTTCAAACACACACACATCATATTTCACTGTTTTTGTTTTTCCTCATGTTTTTGTTTTTCCTCATGTTTACATAATAAACAATACTTATGTTTTCCCCCACATGCAACGATTTTCTGATGTTCTTTTCATTTTTGGAACTTTGATTTGGGGATGCATCTTCACTCAGATAATTTAAGAAAATGCTCTTTTGAAAAACAAACTACAACTTTGTTGGAAACTTGGACTCAAATTCTGAAACTGTTTTCTAGGAAGAAGTTTGGTTGAATGCACCTAACTGTTCTGGACATTATTTGTTTTAAATCCTGGTGCAGAGTGGTTCAGTCCAATATCACAGATAGCAAGGCTATACTCATGATTCATGGATGCTGCTTCCTAGGGCTGCGGGGCAAGAAGGAGTTCCCTTGCCTTCCTTGGCAGATGAGCGGCGGCTGTGCTGCCCTCCGCTGTGCCATTTGCCCACATGAACAGCGGTGCAGTGATGGCAAGAGCAGTGAGCAGGAGGGCGACTCCATCCCGCATCCCAGGATGCTGCTCACCAGAAGCGCAGTGACTGCTCTCCTTGAAGCAGCCACTGCTCTTGGGGCAGCTGCTCCTTCCCCACCCCGGCTCACTGCTGGAAATGATGGCAGGCCATAGGGAAGCTTCTAAACCCGGTGGCGATTGCCCAGATGATTTCTTGCCAAAGTTTAAGCAAATTGCAGGTCCACTTAGCCAGGTTTAAAAGTCGGACGACTCTCCTCTGGAGCAGCTGGGAGCCCTCCGCTCCCAGCACTCCAGACAACATGAGCTGCCTGGGGTAATGGCGAGGAAGCTATGTAATGAGAATAGCTTCATCATTTTAGATTCCAGTAAGATTTGTGTGCATGTGCATGCATGAGTGCAAATCAACAAGATACAAAGTCTAAGACTTTCATAGCACTACTACAGTTGTTGTTTTGACTTCATATTGGTAAAAGCCTGATTCACCACTCACAGAGGCTGTTCACACGAGTAGCCAAGCACATACTTTACCCCAGGTTCAGGGCCGTGTGTGTGCTTGGGCTTTATGCAGCACAAACACACGGAGAGTTGGCTAGAGCATCTAACTCTTGGAGGATTCCCCCAATGCGCTGTGCTCATTGCGTGATGCATTGTGGGATACCTGGAGGCCGGGATGCACTTTGTGTGGGTGCACAATCATGTGGCAGTGCAGATTATGTGGGTGCACGAGCTGAACGTCCCACATGTGGAACTTTTTTTTTTTAACATTTTATATCCCGCTCTTTCTCCAGGGAGCCCAGAGCGGTGTACTACTTACTTAGGTTTCTCCTCACAACAACCCTGTGAAGTAGGTTAGGCTGAGAGAGAAGTGACTGGCCCAGAGTCACCCAGCTAGTATCATGGCTGAATGGAGATTTGAACTCAGGTCTCCCCGGTCCTAGTCTAGCACTCTAACCACTACACCACGCTGGCTCTTTAAAGATGGCTTTTAAAGCCATCCAGGCTGTTGGCTGTCACCACATCCTGTGGCAGAGAGTTCCACAAATGGATCACATGTTGTGTGAAAAAGTACTTCCGTTTGTTGGTCCTAGACCTGGCAATCAATGTCATGGAGTGACCCCTGGTTCTAGTGTTGTGTGAGAGGGAAAAGAATTTCTCTCTCTCCACTTTCTCCACACCATGCATGATTTTATAGACCTCTATCATGTCTCCCTGCAGTCGTCTTTTTTCTAAACTAAAAAGCCCTAGATGTTGTAGTCTTGCCTCATAAGAAAGGTGCTCTAGGCCCCTGATCATCTTGGTTACCCTCTTCTGTACCTTTTCCAGTTCTGCAATGTCATTTTTAAGATGTGGCGACCAGAATTGTACGCAGTACTCCAAGTATGGTCGCACCATCGTTTTGTATAAGGGCATTATAATATTAGCCGTTTTATTTTCAATCCCCTTCTTAATTATCCCTAGCATGGAATTGGCCTTTTTCACAGCTGCCACACATTGAGTCAACACTTTCAACGAGCTGTCCACAACGACCCCAAGATCACTCTCCTGGTCAGTCACCGACAGCTCAGATCCCATCAGCGTATACTTGAAGTTGGAGTTTTTCATCCCAATGTGCATCACCTTACACTTACTAATATTGAACCGCATTTGCCACTTTGTCGCCCGCTCCCCCAGTCTGGAGAGATCCTTTTGGAGCTCCTCACAATCCATTTTGGATTTCACTACCCGGAAGAGTTTGGTATCATCTGCAAAACTGGGCACCTCGCTGCTTACCCCTGCTTCTAGATCATTTATGAATACATTAAAAAGCACTGGTCCCAGTACAGATCCCTGGGGGACCCCACTTCTTACTTCCCTCCATTGTGAAAACTCTCCGTTTATACCTACCCTCTCTTTCCTGTCTTTCAACCAGTTAGCAATCCACACATGTACTTGTCCCCTTATCCTATGACCGCTAAGTTTCCTCAGGAGTCTTTGATGAGGAGCTTTGTCAAAAGCTTTTTGGAAGTCCAGGTATACTATGTCAACTGGATCACCTTGATCCACACACTTGTTGACACTCTCAAAGAATTCCAAAAGGTTGGTGAAGCAAGATTTAACTTTGCGGAAGCCATGCTGGCTCATTGCCAGCAGGGCCTGTTCTTCTATATGCTTTACAGTTTTATCCTTGAGGATGCTTTCCATCAATTTGCCCGGAACGGACGTTAGGCTAACGGCCTGTAATTTCTCGGATCGCCCCGGATCCCTTTTTGAAAATTGGTGTTACCTTTGCTACTCTCCAGTCCTCTGATACAGAACTCGATTTCAGGGATAAGTTATATATTTTAGCAAGGAGATCAGCAATTTCACATTTGAGTTCTTTGAGGACTCTTGGATGGATGCCATCTGGCCCTGGTGATTTGTTAGCTTTCAGTTTTCCCAGACAGTTTAGAACATCATCTCTTGTCACTTCTATCTCACTCAGCTCTCTAGCTTCCATCCTTAAATAGCCTGGTTGAGGAACAGGTATATACTCAGTATCCTCTGCCATGAAGACAGATGCAAATAACTCATTCAGCTTCTCTGCAACCTCCATATCCTCCTTAATAATCTCTTTCACTCCCTCATTGTCTAATGGTCCAACTGCCTCTCTGGCAGGTTTCCTGCTTCTGATGTATTTAAATAAGTTTTTGTTATTCCCCTTGATACTTTTGGCTAAATGTTCCTCAAACTCTTTTTTTGCCTCCCTTATTGTCACCTTGCATTTCTTTTGCCAGAATGTGTGTTCCTTTCTGTTCTTTTCATTTGGACAGACCTTCCAATTTCGGAAGGAAGTCTTCTTCCCTTTTATGGCTTCCTTGACGGTACCCGTTAGCCATGCTGGCATCCTCCTGGACTTAGTGGTACCTTTCCTCCTTTTGGGTATACAATCTAACTGGGCTTCTGGTATTGTGGTTTTGAGTAAACTCCATGCATTCTGGAGCGACGTGACTCTCCTGATTTTCCCTTTCAGCTTTCTTTTCACCATACTCCTCATTTTGGAGAAGTTTCCTCTTCTGAAATTCAGAATGGCCCCTTCTCCTGGCCCCAGTGAAATTACTAGAACTGGAGTCAGGCAGGCAGCCATTCACCTGGGAAATGTCATCCTGTCGGCAAATGCTCTAGTTATTTTGTGGTGCCTTGTGTGAAATTGCCCCATACCTGAATAAATAATACAATGATAACACAAGACTATTGCATTGGATGAAATGGTCACAATTTTATCTATCTATCTGTCTATCTATCTGTCTATCTATCTGTCTATCTATCTATTAAATTTATACCCCGCCCAAACTTACATCTCTGGGCAGCTAACAATTAAAGCACATATAAAAGTTAAAACAATACAATAATTTAAAAACCATAAAATTAACAAACAGTATTTTAAAAATTAAAAACACATATAAAAGTTAAAACAGTTCAACATATAACATATATAAAAGTTAAAACAATACAATAATTTAAAAACCATAAAATTAACAAACAGTATTTTAAAAATATAACAGATTTAATTGATTTGAAACAGAACTCTGCCACCCATGCAGTACAGGCCTAACTTAGGTTTGGGGTCAGACAACTGTGCCCCCCAAACCTAATGGGTGATATACCCTGGCTCAGAGTATCCAGTCAGTAACAGCATGTTCATAGACTTCATCCTCCCCCCCCCACCCAACCACAAAGCCTTTGAAGTGTGTGGTGTCCCTGAAGGAGGCAGGAATGTCTGTCTAGCCCCTGAGCTGCAATGGACCTCTAAGGATCCATGGACTACTGCTCCTTTTCAAAAGACCACATAAAAGCCTGGTTTGGGGGATCCCCCTTCACATACACTGGTCCTCTTGATTAAGGAGGATGCTCTGAGTGTGCACCAATCATAACATCTTTCCTGGATATCCTGATGTTCTCCCAGCACATTCCTTTGTTCGTGAGAGAATGGTTGATCCAAATTGCCACTTTGAACATGACGACACAGCTTAAGCTAGTATTTGAGTTGCATGTAGAGGAGCGGTTCAGATGAACCTTACTCCACATGATAAAGGAATGTGCCAGGATAATGTCAGGATGTGCAGGAAAGACATCAGGGCAGTGTGTTTCCCCCTTCTTAATCCTATTGGGCAGTTCAAGAGGGGGGATTATTATCTGAACCAGCCCCAAGTTTTTCTTTAATTCGGTCCTCTTAAATTTTAAATTTTAATTTAATTGTCCTCTTTTCTTTAATTCCTCCTCTCTCATTTTGTATTGCTTTCCTAATATGAATATGGTTTCCTTTTACATTTTGCATCCCATTTTCAAATGGTTTTCAGGCATATTTCTGGTCATACTACCCTCATTTCTGCCCCACTACCACCTTTTCCACTATTTCATCTGCTTGGAGCAGTTCTTACCTACCAGTCACCTTCTTCATTGTCCTTAAAACCCATCTCTCCTCAAACAATTCGCCCCAGCTACTTCTCGCCATTTGTAATCCGATCAATTTCCCTCTGCTTCAGAAGTCCTTTGTGCTTCGTCTTATATTTATTTATCTCTTAAGTTATTTAGATACTAAATCTTTGGAGGCAGTGGATCTGGCCTATCTACACAAAACACTCTTTTATAAATAAACAGATGAATAGTAATGTAGTGATAGTTTGCTTCATGGGAGCAGTGAGCTTCAGCTGGCAAGGACAATGCTATCATCAGTTTCACTGTTGCTACACTGGTGTATTGGTATATAGCATTTGTCCTAACTATGGCATATCTCCCCATAAAGTACTTACCAGGGTTCTGTTAATATGGGGCACAGTTTGTGGAACATGGATTCTTCCTAATCAGAGACATGTAAAAATCACTGGCAGAACACGATCTTTGAAAGTAGTATCCTTGTCCTTACCTCCATCTCTTATGTCTGTCAGCTTACTGGAGTGAAGAGCCAGTCTTGCGGTAGCAAGCGAGAATGGTCCCCTTTGCTAAGCAGGGATTGCCTTGGTTTGCACTTGAATGGGTGACTACACATGAGCACTGTAGATATTCCCCTTAGGAGATGGTATAGCTCAGTGGTAGTATAGCTAGTATAGATAGTATAGCTCAGTGGCAGAGCCTCTGCTTGCATGCAGAAGGTCCCAGGTTCACTCTCTGGCATTTCCAGCTAGGACTGGGAAAGACTCTTGCCTGGGATCTTGGAGAGCTGCTGCCAGAAGGGTAGACAATACAGGCTGAGTATCCCTAATCCGGACATCCGAAATCTAGAATGCTCCGAAATCCAGAAAACACCACGGCTTTTTTTTTAGTAAGTAGAAAACATTTTTCACATGAAATCTGAATTTCATCTCCACTTAAAATGCCATGAGTCTAACATGACTGGCAACATTATTGCGTTGGAAATTTTCTCGCAATTAGTTTTCATTACATTTACAGTTACCTGTAGTTATCATAAATTTAATGCTTATTTGTTTTTATACTTCAAATAAAACCTTTAAAAAAATACAGTGTACAGTAACCTTTTGTGTTTAGACTTGGATCCCATGCCCAAGATATCTTATTAGAGTATGCAAATATTCCAAAATCTGGAACACTTCTGGTCCCAAGCAGTTCGGATACTCAACCTGTACTGAGTTAGATGAACCAATGGTTTGATTCCATATAAGGTAGCTTCCTATGTCCCTAGACTGAACATAAATTGAAACCCCTAGACTTAAAGACTATGAACACCACTGAGAGTAAAGATATTTTTGCTTAGGCCAGTGTGGATGGAGAATCTTCTGCTAGTCCATCACAACTGTTATTCTTTCTATATCTATCTATCTATCTATCTATCTATCTATCTATCTATCTATCTATCTATCTATCTGTGTGTGTGTGTTTGTAATTAGCATATTGCAATGCAATAGTTTTAATTAACGCGTTTAATGAATGAAAGCTGAATTGGCCCCACCCCGCTCCACCTGTGCAACTATTTCCATATGACGCTTTGCTAATTTCTTCTGCTAACTTGCCTTAGCAGAAGCAACATCTGGCCACTTAGTGATTCTAGAACTCAAAGATGTTCTCATTATTCCATCTCAGGGGTCTTGCATTTTTCTGAACATGCTGTATCATATTGAGTAGGGTGCAACTGTGCAGTATCAACCTTATTTTATGTTGGGTACCAACCCCATAATTTATTTATTTAAATTTATACTCCACCCAAACTTATGTCTCTGGGCGGCCAACAACAATTAAAACACATATAAAAGTTAAAACAGTTCAACATATAACACATATAAAGTTAAAACAATACAAGAATTTAAAAACCATAAAATTAAACTAACAGCATTTTTTATTAAAAACCTGAGAAAGCTTGGGTTAAAAAAGGGGCTTTCATTTTTTTTAAAAAAATAGCCAGAGACGGGGAGGATCGTAACTCAGCAGGGAGTGCATTCCACAATCGCGGGGCAGCAACCGAGAAGGCCTGTCTCTGTGTGACCACCAAACGAGTTGGCGGTAGCTGGAGACGGACCTCCTCAGATGACCTCAATGGGCAGTGGGGTTCGTAGCAAAGAAGACGCTCTCTTAAATCCTGGGAAGAACAATTGCTTACAAATAGAAAGCACACTCTGATTAATAATGTAACAGCAAAAGGCAGAACTGAAAGGGAGTGAAATGGGACCATAGTGCTGGCGGATATTTTGCAGGCATATTTGTGCAGTTGCTCCTGTTATCCTAATCCTGTTCCTTCATTGGTACATCAAGGCACTGTGAATGAAAGCTAGGTTATAGAAACAAGAGATCACATGTTAAACTGTTGATACCACTTCAGATTGCAAGTGGGAAATCTTATGACTGAATGTTCCTCATTGAAAGCTTCCTGCATGCACAGAACCAAGCATGTTGAGAAGAAGAGTTCTAGGTTAGTCTTTGTGCAGAACTGCTAGTTTTCTATTTGTGGTTGTTGGTTTTTTTGCCACACCAGAGCGCTGAAGTTGGAAACTAGCAGAATCAGTTTTAGCACACCATCTGCTATTTATGTAGATAGCTGTCTTCTTTAAAGGGAGCTGTGACAATATTTCAGTGCTGTGGCGAGGTATCTTGTCTGATGTTCTGATGGGACTACATTTTAACATGCTATGTTACTTTTTTTCTGTGCTTCCCAGAACCAGCATGATTATGTTGCTCTAGTCGTAAGCACACTTATTCATGAATACATTAGATTGAAACCTTTGGGGTCTAGTAATAAACAGGTTTATTATCACAGCCAGAGTGTAATCCAAAAGTGAAACATCTGTCAGCCATGTTGTTCCTTATACAAAATTAGTGTTGCTCTGGGAACCTTAACTTTTCTCTCTCTTGACTTCAGTAACTTCTAACATTTTTATATTCATTGTTATGGTAGCAGTGTGCATTATATTGGTGCCAGAGCACACATCCTGGTATTCATTTATCATTGAATAATCAAAATAAAAGATTGAGCACAATTGTTTTTTCATAGCTCTTGCTTGTTTCAGTGGAATGGCCAGGGCCATTCTCAGATGGTGATTTTACTATGCTTCACCATGGGAAGGGCAAGTGTGTGTTCATACATTGAACAGATTTATGTTGAAGTCCGTGTGAGATATTGGGGAGCACTCCATACACAATTAGGATTTTCCTCTTCGCATTGGAGCTTAGGGCGCAGTATCTTTGCACTAAAAAATTCCCCCTTTTACAGCAGCATTTTGGGATACTTGGATATATCCAGTACACACTAATGTTTCTTCTGAGATATATGGAGGGGTCATGCTGATAAAAGCCTCACTTTTTTCATTTTTTGTTTTTAACATTTGCTTGGTGATCTTGCAGAACATCATTCTATGCATCCGCATGGTCAGTGGCGTATCGGAGGGAAACGGCACCCAGGGCAAGCTCTGGCCCTGAAATGGTGCCCCCCGACCCCCTGGCCCCCACATACCTGTGCCGCCAGTGCGGCGGCGCCCCAGGTGGCAGATCGCCGGCAGTGGCGGTGATTCGGCAGCGGCGGGTCGCCCGCCGAGTGCGGCGGCAGTGGCGGCGATTCGGCGATGGCGGGCGGCGGTGGAGGCGGGTCGCCCGCCGAGTGTGGCGGTGGCTGGTGGCGATTGGCTGTAGTGTAGCAGCCCGAGCGGTGGCGGATCGCCCGCCGAGGAGTGCAGGCAGAGCGACGCCGAGGCCTGCCACCTGGCCCGGCGTCGCTCTGCCTGCACTCCTCGGCGGGCGATCCGCCGCTGCTCGGGCTGCTACACTACAGCCAATCGCCGCCAGCCACCAGTCACCGCCGCACTCGGTGGGTGACCCGCTGCCGCCCGCCACCGCAGAATCGCCACCGCACGCCCGCCGCCACACTCGGCGGGCGACCCGGGGGGGGATGCCACTTTTTGGCGCCCCACATGTGACCCGCCGGGGTGGCGCCCAGGGCACGTGCCCTGCCTGCCCCCCCTATCGTTACGCCCCTGCGCATGGTGCATTTTGTTTTCCTCTTTTAATAAAATTTATCTCTTTTTTAAATTTTGAAAAGCCTCCTGATTCTGTTTGACTCCTAATGATACTTTATGGTGAACATAAGATGGTGAGTAGGCTTTTCTTAAAGCCTCACTTCTTTCTTTTTTTGTTTTAAAATATTTGCTTGGTGATCTTGCAGAACATCGTATGTGCCCACACCCACATGGGGCGGGTGCATACAATGGTCTGCAAGATCATCAAGCAAATGTTTTAAAAAAGAGTAAAAAGTGAGGCTTTAAGAAGAGCCTACTCATCTTCTTATGTTCACCATAATGTACCACTGGGATATTATAGGTTCACACACTATACAGACTTGAACAGTGCACAGAAAAAAGAACTGTGCAAAGAACTGTCAGGAACCCTATTAAAACAGCCCTATGTGATTGGCCCCCAGGTTTCTTCAAATTATCTTTATTGCATTTATATGTGGCTAATATATTACCTCATAACTCATTCTACTTTACCCCACTTAATTCCATGGTTAAGCCCGCCATCTGGGAAAGACCCAGGATAATTTTCTAGTGGATTCTGTTTCTGTTCTGTATTTTAATACCTTTCATTTACAAATAAATAGTGTGGTGTAGTGTACAAAATATCACCTTAAAACCACAGAGAGACACTAAGCTCTTTCACTTGATCCCCCCCAAATGAGCAGACACTCTATTTGGATTTGCAAACTCACCACCCAGATGATCATGGCAGCTGCAGGCTCCATTCTTGAAAAAAGGAACTTGGTCCTCCAAGGACTGAGGGAGGTGTCCCAGAATGCATTGCGCTCATAGAAGACAGGCAGCCCTCAGTGCACCATCCTTTGATTGACCTATTTGATTGACCGTCTGCAGTTGCCACCAGCTCGTCTAGTGACTACTCAGGGACAGGCCTTCTCCATCGCTGCCCCAAGGCTTTGGAACACGCTTCCTGCTGAAATAAGAGCCTCTCCATCTCTTACAACTTTTAAAAGGGCAGTCAAGACACATTTGTTCACCCAGGCTTTTAATTAGATATTGTTTTAATTTTTCAATTTTTAAAATTTTAATTGTTGAAATGTGTCAGTCTTTTTATTGGTTGTTTTTATTGTTTTGTAAACTGCCCAGAGAACTTGTGTTTTGGGCAGTATAAAAATATGTTAAATAAATAAATAAATTTAGCTGCAGCACTTTCTGACAAACATGGCCATCAGCTTCTGGAGACTGTTTAAAAATGTGATTTCACCATTTCCTCCTGCAAAAAGTCTATGTTAATCCTTGTTAATGATTGCTCTGCCCTGCCCAAAGGGGATAATCCTGTCTCCCTCTCTGAGAGTCATTCGCTATGTAGAATTAGAAGTATTGTTACACACAATTGCTATCTTTAGAAATTCCATCCTAGGTAGATGTACACAAAATAAAATGATTTACACCTATAGCCGTGATTCTTCTTTGCTAACACCTTTTAACACTCTCAAGGGACCGGTGCCAGAAATCTGAGGACAAGAAAAGATGCCCATTTGCAAGCTCAGAGATGCAGATTAGCTTTGGGCAAATCTCAACAGAACAATCTCCTCCCCAAACAGCAGCTAACAAGAGATGGAACTCAATCCTGTTTTGACTTAATAACCTGAGCTAACTTCAATAATTAAAAGACAGTATCCAGAGGATAACAGGAATGGACATCAAAAGGAAGAAGCAACTATAACAATGAAGCTCACCGAACAGAGAGCTAGCAAGCTTTGCCCTCCAGCAGATTTTGCTCAAGAGCGATCCCAGAGTTTGCTGTTCAAGCCGCAGGGCTAGAGCAAGAACTCTTTCCATGGACAGGAACCATCGATGATCTCCACAACAAGTGAGAAATCCAGACTACCCAGCCATGGTGTTCTCTCTCTCTCTCTCTCTCTCCACTTCACTCTGAGCAGCTGCCCCCAGCCTGTTTTACTGCGTGAAGCTTGCACCCCAGGCTCCTGTTCTCCAGAACCTGCGTTTCTCCTCCATCTGAAGCCTGTATCGTTTCCAAGCTCCAGCCATGAACAAATCCTTTGAAGCCTTCTTCGTGAACCAGGTGAGATGCCTATTCAACGCACAGCACAGCCTGCTCCCCTCTTCCACCCTCCAATGACTGTCATCCCTCTCCTAAGCCCTACCTTCTTTCTTCTTTCTGTGCTTCTTGCTAAATGTTTTATTAGGATTTGTTAAATAGCTGTAATTACTGACTGCACACACATATGTTAGCTAGGCACATTGCACTACACCAATCAGAAACATGTTTTTAATTTGGATGACCTGTTTGAATTTTATCCTGATGAGCAACTTTCTATAAAGCTCATTGAACTTTCTGAGTGTGTCTCCCTCTATCTCTGTTTGCGTGCCCAGATCCTACATGGTCACCATCTCCAAGAACCAATTCAGTCTGTGTATAATATGACTTTGCCTCTTTCCCTCTGAGCATACACAGAGTGCAAAACCAGGTGTAGTTCACAACACTACCATGGTGCAAGCACAACTCTGCTTCCATTCACAAAAGAAGCTACTGCTAGCGAAGCAGGTATGTTTGGATAGAACCTTGTGTGTGCACACAATAGGAAAGGATGCCTTTTCCAAACTACTTTCAACTCTCATTAACAGTATTGTCTACTATTCTGTTTCTCCAGCCTGAATAACTCAAGCAGTCTCTGATGGGGATGAAGGATCAGAATTCACGGTGGCAGCCAAGAAAGGCGCCTTCATGTATATGCCAACTCCATACATGGGATGGAACTTTAGGCTATGTAGTTTTGAGCCAGCCTGGAAAAAAAGTGGGGGGGGGAGGGGGAGGGAGGAATTTCAGCACTAGTCAAGAATGTTTGCAGATTGCAAGTTGAATTTACTACTACTATATAATGCAACTTGTTTTACCTTTATACATCTCAAAAGGTTTCCCCCCTTCCCAACAGAACTAATGTAAAAAGAAATGTCTATGAGATGATTTTCTTTCAGGGCTGCTGAAGCCTGAAATATAAACCATATGAACAAATAGGTATGTGATTTTTCCATTACTATAGTTATGAATCAAAGTTAACAAACAAAGAAAATGCCCTCCTATCTTCAGATATCTCATTAAACTGCTATAATTATTGCCAAGGGTTATAAAAATATTAAACATTTATTATACTGATACAAAAAAGACTTATTGTAAAACTGATTTTGCTACCTCAATACATGAGGTTGCGAGAAATGATCTTTATATACCATGATGTTTCCATAAGGAAACATACATGAACAAATATTTTTCAACCATTGTACCTGGAACAATTTATACGTATCCATAGGTTTGCACATTTGTATGTATAGATCACACACACACACACACACACACACACACACACACACACACACACACGGTGTGGGAAGGTAGATCTCTCTCTCTCTCTCTCTCTCTCTCTCTCTCTCTCTCTCTCACACACACACACACACACACACACACACACACACTTCAATCCCATTTATAGTTGCCGTGTACCAAGGCCTGAAATCTGACAGCTACAATAAGCACTGACAGAATTTAACAAAACATTCAGTAAGAATTTTTGACCCTGTGTCGTGTAGTCTTATATCTTCTTTTTCATTGAGTTTAAGCAGCTTTATAGACAATCAATCTGTAATTTAAACAGAGGATAAACTGTTGGCTTAAATTTTGCTCTTGTCTCCAAAGGTGGCTGTTCCTGAAAATGGTAGTACTCACCTAACAATAAGCAACAGTAAGTATGTTAGACTTCTACTGAGAATTACAATGATGCATATGAATTCTTGGAAAAGATAAAATCTGAATCTCAATTAAGAACACAGTGATTAAAACTTAATGAGATTTCAAAAATCTTTTTGGAAGTACAAAATCAGCTTTTATTTGGCAAGAGCAAATCCATCTTAAAATGATCTTGGCTGTTATTAGGCTTGATCACAAGACCATTTGGGCCTGGGTAGAAGCACAGGATGACCAGCACCTCTGTCTGGGTTTGCAAATCTAGCTCCCAGATGATCAAGGCACAGGAAGCTGCCTTACACCGAGCCATACCTTTGGTCCATTTAGTTCAGTATTGTCTACACAGACTGGCAGCGACTTCTCCAAGGTTACAGGCAGGAGTAGTGTTCCCTCTAATTTTTTTCATCTGTGTGCAGAATGAGTTTTGTTCTGAGTGGCAGTATCAAGATGGTGTGTGCACACATGCATTCAGAGAGGAGTCTTCCTGATTCAACCTGAGCAGGATCTAAGATTAACTGAGCAGTCATCAAAACACTTGGGCAGGAGGGAACACAGGGCAGGAGTCTCTCTCAGCCATATCTGGAGGTGCCAGGGAGGGAACTTGGAACCTTCTGCATGCAGGCAGGCAGGTGCTCTTCCCAGAGCTTCCCCATCCCCTAAGGGAAATAACTTACAGTGCATACATGTAGTCTCCCATTCAAATGCAAACCAGGGAAGAACCTGCTTAGTGAAGAGGACAATTCATGCTTACTACCACAAGACCAGCAGTTGTCTGCAGAGCAGAAATCAGGAGCTGGGTCTACCGAGTAGGGAGGCGGTTGGATCCCTAGATGAGGAGGGTGTGAGAGAGATTATTAACAAGGATAACAAGGTTGCAGAGAAACTGAATGAGTTCTTTGCAACTGCCTTCCCAGTGGAGGAAACGGAGCATATACCCATGCTGAAACTGAGCTTCTCAGGCTTGGAGGCTGAAGAACTGGGCCAGTTTGAGGTGACAAGGGAAGGTGCTCTAAACTGTCCTGAAAAACTAAAAATGAACAAATCACCAGGGCATCCACCCAAGATTTCTGAAAGAACTCAAATGTGAAATTGCTGATCTCCTAGCAAAACATGTTACTTCCTTACAATCAGGCTCTGTACCAGAGGACTAGAAAGTAACTAGTGTAACTCCAAAAAACTCTGATTTCCAAAAAGAGACCCGGCGGGTGGGGGGGGGATCCCATAAACTACAGGCTGGTTAGCTTAACTTCTGTGCCTAGTAAACTTATGGAAAATAAACTTAAGGACAAAATTGTTAAAAATATAGAAGAAAAGGCCTTGCTGAAGGCGAACCAGCATAGCTTCTGCAAGGGAAAGTCTTGGCTCACTAACGTTTTGGAGTTCTTTGAGAGTGTCAACAGGCATGTGGATAAAGGGGATCTAATTTGGACTTTCAAAAAGCTTTTGACAAAGTTCCCCATTAAAGGCTCTTGAAGGAGTGTGCATGGAATCAAAAAACATGGTTTGCATCAAATTCAAATCAATTCAAAATGAAATGCGTTCCGCCGAACCAGTTCGGTTGAACTGACCGCCTGGTCCGGTCCGTTTAATCGAACTGGGTGTCCAGTTTGGGCACTAGTACTTGGGAAGGGGAATCCAGTGAGGCTACTCCTTTACAAGTAAAGTGGTGGGGGAGTGGAAAAAAGGTTGTTAAAGTCTTACCCGACTTACCGCTCTCTACTGCTCGCTGCCAAACTGGCCGGATTGCTCTTAAAACACATGCCATCCATATGATGGCACTACAGTTCCAGCCTCCTTAGATTCAGCGAGCTGAGGAAGAGACATTAACAACCTTTTTCACCATTCCCCCACTGCCCCTGATGTAGCACTGGTTCACATCGAACAGGGCTTGGTCTGGTTCGATCGTGGACCATATTTGCCCCAGTTCGATTTGCAACTGAACCGCTGAACCAGCCCGGCTCAATGCAAACCGGTTCTACATCGAATGGTTCGTGCACACCCCTAGGCTCTTTAGTAATCTTAGCAGTCATGGGGTAAGGGGACAGGTTCAGTTATGGATTGGTAACTGCTTGAATGATAGAACACAGAGAGGAGGAATAAATGGACAGTTTTCACAATGGAGGGAAGTAAGTAGTAGGGTCCACTACGGAGGGTCCACCGTGGGTCTGTACTGGGACCAGTGCTCCTTAACTTATTCATAAATTATCTAGAATTTGGGGTCTGCAGCAAAGTGTGCAGAAGCTGTGAAAAAGGCAAATTCCATGGTAGGAATAATTAAGAAGGAGGTTGAAAATAAAAAAGCTAATATTATAATGCCTTTATACAAATCTATGGTGTGACCACATTTTGGAGTACTGTGTGCACTTCTGGTCACCGCATCTTAAGAGAGACATTGTAGAACTGGGAAAAGTGCAGAAAAGAATAACAAAGATGATCACCTGGAGCACCTTCTTTATGAGGCAAGGCTACAGCCTGTGGGGCTTTTTAGAATAGAAGAGAGGTGACTACAGGGAAGACATGATAGAGGTATATAAAATTATGCATGTAGAGAGTTGACAGAGAAAAGTTTTTCTCCCTCTCTTACAACAGGGGTTTAAAAGGGGTTTGGACAAATTCAGAGCCCCTGGTGGTGCAGTGGTAAAACTGCCACCCTGTAACCAGAAGGTTACAAGTTCGATCCTGACCAGGGGCTCAAGGTTGACTCAGCCTTCCATCCTTCCGAGGTCGGTAAAATGAGTACCCATAATGTTGGGGGCAATATGCTAAATCATTGTAAACCGCTTAGAGAGCTTCGGCTATAAAGCGGTATATAAATGTAAGTGCTATTGCTATTGCTATTGCTAAAACAAATTCAAAAACAGGTCTATCCATGGCTACTATAGGCTACCTCCAGCCTCAGAGGCAAGATGCCTTAAAACACCCCATTGTTCCTCATGGTTAGCCCCTAGGATCCTATGGAGTTTTGGAAAAAAGGTTAAATAATTGTTAGCCCACATGCCCATTTCTTTTGTGGGTAGGGTGGTAGGTAGCACCCCATCATGCCCTATGATGTAGCCTACTTTGGTGTCCCTAGGAGCTACTCATGGGGAACAATGAGGTGTTTCAAGTTTCCCCATTTTTCCCTATGGCCAGAATAAGCTGTACTCACAGACTGAACTGCACACAAGTTTTGCATTGCAGTTTGCAATGCATTTTGCAATCCTGCCTTGAAAAACACTGCAGAACCACACAGTAAAAGGGAATCTGTCCCTCCAACACAGAACACCACATTTCAAACACAGTCCAGAAATGGCCAAAAAAGTATCAATGACCCAGAATCCATTGCCAGTCACAGCACCTGTGCTGCAGTAACATCATTGGCACAAGTTTGTCTCTCTCACACCAGAGGCGTAACTAGGGAAAACAGCGCCCGGGGCAAGCACTGAAATGGTGCCCCCCCCCCAACATACTACATTATACTTAGGTTTTTCCTCACAAGCGCCCGCCGCCGCCGCCAAGCCAAGCCACTGACTGGCCGCCAGGTGCCAGCAAAGCAATGGGGGGGGGCGGGCGGCGTGGAAGGGACTGCTCGTGGGGAAGGGGGCGCCGACGCGCTCCCTTGACTGCTGCAGCGCTGCTGCACTGAGCAGGAAACATTTGTATTAACAAAAAAAATTTAAAAAATTAAATAAATTTTTTTTGGTCATGGCGGCGCCCCCCACGTCACCAGAAAAGATGGCGCCCGGGGCACGTGCCCCCCCTGCCCCCCCTATAGTTACGCCTCTGTCTCACACAATTATGACTCCTTGAGGCTGTACAACCTAACCTGGACTAGGGACATCCAGCCTAGGTTAGGCTGCGCATGAGAACCTCTGGGATTGGGTCCAATCCTGATGGGGCAGCACCGCCTAGCCCTGCGAGCGCTCCCTTACCCGAGCTACTTGGTCATGTGCGAGCCCGGGCTGCTTCCAGCCTGGCTGCACACAGAGACAGGTGCCTAGAGTGCCCATCGCTTGGGGGAATCCCCCAATGCAACAAGCATGCCGCACATTGCATTGTGGGATTCACAGAGGTCAGAACAACAAGTTCCGGCCCTGGATCCCTCTACCCTGACCCATGCTTCATGGAGCAGGGCTGTTCATGTTGGAGTGTGGAGCGCGCGCCCACCACCAGTCCCTCAATTGTCTGCCGGGAAGGTAAGCTTTTTGGAGTCTTCCCCTTCCACCCACTCTCAGCGATCATGAGAATTGCCCTCTTATGTTACTTCCTAGCATTGCAACAGCTGCTTAGCATTGCAACACCACAACACCCTTACTTAGCAGCAGCATAGTCATAATCTCAACTAGGGCTACTTCAGCCACTTTTTGACCTTGCAGTGCAGATTGTAGAGCAGACCAGTCCAGAGCAGTGAGTGAAGCACAAGTTAGTCTCAAGGCCAGACATGGAGCTCATCACAGCAATCACCAAGGGGAAAAAAATCTCTCTCTCTCTCTCTCTCTCTCTCTCTCTCTCTCTCTCTCTCTCTCACACACACACACACACACACACACACACACACACACACACACACACACCTCTGCCACATTCCATTTATCACCACGACATTATCTCATAAACAAACCAAGCCAAACCACAATTCCAGGAAGACAGGCACCCAAGTTCTGCCTTTGTCAATCCAAGATCCAGCAAAACCAGATAGTTGTAGCAGCAATAGCACAGCATATTACACTCAGTGCTGAGAAAAGTAAATCACAAAATCAAATCTTCCTTCTTCCTCTCCTGATGTATCCTCTTCTTCAAGAGAGGCACACTATAAGGGCTCCCCCAGTCCCTTTGAATGCATTTTGAAATTCCCTCCTTTTGTGTTCCCCCTCCCTCCCCCCTCCCCCCTCCCCCCAGCCAATGGAGGAACAGTTGCCAATTACAACACTTGATTTGTATGTTAACAAGCCAGCCAAAAAGCAAGGAGATCACAAGTCAATAGGAAGCCAGCTAAGTCATGGACTGTCTAACCCATTTGAACCAAATTTGTACAGTTGTAGTGAGTGACACATAGGAACACCTCAACGGCATAGTTTGTGATGATGTCATCCACCCCGATTCAAGATGGCAGAGCATAAACATTTGAGGCGCAAGTGGACTAACTTGTAGTTTGTCTAACTGAATTGAACCACATTTTGTACAGTTGTAGTAGGTCAACAGGTCAACAGTCTCAAAACCCACCAACTATACTATAACTAAAAAGCTATAGGGCAGCACTGGATTTCTTAATTAGAAGCTGACGCAATCTTCGAGCTGCTGCACAGAAGCCCACCACTTTCTGAGTAATGGCAGGAATACTATCCTCAAGCAGGAAGGCCACTTGTTGGCTAGGCAAATTTCCTGGGGAACAAGCTGTTATTGTTTACCTTTTTTATGGGCTCTTGCTGATTTGTTAAATATTTGCATTCTGTTCACTTCCTTAGGTTTTCTGGACAACAGGTGGTGTGAACATTGCTAAATACAGGAGAAACTCATTATATGTGGATTCTAAATCCGCAGTTTTGTGTATTCACCAGTGTCTAATTGACACCCAGTTTCAATATCTGCAGATACAAAAGTGTTAAAACCCCCGTAACCATGCTTCCTTCAGTCCAGAAGTGATTGCAGACGTAACTTCCAGCAGCCACTTTGTCTGCAGGAGCCATTTTGTGGCTAATTTCAGCAAAACAGTGGAAAAAATTCCAAGATTTTTGGGACCCTTTTTGGACTTTTGGGGGGATTGCTGGACACTAGGAGATGCACAGAGCATAGTAGGGCACTTTATTTGGCCGGTTTTGGTGTTTTTTGTGTGTTTTATTTTAAGTCCAGGAAGCTCAGCCCTGCATTCCCGTAGACTCAATAACTCATTATTTGTGGTTTTGTTACCTATGGTAATGTGTGGGAATGTAACCTCCATGGATAATGAGGTCCACCTGTACATAAAATATACAAAATAAACATCCAAGCCTTGATTTCAATAGAATGGCTCAACTGAAATTATAAACTAAGATAACACAATTCAAGTGGGCAAACTGTTTCAAATACATGCATGTTAACTTTATGATGCTTTGAAATGTTTGAGTTCTTAGTTGAGGCACTGACTACTTAAGACTTTACAATTCTGCATTTCAGTATGTCACATCAAGAGTATTATCACTCTTGGTGACAGTAATAGGAGGGTATCACTAGCTTAATACAGTGTAGTTTCATAAAGAACAAAAGTCTACGGAAACAATGTGGGAAAGCATGTAACCTTTCTGTAACAGATGTGATTTTAAACTTAACACAATTCTTTTTTGTCAGTTTGAAGGGTCCACAGAATGTGTGCTTATGTGGATAAAGACAATTACTTACTGATTACATTGATATCATGCCCTTCCTCCTGGAGATCAGCAAGCTTTCCTTGTTAGGTGGTCACATTTCTAGGCTGAGCTCCGATTCTTCTCCACTTTCTCTCTTCCTTTTCTCTTATATCCCCACAGCAATGTTGTGATATAGGTTAGGCTGAGAGAGAGTAATAGGCCCAAGGTTACCCAGGAAGCTATGTGCTTAAATGCAAATCTGAACCCAAACATTGTGGTCCTTTCCTATCATCAAATATGTTACCTCAGATCTCCATAGGGGTGCAATATCAAATAGAGCTTGGGTTGCACACCTTTCACAAGACTAGGGGTCTTGGTGTGTGTATATATGTGTGTAATACAGACAAGGTGGGACATAGGTTTGTATTAATTCTTAATCATAGTCTACTACAAACGGATTTCTGTTTTCCCCTTAACGTAATAGGCTTGCTTATAATAGCCCAGTTCAGACTTCCCTGAGTCCTGGTCAAATGCGCCCATTTTTCCTGCCCCTGGTTTCAGATTTCCCAGGCTTTCTTGCTGTGGCTCTAGCCATTCTCCCTAAGCAGGGAGGAGGACCTGCAGCTATCAGTTCTACCTTTAGAGCCCAGGTAATAGATACAGGCTGGGTGAGAGGGGTGGGAAAGACTAAATAGTGGTGGAGGCACTTCACACAATTAGTATGAAGCGCCTCGAGGTGGTTTGCAGGGAGAGCAGGCTTAGCTTTCCCTGTGGACGATTGCCCGCAGAGCCCTAGACGGCCAGATCAGCCGCCCGCATGCCGGCTCTGTAATGGAGCTGGCAGGGGCTGCAGAGATTGGGGGCTGCTTGCCCCCCCCGGAAGTCCCAGGATGCCCTGTGCAAGTGGCTGCTTGTAGCCTCCCAGTCAGGGGTCTACTTGTGTGTTGTCACGCATGGCGGCACACAAGCAGAAAACGAGGTTAACGGAGCGCTTGTTTCATTAACCTCGTTTAAGGGGGGGGGGATTAGGCGGGCTAGCCACCTTGGAACCACTGGGATCTCTTGCGAGCCCAGTGGTTTCAGCAATCACCAGGAAGCGAGCTAGCTTCCCTTAGCCCGCTTTCTGGTGATCGTCAGAATAGCTTTGATACAACCAAGACCCCAGTTCCCATAAACTACAGTTGATACTGAACCACACTGCTGACAGGCCTAGAAGCCTGAACCAAAGCTCAGCCATTTTTGCGGCAAAATACTGAACACCTAGCTGCTTTTAGAAATGCAGATGGGCTAACCAGCCCTCCCTTTTCCTGTTTCCTTTCACACCAGAGGTGTTCCTGGTCTTTTAGAATGTAGATGAATCGCCTCTAATTGCTAGCTTCACTCCTACAAGGAAGCCAGCTTTAGCCTTGAAAGATGACAAAAAAAGAGCAATGACTACAGGGGCCCTGAGAGGCTCTGAGACTTCACCAATAATAAACCTTTTGACACATAAATAAGATAAGGCCAAAGAACCAAACAAAAGGAGGTGGAACAAACTGTGAATTACAGAGATCTGGAGACTGTTACATGTCAATGCTGGTGTCAATTGCTTGATGTTTGATGCTGATGGAGATTGATCTATGTATGTAATTGCTAAAGTGTCTTCTTTCAATATATTGCTATGTCATAGATATGTAGAACAAAGAACCTTAGAATGTATAAATAGTTTCTTGTAACTTTGTATCAGGGCACTTGATCTGGGCATTGCCCTGAGCTTGCCTACTTGCTGCAGAAGTAAAAACTCTTTACACTTTTCCTCTGTGTGGCAATCAATTTGGCATGGATACCACCCAGACAAAGAACCAGATTTTCTGTATACCAGCTTTGGTATTTCAAAGCCACAGGAGTTCAGGTGGGGTCATGATGGGGAGGTCAAAGGCACCTTTAGAAAAGTAAACCAGATTTTAAAATAAAGTTTTAAAAGCCTTTAAGTACTATACTCTTTGTTTTTAAAATTAAAATAAAATCTGACTCAAGGCATGAGTTAAGTGAAACATCACACACAGAGATGTCTGTCTATTGATGTCTGTCAGTTGTTAAATGGACCAATGTAGGCTGTTGTAGGTTGGTTCCTATATATACATTATTAATTATTATTTTTGTTTACACAGTCAGACAGGTGTTATCGACTGGTTTGTTTTATCCAGACATTGAGTCCTTCCCAAGGACCTGCGATGGCTGAATTTTATTATCAGTGTTGTTATTATAGATATCGTCACAAAATATATGTTCCCAGTAAAGTTGCTTTTTGTAATTGGCTGATGGTGATTTCTGTGGCCCCTATGGTGTTGAGGTGCTCTTCAAGGTGTTTTGGAATTGCATCTAGGGTACCAATTACTACTGGGATTATTTTGGTCTTCTTCTGCCATAGCCTTTCAATTTCAATTTGTAGATCTTTGTATTTTGTGATTTTTTCAATTCTTTTCTTCAATTCTGCTATCACCTGGTATTGCTATGTCGATTATTTTAACTTGATTTTCTTTCTTCTCGACTACAGTTATATCTGATGTATTGTGTGGCAGATGTTTGTCTGTTTGTAGTTGGAAGACCCATAATATTTTTGCATCTTCATTTTCTACCACTTTTTCAATTTTATGGTCCCACCAATTTTTGGCTACAGGTAGCTTGTATTTTTTGCAGATGTTCCAGTGTATCATCCCTGCTACCTTGTTATGCCTTTGTTTGTAATCAGTCTGCATGATCTTTTTACAACAGCTGATGAGGTGGTCTACTGTTTCATCTGCTTCTTTACAAAGGCGGCACTTGCTGTTTGTGGTTGATTTTTCGACTTTTGCTCTTATTGCATTTGTTCTCAGTGCCTGTTCTTGTGCAGCCAGTATTAAGCCCTCTGTTTCTTTCTTCAAGTTGCCATTCTTAAGCCATTGCCAGGTCTTGGTGATGTTTGATTTTCCACTTATATTGTGCAAATATTGACCATGCAGTGGCTTATTTTTCCATTTTTCTGCTCAGTTCTTGACTTGTTCTTTCTTGTAGGCCTGCTTTGTTTCATTGGTGTTGAATAGTTTCTCGTTATTGACCATTTGAAGTGCTTCACTGTCCTTGATATGTTCTTTAAGGCCTCTTTTCTCCTCCTCTACTGTTTGATGGACTTGTAGCATTCCTCTTCCATCTGAGCTGTGAGGGAGGTATAGCCTATCTACATCACTGTGGGGGTATTATTATTATTATAATATTAGATTTCTATACCACCCTTCCAAAACCATGCATACAGACCATGCATACAGGCAGAAGACAGGCCTCTGAGAGCCAGATGCCTCATTGATAAAACAGATGCTCCTCTATTCTACCAAAGACAATCAGAGGACTCTGTGGTTGCCAGGAGTCGACACTGACTCGACGGCACGCTTTACTTTTGCCTTACATATCCATATTTCTCTGAGGAGAAATAAGGAACTTGTGTAAAGCTTTGAACACCCCCCAGTTTATTTCGAGGGGGGGACATTATTGGGGTGGGTGGATTAAATGACTCCTACTTCCCTGCAATCCCCCCTCACCCCCCAACCAGTGGGAGCTGAGGTTTGTGCATACACACTGTTCTGGCTACATTCTGCCAGAGAATGTTGGCAGTCGATGCCAGCATTGAGATTTAAGCCCTCAGCTGACTGTGCCTGGGAACTGCTTCCCTCTCTTCAGCCTAACTGGGAGGGTGGAGAGAACTGGGCTCAGATGATGCACTTGTACACCTTTTGGATGTGTCCTCTAAGCTGGCTTCTTTTCCAAAGACCCTTTTAAACTGCGGTGGGGGGGGGGACTGGAACAGGGAAGGGGAATAGCCTTCATGGACTTGTGCCCTGAGATGTGTCATTCATGCTCAGTTCTTCCCTCCTAGGATCCTTGAAGCCGCAAGAGGGCCTGCCTCCTCACAGGATCACATATTTGAGATTGGAGGGAAGGCAGGGAAATTAGCCTAGGAAGACACCCTTCTTCTAAGACCAGTTCTCTGTCCACCTGTGAAAGGTCTGCCATGGTTCATTACTTGTGCACACATCCAATGGGATCACTTCTGTGACCAGCGAAAGTTCTATATTCTCCTGAGCATCTGGATGTTCTTGCTGTGTATAGGGACCCCAGATACTGATAGATCCTGCACAGCTGCTGATGCTGGGTCTGACTGCCTTCCTGGCGTAGTTGCACTGGGATAAATCAATGGAGAGTCTATCATAAAGACTGAGTTGCTTTATCTTTTGCAGCTACTGTCTCCCAAAGTAGTTAGGCATCGATTAATACTTAATTTAAATATGATAAACTAAACTTGTGAGCATACGAAATCCTACACCGACCCATTGGTTGTTAGATTAAAATTACTGAAATCTATTACTATGTTCATGCTGTTTTGAAGCGGTGCTGCTTGGATAATTTTTTCCCCTTTACTGAGGCAATTATATAACAAATTCTGGTAATTAGTAGCATAAAACCAGGTAATAATATAATTAAAAAGAAAATATTTACTTGTGATGCAAGATATTTTTATACATCTTAATTATGTTGTTTTGCTCACCAACTAATGGCATAGTATAATATTTGTGTAGGTGTACATTTTGCAGATATGAAATTAATAAAAACAGATCGTCCCAGTCAGAATGTGAAGGATAATTTGCATCAAAGTATGGCCTTTTGATTGAAGGGAGAGCCTAGAAGAAGACAAAGGGGATAAAGGTTTTACATTTTGATTCCCACAGTTTATTCGGGGGGGGGGGATTATTGGGGTGGATGGGTTAAATGATTCCTACTTCCCTGAACCCCCCCCCCAACAAAACAAAACAAAACAAAATTAAAAACCAGGGAAGCTGAAGGTTGTACATACACGCTATTTATTTCAGTGTGTATCAATGGCAGGTTTGACTGATTGACAGACCTGCCATTGGCTTCACTTGGCATGTGATCTTGCCTGAGAAAACTTCTGACATAGAAACTTCAAGGAGCTTTGGACTCCAGACATGTTTACATTATTTGGGGGCAGGGAGGCAGGCAGAACTGGCCCAAGATAGTGTTGAATGTTGCCTTGCCCCATGTCCCTGTTGGGAGCTAGCCCCCTTTCAAAAATGAGCTTCTCAAACTTGAATGTGGGGCAGGGAGGAAGGAAGATTGCTAGCAGCCTCATCCTCTCTCCTCATACTTCTTGCAAGCATTGCAGGGAATGTGAGGAGAGGGGCTCCTTGCAATGCTTGCAAGGGTCAGATCAGTCCTGAGGAGCTGCTGTAATGGTCGCCGTGGTGGAGTTGGACATCTTGTTGCCCTGCTGGCACCCCAATAATCTGCTCCCTGAGACAACTCTATCACCTCTCCTCATGAAAGAGCTGTCCCTGGAGGCAGAGTGGGGTGGGAATCTGACTTGATCCCCATTACCTTTATTGATGGTCCCCTAAGCAACTGTTTGTAGAAGACTATGATGTAGGGGGTGGGAGAGGGACACAAACGATATGAATAAAACTGAGGGTGGGCTTCAGTAAGCCTCCTACATTTCTCACATAATTTTGAGCATTGACCTCAGACACTCCAATTTTGGAGCCTGGACCTAAAGGCCTTTGGAGCTCCCCACTCCCTGCTGCAAGTTAAGCATCATTTTTTAACATGTAGGTTATTGAGGGCACAAACTTCACCACCCAGGACCAACTAAAGAGGATTGGTGGCCCCCAGGGGGTGTGAAGTCCAGGGGTAAGAGCGCCTCTGGGCAAAACTTTGTCTCTTTAGCTGGACAGATGTTCTTTCTGCTTCTTTGACTCTCTGGGCCTCTTAACTTAGCCCTCACCCCTCTTTTGCTGAATCTCTCTCTCTTGCAATACAAAGCTTCACGCAGAATTTGAATAGAATACTCCTCTAATCTCATACCAAGGATCAGTGCTTGAGCCCCTTCAGTATTACACATTCCCAAAGGCTATTCTTCCCTGCTGTATTCTGTATTGATTCATTCTGAAATGGCCTGGCCTGACCTTCTGAAGGAATTACTGTTAGTGAACTGAACATAACAGTTTCTTGTTTCAAAAATATAAACATTTCCATAAAATATTTAATCGCACAGTGGATCTGGTTGTACTTTATTATAGAATAGTTGCAACCTAAACATATTCAGAGACACTCACTCTTTGGATAGGTAGTTATAAGATGGAAGAGAAGTTATTGCATCTGTGCACATACTAAGAGGGGTTAAAAAAAAACACGGGCATCCCCAGAAGTAAAACGAGGGCAGTGATCTACTAGGGACCAGTAGCAGAAAATAAGGATCATCCCTAGTAAACAGAACTCTTGCTCATTACCAGAGATTGGATTTAGGAATAAGATAAAGTTGCATTCAACTTTAAGATAAAGTCACATTCTCATGATCGGCATTAGGGTAGGAGAAACCTCTGACCCTAATTTGGGAGTCATGTGAACTCCTTAATGGCTATCGTGAGAATTCTGCAAGCAAAGTAGTAGGAGGAGGGGGAAATGTTCATCCTCAAGCTGTGTACAGATCCCACCCTCACTCTGGAGCTGGGTACTAGGGATGCACACAAACTGGGTTGGAGGCCCTTTTACGGACCTCCGAACCGGTTTGAAGGTCTGGCGGTTTGGCCGGTTCGATGGTGGGGGGTTACCTTTAAGAAGCAGCGAGGGTGCTCTCCCCACTGCCACATTTCCCCCATTGGTGCTGTGTTTAAAAACAGTCCCGAGGGGCGGCAGCATGCCTCCTTGCCACCCTGGTGCGCATTGGACCGGAAGTGCCCGGTGTGCATGCATGTGCATGATCTCGCGGGACTGTTTTTAAACAAAGTGCCTGTGGGGGGGGGAATGTGGTGGTGGTGGTGGGGAGACCACTCTCCCAGGTTCTTAAAGGTCACCCCCCCCACCATCAAACTGGCCATCGCCGGTTCTGCATGCATCTCTGCTGGGTACAAGTTCTGGACTCGCTGCTGCCACTCACCTCTGTACCCAGCTTGCAGATGATAATATTATGCTCCTCCTACATTAGTGCCAATTGTGAAAACAGCCCTACTGGCTGACAGGCTAAGCAAAATTACCCAAAGTAGTCCCATTGAAATTAAAGGGACTTAAAAAAAAAAGTAAAGGAAATAATTTAATTCCAATGGGGTTGCTTTTAGTACTTTTCTTCATTTTGTCAGCCAGTGTATTAAAAGGTGCCCAGGTAACATCACATTAAAAACCAGCACAGAGCAAAACAGAAGACCAGAGAGCTGGAAAACTGAAAAGTTATTTTTAGCTTAATGGCTGTCCTGGTAACACCAAACGGAGTATGATAAAATCTAATACAATGGAGATTTAAGAAGCTTGTTCTTCTGCTTCCTTTTCTAATGGGGAACTCTACTGTATACATCTGTTTTACATTCTTCTTTTCCTTCTTGATACTTAATAGCATCCCCTCCCCTTTTTTAGCTTGTTTTTTTTTTAAGGTGCAGAATCCATGTTTTATATTGGTTTTAAAGAAGCTTCTGTAATATAATGCAACTGCAACTGGGTAGATATGGTTCTTACACAAAGCTATATCAAATAAAAACAAAATCACTCTTGATTAAAAAGTCTATTAAGAAAGAAGATTAACAATTCCTAATTATTCCTATAATTAGGAATTTGAACTATTTTCTTGAAGGTGACCATTTAAAGACTTTCTTCGTTTGTGTTAAAGGAAATAATTATTGAAGGCTGGAAACCTCTATAGATCTTCTCCTCTGGGCTAAATGCTCTTTAGAAGTTGATTATTCAATCATTTTTAGGAGATTCAACATAATGTACTTTATGCAAACATACACAAGTTGTTAGGATGCTTGCCCTTGTTTAAGCTAGTGAAAAGAGAGCATAAATTTCAGTTAAGCAGCCAGATCCCATATAACCCCAGTGCAATTTGGGGATTCCCAAGGCTGGGTAAATTGTCTGTTGGCTGATTAAACTGGTTTTATGGCCCATTTGCGCCATTGCAGCATACAAA
Source organism: Hemicordylus capensis (assembly GCF_027244095.1). Lineage (NCBI taxonomy): Eukaryota > Metazoa > Chordata > Lepidosauria > Squamata > Cordylidae > Hemicordylus > Hemicordylus capensis. The sequence continues at coordinate 317,803,317 of NC_069657.1, forward strand.
GGGATTGTAGCCAAGCCAAATTCTTGCGCTTAATGCTGACACATGCTCTCCTTGAGCTACGCAGAGACCACCAGGCAAAATGTGAAGCTTTTTATCAAGCCACAATGTAACTAATGCAGAGACCAGAAACTATTGCGCTCTCATGTGTGAAAGAGAAAGCCCTTTTGGAACATTTTAATATACTAGCTAGTCAGTCAGTCTGACTAGCTTTAAAACTAGTCAGCTAGTCAGTCAGTCAGCTCTAAAACTGACCCCAGGATGTTGCAGGGAAATCCTCTGGAACCTTGCCCTCCTGTTTAATTCAGCCCCTTGAATTCATCTTTCCATCACATTTGACAGAGAATGGAGTGTCTTGCTGAACTAAAGAGGATTAGACCAGGTTTCCACAATTGAACTCGTTGCCTGACAGAATTAAGTCAAAATCAACGAGGGTGTGTGCTGAAATGATGCCTTGATTTTTTTGTCTACTCCTGTAACAACCTTGCCTCCCTTGATTGCTTTAATTTCTAAGTTTGGGACCTTATCAGGCTATATGGTGAATTATCAAAAATCTGTGGTTATGCAACTTGGTGCAGCTCCTAAAGCTCCCATATTGAATAAGTGGGGTTTCAAGTGGGCAGATAGTCATTTTAAGTATTTGGCAGTGTTAATTCCTAAAGAAATCAAGCAAATGGTTGCTGTTAATTTAAATCCCTTCATTAAACAAACTGAGATGGATATTAACCAATTGAGAAAGCTCCAATTTCGATTTTGGGGGAAGATTAATATTCTTAAATCTTATATTGCCCCAGATTTATATATTTGTTATGTGGGTTGCCCTTGTATATTTATCTTTGTTATTTTAGGATGTCGGATATTTTAGTTAGATCTTTTGCGGGGGTGGGGGGAATAAGCAATCTAGAATTTCTTATAAGAAATTGCAACTGCCTTTAAAGAAAGGTGGCTTTAATTTACCTAATTTCCAGATATATCACAATTCCTTTCTTATTTCACAAGCTTTGTATTGGAGAAAGTCTGATGAAATTCATGAGGCTCCATTATGGGCAAATGTTGAGGTCCAACAATTGGTACCTCTTTTTGGTGAAGCCTCATTAGGTTATAGGTTATTATTATTATTATTTTACACAGTCAGACAGGTGTTATTGACTGGTTTGTTTTATCCAGACATCGAGTCCTTCCAAAGGACCTGGGATGCCAGAATTTTATTGTCAATGTTGTTGCTGTTGTTATAGATATAGTTGCAGAATATAGGCTGTTCCCAGTAAAGCTGCTTTTTGTAATTGGCTGATGGTGATTTCTGTGGCCCCTATGGTGTTGAGGTGCTCTTCAAGGTCTTTTGGAACTGCATCCAGGGCACCAATTACTACTGGGATTATTTGGGTCTTTTTCTGCCACAGCCTTTCAATTTCAATTTGTAGATCTTTGTATTTTGTGATTTTTTTCTATTTCTTTTTCTTCTATTCTGCTATCCCCTGGTATTGCTATGTCGATTATTTTGACTTGTTTTTCTTTCTTCTCGACTAGAGTTATATCTGGTGTATTGTGTGGCAGATGTTTGTCTGTTTGTAGTCATTATTATTATTATTATTATTATTATTATTATTATTATTATTATTATTAATTTATTTATTAAATTTATACCCTGTCCAAACTTATGTCTCTGGGCAGCTAACAACAATTAAAACACATATAAAAGTTAAAACAGTTAAACATATAACACATATAAAAGTTAAAACAATACAGTAATTTAAAAACCATAAAATTAAAAGTACTTTTTAATTAAAAACCTGAGAAGGCTTGGGTAAAAAAATGGGTTTTCAAATGTTTTTTAAAAATAGCCAGACATGGGGAGGATTGTAACTCAGCAGGGAGTGCATTCCACAATCTCGGGGCAGCAGCCGAGAAGGCCTGTCTCTGTGTGGCCACCCAACGAGTTGGTGGTAACTGGAGACGGACCTCCTCATGACCTCATTGAGCGGTGGGGTTTGTAGCGAGGAAGATGCTCTTTTAAATACCCAGGACCTAAGCCATTTAGGGCTTTATAAGTTATAACTAGCACTTTGTATTTTGCCCGGAAACCTATCGGCAGCCAGTGTAACTCCATCAGCAAAGGAATAATGTGGTCTCTCCGAGATGACCCAGAGACCAACCTGGCTGCCGCATTCTGAACCAATGGAAGTTTCCGGTCTATGTACAAAGGCAACCCCACATAGAGCGCATTACAGAAGTCAAGTCTGGAGGTCACCAACAAATGTACCACTGTTTTGAGGACTACACTGATCTCGAGAAACATATGCAGCTGGTGTATCAGCCGGAGCTGATAGAAAGCACCCCTGGCCACCGCCTCAACCTGAGAAACCAAGGAAAGGTGTGGATCCAGGAGTACTCCCAGAGTGCGGACCTGTTCCTTTTGGGGAAGTGTGACCTCATCTAGAGCAGGTAGATCAAAATCATCTCTGGAGTTCTGTCCCCGCACAATAAGTACCTCCGTCTTATCTGGATTCAGCTTCAGTTTATTCTCCCTCATCCAGCCCATAACTGCTTCCAGGCAGGCATTTAGGGAGGATATGCCATCACCTGAAGAAGTTGGCATGGAGAAGTAGATCTGGGTATTATCAGCATACTAGATTTTGTCTGCGAAAAATTCATTAAACACATCACAGCGGGTGACTGATGCTTCCAAATTCTGGTTCAAGGGAGGGGGGGCAGTTACTAGCTCCCTCACAACCCTGAACAACTCCGCTGGACGTGAACTCGCAGAAGCAATACGGGCAGAAAAGAATTGCTTCTTTGCCACATGTGTTGCCTGAGCATAGATCTTTAGATGTGCTCCATGTCGTAATCTGTTGGATTCGAGTCGAGTCTTTCTCCACTTGTGCTCCAGTTGCCTACCTTGCCGCTTCAGTCCCCGTAGATCTTCCGTATACCAAGGGGCCAATTTTGGAGCGGGTCAGAGGTGATGCTTAGGAGCAATCGTGTCTTCTGCCCTGGTGAGCAAGTTGTTCCAATTCTCAACCAGGGCATCAACAGGATCACTGGCAAAACCAACACTGAATCCTTCCAAGGCTTCTTGGAATCCTGCTGGATCCAATAACCTCTTTGGGTGGACCATTCTAATAGGCCCCTCACCCCTGCGGAGGTGGGAAGTGGTCGTAAGTCCAACCTTAACCAGATGGTCTGTCCATGACAATGGGGAAATCACGGGAGTCCCCACCCTGATCAGAGTAAAAGACCAAATCAAGCATGTGACCTGCAGTGTGCGTCGGTCCAGAGACCACTTGGGATAGGCCCATAGTTGTCATGGCCGCTATGAACTCCTGAGCTGTCCCGGACAAATTGGTCCCAAAATGAACATTGAAGTCCCCCAGCACCAAAAGTCTGGGAGACTCCAATGCAGGTCCCGCGACCAAGTCCGTGAGTTCAGTAAGGGACTTAGTTGGGCAGCGGGGCGATCGGTACACCAACACAAGTCCCAATCTATCCCTGGTCCTCAAACTTAAGTACACACATTCAGTATGGTCCGATACCCTAACAGGGACCCTGGTAAGGGAAATGTCATCCTTATAGACCACAGCCACTCCACCTCCCCGCCCACGTCCCCTCACCTGCTCCTCTACAGAATATCCTGGAGGGAGAATCTGGGACCAAACTGGACCACTAGCTTCTCCCAAACAAGTCTCAGTAATACATACCAGGTTGGCCCCTTCATCCATAATCAAATCTTGGGTGAGCTCTGGCTTATTTTGGACCGACCTGGCATTGCAGAGGAGCAAGGTGAGGCTATGTGGGTTGCTGGCAATGCTCCCCGAGGTCAAAGAGATGGCAGGACAGCCGGAAGGGGAGACAGCTATTAAATTTCTGACTACTCTTCCCCTGGAATGCCCTCTGTCCTGCCAACGTTACTTCTTCTATTCCCCACCACTACCTGTATAGCTGCCACATAGTCAACGAAGGCACCCACTGTCTCCCCATCTCCAGACAAACCCAGACACATTACAAATTAACTTGAAAACATTCTACTTGGTATACTCCATCTATTTTGGCTGCTTGAAAGTCTACTTGGGAAAATATATTGCTCCATTTCCAGACTTGTCTATTTGCGTATGAGGAGTCCACATTATGGGGTGATCTCCAAATAACTATTACTGGAAGACCTGTCTTTTGGCAGAATTGGGCTAATAGTAATATATTTTTTCTATCCCAATTAATATCCTCTGCTTCTGTTTTTAAACCATTCCATCTTATACAGTATGAATATGGTGTAAAATCGGATGGTGCTTGGCAATATATTCAGTTAAGACACAGCATGTCCAAAAGGTTTGGTCCTGATGTTGTTAGTGCTTCAGAAGCTCCGAATACCATCAAATTCTATTGTCATATTGGTGAATTTAATTGGGCTCATAATATGCTTTATAATTTTATACAAGCCCAGGTAGCACCTCCACTTGACACTGAAATAATTAAATGGAGCTTGGAATTGAATGTTCCCATTTCACAACATCAGTGGGATTTGCTTTTGGCTGAAACTGCCAAAGAGGTGATTCTCACGACCGCCAAAAAGCGGGCTAATGGAGCCTAGCCCACTTTTTGGCGGTCGTGTGCTGCAACAGCAGCTGCGTGGCTTCTGGTAGCTCTCTTAATTACCCCTTCCCTTAGCCCAGGTTAGCAGAGCGAGCACTCCGCTAACCTGGGTTTCCGGATTGTGTACTGCCACGGCGCAGCTCTGCGCCATGGTGACGCACGAGTAGACCCCCACTGGGAGGCTCTCCAGGATGCCCTGCACGCTCGTGAGGGGCATCCTGGAACTTCCGGGGGTTGCGCAGCCCCTGATCTCCACAGCCCCCGCCAGCTCCATGACAGAACCGGCAATTGTGTGGGTGGCTGATCCGGCTGCCCAGGGCTCCATGGGCGATCGTCTGCAGGGAAAGCGGGCTAAGCCAGCTCTCCCTGCAGACCTTATGTCAGCAAGTCTCACTGATTGTGAGACTCGCCTCAAAGATGATTTGAGGCTCAAGTTAGTTCAACAAAAAATAGTCTTTCATTCTTATTGGACTCTGATTAGACTCCATGAATGTGGGCTTAGCAGATCTGATAAATGTTGGAGATGTGGGGAAGGAGAGGTGGGACTCTTACATCTGTTCCTTAACTGTAAGGATATGTCTCCACTCTGGAAAAAGATAAGTGACTATGTCAATTTAGTTATAGCAAGGGAATATCCTCTAGACCCTGCTTTAGTTTTGTTGGGATTGCCTCTTGATGTTGAAGGAATAACCCCTAATCAATGGAAATGGCTCACTAGGGCCTTTCTGCTGGTTAAACACATTATTTTACAAAATTGGAAATGCAAATATCCTCCAGATATTGACAAATGGTTTCTTGATTTACTTAGTCTGGCATCTCACGAACTTTCCTTATTTAATATTAGATCTTGTTCTTCCAAGTATAAGACAAGGATTGTAGAATAGAACAATATCGGACTTCTGAAAAGTATAAGCATGCATATGTATTCAGTACTTGGTTTGGGCCCCTTTTGCAGCAATTACTGCCTCAATGCGGCGTGGCATGGATGCTATCAACCTGTGGCACTGATGAGGTATTATGGAAGACCAGGATGCTTCATTAGCGGCCTTCAGCTCTTCTGCATTGTTTGGTCTCATGTCTCTCATCCTTCTCTCGGCAATGCCCCATAGATTCTCTATGGGGTCAGGCCAGGCGAGTTTGCTGGCGAATCAAGCACAGTACACTGTATACTTTTCAGAGGTCCGATATTGTTCTATTCTACAATCCTTGTCTTATTGGTTCCATGTAATATTCTAATTTTCTGGGATTGTGGATTTGGGGTTTTCATGAGCTGTACGCCATGATCATCACAATTATAACAAATTAAGGCTTGACTTATCTCGCTTTGCATGTAATGCGTCTGTCTCATATATCAGTTTCACCTTTTAATTTGCATTACTGAAATTAATGGACTTTTGCACGATATTCTAATTTTCCGAGTTTCACCTGTATAAGCCGTGTTCGACAAGAGTAAAGAGAACGTGTGGTAGGCCACACTGTTCCAAGCAGCTTATCCACATCATCAGGAGTCACAAACTGCAGTTGATCCATCATAACCACATAAGATGAGTTGCTGGACACCTCTTCATTAGACTCTGTAATAATTGTAGGGTCTGGGTCTAAGTCGGCCTGAATATGAGATATTTTATCCACAAATAACTCATTCAAAACATCACAACAGGATACTGATGGTTCAAAATTCTGATTCAATGGAGGAGGGGCACGTACTAGCCCTCTCACAATCCTAAACAACTCTGCTGGATGTGAGTTTGCGGATTCAATATGTGCTGAAAATAATCACTTCTTTGCGGCATGTATTGCCTGAGCATAGGTCTTCAAAAGCACTCTATGTTGTAATCTGTCAGATTCTAGTTGTTTTTTCCCACTTGTGCTCCAGTCATCTACTTTGCCACTTCAGCCCCCATAGTTCTGTAAATCAAGGGGTCAATTTTGAAGAGGTCAGAGAGGATGCTTAGGAACAATCATGTCTACTGCCCTGGTGAGTTTGCTATTCCAGTTCTCCACCAGGGCATCAACAGAATCACTGGAAGAGCCAACGATAAATCCTTCCAAGGCTTATTGGAATCCTATTGGATCCAATAACCTTCTCAGGTGGACCATCCTAATAGGTCCCTCACCCCTGTGGAGGAGGGTAATTGTGAATTCAACCTTAACCATATGGTAGTCTGTTCATGACAATGGGGAAATCACAGGAGTCCTCACCCATGGAACACCACCCTGATGAGAGTAAAAGACCAAATCAAACATGTGTCCAGCAACAAGTTAATTATACATATAATACCAATGTATAATTAACTTATTGATTTCACTGCCACAAGGTGTAAAGATGCCCTTATTCATGGAGGATAACTCTGTTAAATAGATATCGGCAGTATCCTGAGTTGGGCACAGAGAAGGAGGACTATTGTCTTCATGCCCTGTTTGTGGGCTTCTGGATGCATCTTGCTGGCCACTGTTAGATGGAGGATGCTGAACTAGGAACATAGACGTGAATAAAGCAGTTGCCTTATATTAAGCTAGACAATTGGTCCATCAAGCTCGGTATTGTCTATACTGATTGGCAGTGAATTTCCAAGGCTTCAGGCAGGAGTCCTTCCCAGTCCTACTTGGAGATGCCAGGGATTGACCTGGAATCTTCGGCATGCAAAGCAGATGCTCTACTATTGAGCTAAGGCCCTATCCCCTAAAGGGAATATCTTACAGCTGAAGTGCTCTCATGTAGTCACTCATCCATATGCAAATTAGGGTGGACCATGCTTAGCAAAGGGGACAATTTATGTTCATAATTGCAAGATTTGGTGTCCACTAGACCAAATGTTTTCCTAATGTCATGAGGCTCTTATGTTCTTTGGATGCTATTTATAGATTTTCAAATTCAAATTTTATTATGGTCATAGACCAGTATATAAAGATTTCTAAAGTATCGTATTGATTTTAAAGTATTGTATTGATTTGTTCAGACCAATAATACTGACACACATTTTCTGAATCTGTAAAACTGTTACTCACAGGCCTTCAATCTGCTTTCTCCCAGCCCACATACTCAGTTATTTTCATGACTGATTTCTGTTTGATCCAGTGCAATACTATAGGTGGGTGGAATATACACTGAAAAAAAATTAAGAGTTGCATTTGCTTTTTAGAAGTGTATAGGACATTGCTTTTTATTGGTGAAGATGGCATTTTACACTCTCCAAGTTTCACATATTATATATATTTTCTGATATTATTTTGAAACAAAGGAATGCCAATAGTAGAGAGAGGAAGTTAGAAGAAACTTACCCATTTTCTTTGATTAATTTATATATTTCTGTGGTAAATATATTTCATATTCTTGTAATCAAAGCAAAGATCTGTATTAAAAATATTTTTTCAGTAAACAAAAGTATATACAAGATGCATTAATTTGCCTGCTGTCCAACAAAATGCTGAAAATGTGCTTGATCTTTTAAAAAACAATTAATTAATGCAACATAAGTGGGCTACCTTTTAAAATTCAGGAAGAGCGTTTGCAGCACAGTGATTCATTACCCTCCTCTTGATGTCACTCAATAAATATAAGTATTATGATAACCTCTTTCAATGACCTTAACTAAAGTGCTGTCAAGTGAAAACTCACCTATGTGCCCCCATTTTCAATATGCATGAAAGGACAGGCATCGAAATACATTTCCTGCAGTTCTCCATATTTGACCGGTTGTGTGGCACAGTGAAAAATTGCAAATTAGGCAAACACGGTAGATTGATGCTGAAGACATTTAAGGCGGGGAGGGGAGAGAATGGGATCTCCTAGTTTATACATGAGATGGCAAAGTAAATTAATAAGGGAGATTGACAATCATTTATACATGCCAGCATCAGCAGGCATCTCAGCAAAACTGCCAACCAAAGGTCATAGCTCATCTGCCACGGAGAAAGTCAGCAGTGAGGCTAAAAGTTATTCAATCTCAGACATTGTTTGGGCACTTTGATCACCATGGAGGCAGAAGTGCTTCTTTTTCTCCCCCCCTCCTTTTTTTTTGAACCTGCAGGAGCTATAAATCAGCCCCTTTAAGAAGACCCAGCTAGCTCAACCGAGATCGATTTCACAGGGAAGTTGATGAGCTGCTAATAGAATTACAATTACCTGTCATAACAGGGAAAACATATCTATGGCTGTGACAAAGGGCAAATCAATTCAATAACAGGTTTTATTTTATTTTTACTCCGCACAAGACACGCAGTTGCAGAATACACAGGTGCTTTTCTTAGGCTGGGTTTTTGAATTATAGAGATATGCTTAGCAAAGTGGATCTGAGGACATTCTCCCAAATAGAAGAGTTCAGCTAAGGTCAATGGGTTATGTTTTAACATTAAGGACAGAGGCATGGAACGCCTAGTCAATGCTGTGCTCCATGTTTCCTAGAAATCTGTTTTCTGGAGGTTCATCAGCATAGCTGTAAAAATTATAGTTAAGCTGAAAGTTAATAGAGAAGACCATAGCATATTTTATGTACTGCTATTTTCCTCAGTTATTCAAAAAACTGAGCCTTTCATTTGTATTCTTTAATTTGCTGAGTCCAGACCTGAAATTGTTTGTATCACAATATCTGGGAATTAGTTATTTCATGAGAGAACATATGGCTATGTGGCAGCGGTTTCTGTTTACACATCAGCCAACCACCTGAGGTGAAGAATAATATGCTTATTTCATTTTAATTAATATAGCAGTGATATTTTTATAAGTTGCATTGAGACTTTATTTAGCTGAAAAACAACTAGTAAAAGTGCCAATTAAATAAATGCAAATGAACACATAAATGAACATAAGTGAACACATAAATGAACATAAGCTAACCAAATTTGCACACATGATATGGTAAGGGAAGGTTAGAGCCCAGAAGTCTCACTGGGTTAATAATGACATTTCTGAAATTCTTATAATTTAGACATACACCAATGTATATACCAGTCAGAACAGAACAGTGCTTCAGAATTTCCATAACTGTTATGTAGCCATTCTACATCTTCCAAACATAGCTCTGATATAAATGTATCTTGGAAATAAGGAATTTATAAGGAAAACTGAAAATACATCCAGTACTAATATGACATAACAAATATGTAGCATGTTATAATACATGATACTAAGCTGTAAAGAGTTCTTGGTTCTTTATAGTTAACCCCCTCCCTCATATTTTTATACCACGATATATACATCTTTAGGCACTGAACAAAATTTAAAACAATATTTAAAAATCAGCACAGATCAAAGTACACGAAACAATTAAAACAGTAGCAAAAGACAGAAATAAAAATAGTTGCATAAAACTATTATTAAAACAAATTATTAAAATTAATTCTAATTAAAAGCCTGTGAGAACAGGTGAGTCTTGAGGGTCTTCCTGAAAACAAACAGAGAAGGAGATGCTCTTATTTCAGCAGTGAGCATATTCCAAAGCCCTGGGGCAGCCACAGAGAAAGATCGGTCCTGGGTTGCCACCAAACGAGCTGTTGACAACTGTAACTGGACCTCTCCAGAAGATCATAACAGGCGGCAGGGCTCATGACAAAGGAGTCACTATCTTAAATAGCCTAGGCCCAAGCCATTAAGGGCTTTATAGGCAATAACCAGCAATTTGTATTTCACCCGGAACATAGGAACATAGGAAACTGCCATATACCGAGTCAGACCATTGGTATATCTAGCTCAGTATTGTCTACACATACTGGCAGTGGCTTCTCCAAGGTTGCAGGCAGGAATCTCTCTCAGCCCTATTTTGGAGTTGCCAGAGAGGTTATTTATTTGGTTATTTTATTTTATTTTATTTTATTTTATTTATTTATTTATTTATTTATTTAACCAACCTAGAACCTGGAACCTAGATGCTCTTCCCAGAGTGGCTCCATCCCCTAAGGGATTGCCACTGCCTCAACCTGAGAAACAAGGGAGAGCTTTGGCTCTACTCCCAAGCTACGTACCTAATCTTTCAGGGGGAGTATAACCCCATCCAGTACAGGCAGATCTAAACCATCTCTCGGGTCCCAACCCCCCACAGTCACTACCTCTGTCTTATTTGGATTCAACTTCAGTTTGTTATCCCTCATCCAGCCCATTTCTGCCTCCAGGCAGGCATTTAGAGAAGATTTGCCATTTCCTGATGAGGTTGACATGGAGAAATAGAACTGGGTGTCATCATCATCATATTGATAACGTCCAGCACCAAACATCCTGATAATCTCTCCCAGTGCTTTCATGTAGATGTTAAAAAACATTGGAGACAGTATGGAGCCTTGTGGAACTCCACACTTTAGTTCTCACTTTGTAGAATTATAGTCTCCAAGCAACACCATCTGGAATCTACCAGAGAGGTAGGAACGGAAGCATTGTATAAAAGTCAATGGTATCAAAAGGTGCAGAGAGATCCCAAAGGATCAGCAGCATCACACTCCCTCTGTCAATAGTCAGTTGGAGATGGTCCATCAGGCTGACCATGGCAGTCTCAACCCCATAGCCCACACGGAAACCAGTATGAAATGGGTCTAAATAGTCTGCATCATCCAGAACTGCCTGCAGCTGAGAGGTCACCACCCACTCAATCACCTTGCCCAACGATGGAAGATTGGAAACAGTTTGACTCTGAGGGATCCAGTGCAGCTTCCTTCAAAAGTGGTCTAATAATAACCTCCTTAAGACAAGGAGGCATCCTGCCCTCCCTCAGAGAAGCATTTATAATATTTACCAGATCCTCTCTGGTAATATAATTACCAGATGAGATAAGCCAAGTTGGACAAGGGTCAAGAGAACAGGTTGTAGGATGCAAAGTTCGAAACAGTTTGTCCACTTCCTCAGGAGTCACAAACTGAAAATGATCCAATCTAATATCATAAGAGGAGTTGCTAGACACCTCCACAGTAGGCTTTGCAGTAACTGTGGAATCCAGCTCAGCCCGAATCTGAGAGATTTTATCTGCAAAACGTCACAGCGAGTGACCGATGGTTCCAAGTTTAAATTCAAGTGGGGAAAGGTACATACTAGCCCTGTCACAACCCTAGAAAACTCAGTCGGACATGAATTTGTGGAAGCAAGGTAGTAGGCAGAAAATAATCGCTTCTTTGCCGCCCACACTGCCAGAGCATAGATCTTCAAATGTGCTTCAAATAGATCTTCAAATGTGCTTCAAATAATGACAATCTTACATATAAATACAGAACACAATTGCGGTCTCATCAATGCTCACTTGAGAGGTAGGGGTGTGTGTGGTGTGTGTGTGGGGGGCAGGATGTGAGCTTGACTCTTACACTACCGTATGTGCTGCAATTCAATTCTCTTCAGTCTTTTCAATGGTCTTGCCATCTGTACAGCCAGCAAGTGGACCAATGCCATGGGCACTATCTTCAATCTCACAGGGTCTTGTTGTTGGTTTGGAGTATTTCTATGTAATGTAACTGTTGATTCATGGGATACAACATCTTTCACTTTCAATGAAGTTAGGCCAACTGAGCTAGGGAAATGGCAAGCAAGTGCAGGTTTAGGCACACCAGTAAATTGCCAGATTATCTAACCTTTAGCATATTGGATCTTTTGTTTAAGTTTTAAATTTAGATTTGAAAAATATGAATGAGAAATATTTTTCTTGTTTTCTTACACCGAGCTGTTGTATTGGTAAGCAGGACTGCCAACAGGATCTTCTGGACTCGCTGCACTATTTGAATTCAGAGCTAGGATGATGCAGTGTCTGCTCATGTGATAGCCTGGGCCCAGAGGTGCACCTAGGTGAAGTCCAGGGGTAAGAGCATCTCTGCCTGGGTCTCCCACAATAGCTTCATGCTTTCTGTGTTAGTCAGTTGTAGTACTACCAGTGTCCTTTTTCTATATTATTCATTTTCTTCCTTTGGTCTCAACCATTTGGAGCACTGGCAGTGGACAAAGGAGAGGATGGCATTTATTATTCCAATGGAAAGTGAATTTGCATGCCACACGAAACTGAAGGGGCCTCTGGGTTCAATTTATGGAATGCAGGCAACCACAATTTTGCTGCAAAATGGACCCGCAGTTTCCCTCCCCAGACAGAGATTTGTACCTTTGGTTAGGGATGTGCATGGAACTGGCGGAGGCCGGTTTGACGTTGGGGTGGTGGTGGCTTTAAGGGCAGAGGAGGCTGCACTTAACCCCCCAACCCCGCGCATTTCCCCTGCCTAGTGCACGTCTCACTAAAAGCCCATCTGGGCGGCAGCATACCTCCCTGCTGCCCCGCTCCAACATTATCCGGAAGTAACTGAAAGTAGCAACTGCGACTGCGTGCATTGCTCTCTCTTGTGTGCACGTCATGTATATTGTGCACATGCACCCAATGTGCATACATACAAGTGTGATGTGCACATGGATGAGCATGATGCACGCAGTCGCAGCTGCTGCTTCTGGTTACTTCCAGATAATGTTGGAGTGGGATAGCAGGGAGGTACGCTGCTGCCGTGATGAGCTTTTAGCGAGACATGCACTGTAGGGATGTGCACAGAACTGTCTGGCCTGGTTCGGTTCAAAGCTGGACTGGCCTTGAATGGAATTGGGCCAGTTAAGTCCAGACCCCATCGACCCCCCCCCCCCCCGATCTGGTCCTGTTCGGTGGGGGTCTGCAATTTTATTTTTTTCTTATAAAATGAATAATAAATGCCTGTAGCCCCTTTGGGGGGCTTGCTGTAGGCCGTGGGGGGGTGTCAGAGAGGGTTCCCCCTCCCCCCGCCGGCCTCCCTCATCACTGCCATGGCCGGGTAAATGAGTGGCAGCCATTTTAGCCACCGCTGCACATGCGCAAATGCCTTCTGTGAGGTTGTAGGCCATGTCAGGCCTTGCAGAGGGCATTTGCACATACACGGCAGTGACCAAAATGGCTGCCGCTTGCCTTTACAGAGGCCCCAAAGGGCCAAAAATACTACATTTACCCGGCCACGGCAATGATGAGGGAGGCCAGTGGGGAAAGGGGGAACCCTCACTGACCCCCTCACGGCCTACAGCAAGCCCCCCAAAGGGGCTACAGGTATTTATTATTCATTTAATTTTTTTTTTTAAAAAAAATCGCAGACCTGTCCGGCAGTTCGGTTCCGGTCCGGATGGAACTGGGTGTGTGTGTGTCTGTGTGTTTTCAGTTCAATCCTGAACCCCCGGACCAAACTATCAGACCGCGGACCGCTGGACCAGTTTTGTACATCCCTAATGCACTGGTGGGGAAAACGCGCACGGGGGGTGCATCTTCCCCCACCCTTAAAGCCACCCCCCCACCATCGAACCCTCGAGCCTGGCACCGTTCGAACTGTTTCGGAAGCCCGTAAAAGAGCCGCCAAACCTGTTCATGCACATCTCTACCTTCGGGTTGTAGTGAGGTCTGCCGCTTGGACCTCCAGTTCTGTGGTGTCAGCGTTATGTCTGAATGCTGGCACTGCAGTCAAGTTGCTTTGCAACTGGATTTGAGGAAGGAAGCTCCTCTCTTGCTCCGGCTGCTATTGGCCACTGGGGCTGACCTTCAGTTAAGAAGGAAGCCCAGGCAGCCAGTTCCCCCTCCTCTCTGCAGTCAGCGAGGCCGTAGAGAGGGAGCTCTTTGTGGTGTTCACATTTGGATGGGAGAGCTGGGGGAGGGGAGCAGAACCTGTGGGTTCGCATTATGTGCAAATGCAGCCAGAAAATGAAAGTGAACAGCACAGGGCTAAAGGCAGGAAGGGAGAAACATAAGTTTTGAAGCAGGAGAATCAGGACTGTCATTCTTTCTGGATAAACTGCAGGTTTGAGGAAAATGAAAGCTGCAAGTCACCTGGCTTCAGGTTACCACATCTCACAAGCAGTGGGTGAAATAAGGTAAGCATTTTCTTCCACATATATTCTGTACACTTACACATGCCAACCTCAGGAGGCTGGTATACATTATCAGGGTCCAGCACATCAAGCCTCCTCCACTACAGTCACTCTCCACCATTTTTAACTGTCATTTCCATACTTGCCTTAAAAAAACCGATTAAATATGACAGTCCCCTGCTTCATTGTGAGTGACAGTCGTATTGTGTTCCGAACACAGCGAATTGGGGCAGTACACAGATTCGACTTTGAAGTATTGCAGCCAAATCATCTGCACATCTGCCCTGACCCCACAGGGAAGAGGGGGCGTGCAGTGTTTGCTTCTGTACAGGGTGGTTCTTCTATGCCCAGCCTCAGGGAGGGCCATTAAACTGATCTGGAGCTGCAGGAAACCCCAGGGACATCTAGGAAGGTCCATGGTTCCCAGCACTTGGGGAGTGAAGGGAAATGCAGCTTTTACCAATGCTTTCCCCCATGGAGCTCTATGCTGCGATGGACTACATTTCTCAGCACACCCTGTGCATTTTGCCACACAGCCTCCAGTCTTCAAGCCGTTAATGGCCCTCTCCAGTGCTGTGCATAGAAGCATTCTGTGCAGTGGTGACTGCTGGGAGCCACTGCCTCCCTGTGGGGCCACGGACAATGTGCAGCTCATCCAGCTTCAACACCCCAAAGCTCAATCTTTGCAGAGCCCCATTTAACAGATTGTACTCCCGCAGAATATGCTTCCAAACTAATGGTACTATCTAATAACTACCCACTATGTGAGAACAGGGGATGTTATGCTATAGATGGCAAACTTGGGCTACTATGAGGAACCTATCAAAAACTGGGGCCCAACCCAGCTAAAGTGGATCACATTCAAGTCCCATTAATTTCAAAGGGAAAGATGTGACCCAGTTAAAATATAGGTTTGAAATATGCTTAACTTTGGTAGAATGTGCCTCTGGTTTGTGAAGCACCTGGAAAGGCTGCAGAGATTATGAAAGCAGTCAACAATGCTTGAGTATAGGGTGGGTTGTTGGGTTTTTTTGCCTCTGCAAAAAAGGAGATTAATGAGATTAAATGTTTTCCAGGTCATTTTCATCCTTAACATTCTATTTCAGCTCCTCCATGTGATTAAGCAAGACCAGTGATATAAAAATATCCAAAGGTGAACTGGACAACTGTAGCCTTTATCAAAGACTAAATGTAATAATATTGGAGGCGGAGTTATAATAGCTGACCTTTCGGATAAAGCTGTGTTCGGCCTGGTCATTGGTATTTTAAGGCTCACAGCCATATGTAGTTACCCCATCCCATTTGGTGATGTGCTTATTTTATCTAAAATCAGAATTGAGCTTAAAGCTTCTTGCATCAGGGACTGCCCTTTACTGCTTCACAGGTCTGAAAAGCTCACTGTGCATTTCTAACGCTAAAAGTAATTTAAAATAAGTAATAAGATTGAAGTAATCCCTTCCTTCAGAAAAGACTGCTTCTGATGTTAGTTTGCAAATCTTTTAATTTGATAGCTGACAAAGTCACCTACACAGCAGAATGTTTCCTTTCTCTGTGTTGACAATAGATTAAGCTATATACTCAGCCTACAAATGGGCTTCCTATGTATTTTCCCTATGCTGCCATCTGTTATGATTCTCTAGATATAACCAGTTACTCTGAATCATTTCCAAAAAACTGCAGTGAAGAGTATAAAGAATATGAATAATAAAATGTATTTAAATGAGATATTTAAGCTAGCTGACTACATCATAAAAATGATAAATGTAAATTAGGCATACACCACAACTCCTTCCCCAAAAGATCTTGTCACTGCACTTTCCACTATAATCACAGGAGCACTTTCTTGGAACCTGGTCTCTCAAAGAATGGGGCATCCACATGTTTGGGTCTGCACAATGTTCCTCCAAATTCACTTCCAAATGGATTTCAAATTGCAAGATAGCTTTCTCATCTAAGTAAAAGCATATCCAGCAAGTTACATTATCTCACCCCACGTATTATATGTAGACTAGATGTCACAGGGGCTGAAATGATGAACACCTTACTGCCTCGGTGATGGTTCACCCTGGGACTACTGCAGACATGGGGTATGCACGGAATCGGTGGTTCGGTTCAAATTCAAACTGAATTAGAACTGAACCGCTAATCCGTGAGTCAGTTTGGTCGAACCAGCAGGTGGTCTGATCTTTTTGGTTTAACTGGATTGACCTGGTTTGACCCGGTTTGAGGGGCTCTGCTTGTAAAGGGGAATCCGGTGAGGATTCCCCTTTTCAAGCACAGGGGAATTCTACTTACAAAGGGTTCTAAGGGTGGCTGAGGGTGGGCAGAGAGAGGGCACTTTACCAGTGTTGGTGATGGCTCCTCTAAACCCCGCTGGTGGTCCCCATCAGAGTGTGGGCCAACAAAGGCCCAGTTCTGGCCTCCATCCATGCATGGGGGCTGGAACCAGGCCAGCAGTGGCCTGTGCTGTTGGGGGTGTGCACTGGTGGGGTTTAGAAGAGCTGGTATTGCGCTGCCAGTGCTGGCAAGGTGCCCTCTTGCCCCCTCCTGGCCACCCTTAGAATGCTTTTAAAGGTTCAACTCCCCTGTGCTTGGAAAGGGGAATCCGGATTCCCCTTTACAGGTAGAGCCCCTAGAACTGGGTCAAACAGGTCCGTAATGTACCAGGCCCAGTCTGGTTTGAACTTGGAATGGCTGCCTTTATTTGAGGTTGGTCCAGTTTGAATTTGAACCGGTTGAACCAGTTCTGCACAGCCCTGCTGCAGACTTCAAAGGCAGTCCCAATGCTGCTTTGAAGCAGCGATTGCAGAACCTGCATTTCTGGAAGAAACACAGTTTTCTGCATTTCTGCAGAAACACAGCTTCCACAATTATTGCTTCTAGGCAGTATTGGGTGGTGGACCATTACAGAGGTGGTAGGCTGCTCATCATGTCAGCCCCTGTGACATCTGGTCTACATATAATACATGGGGTGGGGTAGTGTATCTTGCTGGATATATTTTTGCTTTGGTAAGATTGCTATATTGCAGTTTGTCCCCTCTTTAAAACAAAAATTGACCCAATGTTCCTTGAGCGGTAGAGCACTGCTACTTGGGTAGGGGAAAGGAGGGGAGATAATAATGCTTAATCTTTTAATACAGTCTGAGTGTCAAGTGCTGAATTTTGTATCAATCTGGAATTTTGGTGTGCCAAACATTTTATTGCTCTTTTTATATCTCCTTTATGTGTAGATGCCAAAACCAAATGATGCCACTCTGTAACCTTTGAACAATAGAGATATGTGGCTACAAAGTTTCAGTAAACAAGAAAGCTGGAAATGCTCATGGAGGAAGAGTTATTTCTCCCCTGCCCCGCCCACCAACTCCCCCCCCCGCAAAAAAAACAAAACACTGTTAAGGCATGAATAAATGGTTAGAACTCATGGTAAATTATAAACACTTCAATGAATCAACAATTTTAATTGAACTGGTGTGTATTACATTACTGCAGCTACACAATTTCATCTGCATGATGTAGACAATAGAGTATCTGATGAAATTCCAGTGTCTTGCAGATGCAAAATATGGCAGCATTCATAACAGCATGAAGATTCAGGGGCCTTTTCCCTTCACTTTCAACTGACATGAAGAAGAAAATTACTTAAAAGTACTCCCATTGAAATTAGAAGTACAAGTTAGGCAATGCTTAAATTGACCTTTTCATTTCAATGGAGCTGCTTAATTCTGGTGGGACTACTGCCTAATTTGTCCTTTTAATTTCAATGGCACTACTTTGAGAAATTGTCCCCATCATGTTAACCACTGGCTTTATCAGGCAATCCAGCCACTCCTGTGTTGTGTGGCTTTCAGTAGGTCTATAATATATAGTCACAGCTGCAATTGAATTAAAATAATTGATTTCCAAGACCGACTAGTTATTTACCTTGAGTTCTAACCATTTATTGGTGCCTGGACAGATTTTTTTTTTTTTTTTAGAAATAACACTTCCTGCATGAGCATTTCCAGCTTTCTTGGTTACTGAACCTTTGTAGCCAAATATCTCATATTGTACAAAGGTTACAGAGTGGTGTCGTTTGGTTTTGGCATCGGCACATAAAGAAGATATAAAACCAATGATAAAATGTTCGACACACCAACATTCCAGGTTGACTGCTTTGGCACCTAGACTAATAGCACTTCGGAGCGCTCAAAACACTTCATATATATAGTTTTGTTGCATTCCTTACAACCATCTGTAAGGTAAGTGAATATTATTACATCCATATTGCAGATGGGTGGGTGGGTGGCTGAGGCAGACTGAGTACACCTGGTAAGCTTGTGGAAGTAAGATTCAAACCAGGGTTTATAAACTCTTTATTGAAGTTGTTCACATGACCATATTGACTGGGGCTGGGGAGGGCTAGGGGAAAGGCAGGAGTATACCTGCCTTCCTCCCACACGATCAGAACCTGCAAAGGGCTCCAATACTCATGCACTCAGATGAGTGGCGCAGCAGCGAATGGTAGCACAAGTGGGAGGTAAGGGAAAGGCAGACAAGCCACCAGATATCCCACAATGCACTGCATGAGTAGCACGGTGCACTGGGATATCTTCCAACTGCTAGGATGCTCCTTCCCTCAAATTCTATTTTAAGTATGACTGCCAGCAGCCTGAAGGAGCTGCTGGCAGCCGGTTCACCCACACGTCCAGGCAGTGAGGTTGGTGCTTCTAGTGACCAGCCCTACCTGGGCTAGCACTGCCCTGCACAGGTACTGCTGGTTGTGAGAACAACCTCATTGAGTGGTTATCATACAATAAACAGGACTTTCTAACTCATACCTCACTCTCAGATAAGTGCTGAACCTCAGCGTTCCTCTCTTCTTAGTCTGACTGACAGTCTTCAGAAAATTAGCACTGAGTATTCCGTTGAAATTAATAGGAAAACTAAACTTGTCCCATTATTCTCAATAAAACTGCTTACAGTAACTTTGTGTGGATGTGAGCCGGTAACAGTAGCAGCCTCTCTCCCTAACCGTAACACTTAAATCTGTGTTTTTAAGAATGTATGTATGTGCGCACACATACACACCATGAAATGAAATGTTACAGTTATGAGATGGGCTATGGCTTACATCCAGATTAAGTTAATCAGAAGCAGTCTTATAGAAATTGATGGTACACTTCAATGGGAGTGACTTGGACTGGATGTAAGCCAGTGACTGGAATAGCCTGCCTCATAACCAGTGGCGCTCTTACCCCTGGACTTCAGGGCCAACGTCCAGGGCCTCCATACCCCCTGGGTGCCCCCAAATCCTCTTTAGTCCATCCTGGGTGGTGTGGTTGCCACTAGCCGGCACTGTGTCAGGCAGCCAAGTGTGATTGTGACCTGTGCTGGGTGCTTTCGAGACAGCGGGGAGGGTGAGGAAAGACATATGAGGGATGGGAATATGTTAAACTATGTGTTGAAATGTTTCTGTTAATGTATATTTGCATAAATATACCTGTTTAATATTCTAACGTTCTTGTGAGCTCAGTTGCTGTTTGTGCCCTCAAGAAGAACCCATTTGTTTTTTTAAAAAGTGTGTGTGTGTGTGTGTGTGTGTGTGTGTGTGTGTGTAGGGGGATGATGCTTAAATTGCAGTGGGGGTGGGGTGGGCCTCCAGCTCCAGAGGGGCCTCCAAAGGCCTTTAAGTCCAGGCTCCAAAATTACCTAGGTGTACCTCTGCTCATAACTATAATATTTAAATTTGTGTGCAAATGCAACTACCATGTACACACACACACACACACACACACACACACACACACACACACACACACACAAACAGCCCTGCTGGATCAGGCCCAAGGCCCATCCAGTCCAGCATCCTGTTTCACACAGTGAACCACCAGATGCCTCATGGGAGCCCACAGGCAAGAGGTATGTGGATGCCCTCTCTTTTGCTGTTGCTTCCCTGCAACTGGTATTGAGAGGCATCGTGCCTCATCGTGCATACACACACATACACACACTCACTCACACTCTTACACACTTACACTTGCAAGGCATCATGCATGTGCGTGCGCTCGTGCACATGCACACACACACACACACCATTCACATGACCAGGTAGGCAGGGGTGGAAGGCTGGTTCAATTCACCTTCCCCGCAAGATGAGTGCTTGAATGGTTCTGGGAGTGGCAACCATGCTCCCAGATGATCCATGCTGCATGGCACAGCACAGAGCTCTGGAGGCCAGGACAACATGTCCCTGTCACCATATATCCCACAATGTGTGTGGTGCACTGGGGAATTCTCCAAGGAGACCGGCACTCTAGTTCCATCTCTGTGTCCACTTGGGCTGAATGCAGCCTCAATGAACATACGTTCTTGGAGCCTGGATCAAGGGCTTGCTTGAGCTTTTAAACTCAGCTAAGAACTGGGTTGAAAAGCTGGGCTAGGTGGCTCTGCCCTGCCAGCATCAGGCCTGATCTTGGCAGTTCACATGCACAGCCTAACCCAGGCTGGGCTTCTCTAGCCTGGGTTAGGGTGTGTGTGAGAACATCCTCACAATCTCTATGGGGTACCTAAGCTGAAGCTGTGTGATAGAAGGAACCCCTGATCAAGAGAATCAGGGATATCAGTTACACTCTGGTAGCCTTGACTGAAGGATACTGAAGTTTGAAGCTTACTCTGGGAAGAGCAGAAGCAACTTCAGGAGGTGAACAAGCTTTTCTAAACAGAACAACATCAAGCCTTTCCCCCCTTCAAGCTAACTAACAGGAGGAGGGGAGATTATGAAGGGTAGGTTTTTCTTTAAGGGATAAGTCCTAGTCTGTGTGTTTCTTATTTGCCAAGGCTAGCATTTGCCAGGGCTAGCAAAGTCCTGTGGCAGCCAGTTTTTGTTTGTCCCTGCCTGGCGGGGGTGGAGTCATCTAGGGCTGTGGGAGGCCCCACATTCCTTTGAGCCACATTCTGTGTTTCAGTTTGAAGCCCACTCTCTACATAAGAGGTGAAGGCCCCAGAGCATAGCGCACTGGGATAGCAAACAGGGCATTGGAGTTTTGCAAGAGTTTAGTGGGAAGTGTGCGGGGGAGCCTGAAACAAGTCCCTGTGATCACAAAGAGCCCGGTGGAAAAGAGATGGTAAGTACAAATCCCTTCCTCATATAAGTACTGATCCCTCCCTCATATTCCTGAGAAAGGTTGTTTGGAAGGTTAAATAGCTGACCAATATAGCTGAGACCTATCCTTCTAATAAACTATATCTAAATGCAGCCAACAAAACCAGTTATGAAAATAGAAAGTCAGCAGGGGAGGGGGCACTTCCTAGTGTATTGCACAGAGTGTCACATGTATGACTATTTGCTCCATGGGCAGAAGTCATGGGTGTGTGCTTGGTGCAAGGAGCTCCTGGCTCTCAGGGAACAAGTTCATTCCCTCGAGACCAAGGTGGCGGATCTGGAGAAGTTCAGAGAGACAGAGAGGCATGCAGACAAGACCTTCAGGGATGTGGTAGAGGCATCCCACTCCAGGGCTGATAGCTCATCTACTGTCAAGGTGAATGAAGGTCTCGGGGAAGGAGGACATCGGTCTGAGGAAGAGGGAAATGCTCCTTTAGAAGGGACCCCTTCCGTGGAAGTTGAGCGCATATCCTTGCACGGGGATACTCCTCTGGGGGGTTGGGGGCCTCCTTGTAGTGGGTGATTCAATCATTAGAGGTATAGAGAGATGAGTTTGTGACCCGCGTGTTGACCGCATGGTGACTTGCCTGCCTGGTGCGAAGGTTGCGGACATCATGCAGCATCTAGATAGACTGTTAAGTAGTGCTGGGGAGGAGACAGCTGTCGTGGTGCATGTCGGCTCCAATAATGTGGGGAAATGTAGGTGCAGAGGCATATCTAGGGAAAATAGCGCCTAGGGCAAGCACCGAAATTGTGCCCCCTGTCCAAAAATCTGACACCCATCTTTCAGATAGATTTACTATAAAATCAGCTCAAAAATACAAGTCAAGCTCGTTAATCTTTTAATATTTCAAAAACTATTTAGCAGTGGACGTAATCAGACCAAAAAATGCTGGAAAACTACAAATTTCAGTATGCTGGGGCTCATGAAATACCCAAATACTATGTGGAGGTGTACTTGGGAAACTAAACAGAAGTGCCTGTCTAATTTTCTACTATGCATTGTAGCATCACTATTACATAAGTTTAAAAAATAAATGGAGAATTTGACTTTCCCCAGATACTCTGAAAATAATTAAAGGATATGCAGACTAAACTGTGTCACTTCTTGGAATATATCCTAGTATTTCAGAAAGACAGTTAAAATGAGAGAAAGAGAGTAAGAAACTCCTAGTGGGCCTTAATACTAAGGATTTCACACTGATTCAAAGACTCCTCATTAATAGCCATGTTATTAAGACATCACATTTAATTAACTTATCACAAGAAGCAAAGTAAGAGCAAATGAATACAATCCTAGCTCATAAGCTTCAGCTCAGTATTCACAAGCCCTGATTCTCTGTACATAGTGTCAATCTGAATATGTGTACAGTGACTTATATTATATTAGTGTTTTTTAAAAAAGGATTTTACTTGTAGCCCCTTCAGGGGGCTTCCTAAAAGCTGTAGGGGGTCTGCAAAGGTTCCCCCTCCCCCTGCTGGCCTCTAGGGCCTCGCAGGGACCATTTGAGTATGTGCGGTGGCCATTTTAAAGAAACTTTTTTTAAAAAATGGCCACTGAAAACAAAATGGCCTCCGTGCATGCTTAAATGGTCTCTGCAAGGCCTGGCATGGCCTAGGGCCTCACAGAGGCCATTTGAGCATGCACAGTGGCCATTTTGTTTTTGGCAGCCATTAAAAATTTTTTTAAAATGGGGCCCCCTTCAAGTGGTGCCTGGGGCACGTGCCCTGCCTGCCCTACCCTAGATACGCCCCTGTGTAGGTGAGAGGTCCTGGAAGCCAAATTTAGGCTGATAGGTAGCGTATTGAAGTCCAGGACCCCCAGGGTAGCGTTCTCTGAAGTGCTACCTGTTCCACACACAGGGACAGTGAGACAGGCAGAGCTGAGGGGTTTAAATGCGTGGATGAGACGTTGGTGCCAGGAGGAGGGGTTTAGATTTGTTAGGATACATTTTGGGGCAAGCAAGGCCTGTACAAAAGGGGCGGGCTGCACTTGAACCAAGATGGAACCAGACTTCTGGCACAAAAAAGTAGCAATCAAAAAAGTTGCAGAGCAGCTTTTAAAATGACGTCTGGGGAATAGCCAACAGGAGCTGGACAGTATCCGGTTCGGCAAATGCCATCCTTTAAAGTGCGAGGATGCAAAGGATTCAGATAAAACAGAAGGGGACAGAGCAGAACCACATAAAGAGCAGACAGAAGGCTGTGCCAGTTTGTAAAAGAGTCAAAAGAAAGATAGCATACACCAGGGAAGAGAATCAGTGTATAGGTGCTTATATGCCAATGCCAGACACCTCCATGCCAAGATAGGTGAGCTGGAGTGCTTGGTTGCTAATGGAGAAATAGATATAGTGGGCATAACAGAAAAATGGTGGAACAGTGAGAACCAGTGGGACACTGTTATCCCTGGACATAAACTCTATAGAAAGAACAGGGAGGGGCGCCTTGGAGATGGAGTAGCACTGTATGTTAACAAAGGGATAGAATCTAACAAGCTAGAAAACCTAGGTAGACTGGAGTCCTCCACAGAAACCCTGTGGGTGACAATACAAGGCTTGAAAGGAAACATGCTACTGAGGACGTGCTATATCACCCTCCAGATTAAAAGGCTGACAGTGACTGGGAGTTGCATAAGGAAATCAGGGAGGCGTCAAGGAGAGGCAGGGCTGTAATAATGGGTGACTTCAATTACCCACACATAGACTGGGTAAATTCACAGTCAGGTAATGACAGAGAGGTCAAATTTCTAGATATGCTGAATGACTATGACCTAGAACAGTTGGTCTTGGAACCAACCAGAGAGAAGGAGCCCTTGGACTTAATTCTGAGTAGCACCCAGGACCTGGTGCATGATGCCAGTGTCATTGACCCTCTAGAGAACAGTGACCATAGTGCGATTAGATTCAACATACATGAAGGGAGAGAATCACCAAAGAAGTCTAACACAGACACTTTGAATTTCAGAAGAGGAAACTTCTCCATAATGATGAGTATAGTGAAAAGAATGCTGAAAGGGAAAATCAGGAGAGTCACATTGCTCCAGAATGCATGGAGTTTACTGAAAACCACAATACTAGAAGCCCAGTTAAACTGTACACCCCAAAGGAGGAAAAGTACCACTAAGTCCAGGAGGATGCCAGCATGGCTAACAGTAACAGGTAAAGTCAAGGAAGCCATCAAAGGGAAGAAGACTTCCTTCAAAAATTGGAAGGCCTGTCCAAATGAAGAGAAAAGAAAAGAACACAAACTCTGGCAAAAGAAATGAAAAGTGACAACAAGGGAGGCAAAAAGAGAGTTTGAGGAACTTTTAGCTAAAAGTATCAAGGGAATAACAAAAACTTCTTTAAATATATCAGAAGTAGGGAACCTGCCAGGGAGGCGGTTGGACCATTAGACAATGAGGGAGTGAAAGGGATTATTAAGGAGGATATGGAGGTTGCAGAGAAGCTAAATGAATTCTTTGCGTCCGTCTTCATAGCAGAGGATATTGAGCATACACCTGTTCTGGGACCAGGCTTTTCGGGGATGGAGGCTAAAGAAATGAGTCAGGTAGAGGTTACAAGAGATGATGTTCTAAACTGTCTGGAAAAGCTGAAAACTAGCAAATTGCCAGGGCCAGATGACATCCATCCAAGAGTCCTCAAGGGCTCAAATGTGAAATTGCCACCCTCCTTGCAAAAATATATAACTTATCCCTGGAATCAGGCTCTGTACTGGAGGACTGGAAAGTAGCAAATGTAACACCGAAAAAAGAGATGTAACATTCAAAAAGGGATCCAGGTGCGATCCAGGAAATTACAGGCCAGTTAGCTTAACATCCATTCCACGCAAATTGATGGAAAGCATCCTCAAGAATAAAATTGTAAAGCATATAGAATAACAGGCCCTGCTGGTAGAGAACCAGCATGGCTTCTGCAAAGGTAAATCTTGTCTCACCAACCTTTTGGAGTTCTTTGAGAGTGTCAACAGGTGTGTGGATCAAGGTGATCCACTTGACATAGTATACCTGGACTTCCAAAAAGCTTTTGACAAAGTTCCTCATCAAAGACTCCTGAGAAAACTTAGCAGTCATGGGATAAGGGGACAAGTACATGTGTGGATTGCTAACTGGTTGAAGGACAGGAAATAGAGGGTAGGAATAAATGGAGAGTTTTCACAATGGGGGGAAGTAAGAAGTGCAGCCCCCCAGGGATCTGTACTGGAACTGGTTCATTTTAATTTATTCATAAATGATCTAGAAGTAGGGGTAAGCAGTGAGGTGGCCAAATTTGCAGATAATACCAAACTCTTTTGGGTAGTGAAATCCAAAACTGATTGTGAGGACCTCCAAAAGGATCTCTCTAAATTCTGTGAGTGGGCAACAAAATGGCAAATGCCAAACGTTGGCAAGTGTAAAGTGATGCACATTGGGACGAAATACACTTGCCAAATGTTGGCAAGTGTAATGTGATTCACATTGGGACGAAAAATACATTGATGGGATCTGAGCTGTTGGTGACTGACCAGGAGAGGGATCTTGGGGTCGTGGTGGACAGCTCGTTGAAAGTGTCGACTCAATGTGTGGCAGCTGTGAAAAAGGCCAATTGCATGCTAGGAATAATTAGGAAGGGGATTGAAAATAAAACTGCTAATATTATAATGCCCTTTTACAAAATTATGGTGCGGCCACACCTGGAGTACTGTGTACAATTCTGGTCACCACATCTTAAAAAGGACATTGTAGAACTGGAAAAGGTGAAGAAGAGGGCAGCCAAGATGATCACGGGCTTAGAGCACCTTGCTTATGAGGCAAGGCTACAACACCAGTGGCTTTTTAGTTTAGAAAAAAGATGACTGCGGAGAGACATGATGGAGGTCTATAAAATCATGCATGGTGTGGAGAAAGTGAATAGAGAGAAATTCTTCTCCCTCTCACATAACACTAGAACTATTGGTCATCCCATGAAATTGATTGCCAGGAAATTTAGGACCAACAAACGGGTACTTTTTCACACATAATCAACTTGTGGAATTCTCTGCCACAGGATGTGGTGACAGCTAACAACCTGAATTGCTTTAAAAGGGGTTTGGATAACTTCATGGAGGAGAGGTCTATCAATGGCTACCACTCTGAGGACTCTAAGCCACATCCAACCTCAAAAGCAGGATGCTTCTGAGTACCAGTTGCAGGGGAGTAACAGCAGGAGAGATGGTATGCCCTCAATTCCTGCCTATAGGCTCCCTGTGGCACCTGTTGGGCCACTGTGTGAAACAGGATGTTGGACTAGATGGGCCTTAAGCCTGATTCAGCAGGGCTGTTCTTATATTCTTATGTTCTTAAGTGTAGTATAGTACAGTGGTCCCTCTACTTACGAAATTAATCCGTTCCGAATGCACATTTGTAAGTCGAAAAGTTCGTAAGTCGAAAAGCGGTTTCCCATAGGAATGCATTGGGAACAGATTAATGCGTTCCGGAGCCTAGAAAAAAGACCCAGACCCCCAGTAAGGCTTGCAAACTGCACAGGAATATTTCTTTTCAAGAATAAACAGGCAGTAAACAGGCAGGCAAGTCAAGGAAACCGCATGTAAAATTTGTAAGTCGAGGAAACCCCATCTAAAAATTTGTAAGTCGAGGAAACCCCATCTAAAAATTTGTAAGTCGAAAAAACCGCATCTAAAACCGGATCTAAAACTGCCGTTTGTAACTCGAAAAATACTTATGTCGAGTAGTTTGTAAGTCGAGGGACCACTGTACTTTATTTTGCTATAAACAAACAAATGTTCCATATAAGTATGGAATACAATATTAAGTATTCCAGTATTCAACACTATTGCAACTACATGTCTTAAAGGATTAAATTATAAGTATTATAAGCTCTGCTAAACCAAGGCACATGATACCACCACCTTGATGAAGCTAAGCACATCTAGGTCTGGTCAGTGCCGTGACCTCCTGGAAATACTTGGAAATTCCATGTTTGTATCTTGAGTTTCAGCATGAAAGCAAGGCAGGTTATACATGCAATGAAATAAATGGCCCACATACCAGACAGCAAGCCATGCACCCAAAAGGGATGAAAGTGCACTGGTTCAATGGCACTTATCAGTTCATCAGTGCTGCTGGTGAGTGCAAAAGAGGTTCTGTGCAAATGATGCCATGTGTCATCACAGCTGCACCTGATGATGCATAGTGTCATTTCCATGGACTCTCTTCCACACTCCCTAGAAGCCCTGATGGATGGTAAGTACTGCACATTCCTTTCGCGTGTGTGGCTTGCTGTACAGTATGTGGGCCAATAATAGTATTGTTTAGATTTATTACAGTACAATTTTATTTAGCTTTTTTCAGAAGTAAAGGCAAAATTACATGTTACGCTGGAGCTCTGGAACAGGAACTCCCAATGTGATTTTCTTCTTATGAGAGCAGCAATTTCTCCTTGATTTGGATCATCCTTCCACCAGCTACTATTAGTTACAGAAGCAAAAGTATATGGAATATAAACTGTGGCCATATGTTTTCTCCATGGCTAATAGCAGCTTCAGGTGGCCAGTTCAAGCTGGGGAATCAGTGCGGGGAGAAAGGGTTGGATCCATCGCCCTATGCACCATGACCCCCATCTAGATCAGAGGCCCATGGCTGTCCTTAGGGCAGGGCAAGCAGGGCAACCACCTCAGGCCCTGCTCTTTTAACCACCATTAGAATTAACTGGAAGGGGCCCATGCACTGGCTAATTTGCCCCGGGATCCACACCCTGCCACGGTTCTCTGAGGACAACGCTGCAGAGGCCCCCAGGGAAACTTTTACAAGCAGAATTCAAGCTTGCAAATAATTCCTCACTGGATTTTGCCTCATCCTGATTTATGCCAGAGTATTTTACCAGAGTTTCTTGGGATAAACTGGGAGGGGCTGCAGTGAGGCACTGAAATCAGTCTTCACATTAACATGATAAGAGCAAGTCATGCATATGAAAATACAAATACTGTAAAAAGCTGCCTTGTCTTAGGCAAAGAGTGGAAAAGCCAGTTTTCAGGCTTTCTGCTCTTTGAAAGTTTTTGGAGGATGGAGATTCGGGGAAGAGAGAGAGTTTGCAGCCTGCAGAGGGCTTTCCTTGCAAAAAATGAGCATTTCATTGCAGAAAATGAGCATGCAAGCCAAGCTAGGAATGGGGCTGGAACAGCAGAGGCAATGCTGCAGGAAGGCTGACACATGCTGGGGACATGTGTGTGTATATGCATGCATGTGGGTGTGTTGGGCTCATGGCAGGGCTGGAATAGAAAGCCAAGGCTGATGGCTAATTAAGCAGAAAAAAAGGAGGTGTGGCATCCCACTTCCTCTAAGAAGCCATTGGCCACAAGCAAAACCCGGAGGCAAGCTGTGTGTGAACTTACACAAAATAAAACTCAGAGTAGAGAGGGAAGGGGCTGCTTCCCTAATGCTGTGAGTCTAATTCGGAGTGGCTTAACTTGCTGGATACGCCGAGAGCTCTGACATTCTGCTCAGACGAGAGCTCAGACATTCCGCTGCTGCCTCTAGCTGCGCTGAAGTACGGGGCTTGGGATTGTCCTGTCCCCTGGAAGTCCCACAATGCACCATGCAAGTGCATGGTGCCTTGTAGGGATCTGCCCAGTGCTGGTGAGAGCTCTGCAGTGCCTCAGCACCAGCTGCAAGCAGCCAGTCATGACACACAAGCAGTTAGTGGCAGTTAAGGGCATGAGTGTGCCCATAAAGTCAGCTAACTAGAGAGCTGCTGTGGTGCCGCTGGGATCTGTGTGGATCCTGGAGGTTCTTACACTCAGCCTAACCCAGTCTGGGTGTCCCTAACCCGGGTTAGGCTGTGGATAAGAACAGTCTCTGGGAGTTACAATCACGGAGCTCCTGTGTAATATGCAGTGTCTCCCTAAGTTCTATTAATGTCAGAGGGCTTTCTCCAATGTAAGTCTGCTTAGGTTTAATGCCAAGCAGCACAGTCCTAAAGACCATTACTGAGAAATAAGTCTCATTGAGTTCAATGCGTGCTTAGGATTGTCCCTCTTAGGCTCTTTACTGTAGTATTAGGCATCAATTTGGATTTCTGGCAAGCTAATAATCTGTTCTTATTCTAGTATTTCATTCACGTTGTGACATAAAACTGTCACAGAATCCAAGGAAACATATCCCTTATTTTCATAATAATAATTATAATTGATTCTTTTTTTTGAGACAATGCTACATAGGACCAGATGTTAAGATGGTTAGCATTTTGATGTGAACAAACTACCGCCAACTTCATGATTCATAGTGTACCTGACACAGGAATTAAGTGAAGGTTTCCAGGAAAACTATAACAACATTTATCTGTGACTAAATTAAAAAGTGCTTTACAAAGTAAAATTTGAAAGTATCGTTTGGAGGGAAAAAATTAAAGGATAAAACTAAATGTAGCAGAACTAAAATGTGCTTTTTTAATTTAGTTTTTTAATGCTACTTCTTGCAAAAAAAAAACACCATTTAATTTTCAGAGAAGAAATATTCTTTACTTAAAATGAAATGAAACTCAGCTCTGCAAAAACATTTTAATTAACTTAGGGCTGCATTATGCAATAGGAAGCACTTTCCCAGAAAGACAGCAGATTTATCATCTGCAAACCTTTGGCTCTAAATTATTTGTTACCTCATAGCGTTATAAACCACATTAACACTCATGCGTAGAGCTCAGCACTCTTATGGAGCTCTCGAGCAGATGTGCTACAAGAGATCCTTTTCATTATTATTATTTTTTATTTCAGCTCAAAGAATGACTCTGCAAGATCATGTGGCGAATGAGAAATAATTTGATAACCATTGTCTTTCAATTAGATTAAAGCAATTAATCTGATTCTAATTTAGCTGAAACATTACCATACAGAAATCCCCAGAGCCCTGTGAATAATCTCTAAACACATTGACACACTCTGCAGACAGGCATTATCGGCACTCATACTGTTCTTCCATATGGTCTCCTCCCATAGTGATGGAGGGCGCCCTGCTGTTTCAATCAAATAAATGTCAATTATCTGAGATGGATTTTTTTAGTTCACAAATTGAAGCTTGCTATTCAGCCAGCACATCTCCTGTTGGTGGTCCTTCTCTGAAATCACCATGCTCTCTTTTTTCAGAGATCAGTTTTTCCAGAATAGTGTCCAAACCCTGCTACATCATCGAAAGTTGCAAAGAGTTTTTCCTCAAAATTATAGGTGTGGGAATCAATTTCTGTTTGATCAAGAAAGAGAAACAGGGTACAAAAGGAGGGGGAAGAGTAAGAGACAGTACTAGTCTCTTTATAGCATGTGCAGGTGGTTTGTACAATTTGTGACCGCTCCAGGGAACCACTAGCTATACATAAGTACCCATGTGTCTTGGGGCAGGGCCCTAGTTTACAGGTAAGGACATGGTTTTTATGCAGAAGATTCCAAGTTTTTTTTTATTGTTACATTTCTATACCACCTTTCATTAAAAACAATCCCAAGGCAGTTTACAAAAGTTTAAAAACATACAATAAAAATGACAATAAACATATTAAGCTAAAAATATAAAACCAATCTAATTTAAAATCTATAAAATACAAACATAAAGACTATACGCGAGTAAAACACACAGAAGCAGCAATAAAACAATCATGTAAAGACCTGGATAAAAAGCCAAGATTTAACAAGCTTTCTAAAAACTGTGATGGAGTCCGAGGAGCGAATGGCCACTGGGAGAGCATTCCAAAGTCTGGGGGCAGCAACAGAGAAGGCCCTGTCCCGAGTGCATGACAGCCGAGCCTCCCTCATTGTCTGCACCCGGAGCAGAGCCCCCTCAGATGACCTTGTCAAGCAGGCAGCAACCCTTGGGAGCAGGCAGTCCCTCAAGTACTCTGGGCCCAAACCGTTAAGGGCGTTAAAGGTCAAAACCAGCATCTTGAATTGGACCCGGAAATGAACTGGCAGCCAGTGCAACTCTTTCAAAATGGGTGTGGTGTGCTCCCATCGGGTGGAGACGGCAGTTTCAGGCACACAAAGGAATGTCTATGCAGACCTGCCTTCTCCACTGATATTAATGGAGAAACATTTGCAGAAGCATCTATGGGAGAGAAGGCTTTCTGTGCACTTTTCAGCCCCATGCCTGCAAGATATCACTGTATGAGGGAAAGGGGGACTACACTTATTTCTTGTTTCCTCTGCATAGTCATTTGTAGATTATAATCGGTGCAATTGGAATATAACCACAATTATATCTATATATTTAATTCTTCTAGGTGTGCCTTAGAATGTGTGTCCCGGTGCCCAGCTGATTGGCTGGGTGGCGGAGGTGCCCAATTGGCTGAGGTGCACCCGGGAAGATTGGTTGGTGGCTGGCCCAGCTGTGGAGGCCAGGTGGCGGCGGGCCCAGCTGCAGCCAGGCAGTGGTGGGCCCGGCCGTGGAGGCCAGGTGCTCGTTGGAGGCTGGGGCGAGAGGGAAATGGGCGGCGGGACTTCCCTGTTCGCCCCCCGGGAGGAAGAATGGCGATGGCAGGGCCCTTTTTGGCTGCCCGCCGCCCAGTAAGGAGGGCCTGTGGCAAGAGAGGGGGCAAGAGAGAGTTGGGCAGGAGGGAGGGGGGCAGAGAGAGGAGCAGGAGAAAGGGAGGGGGAGGGAGAGTGGGGCAGGAGGAAGTGGGGAACAGCCAGCCCCCAAAAGCGCATAGATGCTCTGTGCGGGTCGGCTAGTTATTTACTTAATACATTTATATCCTACCTTCTTAAAGACCTCAAAATAGCTTATAACATAAAAACTTCACAGTGATAATACAAAGCTCCAAGACTCTTAAAACTCTAAAACAGCACTCTTGTGCCCACCTAATAACAACAGTAAGCATGATGTAACCAGTCCTAAGAACAATGATATGAAATTCTATTCAACACGGATAGCTACCTTATGCAAATACCATTCTTCTTGGCTAAGGAAAAGCATAGCAACATCACTCCCGATTCAGGATCCAACTATTCCCAGTTTTCTTTGTATATAAGCCTACAACTACGACGATGAATATTTATATACTTCTCTTCAACCAAAGTTCACAAAGCGGTTTACAAAGAAAAATAAATAAATAATAAATAAAATGGTCCCCTGTCCCCAAAGGGCTCACAATCTAAAAACATAAGGCAGATACCAGCAACATCCACTGGAGGGATGCTGTGCTGGGGCTGGATAGGGCCAGTTGCTCTCTCCCTGCTAAATATAAGAGAATTACCACTTTAAAAGGCGTCTCTGCTCAGTTAGCAGGGGTGACCCAGTCACACAGAAGCCCAAGCCTTATTATTTCCTGTTTCAGAGAAAGATCCATCTCTGAAATCCCACAGATCCACCACGGAGATATCATAAATGAAATCTGGCAAGGGAAATCCATATTTCTCTTTCATGTGCTTCTGGACTAGCTCTTTAAAACAAAAACAAAACACCAACCAGTTTAATAAGGTGAAAGTGATACTTGTATGTACCAAGGAGTGCCTTTTCTTTTTCTTCAGGTGAGTCCAAGATTCAAACCATCAAGTTCCTGCATCATAAACGTGTCTGAAATATATTTGTGCATTTGATCTTTAAGAATGGATGCACAACACCATCCAGATGCTGCTTGCTCATTTGTTTAGCCCTCTAGCAGTTTACTCCTAAGGAGCAATGAAAGCTTCCAACATTGGTACTTCCAAGGAAAACTCATGATTTCACTTGCTACAAACATATATGTGACATTTGTGTGCAGTATTGTGCCAGATTTTTATGGCGTTCAGTATGCAACCTTGTCTCTGAGAGGAGCCAAAGTGTTCTTTTTGGCAAATTACAGTCTTCCATATGTGTTTGTGCTGAACATGATTCCTCTTGGTATTGGTGCTGGTGCTTTATCTTGCAGTGTGTGTGTATTAATTCATTCATACATTCAATTAATTTAAACCATATATCCCACCATTCTATTCAAATGGAAACACAATGCAGCTCACATTTAATAAAAACACTAATTCAGTCAAGATACAATCAAAATATATAATCACAATTATACTTATAATAACATTGCAATATAAAGCAGAGAACAATCAAACTAGAGGTAGGCACTGACAGAGAGTAATACGTCCCTACTCCAAACCTGCTTGATAGCAGAAATCCAGAGACTAGACAAGACATACTACCAGCCTGGGCATGGCCAGAGAGAAGGCCTTCTCTTGTAATTCACCAACGGATGCTGCCACTAGGGCTACTAGTTCTGACCATAACTATTTCCATATGTTTTCTCTCCATATTTTCCCAATATTTTTCACAATACCAGGCCATTAAAATTTTCCACATGGCTTTCAATAGTTGATGCCGATTTACCAGGTCAATTCATAATGGTTGGCAGTCTTCACAACCACCTTGAAGGTCCCTATGGCTGTCAATAATCGATTCCATGTGATTATTACACAGTCAATAAGTTTCCACCATGATATTTCATGCAGACAATATCATAGCATTATTCTGTCACTTTATATAGTAGGCTAAGCAAGTAAAACCAGAGAATTCTCAGGTACTGAGCAATAACACATTTGTAACCTGATGTCATATGATTTCACCACTGGTGTGTATGAGCTGATTTCAAAAGAACACAGTTAAATATCTGACTAGAACCGCTGAAAAAAGATGGACATGAAACCCAATTTTCACATTAGGTGAAAATATGCAAGATATATTTCTAAGTTGCTTTGGACTCTATTATGCCATAAGCAGGGTAAAAATGCATGTTTATGTGCTCTGTGTGTATATAAAATGTCATAATGTGAGTAACTGCTCCTGATCATAATTGTAAAGGCTGTAATTGTTTCATGACAAGTTTTACCAGGTTAATGCTATGGTATATCAAGCCAATGATAAAGAATGGACTACATAGCAAGAACATTTCACTAAATTTCATACAACTATCTACAATTATACAACTTTGCCCTCATACAACTATCCCCAGTCACGAACTTTATTCATGGACTATCAGAAGTTATATATGTCCATATAACTCAAGAGGTATCAAACATTGGGAAACTTCAGCTAAATTGTATCTACTTACTTACTACACTTAAATCCTGCTGTGCCTCCAAGGAGCCCAGGCAGGTGTATATAGTTATATTTATCCACACAACAACCCTGTGAAATAGGTTAGGCTGAGAGATAAATGATGGATCAAGAGTTACCCAGTGAGTTTCATGGCTGAATGGGGATTTGAACTCAGGTCTTCCTTGTGCTAGTCCAACACTCTAACCACTACACCACACTGACTCTAGATATGGATATTGTTGAAGAATCTGCTCTGAATGTATGGGCATGGTAGATGAGATATCTGAACTGGTAGTGCAGACACTTTTGCTACCCGTGAAGAGTCCTGTTCCATTTGTTGTCATACTAGGCCATGTCCTGTTATCATATACCCTCCAAGAGTTGTCAAGTATTCACTTAAAGAATACACTGAGGCAGCAAAGAAAGGTGCAGCAGTAACACCTACTACCCCATAGCCCCAGTAATCTCTTGCTTGGCATCATGCTTGGCATCTCTGGAATGTGCTAAAATTGCACAGTTTAAAGATTTTGAATACACTAATAATTCTGAAGAATGTCTATTCCCAGTTTTGCAAATCTTGGATTATTGCTAAAACATTTCATTGTGCAATGATGGCATTCTCTATAGTGATTCTCTCTAGCCTTTCTTTTCATTCTGAATTCAATAGGGCTTTATTGTTATGATATATAGACTCTAATTTGGCCAACATTATTCATCTCATGAGGAGCTGGTGGCCTAATTTTGTCTATTGCTTAATATTCTATTACCATTAGAATTTATTCTGCTGATTCATGCAAAGTGAGCTTTGTGTCTTTGTGTTCACTCCCTCCTAACGTTCATGAAGCTACCTTTAGATTTCTAGGTATGACTACTGAGAATCTTGCTGATTCAGACATATGATAATTTGTTTAATAATGATTGATTGTTTTGGTCAGTTTCCAATGTAATATCACAAACTGCTATGAATAGGCATCTTTAACATTCTAACATTCTAATTCTTTAACATAATTAACATTCTAATATTTAAATATGTATAACTTTTTCTTTTGTTTCTTTGTCAACTGGATTGTCCTCCTCCTCTTCCTCTTCCTCATTATTCATAGTGTAGAGGAAATGAAGAGACAAACTTCCTCCCCCCTTCACTTATAATGATAAACTGATTAACTGGCAGTAAATTAAGGAAAGGAGCAAAAGCCTTCACATTTTAAAGTTTTATTTATGGTAATTTTAATCTGTTTATATGATTTGTAGGTTTTGGTTGTTGTTTGGATTGTTAACTGCCCTGAGATTTTATTATATATAAATGCAATAAAGGTATGTATGTATGTATGTATGTCCTGTTTGTTGACTTCTGGAGAACTTGACGACTGTCTGCTTGGCCACTGTCAGAAGCAAGATACTGGATTAGATGGATCTTTCAGTTGATCCAATAGACTTCTTCTTATGTTCTTTACAATATGTTCTTCTTCAATATGTGGCCTTCTCTAACTTGTGATATTCAGCTGCTTTCAGGAAGCCTGATATTTGTTGCTTTTTCTTTCCAGAGCGGGATATTGAATACAGAAATTCTGTTCACCACAGCAAGAGAATCTGCATGCAGGAGTTATACGAGCCTTTCAGTGCAAGATGCAATACAAGATGAATAATGTGATATATTTATTGCCTTGAAGCTAAAATTTTTAGTTACCTAGATCAGTAGATTTTATAAACAGAAAGTGCCATTTACCTAATGAATCTGGACACACTTCTCTCCATTAATGTAATCACACAGGCTTTGCTCGAGGACATTGTGAACTACACACTCTAGTTGCTGTTACTCAATAAAACAATTAATACAATCAGTTTGACTTTATGTGTGTCTTGTCTTGTAAACCACTGGGTCATTAACTTTAACAACGTCAGTATGTTCCTGCTATCAAATTCAACTAAATTAATGTTAAAGGAATAGGTAAGGACTCACTTTGCATAGAGGAAACTATTAATGCTGAAGAAACAGCACAACCAACTTTCAATTTGGAAGAATGTACCTGTACTGGTAGTAAGGAACTACACGTTAATGGGAGAGTAATGACGTTGAAGAACAGAACAGAACAGAACAGAACAGACTTTATTTTGGTCATTGACCAGAAACATTATCACACACAAAAGAATGTAATTTGCATAAAATATAACAAAACTTAGCCACTGTGTTGGTATATTTATGATTAAAATTTGACAATAAAATTTTTAAGAGAGACTCATCTGGATAACCAGGAAACATCACAAGATACTGTAAGATAAGTGTTGATCGAACATTCTTTTAGAGGCCACAATGTAAAATAGTATGTTCAGTAGTCTCGATATCGCCTGACCCGCAAGGGCAAAGTCGGGATGCATAAGGAACCCCCCTAAACCTCCCTTGGAGCACCGCTGTAGGGAGCGCATTTAATCGAGCTAAAGATAGCGCCCGCCTGAACTTGGAAAAAGAAATATTATTTAAGTATGCAGCGGGTTTTGTGTTAAAAAGCTGATCTCCAAGGTAAACACCTTTTGGGATTTTGGCAACTTCTAACTGTAGATCAATGTCAGAAATACATTGTTTAATAGACATTGAAGATCATTGAAGGGAAAATGGGCTATGAAAACAAGGGTCCTTCTGAATGCTACAATGAAGGCTGCAGTAAGTAGGGGCGGGAGGGTTGTGGGATAATGAAGAAACAAAATGGAAGGCTAAGATTTCAAGGTGGTATTCCCTGTAGTCTTATGATACCTAAGATTTGGCACTGGCATCTTGTGGGACTTCCAACAAGATCATAGGAACATAGGAAGCTGCCTTATACCAAGTCAGACCATCAGTCCATTTAGCTCAGTATGTCTACACTGACTGGCAGAAGCTTTCCAGGGGTTCAGCAGGAGTCTTTCTCACCTAGCTGGAGATGCCAGGAATTGAACCCAGGACCTACTACATGTAAAGTAGATGCTCTACCACTGAGCTACAGCCCCATAATAGCCCAGTTACCACCTTGCTTCAGTATTTGGTGTAAGCAGCAGCTGAATATACCTATCCATCTCCTTTCTTATGTGTCAGAGGCCTGGGTGACAACTAGTTGCTCTGGGTAGCTTTTCCTCCTTCCTTGCTTCCACACAATCACTTCTACCCAGGTTTTCCTCTTACCTTGCTTCCACACTGAAAATTGGGAGCGCACACAGCTCCCAAACCCAGGTAGAACACAGTTTTTGATTGTGTGAATGACCTCTGTGAGGAAAGAAGGGAGAGTGCTGTCAGTTACCCCTCAGCATCACCCTGCGTCCCTAAGACCCGCAAAGACAAGATCTGGAGGAGAACAGAGAATGAGGAAATTGGAGCAACGGAAAGTATGTTTCATCATTTCCTCCCTCTTCAGCTTCCCCACCATTTGGCATTTGAAGAAACAGAGGGCAGGACATGGGCAAAAAGGGAAGAGGGTGCAACACCAACATGTTTTGTGTGGTGGCAGTGCTGGCTGGGCCAGAAGCAACGTGTCAGTGAAGGCAGCCAATCTGCCACTTCCACAAATCCACCCCTGAAGTTACACATGAATGGGCTAGTTCTATCACCCACACTGAAGCAGTAAATGTGTCCCACTTTGGAACAGAAGACTTAGAACTCATATAGCTGCAAAGACAAATTCAGCCTGAACATTTATGTTAATATACAGATTACTGATAAGACCAGATTGACTTTTAATAGAGAATGTTTAGCATATGGTTTACAAAAGCAACAGTGAATAGTATTTCCCGATAAAACACGGCCGCATACTAACGAATGTGTGGTTGCAATGGTACTAGAAAGAATATAGCACTGTACGCGAGTTCCTACGGGTTTGGGTAGAGTCTGGTTAAAAGAGTTCAGTGAGAGGAATGTCCAAAAGGTCCAAGGGAGGGACAGATCCCAGCCTCACCTTGTGTGTGGCTGGCAGGGCTGTGCCAGTCTTCTGCCAATTGTAGCCTCTGGGCGTGGGTCCTTGACGGCAAGGGTCTTCTCCAGGTCCAGGGAGTCCTCCAGGGGTGTTGTCAGCAGGAATTCCTGGCGTGGTCAGCCGCTGTGCTGGCATGGTTCGTTTAGCATGCAGATATGTTATAGATCACGTTCCCAAGGCGGGAGGTTACATACATACATACATACATACATACATGCAGGTCAAGACAGCCATAAGAAAACAGGCGTCCATCTGAGTTAGTCGTGAGCTGCAAGGCATCGCCAATGTATGTAAGTCCTCCTTCGGTTCCATGTGTATGTGAATCTGGACAGAGTCCAAGTCAGGAGAGTGGGGGAACCCGGTCTCAACTTGTGGGTGGGGTGTCCTCTGGGGGTTTCCAGGTGGTCTGGCACCCTCCTGCAGGGAAAAAATAAACCTCACTGGGCTTGTCCGCAGCTCTGGTGGAGCTCCTCCCTACCAGGGTAGGGTGGAGTGTGTGGTGGCTTGCCCCCTGTGGGCGTAGCGGGGCAAGCCATGGGTGGCTCCCCTCCTCTGGGTTTTAGAAGGGCGAGTTGTTTCCCTGTGGGATGTGGTGGCTTGGCTTGCCCCCTGTGGGCGTAGCGGGGCAAGCCATGGGTGGCTCCCCTCCTCTGGGTTTAGGAGGGCAAGCCATTCCTTTGAGCGCTCAGTGGCCCCTCCCCTCTTGGGTTAGGGGAGCGAGCTGGTTCGGTCCCCCCCCCCGGGACGTTACGGGGGTGAGCTGGCTCCTGGTACTGGCGGTATCCCGGGATGTGTTCTATGTAGATGTCTCGAGACCACCGGATGGCATCAGACACCATCAGTTTGCACATGAGCTTGGCACAGCGCTTGCCCACACTGCAGGCTCTCAGAACTGGCTCGTTGGCAGGGTCCCAGCCCCCCAGGGCCCCGAAAAGCAGGGCGTGGACGGAGACCTCATAGCCTCACTCCCTGAGTGCCTGTGCGAGTGGGGCATACTTCTGGTGCTTCTTCTCTCTGGCCTCTGTCATGGCTGCTTTCTGGTTTTCAAAGGGGATGGTGACATCAACCATGATGATTTTCTTCTTCTCCTCATCGCGGACCACAGTGTCAGGCTGCAGCTGGCTGCCTGTCCTGGGCATGGCTCGGTTGACAGAAAGTGTGCCTTTGGAGGCGGGGATGGCATTGGCCAGGCGGTACAGCACTGCATTGTGCAGGTACTGCCAAGCAGCTGGGTGGGGTGGGCAGCAGCACAGCACATGGGGTAGAGTCTCATTGGGGTGGCCACAGCAGCGGCAGCGCTTGTCTCTTGTGCCTCTTGTCTTGACTGCTCCGTTCAGGGGGACCACGTTGAGGCAGGCGTGATGTACAAAGCTCCAGTCTGCAAAGCGCATGAAGTCACCGTGGGATATGAAATGGTTGCTGGTGTCCCACTGCGAGGTGACTTCGAACACCTTACCCTGGTCTGGTTTCCACTTCAGGTCATTGCAATATTTTTCATGGATCGTTGATCTGAGGGTGCTCTCCAGGTACCTCCTGTCCTGGGTGGCAAACATCTTCAGTTCTGGGGGGTCTCCATGGATCAGCGCCACTTTCAGCTCTCTCTCTCCTTGATCCCAGGCCAACTGGCAGCCAATGCGTTTGTGCAGCCTCCTGATGGCGTTGACCTCTTGTGGGGTGAAGTCCCCGGTCAGGGAGGCATGAGTCTCAAGGCGAGGCAGCTGGGGCAGGTTGTCAGGACGTGGGATGTCTCTTCGGTTGTCTCTCTGAGAGGTTGGTGAAATAGTGGTGGAGGTCTCCGCCGGGGATGGTGCAGAAGGGGAAGGGGCCTTCAAGGACCATTCTTACAGCCTTAGTTCTATTGAAGTGGTAGAGCTTCTGGATGCGTGATGCTGCTTGGGGGTCGTAGTGGCACACTCTATTCTGCCGCCCTCTCCTGCCCTCGCGGGTCTGCAGTTGTGGTGGTGGCAGGGCTCTGGGAGAAGCATGGGTGTGCTTGCCTCCTGGCCTCTCCTGTGGTCTGGCTGCCATCGAGAGTTCTTCAGTGAGTCTCTGGAGAGCCCGCTCAAGGTCCTCAAAGGTGTCAGTCTCCCACAGCCTGTCAATTCATACGGCCTGCCAAGCTGTTGCTGGGTGATCTGCTTGTGGCTGCTGTTCATCCTCACTATCTGCTGCTGGTGGCTCCCCCTGCTGGTTGGGTTGTGGGACCTCTGGGGCTGCTTGGGTTGTAGCTGTGTGTTGCCGCCTCTGGGGTCTGTCAG
Organism: Hemicordylus capensis; assembly: GCF_027244095.1. NCBI lineage: Eukaryota > Metazoa > Chordata > Lepidosauria > Squamata > Cordylidae > Hemicordylus > Hemicordylus capensis. The sequence continues at coordinate 317,844,088 of NC_069657.1, forward strand.
GTTCTGCTGGGCCTTGATTGGTGTCAGGTTGTTTGGAGGCCTCTGGTCCTTGGGGTGGGTTGCTTGCTGGAGTTGAAGTCGTCAGTCAACTGTGTTTCTGTCCTGGAGAGGCTCTGTCCTTCCGTGGCTTGGTGCGGGCTCTGCCAGTTGTAAGTGTGGGGTTGGTGGCTTTGGCAGGCTGTGTGGAGCTGCCAGCTGCTAAACCAGGCGAGGCAGAGGTCGTAGCCAGGGAACCAGCATTTGGGGTGCGCTGGTTCTTGTGGCCCTTTGCAGTGATGGTGGTAGATTGCCTTTTGTCTGCTAGGGGGGAGGGTTTGTCAAGCCCTCGAGTTGGATCGCCGTCAGGGTCGGGTGTGGCCGTTGCTGAGCTGTGGCTTGCGGTTGGCGAGGTCACAGCTGGTGGCTAGCGTTTTCTCTGTGGGATGCGGCTCTTCTGTTTGGCAGTGCCGATGGGGCTCCCAGTCGAGCATGAGAGTGCCGCAGTCTGGACCATGGGAGTTGCCGATCTGCAGGTCTGGTTACACACATTTGGGGTGCTGCCTTCATGCTGGGACAAGCTGGCTTTATCTCCTGTATCTTGCCTAAAGCGAGGTCGTTGCTTTTCACCAGGGAGGCCCAGGAGCCTGGTCTTGTGTCGCAGGTGCTGTGGTGCGATCTCACCTGATTCAGAGATTTAAAGGCAGCATTGCAGGCAGCGCAAGTGAAGCATATGTTGCGTGTATGGTGGTACTGGATGTGTCGTATCAGGCCATGGTACTGGGTGTATCTCTGGATGAGGTTGCAGGTCAAGCAGCTGAGGGGTCCCTTCTGCGGGTAGATCAGGACCTCCAGGTTGGGCTTTGGCTGCTCCCCTGCAGCAGTCGGCAAGTATGTAGGGGCGGTGGGTGTTCTGCTCTCTCTTTTCTCGGGTCCTCCTCTTGTCCTCCCAGGTGCAGGAGGGGCATCTGGGGGTGGTCGAGATGTGGCCCGTCTTGTGCGTGTTGCTGGCCCATCGGCGGGTGCAGAGGGTCAGGCTGCGGGGAGCATATAACTGCAAAGCCAAATTCAGCCTGAACATTTATGTTAATATACACCAGGTACTACACTTGATCATAGCCAAAAGGCCGAGAAGTGATGTTAATATACAGTGACAATAATTTAAGATGCACCATTAACACAAAACCTTCATAAAACAGTTTAACTTAAGGGGTTATATATTCCAAGGGCTTTGGAATATGCTCCCTGCTGAAATAAGAGCATCTACTTCTCTGTTTGTTTTCAGGAAGACCCTCAAGACTTTCCTGTTCTCGCAAGCTTTTAATTGGAATTTTAATAATTTTAATTTTTAAAAATGTATTATGTTTTATGTTTTAATAATTTGTGTTTTATGTATTTTAACCTGTGATTTTAATGCTGGGATTTGTACACCGCCTAGAGATTTACATATCAAGCGGTATAAGAACATAAGAAAGGCCCTGCTGGATCAGGCTCAGGGCCCATTTAGTCCAGCATCCTGTTTCACACAGTGGCCCACCAGATGGGCCAGACTCCTCCTACAAGCAGGAGTTGAGGGCATGCCCTCTCTCCTGCTATTACTCCTCTGCAACTGGTACTCAGAGACATACTGCTTTTGAGGCTGGAGGTGGCCTATAGCCCTCTGACTAGTAGCCGTTGATAGACCTCTCCTCCATGAAGTTATCCAAACCCTATTAAAGTCATCCAGGTTGTTGGCAGTCACCACATCTTGTGGCAGAGAATTCCACAAGTGGATTATGTGTTGTGTGAAAAAAATACTTCCATTTGTTGGTCCTAGATTTCCTGGCAATCAATTTCATGGGATGATCCCTGGTTCTAGTGTTATGTGAGAGGGAGAAGAATTTCTTTCTATCTACTTTCTCCACACCGTTAATGATTTTATAGACCTCTATCATCTCTCTCCGCAGTCATCTTTTTTCTAAACTAAATAGCCCCAGGTGTAGCCTTGCCTCATCAGAAAGGTGTTCTAGGCCCCTGATCATCTTGGTTGTCCTCTTCTGCACCTTTTCCAGTTCTACAATGTCCTTTTTTAGATGTGGTGACCAGAATTGTACACAGTACTCCAGGTGTAGCCACACCATAGTTTTATATAAGGGCATTGTTCATTCATTCATTCATTCATTCATTCATTCATTCATTCATTCATTCATTCAATCAATTTCTATACCGCCCTTCCAAAAATAAAAATTGTAATATTATCAGTTTTATTTTCAATCCCCTTCCTAATGATCCCTAGCATGGAATTGGCCTTTCTCACAGCTGCCACACACTGAGTCGACAGTTTCAACAAGCTGTCCACCACGACCCCAAGATCCCTCTCCTGGTCGTTCACCGACAGCTCAGATCCCATCAATGTATACTTGAAGTTGGGGTTTTTCGTCTCAATGTGCATCACTTTATACTCGCCAACACTGAGCTGCATTTGCCATTTTGTCACCCACTCACCCAGTTTGGAGAGATCCTTTTGGAGCTCCTCACAATCTGTTTTGGATTTCACTACCCAAAAGAGTTTGGTATCATCTGCAAATGTGGCCACCTCACTGCTTACCCCTACTTCTAGATCATTTATGAATAAATTAAAAAGCACTGGTCCCAGTACAGATCTCTGGGGGACCCCACTTCTTACTTCCCTCCATTGTGAAAACTCTCCATTTATACCTACCCTCTGTTTCCTGTCCTTCAACCAGTTAGCAATCCACACATGTACTTGTACCCTTATCCCAAGACTGCTAAGTTTTCTCAGGAGTCTTTGATGAGGAACTTTGTCAAAAGCTTTTTGGAAGTCCAGGTATACTATGTCAACTGGATCACCTTGATCTACACACTTGTTGACACTCTCAAAGAACTCCAAAAGGTTGGTGAGGCAAGATTGACCTTCGCGGAAGCCATGCTGGTTCTCTACCAGCAGGGCCTGTTGTTCTATGTGCTTTACAATTTTATCCTTGAGGATGCTTTCCATCAACTTGCCTGGAACAGACGTTAAGCTAACCGGCCTGCAATTTCCCGGATCACCCCTGGATCCCTTTTTGAATATGGGTGTTACATTTATACATCGGTATAAAAATACGATAAATAAATAAATAAATAAAGCATCTTCGAAACGACACTAGTTTTCTCAAACACCTCTTTAATACATAAATAAAAAACCCTCTTCATGTTAATATTAGGACAGGGAATTTGGTTTCAGCAATATTTGTTTGGTTTGGTAAAACTGTGCTGAATTGGCTTTGCTTCTTGTTACCTCTGTTGTGTTCCCAGGCTGATTATTCATCAGCACAAAGCATTTGTATGGGCTGGGTCGAAGATTTAATAACCCTTCCTTGTCAGAGTCATGTACGAGCCCATCCCAAGGGCATTCACTGCACCATCTCTGCTTGCTTTGCTCACCCACCCAGTTACATGGCTTAATATTAAGGGGCAGAGGTAGCATTACTCTTCACCTCCTCAGGTGCAGAGGACGTTTAAAACAGGAAAACTTATTGGAATTTTTTTTTTGGATGATGTGGTGTCCTATTTTAGAGTTCTAGAGGATGAGTTGCACTTTGTTTTCTTTTTCCAAATGCTGTGCACTTTTGTAACAGATAGGAACATAAACCAAGATTACATAGGACTTTTTTAAAAAAAATGGTTCTAGGGAATCCTCTCAATAATTAGTTTAGCCCAGGTCAGTGCTGAGTTATAGGTGACATGTCTGAACACCTGTGAGGTTGTGAAGTCTAAAGTTGTAGTGAATTTGTTGCCCCTTTCCCAGCTCTCCTCAAAATACTGAATTTTGATGGCAACTATTCTTTGACTATTGTCTGGATGTGCTTATTCAGCAGATATTCTCCAAATATTTGACTCTGAGCATCAGTACTTGATATTCAAAGAATTTACAATAGTAATTGGAGCACCAACTTTTTTAAAAAAAAATCAGGTCCCTGGTATGATGCCTTGGCGGGCCCCTCTCCCTTCTATTGGCCCCTCTTATCCTCTCAGCCAGAAAGCCAGTGGATAAGTTAGTGAGCAGGCAACAATGGTGAGGAGCAGAAGCAGGCCATTGAGTAATGGACCCTGCTGGGATGCTTGGGCCTTAACAGTTGACTAAGGATACTGACCATCACCAGCCCTAGCAGCAGTTAACTTTAAACAGTGTTCTACAGCTGGGCAGTATCTAACCAGTCGTGGTCAGTAACAGTTTTGATCCTTGGCTCACATACTGCTAAGCAGGTGATCTGTGGGTGTTTTGCACACTGTGGATATTACAAATGCAAGTTGCACTAGAGGAGCACACTCCCACAGACACTGAAATTGCATAAAGGAGTTATGCAATTGCATAGCCATTGGGAATAATCATGCATCTCTATTGCACAATTTCAGTTGCATGTGAAGATGCACACAACATCTTCCACAGCAGCATCCGCAGTGCAGAAAATGCCTGCAGAACACTTCACAGTATGTCAGCCACTGATATATAGAAAATCTCAACATTTGGCAGTATCAGACATGCCACAATCAACATTTGGCAGTAACTGACAGCAGCCATGCAGTTGGTACTTGACAGTATTTGACCACTGATGTGCAGCAGGATATATTAATTTTGTATGAATATAATCAAACCATTTAGCAAAGCAAACAGTCAATTTTTGGATTTTGCATTCCAAACTCCAAATGATGAATTTCAAGGTCAGATTTTTGACATGCAAATTCTGACATTTAAAATGTTAAAGGTGAGCAATTTCTGAAATTTTTTGCAGAAATCATTTCAGCAAAGCTTCAGTACAGCCACTGTGTATGGAACTTATGTCTGCAGATGACAAGTTTCAGCAATTTGACAAGGAGCCACTGTTCCTGCTAAATTATACCCAGGCATAAGAAGCTTAAGTACAAAAATGCAGAGATTTCAAAGATTTATCCTAAGTCAGCATTTCGTGCACCTGAAGCAACTCTGGCAGATTGGTATTCAGTGTTATCTTGAAAACTTAAATAAGTTTTATTCTTATAGTTAAATATAAACTCCAAGAATTTAAAAAGTACTATTTACATTAACAATGCTAAATAAATATGAATAATGCATTATGATTATTATTGTATTCCATAACCTCCCCAGGCACCACGTTCTAGTGCTGTGCTCCTCTTATCAGTATGAAGCTGTACCTAATGTTTAACATAAGCATACCTTTCTGTAGATTAAATGCATTGCTTCTTGGGTAGTGAGTCAGCGATACAACTCCCACCTTCTCCTCTTTTGCATATTTTCTGTGCCCACACAGTCAGCTCTATTCATTTGCGCAGCGTAAGGATGTGGACAGGATTCTTAAGGCCTATTACATGTGTGGGTGAAAGGAATTGAAATACAATCCAGTTTGGTTAAGGCTTTGTTATTAATTGTTAGTAGGTAGTGTATCTTTAAAAAGGAAAGCCTAGTGGAACTCTGGGGAAAGGGAGGGGGAAACCCTAGAAAGATTCTAGTGTTGGCTTAGACAGAGAGCAGCAAAGCTTGGAAAAGTATCCGCTGAGCTGTGAAGTAACAAAGGTTTGATTTCCCCCCACAATCTCCTTGCATGTTGGTGTAATATGTGCTTGACCTTCACCTATCCTGGCTGGTTAGAGGTGGAGTGGGTATGGGAAGTGATGGGAGCCTTCATCATTGATGATGTAATTCTATGAAGCCTCAGCTAGACAATTTTGAACGTTTACTTCAAAAGCTCTACTCAGAATCCAAAGGGCCCTTCCTCATGAGCAGTGAGAAAAGGCTACCCGGTTTGTGGGGAGGAACCCCAAAAGTGCTTCCCTCCCTGCAGATGATCATTACGCTATCCCTGGGCAGGCAGATTGCCCGCTCAGACGAGCACTGGCTACTGCCAGTAGTGGAGTGCCAGTAGGTCCAAGGATCGAGCTGCCGAGACACGCCACCCCACACCGTCCCGTCCCCTGGAGCTCCAATAACGCATTTGAGCAAAGTGCTTGAGCATGTGGTGATTTGTCAACTCTAGGTCTTCTTGGATGATACATATTATCCAGATCCATTTCCAGCTGGGTTTAAACTGGCTTCAGTCTGGGTTTAGACTGCTTTGGTCGGAGAAGGCAGAGGTGCTTCACCCCTGGTTTGGAAACAGGGATTCAGCCTGTGCCTGTGCCCTCGAAAGCTCAAAGTTTTGGGTGTGTCTCAACCTGCATTTGAACTGGAATGCCCAGGTTTCAGGTGTGGCCAGGAGTGCCTTTGCTCATTTGGTTGGTGTGCCACCACCCCACATTCTTGGATAGGTCAGATCTGGCTAAAGTGGCATGTGCTGATATCATGTTTGGATTCCTGCAATATGCTCTACATGGGATTGCTTTTGAAGACTGCTGGTAGCTTCAGTTGGCACAAAATTTAACAGCTCTGTTCTAGTTTTAAACCGAGTTTTCATTGTTTTCATGTATTTTTGATTGTTGGACACCCTTTTTATGATGGATAGGCAGGATATAAATATTTTAAACAACTCAATGTCCTATATAGTTAAGCATGATTTACTTGGGGCAGACCGCTGAGGGGCATACATCTGATGCAGATGCTGTGTATTAGAACTGCATTAATTTCAGTGGGATAGCCTTTTGAGTGCATAAATAAATAGATCAGGGTGAGAGAGTGTTGGCCTCATTGCCTTGGCAATGGGAATGCATTCTTTCACTCCTTCCAGCATCTGGCCCCTTGTGAATAGTTTCATACCCTTTTGCAAAAGGGTCTGAAATTTGTCAAAACAGGGTGAATACTTTTTGATGTGAGCAAAAATGTTCATGAAGGATTTCCCTGCTCGGCTCATTTTGACTCAGCACTGGTTTGAACTAACTTTTATTGGTCCTGCCTTCATTTAAAAACAAACAAACAATCAAGCATTTGATGGTGGGTGGGGTGGGTTTCTGGAGCAAAGAGACAGCAAAGAGTGATGTGTAAAAACCTTCTAAGACCCTAAACTATTGCAAGCAAGTTGCTGTGGAAACATGCACTGCACATGATTTCTGATACCCATTCTGAAAGTTGAAATTGCTGTGTAGGTGTTATAAGAGGTGATTATAATGGTCACTATCTTCAACTCAACATTTAATAATGAAGATAATCAAATGTAACCTATTATCTATATGTACACTGTGGTCAGAATAGTCACAAAGCATGTTTTTTGCCCCACTCATCAGCCTAGAATCAAGCTGTCCATAATTTGTCAAGAGCCAGCATGGTATAGTGGGTAGAGTGCTGGGGGAGGCCGGACTTCAAATCCCCATTCAGCCAAATATTTGCTCGGTGACTCTGGGCCAGTCACTTCTCTCTCAGCCTAATCCACTTCACAGAGTTGTTGTGAGGAGAAACCTAAGATATAGTACACCAGTCTGGGCTCCTTGGAGGAAGAGCGGAATATAAAATGTAAAACAAAAACAAACAAGTTAAAATGTTGCAGGCCTAGTCTATGGTGAATGAAGTTCTAGGCTTTCTATAGCATCCCCAGAGTTTCAGTATCTCTTATGGATTTTCATAGGCATACTTGAAGAGGGAAGGTCAGCCAGATGTGGCTAAGGCAAAGTTTAAGATCAGACTGAGAGATTTTTTTTTTTTTAGTGCAATCAGATATGGCAAAGTTGAAGGAAACAAAGTAGCCCTTTGGAATTTTAAGATCAAATTAACTCATGGTTATGAAAGGTATTTGACCGATCTTTCCAAGTTTCAAATCTGGAGAACATTTACACTTCTTTGTTTTCACTTGATGTCTTCTGCAGTCTCTCTTGTATGGTAATAATAGGAAAATTCTGTATCAGCTTAAAGACTACAGTATATGCAGCAAAGGAACTGAGGAAGAACTTGATATATTGCCTTTGTATATGATGAAAGATTTAAATAAATAGAACTATGCTGTATTGGATCAACCAAAAAAAAAAAAGAATTTCTATTAGCCAATAGTAATATACATGTTTCATGGTGGCCAGTGTCCATAATAACAAAATGTTACCACAGTCAGTCCATATGGAATATTTTAATGATAAACTATTATCTTCTGCTTTTGTTTCTGTAATTTTATTTGAATTTGTTTGGCACATGGCCTGATTAAAAAAACACAAAAAACAAAACTGCTCTGCTATTACTATGCTTCCTTAGTGAGGAAGTCTTTATCAGTTACTTGTGGCAGCCTTGAATATACAGCTTCTGACTTTCAGTGGCAGCTTTAATGTCTATTATCATAATTTTTGTTTGAAATTGTTTTAAAGTAATCTTTCTTTCTCATATTCCAATATTTGCAGACAATTAGCATGTGTCAGAGAAATTATTGGTACTGCATAATAATAACCAAAATGTCGTCTTTGTCTTCCATACACCTTGGTTATTGTAAAATAATTGGAAAGTGTAAAGCATTGTAAGACTTAAAAGGAAAGATTTAAAATTAAAATAATAATCCAGAAATGTTTCCCCCTGATCTTTAACTGAATGAAAGTTGCTTGAAGTATATGACAACATACTTTAAAGTGTGATAGTCCAATGATATGATTGAACAATGAAGCACACATTAAATAATGCTCATTTCTTGCTTTGAGGATCTACATATGAAGGTCACATTCTAGTTATCAGTAGTTATGGTGAAATCCTTCTATCTTGATTTGGAACTCTCTTTCTCTTAGCATTTCCCCAGTTTTCTGAAAGCTTGGAAAGACTCTGCCATTAAGAATCAGGAGAGAGAAGTAAGCTGCAGAGAAGGCCCCTCTTATGGAGAAGGTTAGGAGGCCTCCCCAATTGCAACCTTCTATAAGCCCCTTGCTCTTTAATTTTTACCAGATACAAGCTAGTGTAATCAATATAACTAGCTTAACCCGTGCAGAGCATCTGCACTCTAGTACTTGATTGATCCTCCCACCCCCTGCCACAGCCTCTCTCACCTCAGAGATCCCTCCACCCTCACCTGAGCCACATTCTTCCTCCTCCATCCTGTTGCTTCCATCACCCCCTCACCCCTCTTGGTTGCAGCTGCTGTGTTGCTGGTGCCTATTGGCCAAGCTGCAGCCTCCTATCCTCAGAGACCTGCCTACCCTTACCCAAGTCCAGCTCCTGCTCCTCCCCACAGGAGCAGCAGCAGCAGTTGACCAGGCCTTTCCTTGCTGCCACCCCCACCATGACCGCTCATTCCCTTCAGGCCGCTGACAGGCTCGGGCCCATCCCTCACCCTTCCTTCTTTCTCTTCTCTCCCCCCTTCTTTTTTATCTCTTTCTCTCTCTCCCCCACTTGCACTTCCTCTCTGTCTTTCTTCTCTCCCTTCTCTCTCTCTCTCTCTCTCCCCCATGCCCTTCCTGAGATCTTGTTTCCTCATCTAATTCAGACAATGGCAGCCTCCTCCTGAAGGGGCTCTTTCCTCCCTCATGACCCCTCTCTTTGCAGACCCCTGCCATCTATCTATCTATCTATCTATCTATCTATCTATCTATCTATCCATCTATCAAACCATCACAGGCTCCTCCTTCCTAACTGCATATGGAATCCCCACTGCCCAATGACCACGGTGCTTCTGCTTGCGAACTCTCATGAGAACTGCCACACATGATGGGATTATCCCTGGGTACACCTTAGAGAATTATATATATAGATAGTGGCTGAGGTCAGAGGTGCAGCTCAGTAATTTTGGACCCTGAACCTTAGGGGGCTTATGAGGGCCTCCCCTTGCAAAATAAGCATCCTCTGTACACACACACACACACACACACACACACACACATCCCTCAAGGATCCACACACCTTGGTGATCATTCACCACAAACCCACAGGTGTAGGGCAGAATGTGTTTGCAAAAAGAAAAAAAAAAGACTACACTAGTGCCAATGGATTCACACACCTTGGTTATCATTCCACAAACCCACAGGTATAGGACAGAGTATATTTGTTAAAAAAGAGAACACAACCCCCAATCGATTCACACAGCTTCTTGACCATTCACAAACTAACTAACTTCTTGACCATTCACAAACTAATTAGCTTCTTGACCATTCACTAACTGAGATACAACCTGCTCCACAGTTCAAACACACACCCGGATCACAAACCTTAGTTTTGGCATATAGTGCATTTGTAAGGGGAAAAATTGAAACCACAACACATGTTCCTTGCTTCACAGTTCTCATACAGACCTTCTGGATCATAAACCAACTTGGCCTAGTGCTTTTATTTATTTATTTTAAATTGTTCGTTCTGATACAGCTCCACTTTCACTAGGTGTGAACTTGAAGTACTCTATGGAAAGAGATAACTCTTTACTGTAATAGGGAAAATTAATTAGAAATCACAAGATTGAGCAATTTCCTTGAATTTTTTTTTTTTTTAAATGCACAGAGTCCTGGCATCCTGGGCTACATGTGTTCTTGATTTCAGAATTCAGCCCAGCCATTCCAGAAACATAAAAGTTGGGCAAAGGGAGGGGGGCATGTAGCACTTTTTAATGAAAGCAATGGGCAGATTTCTCCACATGAGGGTGGAATCTGCCCCCCTTGGTGTTAGACTTCACCAAGCAAGTCTAACACAGACAATTTGAATTTCAGAAGAGGAAGCTTCTCTAAATTAAGGAATTTGGTGAAAAGAAAACTGAAAGGGAAAATCAGGAGAGTCACTTCGCCCCAGAATGCCTGGTGTTTACTTAAAATCACACTAGAAGCCAAGTTAGAATGTATACCAAAAAGGAGGAAAAGTACCACCAAGACCAGAAGGATGCCAGCATGGCTAACAAGTAAAGTCAAGGAAGCTATAAAAGGGAAGAAGACTTCCTTCAGAAATTGGAAGTCCTGCCCAAATGAAGAGAACCGAAAGGAACTGTCTCTTTGACAGTTTTTAGGGGGGAAAGTAAAGACGTGGCTCTTCACCCAGGCTTTTGAATGAGAGTATTGTTGTTGTTGGTTTTTTTTTTTTACTGCTGCTGCTTTGTTATCTATTATTATTATTTTATGAGTTATTAAATTATTATATAGCGAGTATTTTTATATTTATATTATCTGTACTATGTTTTATGTATTTTAATATTTGAGATTATCTGTACCTTTGTATTTTAATTATGCATTGTTTTAATTATATTGTGAACCGTTTTGAGATTATTTTAATGGAAAGTGGTATATAAATTGAACAAGAAATAAACAAATAAACAAACAAATGCAAACTCTAGCAAAAGAAATGCAAGGTCACAATATGCGAGGTGAAAAGAGAGTTTGAGGAACACTTAGCAAAAAGCATCAAGGGAGATAACAAAAACTTCTTTAAATACATCAGAAGCAGGAAACCTGCAAGGGAGATGGGTATGAAAATGAGGGAATGAAAGGGATTATTAAAGAGGATATGGAGGTTGCAGAGAAGCTAAATGAGTTCTTTTCATCTGTCTTCATGGCAGAGGATACTGAGCTTATACCTGTTCCTGAACCAGGCTTCTCAGGCACAGAGGCTAAAGAACTGAGTCAGGTAGAGGTGACAAGAGTCCTAAACAGTCTGAAAAAACTGAAAACTAGTGAATTGCCAAGCAAGACAGCATCCATCCAAGAGTCCTCAGAGAACTCCAATATGAAATTGCCACCCTTCTTGCAAAAATATATAACTTATCCCTACAATCAGGCTCTGTACCAGAAGACTGGAAAGTATCCGATATAACTCTGATTTTCAAAAAGGGATCCAGGAGGGATCCAGAAAATTACAGGCTAGTTAGCTTAATGTCTTTTCTGGGCAAATTCATGGAAAACATTCTCAAGAATAAAATTTTAAAGCACATAGAAGAACAGGCCATTCTGTGGGAGAACCAGCATGGTTTCTACAAAGGTAAATCTTAACTCACCAACCTTTCTTTGAGTTCTTTGAGAGTGTCAACAGGTGTGTGGATACAAGTGATCCAGTTCAAAGTTTACATGGATTTCCAAAAAGCTTTTGACAAAGTTCCTCATCAAAGAAAAGAAAACTTAGCAGTCATGGGATAAGGGGACGAGTACATGTGTGGATCCGTAACTGGTTGATGGACAGGAAACAGAGGGTTGGTATAAATGGAGAGTTTTCACAATGGAGGGAAGTAAGAACTGGGGTCCCCCAGGAATCTGTACTGGGACCGGTACTTTTTAATTTATTCATAAATGATCTAGAAGTAGGGGTAAGCAGTGAGGTGGCTACATTTGCAGATGATACCAAACTCTTTTGGGTAGTGAAATCCAAAACAGATTGTGAGGAGCTCCAAAAGGATCTCTCCAGACTGGGTGAGTGAGTGATAAAATGGCAAATGCAGTTCAGTGTTGGCAAGTATAAAGTGATGCACATTGAGATGAAAAACCATCAAGTATACATTGATGGCATCTGAGCTGTTGGTGACCGACCAGGAGAGGGATCTTGGGGTCGTGGTGGACAGGTGGCCAAATTTGAAGATGACACCAAACTATTTAGGGTAGTGAAATCCAAAACAGATTGTGAGCAGTTCCAAAAGGATCTCTCCAAATTGGGTGAGTGGGCGACAAGATGGCAAATGCTTGAATCAAAAGGTTCAATGTAAGCAAGTGTAAAGTGATGCATATTAGGGGAAAAAAAATCCAACTTCACATACACACTGATAGGATCTGAGCTCTTGGTGACTGACCAGGAGAGGGATCTTAGGGTCATGGGGTCGTTGAAAGTGTCAACTCATTGTGTGGCAGCTGTGGAAAAATGCCAATTCCATGCTAGGGAGCATTAGGAAGTGGATTGAAATAAAACTGCTAATTTTACATTATCCTTATAAAACACTATGGTGTGGCCACACTTGGAGTACTGCATACAATTCTGGTCACTATACCTAAAGAAGGACATTGTAGAACTGGAAAAGATGCAGAAGAGGGCAACCAAGATGATCAGGGGCCTAGAGTACCTTTCTTATGAGGCAAGGCTACAGCACCTGGGGCTTTTTAGTTTAGAAAAAAAATGACTGCGAGAAGACATGATAGAGGTCTATAAAATCATGCATCATGTGGAGAAAATTGATGGAGAGAAATTTCTCTCTCAGACACATAACACTAGAATCAGGGATCATCCCATGAAATTTATTGTCAGGAAATTCAGGACCAAGAAACAAGTACTTTTTCACACATTATCAACTTGTGGAATTCTCTGCCACAAGATGTGGTGACCGCCAACAACCTGGATGACTTTAACAGGGGTTTGGATAACTTCATGGAGGAGAGGTCTATCAATGGCTACGAGTCTGAGGGCTCTAGGCCACCTGCAGCCTCAGGGGCAGGATGCCCCTGAGTACCAGTTACAGGGGAGTAACAGCAGGAGAGAGAGCATGCCCTCAGCTCCTGCCTGTGGGCTTCTCAGCAGCATCTGGTGGGCCACTGTGTGAAACTGGATGCTGGCCTAGATGGGCCTTGGGCCTGATCCAGCAGGGCTGTTCTTATGTCCTTATAAATGATGGTCGGGGTGGGGCTTCAGTTCCATCAGTTTTTGTTCTCTGCCATGAAACAAGCCACTTAACAGTAGGTTTTTTGGGTTTGGGTTTTTTTGGGAAGTTTTTATATTTTAAAAAATATATATATCTTAAAACCCAATACATTGACCAATCTGCTTCAAATTAAATACACAGACACCACCACCCTGCTACATTTGTGCCTGATATCAAAGCCCTATGCCTAGTAATTTAAGGAAATCTCAAAGGTTGGTCAGAAAAGAGGGTTGCTTGAGCCTTTTTTATGAAGGCAAAGAGCAGATTCCTCCACATGGGGTGCAATAATCGTCAGGTGCAGTCGGGCTTCAGTTTTGAAAAATTAAAAAATTCAGAAATCTATTGAATTGACTGATATACTTCAAATTAAATATACAGCCCCCACCACCCTGCCCTACATCTGTGTGTGATATCAAAGCCCTATGTCAAGCCATTCCAGAAATATAGAAAGACGTTGGGGGGATAATTCACACAAGCCCAATAAGGATGAGGCAGGCACAGGTTTCTTGCACTAAGGAGGAAGTGGTGGCAGTGGTGGCAGGGCGGAGGACGTGCACAGCACTCTGGTATCAGTGGCCAGCACTGGCTGCTCTGCCTCCTTCCGACTCTGCTGCAGGCACGAGAGCTCTCCCACACTGGAGAGTTTCATGGAGCCAGGCAGAGAGGCCTCTGCAAACCTTGCCCACCCACTGAACAGTTGCCCATCGGGTGGGTGGGTGGGGGAGAGCAGCAACCCCAGCCTGCCCCTGCAGTGCAGAGAGAGAGAGTCTCTCAGTCTTCCGATGGCCAGTACTGCCAGTCTGTGCTGGGAGCAGAGGAGCCACTGAGGAGCCCATGCCAGCTGCAGCACAGGGAGGTGATTCCCAGCGCTGGTGGGGTGCTGGGCTGGCAGGCATGCTGCTGGGTCTTTCAAGGAGACAGCGGTGGCTGGGGCCTTGGACTTGTGTCCCAAGGTCCAGGCCTAACAGTTCCCCCGGCTGAGATCCTGATTAATGAAGCACACATGTAAGGAGCCTCTGCTGGGACATGTTGGGGGTCCTTTCACAACTCCCCCATTTTTACTGCATGCAAGCTGTTGCACCACAGAGCTAGTGCTTACGAGCACTGCTCACGCTCCAGAAGTGCTCTACAAGATCAGAAACATTTCACTTCCAGAGTGAGAGCAGCACTTGGAAGTGTTAGCCCTGAGGTGCGACAGCACACATGCAGGAAGCCTGGGAGAGTTGCACAGGGGCTCCTGGAACATAACCACAAGTATACTTCAGGATGTCAACCCATATGTTGATAGTTTAGGCTATCAATATGGTTTTATATTGGTTTAATTCTGCGTACTAATCAGTGCAAGATTATATACCAGTGCATAATTCTCAATTACTAGTGAACAAAAAATAAGTAAACTCTGATTTCTGTCTCGCAAAATTGTTGCACATTGATGGAATCAGCAAAGTGGAAGGCCTCTACTAGATTGTTCTGACAAGCTGCCAAAAAAAGAAACCCAACCCAAAACACCCAACAAGCAGATTGTTCTAAACTTCAGTGTGTGTGATCAAATCAGACCACATAACACATTGACAACATCACTCATTTTTTTCTGCAGAAAAGGTATGATAGCATTCTTCCAATTTAGAAATATATGATCACAAGAAAAGTAACATGACACATTTGTTTGGCAATGTCATCGTCTTAATAGTGTTTAGTTTAAGCTGGCCATTATCATGCTCCAGACCACCACAGCTCCTGTTCACAGTAGCAATTGTGACACTGATGAGGCGGGACCAGCATCAGCCTCAACCTGGATCTTGATTCCAGACTAGAACCTGAGGAGGCAGGACCACCACTATTCCCACCCTTAGATCTTCACAGCTGGCGTTACCCAAGGTGGGCCCCTTGAGGTCTGAGCTGCTGGAGGCAGTACCTTGGTAGGGGTGTGCATGAGCTAAAAATAATGGTTCAGTTCAAATTAGAACGGGCCAGTCCAGTCTGTTCAATTGAACCGGTTCGCCAGTTTGGGTGGCAATTCTTGTAAAGGGGGATCCACTGAAGATTCCCAGTTACAAGTTAAAGGGTGGCGGAATCAAAGTAAAGGGGTGGGGCGATCCAGGGAGCAGCGGGAAAAATTTACCTCTTTTCACCATTCTACCTCTTACTGGTGTTGAGTCAACTTGTTCCCTTGGGCCTCTCTGAGGTCCTGCACAAGGGCAGGTCTGGCCCTGGTCCTGTGGACAACCTGGGCTGATTCTCTGCTTCACCTGGACAGCAGTATGGAGGTGAGGACTATAGACATTTTAATTAGGTTGGAAGCTATGGTTGAAGAGTGGGGAAGTTAGTTAACATCAGAGTCCAGCAGCATGTTATCCCCCATTCAATAATTTCCTGAGTTTTCTTATGTCACCAGACTGTGTAACCTAGCCTGGAAATGTTCTGTGGATTCTTGTTTCTTTCTTATTTATTTATTTATTTATTTATTTAATATCCCGTTCTTCCTCCAAGGAGCCCAGAGCAGTGTACTACATACTTAGGTTTCTCCTCACAACAACCCTGTGAAGTAGTTTAGGCTAAGAGAGAAGTGACTGGCCCAGAGTCATCCAGCAAGTATCATGGTTGAATGGGGATTTGAACTTGGGTCTCCCCGGTCCTAGTCCAGCACTCTAACCACTACACCACACTGGCTCACATTTCTTCTGGTGTACCTTCCTTGATTTCTGCGTGCCTGCCTTGCCTATACAATCTGCCTCATTCAGATCCTCCTCCCTCCTCTTACCATTTTGCTTGCCATTCAGCTCCTGCCCTTGCCTGACTCTGTGGACCAGATCATGTGCCAGGAGGCTTACTGGTATGATCCCAGCCTATGAGGCCAAAGCTGGTCTATTCCGTGACTCATCCCCTACTTGCTATGAAATGAAGCGACATCTGCTATCAAGCTGGTTTCTTCTGTATGCCAAAGACTATTCCAAACTTTAGTTGCAATCATCTGAGATATCAGACAAGCATGTCTGTTTCACCAGCATGGACCCCCAGATAGCCAAAGGTCTTGACTGCCATTGGTTATTTTGGAGTTGTGCTGCTGAAAGTCTGTATCAGGAGCAGCATGTAATTAGGCTCTAGTGAGAATGCCTTTTGATTGTTGCTGTTGTTGCATTCTGTCTTTTGTGTTTTGTGTTTTTTTATTTATCTTCTGTGTTTTGTTGTTTGGATGTTTGTCCCAGTGGGGATCCTGTAGTGTGTGGGGTAGGGGCAGGGGGAATGGACTCAGAAAGGAAAAGGGAGGGAAAAGAGAGGGAGAAAATAGAGTTGTTGCTGAATAAACAACTATAGTTAGATCTCTCTAGTTTTCTTTGTGTGTATGAGGGAAGCACCTATAAAACATCTGGTGATGAGATTTTGAACCAGCTAAACCTGTAAGCCTGTAAAGCCTCTGAATGTTCCTGCCACTTCCTTTCCTTGCATTACTGGGCCTACATTCCTGAACTGTTTTCTACTAGCTGCTGCTGATTGTTTCTCCAGCTTTTTGGCCTGCACAGCCCTGGAAGATACTTTCCCCGTATCAGTCCTGGACTCTTTTGTTCACTGGATGCTCACTGCAGAATGGCTCATATCCCACCACCACCCTTTTTCTTGTCCACCCCAGGAGAACCTGCTCTTCCCTGGAAACAATGGAGGTCCCATTTCTGCAATTACCTCTGCACCATACAGAGCCCTGATTTTACTCTAGCAAAGCCGAAGGATATTGCTTCACTGCCTGGGCCCTGGTGGCCCAGAGAATAGGGCTGTTCTCATGAGCAGCCAAGACCAGGCTAGGGCAGCTAAGCCCAAGATAGGCTGCCTGTGGGAACCACCAGGAGGCGCGCTCTTAAATGAGGACTCCCGTAACCCAGTTTACTTGCCCATGTATCAGCACTGGCTGCTTTCAGCTGGCGCTGAAACATTGATGAGAGATTGCCCATTGCTGTGGGGAACCCGACAATGCAGAGTGCACTTGTGCAGTGCATTGTGGGATTCTTGGACACTAGGACGAGTCCTGGACCTAGAGCGATCCACCCTGCTCTGCACTGCCCAGAACAGGGCTGGTCATGTGGGAGTGGAGAGTGTGCTCCCACCAGGATCATCTGGGAGAAGGCAAGGTTTGGGAAACCTTCCCCACCACCGGCCTGCCCACCTGGCAGTGTGAATAATATATAATCATTTGTCCTTCCTGCCACCTTGGAAGGGGATGCCAATTCTTATGAAGCTGCTCTTCAAGCTTTAGATGATCATTTCAGCCCTACTTTGAATATGATTGCTGAACATTACAAGTTCTATTCTAGAACCCCACTGCCTAGTGCATCTATTGATCCATAAGTCACAGCATTGTGTGCCTTACGTGCAACCTGTGAGTTTGCCAACTTTACTGATGAAATTATCAAGGGTCAGATTGTTATGAAAACAAACTGCTCCAAACTGTGTGACACTGCTATTAAGAACAGAAACTTACCTTGGATAAAGTTACAGAGATGTCTAGGAAGGTGGAAAATGCTCTTCACTGTGTCAGATTGCTCTCTTTTGTTCTCTTTGGAAATCCAGGCTGTTTAGTCTAAATCCTTCTAATCCCAATCTGCTCATACGGCACTGCTACAGAAAATGGCAGTATAAGGAAGGAGGAGCTACCAATGCTACCCATGTGGAGACATCGCCCACAAAGCCAATTTTGCTCACTCTCCCGCACACAGTCACTTGCAACAGGTGCAGAAAAAGGGGGCACTTTGCTAAGGTTTGCAAGTCTGCTGTCCTCTCCATTACTGATTCACCATATGATAAGGAGGGAGATGACAGTGTTTTAACTGTGACAGAATCAGAGCCTGCTTCTCCAAATTCCCAAGTAAAACGTAATGGCCATGAAGTGTGCAGCCTAGCTAATTCTGGTTCTCTGTATACTATCATTTCCCATCTACTTTACAGGAAACTCCTTACTATATCAGATCTGCATCTGCAGCATTCAGACATCCACCCCTGGGGATATGGCAGTTCCCCTATTGCCATAAAGGGACACTTCACTGCTGTGTTGGAATGCAAAGGGCGTATTGCAGAAGGGAAAGTGTATTGATACAAAAAGGGGTTTCACAACTGGGCTGGAAACATCAGAAAGATCTATGGATAGTGTTAAACCCAAATAGCATGGAACCCATATTACAGAGTATGGAGCATCCATATGCTGATATGGTTGCTCATTTCTCATATGTTCTTGCTAAAATGCACAATATATCATTTTTGGTAGGTTCTAGTGAACTTAGGTTTTTTTTTTAATGCACCCAGCACAGAACCTGTACAAAACCCATCCAGAACCAGCAGATCAAAATTGTCTCCTGAGTTCCGACCCCGCACAGTAAGTACCTCCGTCTTATCTGGATTCAGTCCTTTTGTTATCCCTGATCCAGCCCATCACTGCCTTCAGGCAGGCATTTAGAGAGCTTTTGGTTGGGAGACCTATACCAGGAGCCTTCTAAATTATAACAGATGGGGAAGGGATAGTGATATTTCACCTGAAGTGGGGTAAGTAAAGAGTTATGGAGCCAGATTCTGTTCATGTTTACTTAGTCTCACTGAACTCTAGGGCTTATTCCTAAGTAAATGTGCATAGGGTTGTGCCTTGAAGTTTACCTTCCAATGTACACATTGCCACTGATGACTGTAAGATACAAAGATAGGAGGAGATCTGGTCTGATAGAAGGAGAGCTGGTCTTGTGGTAGCAAGCATGACTTGTCCCCTTAGCTAAGCAGGGACTGCCTTGGTTGCATATGAATGGAAGACTAGAAGTGTTAGCACTGTAAGATATTCCCCTCAGGGGATGGAAAATCAGAAGCTTCCAAGTTCCCTCCCTGGCTTCTCCAAGATAGGGCTCAGGGAGATTTCTGCCTGCAAACTTGGAGAAGCCACTGCCAGTCTGAGTAGACAATACTGAGCTAGATGGACCAATGGTGTGACTCATTATATGGCAGCTTCCTATGTTCCTAAAGAACAGGGGGGAAATAAGAAGACAGATGGAAGATATGCATGTCCACCTGCTTCTGTATCTTGAAAGCATCTTAGCCCTATTCAGATGTTGTGTTTTTTAAAAAAACTTGCTGAACATGCTGACAGCACCAAAAGAGCGTCTAGAGGTTCTGCCCCAGCATGTTACTCATCTGTGGCTCTACGCTGCTCATGGCTGCAGCTACATTCATCTGAAGAGGCAAATGGTGTAATCATGATAGTGGGCACTTCAGTGATCGGCATTGTTGTGAACACTGCTCTTCTGCAGACTACCAGAAGCCACTCTGCCTATGTCTGAGACCACAGGCATGTGGTTCTCACCTTTAACATGCTCAGGAGCCTCACGGGATCATGAGCTCTCTATTTGGTGGCATATTGGGGATCACTCACTTAGCAGGCAATGGGAAGGTTATCCCCGGATTTAGCATCTAATAAAGCCAAATTGAAAGGGAACTAGCATCGCACCGTTCCATATGTTTGGGAATGCCTTAGTGGACTTCTGAAGTCAACTCGCAAAAGTTAGCTTTCTGTTCAAGGTCTCCCTTTGCACACAGATTGACACCCTCTTGGTCTATCTCCCCTCCTTAGATGCCTCAAACAAGCTAAAACCCAATTGCCTCAGCAGGGAAGCCAGATAAGGCTTTGTGGTGCAACTCCCTTCCTATCAGAAGAGAGCTAAGTGGGTGATAGAAACTCAGAAGTCTACTCATGAAAACACTGATTAGTTTACTAGATTCTTCCAACCTAAGATATACCGTGTTTGCACATTCATTCACTCCATTTACATACAGGGTGCATTTGACCCATTCAAAACATTGAGGCACTTCTCATGAGCAGTGAGAAGCTCCAAGAGGAGGTGTGCAGGGAGAGCAGGCTTAGCCTGCTCTCCTTGCAGATGATCCAGAGGCAGCCCTGGGCGGCCGGATCGGCTGCCCACACGACTGCCAGGTCCGTCATGGAGCTGGTGGGGGCTGCGGGGAGTGGGGGCAGTTCGGCCCCCGGAAGTTCCAAGATGCCCCATGCGAGTACGTGGGGCATCTTGGAGTGACCCCTGACCCCAGGAGGCTGCTTGCAGCCTCCTGGTGGGGTTCTACTTGTGTACCACCATGGTGTGGAGCCGTGCTGTGGTGGCACACAATCTGAAAACCTGGATTAGCTGAGAACTCGCTCAGCTAACCTGGGCTAAGGGGAGGGCTACTTTGGCAGGCTAGTCGCCAGAGAACCATTGGGCTTGCCCGCGAGCCCTCTGGTTTTCGCGATGGGGAAAAAACGGGCTGGGCTTCTTTAGCCCGTTCCCCCCCCCCATCGTGAGAATAGCCTCATTGTGTTGTAATGCAGCACAGCAAACACAGACAATGGAACCTTTTGAGATTCCCCGGAACTACCCTATTCAATAAAGGAGAGCAAGTGGAATGTTGCCTCAGTACACATTTTGGGCTATAATTACTCCAGGTTCCTTGAGCCAGTGAGCTTCATTTGGTTTCTATAACTTGGAGTCACCCATGGTTTGGACGCTACTAGACCTGGCACCTGCTACAACAGCTGGCCATGTCTTGCTCTGAGTGCCAATCATGCTTCCAGCCTCCAGATTGGCCTTCTTGCCTGGCCTGGTCTGCCCAGCCAGCCTTGCTACTACCAGAAGTTGGCTACTTGAGAACAGACACTTTTTGGATCTACCTTTGCTGCCTAACCCCCTTGGTTTCCTGCCACTGCCTGCTCCTCTCCAGTCCATCCCTGAGGAGAGAGGTCCTTTGGTTGTGCCGGAGCCACAAGAGTCCAATCACCACTAAAGGAAGGATGAGGTTGTTTGATAACCACTGCACCCCTGTTGGCTCCTATCCCTGTTCTCTCAAATCCAAAAACTTGTTTTCTTAAGCCTCCTTTCTCTAGCTAGCCTGGAAGTTATTTTAATTTGGACATTAAGCTAAATTTCCTCTTTGCAGGTACCTGGTTAGCCTTGCAACCTATTTTTAGTAGTAATATTGTCTTAATCAACTTTCTTATACCACTGTACCCCTACCCTATAATAAAACCTTGTTTGTTTTTGAACCTCTCTCTCTCTCTCTCTCTCTCTCTCTCTCTCTCTTCATTTTCCTGTAACCAAAGCTTTGCACAAAAATTATTCTGATGTGGAACTGTTCCACCCCATCTTTCTAATTCCCCACACAAAGCCTGAACACAATTTTGGGGTGTTTACCAATCATCCTGGGGCAGTTCCACTAACAGCAAGTTTGGGCATCACAGAGCTGGCAATGAGTGATGCACCAGTGCGGGACTTCCAAATTTGCTTTCAGCGCAGTGCAGCAAGAGTGTTAGGCAAGTTTTTAATAACACCCTACTAGGGCTGTTGTCTCCCTACATTGTGTGCTTTGCTTTGTAGGGCAATCTGCTCTGTGCCACATGTGGCTTCCTTCTTCAGCATTTCATTTGCTTGCATAAAAGTGCAACTGTAGCCCCAGTTGTCATATTTAGTGGCCGCCTTCGGACATAATGGGGAACCTGAGGTAAATGCAACTCAGTTTCACTGTCTGTGTCATCTGAATGTTTGGAATTGCAGCTCCCAGACCCAGACCCAACCATGTTTCCGATTTAGCCCCCAAACTTTGGAATGAACCCTCGGTCTGTAGTGAGTTTCACTCACTCAACCGAGGGTCCCGTTTTCCCACCGTTTTGTCCAGATTCTTCCTTAACTCCAAACCAAGAGTTAAGGGAGAAAGCTTCTCTCCTGGGCTGTGATGCTATTGGCTAGAGCAGGCTGTCCTTCCAGGGTCAGAGGAAGTCCGCACAGCCCGTCCTGCCCCTGTTGCCAACTCCCAGACTGAGATTATGATCACCAGGGAGTGTGTGGGAGGGATGGAGGCACACTGTGGTTCTGTTGGACCAGTGGTTTGTTATTCTGTGCTAAGGTAGCCAGTGTTGTTTGCAGGTTACCTTTGTGGTGCTTAAGACACCATCGGCAGTTAGTGCACCAATGGATTCAAATATTGTTTCAATGAGCTGTGACTTCATTAATTTAATGACTTTCCAAACTCTTGCTGTTCTAGTGAATTTGTTAAATAAAGTGTGCAATTTTTTTAAACTTATTTCCTGCTCTTTTCACATAGTGATAATGCAGATGGTTAATACTTTAAATATGGAATTTTGTGGGGGAAGTGTTATTATGAAAGAGCAGCTTTTAATGCTATTTAATTCTTCTGACTGCTTTAAGTGGCTCCGTGAAACAGGACATCTTAGAGACTGTGATAGGTATAATTGAGCGTAAAATTCTCTGCAAGAATAATATGGTAGGTCATCTGGATTCCTTAGAACTTATTAAAAGGGAAAAGGGTCAATGAAAGGTTAGCAGGATTTGATAGGAGCCCCACACAAACATCCAGATGAAACTACAGCTAATTACTCTGTTTGGGACATTATGCCATAACTGAAAGAAAAAAATAAAGCTCTTCATGGTTTAAAATCATAATACATATTTGCAATATAATGATTCAATTCCAACACAAAGAAGAAACAAATCTGACAGCTGAAAATAGACAAGGCATTATCTCAGAATGTCATATACGTCTTTATTTCTTTCCTTTCCATTATGTGTAGAAACAAACAACTAGCTTCTGTTTGTGTTTCAGCTCAAGTTCCATCGCTCAGGTAAAGAGTGAGGTGAAGGAAAGGGACACTGAAGAAACAGTTCAGTGTGGCTTCTCTTTTCTTTGAAAACAGGAGACGTGACATAAAAACAGGGGGGAAATGAATCCAGTCAGTCACACAGTCTGCCTGAGGCTTAATACAGTAGCAGGTTTCATAGTTATTATGTTCAGCCACAGGAACCCACAGAGTCACTTGCAGATTGTATTTGATCATATATTATATGGGCATAACTGAATGGGAAATTTCACAAAGCAGAGACACATCACTGAATGAGGTAATTATTATGCTATTCGGTTTCATATTTGGCCTTTGGTATTTTCTGACATGAGGACTAGAAAGAGACAACTCTGTTGTCTATAATGGAATGGTCTCTGCTCCATTCTCTTTGAAGAGGACTCCTTTTGGCACATGACACAGAGTTAGGTTTCGTTCTGTTCACAAAACTCTTTTAAATATTAAACAAAGTTACTATGGCTAAACTTTATTTGGGAGACAGATCAGACATTCCAGAAACTGAAACACTGATTGAAAGGGATGTTCACATCTTGATTAATATGCCAGGTAATCTCTTTTTGGGGGGTAAATAATATTTGTAATTCATTTTTAATATAGTAGGGACA
Source organism: Hemicordylus capensis (assembly GCF_027244095.1). Classification (NCBI taxonomy): domain Eukaryota; kingdom Metazoa; phylum Chordata; class Lepidosauria; order Squamata; family Cordylidae; genus Hemicordylus; species Hemicordylus capensis. Next base: position 317,867,793 of record NC_069657.1, read on the forward strand.
GCTAAGCTAACATACTTAAATCTATCCATGGTATTCCTGTCGGTGTCCTTTTACAAGATTTGAGAAATAATTGTTTTGGATAAGGGATCTCCAGAGATGAATGGAAAACGTTAAGATAAAATAAAATAAAAACTAATCCCTCCCTGATTGTGTATACACATTCTGTATCAGGCCTTGTGTAAGAACTGCAATATACAGAAGCGCTGTTCAAACATTATATAACATGGTATAGTGTACTCGGATACAGGGTACTTGGGAATGTGCTGGCATAACCTACCCAACACATAGTTTGCCCTTTAGCCATGCCCCTTCCTTCCATAATCTGGAATGCTTCATGGCCAGCTTTGTTTAGCTCTGCAGAACAGTGCATGGAGAGAGCATGCTGGCAAGGAGCGTGCATGTTGGCATGCAGAGGTGGGGCTAGCTGACATCTTTCTGTATCTGGGTAAACTGGCTGATATCTGGACTAAGTTACTGATGAGTAGTTCCATTAATTTAAATGGGAGTACTCATGATGAGTAACTTAGTCTGGCTATCTGCCACTATACCCAGCTTATTTAATGTCCAAAGAGGACTAGAGTGGACTGTAGTTCTTTCCAGCCTCTGCTGGACTAGATCTTATCCATATAGATCTTCTTGCAATCATAGATAGAGATAATGCGCATTAAGATTCACCTTGTCCCAAAGCCCTAGTAGCAAGGATTTCGTTCAACTATCAAATATAGAAGGCTCTAATGAGCAATATATTAGAAAAGAACTAAAATATCTTGGCTTCATTTGTCAATTCTGCTTGGGCAGAAATTACTTTATGAATCTACAAATTGTGATCAGGAACCATTTTTAGGAAAAGAGAACCCGGAGGATAATAAAGAGTACTGACACATCAGGTTACAATTTATTTTTTAAAAAATCCTTTGAATTTATCCTGCATAGTTTAATTAACCTGAGATTGTCTGAGTTGATTATTGTCCACTGGGATGGATAGGCTCAAGGCTTCCAGGGGCTATTTTTTATTTTTTGCCAGCTCACTGGGAGCTACCAGTATGAAATGGTGGCTTGACAGGTGGAGGCAGTTACAAAATGGTGGCTTGGGTAGGCACAGCCACTTGCAAAACGTCAGCATGTAACAAAATACATCTACAGAACAAAGGATTTTAACATCAAAATCCTTCAAATGGCCAACAAAACTGGACAAAGACCTGAACAAAAGACAACCAATTAATATTCATTCTACCAGTAAGGAACACTGGCTAACTTACTGCATAACTTTACATCAACCATGTAACATTGGGTTTTTGCAGTTGTGCCAGAGTGCAATTTGCACAGACACAAAATTTGCACAAAAAAGGAGCCAGTAAATTAGATTTGCAGTACTGGCTGGAAGGGAAGGGAAGAAGAAGGGAAGCCCAAACTCCTGCAGAGCTAACTTAAGATAAGTTCAGGAACTACTGGTAGCTCCTGAGCTATCTAATGCCCATCCTTGTTCTAGCAGGAAGCCTATTCCAGAACTTTGTTTCTCTATCGATTACTTTTGTAGGATACTAACAGTGGATTAGCTCCAGACATTCTAAACAAGATTCTTTCACTTTCTACCCCTTTCTAATGATTGTAATTTTATTTTTCTCTCATGCAGAGATGTGTACACCATCTCTGCATTTGCCCACAGGAAAAGCAGTGCACTCAAATCTACCATTTTCAGTTGGATTAATTTCATTTCATTTTTTTTAAAAATGGTGTGTGGCGGGGGGTGGGTGGGTGGGTTGGCACCTGTCATGTCTGATTAGAATGCCCAAAGGCATCCTACCACTTCTTCTTCTTTTTTTAGTAATAGAGTTAGCCCTATCTGAATGTGATCAATGTGTAAGCATATGCAAATTCAATGAAAAAAAGGGAAAATCTGCTTACAGGAAATATTACTTTCTTTACAGAGGATCATACAAGATTAGTATTAGGCATTATATACCTCTTCTATTGTTAACATACACTTATTTTTTGCCATTTTTTAAAACCATAAAAATAAGCTTATTTTTCCTCTTCTTTCTCTGAATTATACTGAAGTTTTTCATAATGAAACTGTAAAGTAGTCCCAAAAAGTTTTTTTTTAAGGTCTAGATATCTCAGATTATGTAGGAATTTTTTTTAACATATATTAAAAGAGGAAAGAGAGAGAATGGCTTCCCTTGTTGCTTAGAATCCAGTATTTAGATGATACCGGTTGAAGTAAATGAGCATATATGTCCTTTTATTGTGTGCTAATGATAGAAAATGTAAATAAACACTGGCCATTCATAAGAAATGTAATAAAGAACTTAGATGTACAAGATAATCCAAAAGAAACATTTTAAAGCCTGACGTAGGTTTCAAATAATTATCAAAGCAAATTTCTAAGACAGTAAAAATATAATTTTAGTCAATTATTTTTTATTACTGAAAATGTGTTTAGCATTCTGCATCTCCATAAACTTTAACTGAAAGGAACTTCAAACCGCTTGTGAAATATGGTGTTTTATGACAAAGGCACGGGTCCCAAGAACCATGCATGCCAAGAACCACACTTCCCCAAACTAGTATTCAGAGGAGATACAAATGTGGAACAGAAAACAATGGTACAGTTATGGGAGGTTTATGTGTACACTAAAGGTTTCATGCATGTAAGAAATCCCTGTTATTGTTTGCCTTCTTAAAATTTATTTTGTGACTTTCATGCCAACAAAAATGTCAATGGGCACTACTTATATTATCCATGGGCATACCTAAGGGAGAGGTATGTGTTCACCCCTCTCCCCGATGGGCCTCGGAGTGAGGGAGATAATGAAGAAAATAGGGAGGGGTGGAACTGGGGCCACCTCAGAAGCTAGGGGCCCTGGGTTCTTTGAACCCATCCGTTCAATTATAGCTACAGCCCTGATATTATCCTTACAATAGTATCCATATTTTATCTTTAGCTAGCATGAATTGCTAGTTTAGAAGCTTCCTTATACTGGTTTCTTAATACTGGTACTGTTCTGGATTTTTTTTTGTTGAATCATAATGTACTGAGGCCCAGGCTAGTTCTGTATTTAGCAATAGTATCATTCATACTAGAATGATTTGCATTTTTTTGGCTTCTTTATCTTCCATCTCTCGTGGCATAAGCCAAAATCCAGAAATCACCCATAGGCATACTGAGAAACCTGTCCTGGCACAGTAGGATAGGAATGTGCACAAACCATGGTTTTGTTCCAGTCCAAATTCGGACTGGTCCAGTGGAATGATTTGGCCCAGTTCAGCTGAACCTTGAATTGGTCCAGTGGTTTGAGGTGGTGCTGGGGAGGGAGGGGTGAGCAGCACCTTTTAATAGTAAAGACAGAGAGCCTTACCAGTTGGACCACTGCTCCAAGCAGTTTCCTGCTGTGTTGGTGCTCCCGTGATAGCCTGCGCACAGTGCCGGAGTGGCTCTGACTCACTTGGCCTCCATGCATGTAGTCTGGCTTGTAAGGTCCTCTGTCTTTAATAAGAATATAAGAATAGCGCTGCTAGGTCAGGCACAAGGCCCATCTAGTCCAGCATCCTGTTTCATACAGTGGGCCACCAGATGCCTCTGGGCAGCCCACAGGCAAGAGGTATGTGCATGCCCTCTCCCCTGCTGTTGCTCCCCTGCAACTGGTATTGAGAGGCATTGTGCTTCTGAGGCTGGAGATGGCCCACAGCCACCAGACAAGTAGCCATTGATAGACCTGCCCACCATGAATCTGTCTAAGCCCCTTTTAAAGCCATCCAAGCTGGTGGCCATCACCACATCCCATGGCAAAGAATTCCATAGATTAATTATGTGCTATGTGAAAAAGTACTTCCTCTTGTCGGTCCTAAATTCCCCAACCTTCAGTTTCATGGGATGACCTCTGGTTTAGTGTTGTGAGAGAGGGAGAAAAATTTCTCTCTGTCCACCCTCTCCACTTCATGCATAATTTTATACACCTCGACCATGTCTCCCCTTATTTGCCTCTTTTCCAAGGTAAAGAGCCCCAGATACTGTAGCCTAGCCTCATAAGGAAGGTACTCCAGGCCCCTGATTATTTTGGTTGCCCTCTTCTGCACCTTTTCCAGTTCTACAATATCCTTCTTAAGATACGGCAATCAAAGCTGTACACAGTACTCCAGATGTGGCTGCACCATTGATTTGTATAAGGGCATTATAATCTTAGCATTTTTATTTTCAGTCCCATTACTAATGATTCCTAGCATGGAATTAGCCTTTTTCACAGCCACCACACACTGAGACAACACTTTCAATGAGCTGTCCACCACGATCCCAAGATATCTCTCCTGGTCAGTCACTGACAGCTCAGATCCCATCAGCGTTAAGCAAAATTATGCTTAACTTTTGGGAAGTGGGTCGGGCCGAGAACTTTTCAGCGCCCCCTTGTATAATGCTTTCCCCCAAAGCTTTAGGAAACCTCTGTACCTATTTATTTGAAATTTCTTGGGCTTCTTGCCCACTTGAGGAGCTGCCCACCCTGTTGCTTTCATCCTATTGTACAAAGAAATGAGGACAATATAGACATTTTAGTCATTCTCCCCATTATATCCAATGGACAATTATTCAAATGAAATGAATATTCAGATCTGAATCATCAAATCTGAATTGGGGTGAATTCAAAGCACTGGATCTGAATTGGGGGACATAAAAATTCCAAATCAAATATTGAATCAAAATACCCATTTAAATACTTGCCTATTCACACAGTTATGGCAGGCTGACCAGTCTGTGTAGCTATGCACTTGTAATGTCTTCACTTGGCAGGAGCCTTTCAGATGACCACAGAATAAAATATGAACTTGCAGAAGCATAACCTTTCTATTACAGTATCTCATCTTCGCCAAAAAGTGGTTCATTTGCACACAAAGTTTCAGTTTCAGTTTAATTTATTGCGAACTTTGATCAAATACGCACACAAAGATTGTTCTGTATTATTATGATTAAAAAATTATAAACTGCAGCCAAAAATGTGGCTGGCTGGTCCAATCTATATCGGATTAGGCAGCTTTACTCTAGCCTTCCTGTCCAATAATCCAGCCTTCAGACCTTTCTCACTTGTCCATTCTATTCCTGTCAACAACCCACAGCCCTTTCTGTCACTGTGCCAATTAGCCACAGTTTCCTCCACCCATGATTCCCTCAGGTTTCTGCAGCCCGCTGCTTATTCTATCCCACTTCCTTCAACTGTCTTACCAATACAGTAGGGAAGTTGTTCAAGGCCGGTTAAACTGCCTGCCAAAGGAGTGTCATCTTGAAGGGGTTTTGTGCCTTACAGGCTGCTAAACGTAAGCCACATCTTTCTTCCACAAATCAAAGTTCTTGGCTCATTTGTGTTCAGGCCAGTTTCACTCATTCTTCCCCTCTGCTTTGGCTGGCATTTCCTCCCATTGTGGTCACTGAATATCCCCCTGTGTGCCAAGAAACCTGTAATCATGAATACACAGTTTGTTCTCGGTCTGAGGGAGACCTGTATTGCACAACTTCCCATGGAATCTACACTAAAAATATGCCCTACAATGGTTTAACCGAGACTAGATCTCAGCGAGGTGATCCAGTTGTGTCTGGCCTGTGCCACTTCAAACTGCTGGGAGCATTCACGTCATGACTGGATGCACCTTCATAGAAATCCCCTCTACACAGAAAACAAGCATATTATGGGGAAGTGTTCTGGCTTAGTATTCTATCTGACAAGCTAGTTTTCTCTGTGGAGGAAATTTCTTCTAAGATGGAATATTGTTATGTGAGCCCCCTTAAATGGAACATAGGAAGCTGCCTTATCCCGAGTCAAACTATTGGTCCATCTAGCTCAGTACTGTCCACACAGATTAGCCTTGGCTCTCTAAGGTTTAAGGTAGGAGTCTTTCCCAGTCCTACCTTGAGATGGCAGGGACTGAACCTGGGACCTAGATCTGCATGCCAAGCAAATGCTTTATCACTGAGCTATGACTCCATCTCCTAAGGGCACAATTACCTGTAGTTCAGCCATGCATACCAAGGCAAACCCTGCTTAGCAAAGGGCACAATTCATGCTTGCTACCACAAGACCGGCTTAACCACCTGGTACAACCCAAACAGAGGTTTATCATTTCATGAGAACTGGCCTCAAGTCCTTTCAGGAAGAAGAGTTGTTTGTCTTAATAGTATACTTCACAAATTGAAAACATGCCCCAGAGGGAGCTCTAGCTATTCAGAGAAGGTCAGACATGAGCTGTCAATCTGCAAGATAGGCAACAAATGGGACAATCCTGTGACTTGCGATTTTGAGCTACAGTTCATGCTCTCATGCCAGGCAGAGTACTTGCCCCTGTCAGTACAAGCCCCTACTTTGGATGCTTCTGTGCCACTACATGACCATCTCTGCTGTGGGGAATAACACACCCTCCTTTTTTCCCTAGATTGTTATTTACCTATGTAGATTATTGTTTATTCCCCTGGACAAAGGGGGAGAAATGAGGCATGAGTGCAGCTTTTGTGCACAGTAAAAGTTGCCTTCTCATTTACTACACTCTTATTTTGATAGATTTTTGCACACATGCTTGGACAATTTTTAGAAGTGTCATCAATCTAAGACTGCAGTGCAGTTGCTCTCTCACCCCTGTTCAGGCTGTAACTGAAGAGCTGCTGGTAATAAATGAGCGATACGGCTGAGTGTCACCAACCTGCTGTAACATTTAATAGATATTCATAACATGGATTAATCATACACCATTCTGAAGGGCTGCAGCCTTGCCTGGTACCAGGCACCTTCAGCTCCCACTCTTGTCTCTGGGACTTGAGATCGAAAGGACAAGGGCCTTCTGCCCTCCTGAAGCTGTTCTTTCTACTGTTGTCTCCCATGTTATTATGTAACCTCAGGCAGAAGGAAATGATCACACCCTAAAGAGTCTGAGGTATGGCTTACTGTCGGCTTCACAGATGGAGATTTTTGCCATTGCTTTGGCTTGGTGTCTTGTGCCTGAGTAAGTAGGCCACAAATACCACATTCATCTCAATTCATAAGGTGTAAAGTGGCAACCTTGGTGGATTTGCCTTTGAACATATGCTAATTCTGCATGCTTTATTATTCTCCTGTAACAAATTAAAAAAAGGCAGGTGTGTGTGAAATGTAAACATAAAACTTCAAGCAGTCTCAATGAGGCCTAAACTTCCAAACATGATCCTAAAATGAGTTTGAATATTATAAATCACTATCACCTGGTGTCTCAGTCCCCTGTCTTCCCATTGCTTCTGATGCTTTTCTGAAGTTTCTGAATGTCTGCCACTATGCACTGTTACCGTCTTGGAAACTGTATTGGATACAGGGTTAGCAGGGCATCTCTCTTCTTTATTTTTCATAAAAACACTATACAAATACTGAACACTTGCACTTATAAAATCTACTGCCAGTCCACAGCCTTATTACAATGTAAGTGAGTATATAGTTAAAATAATAATGGGGCCATAGCTCAGTGGTATGGGTGTACAATTTGATTTGAGGTTGAATTGATTCCGGTCGAATTAGAGGCAATTCACAGATTCAACCTTGAATTGACTTGCCCTCAAAATAGAAGACCTGATTTGGGGTCTAAGTGAATCACCCCCAATTCTACCCTAATCAATTCAGGTGATTCAAATGCCATTTTGAGGCGCATTTGTCTGGAAAAACAGGCCTCAAAATGACATTTCTTTTCCTGGGGAGAGCTAGTCTACCAATTGGTGTTGGTGGGTAGAACTGTCCTCTGCTCAGGACTTGGTGAGTCTGCCCGTCTCGGAAGACTGGTCTACTCTCCAACCCCAATTGGTAGACCAGCTCTCTCCAGAAAAAAGCACCATTTTCAGGCCCATTTTTTCAAACAGATGGGCTTCAAAATGACATTTGAATCACCTGAATCAATTCAGGTGATTCGAGGGTGATTTGTCTAGACAGCTGGCCAGGCCGGCTGTTCTCAACAAATCAATTCAATGGTTCTGCTATTCAATTCAATCAGATCACAGAATTTGATTTGTACACACCCCTACTCAGTGGTAGAGCATCTGCTTTGCATGCAAAAGGTCCCAGGTTTAATCCCTGGCATCTCCAGGTAGGACTATGCTGCTAGTCAGCATAGGCAGTACTGAGCTAGATGTACCAATGGGCTGACTTGCTATAACGCAGTTTCCTATGTTCCTAATAAAACGTGAGACTTTACTTAGCCATTAAGAGAACATATATTATATTACAATTAAGATGGATGAAAAAAGGCTAGACTGAATTGTACACAGTTCTGGGCTGCAGATAGTATGGTCTCTTTTCACTAGTAAGGGAAACTATCAATATAATATGATAAATTTGCCCCTTCCCCCATCTACTATAAAACAAAGCACAGGGGAAAGAACTGTGTGTTTCTGAAAGCTTGTCCTATTCTGACTTGAAAGCAAAAGTGTTGAACTTGGGGGGTGGGGTGGGGAGGATCCAGGATATTAACATCCACGTATTAAAAATTTAACCACACATGGTTTTCGTTATATTGATCACTTTATTCTATTCATTTATAATGGACTTTTATTTCATCTGCAGCCTATGTCATAAAGGGACTGACTGTGCTTTAGACATCAGGAACTTTGATTACAAGTACATTGGGATCTTTTTCATTAATTTGTTTTCTCTCTTCATATTCATTAGGAATGTGCATACTGCCATGTGGCATAGCTGTTTTCTCAGGGCAGCTCACTACAATAAAAAATAGCCATACACAAAATCCACCAAGAAAAATGTACTGATCACAGTTTAAGAGCTTTACAAATTAAGAACAGGCTCACAGCAGCATAAGAGCACTAATTAAAATGCCCTCACCTGAACCCCTCTACATGCTTGTCAGAATAAAAGAGATTGTAACTTTTTCCTCAAACACAGGCCAATCATCTCTAGGAAGGGCATTTCATTTCACTACACTAAAGGCCCTACTCCTTGCTCCTGTCAACTTAGCTAGCAAAAGATAACACAAAAACCCAATTCAAACATTATGCTGTACAGATGTCTTTATGCGCGTACATGTGTTGGTGTGAATGACAGTGTCTGTGTTCATTTTGAAAGTGAACCTGTATACAAGCCTTTCAAATGCAGGGTACAGATAGGAAGCATACTTCTGTGTCTGTGTTCAGCACAACATGTGAATGACTGTACCTGTGTACAGATCTGTACCTGTGTACACTGTACACTTGTACAAGTGTTGAACATAACATGTGTATGGGCCTTCAGAATAGGGCTTCTCCAAGATCTTAAAGTAGAGAGTTTGTACAGGACAAATACCTGTACACCTTGGTCCAAGTCTCCTTAGGTTTTTAAATATTAAGGACAACATTTTTAGTTGTGTTAACAACCACCACCGCCACCAATTCAGGAACACAAAAGAAGTTCCAAAATCAAAGAAACATTTTAAAACACTGGGATGAGATGGGGGAAAGGCAGTACTTTGGGAGAAATGTGTCCAGATCCTGAGGAATAAATGAGTGAGAATTGCATCAAATCCAGAAGAAAAGGCTAGTGTAGAAGCATCCAATTAACACATTTAGCATGCACTGGCTGGTTGCCAATTTAACACTGTCATTTAACAGACACCATCTGCAGCCTTATGCTGTAGTCTTTTGCCTTTGCTACATGGTAAGGAATAGATTTTCACAAGCAATTTAGCACAACAAAAGAAGAAAATGTATCTGTACAAGCTTGGTATTCATTTTCTAATAAAAGAGTAATAGTTTTGGGGCTAATGACAGAGAATATCACATCCATTTTCTAAACGCTTTACACTTAAAAAATGCTAACAAAAACTTGTATGCAAAAAAGCATACATCAGGTTTTATTATTAAAAAGGAATGCACTAACAATAAAGGACTTCTACAGAGACATCTGACTTGCCTTTTGACATCCAATTAGGACCTAGTGGGAAGCAATATTTGGCACACTGGAAACAGTTAAGCTAGTTAGTCTTTGGATTAGGTCTTGCTGAGAGATAAATGTGTATTTGGCCTGTACCACTTGAGGCTGCCGATGAAAGCTGCATGACTAAATCCTTCCCAGTTTAAAATATGGAGGAGAATTCTCCTCTGCTCCAGAAAGTTGTTCTAGTAAGAACTAATCTGCCTACTTTCCTTTCACTATCCCTGCAATTGGACTAAATTTGGTCCAGATCGGTTAGGCAGATCACAAGTTAGCCCACTTGCACCTCAAGTGTTTCTGCATCTGCCATCTTGAATTGGGGTGGATAACATCATCACAAACTACAAAACTGAGGTGTCCTTGTGTGTCACTCATTACAACTTTATCAAATTTGGTTCAAATCGGGTAGATTGTCCATAGATAAGCCCACTTGTGCCTCAAGCGTTTACACATCAACCCATCTTGAATTGGGGTGGATGACATCATCACAAACTATGCCATTGAGGTGTCCCTACAATTGTACCTGATTTGGTTCATTTTGGTACAGGCATTGTGAAGTTGATGGTGGGGGACACATACGCAGATCGACAGACACACGCAGAATGTTGGGTGATCTCATAAGACTACTGGAAAGTAGGCTAAAAATATTGGAGGGGGGGGGATGTAGCCTAGTATTCTCCATGAAAACTAGTTTCAGATAGTGTTTTGTGGAGGAGCATTCAGTCTTGTGAGCTGCCTGCCGTAGTCTCATGTGGTACAACCCAGACACCTTGGTGAGAAATATGCCTTTATTTCACGAGAGATAGATGTGTTTCCTCTCTAATACGGATTCCCCCTACCCTTGCACTTGACAGTACACAAAAAGCAAAAATATAAAAACAAGCATCATTTTTATTCACCTGTTTAATAAAAAGATTAGATAGATGTCCTGGCTGATGAGATCTAAGTACTTGTGCTTCTTTATGATGGAAAGTGAACACCCACTTAAGATTAATATTTTGTCATGCAGGATGAATGTAAAGGGCACATCAATTTGTCTTTGCTTTCTGTAATGGAACAAAGCTTGCTTGATCCAATATTTCAAAAGCCACGTTTACTAAGCATCTTGATCCATTGCTCCTATGCCCAACTGGACATGATTTCTAGTTGCAAAAGAGAGGAAACAGAATAGACACCTCCTGGATAGAAAAGTGACATTTGTAACCATTTCCTACAAATGCATATGCCAGAAATATAAGCCTCCAAATTATAAGAAGCATATTCTTCATTTCCGTGGAAGGGAGCAGGCAGTTCAGGCACATTGTTCCACGTCACCCCAGTGAGTGAAACATCAACCAGGATATTCAGTGTTTCCATGACACCCTCAATACTGCTCGTACCCAGTCATAATCATCCTCTTCTCTAAACACCAGGCCTGTGCACACTGGGGTGGAAAAATCATGATGTCATGGGTGCATCACTTTGACAAGTTGTTCTGGTAAGAACTAATCTGCCTACTTTCCTTTTACTATCCCTACAGCTGGACTAAATTTGGTTCAAATTGGTTAGGTAGTTCACAAGTTAGCCCAGTTACACCTCAAACGTTCATGAGTCCGTAATCTTGAATTGGGGTGGTTGAATAATCACAAACTATGCCTTTGAGGTATCCATAAATGTCCCTACAGTGTACCAGATTTGGTCAAAATTGTTTCCCACTTCAACCTCAAATGTTCACGCATCACCCATCTTGAACCGGGGTGGATGACATCATCACAAACTACATTGTTAAGGTATCCCTGTGTGTTACAACTGTACCAAATTTGGTCCAAATCGGTTAGACAGTCAACAAGTTAGTCTAATTGCACCTCAAATGTTCACTCATCCGCCATCTTGAATCAGGGTGGATGACATAATCACAAACTACACCGTTGAGGCATCCCTATGTGTCCCTACAGCTGTAGCAAATTTGGTTCAAATAGGTTAGGCGGTTCACAAGTTAGCCCACTTGCAGATGTGTCTGCTATCTTGAATTGGAGTTGATGACATCATCACAAACTATGCCATTGAGGTGCCTCTATGTGTCCCTACAACTTTGCCCAATTTGGTTCAGGCATTACAAAGTTAATGCGGGGAGGTGGGAGAGAGAGAGACACATGGACACACACACACACACACACACACACACACTGCTGGAGGGTCTCATAAGCTTACTTTCCTTAAGGAAAGTAGGCTAAAAATACTAGAAACCCCACAATTCTCTGCATCTCTTGGGGCCATAAACCTAATTTAAAGGGGAATAAAAGGTTAAAAACAAGCCACAAGACGTGGCCAGGAGGCTGTTTGCTTCCTATAGGGTAGGGAGAAAAGAGGACAGTGTGAATCCCATTTCCTGGACTTCACCCAGTCCCAGATAAGGAGGGGGAAGGGGACAGGGTGAGGGTAAGGTGGGTGCAGAAAAAGCAGATCCTGTTGGGCCTGACAGGAATGTCAGAACATACTGGGGAGCTCAGTCGGCATTTACAACTGTTGGAATTCCCTGCTGTCAGTGTGGAATTCCATTTGATAATGCTTGACAGAGGGCATATCAGATATGACATGTCTGTTGAGTCAACACAGCCCTGCTAAATAGGGCTGGGCAGCTGCTGCAAGCTGCTCCCAGGAGAGACTTCTGGTGCATGAGAGTTCCTCCTTTCACAAGATTGGTACTAGAAGTGTCACGAAGATGGCCCCATTGCCTTGGTGACAGAAACACCATTATTTTATTTTATTTTATTTTATTTTATTTATTTTGATCTCTATATCTATACCGCCCTTCCAAAAATGGCTCAGGGCAGTTTACACAGAGAATTAATTAATTAATTAATTAGAAGATAAGATAAATAAGAAGAAAACCTGGGTAGCTTTTCCTCCTACTTTGCTTCCACACAATCACTCTACCCAGGTTTTCCTCTTTCCTTGCTTCCACACAACCGAAAATTGGGAGCACACTCAGCTCCCATACCTGGGTAGAACACAGTTTTTGATTTGTGTGCATATCCCCTCTGCTGCCGCTGTCCCCACCAGTGGTGACGGCTTGTTCTTTGAAGTAAGAAATAACTTTTCCCTCCTTCCCCACCCCGTACTTACTATGGCAAAGCCCTTTACTTTTAAAGGGGAATCCTTGCTGGATTCCCCTTTACAAATATACTCCCTGGAGCCCCTCAAGCTGGCTCACGAGTTGGGGTTTTGAGCCAAGCTTGGCTCGACTCCAACTTGGACCAGCTTCCCTCTTCATGGAGCAAGTTTGGTTTAAGTGAGAACCTTTGAGCTGAACTGGCTCGAACACGAACCTGGTTCACTTTGAGTCAGCTTCCACACCCCTAGAAGTGAGCCTGAATATTTTGTAAAATAAGGAAAATAAAGAGGAGGGACAGATAACCTGGATAAATCTGTAGTGTATACATTGTCATGCTCAGCCTTGTCCTAAGTCAATCCAACTACCATAATCCCTTGTCATTCCAATTTGATGATGATGACGACGACGACGAAGAAATTAAATTTGAGTATTTAAAAAGGAATTAGCATAACAGTAATAATTTTGCATTTCTTTTATCCACTCAGCCTTGATCTTCCTAATCACCCTTTCCTCTGTCCCATAATCCAGCTCTTTAAAAATAAAAAACACATAGCCATATCATCCACAACCTTTCAAATCAACGCACACACACACACACACACACACACACACACACACACACACACACAGCGGCCAAAAGGGGCAGGGGTGGGGGACCTCCTTTATTGGTCCCAGAGTCAGTTGGGGGGGCACCAGGGGAGGTGTCAACCCATATGCCTGCCTCCACCCCTCACCACTGCAAGAAGGCAGGAAGAGTGCTGGTCTAGAGCATCTTTGTGGAAATGTCCATGTATTGTATTGGTGCTCACTGCCCACAAAACCTTCATTCCCTTGAAGCCACTAAAGCATTTGTCTAAAGAGTCTGTAGGGATGATTGAGATCAGCACTCTACTGGCCTGAATACATTTCTACTCAAGCTCTTCTGTCTTATTTTCAAAGGAAGAGCAGAAGGCTGGAGTGGAGGAGAAGGATACTGAGACAGGAATGGATTGGGGCGGGAGGACAGGCAGGCAGGCAGGTAGTCTGGGCTGGGGTATGTGGAAATAGCTTCGTGGAATGCTTTGCACACTTTTGGGAAAAGGTTCTGGGACAGGGAGATGGAGGGGTGGGGAGGAGGGGGATGCAGCTCACCACATATCTGCCAATATTGTCTCTCTCTCTCTCTCTCTCTCTCTCTCTCTCTCTCTCTCTCTCTCTCTCTCAATCCATGTACAGTGGAGTAGCCCAGAAAATCCTATTGGCACCCTGCACACACACAGAGACATATGCATACACATGTGTGTGCACGACCATGCACATCCCCCCCCCCACACACACACATCCACACACTCATAATAGGAAATGTAGAGAAGAAGCTTGGTTATTCAGTTGGAGGCACTACTTCTTAATTGCCAGGGTTCCGTTCCATTGGGAATGAGAGATTGAGGCTATGCACACGACTGGAGGCGGTGGGGAAGGCTGCACTAAACTTACCTTCCCTGTAGATGATCCCGGAACAGTGGTGGGAAGCGTGAACTGCGTTCCCACATAATCTGTGCTGCTACATGTATCCCACAATGCACTACACAATGAGAGCGCTGCATTGGGGGATACCGCTGTGGAATAGGCGCTCTAGGCACCCATCTCTAGATCCGCTCATGCTGCAAGCAGCCTAAGTGGTCACACGACCTTGAAACCAGGGTGAAGGGTGCAGTAGAAGGCCAAGTTCAAAAGGCAGGTTAGACAGGGTGGTAGTTCCAGGATCCGTCTTGATCCTGGTGCTGCACACAAGCAGCCTAACCCAGACTGGGCTGCCCTAGCCTGGGTTAGACTGCTTGCGAGAACAGCATTATTGTCTTGAAGGTTTCTGCTCTGGCACAGGAGCTTCTGGGTAATCTCTTTCCTGATGGGAAGAGCATATGCCAGATTCTACAGTTTGGGCATGGGGCTTCTCTCTGAGAATGGCTCAGGGAAAGAAGCCTAAGAAAAGGGTATCTGAGGGGCTTCATTCAAGAAGGTTCTGCCCATCAAAAAGTTGGCTATTGCTTATCTACAGTGACAAGGACTCAACTTCTGTGGATAATCTTTTTTCTTTCCTTTTTTTTTTTTGAGTGCAAGAAAATTAATATGCTCTATCCAGAATCTTCTAATTTAAAAATCTCAAGAGAGTGGATCGTTCAATATCAATTACAGTGCTTTTGCTCCACCTGGGAAGAATAAAAGATGAAAATAATGTCTAGTGGAGCAATTACTGAGCTATTTTTATAAGGTGCATTGAAAATGCTTTTTAATACTTAAAGGAAATCAGCACTGTAATGTAGATTGGTTATCAGGTTATCAGCTGTCTAATAAGTTTGCTATCTTTCAGCTGGAATCTTTCTTATGCATTGCTCATCTTCAGCCACCATAATTAATGATGATAAGTGTAACAGTGATGGAGCCTCTCTCATCTTCAGAGATCTTGTTGTTTTAATTCTAGGGCCATCAGTGGGAAGAGAGTATCCCTCCAAAGGTACAGCTTAATTGCACACCTGTTGGAGATGTCAAGGAAAAAAAATCCACCCAGACTTGCTGAATCAGAGGGGAAAGATGTGAAAATAACGGTCAACCTTGGCTTCACTCCAAAAATAATTGGTGGTATTCATCAGACCACAAGTCCTCTCAACTGCAATTTACCATTATATATTCCTTCTATATTTATATATAGGAGCCATTCACATGACCTACCGGGTGGGCGGGGGGGGGAGGCGGCTTCCCAAACCTTGCCTTCCCTCTAGACGATCCTTGTAAGCTGGTGGAAGCACTCCACACCCCCACATGATCATCCCTGCTCTGTGCAGTGTGGAGCAGGGTGGATCGCTCTGAGGCCAGTACTCTTTGTCCCAGCCTATGAGAATCCCACAATGCACCACGTGATAGTGCGCAGCACATTGTGGGGATTCCCGCAGTGCTGGGAGAGTGCCCATCTGTGCTTTGTTCGCTACTGAAACCAGCCAGCGCTAACACACGAGCAAGTATACAGGGTTAATGGAGCGCTTGCCCCTTAACCTTGTTTAAGAACCCAGGTTCTTAGCTGGGTTTGCCACCGAAGCACCGCCGGCAGCGGGGACGGGACACGCCTCCTGGCAGTTCCTAGCCTGGTCTTGGCTGCTTATGATAACAGCCTCATTGTTTTTTTAGAGTTAAATGTTTCCAAAGTTTTAAATTAAAAGCAATATAAAAAAATTAAAATCCCTTTAAAAACAATCAAAGCAACAATAAATCTTAAAAAACCAATTCAGCTAAACAGTAAAAGCAACAGCACAAGCTGCATCCTTACAATTAGGGATGTGCCTGAACCGTGGTTCGAAGCATGGTTCGAGCACCTTCAAGGAGCAGCGTAGGGGGAGTTTTAACTAAGCACTGCTGCACTAGTGCAGTGCAAGTCTGGATGTCAATTTATTGGGGGGGGACAAAGAGAGGGGGAAATGTAAACTTATTCTAGAATTCTGGGGCTACTACCAAACAATCCTTCTCTGAGTACATATCCAGAATGGATTGGATTTTGAAGTAGGGCTTCATTTGGAGATCTTCTGATCTGTGATCAGGGATCTAATTTGAGCTGCTCTAATGGAAATGGAAAGGCTTTTTGGTGAATTCAGAAGGATCATTTGTGAAAATATCTGTCACATCAACATACTTGCTTCAGAAATATTCACTATGCTTCAGGTTGCCACCATGTTTTCCTTTCTAGAAGCAGTTAGGAGAAAGAGTTGCTAAGCAACAAAGGTTTGTATGAGCATGCATGGCAATAGAACTTATAAGGCCCATAAGGAAAAATGGGCTAATTGAATATTTAATAAAGCCTACAAACATCTAACACGACTCCTAGGGCAAAGCACATACTAGATGTTATCCTTTACTTTAAAAAAAGAGACGTTTCCTACAAGATACAGTACAAATGAAGAAATCACCAAATAAAGTCCACTTCAGCAATTCTATGAGAAAATAAAAATACAAAAATCTGCCAAATTGCTGAGGTCACTCATCAAACTTTAAACTTCTGTAATAAGTCATTTCCTATCCTTTCTGACGAAAGTTGGCATGGATCTTACTCAAACCCACTCACCTACATTGCAAAGTTTCAAAATAAATGCATTCAGCCATTTTGTAACTATAAGCTATAGTACTTGCTATTCCCCTGATTTCTGGTTATAATAGTGGATCTGTCTTCCAACCCTTAACACAGGGCCATTTCTGCAACCCTATAACCCATCTATAAAGTGGGTTGTTATTTTAAAATTGTTACATAATTTTAATTGTGTAATATTTGTAGTCTTGTTAACTTTTGTGTGAACCACCTTGAGATTGTTTTAATACAAGGCAGTATAGAAACTGAACAATAAATAAATAATATTTTTTTAGAGTTTTGTTGCCTGCCCTGAGAAACTAAAAGAAACTAATTGTTTGTTTGCTTTTTAAATGCCACTGTATTTTTGCTTGAGGCTGAGTAAACTGTATCAGCCTAATTTTTCAAACAATTTTCAAAACATTTCTAAGTTTGTAGAAATATTCCCTGGTGATTCAGGCCTTACTCTCTTTCTTGGAAGAGCCTTGGCATCAGAGAAAAGCTTTGTCTTGTCTTTCTCTTTTTCTCCGTGGACTTGCCTGCCACATTTCTGATGCTGCAACAACCCATGAGACCCTTTTCTTCCATCCAGTGGGACTTCTTCTTGTCAGCTGTGAGAAGTCACAAGGAGTAACCTTGATGATGCTTTGATCTGCTTCCTTGCTTCAGTATACTTAGTCTTTCTAGAACATCAAGGATTTTCCTGCCACCAAATGCCTTATGGTCATGGATATTTTTGTTAGGTCAAAAGTATTCATGTCTTTTTAAAGAAGGCCTCAATAGAGAAAGAATCATTGTGCAACTCCTAAAGCTTTGGGGAGAAAAAAGGAACAATTTTCTGAGGAGTTATATCAAAATATATTTTATACATTTCAACAGGTAATAAAACATTTTGAGTTTTATTAAATCCTCACTTTTTGAGTTTTAATAAATCTTCCGGCTGAATTCCCAGGACAAGGTGTCCAGGGCATGGTGCATGTATTTTTGTGAACATGAGTGCTTCCTCACTCCATTTTGTTTAAAAATAAATCCAACCCCCATTTTTCTTTATAAAAATGCAGCAGGTTGAAATGTGTAAACATGTACTTAAAAATAATTCAAATTTGTTTAGTGCTGAACATTATAGAGTAAAATTTCGTCCTTGGCTCCCCATTTTTTACAACCTTTTCTTCAGATAAAATAGAAGGGAGGGACCATCAGCAGGGGAACATAGAAACATAGGAAGCTGCCATATACTGAGTCAGACCATTGGCAACTGTTTCTCTGAGGTTGCAGGCAGGAATCTCTCTCAGCTCTATCTTGAAGGAGTCAGGGAAGGAACTTGAAACCTTCTGCTCTTCCCAGAGCGGCTCCATCTCCTGAGGGGAATATCTTATAGTGCTCACATTTCTCCCTTTCATATGCAACCAGGGTGGACCCTGCTTAGGTAAGGGGACAAGTCATGCTTGCTACCACAAGACCAGCTCTCCTCTCCTATAATGAGCAGAGCCACCATTGTGCGGTGAGGGGGATTTCAAAGAGCCCTGGCTGCTATGCTCAGGGGCCGTGTCTGGGGCCCAGGCCATGCCGCTGCGTCCAACGTCAGGGGGTGTGGTCGCATCTACCAACAGGGACATGTGGCCCTGTTTGCAAGTATATAGTAAATTAAAGTTAGCACTGTGGCTGCCAAAGCACCTTTTCCTGCTTGTAAAGGCCCCATTTTTTAGCAGCTTCAGCCAGTGTTGGGCTCCCAGCGTGGCCAGAAACGTGTCTCCCTGCCTTTACAAGCAGGGAAGGGTGCTCTGGAAGCTGCAGCATAGGCTTTAATTTACTATCTGCTTGCAAACGGGGCCATGGGGCCCCATTGCAGATGCAACCAAAAACCCTGTACGTCTGATGGCAGACGCAGGGGCATCTGATGTCAGACATGCAGGGGGCGTGGCTTGGGTGGCGAGGGGCCGCTAGTGACATCCAGAGCAATAGAGAGGAGAGCTGGTCTTGTGGTAGCAAGCATGACTTGTCCCCTTAGCTAAGCAAGGTCTGCCCAGGTTGCATTTGAATGGGAGACTAGATGTGTGAGCACTGTAAGATTTTCCCCTTAGGGGATTGAGCCACTCCAGGAAGAGCAGAAGGTTTCAAGTTCTCTCCCTGGTTTCTCCAAGACAGGGCTGAGAGAGATCCCAGCCTGCAACCATGGAGAAGCCATTGCCAGTCTGTGAAGACAATACTGAGCTAGATAGACCAATGGTCTGACTCAGTATATGGCAGCTTCCTATGTTCCTATTATAATACTCACCAACATCCAGAGCAATATACTACTAGTGGAAGCATGTTATCTAGCTAGTTGTGCTAAATCTGGAGCTTGCACCTTCAGAATAGTGTTGCACTAGCTCAGGCATGCTTGTGGTTGAACAGCAGTTGCACAACTTGATTTAATGAGGACATTTGCACAAGAGTACTATAGCACAATAGAGCAATCCTGCAAACCCCTGCTTTTAAGTGTATCTGAGCTAACCTTGCACAAATACAAATTTGCTCGCTCCTCCAGCAGTTCATTGTTCTAGATATCAGCCACTGCCCACTGGGTGCAGGAAAATATGTATAATGTCCTGGGAGAGGAAGATATATATAAATTCAAATTCTGATTACTTGCTGAGATTCAAACATGGTAACTACATTTGAACATGACTTTCCAATAGGCTTGTGAGTTTGAGCCATAAAGCAGAGGGGCACAGTTCTGGATTAATGTTTTATTGAAAAACATGATCATGTTAAAATGTAATCATATTTGGATTTTGAGTGTCAAATTTTGATTTCTCTAAGAACTGTCAGTGTGACTCAAGCTCCCTTTTTGGGGTTTCTATCTTATCATTGTGCTGAACTCAGTGAGGCCTACATTTGAGTAAAAACATATTTGGGATAATGTGTTTTTTGGTTACCTTTCTATTTTGTGAATTGCCAGTAAATGCATAGCAACGTACTATCCATAAATTTGATCATTACTGCATTGTTTTACGACATGAATTGATAGTGGCATCAATATCTTTATAATTTTCCAGACAAACACCTGATAACTTTCAGGACAACGTTTTGAAGACAAAGAGTGTTCGACAAGTGCATCCCATAAGTGCTGTATGCTTTTTAATTTGACCAGTTACTAGTTTTTATATTTATTTTCTTTATACAAATTTACATGATTGTCATAAACTCTTTTCAACCATCTTGACTCCTCCTCCTCCTCCTGATATTTGAATACTGCTCTTCAACCAAAGTTCACAAAGCGGTTTAAAGAGAAAAATACATAAATAAAATGGTCTCCTGTCACCAAAGGGCTCACAGTTACTAAAAGGAAACATAAGGCAGATACCAGCAACAGCCACTGGAGGGATGCTGTGCTGAGGCTGGATAGGGCTAGTTGCTCTCCCCTGGCTCTCCCCCAGAACTTTAAAAGGTGACTCTTTGCTCAATTAGCAGGGGTTAGATATTAGACTGTGAAAGCTTATCCTCACCCCCACCCCATTTATACCACAACACCATTTAATGTTCATTCTGAAGGAAGTTCCACTGTGTTCAGGTGATGGCTTAACCTAAATAAGCATACGTAAACATGAACTTGAAAAACAGGAAACCTTCATCATGTCTTGACTGCTCCCTTATCCCTACTGCACCTCACAAACACTTCCAGGGTTCTTGGGACAATTCTATTGTGTATAATCTAGTTTAGTCATTTTTTCAGCGTTAAGCATTAAGGCTTAACTATTCTTCCAATCCCTGCATAAAAGAGAAAGGTTTAGCAAATGCTGTTTTTCAAATATCCTCAGCATCAGGGCATGGCAAGCAGCACTTGCTGAATTCCTGCTTTTACACACTTCTAGAACTAATGTAGAACTACACTTCTAATGTAGACAGGGTGGCCATCTCTATGTCATAGTAAAGTAAAACAGTTTTAAGAAGTTTGGGACAATTAGAGAGATGTAATCATTCAATGCTAGTTATTGTTCTGGTTAATGCAACATAATTCATACGAGCTGAACAAAATGTATTAGTGCTCATCACAGTGCATAGGTTCTGAATAATACATGATTAAAAACATCACAGTTAATTATACCAGATACATCTACTGACATTTTTCAATCAGTTCTCCAAATATGATAAAACTGCCTACTCTCCATAGTTCGCTGCACTGAGGCAGCTGCAGTAGAGAACAATTTAAACCATTTCTCGTGTGGTCACTTGATCATGGATACCAGCTAGTACTTTCCTGAATGAGGTGAAACTGACCACGCAGAGTGTTTTCACAAGTGACAGAAAGAAAACTTCCTTGCTTGAAATATGTCACTGTGTGAATGTTGTTAATGTACAGAAAGCTTAAGAGATCCATTTCACTATGAATTCTAGCAATGTAAATTCATCACTCAAAGTACAGACATGGGAAATGCAAAGATTAAAGCACCATTTATGAAAATGACCACAAAGAGTGACCAGTGAGGCAGGTAGAACGATTGTTGGGAGGAGAGATAAGGGGGACATCACAATTACATGAAGTATAAAAACATCTGGCAACTATGATGTGTACATCTATCAGCGCAGCAAATTTGCAATTAATTGTCCTAAAGATGGATGTAGGAGAAGGAGGCAAAAATTGTCCTGATATGCTGTGTCAAACATTTCTGCCAAGCCTTCTTTAATGCTAATAAATCATAGCATGTGGCCGAGACAAGCTTTTTCATGTTTAAAATGCATTTTAATGCCTTCTCTCTTTCGACTTGGATAGAATATGCTGATTTAATTTAGGTATGATAATGTTGTGGTCTAGAGACTGGGTGACCCCAGATGGGTATGGACCATATGGGAGACAGCAGTACAGATATAACAGCAAACGGAGTTTTTAAGTGTGGCATGGAGATAATGATGGAAACTTTTAATTATTCGCAAGTGAGACTAGGATCATGATGCTGGCATCCCATTGCCACGGTGGGGCGTTTTAAAGAAGATTGTGGCACGGGCTGCTTCTTTCACAGGGATACATTTCTTAGAACAGTGCTGCAATGGGGTGGCGTGGAACGGTCGAGGCCCACAGGAGGGGCAGGTAGGACCTTCCTGCCTCCTCTTACGGGAACCCCTCCCCACCCCCGGGATGTACCCGAAGTATTTCAGGCACATCCCTACTCTGTAATGCCAATTCCAGACTTAAAGGGCGTAGCTAACAACAGTTTGCACTAGCACAACTTCCTTCCACCAGCACTTCATTAGTTCAGATGTCAGCCAGTGGTTATCACGACAACTTGAAAGAGTTACTGTTAAGGTAGTCACAAGGAATTCCAGCTTTTTTGAAATTTTAATTCACCCTAAGGCAAATCTAAGCACTGAGATAGCCACATGAGAGGGGAGTCACATTTTATGAATCTTAGTAACTTGAATGTGCCAAAGTTGATAGACCTATAGTTTTCTGATAGGAAATGTTAGATTTATTCCAAAGACAGGACAGGAAGTAGAGAAGATGTAGTTCAATATACATCAGAAGCAAAGAATAGCTTCAATTGGTGGGCATCACTTTTGACCTTTACATAAGCTTTACAGTCAAAGTGGCAAAACAAGATGACGACAACAAATATTTATATAACACTTTTCAACAAAAGTTTCCAAAGAATTTTACATAGACGGCTATATTCCATCTACCTGCTCATATAATCATGGCAGATAGTTGTTGTATCCTGTCCAGTTATCTTTTGCAGTTTGTTTGTTTGGACATTTGTCCCAAAGGGGGTCCTGGAGACATTGTGCAGGAGAAGTCAGAAAGGAAAAGGGAGGGAATTGAGAAGGATAAAATGGAGTTGTTGCTGAATAAACCTTTAGTTAAGTCCACAGAAGATTTCCGTGTGTTTATGAGGGAAGCAGCTATAAAACAATAGTCCTATGGACTTTTCAGTTTATATACATCTAAATAAAATAATCCATTTGTTTAGTTTTAAACAGAACTCCTATGTTAACTATACAGAATAATGAAATGATAACAGTTGTTTGACATTTTGCTAGAATAATCAATACAAGTATTATGAGAAGAAACCAATCCATGGACTAGGTACTTATTTTAGGAGTAACCACTTGGATAAAAGTTACAGTAAAACAATAGTGCTATGATATGAGCTTTTGTGTGCAACATACTTTTCCATCTATTTAGCTCAGCTTTAGGAATTATTTGCAAATTAAACTAAGAATGATAAATGCTGCCATTAGAATCACATCCCTAAATACTCAAAGACTGTGATCCTCTGCAAAATTATATGCATTAAAAGTTTCTTTAACTGGCTATCAGGATACATAATGGACACTTGAAGACCCTGACTAGAAACCTGTAGAGTGCGAAAACAGGATTTGGTGGTCATCACATATTGGCAAATATTATTTTTCAGGTACTTGCCAATGTGCTCTGGAAGCCAAATCCTGTGCATGTCATTGGTACACATGGTCTGCTCATGACAGGCCACGCATAAATTTCTGAGGTGGCTATCGGGCAGCAAGATCACATGAAGAGGTCATCAGTAGTACCATTGAAATAATTGTATCAGTGTGCTGTATTGTAGCCAAGAAAGTTATTGAAAACTAATGATATGGAATGAAGATATCTGGACAAATAGGAATCTTTTATTGGTATGAATCATTTATAGATTTTAAAATAAAATCTTCAGAATCCTTGAATTTACTTCCTTTGGAAAAAGCCTACTAGGATTACTGTAGTGAAAGTGTTGCTTGTTTTGCTATGTCTTTCACAACCACTCAGTATGTTCCAAAGATTATGGAAAGCACGTTAATGCAGGACTCTGCTATTCATCTTCTCAAATACACAAAAGCTCTAAAGACAGTCCCTCTAAATCATTCTGAAGCACCCAAGACCCTGCTACTTTAAGGCAACAAGATCCAATTTTATATATCAGTCAAAGAGGCCCATTCTCTAAAAAGCACACCACATGTCTAGGTGGTAAAGGTTCTTCTGTTTCACTGTGTAGCGATGACAATAACTCAATTTAAGTGAATGACACAAGTCAGCAGTCCATGGTAACAACAATTTAATAGCAGCCTTATCTAGTATGCTGACATGCTCTTCTCAAGAAGTTATTATAGCGTTTTCAGGTTGCAAAATGACTGGCTTTAATCTTTAATATGGTTAAGCAGCAGGGGGCAGATAGGCATTTTAACGTAGCTTTGCTTTTTATAAGTAGCATTTAATACGTTCAGAATCTCCTAGACAACGTATCTTCTGTCCGACAAACTGAGTTTTAGGACTTTAATTTGTTTTGTACATTAGTGAACTGTGAATGTTCAGTAGTTTCCTTAGAGGACAGCATGATTTCTGAGTCCCACTGTTGTTCGACAAAATTAAAAGGGTACCTAGACCAGGAGTTAGTCTTGTGAGAGCTCTACTAAAATGAACTGGAACTGTATAGAGATACATCTACCTTCTTGTGAAGTCCCACTCATTCTGAATAGGCTTTCTCAAAACACATTCTCAGCTGATTGTGCCCAGAATAATTTGTTACAGGAAAATGGAATAGGGTGATGCGCCAGAGTCCCAAGGCATGTTCCATAGCTGGAGGTTGCCATGGTGGTGGGACTGTCCGTGAATTGGGGGTGCATGTGCTTCGTGGGCTAGGGTTCTGTCCAAGCAGCATACATTTTAAAATGCCACAAGATTCTTTGCTGATTTCAAGGGCGACTGCATCTCCATTCACTCCTACAACAGTGGGCTCTTACAGAGTGCACTGCTGAAGAATGTGTGTCAGTGAAGCAACCACAACAATCTCAGCTTGGAGGAAGGTATCATTGGAGCACAGATAACACCAGCCATCAGGGTAGCAATTCTTTTAATTTCTTAAAGAAAAAAGCCAAATTGAGCAACAGGAACTGTCTTCCATCAATCTTAATTTCCACTGAATGCTAATGCCACTTAGTATAGGGGAAGAATGGTAGTTCAGTCCCCATATAGCAGAGCAAAACCAGTTTGGGGATAATTCAGCCAAGCAGGAGGTCTAGAGACAGTTCTTTAAGTTTGAAGAACAACAAACTGAAACAACAAACGCTTCTTGTCTCTCAGTTTCCTAGAAGTGTAGCAGAGGGAAGGAAGAGTCCATCTGCTTCCCATCCAGTGCTGCCTGGTGTGAGAGACTGAGTGGGTGCTGGTGGCTCCTGCTGCTGCCTGCCTGCTTCTGCTTCCCCTGTGAGACTGCTGCCTGCTGCCTCTGAGTAACATCTATTGGGAGTGTGTGTGCAGGATTGTGGTCAGGGGTGAGTGACCCAGCAGTTCCTGGGGGTTACCTGCCCAGTTCTGGTCTTTATAGGAACGCTGCCTCTGGCAGCAGGCCCGTCTCCAGCGGGGTCACCCCTTTGGGGGAGCCACTTCAGGGGATAATGAGGGCGAGGTCCAGGTGTTTGGCTCAGGAACGCTGATGTTGTGTAAAGGTGGGTAGGTATTTTAATTTGGCTTCTGTTTTAAAATCCTGGATGAGTTGAGTTTTAATGTGTCTGGGTTTGTCTGGAGATGGGGAGACAGGGGGTGTATCCACTGATTATGGGACAGCTATTCCAGTGGTGGTGGGGAATAGAAGAAGTAATGTTGACAGGCCAGTAGGCCATTACAGGGGAATGGAGACCAGAAACTTAATTGCTGTTTCCCCTTCTGGCTGTCCTGCCAGCTCTTTGACCTTGGAAAGCAATGCCAACCACCCACAGAGCCTTGTCTTGCTGCTTTGTAATGCCAGGTCGGTCCAGAATAAACCTGAAATCATCCATGATCTGATTCTGGATGAAGGGGCTGATCTGATATGTATTACATAGACTTGGTTGGGGGAGGCTGGTGGCCCAGTCTGGTCCCAGCTTCTTCTTCCAGGGTACTCTGTTGAGGCAAAGGGGAGGGGACGTGGGCGGGGAGGTGGAATGACTGTGGTTTATAAGAACAATATCTCCCTTGCCAGGATCCCTGTTGATGTGTCTGACCATATTGAAGTTTCGGGACCAGGGATAGATTGGGACTTCTGTTGGTGTAACAATCGCCCCACTGCCCAGCGGAGTCCCCAACTGAGCTGATGGACTTGGTCTCAGGCTTGTTCTTGGGGTCTGTCAGGCTTGCAGTGCTTGGGGATTTCAATGTCCACTTTGGTACCAATTTGTAGGGGGCGGCTCAGGAGTTCATAGCGGCCATGATAACTATGGGCCTATCCCAAATGGTCTTGGGACCGATGCATATTGCTGGTCATATGCTTGATCTGGTCTTTCACTCTGAACAGGGTGGTGTTCTGTGGGTGGGGATTCCTGTGATTTCCCCATTGTCATGGACAGACCACCATCTGGTTATGGTTGGACTCATGACCACGTTCCATCTCCGCAGGGGTGGGGGGCCCTTTATGATGGTTTGCCCGAGAAGTTTATTGGATCCCATAGGATTCCAGGAAGCCTTGGAGGGATTTAGTGTTGGCTTTGCTGGTGATCCTGCCAATACTCTGGTGAAGAATTGGAATAACCAACTCAGCAGGGCAGTGGACACGATTGCTCTTAAGCATCTTCTCCGAACCGCTTTGAAACTGGCCCCTTGGTATACAGAAGAACTACGGGGGCTTAAGTGGTAAGGTAGATGACTAGAGGACAACTGGAGAAAGACTTGACTCAAATCCAACAGATTATGATGTAGAGTGTATTTGAAGATCTATACTCAGGCGATACGTGTGGCAAAGAAGTGATTCTTTTCCTCCCATATCGCATTTGCAAGCTCACGTCCAGCAGAGTTGTTCAGGGTTGTGAAGAGGCTAATGTGCGCCCCTTCCCCCTTGAATCGGTACTTGGAACCAACAATTACTTGCTGTGATTTCTTGTGTGTGGACAAAATCTCTCATATTCAGGCCGACTTAGATTCAAACTCCACAATTGTTACAGAGTTTGATGCCAAGGTGTCCAGGGGCTCCTCTTATGTGACAATCCTGGATCAATTTCAGTTTGTGGCCCCTGAAGATGTGGACAAGTTGCTCGGAATGGTGCAACCTACCACCTGTCGTCTTGATCCTTGCCCAACTGGCAGGGAGGCTGTTGTAGAGGGCCTGGTAGAGATAATAAATGCTTTTCTGAGGGAGGACAGGATGCCCCCTTGTCTGAAGGAGGCAATCATTAGACTGCTTCTGAAGAAGCCTGCCTTGGATCCCTCAGAGTTAACCAATTACAGGCCTGTTTCCAACCTTCCATGGCTGGGCAAGGTGGTAGCCTCCCAGCTCCAGGGGGTCTTGGAGGAAACTGATCATCTATACCCATGTCAAACTGGCTTTCGGGTGGCTATGCGTTGGAGACTGCCTTGGTTGGCCTGATCTCCAATTGGGAATTGACAGAGGGAGTGTGGCTTTGTTTATCCTTTTGGATCTCTCAGCAGCTTTCAATACTATAGACCATAGTATCCTTCTGGAACATCTGAGGGGATTGGGGGTGGGAGGCACTGCTTTGCAGTAGTCCCACTCCTACCTCATGGGCAGATTCCAGATGGTGTCCCTTGGAGACTGTTCTTCAAAATCTGAACTTTTGTATGGTGTCCCAAGGGCTCTATATTGTCTCCAATGTTATTTAACATCTACATGAAACTGCTGGGAGAGATCATCAGGAGACGTGGTGCAGGGTGTTATCAGTATGCTGATGACACCCAATTCAACTTTTCCATGTCAACCAATGGTTTCTCCTTTCTCTAGTTTTCAGAACAACTGTGCAGATCCTTTCTCTTCTGCATACATCAGTTTTCTGTCTGCCAAATAGATAGGGATTTTACAACTTGTATCTAGGTTTATAAATCTCTCCCTTTCTTTAATCAGGTTGCTTGTAGCACCTGAGTCAATGCAAATGTCACTGCTGCATTTCTCAGACTTAGCTTCCAAAACTTTATCTGTTCTTGCAATGTATATCCTTTTCTTATTAGCTTTAGTCCCTGATTGCTTTTAAGTTCTGTACTCGGGACACTTATTCTGCAAGTGTTTGGGGCTTACACAGATAAAGCATTTCTTTGCAAGGTTCTCAATGCATTTTCTTCACTTTCCCTTGGCTGCCTATCATCCCTTCTGAGCAAACCAAAGTCCTCTAGATGGTTAATTACAAATTGTAAGTCTGCATCCTCCTTGGCTTCCAAGGCACTAGTCACACTATTACAGTAATGTGGCAAACTATTCAACAGCAATCCTATCAAAACTGCATCTGTCATGAATAGCTCCAGAGCTTGCAGTTGCCTAGATATTTTTAAAATTTCATTTATGAGCTTGGACAGACTTTCTCCTTCTCTAAGTCTTTTATTGCTCAGTTTTCTTACTAGATGCACTTGGGAAACCACAGATTTCTTTTTATATTCTTCTGAGTTTTTATATCCTTCTGAGTATCCCACATATTCTTTGCATTTTCTTTGTCTCTTAGATGCACTAAGATTGGGCCACTCACTGCAAGCAAATCATTTCTGACACCTTTTCATCTGCTCTGTCCCTTTCTTTCTGCTTCTTTCCTGCATCTGCAGGATGCTGGGTGTGGTTGGAGAACACTGCCAAGTCCATGAATCTTGAGGAGCATCTCCATCTTGGAAATCCAGAGCTGGTACTCAGGACCTTGCAACTTTTCAATCATCTGGAATTCTTATGCCGTCAATTTTCAAAGCTTTTCTCTTTGCTTTGCTTTCTGTTTAACTCTCTAGGCTTTTCTCTTTTATCCACTGGCTTCTGTGCCCATAACACTTTGCAGGGGAAGAATGGCAGTTCAGTCCACAAATAGCAGAGCAAAACCAGTTTAGTCAGAAAGCAGCAAAGCAAGAGGTCTGTTCTTTAAGTTTGAAGAACAAGAAGGATTTATTTAGAGGTTATAAAAGGATAGGAAAGCTGAGCTCAAGGATGAAAGGGGAGAGAGACTAAACAAACATATATCTCTGGAGAGACAAAATGGAGACTAACCCTGGAAGAACAAAGAAAGGAGGAGTCCAGCACTTTTATCCATGACTCTACCACCCCCCTGGTGGTCAGTATGAGACACTGCAGCTGAGAGCTGATGCTGCCAGGGTCCTAGCTCCAACAAATAGAATTATCTATCTACAGAAGGCTGATGACTGGGTAAGAAAGAAATATATGAATTGCTTTGCTCACATGGTTGCTTCATTCATACACAAAAATACCCATATCATTGTGGGATCACACCACTAAGGAGCTATCCTCAGCCCTCCACGCCATGTGTAAAGGGAGGCTGTTTTACTGTTCAGGGATGAGCCTGAACCCTCTCAGGCAGCCAAAGGCGGGGTGGTGAGCAGTTCAATTAAAAAGCAGTTAAGCAGGTTCTTACCTGCTCCTGTGCTGCCCCACTGTTTTCCCGGGTGCTGTGCTTGCTCTGCAAAAGGCCACATACAGCTGTGGCATTGTTCCCTGCAGCCTGCACATGGTATCAGCACACACATGGCCATTGTGTATGTGCAGTGGCCATTGTGTGCTGATGCTGCACACAGGCTGCAGGGAGCAGTGCCACAGCCTCGCATGTCCTTTTGTAGAGTAAACCCCTGGAAACGTGGTGGGGCAGCATAGGAGGATGTAAGGGCCTGCTTATTTGCTTTTTAAGGGACTGCTCCCCACCCTGCTGAACTGGTTTGGTTGTGGGCACCTGAGCTTAAAACCACAGTACTAGAAGCTCAGTTGGAATGTATACCAAGAAGGAGGAAAGGTATCACCAAGTTCAGGAAGATGTCAGCATGGCTAAGAAGTAGAGTCAGGGAAGCTATAAAAGGGAAGAAGACTTCCTTCAGAAAATGGAAGTTGTGCCCAAATGAAGAGAACAGGGAGGAACATAAACTCTGGCAAAAGAAATGCAAGGAGACAATAAGGGATGCAAAAAGAGAATTTGAGAAGCATATAGCTAGAAGTGTCAAGGGGAATAACAAAAACTTCTTTAAATATATTAGAAATAGAAAACCTGCCAGGGAGGTAGTTGGCCCCTTATATGATGAGGGCGTGAAAGGGATTATTAAGGAGGATATGGAGATTGCAGAGAAGCTGAATGAGTTCTTTGCATCTGTCTTCACGGTAGAGGATACTGACCATATACCCTCTCCAGAATTGTGTTTTTCAGGTTTAGAGGCTGAGGAACTGGGTGAATTTGACATAATACGGGAAGATGTTCTAAACTGTCATGAAAAGCTAAAAATTACCATATCTTAAGAAGCAAATTGTAGAACTGGAAAAGGTACAGAAGAGGGCAACCAAAATGATCAGGGGCTTGGGGCTCCTTCCTTATGAGACTAAGCTACAGCATCTGGGGCTCTTTATCTTGGTAAAGAGGCGACTAAGAGGAGACATGATGGAGATGTATAAAATTATGCATGGAGTGGAGAGGGTAGACAGAAAGAATTTTCTCTCTCTCTCTCATAACACTAGAACCAGGGGTCACCCCATGAAACTGAAGGTTGGGAAATTTAGGACTGACAAGCAGAAATATTTTGCTTTCAATACCATTTGCAGGGAAGCAACAGAAGGAGAGAGGGCATGCACATACCTCTTGCCTGTGGGCTCCCCAGAGGCATCTGGTGGGCTACTGTGTGAAACAGGATGCTGGACTAGATGGGCCTTCTGCCTGATCCAGCAGGGCTGTTCTTATTTTCTTATGTTCTTATGAGCTGGTTTTGCACTTCCCTAAGGAGGCACCAAATCGCTTCATGCACTTCCTTAGGAGCAGATAGCCATGCTATCTGACTGGAAAGCTGAGATGGGCGAACACCTCCATGTTCACCTTGAAAACACATTTCCTCTTTTTGGTGATCAATCCCTTTGAACAATTGCAAAAAGTCATTTGGCTCAGAGTTCTTTTGGAGGGGTTAGTGGTGGGAGAACTTAGATATTTTCTGAGTTAATCTAAGTTGAGCAGGGGAAAACTTACCTCTCTCTGGGCAAGTTCTGAATGTTTGTTTTGTCTTGTTCAAAACGATTGCAATTGCAGAGGTGCAATCTGTGCATTACAATTTGTCAGTTTATAAAGTGGGGTGAACCCATTTAAAGCAAAGCATAGACCGGTAGAAAAGGGAATGCTTTACCCTTCACTTACGCATACTTTACCTTCTGAAACTATTTCTCCACAGCCATTTTTCTCCTGGTGGCACTCAGTATTAGAAGACGTGATCCCTGCTGGGAGGAAAACTAGCTGGAGAAAATACAATTTTGAGAGAGGAAGCATGAAGGGCAGAGGCATCCCCCCACCCTCCCACTTATGCTGACTTTTAAATACCCCTCATCCTCTGCATTATATGAAAGCAGCACCAACAATTAACTTTGCAACACATCTAAGTTCCACCATAGGTCCTTCCAGTTGGCAAGAGATTGCAGGCTTTCAGCGGCCGGCACAATCTGACTGGCCATACATTCACTTCTATTTGCGCTCCTTCCTAGTGCATTCTTCTTCTTTGGCCACATGGCAAAGAGGGAGCTCACACAATTTTGGCAGTGCCACCTGCCAGCCAACTCTTGCATCCAGTGATTAACCCACTCCTTTTCATATGACTAATCTTTTCCATACTACTAGCCTGATGACTGTGGATTAATCACTGAATGCAATAGCTGGCCAGCAAGTGGTGCTGCCACGATTGCATGGGCTCCCTGCTTGTCATGTGGCCAGAGAAGAAGAAAACAGCACAGAAATACCTCCTGCAATGTGTGTATGGCCAGTCAGACTGAAAGCCAGAAATATATTGTCCCCTTGAAAGACCCCATGTAAAGAACAGTTTTGATACTGGCAGCAAGTGATGCTCTGGTTTGACTGCCACAGTGAATACCTGTGAGGATTTGTGACATCTGTGGCAGTCATGAAGTGTGCCCTTAAGCTAGAACTTTCTTTCTTCTTATTTTTCTAGCAGGAAGTATTTCTAGTCTGACTATACTGCTGCAATGCTCACAAGGGGAAAACCTCTGTTAAATGACCAGTTTCATTTTGAACCAAATTCCTACAAACTCTTAAGAACATTGTACAGCATAACTATTTTTTTGTTCTTTTGTTTTCCTCATTAAAAGAAGCAAGGTCTGTTGCCCCAGAAAAGGAAACGGGAAAAAAAAGAAAACCTATCACAATCTTCGCCTACCCATCAGCCTCGTGCCAACAGAGATCTTTTAACTATCATGCTGTGTAGTTCTGAACTAATCCTGCCTTCCTAAGAAAACGTTGATAGATTTCAACATCCCTTGATTTCCCACCCAGTAGTGATAATTGTGGCAGAAAGATTTTTGAGGTTGTGGGAGAAGGGGGGGAAATCCCATTAAAGTAAGATGTATTGATCTCTATAGCAGGAGGCCTTATCACAGCTGACACTATCTGCAGTTACAAAAATGGCTTTTAACCAACCATAGAATAGTTAGCGCATATAAGTGGAGAATGAATATATATATATATATATATATATATATATATATATATATATATATATATATATCTCCACATAATATACATATTGTAATGTGAAATTATAGATTCAAACAGCTTGGCATTTCTCTCTCTCTCTCTTTGTGTAGTACATAGTACTTTTCTTTCTAATTTTGATTTCTGAGGTTTTGTTTTAAAAAATGGAAAAGGAGGGAAAGAACTCAAAGTTAATTCCAGTTTATTGCAAACACATGGGATACCTTAGTCAGGGGGAGGGGGTGGAGAAGCAGATGGGGATTCTTCAAGGCTGCACTATACCATATGGCACTTTCTGTCTTGTGCATTACAGTATACTTCAATATTCTCCATTTAAATAGAGCACTAAATTTGAGATAAGGATGCCTTTGCTCCTTAGCTTCCCTAAGAAGTTGTCATGCTTTTAGTCTGATTTATATTCAGCCTGAACCGCAAGGTGTTTGAGAGGGATTGCTACTGAATGTTCACCATGCGCCAGTCATGTTGTAGGCACTACCTGGAACACAGAGGTGGCATTGTAGGAACGTAGGAAACTGCTTTATAACTGAGTCAGACCATTGGTCCATCTAGCACAGTATTGCCTATACTGACTGGCAGTGGCTCTGTGATCTGCCTAGGTATGGATCTACTCAGTAATCGAGTGTGCTGAAACCTTGTACATCTCCTTGACTTCTACGAAACAAAGGCACCGTGGAAATAAATAAGCCAGCCAGCCAAGGTCCACTGCAGAAGTTAGGCCTGTACACATTTGGATTTAAAAATTCTGATTTTATCTGAAATGGCCCCAAATCGGTAAAAATTGGTAAAATCCGAATCCAATTTTTAAAAAATTGGATCAATAAAGTTGGAATTAATTCTGAAATATCAAAATTAATTTTGGAAATACTTTGGAATTATAAAAATAGAATAGGACTTTCCCCCATAGAGGTAACTGGGGAAATTGGAACAAAAATCACTAAAAATAATTGGTTAGTCCTAGAGCCTTGACACTTGCCACACATTTGGGGAAGGAGGTCAGGGCCTCCTGTAGTGAATTAGAAGAGAACTGATCAATCTGAGTTTTGGTGAACCTTTAAAATTTTGGAAAAATGGCTAAAAGTAGTCAAATCTGGTTTGTTTCAAAACAGAACTGTACAAAAACTTCTGAAACTGAAGACCCTCCTTGGAGCATAATTCTACCAGTATGTGGAGGAATCTGCCCTTTGCCTTCATGAAAAGGGGTAACAGCATGCCCCTCCCCCCTTTCATATTTCCAGAATGGATGGGCATACAGTTATGTAATCTGGCACACATGGTGTCCACATTCTCTGTGTTCTTTTTTCTCAAACATAACTCTATGTCCCCTTCCCCCAATAACTCTATGTTATTTTTTTTAAAGGCATGGGTCCACTCCCTGATGTTTGGTTAAATTTTTGAAATTTTTCTTGAAATGGATAAAAATGGTGAAATCTGGCTTGTTTCAAGAAAGAACTTTACAGAAAGCTCTGGATCTGAAGCCCTCCCAAGACCATCATTCCAACCCCCCCCCACCGCCATGTTGAGGAACAAGGACATTCCTTTGATTTTATGATCTTAAAAAATAAAATCAAAGGAATGACCTTTTTCCTCTACATGAGGGTGGAATGATGGTCCAAGGAGGGGCTTCAGATTCAGAATTGTTTGTAAAGTTCTAGCTTGAAACAAGCCAGATTTAACAATTTTTAGCCATTTTAAAAGAAAAATTTCAAAAATTCATCAAAAATGAGAGCAGTGACCCACAGCTTTGAATAAAATAACAGTGTCTTGCCAGTGTGGACTTCAAGCTGGTGGAATGATGGTCCAAGGAGGGTGTTCAGTTTCAGAATTTTTTTGTAGAGTTCTAGCTTGAAACAAGTCAGATTTCACCATTTTTAGCCATTTCTCCCCCCAAAGAATTCAAAAATTCACTAAAGATCAGAGGATTGACCAATTCTCTTCAAATTCACTACAAGGGTCACTGAGCTCCTTCCCCACATGTGTGGCATGTTTAAAGGCTCTAAGACCAACCCAGTGATTTTTGGTGATTTCCCCCCAAGTTCCTCTTTGACCACTATGGGGAAAAGCCAAGTTTAAATTGCAATTCAGAGTCAAATTCCAAATCTGCTCTGATATCACTAGAAACCAAGAATCTAAATCTGATATTGAAGCTGTTCTTATGAGCAGCCAAATCCAGGCTTGGCTGCCTGTGAGAACTGTCAGGAGCCTAGGGCTCCTGGCAATGCCTCAGCTGCAAACCCACCTAGTGAGCCCTCCTCGTAAACAAGGTTAAGGGAGAGAGCGCTCCTACCACCAATCCTTTGATCATCAGCATGGAAGTTCTTTGGAGTCTTCACCACCCACTCGCTCTTGGCAATCATGAGAATCTCCTCATTGTCAAGTTTGGATCAGGTTGAATCCAAATCCAAATCCAAATTTTCTGAACACACAAAAGCCTGGCAGCATTATTGGCCAATTTCTGGTGGAATACCTTGTGCTTTCTGGTTTTTGGGATTCTTGCAAAGAATGCTGGATTAAGTGGCCCTTGAGTTGATCCAGGAAAACCTTTGTTTTGTTATATTCAATGTAGCAGTAATAGTAATAACAATTATTGTTGATTGGGTCCTCCGTTTGCTTAAGAGCTTAATAATGGGAAAATAGGTGATGGATTTAAGGCCAGAGCAACTTTTGTAGCTACAATGTGGTTAACTGCAGGTGGGCACGCAGGTATTGGGATCACTTGTATATCATCAGTAAATCTAACAACAAAATTTTCTCAAGCTCCTGAATTGTTTAACCCCTCTCAGATTCAGGAGTTGGGAAGGCAACTGTTTGAGTTTTGATTTGTATGTAATAGTCTCATAAGTATGAAATACTGCTGCCTCCTTTTACTCTTAGTTATGTATTTTTAGTAGTACTTTCAGTACCTTTATCTATGTTGAGGAGGACTTTTTAAAATTTATTTGGTTTTATTGTTTGTAGTAGAAGTTTTATTGTTTTCTCTTCTACATTTGTTTTAATCTCATGCTGGTCGCTGACCGAAATAAAGAGATTTGATTTGATTTGATTTGATTTGATTGTTGATTGATCATGAAGGAGTTACATACTCATGATCACTTGCTACTGATTCATTCTCCTTTAAGTATTATGAAAGCTCTAGTACTCTTGCTTTGTAA
Organism: Hemicordylus capensis; assembly: GCF_027244095.1. Lineage (NCBI taxonomy): Eukaryota > Metazoa > Chordata > Lepidosauria > Squamata > Cordylidae > Hemicordylus > Hemicordylus capensis. The sequence goes on from NC_069657.1 coordinate 317,903,457, forward strand.
AAGAAAAAGGGCTGGTTCAAATGAACAGTTGTCCCTCCATGTTTTAATGTCTGGGGGAGGAGAGCTGGTCTTGTGGTAGCAAGCATGACTTGTCCCCATAGCTAAGCAGGGTCTGCCCTGGTTGCATATGAATGGGAGACTTGATGTGTGAGCACTGCAAGATATTCCCCTCAGGGGATGAAGCTGCTCTGAGAAGAGCAGAAGGTTTCAAGTTCCCTCTCTGGCTTCTTCAAGATAGGGCTGAAAGAGATTCCTGCCTGCAACCTTGGAGAAGCCGCTGCCAGTGTGTGAAGACAATACTGAGCTAGATAGACCAATGGTCTGACTCAGTATATGGCAGTTTCCTATGTTCCTATGTTCTGGGCAGCATCAAGAATGTGCCTGGCCTAACATCACTCACAGATGTGCCGACATGGCACATCCTTTAATCACATCTGAGGGGTGTTCATCAGAATCATCCCCTACATGCACTAAAAACCTAAAAACAGGGTATTGTAGTGTATGTAGAGGGGCAATTCTGATAAACATTCCTTACACATGGTTATAGTATGTGCTGAAATTGCACCAGTACAGCCTTGAGTTACATTAAGCCAGGCTCATTCTCACCGCAGCTCAGACATTAATGTGTATAGGGGGCTGCTGTTCATTTGAAGTGACCCAAAGACATGAGTGGAGCACAGGTTTCAAAGACAAAATGTATCTGTTGGATATGTATTTAATATATATCTTGTTTTTTCTGTCACTGCCCCCCCCCCCCACAAGCATACAAAGGGAAAGGCAAAAAGAGGGCAAGATCAAGGTGTAATGAGAATTGACGTAGGGAAGTTTATTATTACCAGAAATAACGTAAAATGATATCACAATAGCGTATGACATAAGAAAAACACATGATATAATATGATAAGAATACAAAATGAAAGATTCAACGGGCTATGCTTGTAAAGGGGAATCCGGTGAGGACTTACAAGCAAAGGGGAATCCTGTCTTTAAAAAGCTTCTAAGGGCGGCTGGGTGTGGTGGCAGTGAGCGGGTAGCTCTTCTAAAGCCCCGGCTCCCCGCAGCAGCATGGCCCACATGACAACAGCATGGTTCCAGACTTCGCACATGCTCAGAGGCCATTTGCGTGACCATGTGCATGCGCAGGGGCTGGAACTGCACTGCCGCATGGGCCATGCTGCTGGGGGGAGCACCGGGGTTTAGAAGAGCTGGCGGCACTGGTGCTAGTAAGGTGCCCTCTTGCCCCACACCCCCAGCCAACCATAGAAGCCTTTTAAAGGCAGGATGCTTTTAAAGGGGACTCCTCAATGGACTCCCCTTTACAAGCATAGTCCCTTGAACTGGTTGCTGAACTGGTCCGTAATGGACTGGGCCTGGTTCACTTTGAATTCGGACCAGCTGCTTTTTGGGGGGAGGCAGGTTTGGTTCAAGTTTGAACTGTTCAAACTGGGCCGGTTTGAATCGAACCTGGTTTGATTCTAACTGGTTCTGCACAACCCTAGTTACGCTGGATGGCCCACAAATATGCATGTGTGCACAAACTCTTTGGCTCTCACATGACATTCAACATTTATTCCTGTACCCACTGTATATATAACCTACATACCAGAAACCTATATGACCTTACCCTTAAATGTTTGTGTGAGGAACTTGGATAGTCTGAAGAGGACAGGAGTTAGTGTAAAGGAATAAGGGAATGCAGGAGCAAATCCCAGTGCTTGACATGCAGACTAACACTGCACTAGTGCAAACATGTTGCACTTGCTGGTTCTGCTAAGCCATGAGTTTATGTTCCAGACCAGTGTTGCATCGGTGTGGCAAGGTGAGCTTGTGCCTGTGGTACCTGTGGCACGTCTCCTGCAGCAAACACTTTGTATAGCTGATGCAGAGAAGAAAGTTCTCAGCAACTATTGACAGCATAGAAGCCCTGGGCTCAGTTATAATCTGTAATGTAGACAGAAAGAGAAGACTCAGATTTGATCATAGTGTTTTGAGCTTGTTGGTAGATAACAATATTTCCCACAATGACAAATAGGTGTGTGAAACAGGAGGGTTTGGACAGAAAGATAAGGAGCTTTATCTGTACTGTATTCTGCTTGTAATGCTGGTGATGTATTCAGGGGGAAATGTAGTATGAGGGAGAGTGAAGTGTAATTATGTGTGGATCACTGCCACATAAATGTGTAGGAGCGATGCACTGAATTAGAATGGCTTTCTAGAAAGTTTCAGAGGGAAAACAACTGGCAAAGGTTGAGCAGTCCCTTCCATCCCTTCCTTGGTGCAAATCACCATTTCCCAGAGCACTTTGCAAGGGGCCCTTGGGACGTCATTACATGAAGTGTAATGTGTAGTTTGCTCTGAAGTCCATATCTTTTGACCACACAACATTGTTGTGTTGGTGAGTGTGTTGTGTACGTTGCATATGCTGGAGACCACAAACTTCTTGCTAGAGATTTTCCCACTCCTCACTCCTTAGAACTTGTCAAAACTTGGATTTCCAGTGGACCACCATAGTACCTTCTTTGGTTTTACTACCACTCTAACAAACTTGCCTGCTCTTATATTGCCAAGGTTTAGGGGCATTTGCTGCTTCCAATCCAAGCAACTATTATTATATGTTGGCAGAAGCACCAGAACAGGATGGCACCCAGCAGAGTCCTGGTACCACTCAACTGTCTTCAAGGTGGTCTCAGTAGGAGGTCTGAGGAATCCCGTTAGAGCCTGACTGATTCATTCAGCGGCAGTGTTGTAATGATAAGTCCTTCGATTGCCCCCTCCCCAAGCTTGTATGAGCCAGAAGGCTACAGGACTTTCTGGCAGGACAAACTTCTACAGAAGTTTAATGAGACAAATGACAAGTCATTATTGTGAACACTAAAGTTACATAATAAATGAATTTCTGCTCAAAAATCTATCAGAACATTTTATGACCTTCTCTTTCATAGCCTTTGAAGCCTTCCATAAAAAAAATATGTTTACTGCTGCTTCAGATGATAAAGTCAGATTTTAAGGCAGGGGCTAGAGAGCTTTAGAATGTTTTTCTCTGTATTTTGTCTACCACATTTTGCTACTCTAGAATCCAAACAAGGATGAAGCGAAGCGTGCAAGTCATAACCAAAAGGCCCATCTTAAAATATGACATACTGCAATTTTACCTTTCCTGAATGAAATAAGATGTTACTTTCTCAAAGACTGATGGATTACATAAAATGGAAAGGAAGGTCATCTTTCCAAGTCCTCTGCATCAAGGCAAGAATTTAAACACCCCTAGTAATGTAATGTTGCATGTTCCTCACTTCTCCATGTGCTAAGAGTTCTAGGGGAAGCACAGCCTGGGTTGTTTTCTGTAAGAGGAGCACAGAGAAAGAGAGAGTATGTGCCCTGGGATGTTATGGAATCTTTGTCATATTTGCATTATTTACAAGCAATGACATGCAGTGAACGTGGAGGCAAACAACAAATGCTTCTACAGGGAGGCAGATCTACTACCCCTATCAGATTTCCAGAGAGAGGTGAGGTCCCAGATCCCCATGATGCTTTACAGCTCTCCCTGCATTTGGATCCCTGTCTCACTCCAAGCCCCCCATCCTCTCTCCCCTCCCCTCCCCTGGGTCACCTTCAAGCTCTAATATCTATCTGATAGATTTCAAATGGGGCTTACTTCCAGCTAAGTGTGCATAGTATTGCAGCCTAAAGCAGGAAGTGGAGACAATTGTTCCAGGAGATAAATGGTGCTTGTTTCTATGCAGGCAGCAGATAGCATGAATAACAAACATGTGAGCTGCTCACTAGATAGGCCAGTTGAACAATATATCAATGTGGATTCCAGTGAGATTTGGCTTACCCATAGGACACCAGTCCTGCATGGTTCCCAGAAAATTAACTACTGGCTGCCCTCACAGCTGCAGCTGCCAGTCCCAGATAGGCAGCTACCTATGGCAGACCCACTTGGGCCATCTTTTAATCTGAATGCCAAAGAAGGAAAAGGATTGCTAAAGAACGACAGTGTCATTTTTTCTCCCTTCTCAGCAGTTTGGCAAAATGGATGAGCTGAATATGCCCCAAATTTTATGAAAATGGTGTAGGCAAGAATAGAATATCCCCATGGACATTAGCTAGTCTAGGCAGGGAGAGCAGTGGTGGCATTCTTGGTGGTGCTATGCTTGAGAAAATAAAGTGTCACATATACTGACTAGCTAATTCTTAGTAATTTTAAATTTTGAGGGCCAAATATGTTGATTAACTTCATAATGGATGATTTTTTTAAAAAGACCGAACCTGCTGGTAGTTTGCATGTGAAATTGACTGCTTAGTTGGGCGCACAGCTATGGGAACAAAATTTCTCTTTTCTAATTGCACTATGCACTCCAATTATGCTTATAATAGCATTTTTATATATTCATTTTTACATGAAGTTTTCCCTCTGTGACAAAAACACAAGCTTTTGGGAAACTAATGGGTTTGTATATGTAGATTATGGGCCTTATTATGGAGAGATCTTTAACTCCACCTATGCCAAGAGTAAGTCTGCTTGACTTGAATGCACCTAGGACAGTCTGTATTTTGAAACTGCCATCATCCAAAGAAAATATGTCTCATAAACATGGTGAAAATGAAATAATGTTTCACTAACCCCATGCAGAGCAGTGTGAACAATAGTTCAAAAGAAAGAAATTTTGGATTCTATATCGTTCAAATACTAAATGATCCTGACACTTCACCAGAATTCAGTGGATAATGGCTCTTTAAGTATTTTCTATATGAGGTCCTGGTGCAGCTCTTTCTCTAAATGTAATTTTGTTAAAAGCCATATTTCTAGCCGAAAAAATTATACTATTATTTCATTGTTATGAGCATCAGCTTCAGGATAAGCTTTGCTGGCTACCATAAAACTGCCTAGAATAAAGTATACTAACTCCCAGGGAAAGTGTAAATTTTCTTATAATTACAGATTGATTCTGGTTTTCTAACCTGCTTGAAGGCACAGAGAGAGAGAGAGAGAGAGAGAGTGTAGGGGAAGCAAGCAAGCAGTGCTGTCAGCTGTAGCTTCAGATAGGGATGTGCACAAAATTGACTTGGCCTGTTTGGTTCGAATTCGAACCAGCATCAGACCAGGGTGGGTAGGTTCAGTTTTGGTTTTGCTTGAACCCTCTTCCGCTGTTTGGTTTGAATTTGAACCCAATCTGAACCAGTTCTAAAAGGTTCTACATTGGGTATAATGAGACTTGAACTGGCCCGTTATTCCCCATGCAGAGCACCTAGGAGCACAAAACTGGGGTGGGTGGTAGGCACCTAGGGTTGCCTACCACCCATCGAACCCCAAAACAATTAGACACTAGTGCGATATTTAATGATTTTATGAAGCTTTCCCCAATTTTTACATTTCTTCCATAGGGAATAATGGGGATTTGAGGCAGCCCCATTCCCCCCTTGAGGGGGTGCCTGCACACCCCAAAGTGGGTTTGGGGGCATGGCAGGTTGTGCCACAACTCCCCCCAGGGAGCCTCAAGCTGGTGGGGTTTATGGTTTTCCCCCAGGAATTTTTTCATTTCTGGCCTCTTAACAGTCTATCAGAGTGGATTCTCTGGGGGGGGTGTGTGCGTGTGTGTATGAAAAATTCTTCACAGGAATTCATGAGAGAACTCATACAGCAACCAATAATCCAATTTGTGTTTGGACTTGCTGCTGTATGAGTTGTCTCAATGAATCCCTAATATGAAGAACCTTACACACACACACACACACACACACACACACACACACACACACACAGATTTTTAACAAGTTTTTGAAGTTTATGCATCTTTTCTTCCCCTAATGCTCCACTTTGGGGGTACCAGGGTGCAAATCGCTTTTCTGCCCCAAATCTGCCACAAAGACATGCCAACTTCAAAAAATCACCCCTTTGCTCAATATCTTTGAAATCTGGGTGGTAGCTTCCTTGCACTCATTGGGCACCACCATCCACCACAACCCGCTCTGGGTCACCCTAGTGCCACCCCCTCTTGGGAGTTATAACTAAGACTGCTGAAATCCCCACTCTTCTCTATGGGAAAAGGTTTAAAGACACATAAACTTCAAAAATCATTAAAAAAAAATCATCCCTTTCCCCAATTCCTTTGAAATCTGAGTGGTAGCTTCCTTGCACCTATTGGGCACTACCACCTACCACAACCCGCTCTGGGCTACCCTGATGCCACCCCCCTGGAGCTATAAGGCTGCTGAAATCCCCATTATTCCCTACAGGAAAAGGCTTAAAGACATGCCAACTTCAAACATTCTTTAAAAATCACCCCTTTGCCCAATTTCTTTGAAATGTTGGTGGTAGCTTCTACTCATTGGGCACTACCATCCAACCCACTGTGGCCACAAAATGAGGTCCAAATCCCCAAATCTTTTCAGGTCTGGATCTGGGTGATTTGTTTTGTACCCAAATCTAGGCAACTGAGCACAGGGGCGATTTGTTCTGTCTACAAATTGCCTGAATCAGCTAGATTTCGGTACAGATCATTTTGTACCCGAATCAGTTTGCACATCCCTACTACATATGTGTCTGCCATCCCCATACAGAGGTCAGGCCATGCAACTAGGTCCTCTACACAATCCTGATTAGGTCATAAACTGGTTCATGGCTCTGCACTCTCATGGGCAAAAAGCACATTTCATTTAGAACCTGGTTCTTAGCAGTTACCTACTTGTAAATGGGACTTGAAATTTAAATTTAAAGCTGGTAAATATCAGATGGCGGCCTCATCTATTTAATTATGAATGTATCTTTATCTACATTATTTTGTGCAGAAAATGAGTTTTCCTTATTCTGAACAAGATTAGTAAATCTTACATCAGATATACAAGTCCTAGAACAAGGTTTCAAAGCATATATTCTTGTTTCCTATATGCAACTTGAGTGGATTTACAAATCCCGGTTTTGCAGCTAACTTGCAGGGAACTGAAGAATACGTCACGGATGTAGGCTCAGCTGTGGGCATGATCAGTTCTGAAAGGCGGCAGCCTACCTCTCCCATCTTATCAGAGCTCTTTTATTTATAAGCGGAAGCTAGCTTATTTCTATCTAGGATTTTCTTCTTGAATATTTGGTTTGTATTATTACAAGTTGTATCAAAGGTTGTGCTCTGCGCATGTTGCCATTTGATTGGGCTGGCAGTGCTGCAAAAGAGGTGCTACCAAAATCAGATTGCAGCTGGCAAATGTATACTGCAGAATGTGTGGCTGTCAAAGAAATGTCTGAGCAACGTATTTTGGGGAAGAAGGAGAAACAACAACAAAAATGCTTATTTTGTACGGGTGTAATATAGTAGCATGCCTATTACTTTGCCAAAGCTAAAAAAGGTCAATGGACACAAGCAAGCTATTGAATAAGGTCTAGTCTACACACACACACACACACACACACACACACACACACACACACACACACAGTGGCAGAATCCTGAGATAAAGCTTGTAATGAGGCTTTAAACACATCTTTGAAGGCTCTTCTTTTCTTTCAAACCTGGATCAGGACTGCAACACAAGTGTAGGGAGGAGGTTTAATCCTCTCCACCCCACCATAAATTATCATCTGAAGCTGCTCTTTGCCCCTAGCATCATCATCTACAGGAAATAACCATTTCAAGGGCAAGTAACAGCTTTGGCGGCAAATTACAGCAGGAAGAAAGAAATCCATTACTTCCACCAGTTCTGATCTGAATGGTGGTCTGCTGCTGCTTTTAGCTTATGAAAAAGAAGAGAAAGGACACGTATTTAAAGTCACATCAAATTTGTCCCTGGAACCTTCATCAGAAGCGTCTTTCCAAATGTGCCTGCCTTACGAGACCATAGCTCTGCCCTTGAAGGGAGACAGCCCTCACAGAATTCCTGGCAGCAAAGGTAGCTGCTCGCCGCCCCTTTCGGTGGCGCGGCTTGTTTGTCCCTGCCCCCTCTCCCAGGAGTGCGCAGGGCCGGAAGCTCACTCCCATTGGCCCAGGCCACTTCCGGGGGCGGGGCCGGAAGGGCCTAGCTGGCAGCACCCTTGCGCCGGCTCAGTCCGCCTCTTGGTTGCAGAGAGGTCGGACGCGTCGGCGTGAGCTCTGGCTAGGCCACGGAATACGTGGCCTGGCCTGTAGAGAGCGGCTCGGCAAGGGGGGAAAGAGCAGAGAGTCGGGCTAGAGGCCCACCTACTTGTCTTTTCGCCGCGCGCCCTGAGCGCGCAAGTGGCAGCAGTCCAACCCAGCAGATGCCGGGCGCCATTTTTTGCTCCCGCGCGCCTCGATCGGGACGGCCTTCGGGTCCTCGGGCAGCCCAAGCGGTGGCGGCCATTGCTGGCCCACACCGCCCCCCCACCAGGTGGAGAGTTGGGCTCGGACGCCCGCCCACCTTATTGGGCCATCTGCCTTGGGGGCTGTAGCTAGGCGCCCTGCCTACCTGGGTGGTGGTGGAGCGGGCCTGGGCTCATTTGGCGGCCTGCTGTGGGGGCTGTAGTTTTGCCCCTGCTGGGGGGCTGCAGTTTGGGGGGCACTTGAGCACCCACCCACCCAGCCCCCAACACTGCAGGCTCGATCGCCTGCCCCTCCCTCCACCGGACCAGCTGGAGAGCCCTGAAGGAGCACAACCACAACCAGCAAGACAGGAGCAGCAGGCTGGGGTTTGACCCGGCTCAGGTTTGGAGGATGTGGTGGGGGTTGGGACAGGCCGGGATAAGGCCTGGGAGGGCAGCTGGGAATCGGTAGGCCCTCGTCCCACCGGGGCAGAGGCTAGCCAATCGGGTACCCCTCACTTCTTCATCAGTCCAACAATCTGGGCGGAGAGCCCATTGGGGAGGGCACCCCTTTGGCTGTTACTTGGCAGCGCCCCCCCAAGGCAGTAGGCGCGTGTGGAGAGTGTGCTCCATGCGCGTCCCCCACGGGAAGAGACCTGCCACAACGCCCAAGGGGCACCCAAGTGAGGTGGAACTGGGGGCCATCAAGGCGCTTATCGCCCAGTTGGAGGCCATAGCCGGGGGGCGGGAGGCTTTGAAGGGAGACGGCGGGGGCCCATCAGGGGTCACATCTACAACGGAAAGGGGAGGCCCCCCTCCTGCCCACCTGCGCGGGATGACCAGGGTAGCAAAGCAAACTAAGCTGATGCAGGGCTTTACCGACCATTTGGCAGCACTCGAGGAGGCAACCGCGATCGTGCCTGGGACGAGCGGCAGTGTGGCAACGGAGGGACCCGGCAGAGAAAGTGGGATGGCTTCAGGATCAACACCAGGAGGCACCGCAGAGGACACGGCTGGTCAGGGTGGTGAGTCCCCACAAGGGGTTTGGCCATGGGGTTTACCATGGGGCCCCCACATCTGGCCCTTTGGGTGGTTTCTGGGCCTGATGAATTGGACATCCCCACACGCAACCTGTAATCAGGTTTGGCAAGGGGGAGTGGGGCAAGTGGGGGCCTGCACCACCCCGGCTCCCGCAGCCCCAGCCAGCAGCGGCAGTGGCCTCGATGGTGGACCGGTCCCTCTGGGTGACCACCTCCTACCGCACATCAAGGAACTCATTTGGAAGAGAGAGTATATAGATGTCTTCCAACTGCTGTTCAAAGAACCCGAGCCTGTGGGCAAGGATGGGGAGCAAGAGAGGGAAAAGGAGTGGACTAAGAGAAAGCCCACTGAGCATAATTGGAATAACTGGGTGTCTGGGTTCACCATATACATGGGCATGGTTACCCAGAAGTACCCCGAGAAGGGCCCAGCCGTCATTAAGTACTTCGACACCATTCACAGGGCATTTATGGATTTTGCAGGCAATTCCTGGGAGGCCTATGACCAGGCGTTTCGAGAACGTGCAGCTAACTACCCGGGGATTTCTTGGGGAAAGCAGCATTCAGAGCTGTGGCTCAGGATCATGATGCCGTCCAGGCTCCTTACCAGGGAGCGCGCTGAGAGCGGCCACTTAATTTCCAGAACCCCAGCGGCGTCAGCGGCATCATCCGCCAGTGCCCAGGGGGTTCAGAGTCCCCTGGTGTGCTGGGCATTCAACAGGGGCAGGAAGTGCACACGGGCACCCTGTAAATTCAGGCACGATTGCGGTTTTTGCAAGGGCCGGAACTCCGGCCTTAACTGCCCGCGTACAAAGGGCTTTAGAGCTGGGGGCGGGGACCACCACGCAGGTGGAGGCAAAGGGCCCTCAGCCTCCCAGGGTGGTGGGGCTGGAAAGGGGCCCCACCCAATTAAGATCAAGGTGCTGTGGAGGCTGCTGCGTGACTACCCGGATAGGGAATGCGTGCGGTATTTGGAAGCGGGCTTCTTGGAAGGCTTTAGGATTCCTTGCCAGCTCCCAAGATGATTTAGTTTTGCCAACAACCTAAAATCAGTGAAAGGGATAGAACAAGTGGTAGCGAGGAAGATCAACAAGGAGGTGGCTTTAGGCCGCGTATTAGGCTCTTTTAGCAAGCTCCCCCTGCAGAAACCGAGAGTATCTCCTCTGGGGGTAGTGCCTAAGAAGGCACCCGGTGAGTATAGGCTTATACACCACTTGTCATACCCCAGGGGCAGCTCTGTCAATGATGGCATACCGGCCAAGCTATGCTCAGTCCGCTACACCTCCTTTGATGAAGCTATGGCAATGGTCCAGGCCTGCAGGCCCGGGGCATTGCTGGCCAAATGCGACATCAAATTGGCCTTCAGGCTGTTACCAGTACACCCCGACGACTTTGACCTGTTGGGGTTCGCGTTCGAGGGGAAGTACTACATTGACAGGGCACTGCCCATGGGCTGCTCTGTGTCGTGTGCGGCCTTTGAGGCCTTCAGCACGATGCTGGAGTGGGCTCTGCACCATAGGGCGCAGCTGAACTCCACGGCCCATTTCCTTGACGATTATCTTTTTGGAGGCCGGGCGGGCTCTAATCAATGCACCACGCTATTAAATGCGTTCGTTACCCTATGCCAGGAGGTCGGGGTGCCCCTGGCAAGGGACAAGACCGAGGGGCCCGCCACTAGATTCACATTCTTGGGCATAGAGCTGGACACTCAGGGGCAGTTGTCATGGCTACCCATGGATAAGTTGGAGGCTTTGAAGGTCCTCTTGAGGGCCTGCGAGCGGGCCAAAAAGGTGACACTGCACCAGTTGCAATCCCTTATTGGGCGTCTCAATTTTGCCTGTCAGGTGGTGGCCCCCGGCTGCCTGTTCTTACGGCGCCTTTGTGACGCCACAACTGGGTGCAGGATGCTGCACTTCTGAATTAGGGTGACCGCGGCCATGAGGGAGGACATGAGGCTATGGTTGAGCTTCCTGGACTCCTTCAACGGGGTTTCCTTCTGGCACGCCTCACATCTCCTTGAGGCCGACTTCCAGGTCCAGTCAGATGCAGCGGGCTGCCTTGGCTTCAGCCTATACCTAAGGGGTAGGTGGTGTGCAGAGCGATGGCCAAGCGACTGGGCAGAGCAAGGAATCATGAGAGACCTTACGTTCCTCGAGCTATTCCCCATAGTGGTAGCCGTGCACATTTGGGCGGACCAATTTCGGAACTCAGCCGTGCGCTTCTGGTGCAATAACCTGGCAATGGTGCAGGTCGTCAACCACCAGACCTCAAGGTCCCCGAGAGTCATGGGTTTGGTACGGGCATTAGTCCTAGCATGCCTGCGCAATAACATACTTTTTACAGCGCAGCACGTGCCGGGAGTAGTGATGTGCCCGGACCGGTCTGGAGGCTATTCTATAAGCCTCTGGACCGGTCCGGACACGGGGTGGTTCGGTTCGGGAAGATGGGGGGTTCCATTAAGGGCGGGGGGAGGGTTTACTCACCCCTCCCGCACTTTCCACTTTTGTCACCGTATGTACTTTAGTAATTGGGCGGCAGGATATAGCCCTGCCGCCGCTTTCTCCCCGCTTGGCTGCTCCTCCGGCTGTAAGAAATCGGGGGGGGGAGGATATCACCCTGCCGCCCCTTTCTCCCCGCTTGGCTGCTCCGCTTAGAAATTGGGCCGGGCGGCAGGATATCTTCCTGCCATCCGTTTCCCCGCTTGGCTGAAAAAGGCTTTGAGATGCAGTATTTGGTTCACCTACGGGCAAGTGGGCTTGCGGTGAGAACCATGGCCGGACACTTGGCAGCCCTGGCCTTCTACGCGAAAGCGAGGTTGCTTCCCGACTACTATGGCGATTTCAGAGTCCGGCACATGCTGGAAGGCTGGGCTAGGGAAACGCCTGCTCAGCCGGACCGGTGCTGGCCTATTACACCTTCTACAGGGCGTTTAGGGTCAGGGAGATGGTCCCCAGGGGGTTAGGCAGCGCAGCAGGAAGGGTCCTGCAAAAATGCGACCTTACCCTGGACCCAGCTTCCATGTCGCTGAGGCTCCGCTTCTCTAAGATGGACCAGTGGGGGAGGGGGCAACTGGTTACACTAGGAAGGGCAGACGGCTACCTCATGTGCCCGGTGCAGGTCCTGAGGGCCTACATTGCGGCAAGAGGCGAGGCGGAGGGGTGCCTATTCCTGTACGCCAATGGTAGCCCTCTGTCCAATACCAGTTCTGGTCAGTGATGAAGAGAGCCTTTCATGTGGCCGGGGTTTCCACATATTGCTTGTCACCACACTCCTTCAGGATCAGGGCGGCATCGACGGCAGCAAGTTTGGGCTACTCAGGCACCGCTATTCGGAGCCTGGGCCGATGGCAGTCGGCGGTCTACCGCAAATATATGCGCTGAGGGCGGGGTGGGGGTCGCTCACCCCCCCTGCCCTCTGCCTCCCTGCGCCAGCAACCCCCACCCCACCCCTACCGCCTCCCATCTCACACGTATTCTTTTTCCTGCGTAGGGACGCGGCCTCTGGCGAGGCGGGCCAGGGTCCTTATCTTGGGCTACTCCTTTATTTTTTGGGCCCTCAAGTGGGAGCAAACCACAGATCCAGGAACACAGCTGGGCCTAGGGCAATGGGCCTCCATCGAGTGGCGCGGGCGGAGGGGAATGCGGAGATCCCAGCTGCTGCCGATGCTCCAGGAATACCTGGAGGAGAATCCGGCACCGGATATCCTGCTCCTGCATTTTGGGGGGAACAACTTGATTAGTCAGTCAGATATTTCACTAGCACGACAGACCGAACAAGATCTCAGGGTGGTTTTGGCGTGGTGCCCAGGGGTGGTCATTCTTTGGTCTGACATCACTCAGCGCAGGGTATGGCGGGGGGCGCTCAAACAGAACAAGGTGGACAGGGCTAGGTGGGGTGTTAATGCGGCTATAGTACGCTTCTTGGCCTCCGAGGGAGGTGGATGTCTCCCACGTGATGACATCGTGTTCTTGCAGCCTGCACTCTACTGGAGTGACGGGGTCCACCTGTCGGCTATGGGCGTGTGGCTCTTTATAGATGATTTGAGGCTGGGATTGGCAACAGTTATACTGGGGCTGTGGGGTGCAGGGCGTTAAGCGAGGCTAACGCCTGCTGTGGCAGGTACAGTGCGGTTGGGGAACTGCTAAGTAAATGGGTGTGGCACCTTAGGTAAGCTTTAAATGAAGGAGGAGGAGCTTATCCCTTGAGGCTTGGCAGCTCAGGGATGCTGCTTGACTCCTACCTCACTTCAGGCGGCATCCTCTTCGTATGGCTGTGCAGTGTCGGTGAGGTGTCATTCTGATGGTGAAAACCTGACGTCAGGTCGGCGAAGATGGGCGCCTCTGCTGCAGAGCAGAGGTCTGCCTGGAGCCAAGTTGCTATCGCCACAGTCTGTTAAGAGGGTGGCCATGGTCTGGCTGGCCTGCTAGGTACCGCACTGCAGGGGACTAACCAATCCCAGCTAATATGCCTGTAACCGAAAACCTCAATAAAGAATTGACTGTTCCTACCACAGCAATGCCTCCACGTCTCCTTGGGGTCTGGGTACAATAGGGCTTTTGTGAGAAAGAGAGAAAAGCAAAAATTCACTTCCCAGTCCCACTACCTGCATGCTGTGCTGTGAGGCGCAGTGCAGCTAGTGTCCTGGTTCCACCTTTGTAAGGCTCAGCTGTGGAGAACGTGGGCCATGGGTTTTAAGCAATTGCAGCCAGCCTGAGAACATTCCTATTAGGAGTGTGCACAAAACCAGAAAACCCGGTTTAGTTTAGTAGAACCATACCCAAACTGAAATGGGCCCAGTCAGGTTTTGTGCATGTCAAGCTGGGCACTGGTCCAGCTTGAGTCTGAACAGGTTCGAGCCCAGCTCAAGGGGGGATTTTTTTTTTAAAGTACCAGGCAGCTCCGGGGGTAATCCGGGGGTACAGCTGCAGGGAGGTCTCTAGCAGTTCGTCCTCTTCCCAACAGCTAACACCTGCCGGCCTCCCCCTGGTTTTAAAAGGGCCTTCGACCCAGTTTGGGGGCCTTTTTATCCCTATGTGCACTGGCGGTGGCCATTTTGGAGGCCACTGTATATGTACACAGGACATTTGCATGCCTGGGTTGCAAATGGCCACTGCACATATGCAGTGGCCTCCAAAATGGCTGCCGCCAGGACACATAGGGCTGGAAAGGCCCTCAAACGGTCCTTTGAAGATTGGGGAAGGGGGGACCACCATAGACCACCCCACTCCAGGCTGCGGCAGTATCCTCCAGCGGTAAGCTTAAAAAAAAATTCCACTCCCTCTTGAGCTGGGCCCAAACTGGTTAAGATTCGAGCCAGACTGGGGTTTGGCTTGATGTGCACAAAACTGGTCTGGGCCCAGCAGCACCCACTGGAGGTGGTGAGTTAATTATTTTAAAATTGTAGAACCCCTGAACTGGCCCTGAACCAGTCTGTGAGGGCATTTCCTGCTCGACTTTGAGCCAAACTGGGCCTTTTCCAGCTTGAGGGTGAGCCCTCCAGCTGGACCAGTTTGAATTCTCAGTGGGCAGACTCAGTTATGCTCTTAGCTAAATTTCCTTTAGTTATTTTCCCTATTATTATGGGAATTTTGAACAGTAATTACTCAAAAATCACTAGATTGATGTTTTTCTATGGTATAGGGAGGTCATCCTAACTTGACGGGTTTGTCAGCCTCTGCATGCTCTAGACAGGACCAATCAAATTTCAGGCTCAGCATATATATAGTCAGGCAACTGTCAGTCAACTCCCCAGTTCCAGTCCTGTCTTGCTCTTAGACTGTGCTGTTGCTTCGAGAGTTCCCTAACTCTTCCGATTTTCAGGCTGTTCAGGCTAGTTTCTACTTCTTTCAACCTTCCCTCTTTCTTCTGTGTGCAAGGAGGGGAAGGGAGTCCGCCATTTAAATCGTTGTTTGTTTTGTTAACAATTTAATTTCGCATGTGAGCGATGGAAGTGTCCCAGGTTGGGGACCATTTGAAGGGCTCTCTCTCTGAGGGACCCCTGTCAGAATCTCGGGGCAAGGATCCCATGGCACTGCCGCTTACTGCCCTTATTCCTCCCGAGCCAAAGGCTTTGCAGTCGGGAGCCTCAGCCTTGCCGATCGGGGCTTCTATCGGAGCCTCTCTTTCGGCTGGGGAAAGCACTGTCGCTACCGTTCTCCCCAAAAAGGCTGCAAAAAAGACCAAGCACCTCAAGGATGAGGGCACAAAGAGGCGAAAGAAGCGCAAGCTCGCTCCGGGTACTCCCCTCAGTGAGCGACTGCAGTTACAGGCGGTTCGTCACCAACAGCCTGTCATTTTCCCGCCTGATAAAGTGCAGGCGGCCATTTTAAGTGCAGCCCCGGCTGCCGAAAAAGCCTCTCCTGTCGTTTTAAAACTTACAGCTAACCAGGGGAAGAATGCAGTTACTGATGTATCAGTGCCCCTGATGCCCGATAGTGGCGATGTTGGTGCCGACGACCCCCCTCGGGGTCTGATGTATTTACATGACCCACCAGCGGGTCCGTTGTTGCCCTCAGCAGCAAATATGGCTCCGATCACTTCAGTGCACCCCCCACTGCCTATGGAGCGCAATTTACCTATGAGTCCAGCAGGGGGTGTTCCTAACCTGCCTGCTAGCAGTGCTTTTCAGGGAATGCATATTTCGCCTGATGTGGCTCAATGGCTGGGGGATTTCATCACGAAACAATGCCTGTCAGTGATCAATCCTTTGTTGGGAGCTACTTCTACCCCGACTGTCCCTGTGGCTTCCGTAACTCTAACAAGACGAGCGCATGCTAGACGCCCTTCATTTTCCTCCTCTCCCAACTCCAGCCCTGCTAGGCAGGCCGTCCCTCATGGGGAGAAGGAGAAGTTCCTGCAAAAACGACAGAAATTTCTTCGTAAGAGGAAGCAGCCCAGGTCATCATCCTCTTTGGGGGAGGTACCTGTCAAGGTTTCTAGGAGGCCAATAAACGTGCCCAATCCTATGCCATCTGTGCCTGATAACCTACCGGTGATCCCGGTATCAACCTTGCCTGTAGTGGTTTCTAGACCGGCTCCACCGCAGCAACCACAGCAACCTCCATTAGGGGGCACACGTCCGACTGATCCCATGTCCTCAGACACGCATTCTTCTAACTCTGAGAAAGAGGAAGGTGAATTATCGGATGAACAGGCACCCACAGAAAAGCCCAGCTCAACTCGGCTTTTTTCTTTATCTGAATATGAGGTCCTCTTGACAAAGGCAAAAAGAGCCATTAAGTATGTAGCACCAGAAACTGGTGTGGCAACTACATCCAGCCTGGACCAAGAGGTTTTTCCCTCAACGGCTGCCTCGGCGGCTACAGTACCTTTTCCTACCTTATTCAAGGATATCATGTTGGCAGAATGGGGCATTCCTAACTCCTCAAAGCCTACTTTGTCTATTCCTAAAAAACTGTATGTTGGTGTTGCACCCTGCTCGCAGAGTTTCGTTTCAGTACCCCAGCGGAATTACATGAAGACTTCAACACACAAGCAAGGTTTTGAACCGAAAAATATATTGTAGAAAAATAAGAGAAAGGCACTCACATGATATTGTAACTCAGTAAGTCCATTCACATGTAGATACATATATACAACAGTCACATATATACAGCGTTCACATGGTCAGCCAGGTGGACCACAGTGTAGCAGCTTCTGCCTACTGTGTGCACTTTGCTCTTCTCTGAGCCTCCTTCTTATACTAGCCTAGGCCAATCACTGCAGACCATTACTTGTAACCAGCCTCACATGTTGCTAGCATTAATCTGGTTGTTTGCAGACTAATCACAGTAATATGATGACTTGCACCTTTTTGGTTAAAGCCATCTTACACCACAACACCTTACAGAGATACATCCTGACATTGTATAACCTACCTAACAAGATTATGTCTATTCTAGCAGTTCCTGTGGTCGATGCTCCAGTGGCGCAACTGGTGTCAGGCGCCTTGTTAAGCAAGGAAGGCGAGGAACACCTGAAGCTTCCTGAGGACAAAAAAGCAGATCACCTACTCCGCAAGACTCATAAGGCTTCTGCCACCGTTATCAGAGCGGCAGCAACCAATTCAATCTTTGCCAGGGCATCTGTCCTTTGGACTAAGGAGTTGATTAAACTCATACCTTCTGAAAATATGGTTCTCCGTCAAGGGGTGAATAAGCTGGCTAAAGCTGCTGCTGTTATGGCAGATTCGTCCCTGGATTGCATTCAACATGCGTCCAGGGCTATGGCTGCGGGTATTGCAATTCAAAGGGGATTGTGGCTCAAAAATTGGCATGTGGACTCTAAGTCCAAAGTCACATTGGCTGCTACGCCTTTCTTGGGTGCAAAATTATTCGGGGAATCTCTGGAACCCCTTCTAATTGATACCAAGGATAAGAAGAAGGCTATGCCGGGTGGTCGTAGAGAATTTAGGAGGTCCTTTCGTGGGAATTTATCCGCCTCGTCTCAATTCCCCTTTCGTTCCAACAGATCCTTTGGTTGCCCTCCGGGAGGTCCATACAGAGACAACGCCAGAGAGTACCGAGGCCAGTCATTCAGACCCGCCTGGCGTCAACCCTGGAACAACCGTGGTAGAGGAAACAACAGATTCCAATCCCGAGGCTCCTCCAACGCCACTGCTCCACAAAATCGTAAGCAATGACGCGATTCTGGTGGGAGGCAGGCTTTTAAGTTTTTCAGAGACCTGGGGAGTAACCTCTTCCGACCAATGGGTCCTCCGTACCGTTCATCAGGGTTACACCATAGACTTTGTGGCGCCTCCTCCCGATTTTTATTTGGTCACGCCAACATCCAGGGTTCGGTTGAAACGCTTACTGATGGATCAGGCCATCCAACATCTTCTGGAGATTCAAGCGATAGAACCTGTGCCATTGACAGAATCATGTGCAGGCGTCTTTTCCTTGATCTTCTTAGTTCCAAAGAAAGACGGCTCATGGCGAGAGATTCTAGATCTGAAGCCTGTCAACCGATATGTCAGGAAAAGATCCTTTCGGATGGAGTCATTGAAGTCAATCAAGGCCGCGGTACGACCAGGCGATTTTTCAGCGTCCATCGACCTATCCGAGGTATACCTTCATGTGCCAATTCATCCTGCCTATTGACGTTTCCTGAGATTTGCATACAACCACAAGCAGTATCAGTACAGGGCCCTCCCATTCGGGCTATCCTCAGCGCCACGCGCATTTACGAAATTGATGGTGGCAGTCATTGCCCATATTCGCCTTCAGGGGATACATTGTCATCCATATCTCGACGACTTACTTCTCAGATCGGCTTCTCGGGCACGAGCTACCAGGGATGTTCGACAGACGGTCCAGATTTTGGGGGAGCACGGTTTTGTTATAAACCGTCAGAAAAGCCACTTACAACCGTCCCAGGTCCTCCATCACCTGGAGGCGGTGTTCAATACTCAGACAGCCACGGTGTCTCTAACACCGGAACACAGAGAAAAACTGTCCTCAGCCATTGCGCCGCTGCTTCACAAATGCAAATGCCCTCTCATGCTTCTCGCCCAGATCATGGGGATGATGATAGCCTCTCTAGAGTGCACACCTTGGGCAAGATGGCACTCCAGGGTCCTTCAGTGGGCTATTCTTCCTGTTTAATCTGCAATTATGGAAAAGAGACAATTATTGGTAAAGCTGAGTCGCAAGGTCAAGGCCTCGCTTCAGTGGTGGCTCTCACCAGCGCTGGAGAAAGGGCTGTCCTTGGACTCACCGACCAAACTGGTGGTCACTTCGGACGCAAGTCTGTCCAGCTGGGGAGCTCATTGTTCCATGTATTATGCCCAGGGATTGTGGTCAGAGGAGGATCTGAGGCACAACATAAACTGGCTAGAATTGAAGGCTGTCCGTCTGGCTCTCCTCCAGTTTCAGAATTTAGTGGAGGGGAGGCATGTCCTCATAAGGACCGACAATGTGACTGCAAAAGCCCACGTGAATCATCAGGGGGGCACCAGATCCAGAGCCTTAATGCGAGAATCAGACCTGCTGTTCGGTTGGGCGGAACTACATCTAGAGTCGATCATGGCAGAGCACCTGAGCGGTCTCGCCAACATTCAGGCAGACTGGCTGAGCCGCCAGTGGCTGGATCCTGCAGAGTGGGCCCTACATCCGATTGTTTTCGACCAAATTGTAGACAGGATGGGGGTTCCTGTGTTGGACCTCTTCGCGTCTCGCAGCAATGCGAAACTAGCCGACTTCTTCACTCGCTTCAGTTGTCCTCAAGCGGCGGGGGTGGATGCTCTTACGTCACCATGGCCTCCGGGTCTACTGTACGCGTTTCCGCCGGTCCCGATTCTCCTGTTAGTGGTAGCCAAGTTGCTGGCAGAAGGGGCAGAGCTTATACTGGTAGCCCCCTACTGGCCTCGCAGGCCTTGGTTTTCGGACCCAGGCCTTGGTTTCCGGACCCCATCCTGTCGATTCACCCACCTTGGCCTCTTCCCTTGAGACTGGATCTCCTTTCTCAGGGGCCCCTCGTTCACCTGGAACCAGAGTGGCTACGGCTTCACGCCTGGAGATTGAGCGGGGGGCGCTAAGGTCTAGGGGTTATTCCTCTCAAGTGCAGAATACTATCCTGGCGGCCAGGAGACCGTCTACTGCTCGCATATATGAGCTCACATGGTCGGCCTTTTCTGCTTGGGGGGCCAAACATTCGGTCCATCCTCCTTCTGCAGGCCTATCGGAGGTTCTAGAGTTCCTCCAGGCCGGTTGTGATATGGGTCTCCGCCCGAATACTCTGCGCAGACAAACTTCGGCATTGTCTTCAGTGCTGAATCTTTCAGTTCCTGATTCGTCGGGGTTGCATCCTCACCTTGCTAGGTTCTTGCGGGGAGCAAACAACTTGGCTCCTCCGCCGGTACACAGATTTCCTACGTGGGATCTCAACAGGGTCCTAAACGCCCTGACTAGCTCTCCTTTCGAGCCTCTCAGGGAGGTATCCTTGAAATTACTATCCTTCAAGGTTGTTTTCCTAGTGGCAATAACCTCGGCCGGCAGAGTTTCTGAATTGGCTGCCTTGTCGGTTCGAAAGGAGTTGTGCATTTTTCAGCAGGACTCTGTGGTCCTGAAACTGGATCCTACTTTCCTTCCAAAGGTAAATTCAGTTTTCCATAGAAGTCAGGAGGTGGTTCTTCCCTCTTTCTGCCCTAAACCGTCTCATCCTAAGGAAAGGGCTTGGCATACCTTGGACGTACGTAGAGCGCTAAAGATTTACATTAACTGTACCAAGTCATTTCGGAAATCTGATGCTTTATTTGTTTCTTTCCAGCCCTCTTCAGTGGGCTCTAAGGTTGCCAAAACAACTTTGAGCAGATGGATTAGGGCCTCTATTAGTCTGGCTTATGAATCCTTGCACTTACCTGTCCCTCTGGGGGTTACGGCTCATTCTACACGCAGTGCCAGCACCTCTGCTGCTTTTTCTGCTCGAGCGCCTCTAGAGGAGATTTGCAAGGTAGCAACTTGGTCCTCCGTGTCGCCGTTTGTTAAGCATTATAAGATTCCGTCTTCTCACTCAGCACAAGCTGCAGTGGGGAGAACAGTCTTACAGCAGGTGGTTTAACCATCCGCTCCCCTCCCATATTCTCTCTGGCTGGGGTATGTCCCGTCAAGTTAGGATGACCTCCCTATACCATAGAAAAAGAAACATTGGTAGACTTACCGTGAAGGGTTCTTTTTCAGGGTATAGGGAGGTCATCCGGCCCTCCCGTGGATGGAGGGTATATAATGTTTGCTATTGGGGAGGCGGGGCGGCTCCCAGGGCGGAGTTTACCTATCCCTTTTTTCTGCTGCTGTTATGGTAGCCCACTTGGGCGTTACTTGTTTTCTGTTACTGTTCCTTTTCTTCAGTCTTATTCTCTAATACAGTCCTGGAACTGGGGAGTTGACTGACAGTTGCCTGACTATATATATGCTGAGCCTGAAATTTGATTGGTCCTGTCTAGAGCATGCAGAGGCTGACAAACCCGTCAAGTTAGGATGACCTCCCTATACCCTGAAAAAGAACCCTTCACGGTAAGTCTACCAATGTTTCTTTTTCAAACCAGCAAAATGCACCAGTCCCAAATGGACCTGAGTCTTTGGACCTGAATGCTAAAAAGACCTCAGACATTTAAAAATATACATTGGGGCTATTTACACGACTGTGTGGGTGGGCAGGCGGGGGGGGGGGGGCAGGCAAGGTTCAAACTACTTCCCCTGATGATTGCTCTTTGTCTCTTCAGTGTGCAAGCCACACGCCTACATGACCGGATCACTATCCGTGCTGCTCCTGGCAGCACAAATCAACAGAGGCTGGGCCTAGCTTTCCTGGCTTCCAGATGTCCCACAAGGCACCACACGACGAGCCTGTCAGCCAAGATAAGGGAGCACTTGTTCCCTTAACCTCTGCTAAGAGCTGGACTTAGGAGTGGGGTGAGGCTGGGCGTGTGTGCCGGGATCTTTGCAGATCCATACGGCATCTATGCAGATCCAGGCTAGGCTGCTCATGAGAACAGCCTCAATATCTGTGGTGAAAAACCGGTTGCCAACACTTTAAAACCTCTTTTTAGGAGTTAAAAAGATAAACTGCTGTATCATAGCCATTTTGCATCGGATTTGCACCAGATTGGTATGTCTTGCCCCCTAGTTGTTGTCTGTATGATTTCAGAGGTATTGGGTGGATACATCTTACTTTATAAGCAATAGAATGTCCGGGGCTTATAATGGTGGAATGTTGAAAACACTCTCATCTTAACTAACTGTGCCAGTATAATAACAACCCTTGGAAAAGAATGTAGCTTACAGGGCAGCTCCTGCAGATGTTGGCCTACAATTCCCATAATCCCTGGCTTTTGACCAGTGTGGCTGGGGATTATGGGAGTTGTAGTCCAAAAACAGCTGTGGGGCCTAAGTTGAGCAGGCCTGGGACAACTGAATTTATCTGAGATAGGTCCTTGAAGTCATCAGCCTGAATCTAGCAGCAGAACAACTTGCTGTCTAGCAACAATCTCGAACTCCGCCTCCAGTAACAACTACTACCGTAAGAAGGCTGAGGCCCTGTCTTAAAGCAGCACTGTTTTTAACACTTCTCACAATACACAGCAGTTCCATCCAAGAAAAATGCAGAAAGGAAAACAAAAGACCCAAGACAGAAGCTTGGGGATGTGAGTAGACAGAAAAAGAGTGGGATGGGGGGATCTATTTTTTAAAGACCTTAACAAACCTTATTTATCCTGCAGCAATTATCTTGGCTGTTAAAATTACACTACCACCATAAACTTATAAAGACAAGCCAACAACTGTCACTGTTTATTTTTCAATAATACATTTTTATCAGTGCAGTGCAGTGCCCTTTGACAAAGTAGGGTCATGAACACCTCCTAAGTTTGTTACAAAAAGTACTGTCAAGATAAACATTGGAAAAGGTTAGCGATGTAAACATCCGACCATAACCTTAGATTTTCTGCATTTTTTTTGCAACATGTTGTTTACGCTTAGGCTTCACTGATCTATTTGTTCAGACTAGAAAGCTGTTACTTGGCATACCGCTGCATTCTGTAAACAGCCCCAGCAACAAACAAGGCTTTAAATAAAATCACTGTGTAATCAGAAGACTCCAATGCATCTTATCACATCTCCTCAAATCCAGGTAGCTGTCTGTCGAATTGGTCTGTTTAGCAACTTAAATATGAGGCGTTCCAGCTGTATCAGATTAATTCTCTTGTTTTTGTTAAAATGTTGGCAGATGATTAGATCCTGGCTTTTGAACATGAGAAGAAATGCTGCTCATCTCAGTTGTAGTCCTGTGGCTACATTCTATGATAGAGATGGACCACTGGAGGCCTGGGAGCCTAATATGACCACCAGGGGCTTCCTAACTGGAATCTAGCATATCTCCTGCTTCCTAGGAGGTCTCCCCCTGCCTATTATACACCTCAGCAGCTTTTTTCTAAGTGACTGCACACAGGCAAAAGGCTCATTTAACCTCTTCCCTCCCAGTGTGAATAGCAACTGAGAGTCTGCTGGACTTGTCTCTTTATGCACCTCATCTGTTCAGTCCTGTATGCAAACCAGACAGAGGCAATTGGCAACAAACTACGACTACTACAGCTATGACTACGAATATTTATATACTGCTTTTCAACAAAAGTTCCCAAAGTGGTTTGCATAGAGAAATAAAAATAAAGAAAGAAAGAAAGATGGAGGCACACACCTACTGAGGTGCACAGAGGAAGAAATCTGCCCAAACCGCCATTGCTGCTCACTGTGGGCCTTCTTTAGGTCCTTTGCCTATGTCTTGAGGCCACATATTATTCCACAGTTTCTTTCCACATTCTTCGACAGATTCCAGAATTTTTGCAAAGGGCCATTCTACCATCTCCTTCAGCTTATTTTCAGGGGAGAAGAAAGCTGTACCCACTAAAATCCCCTCTTCTATACAACTGTTGACAAAAACAGAAGATTTATTTTATTTTATTTTATTTTATTTTTAAAGTATATCTCTCCATTCATATATCCAAGACTGCTACCAAAAATGGTGTTCTGCTCAGGGGAATAATCTGCCTATAAATATAGCATTTGTCTCTGCAGACAAATGCTGTAACCATAGACAATGGGTGGGTGGAGTTTCTGAGCATATCAGTGCCTAGATGGGACTTCGGAGTGTGCTCTCAGGAATGCTTTATGTGAGTACATCATCCCCACTTTTACAAGGCCTGAACAGTGTTATACTGGTACTTATGTTTGAGCAGGCATACTCCTGAGTTGCTTTTATGTACAAAAGGTGTGTGTGTGTGTGGGTGGGGGGATAATCTTGGGCAGAATGGTTAGAGTAATTTTTAACATATGTTTTTAAAAAATAATTAAAATCAGAACTGCCCAAACACACAGAAATCATGGGGTTGGGCTTAGATTTTAAAAGCAAAATGGATTCACAGTTGAGGGGACTACACCTCTCGCTCCAATGGCTTATTTCCCCCCAGTTCATCACCCAGGAACCTTTCTCCCAGCTGGGCTCACTTTGGGGACTGGAGGGTGAATGAGGGAGGGAAAACACTGTACAGATTGAACCACTGGACAGGAAAGGGTCCAGTACCACCTTCCCACCTACGTGCCCTTTTAGAACTCTCATACCCACAGTCATTTTTCAGGGGCAAGTTGCCATCACATCTAGTTAGCCCTGAAGAACTCTTTCATGTATATGACACTGGAGTGATTTCTAATCCTGAACAGATGATTTGGGGATTGCACAGTAAAAAAAAAAGCTCTTTTAAAAACAAGAGACACTGCTATGGACATCCAGATGTACAACTAGGTAATTTTGGAGCCTGGACCTAAAAAAGGCCTTTGGAGCCGCCCCCCCCCGCCACAAATTAAGAATCATTTTTTAACACGTAGGTTCTTGAGGGCACAAACCACACCACCCAGGACAGACTAAAGATGATTTGTGGGGCCCCAGGGGCTGTGGAGGCCCTGGACTTCGGCCCCGAAGTCTAGGGGTAAGAGCGCCTCTGCAGACATCACTTTGGGCAGGAGTAAACCAAGAGAACTAAACTTGCTATACTAGACAAGATGATGGGGATCCTTGATTGGATCTTCCGTCTCCCTAAATTTCATTAAAAGCAGTCATGATGTGTGCAAATGAGATAAGGAGCACAGTGCTAGGCAACTGAGGCTTTAACCCTTCTGCGTCATTTTTCCAATTTAAATTGCATTCATAAACCTGCTATTTACATAATTAGGGAACACTTATAGGCATACACATTTCCTGACATGAAGCACAGTCTCAGTAGGGATGGGTGCATATTGTGGTGGTGTTACTCTGTATGCAGAAATGGTGGCATCGCTGAGGAGAATGCTGCTTGCGCTACCAGCAGTACTGTAGTTTGACCCATTGTGGCAAATGGCAGAAACTATGGCAACACTGGCAGCACAACCTGCATCCTGTCCATGGTGCTGCTGCTTCTGGGTCCAAAGCAGTGCTGCCACAACACCTTCCCATCCCTGTTGAGACTGTGTATCATGTCAGTCATTTCCCCTAACATGAAAAATAGCAATATATCTCAATATGGAACAGTTTGAGGACAATGTGGAATTTAAGAACATAAGAACAACTCTGCTGGATCAAGCCCAAGGCCTATCTAGTCCAGCATCCTGTTTCACACAGTGGCCCATCAGATGCCTCTGGGACACCCACAGGCAAGAGCTGAGGGCATGCCTTTTCTCTTGCTGTTGTTCCCCTGAAACTGGTATTGAGAGGCATCATACCTCTGAGGCTGGAAGTGGCTTATAGCCACCAGACTAGTAGCCATCGATAAACCTGTCCTCCATGAATTTGTCTAAGCCCATTTTAAAGCCATCCAAACTAGGGGCCATCACCACATCCCATGGCAAAGAATTCCATAGATTAATTATGCGCTGTGTGAGAAAGTACTTCTGCGTGTCGGTCCTAAATTCCCCATCCTTCAGTTTCAAGGGATGACCCCTGATTCTAGTGTTGTGAGAGGAGGAGAAAAATTTCTCTCTGTCTACTGTTTCTACTCCATGCATAATTTTATACCCCTCAATAATGCCTCCCCTTAGTCATCTCTTTTCCAAACTAAAGAGCCCCAGATGCTGTAGCCTTGCCTGATAAGGAAGGTGCTCCAGACACCTGATCATCTTGGTTGCCCTCTTCTCCACCTTTTCCAGTTAATCCCTCCCTCGAGCCCCATGATCCTGATAAAGTTTGCCCCTTCCATAGCTGCTTTTAAAATAAATTAAAGAGAAGGTTGATCCAGAAGATTTATTAGAGATAGAAGATCTCTAATGTCTCAGCTTGTTTGGCCTATTGAGCGAACATGGCCCATGAAGAATGACCTATAAAGAGTATCACCATGTATTTGGTGAATTTCAAGTACAGATTGTAATTTTCTGTGGTTTTTTTAATCATTGAAAAAAAGGACAAAGCTTGTATTGACTTCAGGGTAATGCAAATGCAAAGTGTGTACCCATGCGGATATGAGTGAGTATTCAAAGCCACATGCCATCTCACAGTGGAAAGAAATGGAAAATTAAACCTCTCATTATTGCACTGGAAATTATAGGATTATATCCAACCACCCATAGCAGAGAACAGATAAAACAGCCAGCTTTGTTTAGTGTATTTGTAAAAGTGCGCTGGAAAAGTAAAACCTCAGGAGTTATTTTATTTTATTTAAAAAACAAACAAGATAATTCCGGGAAATCATTTCCCCTCTGAAGTTATCTTTTCAGACAAATGCACTTTTAAAGACAGATATCAATGTGTGCTCCAGGAAAAGCAGGTTCTTAATATTATCATATGATACACCTAATGAAATCTGATGTGTATTTGATTTAGGAGCAAGGAAGACATTGATCTACAATCTGCTTAAGACAGAACACTTAGATCTAAGCCGACTTGGTCTGACTGATAAGCAAATGGAATACCTGTAGATCAGAGTGGACGAATTTCTTAAGTCTGGAAACAGAATTTATTTCTTTAAAACATTTTTATTCTGCTCTTTTTACCTGAATAGATAAACAAAATGATTTATAAATGGAAATAATAATATAAAATCCCCAGTGTGCCTTCATAATAACCATCAGCTTTATGGTTTGTTCATTCATACACATCATGGGACAACTGTTTTAATATCCAGGATGGAAGAAGAAGGTGCTCTCTTAAATACCCAGGCTCAAGCCAATGATATCATTTCTCTATAATTAGCCCATGTATGGGGCTATTTATTTGTTTGTGGCATGAGCATTAATAGTTTATTTCAGTTTTCTAGGATCATTTACTTCCATTTATACGTAATGTTTAGCAGAAAACTTCGTGAAGTGTCAACTACTGGGTTGTTTACACTATATAGTATAACTGTGTTAGGATTAATGAAAATGAAAGAAAATCAATGCAAATGTATTTTTATTTTTATATTATTCATTTTGAATGCCAAGAAAATACATGTAAATGTTCATTCTAGAGATCTCATTTTCCTTAATATTCAGGGGGAAGGGCACTGGCATCATACTTTACCTAGAGTGCCAAAAACCCTTGGGCCAGCCCTACCAATTTAAAAGGCAGCTCTGTTGGTGTAGTGACAGGGATGCTGCAGAATTGTTTCCAATGGAAGTGGATCACTACACTGCCAGGGCTGCTTTCCAAGTTGTATTGCATCCCCTGTGGGTCCTTCTTGTTAATGGGGGACTGCCCAGCTGCCCGTCATGTCAGCTACTGTGCATTTTTAGCAACTATTTGAGATATGGAATTGCCAAGCATTGAGGTGAGATTTCTCATTAGCTATCATAGAATCCACACACAGAATACCTCTGAAAAAACAGAACCCTGTACCCCATGGGGGTGGTACATGGGGGTGGTTGGCACCCTATGTGCACTACACTACCACTCGCTCTAGGCCACCCCAGCACCCCCCAAGTGCACTTATGGGGCTGCTGACACCTCAATGCTTCTCTATGGGGAAAAACCTTAAAGACGCGTAAACTTCAACAATTCCCCCAAAATCAGCCCTCTGCCCAAATCCTTTGAAAAAATTCAGGTAGCTTCCTTGACCCTACCTGGCACTATCACCAACCCCACACTGCTCTAGGCCACCCCTTTGCCCCCCGCGTGAAGCTATCCATTTGCTGACACCTCAATGCTTCTCTATGGGGGAAAACCTTAAAGATGCGTAAACTTCAACAATTCCCCCAAAATCAGCCCTCTGCCCAATCACTCTGAAATTGGGGTGGTAGCCTTCACCCATTAGGCACTACCACCCCACCCCACTCTTTTTGCCCAGATCCCACTCTATGCCCCCGAACTGCCCCAAAGACACTAAAACTTCAAAAATTCCCCCAAAATCAGCCCTTTGCCCAATTCCCCTGAAATTTGGGTGGTAGCCTCCAACCATTGGGCACTACCACCCCACCCCACTATTTTGCCCCTGGGACCCAAAATTCAGGCTGACATCACTTCAGACCTTTTTGCATTCAAATCAATGGATGCAAAAAGGCGGGAAATTCAAAGAGATGTCATCCTGAATCACCTGAATTTTTCGGGCCCAAAATTCGGGTGATTCGGCTCAGCCCCGAAAAATTTCGGGGGACATCGGGGGTGATTCGGTTCGGACCCGAATCACCCGAAATTGCTCGTTTTGGGCACAGATCGTTCTGTGCCTGAAATCTTTTGCACATCCCTACCGCAAACCCTCTGGAGTCGGGTCTCACCGATTGTGAGACCCAGCTCAATAAATAAATAAGATGGAGCCCTGTCCCCAAAGGGCTCACAATCTAAAAAGAAACATAAGATAGACACCAGCAACAGTCACTGGAGGTACTGTGCTGGGAGTAGATAGGGCCAGTTACTCCCCCCTGCTAAATAAAGAGACTCACCATGTCAAAAGGTGCCTCTTTGCCAAGTCAGCAGAGGGGAATTTAGAGAAAATAGCAAGCAGGAGGAAGTTGCGCCAGTCCCTTTTCTCTCCCCCTTCTCCATTCCCAGTCGTCCCCTCCCCAAACTTTTCAAACACAAAGGAGCCAGAGGGGCTACCATTCAATACATTTGCATGTTTGGCCTCCAGTCCTCTCCTCTCCATGCCAGCAGAAACTTCTGTAGATAAAGCTTAGGGCCTTACATGAACTGAACAGAGCTGACATAACACTACAGATATGCCAGCATTCCAGTTAGGCTAGGTACCTTCATTTCAAAATATTGTTCAGCAAGCCTCTGTGGTTTGCTCCAGGGGTGGGTGCCCTGCCCTATTGGACTTCATACAGGAGGCCCTGGTTTTCCATGGGCTTTCCCCCCATGTTTTCGCTTAGTTGTGGTTGACAAACCCTCATGCCCTCAGAGGGCAAAACAAGAACCAACACACGATCTTCTGGTGAGCCAACAGGAGAGCATGGGTGACTGCTGCACTCTTCACTAATTGGTTCAGCAGCTGCTTTCTACCTAAGGTGGATTGATATCTGGAAGCAAAAAACCTCACCTTCAGAGTTCTCCTGATGCTGGATAATGCCCCTGGCCATCTTGAAACCCTGAACAGTACTGTACAGTACCATACAGTTTCTCCACCCAAATCTGCAGATTGCCTTCCTGCTGCCAAACACCACCTCCTTAATCGAGCCCATGGACCAGGGTGTCACTGCAACATTTGAGTCCTACTCACTCACAGGTCATTCAGCAGGCTTTTGGACATCACAGAGACTGACTCTTCTCTGACAGTCAGCAATTGTTGGAAGCATTGAGGTCATCAAGCCATCCCTATTTTCCATGGGTTTGAAGGGAGTTATGATGATGAGAACTCTGCTGTTTCTCCAGGACCTTCTCCTGCAATGAAGTGATGTTTTGTCCCCCCTCCCCATTTTCTCTTTCATTTCTGAGCTGGAGTGGTGTTAAGTGGAGTGATGTAACACCTCCCTTTTCTGTTTATTTTTCTGCCAGCAAGACGAGAGACTTGTAGTGATGTACAGAACGCTTGCTTTTTCTTTTAAAATGGTTTTTGTTTTCTGACCTGGGGTACTGCTAACTCCATCTGTTAGTAACCCTGTAGGACCACTGGAGTGATGTAACTCCTCTACCTTAAATTTTTCTTTTCTTTTCTGAGCCGAGGCGGTGCTGCAGTGGGCTGACTTAAGTCCTCTATTTGTGATGATTTGCTGCCAAGGACAAGACGTTTCAGAGCTGGAACAAGGACTAAGTGGGTTTGGGGGGGTCATTACTGCAGTAGCTGGAGTGCTGGAGAACTGGGGAGCTGGAGCAGCCAAGGTACAGTGCTGTATTCCTCACTTATTTCTGTTCTCCCCCCCCCCCCACCCTTTTGAAAGATTTTGGGTGATTTTGAGGACTTTGAAATTTTTTGAGGAACCTAACCCCCAGATTCCCATGGGCTCAAGGAGTTTTTTAAAAAAACATGTTTTTGCCATTTGCGGTAGTAGCCGGGATCGTAACCCACACAGAAAATGAAGGTTTCCTCTATTGCCTTTAATGTTTTATTCTTGACTCTGTCTTTTTCTACAATGACTGTGAATGCTAAAAATATCCAGACATTTATAATATCCCTTCTAGCACGATGAGGCATGGTCTGAAGACCTGGCAATGACATTTCCTTTAGTGCAATTCTTCCTCTCCCTCCCCAGTGTATTCCAATGTACTTTCCCAACTTTTGCCATGTGTAAGTTTTCAGAGTTGTACAAGGCCTTAGAAATGGTAAATTATAAACTGAGAACAGAGGCGTAACTAGGGAAAATAGGGCCTAGGGCAAGCACTGAAATTGTGCCCCTGTCCAGACAGGAATGATGGGACTTGTAGTCAACAATATTTGGAAATCCTTGTTAAAAGGAACACTGTACCATCTAGACATGGTTGTTGATCAAAACCTGAAAACATGAGCCATCTCTGTAAAAGACCTAGAACAACAGTCAGGAGTTATGCGAGGATTCCAAGTGTCATTTTCTCTGTCTCATCTCATTCTTTTTTTTTAAAAAAACATGACTTTGTCCTAGAGGATCACCTGCCCAAATAGCCACTAGCAAAATAGGGGAAGAAGAAGGTGGTGGTGGTGGTGGGGGCGTAAATGATTCCTATCAGCCTTTGTCTTATGATGATTGTTGGCTCATGATGGGGTATATGTGCATTCACCACACCAGTGCTTACTTTGACATCAAGAGGTAGGAGGATACATTAGTTTGCCACACTAGACAGAGGCAGTTGAAACAGGAGCAAGACAGCCAAGTTCTGCCAGGAACAAAACCAGCCCCTGCCAGACTAAGAAATCATTGTAATTTGCCCCTTCCTGTCACAAGCAGTGTGCTGTTCTTTTATTATTGACTCTAACTCTCAAATATCCCAGTCATGGATGGAAAATTCACAGTCAATTTACAAGAGACACATTTTCTACATGGAAGTTTCTTCTGTGCAGGTGTTGTGCAGAAACCCATGTGTAGTGACCGCCAGGGGCATAGCAAGGTTGGAATGGGCCAAGATGAGATTTTAAAATGGGCCCCCAGCCCCTCAAAGTCCAGGGCCTCCACACATCCCAGGCCCCCAAGGATTTAAGTCTGATATTTCAAAATAAGTATGCTGCCTGGAAATACATTTCACTGAATACACACATGTACACTTCACAGTATATAGTGATATACATTGAGTACTATATATTTGTGCTACTTTTAATGCCTAGAACACACTAGCAACGCTAATTATTAAAATGGCCCCCTCGCTGCAGATTAGCAAAGGAGACTTTCAACCATGCAGGGTGAGCCTATGTTTGTTTTCTCAGTATTCTGAACAAATTCAGTAAAGTTTGATTACAGGAGGTTTTTCACACGAGGCTTTTAAAGCCCTTTAACACACATCTCCTCTGGAATGGAGGTGCTGCATTCACATGTTGGCCAGATTTACTCTGAAGTCCCTGCAAGTTATTGGAGAGCAGTTCACACACAAGAAAAATAAAATAAAATAAAAGCACAACACATGCTTCACAGTTCTCACTCAGACCTTCTGAGTTGCAAAACAACTTGAACATAAGTGCATTTATAAATGAATGAATGAATGAATGAATGAATGAATAAATATTTGTTCCAGAAGTGTTTGTAATTTTCTGACATGAAACAAGCCACTTATAGGCCTTTTTAGATAGTTTTTGTTTTTAAAGCCAGCACATTTTTCAGTCTGTTTTAAATTAAATATTCAGAGACTTCTCAGTCTTGCCCCACCACCCATATCAAAGCCCTATGGCAAGCCTATCCCTATATATGGGGGTAACCACAAAAAGGAATTCACAGCCTACCTTGCAAAAGCTGTCCTGGATGGTCTGGTCTGCTGCAGGGAGCTCTGCCAGCCTCCTTCCTGGCTTGCTGGGGCCTGCCGAGTTCAGGCTTCAGGGAAGCCTACTGGGAGGCCTCTCTGGAAGCCCCGCCCACCCACCAATCAGCTGAGAGGTGGGGAGAGAAGAGCGCTGCAGTTTGTAGGCTGCTCGGATCCTAGGCCTCGCTGATCCTAGGCCAGAGCTGGAGGCAAGTGGCTGAGGGGCCCTGGGGCTGGGCAGGTGGGCAATGGGGTGGGGGTGGCAGGAACTGGCATGGCGCCCCCCCCAGTGGTGCTGAGGGCATGTGCCCTGCCTGCCCCCCTAGTTCCGCCTATGCACGTGCCCTGCCTGCCCCCCCCCCAGTTCCGCCTATGACTGAGAACAATATCTCTGAATTACTTTATTTAAGTAAGGACACCAAGGTAGCAACTTGATCTCATGGAAAGTGCTGCTTTGCTGTTAAATAAACACCCTTGCTTAGATTTCAGAAGTATGCCTTGTTTGTTGATTAACTAGATGAGAATCTTATTTTCTAGCAGCTCTAGAGATGTAATTAGCTTATATTAAACTGCTACAATGTAAATTTCTACTAGACTGAAGCAAAATTCATTGACCACTGTCCAATGAATCCACTGCTAATGATTACTGATGAATTTTGCTACAATCTTCTGGAAACATTTGTCCTTGCCAAATCCATTTCCATTTTTTGGACTGAACTAAGAGGTGGGCTGGAGCCTGTGAAAGATTGCCAAGGACACAGATCCTCAAGAAAGCCTGTTCCACTTCTCTTTCTTAATGCCCAGCTCCTTCACTCAGCAAAAATGCTGAGGGGCAGGGAAAAGACATATATTCAATATATATAGAATTTACTGGTAAAACGGGCTTACAGTTTGCAAGCATTCTTCCTGTACTACCAAATGACCATGCACTCTCCTTTCACTCATTGGTAGTTGATGTGCAGAAGGGTTTATGTGTGTAGAAAAATGCATTTATATCTCTAGCACTTAAGCTTTCTCATGTTTTTCCATTTCTAAAGTGATTTGTGTGCAAAAAAGGGATTGAATTGCAGTGAAACCCCCCCCCCAAAGATTGTGCATTGCTTCATAATTCAGTGAAAGTCTCGACTTTCTCTCTTGAAAAGTACTTGAGAAAACTGCCAAAGTTTGTCCGAAGGTATCATTCTCTGTGCTTTTCCAGTGGAAGAGTATTTCCACATTTCCTGGCAAATTTTTTTTTCTGGATTTTTTTATTTTTCTGTTAGTTTGGGCAAGGTCTGGAATCTAGCTTAAAATGGCATGTTTCTTACCTTTTGAGGTTTGGTCTGGGAATTTTATGTCAGTGAGTGAGTGAATGAGTGAGTGAGTGAGTGAAGAAGCCCAAGCAGTGCTTTCTAGATCCATATCCATATCCATATCCATATCTATCCATCTATCCATCCACCACTTCCCTCAAAGAAAGGCACTGTGTAGAGATGATTGACAAGAAGTTTCTGAAGGACAGCTTCAGGAAGGAATGGACGGTGAGACAGGGAAGGTATGGAGGAGAGAACGAACATTTTATCCAAAGAACAAATATTTTTTTAAGGAATGTGGTGCATGACCTCATATTTTCAGGTCACACAAAACATTTCCTGGGGAAGGAGAGGTTGTCAAAAATTGCCCCCCCCATCAGTGATTTAGCAGTGTGGAGCTAAGTTAGTTGAACTTAGAAGCACAAGTGCTTCTCCTGTTGCAACGGTGCTTTATTAGACAAGTCACACACTTGTCATACTGATCTGGTCATGGCCCTCACTTTTAATGAAATTTTGGAATCTTTGATCAAGTAATATGCAGTTACTCTGGCCACATAATTTGCATTTATTTGCAAGAATGCAACTTGTAATTGATCATATGCATAGAGCTATATGGTTCTCTCTCAGTGTGTGCCTATTTTAAAAAATGTTTGGATGCATGGATCACGACAGCATCTGCTTATAAAATTTACAGATTGTCCACCAAGAAATTTCCATTAACTGGTTAGGCATGTGGAATCAAAGCAAGTGATCATATTCCATATTCCTGAACAGGAGCAGGCTGCAATAATTTGCAGGAAATGAAAGCCATTTTTCCTTGCTTTGTATTTTTCATATAATGGCATGCCAAGTTCTACCCTGAAACAGATTTTAATGGCTGCATCACTAAACTCTGAGAGTGAATATAATGAAGACACAGTCAAACACTCAATGATATCCATGTTGCCCATTCAGGTGAGACATATGAACCTTTTGCTTCATGGTACAAAGTATTTGCTAACTGATAGAACAACTCGATCTTGTCAACTGTCTAGCAGGTCTCTCTATGCTAGCTTTACATAGGAGGACGTGCGAAAGATGCCAGATTTGAAAACCATTTTTTCTCAGCACAGGAACTTTACAGAGAGGAAAAGGATATTTGACATTCACTATGCAAGCTACTTTCTGGGTGTAGCAGGTTTTCTACAACTGATTTCTATAAATCAGTTTGTAATATAAATAAATGTAAAAGCTACACTGGTCAGAATGCTCATTTAAATGAGAAATGCTTCTTTTCTGTATTTTAGCAACGATAAGACATTCACATAAATTGTATAGCCAGAGAGGCTCAAAGACAATTTAAGCCTTGTGCATGGACATCCTTTCTCCCTCTTCCAGCCCCAATCGGCATTGATCCTTGGAGAAAAATAATAATGGAAGATTCACTGGAATGCCTACTCCTTTCTCCAGAACTCCATTTTTCTGCCACGAGGCCTGTGCATCAAATCAGAACAATAAGCGGTTCTGATGTGATGCAAGCCATAGCACAGTGGAAAATGATTCCAATGAAAAATGTTCCTGATATTGGAAATAGATGTGATGCAATGCTGTATTGCATTGGCATTGCATCAAACCTATCAAGAGAATCAGGAGGCTCACCTTTCCTGAAGATCGGGCATTCCAAACAAAGCAAATGCCCAAAAGCTAGCATTCCCTGAAAGAAAGTGACTTCCCAAAAACAGCTCCAGTGGCAACCATTCAAACAGCTGCCTTTGCCTCCATCTTCTCTCCCTAGAATAGTGATCTTCACTGTTTTTAAGGGGGGGACACAGATGCCAAGAGGGCTCTTTCCATTAAGTGGGGGGAGTGAGAATGAAGGCAGTGGTTGAGGCAGTGGCCACAGGACAGAAAGAGAGACAGCATATGTGGGGACAGGAGGGGAAAGGGAGCAAGAGAGAGAGAGAGAGAGATGGTGTGAGTGCAGTGACTGTGGCAGGGCAGGAGATAGAGAGTGCAAAGGCAATAGGAACAGGAGGAGGGGAAGGAGAGCGAGAGCAAAAGAAAGAGCCAGCGAAAATGCAGTGGTTGTGGAGCGTGCATTAATGGAAGCGGCAGGTTGGGAGCAAAAGAAAGAGAGAGAGCACATGCACGGAGGCAAAAGGAACAAGAAGAGGTGAGTGGGAGAGAGAGAGATTGTGTCCATGAAAGTGCAGTAGCCAGCAGTGGAGTAGAAGTGAAAGAGAGCCCTTGAGGAGGCAGAAGGAGCAAGAGGGGAGCAAGAGAGAGAGAGAGCACACCAGTGGGAGTGTGGTTATTTATTTATTTATTTATCTATCAATCACACTTTTATACCGCCCCACACTTGTGTCTCTGGGCGGTTCACAATGATAAAACAGTTAAAAACACTTATAAAAACGCATAAAAACAATTAAAAACTAACAATTTAAAAATCAATCACAGAATTAAAAACCTATACATTATTAAGAAGCTAAAAAGCCTGAATAAAAAGATGGGTTTTTAATTTTTTTTTAAAAAAATTGTCGGAGATAAGCTGGACAATAAGATATGGAGATAAGCTTGACTCACTTTTGGTACCAGAGCTGAGGTGAGGCAAAAATGACATTGAGGATAGAAGGTTTAGCTTGCCTCAGCTGTACACACCTTTTGCTTTTGAAATTGTATCTCCTAGGCCCCACTTCATATGCGATTGAGGCAGACCTGCATTTAAAAGCCTGGTTTGCTGCTGTTATGCCTAGTTTCCCCTTAAGCTACTAATGCTTGAAGAGGGTGTCCCACTTCTGAAAACTGTAGATGTATTTGAATTTGTCTCAAGAAACTTCAAAGGTTTAAGTACACATACGGATTTTATTTGGTTGATGAGGGGCGGGAGCAAAAGAAGGAAAGCACGCATGCATGGAAGCAAAAAAAGCAGGAGTGGAGTAAAAATGCAAGAGAGAGAGCCCATGCAAGTGTGGTGGCTACAGCGGTAAAAGCAAGAGAGAGAATGTGTGTGGAGGCAGGAGGGGAGGAAAACAGCAAGCAGTGACTGAGGGGATTAGAGGCAGCAGGAGGGGGGAAGGCAAACCAGTGGCTGCCACTGGGGTCTGCGTGGGTTGCACCAGTGCTGGAAGCATGATATTGGTCGCATTCACATGTAACATGAAACTGGAGATTGGCGAACCCGCGGTTTCAGTTTTAAACTGCAAATCGTATTGCAGATGTTCATCTGGCAACCTCCGGTTACAAGAGAATGGAGCCCCACCCTGATGCTTGGCCACCGAGGCCAATTCCAGCAAGCTTCATGGCCAGGCTGTGGCAAAGTGTCAGCACGTCAGCAGAGCCGCCGTGAAGGAGGTGTGCCAAGCATGATTGTGCATTTTCGGAGTGGTCTGCCCATCCTCGGCATAGAAATGGCATTTAAATCCTTGGATTTGAGGATCAAATGTCGAGATTTGAGAAGGAGCTATGTGAAAATGATGAAAAATTAGTGTCTTAGATGTATAGGCTGTTGCTTTTGGAAGAGACAAGAGATGAAGTGGTTAAAACGACTATGATAAAATGGGCCCAAGATGTGGGTCATAATATAGATATGGCAGCTTGGGAAAAATTATGGAAAACTGATTTAAAGTTAACTGCATGTTATACTTTAAAAGAAAATTATTATAAGATGATGTACAGGTGGTATTTGACGCCTAAAAAACTGGCGATAATGTATAAAAATGTTTCAAACAAATGTTGGAAATGTGGACATTGTGAAGGAATTTTTTTTCATATGTGGTGGTCTTGTAGGAAGGCAAAGGAAGGCATTTCCTAAGAGCCCAGAATCCTTCCTGTTGGGAATAACGCAAGGAGAGTTTTCCACAAGCAATTTAACATTCTTCATGTATGCAACCATGGCGGCCAGAATAGTATGTGCACAGAAATGGAAGGACAATGAAGTGCCCTCAAAAGAAGATTGGCTGATAAAAATTTTGGAATATGCGGAGATGGCGAAACTTACAGTACTGATAAGAGATCAAAATTTGGAAGGTTTTAAAGAAGATTGGAAATCATTCTTACTGTACCTAAAGAACTATTTTCCTAATATTGATTTTTTAACAGGGTTTGAAATTTAGTAATATTAGCAGGTTGAGTAGACTAAAATCGAGTTTGGTAAGATATAAGATATATGTTTTGAATTATTATAGCAAGGGTTAATTGTATAGTTAGTGATTCACGCTGATTGGTGAGCTGGAAGTCAATTTTTGTTTAATTGGATGTAATGAGATTTTCATATTGTTAAAATCAATAAAAATTTAAAGCAAAAAAAGAAAAGAAAGGGCATTTAAATCTCTTTAAATGCCATGCCATGCCATGCCATGCCATGCCACTGCTTCTTCTGACAGTGATGGCACCTCTGCCCTTCTATAAGCCCTGTACCAAAATAGCCCCACACAACTGTGGTGGTGGGGAGGTTTGCAGGGGCACTATTTCCTTGTTACTAAGGGAAGGGAAGTGGAAATGATGAGTTCCTAGGAGAGGATATGTATATGAGGGAGGGCAAAGGATCCTGGGGGGGGGGGCGCGGTCTGACCTAGGATGCTCTTGCAAGAGATCACCTCAGCAAAGCAGTGCATATGGACTAAACAACACTCCTGTTCCCCTTGCTGCCAATGGGCTATCCCTCTCATGAGAGGGCCAGTCTACTGGAGAAGACCATGGGTTTGTAAACATAGGAACATAGGAAGCTTCCATATACTGAGTCAGACCATTGGTCTATCTAGCTCAGTATGGTCTTCACAGACTGGCAGCGGCTTCTCCAAGGTTGCAGGCAGGAATCTCTCTCAGCCTTGTCTTGGAGAGAAACCAGGGAGGGAACTTGGAACCTTCTGCTCCTCCCAGAGCAACTCCATCCCCTGTGGGGAATATCTTACAGTTCTCACACTTCTAGTCTCCCATTCATATGCAACCAGGGTGGACCCTGCTTAGCTAAGGGGACAACTCATACTTGCTACCACAAGACCATCTCTTGTGGTAGGCCTTCCATTGAACTGTGCACTCATGAGTTGAGCTAACCCAACAAAGGGGCCCCTGCTTGCGTGGGGCCCCACTCTCTCTGGTAAAAGATTTAGCAAAGCAACTCCCTCCTCCCCAGGGAAGAGTTGCACGTACCCAAAGGAGATTTTGATGTTCAATGTTTCAGAGTGTGGCTGCGTGCATGGAGGGGGGTGGGCAATGGGTATGGGTATGGATCTTTACTCCTATTCAGAATTCCCGGGTCTGGTCCGCTGTTGCATCGTCTACAGATCTGCCAGTGGGGGGAATTGTGGGAGAGGGGAGCTCCAATTTCCAGCAACCCCAGGAGAATTGGGGTGCCATTTCAGGACACAAGCAAGGGTGGGCTGATGGGCTGTCAGGGGGCACACTTTGAGAGCTACTTGGCAGCGGTCGTTGCCGGGGCACCTGTCTACACGACCTCTATAGCGTAACCTGGCTCCATATAGAGCCCCAATCGCCTGACACTCTCATGGGAGAGCTGTCCTTGGGAGAAGGGGTTGTTTTGTCACCATGCATTATTCGAGATTGTGGCAGACACCCCTGTCCCCGCAGATGGTTCTTCTCATGAGTTGTGAGGGGGTATCCCCATGGCCTGGCACTCACTTCAGTGAGCTCGGTCTGCCCCGGGTCAGCCTCCATCCTCATCATGAATGAGTAATTGCTCCTTTCACTAGAGCAATGTTGATCCTGCTGTCTGGCCCTGCTCATGAGTAAGCCTAGGGAGCACAAACATCCCCAAAGGGGTGCCCCAACCTTTTGGTGAAAAAAAATAGAAATCGGCTGCTCAAGAATCCCTGGCTGGGGATGCCTTTTAAACCCAGACACAACCACCCCCCAGCCATATGTTTCCATCCCGACTCTGTGATGGGGTGCCCTGCTTATGTTGCCACCCAGAGTGTTTGTGCTTGTGGATATACATTGTTGTTGCTTTATTCTTGGGGAGCGAAGCACTTCAGTGTCCGCCCTGTCATCCCATCCCCATTCCCTCCTGCTTGCTAGGAGGGGGAGCAAGGGACAGAGTGGGAAGACAGAATGCCCCTGTGTGACTTTGCCACTTGACAGGCTGACAAGCTTGGAATGGGACATGGTGGCGTCCCTGTTGCCAGGCGACTGCATTGCTGTATGGGTGACAGGAGGGGCAGGGTTAGCACTTGGAGAAGTGGCTAGTGAGAAGCACTGAAGGCATGGAGCAATCTCAAGTGGGTCTGCACCACCGTCTCTATGATTGCAATTTCAAAAACATAATGAATCCACAATATCCCCTGCTAACTTGGCAAAGAGGCACCTTTTTAACGTGGTGATTCTCTTCATTTAGCAGGGGGAGAGTAACTGGCCCTATCCACCCCCAGCACAGTACCTCCAGTGACTGTTGCTGTGTCTATCTTATGTTTCTTTTTGTATTGTGAGCCCTCTGGGGACAGGGTTCTATCTTATTTATTTATTATTTCTCTGTGTAAACTGCCCCGAGCCATTTTTGGAAGGGCAGTATCGAAATTGAATAATGATGATGATGATGATGATGATGATGATGATGATGGTGGTATCAGGGTTCGGATGTAATGCTTCAGCAGCCAAACCAGAGGTCTTGGCAGCGAACCTTTGTGCAAACTGAAGGTTCAGACTGGAGTTTGGGAAGCCAGGCTGCGGCTCCATGAATTCAGATGTAATGGAGTTTGAATCTCTGCCTCGGTTATCTCCAGTTTCATGTTACATCTGAATTTGGCCATTGTGTCCTTTTCTTGGTGCATAACTTGGGGGGAAATGGCTATGCTTATAGCTACAGGATATGGACATCCCCCGCCCCTAGTAATGCACCAGGAAAACAATGCTGTCATGCATTCTTGCCCTGGTGCATTCTAGGGTAAGAAGATGGAGGGAAAGGTGGCAATTTGAATTGCTAGTGCAGTGTCTGCCTTTTGGGAAGGCTCAGTTTTCAGGAAAGGCAAGCCTTTGCACCCCCAGCTTGATGCATCAAGATGATACCATTATCAGCTCAATACAATCCAGGACACCCCTGATATCCAGTTCTTCATTCAATTATTATCAGGATTGAATGGCTCCCAATCCTGATAATGAGCATCTTGAGCAGTCTTATCTGCCATATCTTCTGCTACAGCGTGTATAGTGGTGCAAAAATGTAGGCCACAGACTTGCAGCCATGCCGCTGTTCAACAGCACATATACAGATCTGAGAAGTGTGTGTGTGTATGTGTAAATATGCACATAGAATAATAGAGCTGGAAAAAGAGTAAAGAGGCCAAGATTAATTGCCTGGCACAAGAAAGGCTATTGTAACATCTTCTCCTTCTCTGAGTATTGCA
The DNA here is from genome assembly GCF_027244095.1 of Hemicordylus capensis. Classification (NCBI taxonomy): domain Eukaryota; kingdom Metazoa; phylum Chordata; class Lepidosauria; order Squamata; family Cordylidae; genus Hemicordylus; species Hemicordylus capensis. The sequence continues at coordinate 317,944,165 of NC_069657.1, forward strand.
CAGTTCTTCTTCTTCTTCTTTTAAAGAGAAAGGGCAGAAAATAAGGAATATATGGAATCAGTGGGCAGCTCTTCTCCTAATTGCTTATAACAAGGGTTATTACATTTTTCATAGCAGAACTTAGAATTTACCATGTCAGAGAAAACACATGGAGGGCTGTTCACCCATAGATTTATCTACACTTGATGGGGCCATTCACATGACCTGCTGGGCAGGTGGGCTGCAGGGAGGCTTTACAAACCTTGCCTCCCCACAGATGATCATTGTTTGCTTTGTGGGAGCATGGAGTGTGCTCCCACACGATCCATGCTGCTCCTTGCAGCACAGAGCAGGGCAGATTGCTCTGAGGCCGGTACTTGTCATCCTGGATTCCCAGCGCATGAGCACATTGCACTGGGGGAGTCCTCCAGGGGACAGGCACTCTAGCCTCCCATCGCTGTGTCAGCGTAAGCTACAAGTAGCCTGCACTGACACATGATCCTGGCAATCCAGTTAAGGGCATGTTTGCACCCTTAACCTTGGCTAAGAGCCGGGCTTCTATACTGGGTTTGGTGCTGTGGCACTGCTGGGATCTGTGTGGATCCTGGCGGTTCTCACGGGCAGCTAAGCCCAGGATTGACTGCCTAAGCATGTGCTTGGCTGCTCATGAGAACAGCCTCGAAGAGTGGTAGTTGAATGTGTGAGTTGACTCCATTGGAAAGCTTAGCTGTTGAGGGGCTGCAAACTATTTGATGCAGAGTGTTGCAAATTATGTACATGCATGGGCTGCACTAGTCTTGAAAAAGGGGCAGATTGCATGCCCCATGTGAGGAAGCCAAGAACCGTTTCTTAAATTGCATTTAATTTTTTAAAAATGAATGTTACAGAAGGACAGTATCTTGAGCTGTCACATGGCAAAGCGGAAGAGAGACTTAGCGTGGCAGTGATGTGAACTCCATGGGGGAAGCAGCTTGGAAGGATGATTTACAGTGAGAATATGTCTGGCAGTCAGGCAAATCTCTCCCTGTTCTGCCACTGTTCTGTTCTCCAGCACACTTCTGAAGCTGCTTTTCATTTTTTAAAAAATGACACCCGGGCTTATTTGCACGTGTTTGTGTGCAATGTGTAAATTGTCCTTTAGTAGAGGAAGTTCTCGAACGTTGCCATGGACCCTTTCCCAAGTACTGGACTTGGAAAATCCAGGTCTTACAACTCTGCAATAGTACTTATGTTTCCATGCAGACTGTATTGTGAATCATGTATTTTGGTAGCCACATAATAAATGACCAGATAAGAGAGCTATACAAAAACAAACTGGACTCTCCAAACATCCTACACCTACTCAGCTCTATCTTACTTTTGTGAAAAACATGCAATGTTTACAGGGGAAAGAGAGATTTCCCTCTAGTGTGTTTTCCTCAGAAGAGGTGTTTCCTACCCCTTAAAGTGTTTGATCTGATGGAGTTTTGCCCAGAAAGAATTCACAAAATGGACTTCTTGGGTAGCTTAATGATCCAAAAATTGTGTAGTTTTCCTAACTACATCAGTCAAGTGGGAAAATACAGCTGATATTACTGCTTAGCAATATTTGATGCGAACTCATTTGATGGTAAGAATGAAAGGCAATAAGTGCAATCTAGTCTAACAATCACCTAGCCACAGAGTAATGGTTTGATCTTCCTTTGCAATAGAGCTCTGTATAAATTCACTTGAAACATCACCTCTCCTGAATTATTTCCTTCCTTTTCATGTACCACTAAAGATAAAAATACTATCCTCACAGCCATCTGTTAAGCAGATTCTCTTTATAAAGGGAATATACTAGAACGATACCACAGATCGTGAATTTATCTTCATGAGATTGGGATGGCCTCATCTTTCATAAGTGTCATTGTGAAGCAAAGACCCAAGCTGAATAATGAAGCCAGCTTTATGAAGAATAGATGAATTCAATTTCCCCTGCACTGTAATGTCATATTTGATTCACACCTACTTTTAGAAGTTTCCTGTGGATTTTTGCCCTCTCTCACTCTGATGCCATCAAGGTGATGCATTTCTCCACTCTTCTCCTCTCCCCATGCCCATTTGCTTTTGGTTCCTATCACAATGAAAGCGTCTGAACAGCATAAATAGGATACATAGGAATATATTTACAGGTGAAACTCAGAAAATTAGAATATCGTGCAAAAGTCCATTAATTTCAGTAATGCAAATTAAAAGGTGAAACTGATATATGAGACAGACGCATTACATGCAAAGCGAGATAAGTCAAGCCTTAATTTGTTATAATTGTGATGATCATGGCGTACAGCTCATGAAAACCCCAAATCCACAGTCTCAGAAAATTAGAATATTACATGGAACCAAGAAGACAAGGATTGAAGAATAGAACAATATCGGACCTCTGAAAAGTATAAGCATGCATATGTATTCAGTACTTGGTTTGGGCCCCTTTTGCAGCAATTACTGCCTCAATGCGGCGTGGCATGGATGCTATCAGCCTGTGGCACTGATGAGGTATTATGGAAGACCAGGATGCTTCATTAGCGGCCTTCAGCAATTCTGCATTGTTTGGTCTCATGTCTCTCATCCTTCTCTTGGCAATGCCCCATAGATTCTCTATGGGGTCAGGTCAGGCGAGTTTGCTGGCCAGTCAAGCACAGTATACTGTATACTTTTCAGAGGTCCGATATTGTTCTTTTCTTCAATCCTTGTCTTCTTGGTTCCATGTAATATTCTAATTTTCTGGGATTGTGGATTTGGGGTTTTCATGAGCTGTACGCCATGATCATCACAATTATAACAAATTAAGGCTTGACTTATCTTGCTTTGCATGTAATGCGTCTGTCTCATATATCAGTTTCACCTTTTAATTTGCATTACTGAAATTAATGGACTTTTGCACGATGTTCTAATTTTCCGAGTTTCACCTGTATATTGTCAGTGCTAGCCTTCTCTCTCCCTTTCCAGGGGATTTTTTCTTCCTCTAGTGGAAGAACCAGAATTCAGAATGATAAAGGCAGAATAATATCAATTTGACTTGTAGCAAGCAAATCACGTTAAAATAATTTGCTTGAGATTTCCCCAAAGCCTTCAGCTTGAAGGAACGGGTGGTATTGTCTATTTTATTCTATCTATCTATCTATCTATCTATCTATCTATCTATCTATCTATCTATCTGGCATATTTCTATACCGCCCAGTGTTCGTACTCTCTCTCTCTCTTTGATCAGTGTGTGGAATGAGTTTTGTTCTGGGCGGCAATATCAAGGCAGTGTGCGCAGACATGCTGCGGAGACATGCATTCAGAGTGGGGCCTTCCTGATTTAACTTGAGTGGGATCGAAGATTAACTGAACGGACATTAAAATCTTGTGAGCACACATACATGTGCATGTCTGATCACATAATGCCTAATTGTCATGACATGTGTCACTGGCCTGTTCAACATCTCTACCTTGTAGATTGTAGACTTCTCTGAGCCAGCAGCTGTAGGCCCGAATGCCATCCAAAAAACAATCCTTCCTGGAAAGTTCCCTACCAACCAGATATAACATTTAGAATATCATGTTGTTGCCACCATATGGAAAGTCTCCATGCCTTCCAGCAGCTGCTGGGACTGTGGATCTGGGCATGGGACCTAAACACTGATAGTGGCATCTGCATAGGTTTTGGCAGCATCTCAGGGATATACTAACTTGAGAGGCTAAACAATTGCCTTTGCCATGCTAGTTAGGGACTATAACTCTATCATGAAGCATGGAAAGAGGCTTGAGAAAGCAACAAGTTGTTCTAGTAAGAACTAATCTGCCTACTTTCCTTTCACTATCTCTACAATGCCCGGCTGCCAGAAATCCCACAGTGCACTGCATGATCAGCACGGTGCATTTGTAGAAATTCCAGAGGCTGGATCACTCCTTCCCCTGGCCTCTGTGGTGGCAATGGCCGCCGGCATCTTAACAAGGCTGCCGGCAGCCCATGCTCCCACACTACCGGGCAGTGGGGTCTTCGCCTGGGTAAACAACTCAGGCTACCCAGCAGAGGAGTGCTGGGATCGTGATTCATCTTGGCAGTTCTCACGACCAGGTCTACACAGGTCGGGCTGTGCTAGCCCGGATAGATCTGATCAGGTGAATGACCTCCTTGAATCTGTTCAGAAGGTAGTTTATTCCAGCACTGATTCCAGGGGTGCAGGGAGCTTACCTGTGGCTGGAGGATGAAGTCCTGCCTGCGGCTCCCCCTGCCTGTTTGGATTTTTAATCGTGAGTGCGAAATGCCTGCATGCTCCAAGTCACGGCCCCTGTGTCTGATGGCAGGCAAATGAGCTCCCAGTCAGCAGTCCAACAAACGGCTTCCTGGGGAAATGGCAGGGGCTGACTGGCCCCGTCCCCAGTATTGGTCATGCCTCTTGGGTCTGATGTCAGATGTAGGGGATGTGGGTACTGCCCAGGAGAGGGTCCATTCAGACCCTCTCCCATCCTCCCCAGCCAGTATTTTGTTGAAACGCTGACTGAGCTTTCCCTCACAGCCCAGTGAAATACTGGCTGGGGAGGAGAGGGGCACACCACCCAGCTGGCGATCACTTCATTCACCGGCTGGATGTGGGAGGGGACAAGGGGGTACCTCGGCCAAGGCTGAGGAGGTACCTTGTTGCCCCACCCCCCAGACCCTGCCGACTGAGGGCCAGTTGTCCTCCCTTGCTATTTGGCCCCACACCCCTGACTGATTCTTATGAGTGACTTTGTGAGGGTTTTCCTCATCCCTTTGTTGCACAACCTGCACGATCTTTTCATACTATATTTATTCTAACTTAATGGCACTGGGGAAAACCTTGAGTGAGGAAGCAAGGTGTATTGGGGTGAGGAGCTAAGATGTAGAGAACTCTAGGGCAAGATGTAGAGGAGTGGTTATCTGTGTAAATGTAATGTATCAGAAGGTTGGCTCCCATGCAGTGTTCCCTCTAACGGGGATTTGCAGATGTTGTTCACTACAACTCCCAGCATCCTCAGCTGCAGTGGCCTTTGTCTGGGGATTCTGAGAGTTGTAGTCAACAACATCTGGGAATAACTGTTAGAGGGTATACTACTCCCATGCCCCCTCCCTCATCTTTGTACCTAAGCACACTTTTGTTCTTGAGGATACTTTTGTTCTGGTTCTCACTTCATGCAGCCCTTAAAAAAAAACAAAAAAACACAGAGACCAGTTTAATCAATATTATGTTCTTTTACCCCCTATTTTTTTTTTTAATGTTTATTGATGACTTTCCACAGTCTTCTCTTCTCGTGTTAGTTCTTTTTAAAATTCAGCTTTTAGGCCAAGAAGTTTCTCCCCTTCTCCTACTCAGCTTCCCTCCATTCCAAGCTCCACAGGAGTCTCAGCAGAAGTGGGGAGTGGGAAATACGGCAGAAGTTCAGTAAGCCAGGAGTGTACAAAACAGGAAGGGAGCAAAAACAGAATTAATGTTTTTAAAGGTCTTCCCAATGGGGAGATGGGGATAGTGTGAGAGCCAAGGGATGATACAGAATAATTTTTTTTTGGGGGGGTAATGTTTGTTAATTCCCCCTCCTCCCCTACCCTGTTGAAATGTGTGCATCTGTATTGTAAAAATATGTGCTGTTGTTGAACATATGGAAAACCCCAATTTTTTGACATGAGGAATTGGCAGACAAAACTCTGGAAGTGTGCAACAGCAGAACAACAACAACAACAACAAAAACTAAACAAGTTTTTGTTTGTGTTTTGCTTTCCATTGATGTGCACATTAAGCATTGGGGTCGGGAGCGCGTTGTGTGACAGTGACAGTGGGAGGGACAGAAGATGGATCTCAACCAAACATTTTCCCAGTGATCCATTCAGGACAGAAAATAGTGGGATGAGCTAATGCATGAACCCCTAGACACCTAGCTATGACTCCATGCAGTTCGTTGTACAAATCCACCAAAGCTCATACAAAACCATCAAGAAATCCATGCATCCAGATCAAGAGCCACTGCTTGTGTTGCCATAATTATGCTAGAGGAGACTGTTCAAAAGTTACACCTTAAAACGTTAAAAACATAGTATATGTTCCACTCATGTGTTTTGCTTACTTGAAATATCTCAGATCTGTGCATGGAAATACAGAAAGATTTATGAGATGTTCTTTGTAGAATATGTTTTTCTGCCAGTAGATGGAGCTCTGTCTATTCACCTACAGTTTTTTTCTCCCATGTACAGTCATCTCGGAGAATCCCTCCCACAGATCTAACCCTGGTCTAAACACCAGTCAACAGACATGATTCTGATTATATGAAAGGTAGAAACAGTGTTTCTTTGCTATTCAGATACACATATAGTGATAACACATAGTCTATGAAATATAAGTTTATGCCTTCTGAATGTATGGCATGTCTTACTGGGAGCTGACTTTTGATCCAGGAGAGTCTGATTTTAATTCACTTCTGAATTTTCTGCAGTATGAATACGTTGACCCATCTACAAAACTGTTGTACCTTCACAGCAGATGGAGGCAGTCCAATCAAATATTGTACTTTCGGCATTCTCGTTAACAGAAGGAAATGCACAGAGACTCAATTTTCAACCCAATTATATACTAGTAAGAGAATTCTGTGGGAATGACCTTCTAGGTTTTAAACTCCTTAGAGAAACAAGGAAACATTTTCACATTATATTTACCTAATTGAGGAGATTCAGGCTATTAGATGAGATATAAAATAAATTAAATTCCATGGCAGGTGAACGCCCTGAGGGAACTCTGGTGTGTTACACTATATTAATATTCTCCAGGACCAATGTGGAAGCTTAGGAGAGCTAACTTCAAAACGAGCTTTTCAGGCCACCTGCAGCAATTTCTTCCCATGGCTTTCCTAGTCAAACTACAATCCTAGATAATTTAGCTCCAGTTATTGATTAAATAATTGGTTTGGAAGATGTCAGGTTGAAAGAAAGCACATTCTCATAACACAAAAGCAGGCAATGTAAGCATGGGAGAGAATGTCATAACCCAGCGATTCTAGCTCCCATTAATGCACATATTGAAAAGGTAAATATATTTTTACATATCTTGCTAATGGAATATGTGAAACAAAATTATATTGGAATGGGGATATTAATTCACAGAAACTAGTCAGAAAAAAAGATAAAAGGTTTTAATGAAGCATACATTTTTGGAGAGCATCCACATGTATATTTACTGATAGGAATATAAAATCGTGGATGTCTTAATGCTCTTCCAAAAGGATGACTGGTGAAATCGAGCGCTTACTGAGATGATAAGGAATTGGTAGTTGGTGTGTCTTATTACTACTGTTTGGGTTGGTGGGGGACTTCTAATTAAGCCCTAGAAATTTAAAACTTGCAGGGGTATGAAAAAGTAATAATCCGAAAAACTAGGCAGCATCTTAAGCAGGGATAGAATGAACATTTCAATTTGGAAGAAAGCAAAGCATTTCTTTACAATACAGTTGTGCTTTACAATACAGTTGGCTGTTTCCAAAAGCTGTTTCTTAATGATATTTTGGGAACAGGTCAGTTAGTCCTCAAGTCCCCACCCCCGCCACATGCCTATTTTTTCTCCCACTTGACTTTTGCAGTTATATAGTTTGATCATCATGACTCAAAGGGTCTATGCCTACTTTCCAATTATAGCATAATCTAAGTATAATCTATGCATAGTCTCAATAGGTGGCCAACTTTCAAGCCATTTCTTTCTTTAAAGAAGCAGACTGTGCTTTAACCATTGTTTAAGAGAGTCCATCTGCTTCATACTCAAATCAATATCTTTTTATTTCTCTTTTACTACAACAACACTGAGGTCAGATTTTGGAAGAAATGAGAAATGGGGATGGCAACCAAGAGTGCCGCTGAGAATATAGTTTTGACTCTGTATTTCTCCTTTCAATGGCCGCTGCAATATGAGAGCTCATATTGGCAGCAATGCACAATACATTGCCAATACCATTGTTTAATGTCTGTAATGAAATGTGATTGTTTTTGTTACCACTTTTAAACAGATGGAAAATATTTCACTTTAAGATTGCAAAGAGCTAAGAGCCGTGCTAAGAGCTCATTCCTGGGTAATCACATTTGTGTTTGTGCATTTGTATGTTTATGGGTTTTTAAAAAAACAAAATATGAAGCTGTCCTGGATTGTGGCCTAAGACTGTTCGTGCCACTTTTGCTAAGAATGGAATTACTTCAGATTCAGAATTGGGTCTCCAATCTATCCTGAATCTACCTTCAAGGCAGATCTAAGCTGATTGAACTTGAAACATACCATTGACTAGAATAAACACCGGTCAAAGCATCACTTTATAATTACAACTGAATGCTTCACCTAATATGGACAAACATGCTCTCAGATAAAGCTGGTACAATTACTGCTGTTGCAGAATGCTATTTGTTTCTACTAAATCAATTTGGATTGGTTGATGAGATACACATATTTGCATGATTCATTCCATCTTTTGCATGATCCTTTTAGCTTGTGGAAACCTGCTGATCTAGGCTTTGCTACTTCTAGAGTTCTGTTGTTTACTTGCAAGAAGCTAAGCTACTAGCTTCATCATACCAGAGCTCCCATCTGGGGAGACATCTGGCAACCTTGAGATGAAAGGGCAAGGAATTTTTTTAAAAAGGGAAAGTTTCTGCGACCTCGGTAAAACACGTTTCTGACTCCTCAAGGACCTGGGAGCATCAAATTGAAAACCTTGATACATTGCAATGTCTTTAATGCACTCTTTTTTCCACTTACACCTTGGCCATACTGTAAAGCTAGGGAGAGAAAATATAATAAATGACCAAAATCGAGTGTAGTGACATTGTATGGCGAATAAATTGAAGCATTTAGTCATAAGACTAGTAACAGAAGGAGAAGGAAATTAAGAAGCATAGGCAAGGGAGACAGAGTATCTAGCAGAACAAATGGATGCCATCATTTCTGAATGTGTCATTGTGAATCGAAGTAAACAATTGCTGTCTGAATGCGTGCTTGGCCTAACAGGGTTCTCCTTTTTATTTAAGGATTATAAAATGTAATTATTTGGAATGTAAAATAAGATATGTATCTATATTATAAGGCTGCAATCCTGAACATACAGGTCCGAGTGTCTACTGAATTAGGGTTACCAGGTCTTTATACAACTTGTCTTGTTAGCTTGGACCAGCAATAAGAGCTGACTCAGGAGGTCATCTAGACTGGGCACAGACCCAAGGACCCAGGGCTATCAAATGGCTCATGGCTAAGCCCTGAGGTCTATTTGGAGATTAGCAGGAGAAGGTAAGAAGCAGTGGTGCATATTTCTTCTATCACCATCTTACCACCTTCTTCCATCACCCTCTGCATCCACAATAGGAGCAAACTTCCCATTTGCAGATGGGCAAAAGTGTCAGGAAAAGGCAGCAGTGGCATGGGTCTTTTGATGAGGCCCACAATCCTGCTCTCCCTTACACATCAAGCCTTGTAAAGAGGCAGTAGACTTTAGGAGGAAACCCAGTGGCCAAGGAGAAGGCAGGAAGCAGGATAAACCACTACCATGTCCTAGGCTACCAGCAGTGACTACTATAAATTTAAAACTGGGAGACCAGCAGGTTAAACTTCTAATACTACTCTACAGAAATAACAATGTTTCTTATAAACTGTCATCAGTGTCCTATGTGGAAGGGAGGAGTATAGACAAACATCTCCTCCCCATCTGCCACTCCAGCCTTGTAAAATGCTCTTACTGAGAAGTGGATCCAAGAGAGATGCACATGCTTGGTTTCTGTGGGGAAAACCTTGCTCTGTAGCCTTCATAGGAACATAGGAAGCTGCCATATACTGAGTCAGACCATTGGTCTATCTAGCTCAATATTGTCTTCACAGACTGGCAGTGGCTTCTCCAGGGTTGCAGGCAGGAATCTCTCTCAGCCCTATCTTGGAGAAGCCAGGGAGGGAACTTGAAACCTTCTGCTCTCCCCAGAGTGGCTCCATCCCCTGAGGGGGATATCTTACCATGCTTACACATCAAATCTCCCATTCAAATGCAACCAGAGTGGACCCTGCTTAGCTAAGGAGACAAGTCATGCTTGCTACCACAAGACCAGCTCTCCTCTCCTCTCTTCAAAATGGTTGGCTACCAGACAACACTTGTAAACCCCTCTGAGCTGGAACAATATAGTCCAGGAGATCCCAAAGAAGTTTTCTGTTGAAATTTGTTTCCTAAAAAGGACAGAAGATATAACATTCCATTCTGATGATGCTCTCAGTATCTTGGAACCAAACTACGTGTTACATTAAGCATGTCATTAATGCTGACATGCTTAACTTCTCTGTACTAAATAGATCTGGATCTGGATCACCATGGCTCCTATTTGATGCAGATTTTTTTTAAAATTAACTTTGTGAAATTTTTCCAATTTAATTGGCTGTATACTGTTATTTGATCATATTTATGTACTTTAGCTTTTAAGATAGGCTTGATGTTTAAACTGTGAACTGAAATAAAACTGAAAACTGAATTTACTATAGAAAAGTTAGACACATCAGCTCTAATGATGATATGCTTAATGTAACATGTAGTTTGGCCATTAATGCTAGTTCAGCGGTACTATTGTAACAACCCTATATAGCACAAGGGAAGGAGATGTACAGATAAATTCTACAAGGAAGTCAAGCCATTCTTGAGGACATGAGAGAAGTTTCTTATAAAGGCCAAATATAAAAGGTTGCTCACTGGTCAGCCTTAGCCCCTGAAGTCAACTCAGACTTGAAAATGTGTGGAAGAATACGCTAAGTTCACAGATTAAAAGTTCTGGATCCTGGTCCATATCACTTAAGATCAATCTGTGTGCAGTTTAGGACATGCTGATGCTACCCTAATAAGATGGGCCTGATAGATAAAGGTGTCTGCTAAGTCGATTGGCTATATATCATGTCCTAACCTTTAATCGTTAAAAATCTTTGTTGTTCCTCTGAAGCCTTAGCACAGTAAGGTGGAAAAATGCATTTGCTTGCTTTATTCAACTTAACTTACTACTCTTATATAGATAACTTGAATGTCCTAGTTGTGATCTTCAATCATTTTGAAGTGTCTGGACCTGATTCAGAGAAAGGTACTCTGGCCAAGGACCTACTGAAATCAATAGAACAAATGAATTGCAACTAACTTTTGTCCCATGGATTCAAAGGCAACTAAACTTTCTTTGTGTATCTGTATCTGGACTTTAACCGGAAAGTCCTGATACAGATATAGAAAGTCCTGGTACAGATATACTCTGTAAGGAAAATAACTGGGGAGAATAAGTGGGTAATTCTTAAACCTGTATGACTGCCAAATCAAGTGGTATTGAAATAAATTGTAATGGAATTACATTTTTTAAGAATATGTGGTAGACATATCTTCACTGAAGGGAGGGTCAGCTTAGAACATGAATATTACTATGTAAAACAAGACTGTAATCAGAGGCGTATCTAGGGAAAATAGTGCCTAGGGCAAGCACTGAAATTGCGCCCCCTGTCCAGACATCTGACACCCATCTTTCAGATAACTTTACCATAATATCAGCTGAAAAATACAAGTCAAGCTCATTAATCTTTTAATATTTCAAAAACTATTTAGCTGTGGACATAGCCAGACCAAAAAGTGCTGGAAAACTACAAATTTCAGTATGCGGGGGCTCATGAAATACCCAAATACTATGTGGAGGTGTACTTGGAAAACTAATGTCTGATTCTCTACTATGCATTATAGCATCACTATTACATAAGTTTAAAAAATAAATGGAGAATTTGACTTTTCCCAGATACTCTGAAAATAATTAAAGGATATGCAGAGTAAACTGTGTCACTGCTTGGAATATCTATATTATTATTTCTCTAAGACGGGCCATGCACGGCAACGTGGTGGGAAGGAGGCGATTGGCTGAGTCTGCAAGCAGAAGCACCTGATTGGGCAGTGGGGATTCCATATGCAGATAGGGAGAAGGAGCCTGTGAGAGCAGAAGCACCATGGTGATTGGGCAGTGGGGATTCCCTATGCAGATAAGGAGGAGGGGCCTGCGATGGTTAAGGTCAGTTGGAATGCAGCTGTTACTGGTCGGAAGATGTTCTGGATATAAAAGGATAGCAGGCAGAGGTCTGCAAAAAGACAGGTCATGAGGGAGGAAAGAGCCCCTTCAGGAGAAAGAGGTTGCCGTTGTGTAAATGAACAAAATCTGTTAACTCAGGGAGGGGAAAGAAAGAGTGGAGAAGAGCAAGTGGAGGAGAAAGAAAGAGAAAAAGAAGGGAGGGGAAAGAGAGACAGAAGGAAGGGCAAGGGATGGGCCTGAGCCTGTCAGCAGCCTGAGGGGAATGAGTGGCCATGGCGGCACTGGCAGCAAGGAAGGGTCCAGGCAACCACTGCTGCTGTTTGCGGCTACTGAGGCCATTGTAAGAGAGAGGCAGGCAGGCAAGGGATGGGCCTGGGCCTGTCAGCGGCCTGAGGGGAACGAGCGGCCATGGTGGTGGAAGCAGTGAGGAACAGCCCAGTCAACCACTGCTGCTGCTCCTGAAGGGCGAGCGGCGGGGGGAGAGCAAGTGAGCGGCGGGGGGAGAGAGCGAGCGAGTGGCGGGGGGAGAGCAAGCGAGCGGCAGGGGGAGAGAGAGAGTGAGCGGCGGGGGAGAGCAAGCGAGCGGTGGGGGGAGAACAAGTGAGCGGCGGGGGGAGAGCGAGCAAGCAAGCAAGCGGTGGGGGATGTCACAGGCTCAGTACACAACTGCACAGATGCTCTGTGCAGGGTCAGCTAGTATTCTAGTATTTCAGAAAGACAGTTAAAATGAGAGAAAGAGAGCAAGAAACTCCCAGTGGCCTTAATATTAAGGATTTGACACTGATTCAAAGACAAACTCACCATTAAAAGCCATATTATTAAGACATCAAATTTAACTCACTTATTACAAGAAGCAAAGTAAGAGCAAATGAATACAATCCTAGCTCATAAGCTTCAGCTCAGTATTCACAAGCTCTGATTCTCTGTACATAGTGCCAAACTAAATATGTGTACAGTGACTTATATTATATTATATTTAATTTTTTTTTACCTGTAGCCCCTTCAGGGGACTTCCTAAAGGCCATGGGGGGGGGGGGTCTGCAAAGGGTCCCCCTCCCCCCGCTGGCCTCTAGAGCCTTGCAGGAACCATTTGAGCATGTGCGGTGGCCATTTTATATATATATATATATATATATATATATATATATATATATATATATATCCACTAAAAACAAAATGGCTGCTGCACATGCTCAAATGGCCTCTGCGAGGCCTGGCCTGGTCTGGCCTAGGGCCTCACAGAGGCCATTTGAGCATGCACAGTGGCCATTTTGTTTTCGGTGGCCATTTAAATTTTTTTAAAAAAAATTAAAAAATGGCGGCCCCCTTCAAGTGGTGCCCAGGACACATACTCTCCCTGCCCTACCCTAGATATGCCCTTGAGTGTAATCATGCTACATATTATCTCCTGTGATTGTTTCATAGGGAGAAAGGAGAAACAAAACCACAATAAATAAACAGAACAGCCAAAAGAGCAATAAAATCACATGATAATTGGCAGCTAAAAAACTTGGAAATGGTATAGATATTAACTGTATCATTTTAAAGTTTCTTAGCTGCCAATTATCACTTAAAACCAAAACCACTGAGCCTCACAGTCTTGTCTGAAAAGAAAATCCTTTTAACATCCTTTTAAAAGAACATATGGAATTGGCCTGATAATCTTTCTAAAGGAAGCATCACCACTGAGACTGGGGAAACACCTTTCCCCCCGAGCAGTCTCATTAGGGCAAAGCCTTGAGGTGAGAGGATGTCAGGACCTGGCACCTGACAGAATCAGAACCCGGCCCTTCGCCCTGGTGTGAGACAGCCTTCCCTAGGAATCCACCTTTCCCTTCACATGGGAAGAGTACCCTCACACTGGTTAATTAGGTACCTCATTGCAAGTCTTATTTCTACTGTACATCAATAAAGTGGCCTTATTTTAATCCATTTAAGTGTGTCCTGTCTTTATTGGGGCCTGGGGGTGCAAAGAACATGGAGCAAGGCCATCTCTATTGACCTGTTGCAGCTCAAGCAGGCAAGTCCTTTTTGTGTTCCTAGATTCATTTAAATTCATTTAAAGTGTGACTACATTGAGAAACAGTGTACTAGAATACACTGGTGGTCCTTGCTAGGCTCTTGCAATTATTTCTACTTTTCTTTTAAGAATAACTGTTAAAATTGGTGGGGCATCTTTCCAGAAGATAAGTTCTAGACATACAAGTACCATAGGTTCTTCTGGACATATCTGTTCTTGAGGCTGACAGCATTTGTTATGAAGTAATGCTCTTGCTATGAAAGATTCCAGGTTTCTGATTATGAGACCATTCTATCCTTTGTCAGGGAGACTGTTTTTTATTCCTAATTCCTCATTGTATGTCTCCTCCCGCTCTACTCCAGGTGACAGCATATTAGCAAAACTTTGTTTTTAGAGAATTGTTGCACACAATCTGCTGCAAACCAAACTATGAGCTGAAGAAATATCATCATCATCATCATCATCATACTTTATTTCGGTCATTGACTAGAAACATTATCACACACAACAGAACGTAATTTACATAAAATATAACAAAATTTAGCCACTGTATTGGAATATTCATAATTAAAATTTGACAATAAATTTTTTAAGAGAGACTCATCTGAATAACCAGGAAACATCACAAGATAAGGCAAAATAAGTGTTGATCGATCATTCTTGTAGAGGTCACAATGTAAAATAGCATGTTCAGTAGTCTCGATAACGCCAGAGCCACAAGGGCAAAGTTGGGATGCATAAGGAACCCCCCTAAACCTCCCTTGAGGCACCGCTGTAGGGAGCGCATTTAATCAAGCTAAACATAGCGCCCGCCTAAACTTGGGTGAAGAAATATCATATAACTAAAAGGCTGCATTGAATGAGTTGCCTAGTTCAAATTGATATGCAGAATTCACCCCTTGCCACATCACATGTGGAGTTCATTGCCCCTTTAGGGATGCCAAGTTACAATGCTCCGGAGACAGCATGGACCCTCCCTCCTAATTTTCAGCACAGTTCTGCCTCTCATTGGTCCCTTCTTACTTTAGTTTGTCATCTGCCCTCTTCCTCCTTCCTTTCCCTCAAATTCTTCTTTGGGCTGGTTCAGATTGTCCTATGCAATTAGAAAGGGCACTTTTACAGCTCCCGCATACGCATCAAGTAATATTATGTAGATTTAACTAAGATTTTATCCAAAAATAACTCAATTTTCTCCTTCTCCATTCCCTCCCTTTTCTTTCTGACTCTACCTCCCACACTCTCTACAGGATCCCCACTGGACAAACATCCAAACATCCAAACAAAAACCACAAAATATTACTAGATAGAATACAACATATCCCTCCCCTTTATAACAACCAAAATTGAATTGATTAAAAATTTAGTGACAAAGTCTTGAAGTCCTTTAAGTTGTTTCCTGTCACGCACACTTCCCCAAAGTCTTGGGTTCTCTGGCATAGGAGCTGTTAGTGATTTTTGTTCTGGTACTGAGGATTGTCCTTCACTTTCATCAGCCTAATCTGTGAGGTCAAAACTGGAGGTAAGATCAAATTCCTCTTTGGTTCCTCTATTGAGATCAGACACCCTTCCGTCTTGTCTCATAATATGTGTGCTGGAAAGTCTGTTCTATTTCTTTCTGCATTCCAATATGACAGAATCTCTTTGGATTTTGATCGTTTTGGTCCAGAATATTGAGAACATCCCCTTTTCACTTTATAAGGCAACCATACTCAAAGTCCACCACCTGAAACATTCACTATTTTGCATCCTGTTTCCAATCCACATACAAGGTTAGTTGTTGTTGTTGTTGTTGTTGCTTCTCCCTTACCTAGTCACAAATCTCTGCATCCACAGAGTGAGATGGCATGGAAAGCCCTATTGGTTGTTGCCATTGGGTAAGTTTGGTGGTAGCTTTGCATCCTCTCAGCAGTTCAAATGGTGATTTTCCCGTAGTAGAATGAGGAGCAGTTTGATAAGCAAATAAAGTTTCGTGGATTGCCTTTTTCAAGGGTCGTTGTTACATAGTAGCCAGTTGTAAGCTTTCCCTCACTAACCTATTCATCTTTTCCACTAAGCCATTCCTTCGAGGATGGTACAAGGTGTGGTTTATCTTGTGTTTTATCCCATGGTTATGCAAGTATTGCTCCATTTCAAATGAGGTAAGCTGTGTCCCATTGTCAGTCACTGGTTCTTCAGGAAGACCTTCTCTCACAAAAACTGAAGCTACAAACTGGATCACCTTGTTTGTAGTAATGTCTGCAAATGAAACTTCTGGCCAACTGGAATAGTAATCCACCATCAGTATAATAAATCTTGGTTTTGTAGGTTGGTTATCAAAAAAGCCTTATTATATGCAGAGCAAGTTTTCCCTGGGACCATTGGGATACTCTGCTGGAGTCCAGGGGGTGGTAAAAGTCCTCTGCAATTTGTCACATATAACACAAGCCATACAGTACCTGGTTACACTTCCAAAGTGTTTGTCCATACTTGGCCACAGAAAATGTTCTCTGATTCACATTTTAGTCAAGCTCATGCCCAGATGACCTTCATGGGCAATTTTGATCACTTTTGTTTGTAAGCAGGTTGGTAACACCAAATGATCAGTCTTCAGCACCTGCTCATTGAGAAGAGACAGCTCACCTGCTGCATGTATGTATGACTGAAAATGTTCTGGGTACCTTGTTTTTGCAAGACCAACCATTAGTTAAGTAAGGTTTAAGTTCAGTAAGCACTTGATCCGCACTGAGGGCCGCTTTCCATTCCAAGATGTGATCACACCATGAGTGGATGAAGCTATTTGTGCAATTACTACTCCTTCATCCTCATCTTCCTCTTGGCCTGGAAATAGAAGTTGAGATAAAGAACCTGTAGTTGTATTCTGAAGACCTGGAAGATATTCCACCTGGAAATCAAAGTCCATAAGTCTGGCGATCAAATTGGCTATTCTTGGGGTTACTCGACTTGATTCCCAAGTAGTAAATGAAGCAGATAGGGCTATGCGGTCTGACCATAAAGTGAATATTCTGCTCCACAAGTAAGTCCTGAAGTGCCTCACTACCCAGAAACATGCTAGAACTTCTTTTTCAATGGCAGAATACATCTTTTCTGAAGCAGTAAGCACTCTGGAAGAAAAATAACTTCTCTGTCTTCTTTTTGCTGGGTCAAGACATCACCCAAACCATATTCAGAAGCATCAGTTGTTACAATAGTGTGCCAGTTGGTGTCAAAAGAAGTGAGAGCAGGGCTTTCAGCAATGGTTAATTTGATAGTCTGAAAACCAGCCTTGCAGGATGTATCCTGTTAAATGCGACATTATTTTCAAAAAGAAGATGCAATGGAGCAACTTTGGAGGCAAATTGTCTAACAAATTTGGAGTAATACATAGAGAGTCCTAAAAATGATCAAAGTGCATTCTTGTTGTATGGCTCTGGTGCTTCCTGAATAGCTTTCATCAAATCTGCATGGTGAGGAAGTAATTGCAGAAATGGGACCTCCACTGTTTCCAGGAAAGAGCAGGTTCTCCTGAGGTGTGGAAGAAAAAAAGTGGCGGTGGGATCTGAGCCATGCTTCAGTGGGGATCCAGTGAACAACAGAGTCCAGGATTGATAAGGAAAAAGTTCCTTCAGGGTTTGTGCAGGTCAGAAAGCTGGAGAAACAATCAGCAGCAGCGATAGTAGAAAGCAGTTCAGGAATATAGGCCCAGAAATACAAGGAAAGGAAGTGGCAGAAACATTCACAAGCTTTACAGACTCGCATGCATAGCTGGTTCAAAATCTTATAGCAAATGTTTTATAGCTGCCTCCTTCATACATGCAAATAATCTTATGTAGATTTAACTAAGAGTTTATTCAGAAACAACTCCATTTTCTCCTTCTCCTTTCCCTCTCTTTTCTTTCCTACTCACCACCCACACTCTCTGTAGGATCCTCACTGGGACAAACGTCCAAACAACAAAATACAAAAGATCACTAGATAGAATACAACAGGCCCCCAAAGCACACCTATTGCAATGTCTTCTTCAGATGTCCCAACATGCTCTTGTCACCTTCCTTTTTTCACATGGGGAAGTGTTGTTCATCTGAATGGTACTCTAGAAATGTAGAGCGGTCATCTGGATGAGCAGCCAACAGTCAGAGGCTTCAGTGCCACAAACACAACACAATATTGATGCACATCTACAGATATACCAGTCTTATTACGATCTGCACAGAATAGGCCTTATTATGGCGAACATACTCCCCTTCCTTCTCATTTACAATTAGAGTTTGGGGGGAATGGAAGAAGATTCATTTCCTAGCCAGTGCATTGCAGTGGCAAATGCTGGCTTTAGATGTAGGAAATCCAAGTTCTCTGATTCCTGTTTAACACCGAAGCTCACTTGCTTGCATTGGACACGTCACTATCTTTTAGTCAAATGTAGCTTGTGAATAAAATTCCATTACGAGCTTGTCAAGAGAAAGGTGGGATAAATAACAACACCAGCTGACATTCCTCGTAGTGCAGAAACTATCCTTGCAGAGCTTAGAAACTAAGCTCTGTGTTCCTTCTTTCCTCTGCAGCCCAGCAGCAGCAGGGGCGGGGAGGGAGTAAAAAGCAGTGAGAATTGTTTCCCCACCCTCTGCGGCTGCTGGGTTGTGGAGGAAAGAAGAAATGCAACTAGTTTCAAAGCTCTTTATAATCTTGCAGGGGAGTAATCTTGCATTGTGGGAGCACTGCAGGGAATGTTAGCCACTAATTTTAGATATGGAGGCTCTTGCTTCTAGTTTTGGGCTTTAAATCTTGCCTCTCTTTAACGATGTTCCCTGGTTAACAATGGCTTTTGTTCAATTATGCTTAGTTTATAGAAGTTAGTGAGATCAAGCCTGCCTTCTTTTGCTATTGCCCTGCAATTGTATTTATTGCAGCTGTATTTTTTAATTTGTCACGGTGGCCTTTCCAATCTGTGAAAAGCTGAAAAATCTAAAGAAATGTGCTCTTCTCTACAAAAGAAATAAATGAATAGTTGTGCCATACAAGATCTGCGCATCCTAAATTGTTTCTGCCACTTTATCTCGAATGCAAAGCATTTTGTCTAGGACCTGCAGTGTGATCTTAGCTAGATAATAGTTTGGGGACTGTTGGATGAAGCACAAAATGAAAGACTGAAAAATCCAAAAGCTTTCATTGTACATTCTTTAGCCTTCTTGACACAAAGCTGAAAGTTCAGGCTGTTTGTGGTGTTGTCTACTAGTCTTGGCTTTTCAGGATACATGCATTATCATGACAGCTACACAAAATTGTGTAGCATTAATCTTAGTTTAGTGGTGTTGCTAACAAGTTGTAACTGAACAGAGTGAGATCCAAAGCCTCATTTTTATGCATACCCAGGGCTGATGTCATAGATTGACATTGTTGTGCAGCTGCAGGCAAGACCTCAAATGGGCCCAATGCTGATCCCTATGACCACCTCTGTGTCCATAGTATTTGTATGGTGATGACTCTCTCCGGGTCACACAGATAAAAAGGGCCCATAGAGGGCCATTTCTTAAGGGCCCTCTGAAATCTGGAGCCAATCTTATGCACACCCAGAGTAGAGGTAATTTAGTCTAATCTTAAACTATAAATTTTTAGCTTTGCCAATGTAAAAATGAATTAAATGGAGGCAGAATGCGGCCATGGTTCTTACATTAAGAAATGATTATGCATATATTATTTGTTTTGTAAATTTTAAGACAACACCAAGGTGACTTAAAGGTTGCAAACAGTAATTCAAATACAGATGGCTCTCATTATCCACGGACTCAGTATCTGCATTTCTGTGTATCTGTGATTGGGTCCCAGTTTCATGATCTGTGGGTAGAAAAATGGGCGAAATTCACCTATTTGAGCGGCCAGAAATGACCCAGAAATGACTTCCGATGTCATTTCTGGCAGCCATTTTCCAGCAGAGAGCCATTTTGTAGCGCTTAATTAATTTATTACTACTACTACTACTACTACTACTAATAATAATAATAATATTTGACAGTTTTCAGGGTTTGGTGGGGGCATTGCTGGAGAACTGGAGACCTGAAGAATAAGGTATTATTGTCTTTTTCTTCTCTTATTTCTGCCCCCCTTGCTTTTTTGTCCCCCTTTTTTTGTTAGGAAACTACACCCCAATTGGTTTCCATATTCGTGCCTAAAGTCAAGAATGGAACCCCCATGAATAACAAGGGCCACCTGTAGAATACAAACTCCAAGCTTACTGAGAGCAATAAGCACAATCCAAACCAGAGGAGAGTAAGAACCAAACCCAGATCCACAGAAAATGCAACAAGCAAGCTAAATGCTTTTGTCTAAACAAAATATCATGCCACTGGATACAGGGCCCTCAATGATGGTCATGGCAGAAAGTTCAGGGCAGCGATGCAAAAAACCTACAATTCAGACCCCAGGTGACTGTGCTGCTAGGACATCAGGAGAACCAGGGAAACCCTAGCCAGAATCTCCATCATGCCCTGAGGACCCAGCTCTCCCTATATCCTCTGATTCAAAAAGTCCTCTATCAATCCTAGCAGAGGCCCCTCCCATTAGCCAGAGCTAGGACTTGAACAATTGGGCAAGACTCCTTTATGAAACAGAGAGTTTTCTAGAGAAAGAGTGCACCCAATTTACCTTGCCTGGCCAATGGTTGTAAAATCTGGCAGTTTGCTGCAAGAAGTCATTAAACAACATTCTCTTCTATGTTGCAATACCCAGTCCTGGTTACCCTGCTCAGCAGTGGTCAAGGACTTGACTCTGGAGCTGTCCAAGGTCTGGTGTACCCCTGGATCCCTGCCTTTGCCGAGGTTCTGGAAGAGGATACAAAGATACATAATCATCAACATACAATGAAAAAAAACACATGTGGACTCGGAGTTCCATTGTCTGGGTTTGCTGCTGAGCAGGTCCTATCCCTTGTCCCCACCAGCCTGGCTTCACCAGTAATAAGACACTCAAAAGATCCTTCTCAGCAGTTGTAGAAGTTGGGAAGAGTATATGGGAGGAAACTGTCCTTTAGCTAT
This sequence comes from Hemicordylus capensis, assembly GCF_027244095.1. Taxonomy (NCBI): domain Eukaryota; kingdom Metazoa; phylum Chordata; class Lepidosauria; order Squamata; family Cordylidae; genus Hemicordylus; species Hemicordylus capensis. The sequence continues at coordinate 317,965,232 of NC_069657.1, forward strand.
CCTAGTCCCAAGCTGTTGAGGGCTTTAATATGAATATCTATCACCTTGAATTGTGTAGAATCCAAGGGAAAGAGTTGTTTTTGAATGGGGCTTTAGTTACTTGCATTCCAATCCTGGAGTAGAGGCATGACACAAAAATAGCCAGCAGCAAGAATACTTAAAAGCTGTCTGCACTTGCCTCTCTGTATATAATATCTATTTCATTATGCTATTAATATTCCTGATTCCACACCACTGGCTTGTCCTTGCACACCACAACTCTTTCCCCTGGATTCTATAAAATTCAAGGTGACAGTAGGCACGTGCCTGAAATGTTTCGGAGGCCATTATAAAGGTCTCAGAAATGTTTCGGCACTGGGGGGGTTCCGGGGTTTCGGCACCAGCAAGGGTAGTACTTTAAGGGTGGGGGAGGGTGTACTCACCCCTCCCGCTGGATTTCCCCCGCCGGTGCTCTGTTATCTTTAAGCCCCTCGGGGCGGCAGCATTCCTCCCTGCCACCCCGTTTCCCCCATCAACTGGAAGTAGCGAGCGTGCGTGCGCCCGTCGTGCACGTGCATGGCAGACGGGCGCACACACGTCATGTGCACACGTGCGCTCACTACTTCTGGTTACTTCCGGCTGATGGGGGAAATGGGGCAGCAGGGAGGAATGCTGCCGCCCCAAGGGGCTTAAAGCTAACAGAGCACCAGTGGGGGAAATGCAGCGGGAGGGGTGAGTACACCCTCCCCTGCCCTTAAAGTTATTCGTGTACATCCCTAGGTGATCACTATCCAGGGGATCTTGCCAAAGACCTTTATTTTTTGCTCTTACTCTAGGTATTATAATTATTTATTTTTCATACATCTTCAGAGTATGAATTATTCCCTCATGCCTCCTGATTACTGCTGGTAATATCAGGTCAGCACACTAATCCAAATATCAACATGGGACAAAGGAACACCTTTCCCCACTGCATGGCTGCCTTTTTCTAAGGCCAAGCATTGATCTGAGGCAGCTTCTAGGAAGCTAGATAATTTGAAATAATATGAACTATAGTTGAATGCAATTTCAGAAAAATTTCATCTAAATTTCAGGTTCTAAACTTTGTATATTGACTTCAGATGTGGACAGTGAAATTAAAAAATTAAGTACTTTTTAAGGCATTCTCTTGGTTTTCCAAGATTGTTCTTGTCAGCAGTTTTAGGAGCAGTATCATGATTACTTAACATTAGTTTTCTGACTCTCTCCTCTTGTCCTGTCCCAATACAGTATGTAATCTTCAAAAAAGCAAAAAACAAAACAAAACAACAAAAAAACCGTAAAGAGTTTGAGAAAAGTGTGCTGCATGAAAAACAGAGAATAAAAGGTATTCATGAAATTGTGTCACCTAATATTCCAAGGTGAAGAAAAATAATTTTGGTATAAACCCACAATATTGAACCAATAGCTGCTTCTCTTTTCTGGATGCCATGTCATACAATGGGCTTTAATTGGTGTGGTGGCTGAATATGTGGCACTTTGATAGAAGCTGAAACGTTCAAAAGTCTCTAGTGTTCCCTCAGCAGATGTGCATCAATAATACAAGCAAAACTACTTGGAATGGTGGAAATATCTCTCAACTCCTTTTGAACTTTATTTTCAATATATGAGAAAGCTGATGTTTCAAATTGTCTCTGATCTCAGAGCCCAAGGGCTAGTTATGCATCAACTGTATTAATAAAGGTAATCTGAGTGAAACATTTGTCAGAAGGGCTTTGGAAAAAAGACCATGGAAAAAAGTATTGCATGGAATTGAGCAAAGGGGCAAGCCCTCTGATTATAAATCTAAAATATTAAAATAATGGATTCACAGAATCCCTATTAGACATCAAAGCCAGCTTCTTATTGGTGTATGCTTTTAATTTATAGACCTCAATGCAGTCCAAAACCAAACCTGATAAATTGTACAGCAAATTCCCAACATGATTAAAAAAACCTGACTTTGGTTTGTTGCTCTCTACAAATATGTGATGTTGGGAAAGCAAGCCTTTAGTTAACTGGTTAATCCCTAATGCATTTCAGTGCTACTTAACAACAAATATCCAACAAATCAAGAAGACATGACACTCTTTCTAAAAAATGCCAATTAGTCAACAATGGACTATTTCTTATTTATTGTTTAGTTTTGGCATTTACAGTTTATAGGAATATAAAATCCAAGTCTGTCCAAGAAGTAATAGTAGTCTCAGCTAACAACTAATAAACACAAATAAGTCCTTTACGAGGAAGAATAAGAAGGAAACCAGAAATAAAGTGCAGCCAAACTGAAGTTTACAACACAGCTGAAAAGAAATGTAGCAACCCTTTTCATATATTAATTTTTTCCAAAAAAAAGTGAAGCTCTGGGCCATGACATTGTTTCAGATCCCAGAGCTAATCATTCAGTATTGACCAAAATGGCAAAAATAATTTCCTTATTTGGCTTACTTTCTTTTACCAATGGTCTTTGGATAAGCAATGAATCTTTCATGAGAGTCATATCATGTAATCTTTTACGAGGGCCATATCCTTGTATGAAAAATTTAAGTTAGCTGAGAGCCGATAATTGATTGCTATGAAGAGCAGTGATGCAGTGGGTTGTCTTGGCAGAACATCCACAACACCATTCCCATAGGACAAATGGGATATCCCATATTCCTACACATCATGCTTCTATAGAACCTAGCAAAAGGGGCTTAGGCAAATTCATGGAGGACAGGTCAATCAATGCCTACTAGTCTCGATGGCTATAGGCTACCTTCAGGCTTTCAGGAGAGCAATAGCAGGAGAGGGGACATGCCTTCATCTCCTGCTTGGGAGCTTCCTAGGTATATCTGGTGCAGAGTTGCTCACATGCCCAATCGACCAGCACTGCTGGGACCAACATGGCCTTGTAGAGGCTGGGGGAATGCAGCCCAGCTTCCAGAAATCTCTCAAGGCACTGCCCGAGGAGTGCGGTGCATTGAGGAATTTTCCTGCAAGCTGTGCACTCTAGGGAAACCATACATCCGGGAATGCAGTGTGTGCTCATGCCCTTTTGCCTGGGTAATAGCCGAGGACAAAAACCTGGGCTACCCAGTGCTTCACCCAAGTAGCCCTACCCAGGTAGGACTTGACAAGTTCAAGTAGGGCTGCTAGTGTGAACAGCCTTTTCCTTTATTTGGAGATTTGCAGTAGCATGGAGACATTTTCCCAGTCTGTCTTGCATTTCCCCTTCTAGTTTCAGCAAATATGATTTGTTTTTACTATGTTTTTTTCAACCCTGTCAGCTAAATTCCTGTGCCCAGCACTGAAGAAACAATTGGAGAAGAAGTAAGTAGAGTGTGTGATGCTATGCTATATCTCTATTCTCCTCCACCAGTCAGAAACAAAAGGCAAACATTGCCTTAGAAGATACATTGTGCCTGGGTATGATGGGAACTGTAGTCCCTTGTACTACTAGAGTGGAACAAGATTTTTCCCTAGTCATGAGCTTGTGGAAGCAGCACCTCACATTTAGTGGGGTTGGTATTTCTGTCTGCAAATGTTATACAGCACCATTACTCCCTTTACCATTCGGATCCATTTTCACTTCCTGTTCCAGATGTCCCCTCCTGCCCCTGTGGCAGTCCAGTTTCAATGGCAGTATGAGTTATGTTGGTCACAATATGGTATATCACCCTGCTCCCAAGGCTGTCAGTTGATGGACATTATTATGGCCACATTTGCATGTAAGGCAGATCCACAGTTGAATGGGCCAGAGGTTCCGGAAGCGTTACATCTGGATGCGTGGAAATGTGGTTTGGCATGGTGGTAAGAGGTTTCAGATTTGTAACTCCAGCCTGAACCTTTGGGTTGTACTGAGTTTTGTCATCACAACCTGAGGTTGGGCACAGCCTGCAGTATGTATGAATTCAGAATCACAGACTGAGTCTCCTGTAACTGGAGGAAGCTCCTCACTCAACTCTGGCCGTGATTGGCTGTGCAGGCTGTCCCTCATGGAAGAAGGAAGCCTGCACAGCCAGTTTCCTCTCCTCTCTGGAGTCTCACTGACTTCAGAGAGGGAGCTCTCCGCTATGTCCAAATTCGGATGGGAGAGTGGGGGAAGGGGGAGTAGAACTGCTGATCCATTGGACCCACGGTTCTGCGTTACATCTGAATGTGGCCTATGTGTACTTCCACAAGATGAGCCATTCCAGGGTGGACTGATCTACCTAGGTCCTGCTTCTGGATATTATTCTACAAAACAGAGTATATCAGATTCCTGGAGAAAGATTCATGGAAGGTGCCTTCCATCAGCTTTCAGCTCTCTGTCTTTTAGCATTTCCACTCAGAGCCTGATTACTGATGTTAAATCCATTATTACAAGATGGGCTTAATGTGGAAGCGAACTGGAAGTGATCCTTTTATCTAAGATTAGTGTGCGGGCTCCTGGTCTGTCCTGGGAAAGTGATGCACAGCATGGAGGGGGTTAACATCCCTCCCCCCCATGCCACTTTCTCCTTCTAGTCAGAGACACCTTATGATCACAGAGATAATCTCTTCACATTCAACAATATTTGCCTCTGCAGATAAAAATCTAAGGATATTCAGCATGGGGGTGAGGCTTCTGGGTGGGGTTTGCTGGACCACTCTCAGGACACTGTACACAGGTACAGTTTCCCCTTGTGTTTTAAAACATCCGAAGAGGGCTCCAGTGGAATGTGTTTGTGAATCATGGTTGTCCCTGCATTCAGCCTTCAGACTAATTCAAGTGTCCCCTGGCTGCCATACAAGGCAAGGTATGAATATCTGAGAATATCCTGGGACTGTGCAGCTGAGATGGTGCCATTTACATGCAAAACAGAGCGAGACCACCGGAGATGAAATGAAGCCAAAGCTGATGACTTTGCCCAAAGCAACACTTTCTCTTTGCCAGCACCAATTGCAGTACTGATGGAAAATTCCTCATCCCACCCACCCCCGCTCTCTGAGCTTCCAGAATTGGTTCAGACTGCATGTGGATTCTGCCCTGTCCCCCTTGGAGAGATTGGCCCTTTTTAACCTTCCAAAATGAGAGTCCCTACAGGATCTTGGCATTTTCATCAATTAAATATTTTCATTTCATACCAGTAATCAATACTACTTCAGAATACTAATGTCATACAATATCTTTGTCTCGGGTGCCTAAACGAATTATTCCTAAATAATGCATTGTCAAGCAAAAGGACAAATGTTCATTCTCCCTCAAGCACACAAAGAAACATGCAAAGAGAAATCACTGAACAATAAGCCATTGATTTTTCTGGTTCCAAAACTTTCATCTTGCTCAAAATAGGTAGAGACAACACACTATTGCAGGCAGTATAAACCAGAGGAATGATGTATATTATTGTCTTTCAAAAGTGGGCAAACAAAGAGGAAAACTCCAATAATGTCTCTTGTTTCTTCAACACTGAGGTCTGCAACAACGTTTGAAAAATAAGACAAAACAGGAAGATGGAAAGAAAAACATGGTACAAAATGTTTTTTAAACGGAACTACTCATTACAATTCTCTTATATTGTGGTACTAATACAAATGGCATTTAAGCAACAGCATAAGTAAGCTCAAAGTGACATTACAGTGGACCAATCACCCAACATAATGGTACTATAGTGCAATTAAGTATGCAGTCCTGGTGCATAACCCAAATATTCATCAAGACACATCAGATCACAGACCCCCTAATATACTGTATTATGTCAACACAAGGACTGTACAACCCTCACAGATCTACTTCCAGGTCAAATGAAGTGCTTCTGAGGGGATGGGGGATTGATGAAAATCACCTCCCCGCATGCGAGCACCTGCACTTCAGAAGTGGGACCACTGGTGCTGCACATGTGCTTTTTTTTTTTTTTGCACAGGCACAGCATAAGTTAGGATGTTGGCCACTATATGCAATGGTATGAAAAACAATGGAAGAAAAAGCATAAATTAATGGTTAAATCACTGAGTATGTAATGGTAATTCGGGCTCACACATGAGTTGGACTTGCAGGATGTCCCTACAGCTTTTGAAAAATTCCATAGAGTTGTGTTTTCAAGAATCAACATTGCTATTACAAGATCACAATGCACTTATAATGGGAATTAGGCACGCGAATGAATTGTGAATGTTGAATTTACATCCAATTCATTTCTTCCTTTAACTGTTGTGATAATACTACTCAATTTCCCCATCTTTCATTGGTTTTGCATATCAAAATTGTTGGGTCAGGAATGGTCTCTTATAATGCAGGTTTGCAGTACCAATGAATTTCCCCCTTGGTTTAGACCTCCAGATATTATTCTTACATAAGGAAACACGATAATAATCATACTGGGGCATTGTGAAGCATATAAGATGATTATAAAATGACTAGAAGGGGGGAAAGTGTAAGCCACTGAAACATGCACTTCACAATTTAGAAATAGGCAGAGCAATTTAAAAATTTAAATACCAATTTAACAGAGCAGACATTAACAGAGCAGGTATTAAAGTGACAGTGGTGGCTGTTTATGTGAGTATAACTCAACTTACACCATATCCAAAAAGGACTCCAGCTGGCATAAACTAAGCATGAGATAGTGCTTTAAATAGTGTTGCTACTGTGGATAGAGTAGAATCATGCTTCCATCCAGACACCCACTTAATTAAGCTTCTAGAATATGGATGGGCAGCATATGGTCCATGGCTCCTATCCGAGCTGCCAAGGCCTTTTCCTTGGCCTGGGCAATGCCATGTGGAGAATTACCTGCAGTGCAGGCTGATCCTTATGAAAGGAAACAGTGTGAGCTTTGCTGAGGAAAAGTGCTTGGCCTGCCTGGTTGCAGCCCATCAGTTATGTGTGACTTCTCTTCTACTTCCAATTACTTTTCTTTATCAGAGCCATTTTAACTGTTCATAGCACAATCAAGGGACATTTAGGTTTGATTCCTCTTCACTTTCACCTTGTGAAAAACTATTCCCAAATCAGTGTTTTGACAGCAATGCAGTGGTTTTACATAAGTTCTCCCCATGATGAATCTTAAAGCAGAGCTACAGTTGAGATTAATGGCCCTCCTGGCTTTCAGTAAAAGATGACTTTACAGGGAATATGTGGTAAAGTAGTATTGAACATATATATTATAAATGCATTCCTGCTATTATGACATCATCGAGAAAAGGAGATAAACTCTCAGAAACAGGACTATCCATCCAGCCTTTGTTCTTCTGACATGTCCGTGTTGTTCCCCATATACCTTGCAGCTGCAGTATGCTTACATGTCACTTGAAGAATGATGGCCAAAGCAGCCTTAAATGTCTGAAGTGCAGGGTTCTCCCCCTAGCACATGCTCCTCCCAACCTTGCCACCACACTGCCCTAATACATATGCCTTAGTCATAGGCCCCATTCACATGTAGCACCAAAGCTCAGTTAAACAAACCTGTGGTTAATTTCTGAACCCAAGAATCATGCTGCAGCAGATGACTGAGCAACTCCCATTTCACTACCTCCAGTTGCTGGCTAGAATAAGCCCACCCTCTTCCTAGTCCGCTGAGGCTCCATCCCAGCAATCTCCATTCTGCTCGTGTTACCAGACTGTGGGCATTGTGTCTGTCACCCAGCAACTATTGACTGCGATGAGTGTGTTTGCGTGTGTGTGGGGGGGAGGGCATGTGCTCTGTGCGACTGTGTCTTCTTGGCCTCGATCACCTGCTCTTGGCAGGAAAAATATATCTTAACGCTTTCCTTCCACTCCTTAGAGCAGTGACTTTCCCAGAATTCCTAAGCTACACAGCCATGCATATATGCCGTTAGTGATACCCCAGAATAGCGAGGGGCAGAATAGCAAGTGCCCTGAGGATCCTACCCCTGTCTGTTGGGGCCTCCACATGCCCCACTGTGAATGTATCAGTGCCATTAACAGAAACACACATCATGCATGTCAAGGAAGATTGACTTTCTTTAATTAACTGAACAAGAACAAGAGGACCACAGGTGTGGTTATTGTGGTAGTGTTCCTGCATTAGCTTCAATGGAACTTGCACTGTGCCCAGCTGCAGCATCTGCGTCTTGTGCACTAAGAGTGGAACACTCATTCATCACCCCACAGCTGTCTTTCCTGCTGTTGGGATGGTGGGCGGGGGGAATGTTCCCAGGAATATCTACAGAAAACTTATCTCATTGCCTGTACTTCTCTGCTGTTGCTCTGACTCCTATGTGCTGGCACAGGGGCAGCTGCTATGCATGTATAGAGACCTGTTTATGTCTGTCTGTATGAAGGGTTTAATGTCTCCTTAACATAAACACTGAAGTGATCGTGTTTGAGAACTCTCTCCTGCTGTCTTTGTATTTTCCTCCCAGCCTTTTCTTTCTCAGGAACACATCAGGTCCAAAGCAGCAGCCAGCGTGGTGTAGTGGTTAGAGTGCTGGACTAGGACCAGGGAGACCCAAGTTCAAATCCCCATTCAGCCATGATACTAGCTGGGTGACTCTGGGCCAGTCACTTCTCTCTCAGCCTAGCCTACTTCACAGGGTTGTTGTGAGGAGAAACCTAAGTATGTAGTACACCGCTCTGGGCTCCTTGGAGGAAGAGGGGGATAGAAATGTAATAAATAAACAAATAAATAAATAAATTCCAAGCTAGCTCTGTCCCTTTAAATGCAGGGACTCTAGAGATTCAGCATCCCTGTTGCCAAGCAGTGACAGGAGGAGTGAGGTGATGGCAGAAGCAAAGCTTTCGCTCTGAGAGAGCCAGCAAGAGAAGTGGCCAACATAGAATGGATGCATTTCTGAGCTGCTCTGAGCTGACCTCTTTATGGTGGCGGGAGGAGGTTCCTCATGATACCCACATTACAACAGCCACAGAACTTGGGCAACAAAATGGTGCTTCAGAACCTCCAGTTTCAGCAGCAACACTCACTACAAACCGATGGTTCGAATTCAGGTTTGGAGGCAAAAACAGAGCCACGGACGGCTGGGTGACAGAACTGTAGCTTCACACATTCAGACTATCAGAAATACTGACCTCAGCTATGTTTACCTGAGGTTTGGCATGATGTCTGAATTGGGCCAAATTCCGTAGGAATTAATTTGGAAAACAATCAAGATGTTTATAGCTTAGCTCATCATGGGTAGTTCAGAAAAGGTCCCAACTGAGTAGTCTATGTACTGCGGGATAATGAGAGTGTACCATGTTTGTATAAACCTAGTGTCCAGCACATGGTAGAATGAGTGCACTGAGACAGAATTAATATCTGTTGTTTCTGAGCTTCATCTGTTGCTGCTGCTGCTACTACTACTATTATATCACATTTCAACCAAATAGTTCTTAAAGTGGTTTATTTAGGAAAGAAGATGGTTCCATGTCCCCACAATCTTAAAAAGAAACACAAATCTCTGCTAGCAACAGCCACTGGAGGGATGCCATGCTGGGTTTGAACAGGCCAGTTGCTCTCTCCCAGCTTAATATTTTAAAAAACCACCACACTGAAAGGCGTCTCTTTGCCTATGCACTCTAGGTGCATCTCCCAGCCCCAATCCTAGTTGTTGTTCCCCACTCCTACACAATTTCTCCTTAGGCATACTTCCAAACAAATATCTTTAGGATTAGGGACGAAGGATCTTGCATGTGTTCCACTAAAAGCGGTGATGGATGTTACACACTTAACATGTTCATTACATTTAAAACCCTTACTAATTGAAACAGCTCCTGAAAGTCCCTTCCAGGGTATAATAAAGGCTGGGATTTGTCTCTAGCTTTATATTTTAATTCATTCTTGGTCTCATTGACTGTTTGACCTTCCTGAGTGATGCTGCAGTTGCTGGAGAGGTCAAGTGGGCAGGAGGGACACACACAGGAGCTGCCCAACAAGACAAACCGAGAGCAGGCTGCTCAGTAAGACCAGCACATTTATCTCTAAGGTGGTATTTTATGTTCAATTGAATAGAAAATAAAACAGTCTCAAAAACAAAAAAGCCCTTCAAAGTATTTTTGCACTCTTTTTAGAGAGGAAATACTTGCTCACGGGCCTCACATTCTTAGTTCTGGATCCAAATTCCACAAATGAGCAATTTAAGATTCCAAGTATGTTTGCCAGCTCACTTTTTCCTTTTGGCACAGCACTACCTTCTCCTGAGTTGCCAGTATCCCAACCCTTGGGGCTTACGTTTTGGTTCCTCAATGCTTCTCTTCCATTCTCAAAAGATAACACTGTAGAAAGCAAACTGAATTGGGTTCATATTGTGGGTGGCAAGACTTCAAGTGAGCAGACATGTTAAGGCTCAATCTCTTAGAAATCACAAAAGATCAAAAAGCTTGTAAACATTCATTTTGTGTTGCATTCACTCACCATGAATTCTGTGCACAGTCCCCTTAAGAAAAAATCCAGCCCTGACTGCCCCCTTACCATCTTTTGTTGAGCAAGTAGAAAGCCTTATGTAGGGCCGTGGTTTTATAGCCCAGTCAGGGAGCTGTATATAAGCTCATTAATAAAGCTATTGTGAGGGCTAGAAAAAGCTATATTTTACTCTTAGCATAACTGCAGCCATCTTGCTTCTGTAAGACTGCTTAAAAGCTATTAGGAAATAAATGATAGTGAGAAATTGCAAGCAAATCTCTTTTTGGGTGTCACAAGTTTCTGTGCTGAAACCACAAACAATGGCCAGACAGAACAGGATGCCAGTACTTGAGAAACACTTGAGTTTTGAAAACCGCAAGCAGAGAAACAGGAAGCCACCTCTTGATAGTGTGTGACAATATGTGACAACATGTCTGGAAAACAACTTATTTGAATATAGCCAATAGCATTATTTGCAGAAAAGGGGAACTGGGAGGAACTGGGTGGGCCTATGTGCTTGATTATCACAAAGCTATAAAATTGATTGTAACTGTTCCTGCTGTGTGCCATTTCTCTCTTGCATTGAAATGGACACCCTTTACTCAGCTGAATAAAGATACTTAATTCTCCTTTCTGGCTTCTTATTGAATTTGGCTGATTAATCATAAGAGACTAGCTGGAGGGCTTTTAGCCTTCCCGGAAAACTTGACCTCAACACTATTACATTACCAGCATCTGGGTGGAGTCAAGGTTCTACAGACTACCCACGTTTTACCTGCTTGATTTTGAACCTTCAGTATTCTTGCCAGGTCTTGGCTCCAGACCCGTAGCCAGTGGGGAGCGAGACCTAAGATGAACCTGGCCCTGCCCCCCTCAATTTTTTTAAACAAACAATAATTTTTAAATACCTGAATGTATCTTGTACTTAGGGTACTGATGGGGGCCAGATACACTGCCTCCCTGCTTTTTTGGTGCCCCCCCCAATTTTGGGGCTGGCTCCTTCCTTGGTGTGCTTAGGGAGCATCTGCCCCAGTCCTGCTGACAGTACTGAATGAGGAAAGAGGTTTCCACAGCAGTTGTACATATGTACTTTCAAGCTCTTCAGTGCTAGTTAATGTAAGTTTCTGCATTGCTCAATGATATAAGAACATAAGAACATCCCTGTTGGATCAGGCCCAAGGCCCATCTAGTCCAGCATCCTGTTTCACACAGTGGCCCACCTATTTTAAGCAGAAGTCACCTGAAGTAAACAGTGGTTGGCCAAGCAGGAACAACAGAAGCTGTGATGATGGTACATTGCTGGGTGACATGGAGACAGAGGATCGTTTTCCACAGATTTCTCTTTGGTTGATGACTTTAATTTGTTTGCTAACTGAGCAAAGAGGTACCTTTCCCAACTGCCAATTCTCTTATATTTAGCAAGGGCCCTATCCAACCCCAGCACAGCATCCCTCCAGTGGCTGTTGCTGGTATCTGCCTTATGTTTCTTTTTCGATTCTGAACCCTTTGGGGACAGTGGACCATATTATTTATGTTTTATTTTTCTAGGTAAACTGCATTGAGAACTTTGGTTGAAGAGTGGTATATCAATATTATTATTCTTTGTCATAGTTGTCATGGTTTGGACACTGGCTAACACACTGCATACAGAAATATGGGTGGTTGGAGCACTGCCTGCTCTGCTGAGTCTGTAAAAACCACCTACAGTGTTGTGGAGCAGGGCTGTTCTGCTTCATAATAGATTTGCACAAATGCAGTTGTACAATGTAATGACCATTATTCCCACTGGGCATCCTGTTGTGCAACTGCAACACTGTTGGTGGTGTTTACTGAGAGGCTGGTGGTGCTCCAACTGCCTTCATTTCTTTGCGTGGTGTGTCACCAGACATTATTCTTCGAACAGCCATGGCCAGCCACCATCTGTTTCTGCCTGCCTCATTCAAGCAGCAGTCACACCTGGCTTTGCATTGTTAAGGAAGCTACAGGGAGGTAGTACCTCCCTTGTAGCACCTTTGCTGTCAAGCTTTTGAGGAAACAGTTGTACAGAAAAGGGGGGAAATACACCCCTGGATGCTGCATACTTAGGCAAGCAGCACATCAGTTCTCCCGCTAACCTTTTAAGAAAAGATCCATGATTTAGCATACAAAACGGATTACCTTTCACCCCAATTAATGTTATAATAATGAGTACCAAAGGCAGAAATAATCTTTTGCCACTTATTATAAAGTGTTGCCAGCACAATCCCTTAAATTCAAGGCGTAGGTCACCAGCAGCCCTGACACAGTGGCAATCACACAGCTGTGGTTTACACCCATCCAAAGTTTTTTAAATAAAATGGGTCAATTTAATTTCCAGTGCTATCGGCATGGTGATCGGAGAAATGAAGCTCGGCTGAAATGGCTAGAGGTCTCTCAGATCTACTGAAAGTCGCACACAAAGTTTCAGGCTTCTCTTAATCATAAAATATGATTTCTTTCTTTCTTTCTTTCTTTCTTTCTTTCTTTCTTTCTTTCTTTCTTTCTTTCTTTCTTTCTTTCTTTTAAATGAAGAGTATTTATCCTTGAAACAAAATGGAATCAACTTAGGGGGTAAAACTAACCACCGCTCAAGCTTCCATAAACCCCATTCCATCCCCAATGGTTTAAGGGACTCATGGTGGATATTTTTCAAGTTTTCCAAGGCAATGCCTGGCATGTTCTCACAAGCACCAGGAAGGATTGTGCACTCATTATCCTTGCTGATACAGTCTTTATTTCCTAAGCAGTTCTAAACAAACCAAAACCAAACACACACCCCACCATGGCATCATTTTAATTGTTTGGTTTAATCTGATCCCATGTCTCCTTTGCATTTTTTATTGCTACTGTTATTTATCTAATGAGTAATTATACTTGAGAGGGGAAAATAATGTTGGAAGGCAGCACAGACACAGAGGGGCACCTTAAATGCATCGACATATTGAAGTAAGGCAGCTTTTAAGGAATGCCCTTGGACTTTCTCATAAAGGAGCAATTAGGCTGCCATCAGAGAGTCAGACTCCAAAGCAGAGGCATATTAGCCTCAAGCAGGAGTTCAACTGTTGAGCCTATGCTAGCTTCTCTTATTAAAAAGAAGAAGAAGCTTCCAGTCACTCAGAATATCGTGCAGTGAGGTACAAAATTCGATACATGACAATGGCTGCTTCTGGAATGGCACACTGGAGAAACCTGCTGAATGTGCAGTTATGCCCACCTAGGGTCTTTTAGCACCTGGCCTTATGTGGGCATCAGTCCTAAAGTCTCTTCTCACTTCCAGGGCTCAACTCTGAAACAGTGCCCAGTTGAAGGGAAGAAATATAAGGTCCCCCTAACAGAGCAAAGAGGCACCTTTTAAAAGTGGTGATTCTCTTTATTCAGCAGGGAGAGAGCAACTGGCCCTATCCACCCCCAGCACAGCATCCCTCCAGTGGTTGTTGTGTCTATCTTATGTTTCTTTTAAAGATTGTGAGCCCTTTGGGGGACAGTCACTTAATTAATTTATTTATATCTGTGTGAACTGCTTTGGGAACTTTTGTTGAAAAGTGATATATGAATATTCTTCTTATTCTTATCCCTTTATGAAATCTACAAGCCCAGTTTCCTGATACCATAAATGGCGGCCCCTCTATAGCCTTCTGAAAACAACTGCTGGGGGCATTATCACAAAAGGTAAAGTTACTAGGGCTTCTCCCTCCCACCACCACCCACTTCCTTCAAGTACTCCTCTGGAATATGTGAAATAAAAATAAAAGCGGGGAAAATTCATTTGTACCTAATTCTAAGGCAGTCCTCTTTGCTTTGCAATCCTCTGCAATGCTTCTTCAGAGCTGATCACTTGGGCCGTTCCCAGATGGCGATTTTACTTTGCTTCACAGTGGAAGGCCAAGTGTATGCTCACATATCCTACAGTTTTTAGTCAAAGTCCCTGTGAGCTATCAATCCATATTCAATTTGGGGTTTTCATTGCTCATTGGAGCTTAGCCTGATTTATGTCTGGGGTAAAAAAAATCCACTTTTTATATCATTTTTTGGGCATACTGGATATTTTGAATTTACTACAGGTTAATCCCACGGTAAAGTCTGATGCCTGGGAAAGCTCTTGGTGGTCATTCATCCAATTCCAGAAACAATTTTATCCAGCCCAAGAGAACATGATGAACCTGCCGAGTTTGACTTTCAAACTACCCAGAATATAGTTCCTTTCCTTGGAATAACATGGCTACAGAAAGTTGCTCCTTTCACACATGCATAGCTAGCAGTATGGGATCCATATCTGCAGTACTGAACTACAGTGGAGTATGCATGAACAATACAACCAAGTGGGAGGGCTTATTGTATGGTTCTTTGGGATATGGGATATTGCTCATTGGGTGGGAACTACAATAGTCCCTCCTCCGCCCAAATTCTGCTATTCTGCCTCATTGTGGCACGGGAGGGGGGTGTTCCTGGGAGGGATGAGTGGAGTACGCTGGGAGGTATACTCCCAGTAGGGTCACCCAAAGCGTGAAGGTCATTCCAGCTGCCCAGCTAAAGCAAGCAGGCACCTTTATTGGACAGCAGCGATACAGGAAGCCCATTTTTTGTGTGGAAAACAAAACATTTCAAGAGGCAGCAAATTTTGCATATAGATTTTCCTTTTCTCATGGTTTGGACACTTTCTCGGAAATTTTCATGTTAAATCTTACTAAACCATATATTCCTGCAAAACACACAGAACTTTCTTTATATATGATAATAGTGGCAAGAATACTTTATGCTTCTTGTTGGAAAACAAATCTGGTTCCTACTTTAGATGATTGTCAACTCAAACTTTGGGAATATGCATCGATGGCAAAAATTACTGCATATACTAAGAATAAATCTCAAGACTTTTTCTTTCAGACATGGGGACCATTTATGCAATATAATATATTGCACAGTTTGGTACCTCATCTGAAATTTCTTTGTAGAGAAATTTAATGCAGACTGTTGTTTTTAGATAGCAGGAACATATATTTTATTATTTTTCAGTTTTGCAGTTATATATTTTGCAGAGTAGGGTAAAGGAGAGAGAGAGAGAGAGAGAGAGAGAGAGACATGTCGGTTAAAAGAATTCAGTTTGATGCGTACAGATTGTAATGAGAATCATTGTATTTGCTTTGCTTGAGTATTTTATTTTATTTTTTATTTTTTATTTCTTTCTGTCTTCTTATCTCCATTTGTTTACATTTCTTTTAAAACAATAAAAAAAATTTAAAGAAAGGTGCTGGAGGTGGATGATCACTTCAGTGACAACGATAAAGGCATAATTTCATACCACATGGGAGAAGGCAATGGTAACCTACTCCTGTATCTTACCAAGAAAACTACATGGATAGACAAAATAGAATGATTGTTGATGTAGTGCAGGGCCCCTCAGGTCGGATGGTACTCAACGTGCTACTGAGGAAGAGCTGAGGATCTCTTAGAGTACCGATGGTGTTTATGACGTGGTTAGTTTAACGCCTTTTGCACATCTACAGTAGCGGCTGATGTTGCCATGCAGGAAAAGAAAATCCGAAGCTGCAAAGACAGAATTACAATGGGAACGTGAAATGTAAGAAGCACAAATATGGAAAAGCTCGACACAGTGTAGTTGATTCAAATGAATCGACTACAGATTGACATCTTGGGCATCAGTGAATTAAAGTGGACTGGAATAGGAAACTTTCCATCAGAAAAATCACACCGTTTACTACTCAGAACACAAAAAACAAAGAAGGAACAGTGTTGATTTCATAGTCAGGAAGGATATAGCAATGACCGTACTTGGGTACAATGTGGTCAGTGACCGACTAATATCAATTAGATTTTGTGGACAACCATTTAACATGATAGTTTTTCAAGTCTATGCCCCAATGACAGATGCAGAAGAAGAGGAAGTTGATGAGTTCTATGATCAAATTCAGTCTGAAACTGACATAACATTCAAGCAAGATGAGCTGCTGGTGGCTGGAGACTGGAATGCCAAATTTGGAAATAGTAAGGAGGAAAACACAGTCGGATTGTATGGCCTAGGAAACAGAAATGAAGCAGGAGAACAACTTATTAGTTTCTGCCAAGCCAATGATCTCTTCATTTCTAACCCATTCTTCAAACAACCAAAGTGGCACCTATACACACAGACATCACCAGATGGAATACACAGAAATCAAATTGATTACATTATTGGTGCAAGGGGGTGGAAGAGGGGGCCAATTGTGGAACAGATCACGAACTGCTCATGTGCAAGTTCCAAGTCAAGCTAAAGCAGAAAAACAAAGCTGCCCAGTTTCCATGATATGATCTTGAGAATGTACCCACCACTTTCAAGGAGAACATCAGGAACCGCTTTGAAGTTCTGAATCTCATTGATGGGGAAATAGAGGAACTGTGGAATGAAATCAAAGGTGTTTTTAAGGACAAATGTGAAAAGAGACTGCTGAAGACCAAGAAACAGAAGAAAGCAAAATCGATGTCAGAACAGATGGTGAAAATTGCCAAGAAGAGGAGAAAAGCCAAAGTCAAGAAAAATAAAGCCATCAGGCGGGAACTTAATAGGGAATTTCAGAAAACTGTTAGAAGAGACAAGGAACAGTACTACAATAACATCTGTAAAGACCTTGAGGATTATTATTATTATTATTATTATTATTATTATTATTATTATTACATTTATATCCCGCTTTTCCTCCTAGGAGCCCAGAGCAGTGTACTACATACTTAGGTTTCTATTTCACAACAACCCTGTGAAGTAGGCTAGGCTGAGAGAGAAGTGACTGGCCCAGAGTCACCCAGCTAGTATCATGGCTGAATGGGGATTTGAACTCGAGTATCCCCGATCCTAGTCCAGCACTCTAACCACTACAACATGGAAAAACAAGGAAATTTTTCCAAAAGATCTCTGAATTCAGAAGGAGGTTCCAGCCTCAAATTAGTAAGTTAAGGGATGCCAAAGGAATGATTCAGAGAAGATCAAACAGAGATGGAAGGAGTATACTGAAAATCTGTACAGCAAGGACGTCAACATCCAAGATACTCTAGAAGATATTCCCATACTTGCAAGAACCTCTAGTAGTTGAAGATGAAGTTAGATCAGCACTCTGGTCCGTTACCAAGCTGGAAGGCTGCAGGAATTGATGGAATAGCTACAGAAATATGGCAGGCAACAGAAGAAGAATCAGTCAAGGCTCTGAACAAACTATGGCAGCAAATCTGGAGAACAACACAGTGGCCAACAGATTGGAAGAGGTCAGTCTACATACCCATACCAAAGAAAGGAGACTTAACAGATTGTGCAAACCATCGCACAATATCCTTAATTTCACATGCTAGCAAAATAATGCTAAGGATTATCCAATGCAGCTTAGAGCCCTACATGGAAAGGGAAATGCCGGATGTTCAAGCCGGTTTCAGAAAAGGCCGAGGAACAAGAGACATCATTGCTGATGCATGCTGGATAATTGAGAAAGCCAAAGAATACCCAGAAGTAGTCAATATGTGCTTTATTGACTACAGAAAAGCCTTCAATTCCATCTATCATGTCAAGTTGTGGAATATCCTTAGGAAAATGGGCATCCAAGAACATCTCATTGTTCTCATGCTAAACTTATACACAGGACAGGAAGCCACAGTCCAAAAGGAACATGGTGAAACAGAGTGGTTCCATATAGGCAAAGGGGTAAGACAAGGCTGTATACTTTCTCCTTATTTATTCAACTTATATGCTGAACTTGTACTGAGAGAAGCTGGATTGGAAGAAGATGAGCAGGGTTTTTAAGGTGGAGGGAAAAAACATCAACAACCTGCACTACGCTGATGACAAAACTATGATAAGTGAGAATGCGGATGATCTGCAAGCTCTAGTAATGAAAGTCAAGGAGCACCGTGAAAAAATTGGACTATGACTAAATGTAAAGACTAAATTAATGACAATGGGTACAGCAACCAGCCTCAGAATTGATACTGAAGACATTGAAGTGGTGGGTAGCTTCTGCCTTTTAGGAGTGACCATCAACACTAACAGATCCAGCAGTCAAGAAATATGCCACAGACTAGCACTTAGTAGGGTTGCAATGAAGGCCTTGGAAAGGCCTAGATTCCATGTTGTGTCTATACCTACAAAGATTAATATCGTTTGGACAATGGCTTTCTTGTGACACTCTATGGATGCAAAAGCTGGACTTTGAAGAAGCAAAATAGAAAAAGTATTGACGCTTTTGAACTTTGGTGCTGGAGAAGACTTTTGAGGATGCCATGGACAGCCAGGAAAAATGAGTCAAAGAACAAATCAATCAAGAATTTTTACTCGAGGCACAAATGACCAGGCTCAAACTATCATACTTCGGACACATTATGTGAAAACCCAGTTCTTTGAGAAGTCCATAATGCTGGTAAAAGTTGAAGGAAGGAAAAGAAGAGGACGACCAACAGCAAGGTGGATGGACTTGATTATGACAGCAATTAATGCACCACTGACAGACCTTAAAGGTCAAGTTGAAATCAGATCATCTTGGAGAGAATCTATCTACGTGGTTGCTAACTGTCGACACTGACTTGATGGCAATCAATCAATCAATCAATCAATCAAAATAATCCTCACCAAATGGAAGAGCTCCCTGCTTTGCTAGTAATGCATGTGATGGAGGCCCTGGATACAGACCCTTAAGAATGTTTCCCTTCCCTCCTTTGTCTTCTCTATCTCATTTTCTTTCTTTGCTTCCTCCTCTACACAATGAATGCCAACTATTCTTAGGTCACTGCTTGTATGAGTGACCTACCACACCAAATGCAGGCCAATAACCATCAATGACAATATGCCTGTAGCTCAATAAACCTCCTGCTTTTGGCTGCCTGCCTGGGATTGCTAGGAAAGTGGGTAGTGGTCAAGCACTGGACTAGCTATAATACATGGTTAGGGCCTACATGTGGTTTGCTGGGCAGCAGGTTGTGCAGGGATGGTCTAAATGACTGACACGAGACCAATAGTTTTCACAGACTTTGTTTCTTTGTGTCTTATGTCACAAATCATATTAAAAATATCAGGTGAATGTTCTTGATTGATTAACTGATTTAAAATGTACTTTGGCTTTTTTATTTTTGCATCTATTTTATGAACTGTATAAACTGTCTATCCTTCAGGTTCGCTTCCCTTGCAGCAGTGGTTGTAAACCATTGTAGAGGTCATCTTCAAAAGTGGACCTTTTGCTCCTTGGCAAGCCTTCTGAATATTAGCCTTCCAGTTCTATCTTACCCAGTCAGCATTATCCACCACATCAATGAGTGCTGATGTTTTGCTTTGCCATTGCAGTGAAACCTGAGCTTACTAATTGCAGGGAGCTAATTTGGCAGGGCTGCATGTACTTCCTCGGAGGCATTAGTTAAAGTCTATACCTTTCTTTGCACAAAGAGTGTTTGAAGAAGAGAACAGACTGCCTGGGCAGCAAATGACTGACTCTTGCACACCGACCTAATAACATATATCATCTCATTAGCTGGAAATGGGGACAGAGAGATTGCTGAAAGCGGTGGGAGAACATGCACCTTGAGCAGAGACACTAGCTTTGTACAGGTCAGAGGCAAGAGTCTCATATTAAAATATGCATTTCACATACACTGCTCATGCTTGCTGCCCTGGTAAACAAGGCAATCTGTATGACTCTAGGTTTATCAGTTTGTTTCATTAGATTTCCCACTTCCCTTTGTTGCAGACACAATAAATCCTTATTTTAGCAAATAAGCAGGCTCCTACCTTGCTCTCTCCCTAAAGTTGCTGTCAAAGAGGAGAGTAAAGAGTTAGGTTACACAGGAACATAGGAAAGTGCCTTATTCCAAGACAGACCATTGATCCATCTAGGTTGGTGTTGTCTACACTGCCTAGAAGTAGCTCTCCGAGTTTCCAGACAGAAGTCTCTCCAGCCCTACCTGGAGATGCCAGGGAGTGAAAGTGGGACCCTTTGCATGCAAAGTAGATACTTTACCATTGAGCTGTGGCCCCATCCCCAACATGAATATTTTACATCACTCATATTCTGGCAGCGTTCACACATAACATGAAACCGGAGATTGCAGAGCCCAGGGTTAATTTTTCTAACAATGAATCGCATCACAGACGTTCATCCAAACACAGTCCAGCAACCTCCATAGTCTCTGCAGGGGAGCCCCTCCCTCTTCCTGGTCCACCGAGGCCTCATCCCAGCAAGTTCTATAGTGCTCATGTCACCAGACTGTGGGCAAGGCATCAGGATGTATCCAGGGTAGCTGCCATTGGCCACAATCTTCAAGGGGGCGTGCCAAGCATGATCGTGCCTTTTCAGAATGGTCCGTCTGCCCTCAGCAGGGAAAGGGCACTGGAATCCCTTTAAATACCACGCCATGCAAACCCTTCTTCTGACAGTGATTGCACCATTGCCCTCATAAGAGCCCTGAAACAAAACAGTCTTGCACAAGCACAATTTCTGCTGGGAGCGGGATGCTGGAGGGCCACTATTTTTCTGTTACTCAGGGAGGGAAGGAAACATGATGACTTCCTAGGAGGGGATATGTATATGAGGGAGGGCAAAGGATCCTGGGGTCTCATCCACTGTGACCAAGGATGCTATTGCGATGGCTCACCCCAGCAACACAATCCATGGAGACCAAACCATACTCCTGCCCCCCCCCCCCGGTGGCTTATGCCAGGGGACTAGCACTCTCATGAGAGATCCAGTATATGGGGAGGACCTTAGGCTTGCCAACTTTCAGTCTTCCATCAGACTCCACACTCATGAGCTGAGCTAACAAAAAAGGGGGGGGCTGCTTATTATGCCCCCCCCCATTATTTCTGGTTAATGATAGAACTTTTGCACAGTGACACCCTCCTCTCCAGCAAAGATTCTGATGCTCCATGTGACCAGGTGTAGCTGGGTGGGCAGATTGGGGAAACACCAGGACCAGGGACAGATCTTAACGCTCATTCAAATGTCCTGAGTTTTGACTGGTGTTGTGCCTTATGCAGAACTGCCACCATGGTAGTAGGTTCAAATGGGTGGATGGGCTGCCAGATGGTACATTTTTAAAGCTTCTTCGCAGCAGTATTCTAGACAGGGAGAGCTGTTGCTGGGGTACCCATCCCCGTGGCTTGCTTGTATAGGGCAACCTATTAGGCACCATCTGCTGTCTGACCCACAAGCATGTCTCCATGACCTGACACTCTCATGATAGAGTGATCTGTGGAAGAAAGGATGTCATTGCACTTTATCAGCGATTCAGCCAGACACCCCAGTACCCACAGATGGTTCTTCTCATGAGTTGTGAAGGGGTATCCTCATGGTCATTACATTCTCATGAGTGAGCAGTCCACTCAGGAACAGCATCCATCCATCCATCCATCCATCCATCATTCATTCATTCATTTAACATATACGTATACTGCCCCAAAATGCAAGTCTCTGGGCGGTTTACAACAAAACAATAAACACAACAAATGAAAAGTTTAAAACATTACAACACTTTAAAATTTAAAATGTTTAAACTATTAAAAATCATCAAACTACTAAAACAGTATCTAATTAAAAGCCTGGGTGAACAAATGTGTCTTCACAGAGAACAAATCATCATCACAGAGGAAGAATATCTCCTGTCACTGTTGGCAATGCTGATCCTGCAGCCCAGCCTTTCTCATAAGTAAGCCTAGGGACCGCATGCATTCCTCCAAGGGGAAGGGGCTGAGGCCCCCTTCCCCAATATCACTGTGCAAAAAATAGGCCTGAGCCATTCAAGAATTCCTGGTTGTGGCTGCCCTTTAAACCCGAATCCGGGTTTTGCTGCCCTGTCATAGGTTGCCATTCCAGCGCTCTAATGGGGTTGCCTTGCTTTGTTGCCAGTTCAGCTTCATGTGCTTGTGACCATATATCTTTATTGGTTCATTTTCGGAGAGCAAAACCCATAGTTCCTATCCTACCATCCTGTCCCCTTTCTCTCCTGATTGCCAGGAAGGGGGAACCAGGGACAGAATGGCAAGAGGGCATGCCCCCATGTGACTTTCTCATTTGACAGGCTTGGAAGCTTGGGATGTGATGTGGCGGCATCCCTGTTGCCGGGCAACTGCTTTGTTGGATTGGAGACAGGTGGTGGGGCTAGTGCTTGGAGAGGTAGCCAGCGAGAGGCACCACAGGCTTGGAGCAGGTGCAACCCCAGGCAGGTCTGGGCCATCCTCTCTATGATTATGGTTCCAGAAACTGAATGCCAAAAGAAAGTTTGGACACAATGCTGCCACTGAAAAGCCTGAGGATATGGCAGTGAAACTCACTACAAACCAAATTTTCAAATTGGAGTTTGGCGAGGCAAACCGCAGATTGCTTTTGCCACAAAACCTCAGTTGCATGCATTCAGACGCTCACAATTTCAAACCTCTGCCCCATTTCACTGCAGTTTCACCTTACATGTGAATGTGGCCATAGTCTACCATTCAAATGCAAACCAAGGCAGACCCTGCTTAGCAAAGGAGACAATTCGTGCTCAACAACAACTACAACAAGACAAGCTCTTCTTCTGACAAGCCTCTTGAAATGAATTATAAAGATGGTGTTTGCAGAAATAGGATAGGCTTGTCACCAAGTTCTGCTACGGAATGCAAAGGAATGGAAAAAGGAATACTCTAGAGTTGTATACCGTCCAGTTATGGGCAACTCCTATGCTGTGTTTCAGGGCAGTCTGCTAATGAGCCAACTTTGGATTGGGTCCTGTATCACCTAATATGTCTATGATCAGGTTTGTTCTCTACTTTGGGGGGCTGTGTGAAGAATAAAGCCAAACTTCTCCACCCAGTAGCTGGAATTACTAAGGATGACAACCATCTGATTGATGGGTGTGTATGTGCAGTTCAATATCTGCAGCGAATGGTCTGTGCTTTGGAGTGTCTACTTTCATAATTTCACTTTCCCCTCCCCCTTCCCAACAAGGCTCATTGCCATATAATCACTTCTGTGGGTTTAGATTTTTGATTGGCAATATAATTCGCACACAGTGGGTTGTTCATAAATATAAATATATAGGAAGTTGCATTGCATTTTAGAATAATTTGGACTTCAGAATTATATTTTCTCCAAAAGAAAATATTGCACTGTGATATGGCTGCATCCATGCAATTTCCCCATTATAATGAGGGTTTTTTAAAGGAACAAAATTATTTAAATATCTCTTCTGTAGTTGACAAATATCAATATTTTCAGTAAGTTGTAGCTTAAGAAAAAAACTATGGGGTGCAGGGAAAAAAAAGAGCTTTTGAGCCTCTGTAATATGTGTGACACACACAAGGTGGCAGAATGAGCATACTGCTACCTAAAAAATGAATGGAAATACAGCAAAATGGTTTTTCCTGATTTTTGCTCCCATTTCTAAAAATGCGAGTGTTTCTGCATATGTAGAAAGGTGGATATGATAGTTTAAGACTTCAGTGTTGCCAATCATTCTGTACTCTACTAATAATTGGCAATTAAATGTAAATTTTCAGAACTCAGTGGCTATTCCAGGAAATTAATAACCCTGCCATCCACTCTCATCCTCATTTTTATTGAAAACACGATTCTATCAACATATTGATTCTCTAAGTGAGCCTGAACTTTTCTCAGATGAAGGACAGCTGCAAGAACATACCCTTAGATAACATTTCATTTTGCTTTATAGATTTATTGGCAAATTCGCCACTGATGTAAGAGGGTGTAACCCAAACAACTTTAATAGAGATGCATTCATTTACTTTGAATGTGAATCTCACATTTAGGATTAACTTTAATTCATCCAAGTAGTAATTTTCTTTACTTTGGCCACAGTGTAGTGACATTAAAATAACCTGTTATCCAGCATTTCATATAGTTGGTCTGTATGGGCATCTCTATTTGTCTCTATATACTAAGCCCTGCCCAGAGTGCTCTCTGGCTAGATGTAAGAATGCCCATGATACTGATTCTACTTTATCTGCTTCCCTAGCTGGCTATTTGTGATTTTGATAGGTTGAGTTAGAGTGTCCAAGACAGTTGCCTTAAATGTGCTTCCATGTACTGTCAAAATACTTCTGATCTCTTAGCATTGTTGGGATACTTTCCCCCAATATGTCTGAGTCTGTTTTATAACTGGCTTTTTTTTTTTTTTGGCAAGGGGAGCATGTTATTTAACAAAATAAGCTACATCCAGACGCTATCATAGCTACCCTGGCAGAAAAGCATTTCAGCATTTCTGCATAATGCATTCATATTTGTGCAGGGACCAACACAAGGGTGGGAAAGAATGGACGTGAACCACATGTGACAGGATGGTAACCAACCACAGCAATACTGATTGGCCACAGCTTCCAGGAAATGTTTTGGCATATGTAATAGCAGAAGAGCTTGACTGGTGACAGCTCACTTGCTGGGTATGTCACCAGAGAGGAAGGCAAGGTGGGGTGGCTTGAAAGGGGGTAGGCCTTTCAGATCTTCAGCTGTCACCAACCTGAGGATGAGGCTGGTGTGCAAATCTCCAAGAAAAGGCTGGCCACTGAAACCTTGAGGCCAGGCCCATCCTTAGGGCAGGGTGACCAGAAAGATTGCCCTGGGCCCACGCTGGGACAGGCC
Organism: Hemicordylus capensis; assembly: GCF_027244095.1. Taxonomy (NCBI): domain Eukaryota; kingdom Metazoa; phylum Chordata; class Lepidosauria; order Squamata; family Cordylidae; genus Hemicordylus; species Hemicordylus capensis. Next base: position 317,990,139 of record NC_069657.1, read on the forward strand.
CCACGGTGGAGCAGCCTGCCCTGCAAAAATTGAACTTCCTCCCCTCCCCCAGCTCAGCTGACCTGTAGAGCTGCAGCCTTCAGGAGCCTCCTGCAGACTTGCCTGCTATCCAAAGACTCCCTGCAGGAGAGGAGACACTGCTAGAGTTCTCTTACCCCGACTCTCAGCTGTTCAGTGGGTGGGTGGAGCTTCCAAAGGCTTCTCTGCTGCAGCAGGACTCTCTGAGGTTCTCCCTAGTTCCCTGGAGCTTCCCCAGTCCCTCACCCTGAAGCTCTCCAGTAAGGAGACAGAGTGGCCAGTGCTGTGCACACCCTCTGGGCTGTTCTGAGAGCCTGTGCCTTCCTCTTCCTCCTCAGAGCCAGCAATGCAAGGAATGGGATTCCCCTTTTTTCATAATCACCCCTAGGGATGTGCACGAACCTCCGAAGAGGTTCAAAAGACTGGCGGTTTGGCAAGTTTGAAAGGCGAGATAACTTTAAGGACTGGGGAGGGTGCACTTCCCCCCCCCGCCACGTTTTCCCCGCTGGCGCTCTCTTTAAAAACGGTCTGGCGGGGTGGCAGCATAACTCCCTGCCGCCCTGTTACCTTTTCGGACCGGAAGTAACTGGAAGTACCCGGCGTGTGTGTGTGCGCATGTCAGGTGCGTACAATGCACAATGTGCACACAAGCGGGTGTGAGCAGGCGCAACATGTGCATGCACGCGCCCAACGTGTGCACACGTGCTGGGTACTTCTGGTCACCTCTGGTCCGAGAGACAACGGTGTGGCAGGGAGATATGCTGCCACCCTGCCGGATCATTTTTAAAGAGAGTGCCAACGGGGGGAACGTGGTGGCAGGGGAAATGCACCCTCCCCAGTCCTTAAAGTTATCCCCTCTGCCTTCGAACCGGCAGGCAATGGTTCTGTGCACACCACTAATCACCCCCCCTTGTATATTTATGGAATGGCTTCCCATAGGGCTTTGATATCGGGCATAGATATCGGGCAGGGTGGGAGGGCTCTCAATACTGAAATGGATTGGACAAATTGTTTATTTTAAATATTTTTTTGAATTTTTCTTAAAATATATAAAAAAAAGTTCTATAAGTGGCTTGTTTCATGGCAGAAAATTACAAAAACATCTGGAACTGAAGCCCCCACCCTTAGACCATCATTTCACACACACACCCATGTGGAGGTATCGGCCCTTTGCCTTCATATAAAAGAGTAAAAGCACCCCACTTCTTGCCCCACCTTTAGATAACCTGGAATGACTCGGCATAGGGCTTTGATATTGAGTACAGATGTAGGGCAGAATGGGAGGCCTCTGAATATTGAAAGTGAAATTGATTGGTCAACCCATTGATTTTTAATAATTTTTCCCTACTGCATTAAAGCTGCCAGAAAGAGTTCTCGCTATCCATAGAGTACTTCACAACTAGTGAAAGTAGGGCTAAATGTAAACAGCTGCATAAAGTTTATTTATTTATTTTATTTGTACATGCACTATGCTCAAGTTGGTTTGCAATCCAGAATGTCTGAGTGAGAACTGTGAAGCAAGGGCATGTGTTGTGCTTTTAACTTGTTTCCCTTACAAAAGCACTATAAATCCAGGCTGGTTGGACATATACAAAAACCTCACTCACACGTTTTGACACCATCCCCCCTTCTGTGCTCCCAGATGATCTGGTCTGGAGTCTTTGAGACTGGGTGGCGGGCTGGCTGGGGGCTGGCTGGCTGTGCGGGCTTCCTCCTTCTCATGAAGGAAAGCTGCAGCAGCCAATAGGAGACAGAGAGAGGGAGAAGTTTCCTACTCCCAGCTCTGGTTTCAAGCATCAGCAGCCTTTGGATGACGTGACACCACTTCCTCACCGAAGTTTTCACTGCTGAACCTAAGCAGCAACTGAAGTTTCATATTAAAGTTTGTGGTGTGGTTGTTAACCTTGTGTTTCTTTTGGGAAGAAAGAAACCGCGGGGATTTGGATGACCACAAACCCAAACGTCTGGCATGGTTGCCACCAATTTGGTGTGATGTTTGAAGGCATCTAGAATGTATGGAAGGCAAGAACAAAGTGGTCCAATCACAATAGTAGTCTCCAATGATCATATATTTCTAGCTATACTGTGCTAATTTTACATGTATTGGAAAAGAAGTTACAGTTCCAATCAAATTAAAACTAATCAAATTTGTCGTTAAATTCTAGATCATAGGAACCTACGAACCTAGGAAGCTGCCATATACTGAGTCAGACCATCGGTCTATCTAGCTCAATATTTTCTACATAGACTGCCAGTGGCTTCTCCAAGGTTACAGGCAGGAGGATCAGGTATTTTTTTAGCCAAGTATTAAGATGGAAGAAGGTGAGTAGGGATCAGTATTCTCTCTAATTTTTTTCATCGATGTGTGGAATGAGTTTTGTTCTGGGCGGCAGTATGTGCGCACTTGCATTCAGAGTGGGGCCTTCCTGACTCAACCTGAGCAGGATCGAAAACTGACTGAGTGGACATCAAAAAACTTGTGAGCACACGCACGTGCGCACGCCTTAGAGGGAACACTAGTAGAGATGGCTGGGATGGGGAGGGGGGGCATAAGTTTGCTGAAGGCCTCTAGCTCAGTAGTATGGCAGAGCACCCCCTTTGCGTGCAGAAGGTTCTATATTCAATTCCTGGCCTCTCCAGGTAAGACTAGGGAAATATTCTGCCTGAAACCCTGGAGGAACCCCTGCCAGTCAATGTAGACAGTACTGACCTAGATGGACCAATCATTTGATTCAATAAAAGGCACCTTCATTTTCTGACTATTCAAAATCCTGCTTAGACTTCACAAAGTACTACACACACTTCCAAGATACTTCTTGAAATGTAGAGCGTTGCTGCCTGACATTTTTAGGATGCCAAATTGTGTTAAATAGGTTTTATATTTTACATTGAATCCAGACAACTCATCAAGTTCAACTCATCATTCAGCCTGATGCAAAAGATGTATTATGGCACCTTTCTAAACTGGTAATTGCATTAATTAATAGTTCTGGTAGTTCATGTCATTCTTAGAAAATGATGATGGTTTAAGAACCCCATTATATTGACCCACTGTAATTTCCTCTGTAATTTCATATCTTATGAAACGTATCTTATGACATGTAAATAGGAGCCTTTCAGTTCAGATGTATCTCCTTTCCATTTTTACACGGTAAGTACAAAAGCTCCAGTTGAATTTGTCATTTGAACATTTAATTAATTACATCTCTTAATTTTATGATCCCCATCCTATTCTGTTTGATTTTTAAGGCAAAGAAGCCTCTTTCCCAACCTTACCAAATGCAAGACATCTAAAAATGTTTAAATGAGGATATTACAGGCCATATGTACCTGCTACATATATATTGGGCATATCTCCCAGCGTTATACACTTTTAATTTGCACTGATTTCACCAGGAGAGTTTAGGATGTACAACAGCAGGGGCTATTTGAATGAATCTTGCCTTCTGATTCAGATATTTCTTATAAAATTGTTGCTGCTGTTATGGATGGCATTTAGAGGACTGATCCATGTCCATCGTTTCTGAACTTGCCCCCTCTTAGTTGCTTTTTTTCTGAACTAGAAAGTCTCAGATGTTGTAGGCTTTCCTTAGAAGGAAGTGCCTGATAATTTTGATTGCCCTATTCTGCACCTTTTACAGCTCTACAATATCCTTTTCGAGATGTGGTAATTCGAAATGAATAATATTAGTATTATTGATATTAGCAGTTTTATTTCTGATCAAGTTCCTAGTGATCCCTAATTCTCAGCTGCCACTGTGAGGTCAACATTTTCACTGAGCTATCATGACCCCAAGATCAATTTCCACCAACATCGCTATATATGTGAAGTCAGGACTAGTTGCTCAAATATCCATTATTTTTCACTTACACTGAAACACATTTACCATTTTGTTCTCAATTCACCCAGTTTGGATGGATTATTTTGAACTTTTTCACAAGGTGTTTTGTTTTTCACTATCCTGAATAGTTTGGGGTCATTTGCCAACTTTGCCACCATGGTTCTTATCCCTAAGCACTATTGAATGAATTAAAAAGCATTGGTAAAAAATAAAACAGTTATTTCCTTCCTTCCTTCCTTCCTTCCTTCCTTTACCAATCCATAAAGAGCTGTCCTCTTATTCATGACTATTTAGTTTACCGAAGAGCTTTTGGTTTTTGTCAAAAGCTTTTTGAAATTCCAAATATACTGTGGCTCACATTCCATGTAGAGAAAAACATCTGGCTGCACTGCTGCAAGGTTTAAAAGACAGATAACTACGTTGTTGTAGAGGCAGGTATGTTTCACTCCAAATAACTCTTGTGCAACTGCACACTGCAGCAATACTTCCATTGGAAATCCTACCCCCCTGCATAATAATATACTCCAGTTATTATAATATTGCAAATAATGGATTCCATTGAAGCATTGTCAGGTTAGTAGGAGCAGGCCACATCTGCTCTGCAGTAGTGGGGGTGTTTTTAAAAAATCACTGCAGGTGGTTTTATTACCATGAAACTAGCTGGGTGACTCTGTGCCAGTCACGCTCTCTCAGCCTAACCTACTTCACAGGGTTGTTGTTGTGAGGAGAAACTTAAGTGTGGAGTACACCGCTCTGGGCTCCTTGGAGGAAGAACGGATATAAAATGTAGAATAAATAAATAAATAAATAAAAATTACCATCCCCATTTCTCTGTATGGTATATGAGCCACTATCTTCTAAATCACTTCTATGGACATTGCTGTCGAGACTCTCAAAGGATTCTAAAATGTTAGTGAGGCAGGATTTGCATTTGCAGAAGCCACACTGCTTCTCCTTCAGCAAGGCTTGTTCTTCTGTAAGCTTAATAATTTTATCTTTAATCATGCTTTCCACAATCTTCCTCAAATTTACCCAGAAGAAATGTTAAACTAAATAGACCATGATTTTCTAGATATTTCCTCTATTCCTTTTTAAAAACTGGCCATGATTTTCTAGATATTTCCTCTGTTCCTTTTTAAAAAGTGGCCATGATTTTCTAGATATTTCCTCTATTCCTTTAAAAAAAGTGTTACATCTACTTTCTACTCTTTTGGTACAGTGGTTGATTTTACAGACATTGCATATTTTATTAGCAGATCAGCAATTTCACTTCTGTTTGACTCAGTTCTTCAGACTCATTCCCTGAGAAGGTCAGTGGGCTAAATCAAATAATTCATTTGACTTCTCTGTAATCTCCATATCCTCCTTAACTATTCCGTTCACTTCCTTGTCATTTAACAGTCCAGCTACCTCCATGGCAGGTTTCATTTTTCTGATGCATTTTTAAAAGTTTTTTGGGTTTTTTTGGTCTTGATATTTTTAGCCATATGCTTTACCATATTTTTCTGCATTCCTTATTGTTGTACATTTGTTTTGCCAAAGTTCCGGTTTCTTTTTGTTCTTGTCATTTGGGCATTTTTTGAACCAACACTTCTTGCCTCTCACAGTCTAGTCTGTAACTGTGTTAGCATCTTCTCGGACTTCATGGTGCCTTTCTTACTTTGTGATGTATATTCTAGTTGAGCTTCTGTTATTGTGGTTTAACCCTCCCTCATCTAGATTTTGGGGTGGATTTTGACCCCCAGCTGCATAAAGGTACATACATAAGCAATCTATTGTACTCCCAGCTATGCTCCTGTTGTCAAACTCTTATCTGGACTCTGGTACGCAATATATCCACAAGTATGGTCCTGTCACTATTTATGATATTAAGTTACTAAAAATATGACACAGGGTAGAAAACTACACCAAAATGAATGGGCTCAAGTCAACTGGGAGAAAACATATCCCAGAAATGAATGAGATCCTTATGGAAGGGTGGTTTCTATCTCATTTTCATTATAAGTCAGCTGGGAGAAAAACACCCCAGAAATGAATGGAATCCCTATGGCGGGGTGGTTGCTATCCTTTCCCATTAGAAGTCAATTGGGAGAAAAACTACCCCAGAAATGAATGGGCTTTCTATGGTGGGGTAGTTTCTATCCCATGCCCGTTTTAAGCCATTTGGGATGGGGGGCAACACCCTGATTCTCTTTGGAAACTTCAGTTTTGTTTCTCCTGATGGTAATAGTGTCTAAAAACCAGCTTGGGCCACTGCTCTTGAGTTAGGGCAGATGAAACCTGCTCCTCTCGCAATGTCATACCTAGTGTTTGGAACAAGTAAAACATTTAGAAGCATCTGAGCTCACTGAAATATGGATTTTAGCCAGCAGCAGCAACTGCAGCATATAATCCATCCACAGAATTTATCTGGTCTTTCCCCATTTCTCTTAGCCCAGAAGGGGTGGGGTTGGAGTTTGGTTCCAGGTGGAGAGAGCAAGATGATGTACTGTAGAGGTGGGATGTGTGGCACTGAACAGTCTGCTGAACCTTATTCACCTGCCAGTGAAGGTACTGAGATACTGGTCTACGTGACAAGCAGATATGGTGGTCTACAACCAGGCTATCACTTGCCCACTGTACACTGGTGAGGTGGGGTCTGGGTCCTCCAGTGAGAGGCCAGACCAAGAGAAGTTTAGTCCAGCAGGTGGAGGCATTGAGTGAAGCAACTCCCTCCCCTTCTATCTGAGACGGGGAGAGGAGTGCAGGGACTATCATGAATCCTGAGGGAGGAATCAAAATACATCCTGACATCCTGGAGAGCCACCACAGGTGCTCTTACTCCTGGACTTTGGGGCTGAGGTCCAAGGCCTCCACACTCCCTGGGGGGCCCCAAACCCTCTTTAGTCTGTCCCGGGTGGTGTGGTTTTTGCCTTCAGGAACCTATGTGTTTAAAATGATGCGTAACTTGCAGTGGGGTTGGTAGTGGTGGCTCCAAGGGCCTTCAGGTCCAGGCTCCAAAATTACCTAGGTGCACCTCTGAGAGCCATTTCCAGTCAGAGTAGACAATGCTGCTTTAGGAGGACCAAAGCTCTGACTCAGTAGGCAGCAGCTTCCTATGTTCTGATAGAAGCATCTTGACCTAACAATACTGAAAGCATATCTTCTTGGCCTGCTAGTCCTGGCTGGTCTGTTTCATGGCAGTCATGAACCGCTGCAGGGACAGGGAGCAATACATTTGGGGCCCTCCTATTTCTTTGTCATGATGCAGCTGGAATGATTTGAGGAAATCACAAGTCATTTGATGAACAAGTGACATGGAAAGAAGAGAGAAGAGTGATTGCAAAGCTGGCAACCATTACAAGTACCTGGACCTTGTTTGTGCAGGAGCTACAGTACAGCTACATTCCTAGGTCTGACCAGCTGTTGAGCAATGGTTAGGTTTCCAAGGCGCTATCCCTTCTGGCAAAACATGCCAAGCAAGCCAAAGAAGAACAGTCTGGAAATATGATGATGCTGTGATGCAAAAACATCCTACCCATTGACAGGCAATGTTTATCTTGGGAAGCAAGAGGAGGAGTGCAACAAAGACTAGCAGGCCTGCACATTGTGCAGCAATGTCTGTAGCCATAGATCAACACTTGGGGGCGCTTGTTGAAGCACGTATAGAGGGGCGATTCAGATGATCACCCTTCTCACATTATTAAAGGATGTGCTAAGAGCACATTGGTGCATCCACCAGTGCAATCCACCTCACAGGTGCAGGGCAATGTTTGTCTGAGGCTTTCCTCAGAGGGATGATTTCTGTGGTGAGGGATAACTGTCTCCCCAGTGACAGATGACAGAGGCTCTCCTGAGCAAATGGTTGACATGTGTAGGTACAATGAGATACAACAAGCCAGCGATGCAACCACATTCACAAAGGGAAGCACTGTCACATGTATTTGGCTTGGATGGGCACAAACCTAGGAAGTTTGTGCCCAGGACACCTGACAAGAAACCAAGCAAAAATTGTGATGATTGTGGGTGACTGGCCTGTAGAACGTATTTGGTGAGCATGATGATGCTTAATTTGCAGGGGGGTGGGCTCCAAAGGCCTCCAAAGGCCATGCTCCAAAATTACCTCGGTGTACCTCTAGTGTAAAGTATTCATTTTTGTAACCTCAGAGCTTATATTCTCAGTGACTTGTGCAGTCACACAGGGCACCATGCTTGGGATGTGGGGATAACTACTGCACTCCCCTGGAGTGAAATGTTAAATTATTGTGGGTTCTGTGGCCTGAAAAAAGTTGGGGGTATCTAATATAACCAATGGGACTACTCAAGAGTAGGAAATTCTACTCATGTGTAAAAAAACACACATCATGACTCCAGATGAGAGTTAAATAACCTCCATGCTTTCTGGAGAGAGTTGACCATCCTTACTTTCCTTAATTTCCCTCTCAGCTTCCCTTTTACCAGTTCCCTCATTTTTGAGAAACTTCTTCTTGAAGTCAAATGTGTCTGTCTTGGACTTCACAATTTTCTATTTGCATAAATGATGAATTTGGTAACAGTACAGTCACTGGCTTATATCCAATGTCAGGGAAGCAACCTGCAACCCTGAAAATATGTCCCTGAGGGATGTGGAAGCCTCAGGGACATATTTCCAGGAGGCACAGTGGGCTGTAGAGGGAAGGGTAGATTGTGGGGGGGGGATCCCTCCCCCAGTGTGAGTACAGAACATTTTTTGCATACACTTTAGTCTAGATATCAGCCACTGTTCTCTTTCAGTTCAACAACATTTATATCTTCCATGACCAACTGTCCTCTCTTGGTCATGAGCAATTTACCCAGTATGTGTGCGAGGGTAACTGAAGTTACCCAGTATAACATTTTCTCCCATGTATGTCTCTCTGATTTGTTTTTCCAACTCAGCATCTCAAAGGGCTCTTTCCCCTCTTTTGTGAATGGCAGCAGGAAGCCTTATTGATTGCTTTTGCTCATTGGATCATAGCCATTATCATAAACAGTGTTTAAGGAAGAAATGCTTGCTGTGTTTTGCTGCAGTGTTCCAAAAATATTCTAAAACACAGACAAGATAATATATGTAGGTTATTACGGTGCATTTTGCTTAGGCCATACGAATGGCAAATGTCCTAAATCTTAAAACGTAGCAGGGTTTCTCAGAGCTGGAAGCAACAATAAAACTTTTACCCACTTACTGAGTCGGCCTTTGAAGGGCAACATAACTCTCATTAGACAATGAAAAGTCCTTTGATCACATTGAGTAGTCATTCCTTTCATTTGATCTTTCAATGATGGGATTTAGATAAAAATGGCTTAACCAGATATGATAAATGTACTGGAGTTCAGTGGCCAGAATCTTTACTCATTGCTTTGAATACTCATTGCTTTCCCCATTTGAAATGTGAGCTTAGGCAGGCCTACAGAGTTTGCTCCTGAAAATATGAATGGCAAAGGAGACAGGTGTATGTTCCTGAAGCAGTGTCACTACATGTCACCTGCTACAGAGGGCATCTTGGGAACACATTTGCCTGTGCTAATGAGTAGGTTATAAAATTTAAATGTGCTTCTTGGGCTAATACATTTCTACTGAATGTCACATTAAAGTAAATGATGGACTTCTATGTATAACCACTCTGCTACTTATTAATAATAATATAAAATAACTATATAATAATGATATAATAATAATATCATTAAGAAGATAATAATATCAATAAGAAGGTCTGCGACATTCTCAATTGGTGGAATCATCCAATTGAGAAGGTCACAGAAAATGAGGAAGCAAAAATCCTTTTGGATTTTTGAATACAAACTGATAGGCATTTAGCGCATGATATGCTGGATCTGACAGTCATCGAGAAGAATCAGGTTCTGATAATTGATATTGCAATCCCAGGGGATAGACGAGTTGGCGAAAAACAACTGGAGAAAACAACTAAATACAAGGACCCTCAGATTGAAATTGAGCGGCTCTGGAAAAAGAAAACAGTAGTGGTGCCAAAGGTTGTTGGTGCCCTTGGTGAGAACCAAGATAACTTGAACACCATCTTGACACCTTGGGCATCAATAAAATTACAACACATCAGCTACAGAAGGCCACACTACTCGGGACAGCACGAATACTACGACTCTATCTTTAATTGTTCTTTAGTTATCCTAGACCCTTGGAAAGGGCCCAATAATTAGAGTACAAAATCCAGTCAATAATATCTGGTAGACTGTGTATAAATAGCATAATTAATATCATATTTATATACTGCCTGATTTGTGTATCTCTAGGTGGTGTACACAATTCAAAACAACAAAGTAAAAACAAAGTATGAAACAATGAAACAATGAAACAAAGTAAAAACAATCGGGGTGGATTTAGCCATGGATCTTGGAGATTAGGTCTGTGGCCTCCTGTCTCCGGGGGTGGGGTTTCAAATGTTCTGGGGGGCCTCCCTAGAGCCCCGCCACTGCCCTATGCTTACCCCGCTGCTGCCCGTGGCCACTGCGCCCGTTAAATTAAAAAAAAAACTTTTAACCATCTGCCGCTGCATGACAGGGACAGGGGCACGAGGGTGGCCACTTGAGGGGAGACCAAGGTGGGGGAGTTTGTGGCATGCACATAGGTATTCCAACCAGAGGCATAACTAGGGAAAACGGTGCCCGGGGCAAGCACTGAAATGGCGCCCCCCCACGTGCCCCCCGCCCCCCAACATACTACATTATACTTAGGTTTTTCCTCACAAGGGCCCGCCGCCGCCGCCAAGCCAGGCCACTGACTGGCTGCCAGGCGCCAGCAAAGCAATGGGGGGGGGGGCCGCAGGCAGTGCGGAAGGGACCGCTCGTGGGGAAGGGGGCACTGATGCGCTCCCTTGACTGCTGCAGTGCTGCTGCACTGAGCAGGAAACATTTGTATTAACAAAAAATTTTAAAAAATTAAAAAAAAAATTGGTCATGGCGGCGCCCCCCACGTGACCAGAAAAGATGGCGCCCGGGGCACGTGCCCCCCCTGCCCCCCCTATAGTTATGCCTCTGATTCCAACACACAATCTAGTGTATCAATATACAATCTTGAGTTTCTGCTGTCATTTGGATATAGATGAATGGGTGCAGATAAGAGAAAACTAGATGTGCTAAATTCCTTTGGATGGAAGAACTTAAACAAGCACTTAATTTTTCTCTGGTTGAATCCCAGCTTGTGCTGTGGGCATAGCAGCCCTCTCAAACCCTTTTATGTACCTTTTGTAGGAATTCTGAAAATGCTAGTTTTCTATTCTTTTTTTTTTTTTTAACCTTTTCATTGTGGTCCTTCTTCCCTCTGCTTTGCCCATTTATATAGATCATAAACTTGCAGAATCAAAATCTGCAGGGGTGAATTCTGAGGAAAATATTTAAGAGCAGATGCTTATTCTTTCTTTATTAGAAATTCATTATTTCTGCAGGTGCTTGCCATTTGCCACACCCTGCTGTGGGAGAAACAGTACCATGGTCTTGCAGCTGTCGTCGCAGCAATTAGAAGTTGCATCAACTTTGGGTGATGGTGCAGAATTGCTGGGCCATTTGATATAATGGATTCCATATATGCTTGTAGGCAGAGTGTATGGGACTAGGCAGAACTCAGTCAGCAGCCTGTGCTGGCATGTGGGTCACTTTGTGCTGGTGTTCATTAGTATCCTGTACAGTACTATATTGAAGCAAGGGAGCTACATCCTACAGTAGTCTGGACAGTGGCATAGGGAGCTTGCTGGCGGCCGCTGGATGAGCTCAATTGGCAGACCCTGCCCCTCTGCTATTGTGTGTGTGTCATAGGAACATAGGAAGCTGCCATATACTGAGTCAGACCATTGGTCTATCTAGCTCAGTATTGTCTTCACAGACTGGCAGTGGTTTCTCCAAGGTTGCAGGCAGGAATCTCTCTCAGCCCTATCTTGAAGAAGCCAGGGAGGGAACTTGGAACCTAGATGCTCTTCCCAGAGTGGCTCCATCCCCTGAGGGGAATATCGTACAGTGCTCACACTTCTAGTCTCCCTTTCATATGCAACCCAGGTGGACCCTGCTTAGCCAAGGGGACAAGTCACAAGTCCAGCTCTCCGCACTGTGTGCCAGTCACACTGCCTATGTATGACATCACAGGCAAGGCCACACCAGCAAGACGGGTGAGATGCCCGTCTGCTTGCTGCACTTGGTGCCTTATTCACATACTGTTGGGGACCGAACTAGCAATAGTGTGTGAACTATGTGCCAAATACAGCACACTTGGAGCAGGGAGGGATGAGCGCTGGTGACCTTCGAGGGTGTTAGGGAAAGCAAGGGTAAATCTCTGGCACTCCCTGGAAATGCTAGAGGCCGCAGTGGCTGGGGGATGCTCACCCGTCCCTGCCCAATGGTGGCCACGCACCTGAGTCTGCACAGGACATGTTCTGTGTAAGCCCTGAACAGGACAGCATTGTTTCCATTGGGTTCTGTAGCATCATGCTTCTGTGCAATTTCTGGGCATTGCTGGTGTGTGGAGGAAGGAGTTACATAAGTGGTTTACAACAGCCCAGAGACTGTTGTAAACCGCCCAGAGACTTGCGTTTTGGGCAGTATAAAAATACAGTATGTTACATACATACATACATACATACACACATGCATGTATACATGCATACTGTGGGGCTTTTCTGCTATATACAGGGGCAAAATGGCTGCTTTTCATCTAAATACCACCTTCCCTTGGAAATTCCAAAACATTTTTGTTTGATGACCAGTGAGGTGCTAATTTAAGTGACATTTTAAAACCACCCAAAAACACGTTACTTAACTTGTGCCTTTGGGACAGGGCGTGATACAAATGTACACTGAAGAGTTAAGTCAAAAGATGGGAACATTTTCAACTGTGACTTAATAATCACAACACATGGACTCCTGGGTAATGGGCATGAAATGAATACTGTATTTTCTCTTATATCGTACTTCAGCTTGCTTAATTTAACTGAAAATGGCAAGCAGCATATTTTTAGATTATGGACTGCATGTCTTTATGATCTCCCCTATTTTCTAACTGCACGTATATGCTTGAGGATGGGGGTGGCAGTGTTACTATGTGTCGCTTGATTTTTTATGCAGGGACACAAGCGTAGTTGATTGGTGCAATATTTCTTAAGGCTTTGTAAAAGATAAAAATTAGTAAGCAGTTCATCAGTCCTCTCTGTTTTTGTTTTCCTTCAGGAGGAGAAAAGGATAATCCTGGAAGACATCTTCAAGCCCAAAAGGAATGGCAGCTCTAATTGTTCATGTGAAACTGTGCCCATTCTTTGACAATGCTGCATTAATCTTTATCTCCAAACACATGTTTTGGTGAAATGCAGGTGAATGCAGTCAGGTAGCTACTCCCAAAGCTATCTTTTAATCTAAAGATTTAGGACTTGAGAGATAAAGTTAGAATTATTCGGCATTGCTTTGCTAAATTCAGCATTTGTTATACAAATGTACACCAGTCCATTCCTTTTCTTTAACATAAGAACATAAGATCAGCCCTGCTGGATCAGGCCCAAGACCTGTCTAGTCCAGCATCCTGTTTCACACAGTGGCCCAACAGATGCCTCTGGGAAACCAACAGGCAAGAGCTGGGGGGCATGCCCTCTCTCTGCTGTTGCTCCCCTGCACCTGGTTTTTAGAGGCATCTTGCCTCTTAGGCTGGAGGTGGTCTATAGCCCACAGACTAGTGGCCATTGATAGACATAATCCATGAATTTATCCAAGCCCCTCTTAAAGCCATCCAGTCTGGTAGCTGTCACATCTTGTGGCAGAAAATTCCATAGGTTAATTATGTGTTGTGTGGAAAAGTACTTCCTTTTGTCGGTCCTAAATCACTTTCATGGGTTGACACCTGGTTCTAGTGTTATCAAAGAGGGGGAATAGTTTCTCTCTCTCCACAACATGCATAAATTTATAGACCTCTATCATGCCACTCTTCAGTCATCTTTTTTTTCTGAACTAAAAAGCCCAAGTTGTTGTAGGCATGCCCCATAAGGAAGGTGCTCTAGGACCTTGATCATTTTGGTTGCCTTCTACTGCACCTTCTCCAGTTCTACAATGTCCTTCTTAAGATATAGTGACCAGAACAGTAGTCCAAATGTGGCCTCATCAAAGATTTGTATAAGGGCACTATGATATTATTTTATTTTCAAACCGCTTCCTAATGATTCCAAGCATGGAATTGGCCTTTTTCACAGCTGCCACACATTATGTCGACACTTTCAATGAGCTGTCCACCACAACCCCAACAAGGTCCTCATCGGTCACAGACAGATCAGATCCCATCAGTGTATATGTGAAGTTGGGATTTTTTTGCTGCAATATGCATCACTTTACACTTGCTAACAGTAAGCCACATTTGCTATTTTGTTGCCTACTCCCCCAGTTTGGAGAGATCCTTTTGGAACTCCTCACAGATTGTTTTGGATTTCACTACCCTAAATAGTTAGCTGTCATCTGCAAATTTGGCTACCTTCCTGCTTACCCTAACTTCTAGATCATTTATGAATAAATTAAAAAGCACTTCTCCCAGTACAGATTCCCGGGGGACCGTACTTCATACTCTCTTCCATTCAGAGAAATTTCCATTTATTCCTACCCTCTGTTTCCTGTCCAAGCAGTTACTAATCCACACATGTACTTGTCACCTTATTTCATGACTGCTAAGTTTTCTCAAGCGTCTTTGATGCGGAACTCTGCTGAAAGTTTCTTGAAAGTCCAGGTATACTATGCCAACTGGGTCACCTTTATCCACATGCCTGTTGACATGTGGTGCTCTCAAAGTAATCAAAAAGTTTGGTAAGGCAAGATTTATCTTTGCAGAAGCCATGCTGGTTTTCCTTCAGCAGGGCCCATTCTTCTATATGCTTAACAATTTTATCTTTGAGAATACTTTCCATTATTTTATCCGCCATAGACATTAAACTAACTGGCCTGTAATTTCCTGGATCCTTGCTGGATTCCTTTTTGAAAATCAGTGTTACATTGGCTACTTTCCAGTTCTCCATTACAGAGCCTGATTGTAGAGATAAGTTACATATTTTTCCAAGGAAGTTGGCAATTTCACATTGGAGTTCTTTAAGGACTCTTGGGTGGATGCCATCTTGCCCTGGGGATTTATTAATTTTTAATTTTTCCAGATAGTTTAGAGGACTCCAATCATCCTAGGTTTTCTAGTTAGCCTCTCTCTGGGATGCCTGGCATATAGGAGCAAGGAACGTGTCATTGTACTTGATCTTCTGGTCCCTGAGAAGGCATTTGGCAGCAAAAGATTTTGGAGGAAAGCAGAAGCAACGGTCTTTGGAGCCTGAGTAATCCTCTGTCTCCTTGCCAGAGGAACGATCTACTGCAGTGCTGTACAGAAGCAATTTTGATACAGACGGTGTAGTGACAAGGTGACTTTGCCACAATATCATTGCTCAGAAAATTTATAGTTACTTCTCTGTGTAAAAAATGGTCACAAGAAATGGGTTTACAGTAAGAGGTTTCATGTATCTGGTGTGGAAGTTTGGAGGAAGCCAAAGGGAATATGGTTGGCAGAGGAGGTGTCTGCCTACAGAGGCAAAATTTGAAGAGTGGCAACTTTTGCCACTTCTCAAATTTTGCCATGCCTCTTTGAGGGCTGCAGTAGCTGTGGGGAGGGGGTGGGCAAGGGGAAACTCCCCCTTTGTCTATAAAAATCGCTGCTGCTGCAGCAGTGGGATGGGGCACAGTGTCAGGCTGACATCAGGGAGGGAGGAAAGGAGGGAAGAGTACCCCCCTTTCTTTTACCTCTTAACTGCCATCAACCCATGATTCCTCCCAGCAGCAACCCCTCTCCTCCAGTAACATACGATCCATCCCTTCCTTGCAAAGGGGGCATGAGTGATGAGTGAGCCGAGCTCTCCCCCTCATTCCAGACTGCGTTTTCTGTCTGAAGACCATTTATTTCACTTTCAATCCCTCCAGTAAGGGAGAGAAAGTGAAATACAGGTTGAGTATCCCTTATCCGGACTGCTTGGGACCAAAAGTGTTCCGGATTTCAGACTTTTCCGGATTTTGGCAAATTGTAGCTTCAGGGGCCAGAAGCCAAATAAAAGAAAAGGGGGGCTTTCTGCTATCACTGGGATTACAAGCCCCAGCATGCTTTGGGTAACCCAGTGGGTAATGGTGGCGGCAGCGCCTGCGCGTTGCGGTCTCCGTGCAGACCGCTGAGTGAATAATAAAGCTCTCCTCGGTGGTAGTGGACGGCAGAGGAGGGAGAGGAAGGCAGGAACATGTTGAAGGGCCCAGTAATGACCGGGCCTCCTGCGACCAGTTGGTGGTGCCCACCAGCATGCTCCAAGCGCAGCCCGAGAAGCCACAGCACTACACATACGTAGCAAAAACACCTGCAGCCGCCACTTACTGCTGCTCCTGTCACCACCGCTGTGGTGTCTGGATTTTGAAGCATTCAGGATTTTGGGTGTCTGGATAAGGGATACTCAACCTGTAAATGGTGTTCAGGCAGCAAACGCAGCCTGATAGGGGTAGAGAGATTGCTCAGGCTCTCTGGAGCTCTGGCCATGCCCCAAAGAGATGCCATATGCAAAGGGGGAGTGGCCTGGGCTCCATAGAGCACGAGAGAGCTCTTCCTCCTCATTTCAGGCTGAGTTTGCTGCCTGAACACAGTATATTCCTTTGCAAGGAAGGGGCGGATCAGATGTTCCTGGAGGGGAGGGGCCGTAGGTGGGAGAAATCATGGATGGGCGGGAGTTAAGAGGTAAAAAGGAGGAGTACTCTTCTCTCTTCGCCACCCCCCCTGCAGTCAGCCCGACACTGTGTCCCATTGTGTCGCGGCAGTGGCGATTTTTATAGACAAAAGGGGGGATTTCCCCTCATGCCCCCTCCCCGCGGTGGCAAGAATCCTCTTTGCCTATGGAGGGCAAAGAGTTTGATCCGCCCCTGCCTATGAGGTGGACCAACATGTTAAGTCCAGAGTGGAGGACTGGTCTACCCACTGATCCCGATCAGTAGACCAGTTCTCCCTGGAAAAAAACAACCATCCAAAAAGGGACTCGGGATGCTTGAAACACTTGAAATGTTCTGAACTTGTTCTGATTGTACAACTGGCTCGACTGGTTGTTCCAATGAAATGTTCTGGTGATTTGTGTTTCATTTTGAGCTCAAAATTAAACACAGAATCCATTTTGTGCACATCCCTAGTATATGTGCACAGTTTTATGCGTATAGGTGCCCCTTTCTGCAGTTAGCTGAAGCAGGGCTAGTAGGCATTTTGATATTGCAAGTGGGACCAGGAACATACTCTCTCTCCTGCGAGATCATATTTGTTCATTCTACACATGGAGAAAAGGGTCCCCAGAAGACCTAGATGATCAGTGGCATCTCCACTGATTGATTGTTACATTTATAATTTGTATTTTGTTCTTCCTCCAAGGAGCCCGGAATGGTGATGTTTATGTTTATCTTCATGACAACCTTGATGCTTATATTCTGGACATTGTTGAGAAAATTTCCCCACCTTTATTTATTTATTTATTTATTTATTTAATATCCCACTCTTCCTCCAAGGAGCCCAGAGTGGTGTACTACATACTTAAGTTTCTCCTCACAACATCTCTGTGAAGTAGGTTAGGCTGAGAGAGAAGTGACTGGTCCAGAGTCACCCAGCAAGTCTCATGGCTGAATGGGGATTTGAACTTGGGTCTCTCCGGTCCTAGTCCAGCACTCTACACCACGCTGGCTGAGAGACACCATTTGTCTTTCAGGTCCCACCATGAACCTTAGGGGGCCTCACCAAGGAGGAAGGAGGCAACTGGAGGGCTTGTTGAGAGCTCATCAATCCTGCTTGGTTCCATAAGAAAAATATTTGCTCTGTTCTGAATTCAGTTTCTCTCTTGTTCAATTTTCTGTGAAGATTTCACCATTCTCCCACTCTAGAATCCCTGTGTTTCTAGTCATCCTTCTGGTCGGTTCCACCTTGGAACCGACCAGGATTTGAGCAGGATACCTCCATGTGTTATGTCAAAGGATAACCTAAGCTTTATTATATTTCCTGAAGAGGCACTTTCTTTCTTGGTTAGGATTGGCAGCGGAGATGCCTCCCCACTCCCCAAATCTGTGCCACTGGAGATCTGTCAGCCTTCATATGAAAGGGAGACTAGAAGTGTGAGCACTGTAAGATATTCCCCTTAGGGGATGGAGCCGCTCTGGAAAGAGCATCTAGGCTCCAAGTTCCTTCCCTGGCATCTCCAAGATAGGGCTGAGAGAGATTCCTGCGTGCAACCTTGGAGAAGCCACCGCCAGTCTGTGTAGACAATACTGAGCGAGATGGACCTATGGTCTGATTCAGTATATGGCAGCTTCCTATGTTCCTATGTTCAGTCCTGTCATACAGTTCCCTAAATACTGTTTCTATGCTATAGCAACTTCTTTGTTGGTTAGCTCTTGGCTTGTTTGTTACAATTAATCAGTTATTGAATTTTTAAGAACAAGCAAGCAGTGCATCACAATAACATATTTATCTGTCAACAGAACTTGAAAATCTTTCCAGAAACTTCAGGGCATTTTGTATATTAATACAGATCAAATATGGAAATGGATGCACTCAGGGAAAGAGTTCTTCTGAAGGGGGACAGATCAGGGAAGGTTGTTCTAATATTTATCCTTATTAGGGTGGGTTGCTGATACAGATAAAATAATACATGCCACCTTGACTTTTTTGTTTGTTTGTTTTAGGTCTACACTTCCCCTTCAGCTCTGAAAGAAAGGACAGATTGAAGGGCAACATTTGCCTTTTTCATTTAAAATGAGGCAAAGCCCTGAATGGTGCAGATCCCTTGATGGGGGGTAGCAACAAGTGCTTCATGGAGCACACTTTGTCCACAGCTCTCTGTCACATCCTACTTCTGTTTCCTTTGGATGAACAATAGAAGTGAGGGGTTGTACAGCTATTTTTGGAACACTACCACTTTTGTAATCTCCTCACATACCATCTTTAATATCTTAAATGAAAATGCTCCACAGTAAGGGCAACAAAGAAAGTAAATGATGCAATAAGAGAATGGCATAACAGGGCGGGCGGGGGGGGGGAGAACATTAGGTGAAGTGAATGGCTGGGAGAACTGTAAATACCATTGTCCCAACTCTGCAATTTGTGGTGGATACAGAAGATTCAATGTGTGCATATGGAAGAGTGAATGTGTTCATTAGGGATGTGTACAGAACCGGCTCTCTTCGAGCCGATGGTGGGGCGGGGGTGGCTTTAAGGATAGGGAGGGTGCACTTCCCCACCCCGGCCACGATTCCCCCTTCGGTGCTCTGTGTATAAATAGTCCGGAGGGGCAGCAGCGTACCTCCTTGCCATCCCATTGTTTCACAGGCTGGAAGTGACCAGAAGTGCCATGCGCATGTGCATGTGTCATGGGAGCGTGCACACGTCACACAGCACTTCTGGTCACTTCTGGTCAGTGAAACAACGGGATGGCAAGGAGGTACGCTGCTGTCCCGCCGGACTATTTATACATAGAGCACCGGAGGGTGGTGGTAAGTGCACCCTCCCCATCCTTAAAGCCACCCTGCCCCCGCATTCGAACTGGTTCGAAGAATGCGAGGGTTCTGCACCTGTTTGGCGTTCTAAAAATAGAATGCTGAACAGGTTCGTGCACATCCCTAATGTGCATATGGAGCTACTCTGCTGGCCGGAATTTCCTCATTAAGTTCACTGGCTGACATGATGAGAAAAATTACTACTTCCAGTCACCACTCTGAAAGCAAAAGTATGGTTTTGCATAATTAAATTTTGGTTAAGCCTGGTCTTTCCCCTTTAGTGTTATCAGACAGTTTCATTTCCAAAGGGAAATCAGCTCTGAAATTAAAATTGCATCACTTGAGCACGTCTCAAAAAGATCTTATTGGGCGAGGATTAGAGCAGGTGCTTTGCTTTGTGAAGCAATGGCTCCGAGATATAGATTTGCAGGAGGAGTCTGCACAGCTACCCAAGAGAATTGAGTTAGGTTCTCAAACTTTTAACAATAAACCGGCTGAATATTTAGACCAAATCTTGGTACCAAAATTTAGGAGATTTTTGACCCTTGCGCGATTGAACGTTCTCCCTTCGGCAGTACTTGATGGTAAATTCAAACGACTTCCTTATGATCAGCTCTGTTGCCCCTGTGGCTCAGGGGATATAGAGTCTATCGCCCATGTTACCAATATTCTTTATTGCCAGTTTTATAAGGATGCTCACACCAAATTTATTGCTCCTATTATAGCCATTTATCCTGGTCACACAGACCAATTTTATTTGGAAATTATGCTGACCAATTTTAAACCTGTAATTTCAGATAATGTGGCAAAGTTCTGTTTCGTGGCGTCAAAGCTCCGTGAAGACTGTATTAGTAATTTGAACAGTTTGTGATTTTGTAAACTTTGAAATTTCTTGAACTTTCTTATTAATCCTATTAATTGTTATTGTTTGTTAATCTGGTCTGTGACCACAATAAACTTACTACTACTACTACTACGTACTACTTCCATTTGACTACTTTGAGTCATTTTCCTTATCATGCCAGCCACTTTGTTTTCAGTGAAGAATTTCTGTGTATCCTTTCAACTTCAGTGGATGAGGCAGTTTCCTGTGGTAGCATTGTGCATGCCAAACTGCACTTCCATTGAAGTGAAAGGGGCAGCTTATGTTGTGCAGCAGGCTTCTACTGAAATTAGGGAGGCTGTCCTTGAATATGTATTGTAAGAGTTATAGTACATAATATAAATATCCTTTTCTGGCTATTTTTGAAACTTACTCCTGGCAATTCTGCTCTTGAAGCTCAGATGTGAAAATTCAGGGGGTCTCAATTCCCTCTCTCACTTTTATTTCTAAAACATGGATTTATAATGAAAAATGGTCTTCACTGCTATCGCTGTCATTGCCTCTTAATACTCCTTTCCATTATTTTATTATGCTGGTTTGCATCATGTTAATGTTATGCATTTATCTATGAATTTCAGATGGAGAGACCTCATAAAAAATCAATCACAGAGTAAATGAAATTTTACATAGTAACTGATAGATTTCTTATATCCTCCCTTACATATAAAATATTTCCATGGCACTATTTTACATAGAATATAGGACAGCATGTCCATATTGCAGCAGGCCTGCAAAACTTGTGACCGACCAGACATGTACTGTGGTCTGCTGTTTGCAGTCACAGGAAGTGTGTGATGCTAGAGTGTGATCAGCGCTTGGGCACTGGGTTATATATATATATATATATACTTCTCTATAGAGAGAATTCCCAATAGTTCCTGTTGTAAAAGTGAAAGCAATGATAATGTACATATCTGTGATGGTAGATGCATATTGTGCTGACATGCCACATATTTTATCTCTGAAAAGATGTTATTTGAGCAGCCATTAAAATTAATCATGAAATGAATATTCCCATTAGCACACTAAGGAACACTCAAATAAATAATAAATGCAATAAACAGCTGAGGAGAGACATCATTCCGTGCGTGCACAGAGCAATAGCTTATTTTAAAGAGCCACCTCTTAGTCAAGCCTGAGGTGCATCTTAAGAACCACTTCCAGACTGAAAATCAACTCTGCTGTTCAAGTCATGCAGAAAGATGAGCCTGCGGTCTGTTTGTGCCTGAAAAGTCTTCACTGAAACGAACCTGCTTTCAACTATCTCTTACAGGAACAGACTTGCTATTTTGCGATACAGTATAGGTAAAGATGGCTTCAGCATCAGAGGGGGAAACATTCAAAGGAGGAATTTTTACAACAGCTTATACAGTACAAGTGTTACCTCTGAGAACTCATGATGATTGTAGGGTCAGAGAGGAAAATCTTGTGTCCTTATGCTTCTCCCCCAACCCATATACCTCCTCCAGGTCTTTTTGCAAGTCATTTCCATTGAAGCAATTTCCATAGAGACCTAGTAGTTGCCACCACCAGTTCTTGATTGGATGGGCCATGGTTGAGTAAAAGTAGAAACTCCTGAGTTCAATTCCCTGCATCTCCAGTAAGTCGAAAAGCTGCTGCCAGGGGCGTAACTATAATAGGGCAAGGGGAGACAGTTGTCTGGGGGCCCACTGCCTTGCCCCCCCCCAGCAAGTCACATGACTGACTCCCCCAGCTGCATGCCCACCCGGGCTTCCTTCAGTTGTATTCATCCTCCGAAATTGATGTGAGCATTAAGACTTGGAGCTACCAGAACAGCATGTCTTTCTCTAGTACCATTAAATGACATGCATCGTCCACAATTTACAAAACCTTTAAAAAAATAATTTAAGATGATGTTCTATTGTGGCTCATTTTAAAATCTTGTCTCTGGGCCCACTCCAACCTTGCTATGCCTCTGGCTGCTGCCACTTAGTGTGTACCAGGGATTCCCAGCCAGTGGTGCTCCAGATGTTGCTAAACTACAATGCCCATCATCCCCAGCTACAATTTATTATGGATGGGGTGATGGGAGTTGTAGTTCAGCAACATCTGGAGTACCACTGTTGGGAACCCTTGACATATGGACCAGTGGTCTGACTCCATATAAGGCAACTTCATATGTTTATTTGTATTTATTTGTATTGTTAGATTTATATACCGCCTTTAATAAAATTATCCCAAGGTAAACAAACAAAACCTAATACAGTGGTCCCTCGACTTACAAACTACTCGACATAAGTATTTTTCGAGTTACAAACGGCAGTTTTAGATCCGGTTTTAGATGCGGTTTTTTCGACTTACAAATTTTTAGATGGGGTTTCCTCGACTTACAAATTTTTAGATGGGGTTTCCTCGACTTACAAATTTTACATGCGGTTTCCTTGACTTGCCTGCCTGTTTACTGCCTGTTTATTCTTGAAAAGAAATGTTCCTGTGCAGTTTGCAAGCCTTACTGGGGGTCTGGGTCTTTTTTCTAGGCTCCGGAACGCATTAATCCGTTCCCAATGCATTCCTATGGGAAACCGCTTTTCGACTTACGAATTTTTCGACTTACAAATGTGCATTCGGAACGGATTAATTTCGTAAGTAGAGGGACCACTGTACAATAAAATTCCATAAAATCACATTAAAATATTAAAATAAATCAAAACCCTCTTCTGATTGGCCAATGCTTTGGAGACAACATTGGATGCTTGGAGCACAAAGGACAATTTGTTTTTGGCAGGTATTGGCATGAAGATTGAAGAAGAGAGGCTGCAGACATCTTGGTAGACTGCTAAAATGATTGTAGGGTGTGGGTAAGGGACAGGAGCAGCAGTGAGTGCATGGAACTCACACTGTTGACTGCTAAGGCAAGCCACCCCTCTCAACCTCAGTCCCCTCTCTGCAATATGGCGGCCCCTGAGGTTCAGAAATCTGCTACATAAAGAACTGGATTCCACATAGCTGTTACAGGTAAAGAATTACTACATTACATAGGCATAGATGGTTTCAACTTTAGACGGGAAAACATTCAGGAGTTAAGTTTTTACTGTTGCACACAGGCCACCTTTTTGTTACATCGGGAATCTGGAATGAACCAAGAACAACTCATCTTTGCAGAAATGTCCTGGTGCATTCCAGTTATTTTTATAAGGTGCTTGTCAGGAACCGGCTACTGGGAAGATGATCAGTGCTCCAAGCATTGCTGCAGATACCTCTGCCTATAGAGGCATGGTATCAAGTAGGAATAATAAAAAGGGGACAGTCCTTCCATAACCACTATTATCAATATTTTTAGGCCACCTCTTGAAATCCTTACTCCGTTAAAAAAAAAAAAAAATATATATATATATATATATATATATATATATATATATATATATATATATGAACAGTGTCCCCAAATGTGAATAAGGTGGTAAAAATGAGGGGATTTGTTTTGATTATCTCTGTAATACAGGTAAGGTGCTGAAAGTAAGTGATGCCATCCATAGTTCCAAAAATTGCATGCATCATCCACTGGAATACCAAAGCATGCACAAATACTATACAGATGATAAGCATTATTTGTATATGAACATGCACATGTTATTGTTTTATTATTGTACAAGTGAATTTTAGCC
Source organism: Hemicordylus capensis (assembly GCF_027244095.1). Lineage (NCBI taxonomy): Eukaryota > Metazoa > Chordata > Lepidosauria > Squamata > Cordylidae > Hemicordylus > Hemicordylus capensis. The sequence goes on from NC_069657.1 coordinate 318,014,030, forward strand.
CGTTGAAAAACGGGCGCTAGTAATGCTTTCGGCCCCCGCCGCCAAACCTCCCAGCTGCCCGATCCCACCATTTGTACAGGAAAGAGGAGCTCGCCAGCAGAGCTCCTCTTTCTGCAAAGGCTCTTCTCAAACTGGCGCTTTGAGCGGAAAGGACGCCCTTTCCGCTCAAAGCGCCAGTTTGAGAAGAGCCTTTGCAGAAAGAGGAGCTCTGCTAGCGAGCTCCTCTTTCCTGTACAAATGGTGGGATCGGGCAGCTGGGAGGGCGGTTCGGCGGCGGCATTTTTCAGGGCCAATTTGGCCCTTAGTAATTTGGCGGGGGGATGGGAATGGTGGGATCGGGCCCCAAGGTTCCCCCCCCGCCCGGCTTTACTGGTGGCGCCAGGCCTCGGCGGCGGCTCCGCCGCCACCTCGGCCAGCTTCCCCGCCGCCTCTTCCCCCGGCGCCTCTCTCCTTTATTTGTGGCGGCCGCTTCTGGCCCCGCCACCGCCTCACCCGCACTCCCGCCGCCAGTTGCCCCGTCGCGGCCACCGCCACCTCTGGCTGTGGCCACGGCTGCGCCGCCGCCTCTCCCGCACTCTCCTCCTGGCGTAGGCGGCGGCCACTTCTCCTTCTCCCGGCCCCAACATGGCCGCCGGGTCCTGCCGTTCGTGCCTCCCTTGCCCTGTTCTGGGCATGCCCAGAACAGGCCAGGCACGAACGCACGCTTGGTGTCCGTCCACGGACGGACACCAAGCGTTTTATTAGAGAGGATATAAATATACAAAGCTTCCTTCAGATCACTGGTCCATCTAATTCAGTGCTGTCTTATGTTGACTGGCAACAGCTTTCCAGAGTTTCCGATGGGGTCATTCCCAGCCCTCTCTCGAGATTCCAATGACTGAATCTGAGACCTTCTTCATACTAGGATGGGCCAAAACACGATTTGGCTGTCCAAATCACTGGCACCTCCCTTTAAATTTGAGGGCTTACACAGCCCCTTTAAAGTGGAGGAGAGCAGGTCCATACCTGCTCCTCCTTCATTTGCCACCATCCTGGGGTTCCCCCCAGTTATGCCTTCGCACAAGGGTACTCATACCCTTGGACGTCTGAGTCCAGGGCCTCCACACCCCTGAGGCCCTCCAAATCTCTGTCCTAGGTGGTGTGGTCGTCGCCACACCATTCTACCAGCCTGCATGTGCCTCACGGCACATGCATGACTGTGACCTGTGCAGAGTGGCCGAGAGTGACCTCTCCTTTAGAGACAGAGTGGGGAGGGGGGAAATAAATAAGTGAGATGGGAATATGTTAAGTTGTGTGTTGAAATGTTTCTGCTAATGCATATTTGCATAAATAAACCTGTTTTATATTCTTATATCTTGTGGGTTAGGAACACAGGAACATAGGAAGCTGCCTTATACTGAGTCAGACCATTGGTTCATCTTGCTCAGTATTGTCTTCACAGACTGGCAGCAGCTTCTCCAAGGTTGCAGGCAGGAATCTCTCTCAGCCCTATCTAGAACTTCTTTTCGAGGTCCCAGAAAGAAACCTTCAAGGAAACGGGATGGATCAGGTGCCCTCATACTAGGGAATTGGAACGTTCTCCTTCTCGTAATCAGGTTAGTAAACCTGTATGTCATTTATGCAATGCTCCTACATAGGAATAGGGAGGGAAGATGTGACCAAGAGGTTCACGTGGATGAGACAGTAAATCTCTTCTGGAAACGTTTGTATGGTTATGTGCAAAAAGACAAGTGTAGCTCTTCTAAACAGCAATGGGACAAATTATGCTTCAATAAAAAAAAACTTGTCCTATAAAAAAAAATCTTGTCCTATCTTGGAGAAGCCAGGGAGGGAACTTGAAACCTTCTGCTCTTCCTAGAGTGGCTCCACTCCCTAAGGGGAATATCTTGCAGTGATCACACATCAAGTCTCCCATTCATATGCAACCAGGGTGGACCCTGCTTAGCTAAGAGGACGTCATGCTTGCTCCCACAAGACCAGCTGTTTGTGCTCTCAGGAACCCACATGTTAAAAATACAGTGTGTGTCATGGTATGTGTGTGTGTGTGTTTAGGGTGATGACGCTTAACTTACAGGAGTGGGGGCTCCAAAGGCCTTTAGGTCTAGCCTCCAGAATTACCTAAGTGTACCTCTGCCCGTGCACTGGAATGGTTGCTGGCCACACAAATGATATGTTCACATGTGGGCACAGCTGGGGGGAGTGCTGGGATGGCAGCAGTTGTGGTGAGCAGAGGGTGGAGCAGGTATGGGCCTGCTCTTCTCTGCTTTAAAGGGGTGGTGTAAGCCCTCAAATTTAAAGGGAGGTGCTGGCGATTTGGACAGCCAAATCACATTTCAACACATCTCTACTTCATACAAAGCATGTACTTTACACACTGAGCTTTGGCCACATCCCCTGTTCTCTGTAAGATACTGTAATGGCAGACACGGATCATCAAAGCTTTACCATTGATTACACAAAACAAGTTGTTCTTCATATTCATTCTATGACAGTCATGTAGCTTATGTTACTCTAAGGCTCTGAATATGGCGCTTTCAGATAACGTACTTAAATCTCGACAAGTAATTCATATTTTTGCATCCTTGGGGACAAAAAAAATTCTCCTGCTTTATATTCATACTTTGCAAAGCCAAGGTAAGATTAATGTTAGGATAATATCAAAATAAAACTCATAATCTTTATTTAATATCTTTTAAATGGACTTTACTACACAGGTATCAAAAGAGAATTCCCGTAGTCTTTCATGTGAAAAATCTATGCAGATGCTAACAGCTTACCTGACCAACATGTAAACTGGCTAAACAGGTCAATTAGAACTGGAATTTATTGGATGAACTAGGTGGCAGTACTTTAATTTATATTCTAACCCACTAAGTCTCACACCACAGTGGCACAGTGTCAGCCCTTAGTGTGAAACCATCACTTGCAGCTAGCTTTCTTCCTTTTGGGCCTCATTACCCAGGTTATTCTAAATAACAGACACCTTAGGTTGCACATTAAGATGTAGAAAGTCACTGTTGGTGAAGTGTTGCTTTGTGTTAGACTTTAGATGTTTTCCTACAGGAATTACCGCTCAGCCATAAAGAGTGTTAAAAATGCTGAGGTCATTCAGCAACATAAAGAGAATGCTTATCCTACGAATCCAAAGGAAAGAAGCATATATATATACATTATTAAGGTCAGTTTTCTTAACTTGTTGGGGTGGGGGAAAACAGTTTTTTCAACAAGGAGGAACTAAAGATAGGCCAACAAGTCTATAAACTCACTGAAACGTTCTGATTGTTATTGAAATGAAGTGTTGTTGGTTTTTTGTGGGTTTTTTTTGCCAAAACTTGATATACTGGCAAGAGTAGGATTCCAGGTTGCAACCCAGAGACTCCTTTGAATGGACCTGCTTCCCTGTCCATTCTTGTGAGAAGGACTTCTGATGTCTTTTTCCGAACCAGGGGAAGGAACTGATAGATAAGAGAACCATGTGAAAAACAGATGGGAGGAACAGCCACTACTGACTGAGTCTCAAACTTCATCAGGACATTGAAAGGTAGTGTGTAAGTTTCTAGGTTGTGACACAAACCTAGATCAAAAACCACAGTCTTGAGGCTGGAAGTTCTGGAAAGTTCTAGTTCCTAGATACTGTTTACTTGAGAAATGTCACATAGGCACCTAAAGTGAACCACTGTAGAAGGTTCCATGATATTTCATATAGGAACATCATCTTTTGGCATTAACCCATGACTTCTGAACCAATGATTTATTCTTAGAGCTTCTTTGCTGCAAAAGTTCTTCCCCTTTAAATAACTCTACAGTAGTCAGGTGAGTATTGACTGGTACCTTCATTCACCTTCTCCATTGCTGCTAAATACAAGTATTCATGAAGCACTTCTAAGGAACACTCTTTCCTGTAAGTGAATGGGCCAATTTCCACAAAGAATATACAATATTGAAAACATGGAAAGGATTTGGCTCACTGACCTGAAATAGCGTAGAAGTGATAGTATGATCACACTTGAAACAGAATAGAGTTCATTACAGAGTTTAACACAGTCTGCGGTTGTAGATAGAAATGAAGCAACATGGCTTGGCTCTATTTATGAAATAACATATTTAGGAGGCTTTTAGCTGATGAACCAAATAATGTGCCAATTGCTTTTCCTTGCACTGTTTAAATTGCCACACAGTGCAGTTTCTTTAAATTTCCATAGGATAGTTTGATAGCGGGGCTAATACACCTAAGGTAGCATGAGAACCATTATTTTAATTATGTTTAACTACAAACGAGTGCAATCATGCTCTAATGGGAAGCATTCAAGTATCTCCTCAATAAGAGATTTAGAGACAGTAGATTTGATAGTAGTCTTTTAGCAAGCAAAAGAGAAGCAAACATTTCACTACTGAATATAAGCAAAACTGCAGATATTTATATAACTCTCAGTCCCCTTTCAATTAAACAGTAAATGACTATGCTAACACATAAATATTATTTATTTACCCTAGAGCTGATTGCACCTGAAGAGAATTTACACAATGTAGCTGATACTTTCCTACTTTTTAATCTTTCTCCCAAAATGTCAATAACACTATTAGAATAATGCAACTTTAAATTGTAGTTTCTTATTGCCATGGAACCCTAATTTGGCTCTTAAATGGATTTAATGGAGTATTGTGTTAAACAGCTAATGAAATGAATGGAAATGACTCTATACATTGCATACATATGCATGAGAAGGATATTCCCTCCGATGCAAAGCCCTGGCAAAAAAAAAAAAAAAAAGTTGCTTAGAACACAATTCACTCTCAAAGCAAGTGTGAAATTCAGTGTTGAAATTCTTCCCAAAGTTCCCCAAGAATCATGTCCTAGAAGCATACTAAATATAGCTGTGATTGCTTTCTTTTCTGATATGTGTGTGTATGTGTGTGTGAGATTTAAAGATTCTGAGGTATATTTTGATAATCTGAAGTTTAAAGATGGAATGGGTTTCATACAATTAAAGTGTATGAACTTTAAATTGACTCCAAATAGCTGTAACTGCCCCTACTCCCAATCATCACTATCATATATTTAAAAAAACCATTCCTGAAGTCACCGAGCTTCTGGGTACAGCTATTTGTGGTGAGAAGCATGTGGGTATAAAAGAAGAAGGCAGATTCTGGTTACACAGAGGCTAATTCCTAAATGGAATATACGACAGTGTCTGAAGTGTGCTATGGTAATATGAGATAGAAGACAAGGTGACTATTATTACTGTTGACTTTCTATCCTTTTTACCATGAGTAAAAGTGGGACTCACCTTGTCTCATCTGAAATTGAAGGTTTTTTAGATATTTAAATACCTACTCCCTTCATAAATCACTGCTGAGACAGGGTGTCATAAGATCAGTGACACTGATGTGAAAACATGGGTTTTTGAAAGAACTGCGAGGGTGGGGCAGTCATGATCTTTTCAGGAACTCTCAGCAAAAGACAGCTATTTCATCACATGCCCCAGATGCCACAACAACCCATCCCAAGTCCTACTCAATCCATATTGTGGTATGCAATATATTATGCAGTTTGGCTCTTAACAGTGAAGTTGAGACTTGTGATACCAGAGAACAAGAACACACACTGCCTTTATGCAATTTTGCGAGGGGATTTTTGGTCAATTTCTTCATATAGCAGTCCTTTAAAATCTGTTATTTTCCTTATCCAGGGCCAAAATGTTAAGAAATGAGCAAGATGTTTAGTGCTTGCTAACTGAGACTGCCAGTAATTGCCATGTTTGGCTGTCTTGTGATTAGCATCCCACAAGGTCCTGCCTCAGCAGCAAAGGAAATTGGCTGGACGATACTGAGTGCACCATGGGGTCACTTGCCGAGTCAGACAGGTATTATAATTGCGATAAAGAAATATATTATCTACTTGGTTAGAGAGAGAGAGAGAGAGAGAGAGAGCCCTTTCAAATACATGAAGATGCCTGGGATGAAGAATTCTGATTCCATAAGTTTAGCAAACATTCCATTCCTATTTCAAAAGCTCAGGATGCTTTGGGGGGAGCTTCCTAACATTTTACAGACCTTGGGAATTCAAGTTTCCCCCATATGTTCCTTATTCTCCAGGCATAGCGTGGAGCTCTATAAATTAATTGTCTGTTTCTGTAAGCAGCCTCCTGTGCAGATGGAGGTTTGATTAGCATGTGTGTATCCTGCTGATGTCTGTCCATTGCCTTAACTAGTTCTGAAAACCCGACTACTCTGAGAAGCATGGGATTCACAGTCATTAACATTCTTCAGCTTTCCAGGCAATATACATGAAAGGATAATATTTCCATTAAGTAAGGCACTGCTTGCAGGAAATAAAGATCGTCTCTCACCAGTAAGTAACTGAAGCAATCCAACAAGTCCTCCAAATAGAAAGTCACTTAATGAGCAAAGGTATAACCTGGCTTTTGCCTGTTTACAGTTGTCCTGTGTGTTGGAAATTCTCTGTGGTGAGAGAATCCCTTTCTCATTATAGCAGAGTGCACAGAGGCACAACACACACAGCAGATTTAGTTAGGCATGTGTGTATGCTGAGAGTAAAGTAACTTGGAGGCAATTCATAGTTTCAGATCAATATATAAGGCATTTATTAAGGAAATCCATTCTAGATAGGAAAGTGAGGAGTTGATCTCTAATCTATCTATCTAGCTTGATGCAGATGGATTCTGCATCATCTCTGCACACATGGTGCAGGGAGAGAGGCTTGCCATGTTGCAAGGTAGAAGGGCAGGTAGGGAAGAGAGAGAGACAAAGGAGGTTAGTCCCTGAGATTAGCAATCTACATATCAAAGGGATAGTATCAGAGCAGTGGAGAAGTGATGACCCTCTAGCCCTCTGACTTGACCCTCTAGCCCTCTGACTTACTAGTCTGTCCTCCACTGTCTGAGACAAGAGACAGCGCCAAGTCCTTTGACTTCCAACACTGTGTTCAGCATATCTTCCAATGAAGCAAAAGTTTATTAGTATAAAAACAATCCTCCAGGTCTCTCCCCACCCACCACACCCCCAAGAGTTATTTTTGTGCTCCTCATAAGGCAGTTAATCATGCTTTCATAGCTCAAAACTACAATGATGTTTCTGAAAGTAATTGAAAAAAATGGCTATTCACTCCGTACGCTGAAAATTGTCATTATTTTACAAAATATCCTGCATTCTAGTCTTTTAAACTGATCACATCTGAACTGCAATATCTGTGGGAGTATATTGTTGTTTCTACTGAATTTAAATTGACAACTTCTCTATCCAGTTAATTGCAGGATGTAATGTTACCACTCAGAAGTGGTTGAAAGCCTCTAAAGGGTAAGTTTATATGTTGATTATATGTTGATTCAGCTAGGACTACTGAGTATTTATACAGACTTTCATGCTGTACAACCTTACAAGGTGAGAACAAGAGCTGCACCCTCACAAGGTGTAAGGCTTGCTTCACAGCACTGGGTGAGTGGAGAGGGGGACAAAATTTTCGCTTTTCTTTCCTCTCCTCAAAATCTCTTTTCAAGTCCAGGAATATTTCTGTGAGGGGACATATTAGGAAGTTACATAGAAACATAGGAAGCTGCCATATACTGAGTCAGACCATGGGTCTATCTAGACCAGTATTGCCTACACAGACTGGCAGCAGCTTCTCCAAGGTTGCAGGCAGGAATCTCTCTCAGCCCTATCTTGGAGATGCCAGGGCAGGAACTTTGAAACCTTCTGCTCTTCCCAGAGCAGCTCCATCCCCTGAGGGAAATGTCATACAGTGCTAGTCTCCCATTCATATGCAACCAGGGAGGTCCCTGCTTATCCAAGGGGACAAGTCATGCTTGTTACTACAAGACCAGCTCTCCTCTCCAAGACACAAAAGACTTGTGTGGGGAGGGGAGAGAAGTGAAAATTGCTTCTCTTTCCTGCCTGTCCACCCAGTGCTGTGTAGCAGCCTCACACACTGTCAGTCAAAGTTGCTCCTTGTGAGGATGGGGCTCTTTTTCTGTGCTCATAAGTCTGTGCGGGCCAGCATGTAAGCCACGTACTTTAGATACTTCTTTCACTCTCTTCTTTTAGAGAATACATTCTTTGGAGCCCTGACTTGAGGTTTTATGTCTGTTTCCTGTGCATTTGCACTCTCCTCTACAACCAAGATTAGAATATTCGTATCCCTAAAACTGCAGTCCTAGGCACACTATGTTCTAGTTTGGGGGTGGAGCCATAATTGAATAGAAGATCACATGATTTCTATGAAGAAAATCCCAGGCTCAGTTTCTGGTATCAGCCAATAGGGACAGAGAGCTGCTTCCAGGCAGACATACAGACAATACTGCAATAGATGGACCAAGGGACGGATTCTGTAAAAAGGAGCTTCTTATGTGCCTAGTTCTTTCAAACAGTTGATAGACCTGTGTCTGAACTGTACCACCATGTTTGCTGTTTGTTTGTTTGCTGTTTCCAAGGCCACACTTGGAAGTGATCCCTATTGTACTCAGTGGGACTTGCAGTAAATAGGCACATGATTGTGCCGTGCATGTAGCCACAGTGTTAGGTAATTCAGTTGCTACCTGGAGGCCAATTCCAGAAGGTAGTACTGGGGCCTATTGCTTCGCATTTATGCTATAGGTTCCCTAGAGCATAAAATAATCCATTATTTGACTGGTAAAATAATCCATTGTCGAGCAGGAGAAATGACCCATTATCTGGCTTTTGGAGTGGGATGCCTTCAGTATCCTGCTGCAGACTCTGTTGGGACTCATAGGGCAGCTCCAGTGCTGCGGAGAAAGAATGGTTGTGCAGTCAGCACTACCACAGTTACTCCCTTTCATGACAATGGGAATAACTGCAGTGGCACGGATTGTGCAACTGCTCACTCTCTGCAGTGTCTGGGATGCCTTGTGAGTTTGCAACAGTCCTGATATGGTGCACAGTGGCAGCATACAATTGTGCATCATGTCAACCAATATCTCCTGGCCGTGGCTATTCATGTTTTGGTAACCTCCAGAATAGACTCCTGGAATATGTTGTATGTGGGGCCACCTTTGGACTTCAGAGAAATTGCAGTTTGCCCAGCACCCAAGAAGACATGAGACACAAAGGTATTGGTGTAAAGAAAGGGCCACAATTTATTTTAAACTTTTAAAAAGCAACGCTGTTAAAGAACAGGGATTGGCTCTCCACCCCATACAGTGCAGTATCTATAGGCATGCACCACCAGGGCATGCCTCGCCTATAGCATAGGGCGATGCACCCCAATGCTCTAAAGCGGGAGCTGCTCATCCTAGCCAGCCTAGTGCCAGGCCTCCGGGGAGCTTAGCCTGACAGAGTAGGTCAGTCCAGGGCAGATCTCCCTGAGCCGTGGAGTCTCGAGAGTTGCTCTGTCTGACCTATAGCCAAACGCTTACCTGAAGGTGCTTACCAGCCTCAGATGTTATTCCCAACCGCACTGTACCTGCCAAAATTGTGACCGACAAGGGTTAACTCCACTAATTAACTAAAGGCTAGTACAGTTCGGAGCAGGCGAAAAAGGACGCCCACCACCAGCCAATCAGGTGAGTGCCCAGCCCCCAAAGACGACCAGCTAGAGCCCAGACTGTACCTTAGGGATGGAGGGTGCCTTCACAGAGTGGACTGAAGCCCGTCGGCGTCGAGGCGAGCAGTGCGGCCGAACCTCCGCCCCTGCATGGGCCGATTGGCCAATGAGGCTTCACTAGGCCTCATGCTTCGTGCAGAGGGCTAGGGCAAGCCAGCCACGCCGCTCATTTGAGCGGTGAGCCACATGATAGTACAAAATACAGCTGCTAGGCTATCTAGCTTGCCAGTGCTTAAACAGTTTCACCGGCCTGTTTATAAGTACAATTCAAAGTGCTGTTGCTTACTTTTGAAGTCCTATACCTGGGTGCCTGGAAGTATTATGGGGTCCAGAATTGGGACTATCAGTACACACACACACCCACACACCCCTTGGCCCCGTACAGAGGTATATAGTCTGGCTTGACCTACATTTGAGAGAGAGGGGGGGTCCAGGAAAGGAACAATGTTTAACACTGAAGCCTAGTAGCCTAGGAAGTCAGGCAAGGAATGATGTGTGGCTACTGCATCCTATCCCTGCTTTATTGGTTGATATTTATCCTGCTGCTTTATTGACAATTGCTACTGTGTTATTTTTGATCAGTAGTTATTATGGTTTTACTGTTCTTTATTTTTGTGACCTGCCCAGGAAATAGTGATATCGCTTACCACGATTCTTTTCAGTGTGTTTTGGGTCATTACAATGCACTTGAGGGTAGGGGTGTCCTTGCATAATTCTCGGTGCATTCTGAGAAAGAATAAATGGCGCCCACTAGCCCCATATCTTGATATTGCTTTATTCCTGATAGAAAAAAATAGTGGTTAGCAGAAACCCGTCACCAGGAAGAACAGCAGAGTTTGAACCACTGCTGCTGCTTCCAAAGGCACAGTATTTTCTGCAAAGGGAAAAAAGAAGAAGTTCCCCAGCATAAATGATCTGCAGTAGTTTTATGGATTTCTCACAAAACTACCAAACCTCCCCTCGTTTGGTGGCTTTTGGGTCAGCACTTTGAAAATACTGATTTTGATAGATGGCATATAAACCTATGAAGTAAATAGGTACATAAATAAATTGTAAGATTTATTGGTGCCATATTCTCCATATACATATGTTTGCTTTTGAAAATGCTACCTTGAATCCATGGAAAGCTAAACATCTTGTCCGGATTCAATCAAGAAGACTGTGCTGTGGGTTGTAGCATCTTGTGCTGGATATAAATCATTCATTTGAGCAACAAAGATGACTGCAATATCTTTGATGTGTTTTTTTTTAAAGTCTCCTGGAGTATCTTCTAATGCTTATACGTAAGTTTAAAATTAATCTTACCATCTGTAGTAAGGCTATGTTCTTTATTTATATACACATAAATATGTATATGTATATAAATAATATACATCCATGTACCCATGTACCATGTACTTTATATACATCCATGTACCCTAGCAACTCCCTGTTCCCTCAGCAATTTAAGCTCCAAAGGGCTAGGTGAGGGGGGCTGAGACCTGAAAAATGGCCTCACTAGCCACCTAATGGCACAATGGGGAAATGACTTGACTAGCAAGCCAGGGGCTGCCAGTTCGAATCCCCGTTGGTATGTTTCCCAGACTTTGGGATGTTTCCCAAAGTTTCCCAGACTTTGGGAAACACCTATATCAGGCAGTAGCGATATAGGAAGATGCTGAAAGGCATCATCTCAACCTGCGTGGGAGATGGCAATGGGAAACTCTTTCTGTATTCTACCAAAGACAACCACAGGGCTGTGTGGTCGCCAGGGATCGACATCGGCTCAACGGCATACCTTACCTTTAGAAACTCTCACTTGCAAACATATTTTAAATAGGCATTTCCAAAATTTTCCCCTAAAGCAAAATACTAAGCAAGCTATACCAGTCAGTGGCAATGGCAGTTGCCTAAGGAGTAGAAATATCAAGTATTTCTATTATACATTTAAACAAAAGAATAAACCGCTGATTTGATTTTAAATCAACAAAGAATCTTTGGCATTGCTCTGGGGTGTTTTAAGTATTCCAGGGCCTCTCTTTTCAGCTGCAAAATGCTGAGCAGTATGCAGCTTCGCATGCTCTGTTTATTAAGCAATTTCATTTTCTCTTTTAAGTCTCTTTCATGAGTCTTTTGTTCCATCAAACCTTTCTGGAAATAACATAACTTAATTTATTCTGCACCATCTTCTGGAAGACAACCCTCTTTTTTGCCTATAGCTCAATAGTAGAGCACATGCTTTATATTCAGGAGATGCAGCTGGAAAATAGCCCAACTTGAAACAGTCCAACTTAGCCAGCTGTTTCCAGTCAGTGCTGCTGACCTAGTAGATTCAGCTTCATGTGTTCATAGGCTGCAACCTTGCTTATCCCTTAGCAGGCCACTCTGCCCATCAAGTAACTTGCTAGAGAATGAGCAAGGCTGCAGCACTTTCCATCTGCCTTCACTTGTACAGTAACCTTTTACTTATCATCAATCGAGATGCTATTTTATCACCATGGCAAATTGCTTGTGGCTTTCCTAAAACACTTTGCTGCAATATCTCACATGGTTTGCAGGTGGATTCTCCTGATCAAATGGAAGTTCTCACCAGTGCCAATGATTCACAACACAAAAGCACCTTGCCATGGACTACTGTATACACTAGCCCTTAACCTGTAAGCTCTCGATGTAGGGGTGTGCATGGAACTGGTTTGGCCAGTTCGGTTCAAATCTGAGCTGCAACGGGAGGGCAAGCAGTGGTGAGCGGTGCCAGCAGACACACCAGCCAGCTGGGGTAAGCAACTTCTTTCCCTTCTTGCCATCCCTGCCCGGCTGCCCCTGTTTGTTCTGAAACAGTTCACCTGAACCCGGCCTGGTTTGGCTCAATCACAGACCGAACCAGGCCTGATCTGGTCCGTGACTGAACCTCCAAACCGGCCCCAGTTCAAGGCAAACCGGTTCAGGATGGTTCAGAACCGGTTCACCCCTATTCTGGTTCAGGAACCATTTCCCTTCTGTATTCTGCACATTACGAAATATGATGTGTATGTTAAATACATTCAGTACCACAGTAGTAATGGTGGTGGACTCTCTGCAAGGCTTTCAGGTGCAATTGTTTAACTTAAAGGCTTCAATCCACTAGGCATCAGCTTGCATTTGTCCCATCTCACATGTAACTGAGAAATCCCTCTTGGCTTTCAGCAGGTTCACTTTAAGATTCTGGCATTTATTTGGGAAAAGCTTTACAAGATATGGTCCTATCCTCTGTGTATAGTTCTGGCTTACCAACCTGCTTTTCTTTGATATGCCTTTAATCTTCTCCATGTGGGTGGACTGTGTTTTATGGATCAAGTGAATTAACACACTGAGCTCTCCAGTGGTAGATTTCTATGCCTTAATGTACAAGCGAACTTACTCGTAAAATGTGGCACATAAAGGAAATGTATAACAGACTTCCATAAAGTTAAATAACCTAGTACAAGTAAACTTTTTTCAACTTTAAAGAGCCATCTCCAGAAGCAGGGCTCCGTTGAAGAATACCTCTTATGTTCTAAGATTTACAGCTCGTTAGGAGATCTATTTAATACTTCCTTGCCTTAGTGCCTAATGGTTCTTTCTTTCTTTCTTTTTTAAAAAAGTGAATGCCTGTTAACCACAATGTGACTCATAGTATTTTAAAGACGTGAATTAACTCAGTGGGAAGATGACAGTTCCTGATTTTCGCTGTCTTTTTAGTACTCCTTTGAATTGGTGTTGTAGCAACTTTTAAATTCATAAATCAGACCAACAGTGACATCACTTTTAAGATCAATTTAGCAAGAAGGTTCTGCAGAAGCCATTGAGCAAGCCATCTCAAGCAGATTCTGTAGAAGTGAGGTACGTGCATAATAGTGTAGTGATCAATTTGTAAATGTCAGAAGCCAAGTTGGGGCCAGTTGGTGATCAGTTCCTATTAGAAATGGGATCTGCCATGAGAGGATTTGGAAATCCATTCCATCCTGACCAACCTTATGCAGGTATTTGTAAGCAATAGAGTATGCATTTATTGATCTGATCACTGCTTTTCATGAATATAGCAATATGGATAGACAGGATTTGCATAATAAGCATCCTGATGACTGATGGGTCAGGTAATGAAATGTGAATTAAATGTATGCTGATTTTGGACCAAATTTTGGAATGTAGGTAGACTCGAGCAGAGAGCAGGAATGTGGCAGTGATACTTTGGCTTTGGCTTGGTGGTAGACCCTGCCACATGTTTTGAAACTGCTCCTTCCTTGTCTTGCCAAGCTGTTCAGTAGGGAAACTGGTCCCGGTTGCCAGATCAAGCCCATAGAAGCTACACTCCAGGAGGCAAGGTCTCCAACAGCCTTCACTTGTCTTCCACAGAGCCCAACCAGTGGGAATAGGTTGGGAATGTATATTTCTGGGGTGGTGATTGACTGGTGGCTTGTGGACTGTTTGTGCTCAGGCTCACTGAATTAATTGTGCAGTGGCCCTGAAAGTGTAGCCCAGCCTCTCGTCTCCCATTGTTATTGTTGTTAAGAGTATTTACATACTTCTTTTCAATTTAAAAAGTTCTCATAGTGGGTTACATATGTGCAGGGGTGTAACTATAATAGTTACAAGGCAAGGGCAAGGGGAGACAGTTGTCTGGGGGCCCACTGCCTTGGCCTCCCCCAGAGGCAAGTCACATGACTGACTCCCCCAGCATGCATCCACCCGGGATTCCTTCAGTTGCATTCATCCTCCAAAATTGATGTGAGTGTTAAGACCTGGAGCTACCAAAACAGCATGTCTTTCTCTAGTACTATTAAATGACTTGCATCGTCCACAATTTACAAAACCTTTAAAACAATAATTTAAGATGATGTTCGATTGTGGCACACACACACACACACGCTTTTTGTTACCACTATTCAGCCTCATTTAAGCTTTCTTTACTTCATAAGCTGAGCTTCAGTGAGGGGAGGACCCATTTTAAAATCTTGTCTCTGGGCCTACTCCAACCTTGCTACGCCCCTGCATATGTGTGTGTGTGTGTGTGGGGGGGAGAATAGGAAAAAAGAAGAAGAAAATTTTATATTTTGAACCCCAAAGGGCTCAAAATATAAAAAGAAATAGGGATAGTTGCTCTTCACTGCTAAATAGAAGAGTCACCATTTTAAAATGTACTTCTTTGCCCAGTTAGCAGCTGCACTATGAGAAACACGACTGCAGGTCTGCATTAAGAGTCTATCGGTTTTGCTTGCAGAAGGTCCCAGTTTCAGTCCCTGGTATCTCCAGGCAGGGCAGGGATAGAGTCCGCCCTGAAATCCTGGAGGGCCACTGATAATCAGTGTAGACAATACTGTGCTAGGTGGACCAATGGTCTGGCTTGGTATAAGACAGCTTACTATGTCCCTAAGTTTCTAAGAGCTCTGCCAGAGGTGTGTGTATAAAATTTATACAAAACCTTTTAAAAATGAGTCCCTGTCCAAAAAGGCCTTGTAATCTACACCCACCCTCCCCCCCAGCACTGGGGAGATGCTATGATAGGCTAAATTGTGATAGTTGTTCTCCTTGGCTAAATTTAAGAGTTTTGACCGTCTTTCCTTGTTCAATAAATATGTGATGCTACCAGCTCTGGTGTGGAACTCAAATACAGTGGCTGACATCCAGAGAGCCTGGTATCTAAACTAACACTGAGCCGTTGCAGGAGGGGGGGAAAGGACAATTCTCAACAATCTCCCCTTTCCTCTGAAGTCTTCTGTGCCTCCCAAACATATGTTCCTGGGGGTCATGCACCATTACTCTGAATGTCAGCCAGTAACTATTTCAAAAAGACAACACCTGGTTAACACCAGGGTCCCAGGAGCAGTATTAGTAATAAGACTAGTATTTATATAGCATTTTAGAGAGTTTAAAGCACTTCGCATCATCTCAGTAATCCTTTCAGCAGCCCCGTTAATAGTAGTTATGACCCATATACTGCAGATGTGGAGCTGAGACTCAGACATGGGTTTGCCTCAGGCCACCTAGTGAGTCCATGCCAGAGGCAAGAGTTGAACCAAGGACTTGCTAGTACAGAGCTAAATGTGGCCAACCTTTGTAATAGGAAGCTAGAAAGCAGACTCTGCAGCTGACTGTAGAACCCCCTTCCGTTAGTTATGGTGCCATTGCATCGTTCAACTATTCTGCCGCTTCTCTTTTACAGCTGCAGTGGGGCCTGTAAAGAAGGAAAATGGAGCGGTAACAACAGCTTGGATGGATCATTATGTAGCAATAACTTGTAATACTCCTCGTATGACTCTTTTCATTTACTGGGTAAAATATTGCCGCTCAAAATCCGATCTCACATCACTTTCATTATTAACATATACATTTGTTTCAGAACAACAGATCTTCTCCTATTATTTTGCAATAACACATTTCAGAAGAGGGTCTCCCCCTGGTTTGTACTGTGGCAATAATACCATCCTCTCATTTGTGTGTATGTTTTACTGGCCCTGATAGATCGTGGTTTAAAGCTTTTTCATCTTGGCTGAAATACAGGCTAACTGTAATACTGAGAGCAAAATGATTCCCTTCTAAGGGATGAGGAAATAGTTTGAATTGCTGCCTTTCAGAAGTCAAATCCTGATTGACTCTTGTCTATATTTTCTGATGGCCTGGAAACATAATGAAGTGATTTCATTAAAATACAGCATTAGAGACTAAAGAGATGCTTGAATCCCTTTGAAAACCCTCTTTTGAACATTAAGAGGACAACAGGAAGGAATCCTTTAGGATTTCAATAGAAAGAAGATGCTTCAGCCTGAAGGGTCCTGTATTACAAAGGCTGGGCCCAGGATATTTTTCCCCAAGTTCATTAGCAACTTGGAGGGAGGATATTGTTACGGACACATCTGAGGTTGCTGAGAAATGGCTTGCATTTATGTATGTGTTGTTAGAAGAATAGCCGAACATGAATATGTTTACTTTGTGCATTCACCCCAGTAAATAAAAAAAGAAAGCCCAGCTGGTGGTAGGCATTTTGACCTGTTCTTTCAAACATCTGGAGATGTTTCACATTGTATTCTTTAAAGTACAAGATGAAGGCAGGATCTTATGTTGGCTCAAAAAGCTGCCTGCCTCCTCTCAGCACAAGGAAGAGGAGGATACCTCTCTGCAAACAGCAAGTAAACAGTTGCAGCTATTAAGTGCTCAGGGAGCATCTGCCTCAGTTCTGCTGACAGTATTGAATGGGAAAGGTGGTTTCCACAGCAGTTGTACATACATACACACTTGCAAGCTCTTCAGTGCTAGTTAATGAAAGATTCTGCATTGCTCAATGATACCTTAAGCAGAGGACACCTGAAATAAACAGTGGTTGGTCAAGCTGAAACGACAGAAGTTGTGATGATGGTACATTGCTGGGTGACATGGTGGCAGAGGACCATTTTCCACAGATTTCACTTTAGTGCATGACTTTAATTTGCTTTAATTTTACTTTAACTGAGCAAAGAGGCACTTTTTCCAAGCAGTGATTCTCTTGTATTTAGCAAGAGGAAAGCAACTGGCCCTACCCAAGCCCAGCACAGCACCCCTCCAGAGGCTGTTGCTGATGTCTACCTTCTGCTTTTGTTTTTCATATTGTGAGCCCTTTGGAGACAGGGAACCATTTTATTTATGTTTATTTTTCTGTGTAAGCCACTTTGAAAACTTAGGTTGAAAAGTAGCATATAAATATGCGGAGTAGTAGTAGCAGCAGCAGCAGCAGAAGCAACATTGACCCTTAGACCCTAGGTCAAACTAGACATGACATTAATCACTGGACTAGAGTCTGGTATTTTTTAGTGTAAATAGCTTGCTTGTGTGTGTGTGTGTAAATTGCACAGGGGCATGATTCAGACTGGGACCATGGCATGGGGTTAAGAGTGCTTTAACTCTGCCCCCACAATGATCCAGATTCATATTGGGTCCCCACATATGTGGTATTTGATTTGGAAAAAAATTCTCTTGGTTCCAATGGGAGCTTTCCCCTAGCAAATACAGTAGCTGGGAGGAAAATAGCCCCCTCTCACAACAAATAGCTTATTTGTTGTGGAAGAAGGGAACAGGTTTGTATTGGGAACAGAGGTGCTCTTACCCCTGGATTTTGGGGCCAAAGTCTCCACAGCCCTGGGCAGGCCCCATATCCTCTTTACTCTGTCCCAGGTGGTGTGATTGCCCAGTGGAGCATGATGATGCTTAATTTGCAAGGGAGGGGGGCCTCCAAAGGCCTTTAGGTCCAGGCTCCAAAATTACCTAGGTGCACCTCTGATTTGGAACATGGCAAAGGAATTAAACCTACCACAAAAAAAGCAAGTATGCCAAGGCCTACTACATTCTGCTCGTAAATCTTGCTGAGAAGACTGGTGATAGCTTTTTCCCTCTCCAGCTCCAGACACTATTGGTCTTACAAGGAAAAAAAAAAGTGGGAAACATGATGATATCAAAGCACATATTGTAGTTTATGGCACTAAGTGTGGGAATTATTCCTTTGGCATATTCATTTGTTTAATCGGGCAGAAATACCTGGCAGCAGAAGGGGGAGAATCACAATAAACCAACAAACACATTTTAGCCTGCATCATGATGTCTAAGATCTATTGGCCATGGTGAAAGAGAAACAACTGGTTGAACAGTTCTCTGTATGGATCCTCAGTCACTAGCATAAGAAACTGAGTTATCTTTGGTGTAGACCAGGAGATGCTTGTGATACAAAATTTGGGCCTTTATAAGATTATGTTTTATCACTCAAAACTGTACTGCAAAATGTTTGTGAGATTAAAAAGATACCTCTTCTGAGAGATTAATGATGTCTTGACTTCTACAACTGGAGGGAAATCTTTTGATCTTCATATGTGACAATGAGGAAAATTGCCGAAGCACTGCTAGCACAACTTTCTGTTCTTACCACTGTCAGAGCAGCCTTCTGACTCTGTAGCAGCTCTGGGGGTAACGTTGTGGCTCTGTAACACCATGCATTATGTTTGCTACTGCTTCCACATATACCACAGATTCTTGAAATATCACTATACTGAAAGCAAATTGCTTTCTGCTCTGCTTGTTGTGGACCCTCTACATGTATTTAGTTCGCCATGTTCTTTTGAGATCTATGCACTCTACCCTCTAGGTTAATTCACCGGCTGGCATCCTTTCTAAATTACTCAGGAGTACTACTCCAGAGTTACTCTAGAGAACTACAAAATTTCAATAGGAGTTCCCCTAGTAAATCTAGTCAGAATGAATGTCAGCCATTTTTTTAAGGTATAACTACAAGAAATATACATAAGAATAACATATACCAGTGAGTCACTAAATAAAATTTTTCAAATCCTTAAATGTTTTTCTATTTAACCTTGGCACTTGGTCTATTGTTTTAAAAATCTGATTAAAGCTTTTGCTGGAAAAACAAGTTCATAGCTAGGGACTACACCCAGACCCCATCCTGTTTCTGGATGCCCAGGTAGTGACAGTGGCCAGAACTACAACTGTATCTGGCATGACAGCTGTGGCTTTTCTTGGAGAAATCAAACCTGGCCACATGCTCTAGTCACCTTCATTCATGCTCTAGCTACCTTCATTTCAGATTACTGTAATGTTGTTTATCTGGGACTACTTGAAAGCAGTCCAGAAAGTCAGTCTGCAGTTGGTCTGGATTGCATCTCAGGCCAGCAGATGGGATCATATCAATCCAACATTCTGTCAGATTCATTGGTTGCTAGTTTGTTTCCAGATTTAGATCTGGAGGTACAGTTTTTAACCATAAGAGATCATATGTGAGATCTCATTTTACATTCTAAGCTGCAAAATAACTTAGGGAAAGTGGTGCTTGATTTGTAATACATCTGAGCATTATGAATGATCCAAATTAATATGCCAGAACAAGTAATTTCAAATTTCAGTGACATCACTACCGATGTGATGGAAGAGTAGGCATGCACCCCTTTCCCCCACCATATGTTAAAGTATCTATGAGATGGGAGCTCTGTGTGGTTGCCCAAATCATGGGCGTGACTCTCCCCCCTCAAAAAAGAAGGAAAGATGATACAAATTGGGCTTAGGCTCATATCTCTGGTTGGAGAACTCTCCTCACACATTATACTATCTGTGTGTTGGAAGGGAAAGGTATGTGCTTGCTCCTCCATGAATGGACTACAGGTACTTGGATGATAAGGGCTGAGTCAAATGAGTTGTAGTAATACACTCTTACAGAGGGCAATATGTTTACAGATTTATTTATTTATTTAAAGACACAGAATAAGATCATACAAAAATTGTATTTGGCTCTGGAGAAAACAAATGGGGAGCCAACTGACTCTGAAAATTTTATGTTTGCCAGTGGGATAGGGATAAGACTCATGACTCATTTAGGATTCAGATCTGGTTTGGGTTATAAAGGACAACTCAAAGCTGGATGTGCATCAGAGAGATGTCCTCTGGGCTGTAAAGATGGGACCACCAGGCTTCAGCTAATATTATTGTTTACCTAACATGAGAAGGAAGCTACTTTCCAATTAAAAATCCACTGTCTAACTAGATGCTAACTGGTTATATACCCTGTAGTCTAAATGTTAATAGCTTTGACCTCCTTCAGCTTTATCTTAATCTGCTTGACAGAGCAAGTGAACTCTTGGTTACACTATCCATGATGACTCCCTTCCCCCACAAAACATTCCTTCAACAGTGACAGCACCACATACCGTAAGCCAAATAAAAGGCAGTCCTACCCCCCCCCCCGCCCAAGCTATAAGGCTAAGCATATGAACGGCAAAACCCTTGTGATTGACGCTCTTTCAACAAAAGCAGATCCCGTTTGCTGATGATAAGAGGCAAAGTCATGCAACAATGTTTACAGAGCAGTGCAGGATAGCAAAAAATTAGCGATAAAAGGACTAATCTTATTGTTTCTCTAGATGAGAGAGTGACCTTTTGTATTTGCTCTTGCACAAGCCCACACATTGTACCCCCACCCTCTGTCTGTTTTTTTGGCAGCAAAATAAGTTCCAGATTCTGAAAGCAAATGTGACGCAGTAACAGCTCAAATATGCTCAGAAGGTTGCGTATGCTCAACACAACTCAAATATATACTCAACAGAAAGCAAAAGGCAAAATATTAACTGTGTGGGCTTTTTGTGCTTGCTTTCTCTTGAAAATCACCATATAAATGCATATTGCAGCTGATGTAGAAGATTTACAATTTAAATGTATAATCATTAGAGTGATGAAACAGACTATTTCCCCCCTTCTCCATCATTTGAATGTAAACAAGTCAGAATATTAGGCAAGATTTGTTATTAAACAGGCATAAACTTTGTCACAGGAGACTTAATAGAAGTGTTTGGTTCAATTGCTTTGAATTGGGTAAGCACTTGGGTATGGGACATCATACTCACCCTGGCCCTGTTAGAATAAAAATATTTATTTATTACATCCCATTTATCTTTCAGATAGATCCAGGTTTCCACCCAAGAATCCCATCTTCTTATTGGCCAGACTGAGAACCAATGGAAGCAACTTCAGATGCGTGTCTGTAACAATACTGTCTGTAATATTATTCTCTAAAAAATACCTCCTTAGCTTTAATAATGTATCTGCACAGTGCAACCTTATATTATTCTGCAGGTTAATTTGAAGGCTGGTATAGACCTTGAAAGCCACCTAATGGCGCAGCTGGGAAGTAACTTGCCTAGGGAGCAAGAGGTTGCTGGTTCAAATCCCTGCTGGTATGTTTCCCAGACTATGGGAAACACCTATATCAGGCAGCAGCGATATAGGAAGATGCTGAAAGGCATCATCTCATACTGCATGGAAGATGGCAATGGTAAAGCTCTCCTGTACTGCAGAATCTTTGTGTGTCTTCAAGGCTTGGGCTAACTATATTAAAAAGACAGACTCTGTTTGCAGCTACATTTTAAACTATATACACAAATCTCAACGAAGTAATTTCATTTATATCATCCTATCCATCTCCTATCCATCACCCTATCCATCACCAGCACAGCATCCCTCCAGTAGCTGTTGCTGGTGTCTATCATATTTCTTTTTAAGATTGTGAGCCCTTTGGGGACAGGGAGCCATTTTATTTTTTCATTTATATCTGTGTAAACCGCTTTGGGAACTTTTGCTGAAAGTGGTATATACATATTCAATGTATTTCATCATATTTGTATTTCCGATGTAGTGTAATGATCTTCTGTCTATGTGCTGTGTTACACTATAGCATGTTCTGCATATGTCCTAACATGTTATATTCAACAAATGTAGCATCTGTTTGTAGTGTGTGTGTATATATATAGATTTGTACACACATAAGTTATTATTAACATATTATTGCTATTCTCACATTATGTTCAACACATGTATAACCTGTGTACAGTATATGCATGCATAGATTTGTGTGCACGTACAGATATACATTAGCCTTTTAATGTGCATGCAATCTGTGTGCACAGTATAGACATATAGATCTGTATGCACATATAGTTATCCGGACATGTTCAATACATGTACAACAGTACACTTCCTATCTGTACCTTGCATTTGAGAGGGCTGTACTCAGGTTCACTTTGAAAATGAATGCATTCACATAAAAACACAAATATGTGTGCAGATACTTGAATGCACATGCAGCACAATATGGTTCTCTTCATGAGTATCTTTTCAACAAGTATCTTTTAAAAGAACGTCTGAACAATGCAAAAGAGATCAAGTTCAAAAATGTCTAGACCAGGCTTCCCCAACCTGCGGCCCTCCAGATGTTGCTGAACTACAACTCACTGTGGCTAGGAATGCAGGGAGTTGTCGTTCAGCAACATCTGGAGGGCCGCAGGTTGGGGAAGCCTGGTCTAGACCATGATTAGGGTAGGAGAACTTCCTACCTCCTTTAGGCACTGAACACTTTCCCGATATTTGATTGTGTGTTAGATAAAAGGAAAGTAGTTAATGTTTATCTAGTCTTCACAGCTCTACCTGATGAATTGCCAGCCTGCAAGGAGCACAACTCTCATTAAGTCTGGGGTGGGGCATAATGAGGGAGAGAGGAGCAGTGGAGCTGCCGGGAACTGGATGCAGCAGCATCTTATTCGGGGTCCCCCCAGCTCATTAGGACAGGCTGATCCTGCATTAGGACTGTGCATTATGTCAGCACTGGGCACAATCCAGCTTACTTGCACACTTGCAACAGGTCTAGGTGCCTGAAATGCCTTTTGCATTTCAAGATAGCTTGTTCAGACACCTTTAAAGGGGGGATGCTGTACATTGTCCCAGAATGTGCCTGTAAGCCCTGCCACTGGTGCTGATGCACTGAGAAGCCTCACCCTCCTGCACTCTTAAGAGTTAGAGCTCACAGTTACAGTTTGAAGAAGGAAATGGCATAAGATTGATGCAAGTCGCTTCTGTGATCAGAAGGCTGGGACAAGTATCTTTTAAAAGAATGTCTGAACAGGGCAAAAGAGATCAAGTTCTAAGATCTAGACCATCACAATGTAGAAGCAGGGGCACAATTAGGTATGGACCTAGAGGCCCAGGTTTGTGTGCTCACTCTCCTAGAGGGCCCCATGATTTTCACCAAGGGAACATAAATACATAAGAACAGCCATGCTGGATCAGGCCCAAGGCCAGCATCCTGTTTTGTACAGTGGCCAACCAGATGCCTCTGGGAAACCCACAGGCAGGAGCTGAGAGCATGCCCTCTTTCCTGCTGTTACTCCCCTGCAACTGGTATTTAGAGGCATCTTGCATCTGGGGTTAGAGGTGGCCTATAGCTCTCAGACTCATAGCCACTGATAGATCTGTCCTCCATTAATTTATCTAACCACTCTTAAAGGCATCCAGGCTGTTGGCTGTCACCATATCTTGTGGAAGATAATTACATAGGTTAATGTAATTATGCAGTGTGTGAAAACGTATTTCCTTTTGTCGGTCCTAAGTTTCTTGGCAATCACTTTCATGGGATGTCTCTTGGTTCTAGTGTTATGTGAGAGGGAGAAAAATTTCTCTCTATCCACTTTCTCCAAACCATGCATGATTTTATAGACCCCTACCTTGTCTCCCCTCAGTCATCTTTTTTCTAAACTAAAAAGCCCCAGGTGTTGTAGCCTTGCCTCATAAGGAAGGTGCTCTGATCATCTTAGTTGCCCTCTTCTGCCCCTTTTCCAGTTCTACAATGTCCTTCTTAAGAACTGGCGTACCAGAACTGTATGCAGTACTCCAAATATGGCCTCACCATAGTGTTGTATAAGGGCATTATGATATTAATCCATTGGGGCTTACCTAGTTTTCCTTCCTTCCTTCCTTCCTTCCTTCCTTCCTTCCTTCCTTCCTTCCTTCCTTCTTGGAAAATGCACTCTGGCCCAAACCTGTGGATTTGTGGTGAAATGTGTGTGTGTAGGTCCAGGGTCCAAAATCACCTAGTTGCACTTCTGTGTAGATGAGGCACACATGCAGATGTGCACTCCCATCCACACTAGCTACATACATGAAAGCCTGATTCCACATGTGGAACTCCCTTGCTGATTTGGGAATGGGTTTTATCCAGGCCCTTAAGAACATCCCACCTCCAGATTCACCTTTCCTTTTCTTCCCTTGGAGAAAAAGCTACTACAGGCCTGTCAGTATACCAAATAGATAAACAGTAAATAATTCTATTCAATTTGCATATAGGGATGTGCACAAAACAGATTTTGCATTTTGTTTCAAGCTCAAAACAAAATGCAGGGGGCCGAAACGTTTTGTCTAAACAGCAGTTGACCCTATTGTTTTGATGGAACAAAACTTGAAATATTTTTAGTGTTTCGGCCTTAGGGAACAATGGGGAATCTTGTGACACCCTATTGTTCCCCATGGGTAGCTACTAGGGACACCAAAGTGAACTGGGTTTTAAAGCATGATGGATGCTACCTACCACCCAACTCACAAAAGAAATGGGCAAGCAGGTAGTTTTAAACAAAATGTTAACCTTTCCCCCAAATCCCATAGGATCCTACATTTTTAACAAGCTATCATAGGATAGGATCTCTACATTTTGAAACTCCCCCCCCTTTCAGCTCCCCACTCCTTCCTCTTCCCCTCCAGGCCAGGGGGGTACAGTTACCCATACATCACTTGATTTATATAAGAAGCCAAACAAGACACAAGGAGATTACAAGCCAATGGGGAGTCAGTGCCAGAAAGTGTTGGGGACCCCCCCACCGATCACAACATTAAACCCAGAATACCAACCCAGAATTGTGTAGGATTCAGGCTGGTGTCTGACTCCATTTTATTAAGAGATCAATTAATGCCTGAACTCAAGGTGAACTGACCAGTACATGACTTGCCTCTGAGATTGATGCTAATTGTTCTGTGAAGGAAGAGGCAATCCAGCATTGTATTGTGAAATGGGTACTCAAAGAAACACAAGGGCTAGGCCTGAGCTATCAATATGCTAAAATGTAACTCACTATCAGATAATGTCTGTGGAAGAGGCCAGAGGCTGAGCTCCCCTTTCCTGTTGCAAGAAGACTATGTTAATCCTTGTCAATGATGGCTCTGCCCTGCCCAAAGGGATACTCAATTGCTGTCTATAGAAATTCCACTCTAGGAAAACACCTGTAGATTTAGTTCTTTTATTAACACCTTTTTAACACCTTCTGGGACCAGGCCAGGAATCTGAGGACAAGAGAAGATGCCCATTTGCAACTCAGAGATGCAGATTTGCTTTGGGCAAAATAGAAAGTCCCCTCCCCAAGATAGCAGCTAACAGAAGATGGGATTGAGATCTTCCTGGACTGAGCTCTAATATCCTGAATAATTAAAAGACAATATCCAGAAGGTAACAGCAAATTGTCACCTTTTTGGGACCCAAGAAGGATGAGGATATTTTGAATAGACTCTATGGAGATCAAAGGAAGATACAACTATAAAGAATGAGGCTTACTGGACAGAGTCAGCAATCTTGCCTAACAAGCATACTTGCTCAAGAGTCATCCCAAAGTTTGCTGCTAAGCCACGGGGGCAACAAGCAGGAACTCTGTCAATGGACAGGAACTGTCTGTGACTTCTGCTGTGCAGTGAGAAGTCAAGACTTCCCCAGCCATGGTGCTCTCACTCTCTGCCTCGCTCTAAGCAAACTGCCTGCTTGACCATCTCTCCCAAGCTCCTGTCTCCAGCTACAGCCTCTCTCCTTCAGCTGAAAGCCCCACCGATCTCAAGCCGCTGACCCTGGTAATATGCTGCTCCACAAGCCTTGGATCCCTCTTCCCTCCTCCCTACTAATTACTGCCATCCCCTTCCTAAGCCTTCCCCTCCTTCTTCCTTCTTTTTCTGCTTCTCTCTAAATGTTTTATTAGGATTTGTTAGTTTATTAGATAGCTGTAATTACTGATTGCCCACACATATGTTAGTTAGGCACATCGCACTACACTTTGAATCGGAAACATGTTTTTATTTTATCCTGACGAGCAACTTTTTATAATAAAGCCCATTGAACTTTCTGAGTGTGTCTCTCTCTATCTCTGTTTGCGCGCCCAGATCCTACATGGTCACCATCTCCAAGAACCAATTCAGTTTGTGTATGATGTGACTTTCCCTCTTTCCCTCTGAGCATGTACAGAGTGTGAAACCAGGTGTAGTTCACAACAAAAGCCAACCAGTAAGGGATAAACAGGCCTCAAACATTTCAAATCAAAATGGAGTTGTTTTGTTCTGAGCTTGAAACATGCCCTTTATTTAAAGGTCATTATAAAACTCAAAACGGCCTGTTTTGGGTTGAAACATTTTGATGTTGAAACGTTTTGCAAATTCCTAATAACAACATTTGTGTGGAGCCCTGAATTCAAGTCAGGGTTTAATAGACAACACAGGGCAATTCTATACAAGAGTGTTCTGCAGTGATGTATCTAGCAACTATATATAAGACATGTTTGAATTAAGCTAAAGTGACCAACACATGCTTCTTCACCTTTCTGAAACCCAGCCTTACAAAATCAAATTAGTCCTAAAATGGTTGTTTCCTCACAGCTCATTACTCTAACATGTCTGACCACTGAAGAGCAAAACCTTCAGGCAGCTTAATGCTTAGGCCTAGAAGGCAAGTGAGTTGAGAACAACAGCAACAAATATTTATATACCGCTTTTCAACAAAGGTTCCCAAAGTGGTTTACATAGAGAAATAATAAATAAGATGGTTCCCTGTCCCCAAAGGGCTCACAATCTAAAAAAAAAACACCCCATAAGATAGACACCAGCAACAGCCACTGGAGGGATGCTGTGCTTGGGTTGGATAGGGCCAATTGCTCTCCCCTGCTAAATAAAGGTGTCTCTTTCCAACAAGCACCTGGGATCTGTGGCAGGGCTATTTGACTTTACTTGCTGAACGGACAAAGCTGTCTGCCCCTGCTAACTAGAGAAAGGAATTAAGCCACAAAACTAATGAACATTATGGGAAAGGAGGATACTTTGCCCTTCACTGAATGAAATATTCCTTTAAAACAATTTGACGGTCACAAATGGCCACCACAAAACAGATTTTTTCAGTTACTGTCAGTCTGATTCATATGTGCTAATTTAATTACTTACAGGGCCTCAAGATTTTCATTAGTGGAGATGTCCGATTCATTCCCATGTGTTGGCCATTTTAGCCTGTACGGTAAGGAAACAAGTGCCCACGAGCTAAAAAGCTACATGAAAGAATTTTTTCCAATGGACAACATCTGAAGGCAAGATATATATTGTTCCATCTGTGGCCAAGTGTGCAGTAGTTTCAAATGTTGAGAAAGGTTCAGGAGGTTTTTTTTGTTTTGCTTTGTTCTAATATATTTAGGATCAAGTTCAATGCCATAAGCAGGTAGGAGCAGGCACAGAGCTTTTTGAAATCCCAGAGGCTCTAAAAGCCTTAAGCACAATAGAAGGAAGGAAGGAAGGAAGGAAGGAAGGAAGGAAAATGTTATGTGTACACACAAAAACCTCCCCTTGTGCATGCAGACTTCTCACAGAAGAGAACAAGAAAGTGCCTGAGTTTGTAGAACTCTTTGAGCACAATGAAACCCCAGCAGAAATGCTGACCCGGAGAAGAACATTATACATTCCAGCTGGATCAGGCCAAGGCCTATCTAAGCCAACATCCTGTCATTCTCACGAATGGCTCTACAAAGGTAGGGCTGTCCTATCCCGGGTCGAGCCGGTCGTGAGAAGCTCCAGGATCGGACCCAATCCCGGCACTCCTCGATCGGGTAGCCCAAGTTTTGTACCTGGGCTAAAAGTGAGGTAGGAATGCTTGTGGATGACCAGACTGCTGCTGGCAGTTCCTTCTAGATATCTGGCAGCCACTTTGACCATAGAGGATGGGGAAGGAGTGCCTTCCCTCCAGCCCTCCCTGGCTGTGGCTCTAGGACAAATGGTCATGAGAATGACCTCTCTGTTTTCTGAAGTGGCCAACCAGATGTCTCTGGAAACAAGCAGGATATGAAGGTATGCCCCCTCTCGCTTCATTGCATCCCTGTAATTGGCATTTAGAGGCACACCGCCTCTGAAACCTTGAGGTAGCATATAGCCACAGAAATTGTTCTCCCAATATCAGTGGGGCTTACTGCCACATTATGTATCCAGAATAGGGTCTGTCCTTTTTGGAATCAAAGATGAGCATTTCTGCCTTTTATCTCACAGATAAAGTGCTTAGACAGTATTGGATTACAAGACTTGAGTGCCCCGTGCTGAACTGCATTCCCAGGTGCTTAATCTGACTGAAATATTACATGTAATCCTGCACTTACTGGGATATGCCAAATACATAGGGGAAGAATGGCAGTTCAGTCCCCAAACAGAAAAGCAAAACCAGTTTGGTGAGAAAGCAGCAAAGCAAGAGGACTTCAGACAGTTCTTTAGTATTGAAGACCTACGAGGATTTATTTAAAGAAAAGATTACAAACAAATGTGGAAAAGCCTGCAGCTTAATCTCAGCTGTAGCTCATGGCTGCAGAGAAAGACCAAAACAAACAGCCATCTCTAGAGAGACAAAATGGAGACTAACACTGGAAGAACAAAGAGGAGAGGAGTCCAGCACTTTTATCCATGACCCTAAATCCCCACAGTGGTCACTATGAGACATTGCAGCTGAGAGATGATGCTACCAGGGTCCTAGCTCCACAAAAAAAGGCATTCAAACATGAATCCAAGTTCCTTTATCAAACCCTTTAAAACCCCATCATGCATTGAAAGGTCTCTGTGTTCCTCCTGCTGCGACAGATATTAGAATGTTAAATTCCTTCACAACAGGGGGAAATTTGCATTTAGGCACTGAGTTCTCCACTATGAGGAATGTTAAGGGACTGCATACAGGGGGATAGAGGGATTTGCTGAAGAATCAATCTAGCCCTTTCCAAGGCCCACTGCTTCCAATGGCAAGGCCTGAGCTGCGGGAGGATGTCTTGATGTGGTAGGCTCTGCCAAGAGCAGGCAGGAGGTGGTTTCCAAGTGCAATAGGGTTGGAGGGGCAGCTACAAGGCCAATTCCAATGGACATTTTCCTGAGCCATGGAGATAAAAGAACTAGTGTCTGATTTAGGGAATATAGCTGAAGCAAACTGCAGCCCAAGGCAGCCATTGTCTCCGCCCCTTGAACAATCAGCATCTTGGGTGGACAAGACCAAGAACTGTGATTGGTCTTGCACCAGTCTGGGCTTCTTTTCCCACTGGCACGCAGTTAGAGGGCTCTCAGATATCTTCACTGCTGGTCTGTTTTCATGATGATCTCACCTAATTCGAAACATCTCCTTTAGGCAAAGCACATACCTTTGCCTTTGATTTTCTCAAATTGGTTTGGTGTGTTCATTATTATACCGTACCATCTCCCCGCTCCCCGCTCAGATGTCATGGTGTAGTAATAGCTCAGATAGAGCACTTGCATTCTCAGGTGCAATATCTGACCTAAACCTATTTAGGCACATATATAATAGTGTGATCAGTGTGTGTAACAGATATTGCTATAATATACAGGTATATTTAATATGCAGGTATATATATTACACAAAGGGTTCCTCATTTTGCAAAAACAAACAAAACCAAACTCAAAAAATCACCAACACACTTGATAGCACTGAGAGTTGCTCATACGCAACACATAGCTATTTAAAGGAAGAGTTCAGTATCTTGCAACAGCCAAAGATTTTGCATCATTTGCTAGAAAGTGTATTTTCCCGGTAAACATTGCTGTTGAAAGCATTTCTGGTGGTTTCTATACTGGGGAAATGTATACTGGAATCAGTATGGAGGAGCTCAAAGACAAATAAAAAGAGATGCATTGCTCTGCCTCCTTTGTAATATGTGTGCCTGATGGGTAGACAATGGGAAATAATTAGGGCTGTAAGCTTTAATCTGTTAATGGGCCTGATTAACTGATTATATCTTTAATTACAGATTAGGGGGGCAGCAGGAAACACACAGGCAAAAAGCTAAACCTCCCCTTTTCGGCATTAGCTGAAGAGTGATTTGTATGTTATTGGAGTGTTATGATTGTTGTTCCCACAAGGCTGCACCCTGTACTTCTCAGATGACATATGACATTGCAAAATCATGTGGATGGAACAGGAGAATTCAGTGCAAAGTTCCCACGTGCAGTATCTCCGTATGGGCTGTAGGAATTTTTCCATATGTTTTGGTCCTCACACATTATTGGGCCACACCCTTCAGTAATATATGCACTGGGCCCCTGTTAGAACCAGTTAAGAGCGAGGTGTAATAGTAGGACCAGGAATACCTGGATTCAAATTTCCATTTAGCTATGAAGCTCAAAGGGTAGCCTTGAGACATCTCCTTCCATTCAGCCTCATCTGCCACTCAGCCTCATCTGCTGTTGTGCAGATAAAATGGGATGGAAGAATAATGTATTTCATCCTGAGCACCTTGAAAGAAAAGTGGAATATATAAAATAAAGCGATCCCATTGATTTCAAAAGCAGTGAAGCTCAACTAACTTTTGGCAAATCTGCCTCAAGATCACAGCTACATGGAAGTACATGATATCTTTTCGCAGACTCACATTCAGAGTAGTGCATCGTCCAGGGAAGAGCAGGGCGCACTGGCTCCCTGTGAGTCCAAACTGTGTACTCTTGCTTCTACTGCATCACCACAGTAGCAATGCTATTCTGATTGTTCCCAATGGGAGCAGTGTCATCATAATGGTGACAAAATTCTTAGGAGCCACAGAGACTCTGAAAACTTGGTAGAAGCAAGGGCATGGTTTGGACCCACACAGAGCCAGCACACACACACACACACACACCTCGCTCTTCCATGGGCAGTACACTGCATTGTATGTGAGCCTTTGAATATCAGCCTTTTTGCATCTAACCAGCTTACATCTTTCCTCACAATACTTTCACATCAAGACATTTCCCTCTAACATTTTAACTCCTTAAAGCAATGAAACCCACAATCTAATGAGTATGAAACTGTTCACAATCTAAAATTGGTAATATTAAGTTACATGGAGCAACTCAATTGTACATCTTGTTGGAGGTAATAATCTCAAGCAAATTGTTGCTCTTGCCCAACCACTCTTTTCAGGTCATTGACAGACACAGGGGTAATCCCTGCATGGGTTTTCCTTGGGTGCCTGATTGTTTTGGGGAAATCATGTCAATAATTCATAACTTTAATGACACACTGGTGTACACTGATTGGATGCAGAGATCCTATAAATTGACGGGCTTTCATCTTGAGGATGATATAAAAATTTCACAATGGATGGCTGAATTTAAGCATTTGGAAAAGCAGATTCATGATAATGCAAAGGATTTCAATACTTCAGCCCAGGTTTTGGATTGTGTAGCCAATGAGGTGAAAATGGAGGGATAGCAGATAAAGGAGGCAACACGACATTCATTTGTTGCGTCCAACTTATTTTGGTGGACACCTATGGGAGAGGAAATCCTGAATCATATGCTGCATCCAATAATTGTGTTGCTGGGGATACAAATTTGTAAAATGCCCATATTGATGGGAATATGCATCTGGTTAAAAAGACCATGGATAAAATGAGAGGCATAACCATGCGTTGTAAGCAGCTGCACTTTGTTTGACCATGATAAAGGAACATATTGATGTATGAAGGGGGGTGGGATGAGATGCTATACTCAGCATTTTCTTCAGATATACTCAGTATGTTCTTCATCAGAACATACTTCTTACGTTCAAGTCATCATGCTCAAGGAATATTGTGCTCAGGGAATGTAATGTAGAGCACCTTGTGCCCTAGGTTTTGCTATAGGAGTGTGACGCTTATATACTCAATACATAAATACTCATAACATATAGACATAGATTAAGATGTTAAGTATTGCACAGAAGTGACATGGACTGAAAGCCTGCACTTCTGTGCAATAAGCGGGAGGGAGAAATAGAGGTTCAGTTGCATAATATATAATTATTAGAAAGTACTTTGGCAATAGCTATTGATAGGCAGAGTTTTTAGCTTGACTAAACTTTAGCACAGGCATGATCTAGTAGCTATAAGATGGTCGGCCACATTTTTCTGCTTCTGCCTGGAAATATTTTGCTGTTTGGAGCTGATAAATGGAAAACAGGTAGTTGGGCAATGGAAAATTTCAACATGGTGGCAAAAGCCAGTAAACAAGTGACTGCAAATGTCCGCTGCATTGACGTCATACATACATTCGTGGGGGGCTGGTCATATAATGTGTGTAAACATGTAAAGATCCAATCAGAAAGCAGTAAACAACTATCATCATTAAAATTATAAAATTGATTGTAGTAGATGGTATGGGGTCCTTCACAGATCTTCGCCAAGAGTTGTGTGTGGTCCCTCATACTGGTTGAGATAAACTGCCTTGTGGCTTTCAGCTTAGAATTGTGGTAAATTCTGAAATAAAGATTCATTCTCGAGTAAGATCTAGTCTTTGCCTGAGATTAGTAAGGAAATCTATGCCTCAAACTTATAATCTATCTTCTGATGGTGATGCTTCTTATTGAATCAAGGCCAAGTTCAGTGTGAAGCATCCCTTATAACAATCGTAATTCTCTTTCGATCTGATCCAGTGTTCTAATAAATGCCTTCTAAGGTGGATCCCTTCTCACATTATCATCATGCCATGGAGGCTGCTGCAGTGCAGTTTCTTCCTATGCTGCAAAAATCAAGTAAGAGGACCAGACTCATCATGGAGGAAACCATGATGCAGTTGCTACCAACAACAGCCCTGAGTGAGATGTATCTGGTATAAGAAGGAACCACAGTGTAGGCTTCCCCAGGTTCCCACTTGGCCTGAGCCTCCTCACATTAGCCTCATGATACAGGAGAAGAAGCTCCACTCCAGGAGTCCTAATCAGCAGAGCAGTCGAAACCAGTGTTCAGGTGTGATAGAGCCTCTAGCAAAGCTGTTACCAAATAGATCACCTTGTTCAACAGTTAAACAGAAAATTAGTCATAGCTGCAATCTCCAGGTTTGATTAATATGTTTTGCAACTGTTTTTGTAACTAAATAAGAACTGATTACCTAACCCTAAAGCATCTGAAACATTTTTCATTATCATCTGCCAATAGTTATAGTGTTTCTGTTGTGCATTACGTGTAGTAAATTTGGGATTGGAGAATGGTGTGGGGGGGAGGAGGAGTGACTGACATACCATTATATCAGTGAAATTATCAACATGTAATAAGCTTTTATTAAAAAAGGCTTTGCCCTGTAGCAGTTCATAAAACAAATCCACAAAGCTACACAGAGAAAACAAATAAACATAAAAAGATTGTAAAGAAAGTAATGAAAGGCTCTGCCACCAACAAAAACAAAGACTGGAGTAACTAAGAAATTATAAACTTGGAAGGAGAGAACAAAACTGCAAATTCTGTCAATGAAATCAGCACACATCACATAGGAAGCCTGCAAGAGAGATGAGGAGCCTAGCACTTATTAAGAGGAATGTCTTCAAAGAACAAAGTGGTATTTACTTTCTAATGTCATGTATATCAAGGGTTTCCAACCTTGGGTTCCCAAATGTTGTTGGACTACAACTCACATCATCTCCAGCCACAATGGCCAAAGGTCACAATGGGAGCTGCAGTCCAACGATATCTGGGGAAT
Organism: Hemicordylus capensis; assembly: GCF_027244095.1. Taxonomy (NCBI): domain Eukaryota; kingdom Metazoa; phylum Chordata; class Lepidosauria; order Squamata; family Cordylidae; genus Hemicordylus; species Hemicordylus capensis. The sequence continues at coordinate 318,047,646 of NC_069657.1, forward strand.
CAAAGTTGGGAGCCTTTGATCTATAGCATGATAAATGAAGCTACTGATCAGCAGGCCCACAGTTAACAAACTGCCCTTCCCAAAAGGAATGTAGCCTTTTGAGATCTCCACCATACTCAGGCCTGGCTCACACATTTAATGAGGCAGCCAAAGTTGCATGGGCCAAACGTCTAGAATCACAGGCTTTACCAAACAAACATCTGGTCCACACATACAGTTTAACTGCAGTTAAAGCTATTGGAGTTTGTAATTGTAATACATCCAAATGCACAAAACCGCAGTTAAGCCTTAAAAGTAAACTCCAAACTTGAATTGAGACCTGAGGTTTTCTCCACCGCCAATAACAACAGTTCTGCTGCTGAAGCGTTATGCCCGAAAGCAGACTTGATCCCAAAGTGCAGTTAAGCGCCCATTTCCAAACTCCAATCATAGAGGTCATGAAGCAGACCTGCCTGAGGATGTGGCTGCTCCATGATTTCGGCACTCCTTGCTGGCAGCCGCTTGGGAAACCAGCCCCGCCCCTCCTGTTAGTCCCACAGCTATAGAGTTGGCAGGCTACAGGGATGCCAACAAGCCCCACCCCAAACTGGACATCCTGTCAAGCCGCTCAGGGTGAGCAGTCATGGGTGTCAACAAGCACAAAGACACCAAACAGAAGCACAAGCAAGGGAACACAAGCGAGCGAGGGGAAAGCTGCGAGGCAGACCCAAGCAGGTGAGCTGGAGCAGCCAAGTTCTATTGTTCACAAAGTAAGGGTGGGGAAGGAGTGCCCAGCCCCTTCCCCAGGGTGATTTTAGGATTTTTGCCCGCTACGTCTTCCTCATGAGAAGAACCATCCAGGGTCACGATCAGAATTCTCTTGTATCTCGATATTGCCCTGCCATCACAGACCAGGACTGCTCTCTCATGAGAATGACAGGCCAAGGAGGCACACATGTGGTCCGGAGGGCTGCGGATGACCAGCCAGGAGATTATGTCCCTGCAAGCCCTGGAATAGTGACAACACCAGCAACACCTTTCCCAGTCTCGGTGGACTGCAGGATGACAAGCACTCACCTGTCAGGTTGCCGCACAGCACATATGCATGGATTTCTCTGTCCACCATGCCCACACGGCTTGGCAGGGATGGAAATACATCTCCCATTGCCCAGGATTCCCCGTGGTAGCTCATCTACAATGCAACAATGCAACAATGACCCTGGCCCAGGAATTTCTAATGGCTGGAAGAGTCTGCTCCTCAGCTCACTGCTTGCACCATCCATGCAAAAGGTTTGTGTGTGGGTGCTATTGGATGGGTCTGAAAGGCAGACCCCGAGAAGGGATTCCAGAGCGGCCAAGTTATATTTTTCACCAAGAAAGGTGGGAAGGGGGGCCTCGCCCACTCTTGTGGCGGGGGGGGGGGGGAGATGTTCTCTCACGAGAATGGCAGACTAAGGGAAGCGAGGGAGGATACTCCATGCAGGAATAGCTTTTCACACATAAAGGGCGGGGAACGGGGGCCCAGCTCCTTCCCCTTTTGGGTGTAGATGCCCACAGTGGCTAGCTCATGAGCAGGACAGGTCACTGAGGACAGTCTTGGGTCAGCTGGGATCCTTTTTCAAGGAAACCACCTGCTGACCCAGGGTTCAGTGGCTGGGCATGAGAGTGACGGGCCACGGAGACACCCCCCAGACAGCTCATGAGAGGGACCATCAGAGTGGACAGGAAAGAGGTAATGTGCCCGGAAAAAGCATAACTGATTCAAGAGGACAATGCATCCTCTTCGCCACTAAACACCTACCTCACAAGAGCATCAGGCCATGGGTGCTCTGGATAGAGTGAGGGTGGTTTATGGCTCACGGCCACGGGGACTGCTATCCCAGGGAACACATTTCTAGTCTTGGGGACCATGGACAAGCTGCTGCAATATCCTGCCCGCTTCCTGCCTGCATGTCCATGTGCATAGTTGTACCCTTTCCAGCACCCCAGAGGGGCAATCCCACTCCCCAGTGTTGTCTGGAGAGCAGGGGACTCCCCTCTCACATCCATCATGCCTGCAGATCTGCAGATTCCCATGCCTGTAGATCTGCATACAGTGGTAGGACAGATCAGGGACCAGGAGTCCTGAATGGGCAGAAAGCTTTGTGCCTCTGTTCATCCCTCCACCAACACTGTGCACATGCTAGGGAAAGGGTCCTTTCAGAGATGCCCTCTGGGTGCTGGCAGGTCCGCACTAGGGATGTGCATGAACTGATTCAGTGGTCCTTTTACGGACTGCTGAACTGGTTCAGATGAACTGGCATTCGGCCAGTTTGGTGTGGCAGTTACCTTTAGGAAGCGAGGAAGGTGCTCATCCCCCCACCACATTTCCCCCACTGGCGCTGTCATGAAAACCACTAATGCGGGGTGGCAGCCATCGTTAGGCCGGAAGTGGCCACTGTGCCTGCACATGTGTGATGTGTGCACACACACCAGCCACTTGCAGTCTGATGCTGGCCGGGGCTGCAAGGAAGTACGCTGTTGCCCCGCACCAGTGGTTTTCACAGCAGTGCCAGTTGGGGAAACACTGTGTGTGTGTGTGGGGGGGTGAGCAGCCTCCCTGCTCCTTAAAGATAACCCCCCACCACCAAACCCACCTGGTCCCTGTCCGTGCACATCCCTAGTCCACACAGGGGTGGACTGTGGGGAGCATTTGGGGGATCTGTCCTTTTTTCTCAAAGAAAGGGTGGGCAAGTGGGGCCCAGCCACTTCCTTGTGTTTTTTTTTTTTTTTACAACCCCTTTTACACATGAGCAAAGCCTTGGTTGCTCCTCAACAAAATATGATGGTGGGTGTTGCGACTAAATTGCCATGTGGACTACACCCGCTCACGAGAGTGTCTAAATGGGTCAATGGGTGCTCTAAGTTGAGCTGTGTTGGGATCCAATGCACAGAAGTGCCCTAGAGACTGCTTTCCTGTTCTCAGGAATGGCGGCTGAGGTGCAAGGGAAATCAGCCCCCTGCCCGGCTGTCCACACCTGTGCACAGATGCATTGTTGCCAGTGGCCCCAGCAGTCCACCCAGCTGTCTGGGGTTGGAAGTGCAGAGGAAAGTGGCCTCTCCCACAATTCCAGTGCCCGCTCATCTGCATACAGTGCACAGATGGACCGGACCCATGAACTTTAAAACTTGAGTGAATGTGCTGTCTCATTGGTCCACCCCATGGCCATGTGCGCAGCTATGGGATATGCAAATGGGGCAAGGCAGAGGATGCGGGGGGATCTGTCCCACTGGGGATGGTGGCCGAGGTGCCAGGAAAATGATTGCCATGGCCGTGTGCACAGCCATGGGGTGTGGGGATGTTCATGCAATGAGGAAGAGGGAAGTTTTATTTTTCTTCTATTTTTCAACAAGAAAAGTCAGTCCCCCTTGGATTCCCTGGTGGTTAAGTGGCTGGCCAGCTTGTGAACTTGCAGTCTGTGGGAGCAGATAATGCCTTAATAGGCTCAGGCATATTGCCAGTAGACTGGCCCTCTCATGAGATTGTTAGCCCACTGGTCAGCAAGCTGCTTGCAGCGGCTTTATTTATTTATTTATTAAACTTCTATACCGCCCAAACTGTCATCTCTGGGCGGTTCTTTCATGGGTTCTCCCTTCCCATCCAGCAAAGAAAGCGGGATTCCATTCCTCATGTGCCCCGCCCCCCATTGTCTGATCCCTGAGACGATGGGGGGGTGGGGCACATGGGGAATGGAATCCCGTGCCATTCTTCTCCCTGCCCCCTTCAGAGATCATATTCCCAGTTTGTTTGTTTTTACCCTATAGAAGCAGCATCTGGTGATACAAAAAGACAGTGGGTGACGTCCTGACTAACGAACCTTGGGTTCAATGGGAGAAGCACTGGTTTGCGTGGTGCTTTTGGATGCGGTGCCACTTGGGAGGCGCTGGCGGTGCCATGGCTGGCAGAAGTGGTGCTGGCATCGCAGGGCATTTAAAGGGCTTTTCCTGCACTTCCCCTGCCGAGGGCAGGCAGGGCACTCAAAAAATGCCCAACCTTGTTCGGCATGCCCTGCTGGAGATCTTAGCTAATTGCAGCCGAGCGGGTGATGAAGTGATGTTTTGCCCACAGTCTGGCTGCGGAGTTGGCTGGGATCAGGCTGGGAGGCCAAGCGGCAGGGAGGAGGCTCATCCCTCCCTCTACTCCAGTTAGGGTAATGGCAGTTAGTTGTACATCTGCCGTGTGAATTGTATTGTGCAATTTTAATTCTGGTTAGTGTTAACTGCTGTTAATGTGCATATCTGAAGCTGGCCTCAGTGTTAAGTGTTTGGTAAAGTGTTATAGCTGAATGCTTTGACTGTGGTTTTTAAATAGCTTATTTAAGAATCACCGTAAAACAATTCAAAACATTATGAATTCTTCCCCCTGCCCCCTTCAGAGATCATATTACTGGTTTGTTTGTTTGTTTTTACCTTGTAGAAGCAGCATCTGGTAAGAAAAAACAACACAGTGGGTGACATCCTGACTAATGAAGCATGGGTGCAGTGGGAGAAGGACTGGTATAGCACCGTTGCTTCTGAAGAGGTGCAGACTATTGGTGTGACTTCTTGTCACAGCACAACCCTCAGATTCTCAGGGCTGAGCAATGCTTAGGAACATTTTGGGGTGTCACAGAGTGCTTCCTAGAGAAGGGGAGATGGTCTAAAATTGCTCTCAGTGCTGAGCCTGTAATTGAATAAGTTGAACCCCTGGTGGAGCCAGGGCTTTGGGGGCCTGTGTTTGATCCCAATCCCTGGCAGCCCCCGTTGGACATGTGCCAGTGACATCCCCTTGCATGTGATGTCACATGCAAGGGGGAGGGGCCCAATCTCTGGAGGGCCTGTACAAGCCCTCCAGAGTTCATTCCCAGCCAGTCTGCATTTATTCCCCTTTCCCTACCTCTATCAAAGGAGAGAAATGGAAATAAATGCACTCAGCCAGCAAATGCCAGCTGGGAATGAGCTCAGGAGGGCTCATGCAGGCCCTCCAGAGCTCATTCCCAGCTGGCCTTTGGTGGCTGGGTGGACCTTTTGTCTGTTCTCTCCCTCACAGAGAGAACAAACAAAATACACACCCAACCAGCAAACATGGGCTGGGAATGTGAGCCCTTCCAGGGTGGGGAGGGCCAGAGTCAGGCGGGTGTCAGGAGCTGGGCAGCCCAGGCCGGAGGAGAGCTGATCTTGTGGTAGTAAGCATGAATTCTCCCCTTTGCTAAGCAGGGTCTGCCCTGCTCCAATTTGAATGGGAGACATGTGAGCACTGTAAAATATTATCTTTAGTGGATGGGGGCATCTACAGGCTTACATACAGAAGGTTCCAAGCTGGCATCTCCAAAATAGGGATGAGAGAGACTCCTGCCTGCAACTTGGAGAAGCCGCTGCCAGTCTTTGTAGACAATCCTGAGCTAGATAGACCAGTGGTCTAACTTGGTGGAAGGCAGCTTCCTATGTTCCTAATCCATCCTCCCTATTATAGCTCTGCCCAAGTTGAACTTTTCAGAAGGACCGGTACTTCTCCTGTTGCACCTGTGCTACATTAGTCAAAATGGCAGTCAATAGGTGGCATTCACTTTGGAACGACCCTGCCCAGCTTGTGACCTCACCCAAGTCAAATGCAGTTTACCTAATAAGGTCTGCTTGGAATTCACTGCACTTTTTGCCGTCTTCAGAAAGCAGCAAACATGTAAAGTTAATCAAGCCTTAGCAGGTGGATGGGGTCTGTTAGGCTTGATGGGCTACAAATTGTGCAGGCCTGCTTAGGGATATTAGGCCATTAAAAGCAGAATGTGAACTCAGAGTGAGCCTTGGGTAGAAGGTATTGTTTGCCTTCATGTTCAGTTTGTGGTTTTGCTGGAAGCATCTGGCTGACCATTCTGGGCAGCTGGATGCTTGATGGATCTTTGGTCTGATCCATGTCCAGACATCAGAGCAGAATTACCAAAATGGGCCCAGAGCAATGCTTTTGAAAGTAATGCTGGCAAAGAAACCCAAGCAATATTAGTATTCAGAACTGAGCAGGTCTATCAGATAGCAATAACTCTGATGAACATTCATTCACTCATTCTACTGAATGAATATGAGCTTGTAAAAATGCCAAGTCTATTGCTTATGGGAATATGTTATTCCAGTGGAGAAAATGAGTAAGTGTTCCTGACAAAGTACAGGGGGTAAATGTGAGTGACACCACTTCCAGGTTTCTCTGCTGCAGGTTGCTAAACAAATAATGTACAGAAAACACCCCTGAAAGCAGGCAATATCATTCTTTGAAAGCCAATTCAGCTATAAGGCCTATCCAAGTGCCTTGGGAACCCAGCATCATTTATCAAGGGGAAAGCTGGCAAAGTCAGGACATAATACTGTGGAGAGATGAATGTGGTAATGGTAGCTGACTGATCTATCTATCTATCTATCTATCTATCTATCTATCTATCTATCTATCTATCTATCTAGTATTTCATTTATTTATATTTACATGAATAACCTGCCTTTTCTGAAAAACTGCAAGTCAAAGATATGAGATATAGGAATTAACTTACTCATGCAAACATTTCATGGATCTTGAAAATAATCTAACCATGTTGCAAACTAGCTGTCATCTTAATTTGGGGATTTCTCTGAGATACACTCTTCTCACCCTTTTCTTCAGAGAGTCCACAGTTTGTCCATCCCAGAAGGTTATAAAAAGTGGAACAGCAATAAGGGAGAGGAACTGGGATGGGCACATCTGTCTCCCTAATTGTGGTGGGCAGAGCAGGTTGACATATCATCTAAACTGGCCTTATGGCAAATAGCTTCTCCAAAACAGGCAGATGATGATGATGATGATGATCATCATCATCATCGATTTCTATACTGCCCTTCCAAAAATGGCTGAGGGCGGTTTACATAGAGAAATAATAAATAAATAATATGGATCTCTGTCCACAAAGGGCTCACAATCTAAAAAGAAACACAAGATAGACACCAGCAACAGTCACTGGAGGTACTGTGCTGGGGGTGGATAGGGGCAGTTACCCTCCCTCTGCTAAATCACGTGGTGATTTAGCAGGGGGGAATCACCACATTAAAAAGAATCACCACGTGAAAGAGATTTTCCATGCTAAGAGAATCACCACATTAAAAGGTGCCTCTTTGCCAAGTTAGCAGGGGTTAATAATGCATTAGGGCTGCAATCCAGTTCCATATTGACATACTAAGACATACTTTAGTGTCTGTATTATTATATGATGGCATTATGTCATTACCAACAGTTGTGCAAACTGGTATGTGTGACTAGCCCAAGTCATATACAACAACAACAACAACAACTACTACTACTACTACTACTACTACTACTACTACTTTAGATATTGATATACCACTTTTCAACAAAGTTCTCAGAGTGGTTTACATGGAAAAATGATTAAAGATTCTTCCCTGTCCCAAAAGAGCTCACATTCGAAAAATAAACATAAGGTAGACACCAGGGCGTTTTCCAGACTACGAGATTTGCAATGCTTAAAGTGCTGCAAAGTGTAACTGAATGAGGCAGTGGTTTGAAACCATAAGCACAGCGATTCTCAGGCAGCATTATATGCAATGTGACAAGGTTTTGGCCGTCCATATTGCCCATCACTGCAGCAGTTTTTCCAGACAGGGAGCTTCCATATTCCACCTCTGGAACTCATCCACTGGCCCCTCCTCCTCCTCAGTTTTGGGTCAATGGGGTTGTTGAGGGAGAGGGGGATTGCTGATGCGACAGAACTTTAAAAAAAAAATTCTCTGTGCACTTGTGCAAATCCACCAGCAGGAGGAAGTGCCATTCCAAAACAATGCCTTCTTTCATTGCAGGTTTACAGTGGAAAAATACAGCTACTTTCCTGCAAGACTTTTGCTATGTTACAGGGCAATTACAAAACCATTAAATCCAAAACAGGGCATGGGAAATATGAATGGTACCCTGCTGACAACATAACGACACCGATGTCGTAACATGGGCAAAATGGAGGGGCACTTAGTGAACACATAACAAAACTGTTAGAGCACGTAATCTGGAAAACGCCCAGCAGCAGAGCCTGCAAGAATGCTGTGCTAGGGCTGGATAGGGACAATTGCTCTTCCCTTGCTAAACAGAAGAGAATCAAAACTTCAAAATGTACCTCTTTGCTCACGTGGCAGCATCGCCTGATGAATCTATGTCTGCACTTGGATTTGAACCAGTGAGCCCATTCTCTAGTTTTGGGGTTTCATTAGCTGTTCAGTGTCACATCAGAGAATCTGAGTCAAGTGTTATCAAATGGAGAATTATAAGGTGACTTTTAATATTAAAAAACATCCACTTTTAATATTCAAAATAATAAACACAGAATTTTATACTTTCCATCTTAAATGAAGCAGCTCAAACAATGCATATTCTCATTTAGCACCTGTGGCTGGGCATCACTGTTTTCAGCAGGCAGTCATGAATCTGGTCCACATCTGGGCAAGTTCAGCTGAACTTGAAGTTCATTGTTTCCAATGCCACAACCAAGACTTCACTCAGAAATGGAAATTCCAGTGCTCAGCTCATGACTGAAAACCTGGTTCAGATTATCTTGCTTTAATTATGCATCTGTTTACAAAGTTACAGTTTCCATTCTGTGTCAGCTGTGTGTATATTAGCAATTTTGCTTATTCACCAATGATGAAAGGGTTAGCAAGAAAATTGGTTGCTGGCTTGAAATGTGTGTAGTCCAAAAATCTTCTTTTAAAGTCTTTGCAATCTTGTCAAGCTATTCAGCACTGTTATCAACATTTATGCCTTCTTTAACTTTCTTTTGAAGAAGGAGAATGATGAAAAGAAAGTTTCTGATAGTGCAGTGGATCATCCACAGCTGTGATTCTATTCTGAAGATCCTTACTGATCCAATCATTTTTGTGACAAGTTCCCCTTTTCCCTTGATGTTCAAAATTATAGTCATTAATTTTGTATGGCAGTTCAGTGATGCAAGCCAAATCAGCCAAACACTGAGGATCACTAATTTCCTCACAGTCGTCATCTCTGAATTTCAAATGTCCTGACATATTCCTCAAGAAAAAGTTTGGAATCTTTTCAACATTCTAACATTGTTGGCTGACCTCTGTGTATCGCTGTGCAAGATAAGAGAAACTGTACTTTGCAACACTTTCATGTAAAAAGATCTTAAAAGGTTAGAAATGATTTACTTTTTAAATCTACTGCAACCAGGAACAAATTCAAGGCAAACAGGGCAATGCTTGAAAGAAACTAAGGATGAGTTCTTAAAAGAAACTAAATTCTTGTTTTGGTGGCTTTCCTAAGAAGAAGTTGTTGGCTGAAATTGCACCATTCCATGCAGACATGGAGGAGAGTCAATTTTCAGTAATCCTCGGTTCCCTCTGTAGCATTCTGTGTCTCCCAAAAGATCTTCCTGATGGTTGTGGGACTCTCAGGAAAATACTATCGAGGCATAAGTGGCTGTAGAGGGAAGGTGAAGGATGGCTGGAAATCATTCGTTTGTTTTGTGTATGCCAGAAGCAGAGGTGCACCAAGGTAATTTTGGAGCCTGGAACTAAAGGCCTTTGGAGTCTCCTCCCCTGCTAAAAGTTAAACATCACCCCCCCACACACACACATACACACCCCATGACATACACAGTATTTTAAACACGTGGGTTCTTGAGGGCGCAAACAGCAACTGAACTCACAAGAACGTAAGAATATAAAACAGATATATTTATGCAAATATGCATTATCAGAAATTAATGTGCAACTTAACATATTTCCAGCCCACATATATTTCTTTCTCCACTCCCCACTCTGTCTCTAAAGCACCTGCATGGTCACAATCATACTCGGCCACCTGGTGCAGCGTGGGCCAGCAGCATGGCATGGCGACCACACCCTTCAGGGCAGACTAAAGAGGATTTGAGGACCCAGGGGGTGTGGAGGTCCAGGTGGTGGGAGTTCTGGTCAGGACCCCTTCTGGAATCTGTCCTGAACATCCCACCAGAAGAAGGGGAAAACTCATCTGATAAGGAGCCACTCCCCAGTAGTCCCCCATGGAGGATCAATTTGTTCCCACATGGCTGACAATCCCAACAAGTCTCAGGGACCCGCTGCTGGATTTCATAGAATCATAACCAGGTCAACATCTGATTAGTTGGACCTAGGGTACTTAGCTGGACCTAGGGTACTTAAGTACTTAGCTAATCATACAGATTCTCTGTATAACAGAAGTGCCAAAAATCTGTTCGTTCCTACATGAAGATGACCTGAGACAACATTGAGAATTCATCCATCTTCATGACTACTTGGCAACATTCCACTCTAGGAACGCTATTGTCCTGCTCAGAGATTATGCTATCTGGTAGAGAAAATGAGTGAGGGGTGCAATAGGATTGTGAATGCCACCAATATCCTACATTCAGTTATGCACTGGCTAGTTATGTTCCCAAGCATCCATTCCTCATGTTCACTGTTTGTCTGCAGAGACACACACTGAATATCACAAAGGTTGCTTCCCATCACCAAAAATGCTGCACATGCCAGGCTTCTCAATCACCGTATTATTATGCAATAAAGCACTTTGGTGTATTTCAGCATAATTTTTTTAAATATGCAGATTTTTCAACTGAATTTGGACCTATCACTTGTTGCTAGCTTAACAATGCAGATTTTGCCCCGGAGACATTAAACACTCAGCAGCCAAACCAAATGATCCATGAATCAAATAATCTACAGGAACTCTATTTCTACCTTAAATAAATGCAGGACAACTGTAATTTCTTTCTCATTATAATAATGTTATGGTTGAAGGGCTATTTGACCCCTAATACACATCTATGCTTCATGAACAAAAAAGCCAGAAAGAGCGAGATTTAATTTAAAAGGCTAATAGAAAATTTGGCTTCTTTCCCTTACTGGGAACATGTATTTTATCCACCAGGGTGCTAATGAAAAATTGCAAAGCACTGTGTCATAGGCATAATAATGGATTAAAAATTTAAAGAAAATTAAAGGAAATAATGTCAACACTGAAGAAGGAAAGAAATGAACAGCCAACGTGGAGAGCTGGAATGGGATCCAGAAGGTTTCAAATCCTGCCCTCAAAAACCTCCATGTTCTTGAGTCATCTCTGATCTCAGCATCTCATCTGTCAAACAGCAATAATAGCAAGGGCAAACACAATGCAGAGTATTTCACAGCCTACAAGGCGGGGCCTACCATGGGGCCAAGTGAAGTGGTGGTCTCAGGAGGCAGTGTGTCACGGGGTGGTAAGTATGGGCATCCCTCTCAGCCTGTCCCCATGAGGTCAGCTGCAGCATGCACCTTCTTTCCATGCTGCTGCCCCTGTCCTGAGCTCTTTTTCCTCACTTCTCCTTCCATTGCAGGAGGAATCAAAGTGGACAAGCTTAGTGTTTCAGAGAGCGCAGGAGGGAGAGAACAAATTAGTTGGCTGGTGATGGAGCAACAGTGATGAGAGGCAGGCAGGTGAGTGATGCTGGATGGATACTGCTTGCAACAACAAGCAGCAGTGTGTGTCAGAGGATGGGTGAGGCCACTGCTGGGCTCTGGCCCAGAAGACAGGGTGGTGAGATGGGGCCAAAGAACAGGGGTGGGCATAGCAAGCAGAGTGAGGCATCACATTGTGCCTTGCTTCAAGCGGTGAAAGGCATATGGCTGCCTTTGCTATAAGCATTATAGAAGTCAGGTTGGGCCCAACGTTGATTGCTACCTACTGGTTCATCCTGGGCAGGTTTGTAATAGTTTGGCAAATGTTTGGGCTTCCTTCTGCCCTCCTGAGTCCTGACCATACAGCCAATTTTGCAAATCTGATTGGTGGAGTGGGTAGAGGAATAACTGCATCATTTTCAATCTCTCTCTCTTTGGCTGCTTACTATTTTTTATACATTGCTTTGTAACTTGAAGTCACTTTCTCCAGCTTGCTCGTCACTTCCAGCAAAAATCACCCCAGGATACAAGTAGGAAAGGAGCCTTCACAAACTCCACCTCCCCGTGCCACTTCTAAATACCTCCCCATCAACCAAGCTCCTGTAGCTTCATTCCAGTCTTGCTTATTTCCTGTATTTGGCTGGGCAGAAATGGAGGGGACTGAGTAGAAAACCAGGACTAGATTTCTGAGTGAAGTGGAAGTGGAATGCGGTTCAGTGTGAGCAAGTGTAAAGTGATGCACATTGGGGCAAAAGACCACCAACTTCACATATATGCTGATGGGATCTGAGCTGTCAGTGACTGACCAGGAGAGATCTTGGGGTCGTGGTGGACAGCTCATTGAAAGTGTTGTCTCAGTGTGAGGCAGCTGTGAAAAAAACTAATTCCATGTGAGGAATCATTAGGAGGGGATTGAAAATAAAAATACTAATATTATAATGCTCTTATACAAATCTATGGCATGGCCACATCTGGAGTACTGCGTACAGCTTTGGTCACCGTATCTTAAGAAGGATATTGTAGAACTGGAAAAGGTGCAGAAGCAGGCAACCAAGATGATCAGGGGCCTGGAGCACCTTCCTTATGAGGCTAGGCCACAGCATCTGGGGCTCTTTACCTTGGAAAAGAGGCGACTAAGGGGAGACATGGTCGAGATGTATAAAATTATGCATGGAGTGGAGAGGGTAGACAGAGAGAACTTTTTCTCCCTCTCTCACAGTGCCAGAACTAGGGGTTACCCCATGAAACTGTGGGAAATTTAGGACCAACAAGCGGAAGTACTTTTTCACACAGCACATCATTAATCTATGGAATTCCTTGCCATGGAATGTGGTGATGGCCACCAGCTTGGATGGCTTTAAAAGAGGCTTAGACAGATTCATGGTGGACAGGTCTATCAATGGCTACTAGTCTGATGGCTGTGGGCCATCTCCAGCCTCAGAGGCACGATGCCTCTCAATACCAGTTGTAGGGGGGCAACAGCAGGAGAGAGGGCATGGACGCCATGGACCTACCTCTTGCCTGCGGGCTTCTCAGAGGCATCTGGTGGCCACTGTGTGAAACAGGATGCTGGACTAGATGGGCCTTGTGCCTGACTCAGCAGGGCTTTTCTTATATAACTGGGCACTCAGCTCTGGAACCAAAATAAAAATATTGGCCTGATATTGGGCTGAGCATGCTCAGAGGCATCTCTTCTTTAATTCTAAGTGTGTATTTTGTCTACTGCTGGAACAGTGGGAAAACAGTTGTGTAAAATAAAGTGCTTCCCCAAATATCTTAAAAACAAGGAATGGATTTTTAGATGACATGGAACAGAATGGATAGATAGTAAGAAAGGTGGTGAGGCACACACCTTATTTTTTAGTGTCTGAGGAAGGGATGGGCTACAGTTGCTGTTAAAGTCACTCTTTACATGGTCAGAGGCACTCTGTTTGTTAACATTAAGAGTATGGGGCAGAAAGAAACAGTTTGTGGCTTCCAGCAATAGGCATTCTGCTGCCGATGCTCAGCCTCTTTCTCCTTCATCTGTCTGTAACTTTCCCTTTCCAGATCAGCCTCAGCCTCACACAGCTACATAGAGTGCCTTTGTGAAATGCTGCAGGGTATGAACATAGCGAATGCTATGTTCATACCCAGCAGTTTCTCCAGGCTCCAGTTTCTCCCAGTCTATCTTACCTCTCATTTTCTCCCTGTCCCGTGTGTGTTCTGTCCTTGATGTTCTCCTGCCATTGCTTACCCATCTCACCCATTTGTACCAGTGTTTCATTTCTTTTCATTCTCCTGCAGTTGACTAGGCTGAACAATCTTTATCACTGGTCAAAAGGTAGAGCAATAAGCTTTGCAATAATTGTGCCAGATGTCTCTCAAGCCCTAGTAATTTTCAGCAAAATAAGGTTATTATGATGTGAGTTACTGGCAGCAACTCTCCTTTTTTTGATAGTAAGCCTCACAGTAACTGTGTTGCTTTTGGCTTTGCTTAACTTCTAAGGCTGCAATCATAATCAGCTACTTGAGTAGCAGGACCAAAAGGCAGGTGGTTAGTCTGCTTTTCTTGCTGAAGAGGTAGTAGAAGGACCCCATACGAAATTTTGTGCATAATTACTATTCTTGGCAAACTGTGTATCACTGAGCCTCAATTTTCCCTAGCTCAGAAATAGGACTATGATTAAGAATATTGGCTAATATCCCGTACATTATTCAATAAATGTCCTATTGTACTATTGAGTCTGGATGTCAGCCACTGACATCCGGACTACACTTCAAATTTGCACTTGAAAAGCTACAAATAACAATAAAATAATTCTCTGCAATGCATTTCATGGCCATCCTACAGTGTATCTCCTAGATTTGGTAGTCCTCACCGGTAAAATGTACATTAATTGCTTGCCTTTGATCAGGTCTTTGTCCAGCTCTGCTGCCCATTTGAGGAATATTGACATTAAAAAAGAAGAAGAATGTTCTCCATATACAGATCATCCCATTTTATGGCACATGGGGTGCAGAAGTTCCTTGGCTCTGGTCCAATCAGTAGATCTCTGAGTTCTAGTAAAAAAACCAAAGTAGATCCTACAGTCTGTAACTCTGCCCACCCCTGATAAAAGTGATAACTAGTTAACATCCTCTGCATTGCTTCTACATATCTTATATACATTTATTCTTTCTTATGCAAGAACTCACTAACAGCCATCAAAACAGTGTCAGAACTTTACAGATGAATCAATGATGAGACTCCTTTCAGAGCATATAGTAAAGCAGACCAATGACATTATGTACCAAGAATACTGGAATTAACAGAGATTCTCAGTGTTCCACCCCCAGACTGAGAAATTCCCTGGTGAGGGGTGGGGGGAACCCCCAAGGCAAAAAGAAGCTCAAGAAGCAAGATAAGAAAATAGCTGGATTAGGTTTTGATGTTACACCAATTAGACACCAGGCACTGCTGTCATTCCCTTGTAAATGATGCATGGCTCTTCTGGAATGCTGGCTAAAGCTTTTTTGCTTTTAAACAGAATTACTTAGAGATGAGACATAGACTGATACAAAAACCAAAACTTTACTGACTATTCAGACAGAATTGGCAAAGCGGTCTTCATATGAAATCTTCATATGTCAAAGAGAACTTCCTCTTTTTCTTCCCTGCTACAGGTCGAGTATCCCTTATTCGGACTGTTTGGGACCAGAAGTGTTCCGGATTTCAGACTTTTCCGGATTTTGGAAAGTTGTAGTTTCAGTGGCCAGAAGCCCAATAAAAGAAAAGGGGGAGTTTCTGCCATCACAGGGACTACAAGCCCCAGCATGCTTTGGGTAACCCAGGGGGTAATGGCAGCAGCAGTGCCTGCACATTGCGGTCTCCGTGCGGACTGCACAGAGTGAATAATAAAGCTCTCCTCCTTGGTGGTAGTGGGCAGCAGAGGAAGGAGCGGAAGGCAGAAACATGTCGAAGGGCCCAGTAGCGACTGGGCCTCCCACAAAAGGGTCGGTGGCGCCCGCCAGCATGCTCCAAACGCAGCCCGAGCAGCCACTTACTGCTGTTCCTACTGCCGCCAGCGGCGTGGTGTCTGGATTTTGGAGCTTTCCGGATTTCGGATGTCTGGATAAAGGATACTCAACTTGTATTGACATTTGAATGTACTCATGCATTTTATTTCCCCACGAATAAACTTCTGATTTTCCCAAGTTTCAAAGTTCTGCTTGAAAAAAATGGGAAAGGAACATTAGTTTCATTTGTTATATGTTTACTTAACCTCTTTTCCCCTTGCTCATATTGATCATTCTCTTTTTATAAAAGTTAAGCAAATGAGGGCAATCATTTTTACTGAAAAACGGTTTTATATTTGTTTCAACACCCATATTTGGTGGTGATATACACTAGAGATCACAGAGTCTCAATCCAGCTTTCTTCCCTGCTGGCTGCAGGTCTGTGGAACCACACAACTGTGCAAGAATTACTATCACTGACTTACATACCATGCAGGATCCACAGTTCTAAGATCGAGGAGCATGCACTGCTTGAAGCCACTCCAAAGCACACCCACGCAGGTTACGGAAGCAGGGCTGTTCTGTGGCTACTAAGTATAGCATAAAGGCAATTGCGATGGTACTCACATGGGGAATGATGGGAGTATCATCACAACTGTAATTATGCACTGCTTAGTAGCCACAGAGCAGCCCCCGCCTCCACAACCTGTGTGGGGATGCCTTGGAGTTGCTCACAAGCAGCATGCGTGACCCCCTCTGAGACCTACAGATCTTTGCGTGGTATGCAAGACAGTACTATTACTAATATGCCACTTTTCAACAACATAAGTACAGCCCTGCCAGATCAGGCCCAAGGCCCATCTAGTCCAGCATCCTGTTTCACAGAGTGGCCCAACAGATGCCACTGAAAGCCTACAGGCAGGAGTTGAGGGCATGCCCTCCCTCCTTCTGTTACTCCCCTGCAACTGGTATTCAGAGACATCCTGCCTTTGAGGCTGGAGGTGGCCTATACCCCTCCGACTAGCAGCCATTGATAGACCTCTCCTCCATGAAGTTATCCAAACCCCTCTTAAAGCCATCCAGGTTGTTGACTGTCACCACATCTTGTGACAGAGAATTCCACAAATTGATTATGTGTTGTGTAAAAAAGTACTTCTGTTTGTTGGTCCTAAATTTCCTGGCATTCAATTTCATGGGATGATCCCTGGCTCTAGTGTTATGTAAGAGGGAGAAAAATTGTCTCCACTTTCTCCACACACCATGTATGATTTTATAGACCTCTATCATGTCTTCCTATAGCCCCGGGTGTTGTAATCTTGCCTCATAAGAAAGGTGCTCTAGGCCCCTGATCATCTTGGTTGCCCTCTTCTGCACCTTTTCCAGTTCTACAATGTCCTTTTTTAGATGTGGTGACCAGAATTGTACGCAGTACTCCAGAAACACACCAGAACAGAAACACACCATCGTTTCGTATAAGGGTATTATAATATTAGCAGTTTTATTATCAATCCCCTTCCTAATGATCCCTAGCATGGAATTTGCCTTTTTCACAGCTGCTGTACATTGAGTCAACACTTTCAACGAGCTGTCCACCATGACCCTAAGATCCCTCTCCTGGTCAGTCACCGACAGTTCAGATCACATCAGCGTATACCTGAAGTTGGGTTTTTTTCGTCCCAATGTGCACCACTTTATATTTGCCAACATTGAACTGCATTTGCCATTTTGTCACCCACTCACCCAGTTCTTTTGGAGCTCCTCACAATCTGGCCCCACAAACTGGCCCTATCCACCCCCAGCACAGTACCTCCAGTGACTGTTGCTGGTGTCTATCTTATGTTTCTTTTTAGACTGTGAGCCCTTTGGGGACAGGGATCCATCTTATTTATTTATTTTTTCTCTGTGTAAACCACCCTGAGCCATTTTTGGAAGGGCGGTTTAGAAATTGAATGAATGAATAAATAAATAAATAAACAAATAAATAAAAATCTGATTTGGATTCCACTACCCTCAAAGTGGTTTGAGGGTTTAACCAACCTCAAAGTGGTTTTCTTAACAAAAGGAATTTGAAAATGTTTCCCTGTCCCAGAAGGCTCATAATCTCTCTCTCACACACATAGAAACGTCACCAGCAACAGCCACTGAAGAGACTCATAAAGCAGTTGTTCTCCCCTGCTAAATAATGGAATGGCTCATCAAGAGCTGGAAGTAGATTTGGTTCATGGGCACCAGCCACACGTTAGTTTTATTCAGCTTCAGATTGCACAAGGCTGCACTTTGAAACCTGGATGAATATTTTACCTCTTTCCACAATCGTGTCAGTAAATTCTATTGATACAGGCTTCACCTTCGATCTGCCACATCTGGCTTTGAATGACATGATATGAAAAGACCGAAGCAGCATTTTGAAGAGAAAACAAGGTACACTGTAATACATTAATGCTTTGCCCATGGTAATTGACTTAGTGACATAGTTCCCATTAGTGTTAATGGACATCAGTTAGCCAAATCCCTGGGCTGAAGATGGAATGCTAAATAGTTATTTGCATCAAATCACTAGACATATGAGGGTGGCATAAATTATAGTTTAGTAATGTGTGGTCATTAAAGGCAGTTTCTGCAGCCACGTGCTCTTCCATAGGTCATGGGGATGAGTAAAGCTAGTGGTTCTGCTACAGAAAGTTATGATGGCAAATGTAGTGGATGAGGAACAGGAATCAGATTCTTCTGTCATCTGTCTTTCAGATGTCTTCAATAGAAAAAGCAACTTCATGGCTATCTGGCTGTGTAACAGCATTAATATTAATATTATAGATATTCAGTTGCCTAATGACCAAAGAGGATTAGGCTGCCACTATTCCTGGGGTCCTTACATTTGGTCTGCTTCAAATAAGCCTTTCATCAGGGTTATTCACTACGTTACACTATGTAACAGCTGGCATGCACATGACTGCCTTATCCCATAGTTGCACAACTGGAAGTCAGAACAGGGTGCCTGGAAATCACAGCTGATCTGAGCTCAGGTTCTCAGCTAGGCACATATAAATGGCATGTGGTATTCTTTCTCTTGCAATGTATCTCAGTTCTAGCTGACACCAGTTATAATAGCTCAAATAAATGAGAGCTGTGTGTTGTACCTGGGCCTGGGGATTGTTGAAAGACTGTTTTTCATCTGCCAGAAGTAACTGTCATGACCTGTTAACAATGCATCTCTTTTGTCCTTGAAGAAGCAACAGTGTCTGGACAGGTGTATTATACATTAAAAATAAGTGACAACTCTCCTTTAGCCTTCAGCTCTCAGTCATCAGTTATCAGTACTGCTCTGCACTGGAGTTTGCTGCACTTGCCAGTACAGCATTGTACAACAATGTCCCCTGTTCAGCGTTCCCTGTTGTTGCACAGGAAAGTGCACATTGTTTAGTATAGGACACTCCAGACCAACACTGCACCATTGGATTCGTGTGCAATGGGGCTGCTTTCTCTGCAAGTGATCGGGCCACCTAGGTGGGCTGTAAGTGTTGGATCCCTGCAAGTTTTGGATTAGCACTCAGTATGCATGCACTTCCCATGCAAAGCTTTGAGGAGATTCTTCTTTCGTCAGTTGTTACCACGAGAGCCTGTTTGGGGGCTCCTCCGAGGAGCAACCCTCTATATTTGGAACTACAAGCCTGTAGGTACCACTGTTTGGATTTCACAGAACTGTGAGATCTCCATTTTGTTTTGCCTGTAGGTAACTCAAAGGGCATGTCACTTTGGCAAGCAGCTTGGGAGAAGGAACTCTTAGGTCAAGTTCAAAGCACAAAGACTGCAGCAGGACCTCCCCACGTGTGATCATCCCCTGATTACTCAACAGGTGGGAAGCTGGAGCAGAAGTCATTTAATCAAGAGCTATTCTTTAAAGATAAGAACATAGGAAGCTGCCATATACTGAGTCAGACCATTGGTCTATCTAGCTCAGTATTGTCTTCACAGACTGGCAGCAGCTTCTCCAAGGTTGCAGGCAGGAATCTCTCTCAGCTCTATCCTGGAGAAGCCAGGGAGGGAACTTGAAACCTAGATGCTCTTCCCAGAGTGGCTCCATCCCCTGAGGGGAATATCCTACAGTGCTCATACTTCTAGCCTCCCATTCATATGCAACTAAGGCAGACCCTGCTTAGCTAAGGGGACCAGTCATGCTTGCTATCACAAGACCAGCTCTCCAGATAAGCCAAATATTCTCTCTATGTTGGTACAGCAAATCAAGTCAAGATAGCACCTCCTCAGGAAGAAGTGATAAGAAAGCAACAGGGCATCTTCTTTTGCTAACAAGCATGTTAATGGCCAGCTCAAAGCGCTGGAAGCTTGTTTACATTTTAGTTAGTCAGAGCTATTCTGAGTAATCAGGGGTAAACATGATACATG
Organism: Hemicordylus capensis; assembly: GCF_027244095.1. Taxonomy (NCBI): domain Eukaryota; kingdom Metazoa; phylum Chordata; class Lepidosauria; order Squamata; family Cordylidae; genus Hemicordylus; species Hemicordylus capensis. The sequence goes on from NC_069657.1 coordinate 318,067,449, forward strand.
CATGTGGCCTCTCTCCACACGGCCACAAAGACCTTCCTTAGCCTTTGTCCAAGAAGAAACTTACTTTTGTCCAAGAAGAAGTTTACTCTTCACTTTTGAATAGCACAATGGCACATCTTGTGTGTTGTCCCTTTTGTCTGCCTTTGCAAGGTGTGTTTAGCCTAATGCCCTCAGGCAAGAATTTGCCTATAGTTGGTGAAGACACCATCAATCAGTGTGTCTTCTGGGTGACCAGTGCTGTCTGCATACCTGAGAACCACCATTCTTTCTCCTACATCTTGGCATCAGCACATCCATCTTGCCCTGCCTTGACCTACACCTCCACACCAGCTTTTCCTAACCCAGTCTGCCCAGCACTTGTGGCTGTGAGGTCCATTTTTGGATTTACTTTTGGTTCTTGGACCCTGCCTGGTCTCTGGATTCCTGCTCCTGCTTTCCTTCCTCAGAGAAGAGAAGCCTCTTGGTAGAGACTGAGCTGAAATGTTTCAACACATTTCTCTTGGAAGAAGTGAGATACAGAGGTAGTATATATCCCCTATCCTTGAAACTCTACTTAGCTTCCGCCTCATTTCCTAAAATCCAAATACATTTGTTTCTCTCTAGCCAGCCTTCAGTGAACCTAATTTGGAAACTCAAGCCAAATTAACTCCCTGTGAGCTATAACTTATTCTTTGTAATGTGTTGGTCTATTGCTAGTTAAATATTATTGCTTAATAACTAATTATTTTTCTTTTTTTTCCTGTACCCCTAAACCCTCAAATAAATCCTTACTTTATTTTTGGGCTTCAACCTTTCCATTCAGTTCTTTCCACCACCAAAGTTTTGAACAAATTTATTATGAAGGTGTACCTCTCCATTTAAGATAGCTAATCCCCCACCCGTCGCCAAGCCTAAAACGCAGCTCAGGGTCCCACCAAGTCCTGGGAGCAGTTCCATTAACACAATGTGAGATATTTAACAGGGGGGAAAGAAAGCACTAAATGAAATGCCAAGCAAAGAGGCAGTGGTGGATGCCAACTAGTTGAGGAAGTGATGGGAGGAAGAGAACGATCGAGAAGGCAAAGAAAACTCATCGTTCATTTTATACTGCCTGGAGAAAGAAATCTTGCTGGCAACACAAAAGCTGTTTTGTATGAACTGGGCCTGTGTTTGGATGATAGCTGGGAGATAAATATAATGTGGAACTTGGCACAAAGGAGTAGAAGCCTGCCCAGCTTCTGGAATCACATCTCTTTTAGTGCTCATTGTACAGAAACAAAGGAAGTGTTTAAAAGACCTGGACAAATGTGTCCATAAATTTTGCTAGCTTGCACTGAACAAGTAATGTTTTGAACTAAATTAAGCTAAATAAGCAGAGAATTCTATTCAGATAAACACCATGTCTTGGGACCTCCTTTGAAATGAAATACAATTCAAGCCCCCTTCTACAGGAATATATGTTCTTCATACATATTTGGAGTGTATTTAGAGGGAGGCAAGTAGCATGAATGATTACAGAATCCACATAGTAAGCAGCAAGAAAAAGGCAGCTCTAATCCAAGTAGAAGCCTTTCAAAATGAAGAACTTGGATACCCTATTGCTTGTGTTCTTGTGTTCTCTTTCACAATCTGCAGCTATGCATGTTATTTACCCTGAAGCAAATCCCACTGAATTCATTGAGAAAAGGAAGTGTACATTGAAAATTGATGTCTTGTATAGCACAGCACCATTTCTGATTGTATTCTGACACAAATCTTACCATTTTTTCTTGCATTCATTCACATAGCTCTGAGTATTCTGGGGCTGCATTCACAAATCAGCTAGATAAGGGAGGTCTTGAAATCTGGAGGCATTTTCATGTAAATATCCTTTCTGTTATATGACTTCTAAAACTCCTGGTTGTCATGTGATAAAGGTAAAAAGTAGCAATGGGCAATGATGTCATGAAATATGTATTTTCCAACTACAAATTCCAATGGATCATGCTACTCACCTCTAATACAAGATGAGCACTAGAGCCTAGAAGTTTATTTTCTAGCTCAGATTTTAATTCAAGCCAGAGAAAAAAATCAAATCATTCTTCCTGCCTTCTCAGCTCCAAATCTTCCCATCCTCCTGCTCATCTTCCTATCCAAGTCCCTTGCTCCTCCATGATGGTCCTGTGGGGGATGCAACTTCCTCTGGTGCTTGGAATACAGCTATGGCTGCGAGCCAGGTGCCAGAAGCATGGGGCAATGTAGTATGACACATTTCCAAGGAGAGTACTTTCCCTAGTCCTCCTGATGTCTAGCTAGGGAGGGAGGCAGGCAGGCAGACAGACAGGGAGGCAGGTGAATGGGGTGGGGGAAGGAGGGGATTTGGAGGTTCACATCACTTGCAGATAAAATGGAATTTATTGCAATCTTGATGATGTCATCAAAATGAGACCAGGTCTAACTTGGTTTCAGAACTGGACTCTGAATAAACCAAGCTATATCCTGAATATTCAGGAAAATATTCAGTTATAAAATAGTTCAGTTTTCTGAGTCCAATTTGAAGACTGATTTGAGAATTCTCCCATCACTAGCCATCTGGCTTCAGAATGAGCTAGATCTCTCCAAGCCTTTTGGGGAAAAGCTCAGTTTTTGCTGATAGTACTCCAAAGCTTGGAAGGATCTGGAGTATCTAAACCATCTATCTGTTTTTCCCTTCCCTTCATTATCTATACTTCTTCAAACTTACAAATTGCCAAGTAGAGAGATAAAAGTGACAACTGAGAGGCCTTGAAAAAGCGAAGGGCTCCAAGTGTCCAGCTCTTTGTAGCAAAGGGTTCTGAACATGTTCAAACCCTCAACTGCCAGTGGGAATTCTGGAATTATAGGTCCCCCTCACCACTTCTTCTGGTAAATTTATCCAGATAAATAAAAAGCTTCATTTCTGAGAAGCAACATTTGAGGGAACTTGTGTTCAGTTTGGAAGGCCTCGGCAGGGTTGGCTCTTCCATGAGGTGAGGTGAGATACGGATACGAATCCAACAAATATTTATATACCGTTTTTCAACAAAAGTTCCCAAAGTGTTTTATATAGATATAAATAAAATAACTCCCTGTCCCCAGAGGGCTCACAATCTTAAAAAATGGTAAACACCAGCAACAGCCACTGGAGGGTTGCTGTGCTGGGAACAGGGCTAGTTGCTTTTCCCCTACTAAACAAAGAGAATAACCACTTTAGGTAGGTGAGGTAGTCACCTCAGGTGTTTGTCTCGGGGGTGTGTGTGCTACCACCCTGCCCCCTGCTGCAATGGACAGGCATTACACCATGGGCATAGCATCCATTGGACAAGGGGAGACCTGGCCCAGAGGGTCAGGGGGCTCACAAGGGGCCCACAAGGCTGCTGCTGGGCGCTGCTGGGACACACGGTGCTTCCCCCGGCTTCCCCCTGTGCTTCCTCCTCCCAGCCCCTCGCTGATGCCCCACCCCTGTCCTGCCTGCCATGCAGGAGCCACCGGAGGACGGGCTGCCTGGCCTCCATCCACCGCCACCTCCAGACAGAGGACAGTGTCCTTGCACCTGGCCCCAATCCGTGCTGTCAAACTGGCACTGCTGCAGCCACCCTCCCAAAAGACAAACCAAATGGTGAGTTCAAGAGATGGGGAGAAGAAGGCTTGTGGAGGGTTACAGTTGCCCTGCCCCTTGCATCTGATGTTAGATACAGGGGGCATGGCCTGGTGCTTTGGGGTGCATGCACTTTGGATGCATGATGGATGGAGGCCCCATGGCTAAACTTTGTTCCTCGGCCGCCAGGAACCTCGCTATGTCCCTGCATCACACTGAATCCTACCTTCTACCACCTCTCCTCTCCCTCTCTCCACATCCTCCCTCTGTCTTTGCTGCTGGTCAACTAACACCACCAAGCTCTTGTCTCCTCCTTTTTGGTAGTAGGGGAGCAGGGAGTGATGCATGCCATTGGAGAGATGGGGGAAGAATGGTGTGCAGCAGGGGCGTAACTATAATAGGGCAAGGGGAGACAGTTGTCCGGGGGTCCACTGCCTTGGGGGGAGCAGAGGCAAGTCACATGACTGACTCCCCCAGCCGCGCACCCGCCCGGGCTTCCTTCAGTTGTATTCATCCTCTGAAACTGATGTGAGTGTTAAGAACTGGAGCTACGAGAACAGCATGTCTTTCTCTAGTACCATTAAATGACTTGCATCATCCACAATTCACAAAAGAAATTTTAAAAATAATTTAGGATGATGTTCTATTGTGGCACATAGGTGTTATTTATATATATATATATATATAAATAAAATTTTTACTTTGCTTTTTGTTAGCACTATTCAGCCTCATTTAAGATTTCTTTACTTCATGAGCTGAGCTTCAGTGAGGGGGGGCCCATTTTAAAATCTTGTCTCTGGGCCCACTCCAACCTTGCTACACCCCTGGTGTGCAGCATGCTTTTTGCACTGCCAGGGAGAGGGGCACTATTAGAGAGCAGTGTGCTGCCAGCAGTCAATGGGGAACAGCGCTTTGCTACCTCGGACACAGAGGAGGGGTTTGGATTTCCTGGAGAAATCCTGAGCCTTTTGCCTTCTGAAATTCTTGTCCAATCCTGGTGAAAAGTGTGGAAAATTCCCCACAACAGAACTTTTAAATTGGGAGCTACAATTTAGTGTTCTAATGCTGGAATTTGGAAAGATGCTGAAGACCAAAACTCTAACCAAGAAATAATCTGGTTATTTCTTGGTTAGAAGAAATAATCTGCCCTGTGGGTGGTGGTGGGTGGGTGGTGGTGGTGGTGGTGGAATGGGTGGTGGACCTAAAATCTTTCCCCCTGTGGTTACAGATAAGCATTGAAAAATTTCAACAAACGGCAGCTCGTCTACTACTTTGATTTGTAGCATGCAGCATCCCCTAATAAAGGGCTTTACGCCTGAGACGCATTGGGATTTGTTGAAAGATTTTCTTCATTGAATTTTCTTCTGCATCTTGTGAAGTTTTGTTTTTGCTTCCTGTTTTCTGCCCTTTCCCATGACATTGCAGTGTTCTAATCAGAACACCATTGTTCTAAGAAAAATGGGGGGTGGGGGGAGAGAGAAAGGAAAAGGGATAAGGGTCCTCTCCTCCTACAATTTTTATAGTGCCTGAAGTCATATAGCCTAAGAATTTCTGCACGACTTGTAATTTACTAGAGGCTTTTCCTGATAATCCACCCCAAATAACATCCAGCACAGACATCTTTACTGGGTGTTCTGAAACATATTCTTCAGGCATCTTTTCCTTAGCATCTGCAATGCTAGAAATCTAATATGAAGCTAAAATTCTTCTGTAATTTCATTATCTTAGGAGTGATTTTATACCCTGCTGAGAATTAAACATTGAAGTACAGCACGGTGTACAAAATAATTTCTGTCTTAATACATTTTATGGCCCTCAGTGGAACTACCGCACAGTTCAGATCCTCATTAGCTTCTGTATTACTCAGCTTTCTGGGTCTTTAATTTGAAAAGAAAATTAAACAATATTCATTTGACCCAGAACAGGGTAAGAGAGCTACTTAAAAAAAAATATCAGAAGGCTCTTACTCAAATAATCTGAAGCCTTTTTTTTTTGTTCCTAATTGTTTAACCACAAAATTGAAGTTATGGATCACCTTTCAAGTGAAGAAGTTGAGTTTCTGTTGCACTAATTACAAAGTCCGATCACTCTTTCCGGCGCATGCTATGATCTCATGCATAAAGAACAATGTTGCCAGCAAAAATCAATTTGATATCAAACTTCAATGAATAATTCAAGAGATTTCACTTGATTTTGATGCTTCCATCTATGAAATGTTGGTGATAGAAGATTACTTTAAAATGCCACCACTGAATCCAAATTACCAATAGGACTTTCATGTCTGAAAATGCAGGCTGCAATTCTGATGGTTCTTTAAGTGCCAAGCATGCTACAGGACTGGGATAATCGGGTAGGTTTGTTTCACTGCTCTAGACCGAATGAATGCAGTGGAAAGTTTAGATGCATAGGAGAGGCTATAATGAGGGAAATACTGAGGTGCTTCACACAGGTAGTATGAAGCACCAAGAAGAGGTTTGTGGGAAGAGCAGGTTTGACCTGCTCTCCCCACATACAACCACTTACCCATTGCTGGGTGGCTCGCCCGCCCAGATGAGTGGCATCTCCCCTGCGGTCTGTCCGAGCCTCGCCACACCTCGTCCGGCAGCATTGGGGGTCGGGTGAAAGAAAGTACTGCTGTGCGGCACCCCGCCCCCAGAGCCCCAGTAATGCACCATTTGAGTGAGCCATGCATGCATTCTTGGGATCCTCCTCTCTCCTAGCGTGTCCGCCGCGCATATATACGACCAGAAAAATGAGTTTAATGGAGAGCTCGCTCTGTTAACCTCATTTAAGAGGGTGGCTAAACAGGGGAGTTTGCCGCCATGGAGCCACCGGGCTCGCCTTCGATCCCGCTGTTTCTCATGAGCCAGTAAAATCAGGCTGGGCTCCCTTAGCCCAGTTCCGTTCTCTCATGAGAACAGCCTCACTGTGTGCCAATTTAGAAAGCACAATGGCAGTTCTATAATTTGCCTGAAAACTTGAAGTTTGCTTCAAGAAGACATAGACGCTATTCTCACGACCAGCAGAAAGCAGGCTAAAGGAGTCCAGCCCCGTTTCTGCTGGATGAGAGAAACGTCGGCAGCTGTGGGGCTCTCGGTGGTAGCTCCGAGGAAAGCCTGCTTACAGAGCCACCCTTTTAAATGGAGGCTCTCCATTAGCGAGCACTCTGTTAACCTCATTCGACTGACCGTGTGCCCCCAATGGCTGCTTGAGGGGGGAGGGAGGGGGAATCCTAGGAATGCACCATGCACTTGCGTGGTGCATTCCTGGGGCTCGTGGGGGCGCTGAGTGGCAGTGCTTTCCTTCACCCAAACCCTGGAGCTGCCAGGCGAGACATAGTAAGGAGTGGGAACACTGGAGTCCAGCCACCGCTTGTTTGGGTGGCCTGCCTGAGGAGGGGTAAGTGATTGTTTGCAGGGAGAGCGGGTGAAACCGCTCTTCATTCAGCTCTTCATACTGATTCCATTCAGCTCTTCATACTGATCGTGTGTGGAACCTTACAGTCTACAAAAATGTAGGACTGCTGAGACAATGGCTCATGAGTTAGTCTCAGAGCCAAGTATGTTCTTGTATCCTTACATAAAGTGCAGAATCCAAAATTTGGAATATACATACTCCTGACACAGCTATGGTAAATTTGGCCCAACACTGAGTAGCAGCTGATCTATGAGCTCTTGGGTCTTCCCAGACCTGGCTTCCCCCCTCTCCTGCCCTCCCTCCCCTCTTGCCCCACTCTCTCCTGCCCTCCCTCCCCCTCCTGCCCCACTCTCTCCTGCCCTCCCTCCCCTCCTGCCCCACTCTCCTGCCCTCACTCACCCCTCCCCCACTGTCTCTTGCCCTCCCTCTCCCTGCACTTTCTTTACCTCTGCTGCCACAGGCCTTATCGGGCGGCGGGCGGCCAAAAAGGGCCCTGCTGCCGCTGCTGCTCCTCCTCCCGGGTGGCAAACAGGGAAGTTTCACCACCCGGTTCCCCCCCCAACGGCCTCCCATGGGCGCCTTGCCTCCACAGGCGAGCTGGGACCACCACCGCCTCCTGGCCTCCGTGGCTCGCCACCACCTGGTTTCCACGGGCGAGCCGGGCCCGCCACCACCTGGCCTCCGTGGGTGGACCGGGCCCACCACCTGGCAGGCCCACTGCTGGGCCAAGTACTGGCTCCGTGGCCCTCCACTTGCCTCCGCAGTACACTCCCCCCATCTTCTGCCCCAGTCTGCTCCCCCCCAGCCTTCAGCCCCAGTCTGCTCTCCCCCAAGCCTTCTGCCCCAGTCCCCTCCCCCAGCCTTCTGCCCCAGTCCCCCCCAGCCTTCTGCCCCAGCTTGCTCCCTCCTCCGTTTCCCCCTCTTTCTCTCTCATTTTTTCTCTCTCATTCATGCTCCCCCCTGCCTCCGCTTTTTAGCCTGGTTGTGTTTTCCCTGCTGGCCATTATTTATTTTTATTTTATTTTTATTGTTGCATTTCTATACCGCCTTTCGTTAAAAGACAACCCAAAGGCGGTTTACAAAAGTTAAAAACAGACAATAAAAACATCAAGCTAAAAAATATAAAAACATATAAAAAACAGGCATAAAAACAATACAAGTAAAAACACACAGAAGCAGCAATAAAACGATTATGTAAAAGCCTGGGTAAAAAGCCAAGTCTTTACAAGCTTTCTAAAAGCCGTGATGGAGTCCGAGGAACGAATGGCCACTGGGAGAGCATTCCAGAGTCTAGGAGCAGCAACAGAGAAGGCCCTGTCCCGAGTGCACGACAGCCGGGCCTCCCTCATTGTCGGCACCCGGAGCAGGGCCCCTCAGATGTCCTCGTCAAGCGGGCAGCAACCCTTGGGAGCAGGCGGTCCCTCAAATACCCTGGGCCCAAACCGTTAAGGGCTTTAAAGGTCAAAACCAGCACCTTGAATTGGACCCGGAAACGAACCGGCAGCCAGTGCAACTCTTTCAGAATGGGGGTGATGTGCTCGCAATGGGCAGCTCCGGATAACACCCTCGCTGCAGCGTTTTGCACTAGCTGCAGTTTCCGGATATTCTTCAAGGGTAGCCCCACGTAGAGCGTGTTACAGTAATCCAGCCGCGACGTGACTAAGGCATGGGTAACCGTGGCCAGATCTGCCTTCTCGAGAAAGGGACGCAGCTGGCACACTAGCTGAAGCCGTGCAAAGGCACCCATGGCCACCGCCTCCACCTGAGCTTCCAAAAGCAGAGCCGCGTCCAGTAGTACCCCCAAGCTGCGTACTTGCTCCTTCAAGGGGAGTGCAACCCCATCCAGAACTGGTAAAATCTCCTCATCCCAATTGGCTCTCCTACTGACCAACAGTACCTCCGCCTTATCTGGATTCAATTTCAGTTTATTAGCCCACATCCAGCCCATCACGGCCTCCAGCCCCCGATTCAGGACATCCACCGCCTCCCTAGGATCATATGACAAGGAGAGATAGAGCTGAATGTCATCCGCATATTGCTGACATTACCACCACCTCCTTCCTCCAGTCCCTAGTGTCAGCCGGCCAAGCGTTCAGCCAGCTCCTTCCTGCATGGCCCTCTCTCCCTCTAGCGAGCGTCTTCCGAAGCAGCCAGCCGTTTCTGTGTCTCTGCCCAGCCAGGTTCCGCCGCTTTCTCTCCCTGCAGCTTCCCCCCTCCCTTCTGCCCCAGTCCGTTCAGTTCTCCTCTCCGCTTGCCCGCTTTCCTTCTTTTCCTTTCCTCCCTAAGTGGCCACTTCCCTATGCAACCAACCGCTGCCCAGCCAATCCGGCGCCTTCGCTGCCCAGCCAATCCACTGGGTTGCCGGGGACACACCCCCACAGAGGCACGTCTACGAGAATTAATATAATAGATGGGTTTGTAAATGTTTCCAAATGAAAATGGATGCATTTGGATCTGTCTATAGATTGTTTAACTGGGATTAATCCAGACTCATTATGGACAAAATCCAGTCCAAACTGAACACTTTTAAAGTAGCTCAGTTCAGCACATATGAGTAACACTTTCAATTAATCTAGTGCAACTTCAAAGTATTTAATGTTGGCTGGATTATGTCCAAAATCAGAGCACGTCTGATAGAGGAGCATTTTCAGAGTGTACTTTATTCCTATTCCAGCACAAGGTCAAGAAGAATTGTTGCACTTGGTCTACTAATGTTCCTGCCCACCATCTTTTGTGAAGTTGCTGTCTAATGCCTGTAATTGCAAGCAGTTATTTCGAAAGCCAAAAACACATTCAACAGTAGCTTTTCAGAAGAAATAAACTTGTTGTTATGCAGCCAGGCCTGCAAAGATATGCCATTAACTTCAGAATAGACAGAATACAGGTCCATATTCAAACATGCTTAGAGCAGAATTGTATAATGGAAGAAATGGGCTGTCCTTGAAACTATAGTGAGTTCCTGTTCTTTCTGTTTTCGGTTGAAACATTAGAGCATGTGATGAAAGAATGCCCCCCTCCCACAAACACACAAAAGCAATATGGAAGAAAGTGGCAATAATGTTTGACTGTGAAATAATGTTTCAAGAACAACATTGGGAAGAGGTTTGTTCCACGGAAGACAGTACCAAAAAGGTAATGGGTCCTAAATTTAGGAACCTTTTAATACTATGGGTTATATTATTTTAGAGGTCCAAGGAAAAGGAACGAGGGAAAATAAATAGTGGAAGGGCAAGGTTTGGAACTAAGAGTTCAGTAATGTTTATATATAAGAAAGTCAAAGAGTTGGAGGGTTTGAAAAAGAAAACATGCCTTTTTACAGATGGGTACACCGATGGAAATGGATGGATGGGATCCCTCCACCCACCACTTGAAAGAAAGCAGGTGTCTGGTGTGACAAATTAACCAAGCAGCTGTGACTGACACATGATTTTAAAAAAATGAAGTTAATGGAGCGCTCGCTCCCTTAACCTCATTTTAGAGGGAGGCCACTTTGGCGAGTTTGCCACTGTGTAGCTGCTGGGATTGGGCCCGATCCTGGCGGTTCACATGCACGTGCAAAACTGGGCTGGGCTCCCTTAGCGTGGTTTTGCATGTGTTTTTGAATAGCCTCTTTGTATTGTATTGTTGATTGCTTTGTCCTAATAAAAGCCTATTCTCACTGTAATATGCTGTTTACTTTTCTGCTGGCAGTAGAGCACTTTCTATTGGGGAAATGGTCATTTTTGGCAATTTCCCCCCATAGCTGCCAGCGCCTTCCAAAATTATGTTCCTGAGGGTTGTGGGGCTGTCAGAGACATATTTTTAAGAGACACAGGTGGCTATAGGGGAAGGGGAAGCTGAAAATTGTCCTCATCCCCCTGGTAGATGGAAAATGCTCTTCTGTCATTAGTATTTCCATTGACCATTGAACCTTTCTGAACCATTGTGGAGTGGTCAGCCTGTTAGACTAGGATGGAGAAACCCAAGCAGTGTTCCCTCTAACAAGGATTCCCAGATGTTGTTGACTACAACTCCCAGAATCTGCAGCTGCAATGGCTTTTGCTTGGGGATTATGGGAGTTGTAGTCAACAACACCTGGGAATCCCTGTTAGAGAGAATTCTGGACCCAAGTTCAAATCGATAAAACTCAGTCATGAGTTCAGTCATGAAACTCACTTTGGGCCAGTCACTTATCGCTCAACCTAACTTACCTCACAGGTTTGTTGTGAGGATAAACATAATCATATACCTCTCTGGGGTCTTTGTGGGAAGAGTGCAATAGAAATGTAATAAACAAACAAACAAAAAAGTTATTTCTAGTGAACAAATGCACATCATCAACATGTCATGGCAGAGGGCAAACATTTTATGGGAGTGGGATGGTTTTCAATGGCACCTTTATAAGTAAGTAGTAAGTAATAGTTTATTAGGGTCCATGACCAGTCAAAATACACACAAAGCATAAGTCAACATAACAGAACAAAATCAAAACAAGAACTTAGTGTCACCGTATCAAATTATATAAAATCTCAGTTACAGCCAAGTTGTTCCCTTCTCAATTTACAAGCTGCTGCACAAAATCTTGCTATCTGCGTTGTGACCTCTGCATGTCGCTCCGCCAGGAAATATGAAATATAATACTTTTCTAATCGACCCAGTCTATTTTTTAGAAGTGGTACAAACCAGGTAGTACAAATGTCCCTGTAGTATTTTTTTAAAAATTTGATTTGATTTGTATACCGCCCTTCCAAAATGGCTTAGGGTGGTTTACAATTAAAACAAACCACTAAAACAGTAAAGAGCTAAAACAAATTAAAAACAATATAACAACAATTAACAATTTAAAAACATTTTAAAACAACAATTAAACAATTACAGTGATAAACACAATGTAAAAGGACATGTGCAACTGACTTAATATCACCTGCACCACATGGACATAGCTGGTTCCTTAGTGGGATCTCCTTAAATCTACCATCTAAAATGGCAGAGGGCAAGGCATTAAACCACGCTAGCGAGAAGGCTCTCTTCTGATTTAAAGTGGCCAAGCAGGCGTGGTATGCAGCAGATTGGGTGTACAGGTGAAACTCGGAAAATTAGAATATCGTGCAAAAGTCCATTAATTTCAGTAATGCAAATTAAAAGGTGAAACTGATATATGAGACAGACGCATTACATGCAAAGCGAGATAAGTCAAGCCTTAATTTGTTATAATTGTGATGATCATGGCGTACAGCTCATGAAAACCCCAAATCCACAATCTCAGAAAATTAGAATATTACATGGAACCAAGAAGACAAGGATTGTAGAATAGAACAGTATCGGACCTCTGAAAAGTATACAGTGTACTGTGCTTGACTGGCCAGCAAACTCGCCTGACCTGACCCCATAGAGAATCTATGGGGCATTGCCAAGAGAAGGATGAGAGACATGAGAACAAACAATGCAGAATTGCTGAAGGCCGCTAATGAAGCATCCTGGTCTTCCATTATACCTCATCAGTGCCACAGGCTGATAGCATCCATGCCACGCCGCATTGAGGCAGTAATTGCTGCAAAAGGGGCCCAAACCAAGTACTGAATACATATGCATGCTTATACGTTTCAGAGGTCCGATATTGTTCTATTCTTCAATCCTTGTCTTCTTGGTTCCATGTAATATTCTAATTTTCTGAGATTGTGGATTTGGGGTTTTCATGAGCTGTACGCCATGATCATCACAATTATAACAAATTAAGGCTTGACTTATCTCGCTTTGCATGTAATGCGTCTGTCTCATATATCAGTTTCACCTTTTAATTTGCATTACTGAAATTAATGGACTTTTGCATGATATTCTAATTTTCCGAGTTTCACCTGTAATTTGAAAAGCTGCATCGAGTGCTGTTGATGGCAACTAAGCTTAGATCCATTTGCTTCTCCATATCTGCCACACATTGTTTAATAATCTCTTTGGCAGCATCGTGACATAGTAACAATAAATATTGCCTTGAGAAGCCATATCTACCCAGATTGTCATGGAGGCTCTTGCTCCTCCAAGATGAGTGAAACTCATCTTTCAGTACCAAGGGGGCAAGGCCCTGGGGAAAGGCATGTAGTTTAAGCCAATAGCTAAATGTACGGAGCCGCACCTGTGCCTCCCTCAACTCTAATTAATCCTGTTTCCAGACGCAGAATGGCATTTGATACGCATCTGGGCACTTGAAAAATGGCACGAAGGAATCCAACCCGCACTACTTCTAGAAGCTTAAAATTACAGGTGTGACATATAACATGAACCCCATATAACCCCATATGAACCCCATATAACATTTGTGAATGGCACCTTTGTGTCATGTATGGTTCTACCATGACACATCCATAGTCTTCATATGAGGATGTTGGTGTTTGGATGGAAATTCCTTGGTTTAAAAATATGGAAGCCAATATACTATTCTGCCAGCATTGCGCTGTGTTTGATATGACTTTCAATAGCACTAAAAGAGAGAGTAGCTTTTGGGAAGGTTTGGCAAAAGGCCATAAAGTCGTAGGACTGAATTATCTAAATGATGAAATAAGGTTAAGGGCCTTGAGTTTATCCTCATTAAAAATAGCAGACTTTGAAATGTAAAAATTACCAGAGAATTATAGTAGTGAGAAATAGAAAAGGCCAATTATTCTAGGCTAGCTGTTCTTTCCACCAGTGTAGCTTTATTCCCCATCGTGGATTTTCTGGTATTTTGTCCAGACTGAATGTAAATGCTCAAGGAGTGGGTCTTTTACCACTTCCTGTGGGAGATTTTTGCACAGCCTAATATAAATCGAACATTCATCTAGTCCCCCCACCCACCCTCTGGTGAAATTTAGTTTTTTGCCTTTTCTTAATTTCATCCCATCAGACCTGGTTTTAATACTTCGAACAACTCTTAAATAATTCTTTCCACTCCCTGGGGTTTACGCCTTCAAATACATTATACCATTTCATTTGTCATTTCTTAGTCAAGCTCTCTCATACATATTTAATTCCTTCACTCTAAATTAATTTTTCCATCCGCCTAATAATATTTCCATTTGTCTATATCTTTTGGATTATAGAGTACCTAGGCAGAAACTTAATTTCTAAGGTAGAAGTGCTCTAGCATAAATAAAAAAAGGAACAAAGAAATAGCTTAGGGTGGCTACTTCATTATATCATGATATAATGAGGTCTGAACAAGCACAAACATTTCATGGACCAGTCCTCCAAGTGCCTTCTTTATAAAATTCTATACTGCTCTCAAAGAAAGGATTTCTGGTTTTAGTGCGCTGAGAATTGTGGCATTAGGAATGAATTCTTTCCTCTAATTTTCAAATTATGCTCAATTTTCCAACAGACCTGTTTGAGTTTACACACACACACACACACACACACACACACACACACACACACAATGTAATGTGAAACCTAAGGGATGAGGTTAAGAGCTGTGCACTCTACACAAATACCCAATTCCATTGTGGTCCCATCATGTGATCTTCCCAAATTTAAAGAATTGTGTAAGTTTGTGACAAGTGATATGTCTGGTGGAGTGGAGAGACATCCACTGCTTCTTCACTTTATAAAGCCTATTGACCCTGAGATGTATTATCTTGGCCTTAGTCTATGAAGAACCATGAAGCTCTTTGTTCTTTTTGCTGCAAGAGATTAAGGTTTCTTTTCAGGAATTCATGGCATTTAAAAATGTAACTATGTTTCCTAAATGTCAGCTCAAATGGAAAGTGAAGGGGGGTGTAGTTAATGAGCTGGCAATAGAGTTGCTCTTTGGACCAGACTTCTGGGCGGGAGTCTGGTCCTCAGCACAGGCGGGGGGGGGGCACTCCAAATGTCCTGGGGTCCCTCCAATTTGAGCAGTTGGCCAGCATGCTACCATGCCCACCGCACCAACCTCCTGTTGCTTGTGCACGGCTGGGGGGAGGGGTATGAGGGCCAAGTGGGCCTCCGTGGTGGCTGCTAAGTCACTGGCCTGGACTGGGCCTGGCCGGGCCTGGAGGCTGGAGCAGGTGAAGCCACTTCTGCACACCTGTGCACTACAACTTACTACACGTGATGGGCAGGTCAGTGGGAAGTATCTTCTTCAGATTTTTTTCTTCTTAAAACAACAACAAAAGTTTCCAGCTTTCCCTAAAGTGTGTGTGTGGGGGGTGCTCCTGGGCCATCCCTCCAAGGGCCTTTAGGTGTGGACTGCAAAATTGCCTACATGTGCTACTGGCTGGCACACTCCTGATTCTCAGGCACCTAAAAGGACAGCTTACTTTCTAAGGACCCTCCCCAAGAGGCTGAACTGCTGCTGAGACAGTAATTGTTTTGATGCTCTAGCCATGGAAACAGGCTTAGGAAACCTACCTATCTAATAGGCACTTGCAACACTCAGCAATTGGTGGTGGTAGGAATTACTGAAATTGCCTTCCAAAAACAAGCTTCATACTGAAGAGGATATTATGTAGCCTGTCTCCTGGCCCCACCTGGAGGCCAAGAGAGGCAGGGGCAGTACAGGGGGTGGTGTGACAGACATGTTGGAATTCCAGCAAATTGGAATTCCATTGGTGCTAATGAATATTTTCCTTTCTGCTCAAACAGCAGCCATAGGCTTGATCTAGAGAAGGATCATAGACAAAGACAAAGAATTAATGCTTTCTCTTTCCAATCCAGATGGACCCCCTCTTGCTATTTTACAAGAGAAAATGAACATGCAGCTGTATAGCATGTGCTTAAAGGAATGCATAGTTTGGCTCTATGATATCTAGTAGGTACATGAGAAGTTTCTGCATGGAATTGCCCCATAGCATGATTGTCAGATTGATACTTGACATATATGACAGTTCGTATAATGTCATATAGATACTGAGGCTGATGCTCATTCTAAGCACCTTTATAGGGTCATGAATCTATTTTCTGGTTGAAACTATAGGCCTTCCCTGTTCCATATTGCTGCATCGCATTTTGCTAAAATATATTGTCCAGACTGACCTTTCCCCTGCTTCTAAAGCCTCTACTTACTGCTGAGTTATCTAGTTGTAAACAAAGGTTATCAGTGCCCTAAAGCATTCCTGTGGGATTCCATTGTAACCCTATTCAATTTTATTTTTCATCCCAAATTCTAAACAGATGAGTAGTTGTGTTTTTAATCTGTCAGATGCAATAGTGGTAGAACTGGCTTGTAGATTCATGTTTGTTTACACAGAACAATATTTTAATACTGGAGTGATATGTCCTTGGTGGCCTCATCAGCACGCCAGATGAGCATGAGGACAGAGATCCATGCCAGTCAACTAGTCTGTATATCAGGCATGGATTGCTGTGGTCTGCTTTAGTGTTTCAGGAACAATCAGAACTTCAGTTTCCAACAGACTTAAGACTGATACATAGTAATAGTGCCCACACTGAGAACTAGGATGATGCGGAGGAGATGTCAGGAAATCAATTGCTCCAGTTCGGAAACCATTATGAGATGAGTCCAAACTTGCTTGAAGTTGGGCCCATTTTGTAATACCTCACCCCAGCACCAGTATCCCCTGCCATTTGATAGACCCTCCCTGTTGCTATTCCCACGTTGTCCTTGAGAAGAAGGTAGAGCTGCCAACTAGGGACTTTCATAGAGGACATGAGACTATTTGGGGGACCAAACTTCTTTTTTTGCATTAGGAGGAAAGAGACTATTTGGAGGACCCAATGAATTTCTTTGCATTTGTTGTGGTGTCTGAAGTTCTGGGGGCAGCTGGAATGTTTCGTTGGCTCAGAACACTTTGCTCTCATGAGCAGCTTCTCTTCTTTCCCCTGCTGGTATCCTACTGTCCATCCGTCCAGTGGGGAAGCCAAAGGGGAGGTTCTGCTTCAGTGGCAGGGTTGCAGAGCCATGTGATGCAGGAGCATGGATAGGTGGGCCTGGCACGTCCAGTTGGCTTCCTTCGTGTGGTGGCAGTGAATCTCTGCTGTATATCATTGGGAGAGCAATTGGCCCTATCCAACCACAGCACAGCATCCCTTTAGTGGCTGATGCTCGTGTTACCTTGTGTTTCTTTTTAGATTGTGAGCCCTTTGGGTGCAGGAGCATCTTATTATTTCTCTTTCTTTGAAAACTACTGTGAAACCTTCTGTTGAAAAGCGGTATATAAATGTTTGTACTTGTAGAGAACAGCAAGTGAGTGGAAGACCGTGCACACGCCCCTGCACCAGCAGCAAAGAGGCTTGCCCAGTAGCTTGCTGCCTGCCCTGCCTTGAGCCAAGAGCTGAAGTTGCTGGCCTGTCTGGAGAGAGCAGGCTGGATGACCCAGGGGGGAGGAGGACAGAGTGGGAAAACTAACCAAGAGGTGAATTTACGGTTAAGAAGCAGGGGCATTGAGAACCCAGCATCTAGACAGCAGACTGAGGCTATGGCTATACAGCTCACGTGTGCATTAGCTTCACAGCGGTGAGTTGCATTTATTCTCATATTATCCAATTTTTATCAAAATATGCATATATAATACCAATACATGTATGCAAATGTTATGCAAAGGGGAGACTTTTTGGAGACTTTGTTTGGTGAAAAGTGTCCTCTTCCACCTTTTGGTGGTGGAAGAGGTGATATTGACTTGTTTCACCATCTGGACCTGACAACCCTAGAAGAAGGAGGCAGTAGCAAGGAGGATTGGTGGCAGAGTATTTTGTTGAGGATACAAAATGAAATTGGAGAAATAGTTTCAAAATACCTTGATGCTTAATGGACTAAGCTTGGAAAAGATGATAAAAGTTGTTAAAGCTAAGGCCTTTGCTGTTACTAAAACCGTTCACAGCAGTCATCCCTGCCACCATCTCCCTGTTGTTCTCCAAGGTAAGTTTTAGGAAAAATGAGGCACTACATTTCAGTGGCAAAGGGTATGCTTTGTCTGCAGATGGTCCAGATATGAAAATCTCCAGATAAGACTGTGGAAAAATATTGCCACACTTGGCAGCACTCCTAGACCCCTATATTTTCCTGCTCCTGACTAGTTTTACTCAGTGCCTGACTCACAGTCGAACAAGGAAGGTAACTAGTCATCCTAATTCAGGTATATTCCTGGCCTCTTGGCTACAATAATACCCTAATGATCCTGAAATGGGCCATCTCAGTATTACATCTGTCTACATAATGGGCTAGCAGAATCAAAAGATTTGTAATAGGCTAAATAAAACCTATCAGGACAGACTGCCTCACCCCCATCAGCTTTGGGGGAAGTCTTAAAGTATCTGCATCTATTCCAAGAGCAGTTCAAGGTCTTTTTACACTTTTGATAAGGGCCCAGGAACAGCACCAATGAGTCCTACTGAAAATCACTCCCGCAGTTTCTCAAGGCACCTTTGCACGAAGAAGCCTGCAATTCTTCTATGCAATGTTATTTAAGGCAGTCTTTTGGAATGCCTGGAAAGTATTACTTTTTATTTTATTTTACCTGTGTGTTTTAAAAACTTATTCCCAAACTCAGATTGGCGCAATACAAACAGGGGAAAAAGATTTCTATGTCTATCATGGAAGTGCACACAAATTACTGCTACTTGCAAGACTTCCCTTGACCAGTTCACAGGCTGGGGCTCCATGCATCCTGGAGATAAATTCTGAATAATGCTGATCAGCTATTCAATGGGAACCATCACTGAAGGTCTAACTAGAGTTACAGGCATGCATGTTTGGACTAGAGCCTCCAAAAAGTAATGATTTCAAAGCAACAATAAATATCTCTCTTCCTCCCCAACTCTCTCATGTTCACATCCCTTCTTGTGATTATATTTCTAGTAAGATGATTGCTTCTATAACTTGTGCTCCAGATATTAGTGAACTATTTTTCCTGGTTTCATTTTTAGGTCTCGTGTGAAAGGTCATCAATATATAATTTGCTGTACTAGAAATATCATTTACCTTAAATACTGGAGCCATGTTCCTCTCAAATAAAGTAAACAGAATTAGAGCAGAAATTAATTTGGCTGCCTGTATATTATCTAGCTTGGGTTTGAGATTGCCTACCATACAGTTTTTTCTTTTCTTTTTTTGCCTGATATGATTGATTGCTGTGATTTCCTCTTCTCTGGCACTGCACAGAAATTGATTCATAGGCTGAAGGCAATTCTACATTCTACTCAGTACTAGGAGGAAACATGAGCAGAATACAGTTCCCATTCTGGGTGGAGCCAGCATAGTGGGAATGTAACACCATATTGTAAAAGATGCTACGCTTCATAATAAGGTATCTATACAATGTTATTTAAGAACATAAGAAATTTCCTGCTGAATCAGATCAAAGGACCATAAAGGCTAGCCCTTCCCCCCCCGCCACCCAGTGTTCCCTGTAAGCTCACAAGCAGTTCCCCCCCCGCCAAGTTATGATGCAATAGCCTCTGTTGCCCTTCAGCCTGCTGTCTCTGGCCATGGAAGTTCCACTTAGATATGATAGACCTATCATCCATGAACTTGTATAATCTCCCTTGAGCCTTATAACCTGGTGGACATTCCACTTCTTATGCTGCCACTAAGTCTTTTAATTTGTTTCTACTGCCAATCAGTTTCATTGGGGGACAAGTTCTAGTATTATGAGACAAAAACATCTTTCTAGCCCATTTCTCCACATCATGCATTATTTAAACAATTTCTACCACATTCTCAGTTGGCTGTTTTTTTAAAAAAAACAACAGCTAAGAAGCATCCTTTTTTTTTTTTTTTTTTGCCCTTCCTCATATGGTGCCTGACTAATTGCTAATTTTGGTTGGTCTTTTTTGCACCTTTTCTAGGTGTATGAGATTGGGTAGGTAACCAGAACGTTTTGTCATGTTCTATCTTCCTCCCCATGAGATCTCAGACTGGGGAAGGCAGAGGATTTCCTGTCACCCTTCCTAGCTTCTCCTACAAGGGCTGCTTTCATTTGGTTGTTCCTGGAAGATGTGACAGTCCTCTTCCCACTTCTCAGTCTTTTCCCCCTGGTCACTTAAATACCTACCCTCACCCCTTCTCCAGATCTTGGGAAACCCTTCCTCTTTCTGATCGATCAAATGTAGAACATTTGCCCTCAATATCCCTGCCTTCAATAAGTAAGCAAATACTCTCATTTGAAAATGAGCAAACCAGAACCAGACAAGAAGGAAGGAAAGCTTTGCTTTACTAAAATAATACCTTTATTGAAAAATCTGGGTGCTATTGAATCAAAAACAACACCCTCCACTGCTGCTTTTCCTTACTTCTAAAGTAATTTACTTTTTTATTTTTCTCCAAAACCTTCCTTTTGAAAAATGTTCTTACTCTTAGTTTCAGTCAAGCTTTTCATGCCAAGCATACACTGAAGTATTGTTATCCAAAGTCTGAACTGACTGTAATCTCGGTTAAATCCCTGTTTACCATTCAAATAATAGATATTTAGATTGCATTTTTGTTACCTAATCCTTATCCCTTTTCCCTGTTAACAAAGCAAATTAATTTGACATTTTGCACTAGCTTGTCATTAATTTCTGAAAAGCAGGTGTGGTGTTCAAGATTTCCTCCTGTCATGTGAAACTAATAGTCTAATTCATAATTGGGGGCGGGGGGAGAACATATGGACTTTGAGAAAGAAATGAGCTCTTTTGACTAACAAAAACTATTGATAGTGTGATTGTTGCTTTTTGTCTATAGAAAAGAAAGCGTGGTTGTTATTTTGGTCCCACAGAAAAAGGCTCAAAGAATATGTAGAGACAATGAGGCTGAATATTGTAGAGACAATGAGCCTGGGTTAGGCTGTGTGTGAGAACTGCCAGGATCGGGCCCAATCCTGGCAGGGCAGCGCCACCTAGTCCTGTTTTAAAACCTGGCTCTTAGCCAGGGTTAAGGGCTCAAGTGAGCCCTTTACCGGGGCTCCAGGATGGTGTGTTCGCTGAGGCTATATTTATCTCCAGCAGACACACAGAAGGGTGCCTAGAGCACCCATCCCAGTGAATCCTCCAATGCATTGTGCATGTTGCTCGATGTATTGCGGGATCCCTGGAGGGCGGGACACGTCATCCCGGCGTCTGGAGTTGTGTGCTGCAGACATGCAGTGCTGCTCAACTGGGTGTGCTGTCCGCACTCCCAGAAACAAGCCATCACTTGTCTGGGGAGAAGGTAAGCTTGACCAGCCTCCCACCCACACCTGCCGCATGAATGACCTCAGCGGCTTACATTCTGACTAAATGTACTCAACGAAGTCCCATTCAAATTAAAAGGGTGAGTTAGGCATACCTATATGCCTACATAAATTGACTATGTAGAGAGGGACAGAATAAGATACTGGAGTACCTTGTGCCAAATAGACTCTGTTTCATTTTAAAGAAATGCTTTTACAGAATCCTTCAGTGGTATCCACACTTTGTAGCAGATTTCTATTTTTCTTGTAGTTGGGTCCCATAATTCACTTAGATGAGCATTTGGGTAGTCTGTGTTATTCAGGGGGATGCAAAAGAACATGAGCCAACTTCTGACATTTAAATGTCTTGGTTCCTTTTTATGTATGTATGTATTTTAATAGCACAAAGGTTAGCAGGGCCAATGTTATACTTGATGAAACTGCAAGAAGAGCAGTGAGAGCTTTGCCTATAAGAAATACCTATTTTCTAGCTTATTATCATCTTATCTTATATTTCATATGCCTGTCATCTCCTGGTTTTCAGTTAAGGAAGACTGCAAAACTAGAAATTCAAGAAGGATCAATGTAATACAGAATCCCTTCTATGCATAAAACTCAAAAGACCTTTTATATTTGATACTAGATACGGAGATTCTGAACTAAAAATCCAGGAACAGTTATGGAAAGATGTTCATTGACTTCCATCTGACAGAAAACATAAGGTTATATGACTTCAGTCCAGAATGTTTACAATAGATGGGATAGGGTGTCATCAGATATGAGTGGAGTAGCAGTTAAGATGTACTTTGGATCGTTCTGGAAAGGCTTACAGAAGTAAGCCTTGACGCAGGATTATCGGCCAGGAAATAAAATAATACTGGGAACATTCTTGCTAAACTTTGTGAAAAAATAATAGCCTATGTTTTGTAGGAAGAAAACCATGAGATATATTATTATGTATATATACAATACACTGTAAAGTCTCAGTTTACGTAACTGAAATCAATGTATTCAAGTGAAGGTACACAGGGGCATAGAAAGGTTGGAGTGAGCACGGGGACAAGATAGACCCCTGCCGCCCCCGCCGCCCCCCCCCCCGCCCTCCAGTCCCCCTGCCTTTTTCTCCTCCCATCCTGTGCCTTTGCTGCAAAAGAACTGTAAGGGCATGGTGAAAAAAAAAGTCTCAGCATGCCCTTTCTCTTGCTCCTATGCAAATAGTATCACACTTGCTCCTATGCAAATAGTATCACACATCACACACACACACACACACACACACACACACACACACACACACACGGGGGCTATTCTCACAATTAGGAGAGGCTAGCCCGATTTTTGCTAATCGTGAGAACCGAACCCGGCTGCGAGCCTGGTGGTTCTCGAGTGGGTAACCCGCTCCTGTAGCCCTCCCCATAGTCCAGGTTTGCGGAGTGAGTGCTCCGCAAACCCGGGCTATCTGGTCATGAGTAGCTGTGGCGTGGCTCTGTACCGCGGCTACTTGCGAGTAGACCCCCGGAGGGGAAGCAAAAAGCCACCTCCCTGCTCCGGGGGTCTCCCCAGTATGCCCTGTGTGCTTGCGCAGGGCATACTGGGGCTTCCGGGGGCTGTGCAGGCCCTGAGCGGGCCCCAAGCTCCCCAGTCCCTGCCGGCTCCGTCACGGAGCCGGCATTGTGTGGGCAGCCAATCTGGCTGCCCAGGGCTCCCTGCTTAGCCCACTCTCCCCGTGCACTGGAAGAAACCAGGTCTCACTGATCGTGAGACCCGGTCCATATACTGTCCTGCCTCAGAAACATATTTTAACATATATACTTAGTACAATTACTTCATATATCGCAGTGGTGGCTGGTGGTTCCTAGGACTTGGGGATGGGGGTGGGGTGCTAGGCAGGGCAGATGATGGGTGGAGCCACAGGTAGTGAGATGTGGAGCCAATTGTGGGCAGCTGTGGAGGTGGAGCCAGGACTAGGTGGGTGCCTTAGCAATAACTGGCAAAGTGCAGATTTGTAGCTAATGAGTGGGATCAAAATACAAATACACACACAAATCCCAACTGCTCATCAGCAGAGATACAGAGAAATATGGAATACATACCTTGCATTATAGTGCTTAACAGGACTACAGTAGTGTGTAGATTTGTATTTAACACAGCAAGATCAACTACAAGCACGTGCACACACATACGAAAAGTACTGTACAAGCTGCAAGTAAAGCACAGACAAGCTACAAAAGGCTGGGTCTACTACTACAGCAAATATTTATATACTGCTCTTCAATCAAAGTTCACAAAGTGGTTTACATTTACACATAAAAATAAACAATACATAAATAAGATGGTCCTCTGTCCCCAAAGGGCTCACAAACTTAAAAGAAACATAAGGCTGACACCAGAAACAGCCACTGGAGGGATGCTGTGCTGGGTTTGGATAGGGCCAGTTGCTCTCCCCCTGAGGCTTTTACGAACATGGCTTTTAGCTCGCATATCCTCTGGATTGGACGGTGCAAATTCGAATATTGGCCAGATTTACCCCCAAGTCGCAATGAGCTTTTTGGGGAACACTTCATATGCGATTCTGGTTTTCCACGAATTAGGGCCATGCTTAGCCCGAATTATCTCCAGGGTTAAAAAATCCTGTTTGCAGTGTGTGTGTGTGTGTGTGTGTGTGTGTGTGTGTGTGTGTGTGTGTGAAAAACAAGGTTTCAGGTATGCCCTGACACTTCTCCCATGATGTGTGGAGGAGCCATTGCTAATAATTCAGCTTTTTTCAAAATTCACACTTTTGTGTTTTGTTTATTTTAATATATTTATTAGGTGAACTAGCAGAGTGCCAAGTGTTAGCAGAGGGTGCTGCTTGGCAACTTGTTGATCTTCCACAAGTCTAAATGAAGGCGAGTTTGACAGTTGTATTTGGTATGGTCTGCTCTTTGAGTGACTTGCAATTGAGAGTGCTGGTTGTGTGTGTGTGAGAGACGGATTGATAGAAACCTCAATTAATCTATTTTTGCTGTCACCTGTAGCCAAGATGAGTCACACCACTGCTGTAACCCACCGGAATAGCATGCCAGCAACCTACTCCCCTCAGACGTAAACAGCCTCCCTTAAAACGAAAGCCTGCTCTTTGCTGGGGGAGAGGAACGCATGTGGGCAGGAGGGGAGGCTCACCTGTGCTGTGCATCCCAGGCAAGGGAGCACTACCCTAAACCTTCAGGAAGCACCCATCTACCCACTCTAGCCAACTCTGCAGAACCCCGTTTGCCCTTTCTCATTACTGTTCCTGGATTTTTAGTTCAGAATTTATAAACAAACAAACTGCAAAAGATTACTGAATAGAACACAAGAAGTAGCTAAAAGAAAAATACTTTCCCACCCTCTCATCACTCTGACTGGCTGCCTGAGGAATCAGTCAGCATGATGCTTTCTGATTGATGCTCAGGGTGTTCTAAGCTTTACGCAAGGATTACAAGGCAAGCCTTGTAATCGGCCACTAACTCATTAATATTCAAATTTGAAGAACTCTGTGTATTCCTCTTAGTGTTTACAAAATTCTGGTACCATCGTCCATCCTACGTACACTCAGGGGCCAAACGGTAGATAGGTATGAGGCACAGACCTGGAGGCAGTAAGGCAGACAGAGATAAGGCTGACAGACAGAGGAGGTAAAATGACTAACAAATATTTTCAGGTATTTTTACGTGGGTGCCACCCACTCTGCCCTCAGATAAGAGTCATCACTGATATATCCATACGGCATCAACAACACTTCTATCTTTCTTATTTGCCTCTCTCTCTCTCTGACACACTCTCCCCAGTCAAAGTTTTCCACAGGAAACTGAAGGAGTATGATAGTTTTATCATATTATTGAGGTCCCCAAACTCCTTTAGTTTTCAGCTCTATCTCAGCTTCAGGAGAGAAAGGGGAGCAGGGATGAGTTTCAGGCAGCATCCTTCCCTCCTCCTCTCTTTGTGACCGGTTAGCTGATGCTCAGTTACATTTTCCTCACTGTTGAGGCTGCCAGTCAGACTTGTGGGTGGAACCTCAGCTCTTGTAGGCCAATCTTGTAGGAGAGGAGCAGGAGGGAGGGATGCTCCTGACACTCTTCCCTTAAGGACTATTTTGTTTGAAGCTAAGACAGATGCTGCAGTTGGGAGCACGGCATGCCAGTGAGTCAGGGAGCTGGGAGGAGAACAAAGAGTGAGTCAGTAAGGATCCTTCCTTAAGGTGCTGGGACTTTTATCCCACCGTGTACAATTATAGCCATGTCTCTGAATGGTGACTGCAAACTTCGTAATTACAAACTATTATAATATGTATTAAAGAGCTCATTTATATGTAAGAGACAGTTCAAGATTATTGAAAATATGGACAGAGTGAAAGAAGGAGTCATGGGTTTTATATCAGTGAACAGGAATAGATGGAGACAGAGGACAGAGTTTCTCAAGCAAGCCTGTAGTAAACTTGTGGGAGCATTTGTCTGGTCACTGTAAATGCTAATTTTCTAGGACTGTTTTGAAACCTTGTGGTAAGAGTGAAAATTCTGGAAAACTAAGAAACAGAAAATGGGTATCCTGTTATGTTTGTATTTCATACTTATTCTACTTAACATTCTAACAAGAAAAGATGACTTGCTAGCGCTAATTTGAGCAATGAGGTTAATATCTTAGAAAAAGATTTTTGCATATATAACAAACTGGCAAAGGATCATAATCAACAAACAATAAAGGGGGGGAAAGCCATATAATTCAGTTAAATAAAGAAGAAATCACAATACAATATTTCAAATAATAAAAATCCAACTAACCATAAAAATAATAGCACAACTAAATATTTTTTAAAAATCAATATTTTTTCACTATATTATTATATAATTAATCTAGCCCAGTAGAATAGCAAGTCCCAGAAAGCACCATAGCTGAGCCTCAGGTCTTCACTCATCAAATCATATTAATGGTGAGCGACCTGACAGGGTTGTTGTGAAGGCAAAAGCAATAAGACTGTAAATAACTTATCAGTCCTGAAAACGGCATACAGATGATAAATAGTGGTTGCAAAATTCCTGACAGAAGAAGCAATCTCACTGGGTCAGTGAGTACTCTTAAGATGTGTTTTCAACCTTTCAATCTCTAAGCTTTTTGTAAATACGGGGTGGGGGGGAACCCAGCCTGCTCGAGTTTGTTCAGCAGACCTACAAATTCAGTCCTTTATATGACATTTTTAAGAAACAAACCCCTTTCACAGGATTTTGTGTCAAGACTAATATGTGAAACAAACTCTAGTGTGCTACATTTGAAAAGCAAACTTATTGTATGGAATTCATGCATTGTCGTTTCCACAGTAACAAAAATAAGAACCAATTTAGTACTAGAAGAACCAATTTAAAGTGGAGTTATGAGGCTGTAGTCATTTTGGTTTTCCTATGTCTCTGAGTTTCCACAAGGAAAGGTTTGTACTTTTCAGAAAAGAAACAACAGTTGGGCTATTTAAACCCAAAGGAGAATTACCGCGCAAGTCCAAACAGAATTCCAGCTTTAACTACTGTAGCAGGGAATTCCTGGCTCCCTTCCACAACAGGACATGTAGACTTTACACAATGGACATCATGAGGTCTCAGATTAACTTTGTTTGGAGATCTAAGAAGATATACAGTAAAATCAGGAAACAGCAGAATGAGCAAACACAATAGCAGATCTACAGCTTTCTAGAGGCAACAAAAGCACTGAACTTATTTATTTATTTGAAATATTTATACCCCACCCCTCCAGTACACTACTGCTCAGGGTGGCTCACAACAATACAATAGATACAATGTAAAATAAAAGTAATAAAATTAGCCAAATCATGTAAACAAGTTAAAAGTCAGGCGAAAACCACAATCAGAGTTACGTTTCAAATTAAAAGTTAGTTTAAAAGCTAAAAATCGAGAATGATAAAGGTAAAATAAAAGCTTTAT
Organism: Hemicordylus capensis; assembly: GCF_027244095.1. Taxonomy (NCBI): domain Eukaryota; kingdom Metazoa; phylum Chordata; class Lepidosauria; order Squamata; family Cordylidae; genus Hemicordylus; species Hemicordylus capensis. Next base: position 318,094,463 of record NC_069657.1, read on the forward strand.
TGATCTCTAGTTAACAGTTGGATGGGTCTGCAGCAGTAAATATACTAATTTAATCAACCTCAAGTGGCTCTGCTCTTCCTTTCCTGAACCTATAATCCTAAGGGGCAGGCCCAGGGAAGTCCCTTCATCCAATGATTACTCAAGATGTGTGCCAGTTTCCTTACTTCCATTAGACTCCTATCTGTCCAGCCCAACACAAGAGTACCATGTGATGTATATCAACTATGCAAAACACCAAGTAAGAAAACTCATTCTGAAAGGAAAAAATGTATGCTTCTCTGTTTCTACATTAAAACTTTATATTTGTAACCTGATAATTTTCAAGATTTCTCATATAACTGTCCATATTTCTCATTTATATGAGATTTCTCATATAACTGTCCATATTTCTTGGTTACCAGAGTGCTATCTATAAGCTCCTCAGTAAGGTTGTGCCGTTGAGTTGGTGTCGTTTCCTGGTGACCACAGAGCCATGCGTTTTTTTTTGGTAGAAAGCAGGAGTGGTTTACCTTTGCCTCCTTCCACACAGTATGAGATGATGCCTTTCAGCCTCTTCCTATATCGCCGCTGCCAAATATAGGTGTTTCCCATAGTCTGGGAAACATACCAGCAGGGATTTTAACCGGCAGCCTCTTGCTCCTTAGGCAAGTTACTTCTGCGCTGTGCCATTTGGTGGCTCCCAAGCTCCTCAGTACCTGTCCCATTATGTTTCGGAACACCGGTGAAGCACTAGCCACTCCTTATGAGATAATATTATAGTTGTAGTCCCTTGTGAGTGTTCATGGTAAGAAACTTCTTTGAATCTGGGTCCAATGAGGTTTGATAGTACATTTGGTAAAGATCTAATTCTGTAAATTTGAAAAAAAAATTGGGCAGTATCCAGACTAAGATTTGTGTGGGTGGAGAGTGTCCTTCTTGTGCAAGGGCAGCATGAAGGTTCCTGAGTGCTGAAATCAGGATAAGAGGTTTGGAAGGCATAGGGCGCTGCACCAGTGTGCTCTCTAATTTTTTTCATCTGTGTGCGGAATGAATTTTGTTCTGGGCGGCAGTATCAAGGTAGTGTGTGTGCATGTATATTCAGAGTGGGACCGTCCTGATTCTATCTGAGTGGGATCTAAAATTAACTGAGCGGACATAAAAAAACCTGTCTGCGCATGAATGTGCACATGCCTTAGAGCAAGGATCCTCAATGTTGGACCCCCAGATGTTATTGGACTTCAACTCCCATAATCCCTAACCAAAGGCCACTGGGGCTGGGGATTATGGGAGTTGAAGTCCAAGAACATCTGGGGGCCCAATGTTGAGGATCCCTGCCTTAGAGGGAACACTGGGCTGCACAAGGAAGAGGGGAATGGCACAAATCACCCATTCCCCTTGTGCAAGTGGAATATCACCCATCTGTGCATATCTCAGTCTGGATGCTGTCCTGTGTTTTGAAAACTGGAAATTGGTCAACTTCCACCCAGGGATTTATGGTGCATTGACAATCTCTGCATATTCTCACCACTCCATCACTCTGGCAGCTACAAATCTAGTCAATAAACTCCAATGGGGGAACAACTCCCTGTTTTTGTAGTACTTCTAACTACTTTTCTACTGACTTGGACACTTCATACTGGCTTAGAGAGTACAGGATATGCTTCATGGAACTTGGGAATTGTTTGTTCAGCCAGATGCGATTTTATACTGTCATTTTCAAGTCTTACTATATCTGATTTGTGGCACAAGCCACTCCAATCCAGTTTTAATTTATGCAGCCAAATTCTGTCTTGCAAAAGTGACCATTCCCTTCAGTAACAATTAGCTCTAGTGGTAGATTTATATCAGCATATGCCACCATGTCAGGCAGCTTCCACAGTACTCATATATGTCCTTGGCTATATTTTTGCAAAAGTAAGTCTGCTCCAATTAGTGGAATATTGGGAGGGCGGGGGAAGAGCATGATGTTGGCAATAGCTGGTTTGAGCTGGCAATTGTTATGAATGCTCTAAATCAAGTTAAAATGGTAAATAGTCAAAATTGCCCATTGTTGGGAGTTATCACATATTCCTACAGAAACAGAACTTTTAAATGAAAAAGATGGAATCTAGCCAACCTATTAAGAACCTGGTATGGTCAATTCAGGACAAATGCCTTTGAAACTAAATAGGAACTTTCTCTTAATTATTGGAACATCAAATTATTGGGCTTCAGCAAATTACACAGAACTTAATTGCCATCCCTTGATCAGAATGGAAAGAACATTTTTCTTTTGTCAGCAGCTAAATATACAGTTCCAGTGTTTCTATAGCATTGTAAGAATTTATTACTATTGATAATCCATTACTAACTGTACTTCCTGTTTTAAGTGTCAACTTTGAACATTGGAAGAGTATTCTTCTGTATGGGGGGAAAATGCATTTCCCAAGAGCCACTGGGCCTCATAATGGGCATGCCAGCAGGGGAGGGAGAGAGAGAGGTCCTTTTCTCTTACCATGGCTGGAGTGGGTAAGTTTTGCTGAAAGGGAAGGAGGATTGTGACAGGGCTGGTCTCATAATGAGCAAAATAAGGCAGTGTCTTGGTCAATGCACAATGCACACTATAAGCTCAGTAACTCACACCAGGTATGTTAATAGTGCTGGGCACACAGTTCTGGTCTATAAAAACCAGAATATTAATATTAGCTCTCCTTTTGCGGTGTCTACCCATCTTTAATTAATTGTTAGTGCAAAAACCAGGGACTGCTTAAGGCTGTATGTCCATGTAATGAAGAGTACAAAGGGGCCTTGATCTTAGTGAAGAATGGCAGTATTCTAATGCAAAGAGATGTTTTTCCTGTATGCAGAAGCAGTCCCCCACATCGTCTCTCTGACACACACACACACACACACACACACACACACACACACACACCCCTAGTAAATGAGTACAGTATAAATAATAAATCTAAATGCAGATATACATAGCATGTAAACAATGTATCTAATAACATTGACCTTACCTATGAAAAGTGGGGGACCCTGAAAAAGGGTTTTCATTATTCTGTCAGCTTGTGCTGTAATCACATGATTACAGCACAGTAAGCACAGTCATCACATGATTACAGTAAGAAAGGGCTTAAGTAGATGTGCCAGAACTAAAAAAAAAAGTGTTTGTTTTTTAATTTTAAAGGATAAATAGCCTGAGAATCAATAATGGCCAAGAGGGTGGCCTGGACGTCTCTGGTTCAAATCTTGCCACAGCCAAGAGCCCACAAGGTGGTTTTAGGCAAGCTATAAACACTGAGTTTCCCATCAGCAATAGGGGGTTAATGATACTAATCTACTGTACTGTACATAATTGTTGAAAAGCTTACTGAGATAATATATGTATAGTGCTTGAAGACTGAAGAGAGGGATATATCTTTGGATGAATAAAATCCAAGTTTCAATCCTCATATCTTCAAGTAGACTGAGACAGACACCTGGAGCCACACCAGTCGGTGTAGGCAGTACTAACCATGATGGACAAATGATTCTATATACACAAAATCCCACAAAGGCTCCATGAATGCTAAATATTATTACTGCTGAAATAGATGAACAGTAGATAAACAGCAGGACCATATTTCAGTCCCTGCTAGCACATTTTCCATACTTGCTCTACAGCATGTATTGCAATATAGAATTATATCTCTTTATATATAATGTGCCCACTTACAACACACCGTTCAGATAAATTTGGAACTATCTCCAGATGACTATTGAAAGTAGTCCTGGACATTTTAATGGCCTGATATTCTGAAAAAGTATTGGGGGGAAAATATTGAGAGGAAAAAGCTCCAGAAATAGCTTCAGTCAGAGATGGCAACCCTATCAAGTGCTTCAATAACCAATGAATATCAGAGTAAGTTGGCATTTGAACCCAGGTGTATGTATTTCTATATTCTCTAGACTACTTTTGATGGGGGGAAGTAGTCATAAATACGAGGTGGGGATATATAGGAGTGCAAAGATTTTTCAAGATTTTTCTGAAACTATGCATTTTCTTTTGCATGAGGATTTGCTAATATTTTTGTTAAACTATTTTTATTTATTTATTTATTTATTTATTTATTTATTTATTTATTTATTTATATTTTTTACATTTATATCCCGCTCTTCCTCCAAGGAGCCCAGAGCGGTGTACTACATACATGAGTTTCTCTTTCACAACAACCCTGTGAAGTAGGTTAGGCTGAGAGAGAAGTGAGTGGCCCAGAGTCACCCAGCAAGTATCATGGCTGAATGGGGATTTGAACTCAGGTCTCCCTGGTCCTAGTCCAGCACTATATAAAAACATGTTATACAATAGACAATAATAAAGAAGTCTATTTTTTTTAACTTTTGCTATACTTGTCTTTAGAATTCAGCACCACCAAAAAATTATTCAGCAAATATCATATTCACAGCAAAAACAAAAACAAAAACAAAGTAGTGTTTTATGGCTCTCCCAAAGTAAAGTAAAGTTGTGTCATTGAGTAGGTGTCGACTCCTGATGACCACAGAGCCATGTGGTTTTCTTTGGTAGAATAAAGGAGGGGTTTACTATTGCCATCTCCCGTGCAGTATGAGATGATGACTTTTAGCATCTTCCTATATTGCTGTTGCCCGATATAGGTGTTTCCTATAGTCTAGGAAACATACTCTGTTTGGCCTATGGCTGCAATAAAAGAGCTACTACTGGGAAACATACCAGCAGGGATTTTAACCAGCAACCTCTTTCTTCCTAGGCAAGTTACTTCCCCACTGCACCATTAAGTGGTTCAGGGCTCTTCTAGACAGCAATAAAATATGAGATCTGCAAAGCTTTAGCACATGATCCAGAACTTGTCCCTTTCTTCAGTCACCACGCAAATAGTTGGTCAGTTCTTCTCAGAATGCAAAAGCTGGCTAGCAGGTGGCACTGTGAAAATTGTGTAATGCTCCTTTTCAGCATGTACAGGAAGTAAAATTGCACAGGGAAAGAGGGTAGAGGCCTGCAGGAACCCCTGTATGTTGAGTACAATCACACTTGGAAATTGCATGAAAACTTTGCAGATCCTGCATTTCACTGCTGTCTGGAAAAGCAGCAAGTTTCCATAGTCTCATAACACAGAATTCGGGGGGGGGGGGGGGAAAGGCTACTTGTACCATATTTTGAACAGTTATGCCGTAGATCGGAGAAGAATGTGGAGAAATCCAGTCTTCTGAGTAACAGCCCTGACTACAATGGCAAGCCAGAGAGCACTTTGATCTAAAATGGTTAAGCTCTTTGAACAGGCAGCATTTGGAGAGTTCTACTTTTGGCAAAATTACATATCTGCTTTTGTAGACAGGTACCCTGAATGTGGAATGACACTTTTCAGGAAGGGGGAACTGCCTGCACAAATAATCGGTAAGGGATTTTAACATTTCTATTCTGAGCATGAATTGCATGTATATAACCCTAAAACATTCAGAGCAGTTGCTGGAAAAAGCCTTAGTATCTATTGCTGTGCTGTGTTGGAGATATTTTTCACCACTTTCTGACAAGACTGTTATATCTTTGAATCAGAAAGAAAGCTGCTTTAGACTCATAAATCAGTATTACTAAAGTGTATCAGAAGATCTGAAACACTTTTACTGCAAATATTAGTGATAATATGGGCCTCAGGATTGCACTGGAATATGGATGAGCACAAACCATTTCGGAACAAATATTCTTGCTGATAACTGACAGCCAGCCAAAAGCAGGCCCTGATAAAGATAAATAACCTGTACTCAGGGAAATTTTTTGCATCATTAAACATGGTGAGCATATTAGCTAGCAGGGGGTGGAGCTGAATCCCTAAAGAGATAAATCTAAATTATGTGCACTGCAGTGATCATAACAGTAATGCACCATCTTGGCTAACTAGCTGACATCAACGGGGAAGGGAATTTCAGATTTAAATGAACCAAACTAAAGAGCATAGCAGTGTGCATACAGATTAATTGGAACATATTCATGAACTTTTTAGCCTTGGTCTGCCTTTTATTTCACTCAGTGCCAAACTCAAGGAGCTTAGAATTTGCCTGTCAGTCTTTGTGGCCTCCTTCCCCCCCTCCTTTAAAACGCAGGTTGATTAATGACTCTTTAATTTGCTTTCTATTAATCACCCTCCACCACAGTTGAATCAGCTCTTGCTGAAAGAGCTGAGTGGGTGTGGGTAAGATGGAATTCTTTGGCACTAATGGGAAAGTTAAACAGAGGCACGTTTGTGCCTTGATTGCTCCTCACACTTGCTATATAGGTATTAACCTTTGGGAACAGTATTGCTACACTGTAAGATATCTTGCTAGTGGTACCAGCTATGGTTCAACTCACAGATTAACAGAGTTTGAATATAAGTAGGCACCATAGCTATTCATGGCAACAGCAACATAATAGTCTCTGATTATGCCGACAGGTATATATATACATACCATGTCCCTATAACATGGTGAAATGGAGTCCTTGTGTTTGGAAGCAAAAAAGCTCTCAGCCTCATAGCTGAGAGTGGTAGCTGATATTTGGCTAGTAGATCAGAGAGCCAGTGAGTACAGGAAACAGGAAGGGCTATAGGAAATCTACGGTGAAGGCTGCAGGGCCCAACATTAGACTGGCAGAATACTGAGTTTTATTTATTTATCCATCCATCCATCCATTCATTCAGTCCATATTTTTATACCGCCCAAAACACAAGTTTTGGTACTCCAGGGACTCTGTTCTGTCATGAAGCTGAGTGATTCTCCCTGGGTGAGCCACTTCCTCTTGGCAGAAATGAGAGAATTGTAAAGTACAATCGTATGCTGTGAAGTGCTATTAGAATAAATATTTCCTCTGCACAGAATGCTGTTCTTCAATGTGCACTTGGTGGAAAGGATTCCTGATTCTAATCAACATTCCAATCAATATCAGCATGAATAGCAGGATCCTCCACACTGTCTCCTCTTTCCCTAGTGGAGTATATCCATTTGGTTATACAGACATACAGTTTGCAAAGCGAAATGCAATGTGTTACATACAATGAATGATCGCTCCCACATGAATCTTTTGGCCCATAAAAACCCACAGGGTGGGTCCCCTGTGTGTACCACCATTATGTGATGTCTACCTGGTGGCCACATGAGAGAGGGCCTAGTCTGTGAAGGCCCTCTAGATGTGAAATTGCCTGTCTGGGACATCCATTTGGCCTCTTCTCTCTAACTTTCTGCCATCTTTAAAGATACATTTATTGTAGCAGGACTTCTCTCAGTAGTTTTTAATCTTGTGATTAGTTTTTAAACCTTACAAGTCTAATGTTAATCTGGTGTGGGTTTTTTCCTGTAATTTGTTGGATTTATTGTTGTTTTTAAATTGATTAGCTGTGTAAGCTGACTTGAGACTCTTTAATAAAGGAAAATAAATAAAATGTATTTTATAATGAATGAATGAATATTCAATAATATGATTTCCATTAAGGATTAGGTAGGCTCAAACTGGTGTGTGGGGGGGGGGGGAGAGAAAGAGAGAGAGAGAGAGAGAGATGCTTCTTCTGTGTCTTTGGATCAGAACTATCGAGGCACACTAATCTAGCACCCCACATATATTGCAATGTACACATGAAATTTTCTTGTGTGTGTGGGTTGTCATGTCTAGTCACCTTATTGGATGCTGTGCAAGCATGGAACACACAAATTCCTGAACTCTATTGTAATGAATGGGGCAGTCTTTGGCCAAGAAATGGCTAGATCACTACACAGGCTTTTGCCAGAAAGCCTGCTTAGTTCACAGGAAGGGCAAGTCTTTTAGAAAATGGGCACAAAACCAAACTACAGTAGCACACAATTGTACTGAATCACTTTCACCTTACTACATGGCTTATGGCCACACAATGCCTTGGGGAGGAAATCATAACGGGTGTTGCTGCTTGACTTTTGTTGTTTTCTCCTGAAGCAATTGATGGTGAGAATTCACAGTAAAATATTTAACGTTAAGTCTGATAAAATTCTGGCTATGCAAGCTAGCACCTTTCCATCACCTTTGTTCCACATTTTAAATAACCTTCAACAAGTGTTAATAAATCACATTGACCTTTAAGGTCCAGAGACAGTTAGAAATAAGCACACAGAGATTAACCATCTTGTTGCTTTTGCTGCTACAATATGCAAACAATTATATACCAGGTCATTCGAGGGCGGGATTGATCTTGTTTGCCAACCAATTTATTAATGAAACCTTTGAACCTTATTTTAATGTGTATCTTCACAGGAAAATCCCACAAGAGAACCTTGTTTATAATCAGTAGCAAATTTGGTTTGGTTGCATTTCCCCCCTCATATCTGTTGGGTTTCTGAAGGCTCTTTAGGTCCATTGTTAATCAGTGGTGAGAAGCAAATCTATTGCATATTAATTTCCATTTAAAACCAATCACATATTAATTTTCATCTAATGATGTGTTTACATGTTACGCAGATACAAAGACCTGAATGCCCATCATGCAATTCATTATTATAATTAAAAGGATGTGACATTTCATAAGTTTAAACAATGATGTCAACACCCTTAACAGCAACTCTGAAATAAATATTCTTACCCTCGAGTATTTCTTGTCTTGTGAAATGCAAGTTCAGGAATATTTCAACATGTGGATTGAGTTTATGAATTTGGGGGTTTATGAACCCATCACAATAGCAGTGTCAACAAGAAAGCTAAAGAACAGTAGGGCAGGAAGTAATCTGAAGGCACATCCTGTTCCATATCACACTTTCTCTCTCCATTTCCTATTTTCCCTACTTCCTACTGCTTTCTTCCTGTCTTCCTCCTACTTATTTCATCATTTCTAGTTATCCTTCCATCCTGGACTCAGTTTTTCATAATGTTCATAACTGTGTATATGTGTCTCAAGGGATTCTCCACAAAGACTCCTAGTCCTGTCCTACACAAAGACTAAGATAATAGCTGAACTGTGGGATAACAGCTGCAGAGGTAGGGGTGTAGAAACCCTGTGCTTGAAGACCTGCAAAAGCCTGTAGCCAGCCCTGCATCAACCATGGTACTTTCCCCACTGGAGGACTTGTCCCATTCTTATGGTAGAGGATCTTGTGACTCAAGTTCATAAAATACGTAACCACTGCTAGAGCAGGTGCCTTGCAGTTTCCTAGGAAGTTGATGCCTCTAACACTAGTCTGGCTGTTCATTCTCTTTGCACTTTCCTCTTCTGAGCTTGGATCCACTAGGCTGGATGCAGCTTACCACCCACTGTTTTTGTCAACTGCCTGGAAAAAAACAACAATATGGGAGGGATCAATATTTGGCAGGCCACAATATACAGATGGAGGTGGGCTGCGCTCAGTTTAGTGAGTCCCAAGTTACATTGATCAGAGTTAGGGATAACTTCTCATTCTCGGTGCTGGGCTTAGTGGTGTATATAAGGCTGCATATGTAGGAACATGTGTAGGAACATAGGATGCTGCCATATACTGAGTCAGACCATTGGCCCATCTAGCTCAGTATTGTCTACACAGATCAGCAGCTTCTCCAAGGTTGCAGGCAGGGGTCTCTCTCAGCCCTATTTTGGAGATACCAGGGAGGGAACCTGGAACCTTCTGCATGCAAGCATGCAGGTGCTCTTCCCAGAGTGGACCCATCCCCTAAGAAGAATATCTTACAGTACTCATACATGTAGTCTCCCATTCAAATGCAAACCAGGGTGGGCCCTGCTTAGCATAGGGGACAATTCATGCTTGCTACCACAAGACCAGTAATAGTATCAGCTTCATGGAACCCAAGTACACATTGTCCCCAGTATTTTCAAAGTGATGCGGTATGTCTGCATGCAAAGGTGATTTCTGGAGGAAAGAGGAAGATGAGAAGATCTGAGAAAACTCCCTGCCGGCTGCTTCTCGCCTGAGAGAGCTGCTGTGGTGTAGTGGTTAGAAGGTCAGACTAAAACTTTGGAAACCTAAGTCCAAATCCCCACTCAGTCATGGAAGTCACAGGGTAAACCTGAGGGCAGCCTCTCACTCTCAGCTTAACCTGCAGGGTAGGGTTATTGTGAGGATAAGGGGGGAATGGAATGCTGCTGTCTGAACCCCTTGGGAGATGGGAAATAAATGATGTGCTTCCCTCAGTACTCTGCAGCAGAATGTTAGATTGGCCTTCAGAGTTACAAAGTATAATGATGTCATGCAGGACTGGACCATTCATTTGTCTGGCTTACCATTGTCAGAGGTGCACCTAGATAAGTTTGGAGCCTGGACCCAAAGGCCTTTGGAGCCCACCCAGCCCCCCTCTGCTGGCTGCAAGTTAAGCATCATCCCCCTACACACACACGCACACACCGTGACAGACAGTATTTTTAACATGTGGGTTCTTGAGGGCACAAATAGCAACTGAACTCACAAGAATGTAAGACTATCAAATAGATATATTTATGCAAATATGCATTAGCAGGAACATTTCAGCATGCAACGTTTCCATCCCACATATTTCTTTCCTCAGTCCCCCTCTGTCTCTTAAGAGACAGATCACAGGTGCAGATCACAAGCACTCAGCCGTTTGGCACAGCGCAGGCTGACAGCACAGCATGGTGACCACACCACCCAGGACAAACTAAAGAGGATTTAGGGACTCCCAGGGGGTGTGGAGTCCAGGGGTAAGAGCGCCTCTGACCATTATATCTATTAACAGAGAGAACGCAGCCAAAGCACTGCACCAAAATGTTTGCATTTGCAGTTCCATGGCCTCAAGTTGGAGCATTTTAGTGTAACAGAGATACCACTGCATGTCCCTTCCTTATGACTCATTGATACATGGTGCAGAAGGGGGGAAACTTGAAAGGTGAATAGAAAGCAGACAGCATAAATCGTGGCAAAAATTTAATCTAACATGCTTTAAAACCAATTATATTTTTAATGCACTCCATCCTCAGCGAGCTCTCAAGAGGAATACACATATTGCTGGTGCTTTCGTTAGGATTCAATAAGTGACTTTAAATCTTTCAGCAGCAAATATTTCTAATCATTTGTAAATTTAATTAGCAAGAACCTGCATTTTATTAGCATATTTCTGAATTGTACACTAGAAAGGATATGTCAGCCTTTTGGCAGATATATGCTACCTTCTCTTTAGTTTGCAATGAAGCTTGGCCGTGATTTTCAATCTATTTATGCAGCGCTGTATAAAAAGACTGGTGTACAAATTGTGTGTGTGTGTGTGTGTGTGTATAATGTCTTGCTTGCTGTGATTCTGTTGTGAAAGATGAATCATTCTTCCTGAATGCAAAGAACATAGTCTCTTCCTATAATATCATATTATAATATCCTATAATTATCATCAACCAGAAAAGGCTCTGACCCATCATCCCTTATGGTGTGCCTGTCAAACATAAAGCTTAGGAACTTTATCAAGGCCAATGGCACTGCTAGCAGATCCAGCCACTTGCTGAACCACCTTAGCAGCCAGGAATTTGATGTTCTTAGTCGACTGGGTTGATTGATTGATTGATTAAGTGCCGTCAAGTTGGTGTCGACTCTTAGCAACCACATAGATAGATTTTCTCCAGGATGATCGATCTTCAACTTGTCCTTTAAGGTCTCTCAGTGGGGCATTCATTGCTGTCGTAATCGAGTCCATCCACCTTGCAGCTGGTTGTCCTCTTCTTCTCTTTCCTCCAACTTTCCCCAGCATTATAGACTTCTCAAGGGAGCTTCATTTTTGCATAATGTGTCCGAAGTATGATAGTTTGAGCCTAATCATTTGTGCCTCAGGTGAAAATTTCTGGATTGATTTGTTCTATGATCTATTTGTTTGTTTTCCTGGCTTTCCATGGTATCCTCAAAAGTCTTCTCCAGCACCAAAGTTCAAAAGCGTCAATACTTTTTCTATCTTGCTTCTTCAAAGTCCAGCTTTCACATCCATAGAGTATCATGGGAAAAATCACGGTCTGAACAATTCTAATCTTTGTAGGTATAGACATGTCACAGCATTTAAATATCCTTTCCAAAGCCTCCATTGCAACCCTACCAAGTGCTAGTCTGCGGCGTATTTCTTGACTGCTGGATCCTTTATCACTGCTGGTTGATCCTAAAAGGCAGAAGCTATCCACCACTTCAATGACTTCATCATGTGGTGATTCTCTTTATTTAGCAGGGGGAGAGTAACTGGTCCTATCTACCCCCAGCACAGTACCTCCAGTGACTGTTGCTGGTGTCTGTCTTATGTTCCTTTTAGATGGTGAGCCCTTTGGGGACAGGGATCCATCTTATGTATTTATTATTTTTCTGTGTAAACCATCCTGAGCCATTTTTGGAAGGGCAGTATAGAAATCGAATAAATAATAAATAATAAAAAGTATTATTATCAATTCTGAGGCTGCTTGCTGTAGCTGCTGTCATTAGTTTAGTCTTCTTTACATTTAGTCGTAGTCCCATTTTTTCACTGTGCTCCTTGACTTTCATTACTAGAGCCTGCAGATCATCTGTGTTCTCAGCTATCAGAGTGGTGTCATCAGCATAGCGCAGGTTATTGATGTTTCTTCCTCCAACTTAAAAACCATATTCACCTTCTTCCAGTCCATCTTCTCTCAGTATATGCTCAGCATATAAGTTGAATAAATAAGGAGAAAGTATACAGCCCTGTCTTACTCCTTTGCTGATCTGGAATCAGTCTGTTTCACCATGTTCCGTCTGGGCCATGGGATGAATCCACGAAAAGGTTCCTTCTATGGTGGACTTTTAAAGGGTACACCATGAGTCAGCATCAGCCTTTTCACTCTTCTATTTAATTTCACAGCATAGTTGTCCAATGGGGATGAGTTTCCTAAATCTATTTAGCTTCACTTCTTGCTTTGCCTCCTCTCTGATTTCACATGAAAAATCTTATGTTTAAAAAATAATTCTGGAAATGGTTCATGTAAAGTTTTCTGCAGTCTTAATTTCCTTCCATTTATATTTGTTATCTCCCACTTTAATGATATATACAAGTAAACGTTTGCATTGGTGAAACACAGCGGTTGTGGCTCCAGATTATTGTTGCAATGATGCAACTGGATGTATGTGCTTGTGCAACCAACCTGTGGTGTGCCTTCTGCTGTGAAACCTCTTCCTCAGTCCATTTATGTTTTCAGCAAATGATGCAGAACTATCTGCTGTCTTTGTTGCTCAAGCACAACACTTGTGCAAGTAGACCAGTACCTGAAGATACTGCGCAACTTTCAGCATCAACTATGAAGCCTTCTTGCATATGTGCATCTTCGTTCATTGCTCTAGTGCATCATTAGTCTTGATGTCAGTCAACATGTATGGTCACACAATCACATCAGCTGATGATCAGCCAGATCAGCACACAAGCATACTCAGATTCCTTTTTGCACTATTATCAATGCATAAAAGTGCTTGTATGCAGTGCTATAGCAACCGGGGGGAGGGAAGAAGAAATGGGAGGAAATTACAGCTTTGCCAAAATGTATTAGTGGCTGCTATTGTCTCAAAATCAGAACAGAAGAAGGGTAGGTCAGATCCATAACACATGCCACTCCACAAACAAGACAAGGATTTTGGATTTATCCAGAAATATATTCATATGGGGAGAATTTCTTTAGTATCTTTTCCTATGCCTATGGCTTGGAACCAGTCTCCTTGAAGGAGCACCTTCTTTGATATGCTGCTGCTCATTCTTGAAGGTAATCTTTGGAGTCTGTTCCCTGGGTCCACTGTGGTCCGGTGGCTGTCTACCAGGCAGAGGCTTCTCAGCAGTGTCTCCCCAATCTGTGATGCCCACTCTAGGGAGATCCACCTCTTTGTATATGTTTAGGCACCAGGCTTAAAGCCATCCTCTTTGGGCAGGCTTTTAATTTGTTTTTGCTGCTGGTTGTCCTGACTTCTGCTGACTCTGTATTGGCTTGCTGGCTGTTTTAATGTTCTAGAGTTGTTAGTTTATATTTGTCTTTTATTGTTTTTAGATTTTGGTTTTAATATTGTTTGCTCTTTTGGAAATGGCTTTGAGATCATTGGTCAGCTAAGTGGTAAATCTAATAATGAAATTAGATACCTAAGTCAAGGATTCATAAGCCCATATTGTAGAAAAGGGTGCCCAAGGCTGCTGATCACAGAAAGGCAGCCATCACGGTTGCAGTGTTTTCCTCTGCAGGCAAACACCACTGTAACTATGAGGAGCACACTGCCTGGAGTGATTGATGGGCCTGGTGGGACTTCTAGATCCACTTTGAGATGCTGTATATGAGTACAGTGTCTTTTCCATAATGTTTGAAGAAGTCTTTAGTGTACAGAATATAGGAAAGGGAAGTCCGTACTGGAGCAAAATGTGGTGGGTTTTGCATCTGTTCTTATTTGCATCCAAGTGGAAAGAGAGGGAGCAGTGGCCAATAGCCAGGAAAGAAATTTTGATTACTGAATCTTTGGCTTGTTGTGGTTGGGATGGGGAATTTGTGGGACTAGTTTGGAGGTCAACAGAGGCTTATGAGAAGAAGTCTTAGAAGCTGGGAAGCTGGAATATGCAGGGGTTCTTTTGGATGTGATAATTAGGAACACGTGGCAGGTGAGGGAAGGCAGAAGGGAGGGAGATACAACTGCAATTGGATGTTGAGAGCTATACTTATACATGTACCACTAGTACATTTTGGATAAATTCCAGGCGCAATTCCTGGGCACCAGTTACTGAGGGATCTACCTTAATTATTATGTCCATTGCTTACAGAGTGCTTACCACTGCCTACCAGAGTGCCTACTTATCATTACTACCAGTGCCTACAGAGGTCCTCAAGAATGTTCCCATTCATTTTAGTGGTTGGGCAGTTCACAGTTGTCCCCTCCATTGAAGTGAGTGGGGAGTCCGACTAATACAGGGAGATCTCCACATAAGCACTGGCTAGCATATGCAGATCAGGTTCACGGATTAAAGTGAGTAGTCTCCACTTTTTGAAGTGCAGATCTTGAGGTTCTGCATCAAATGTTTTGAGACTGAATAGAGCCAAGTCAAATTGCTTACCAGCTTGTCTTAAAGTAAATTCTAGAGATATATAGTTCTGACATTTAAGGCTTGATGGAGGCTGAAGAAATGAAAAATGCACGAAAACATAGTTGCATAAAAATTCAGCCACTTTGCATGCTCAATATTTACCAAGATACATCCCCCAATTTAATATTCTAAAGGGAAGATGAAGACTGAAGTCCAGAAAGTGCTAATGTTCACCTCTGATGAACCAATAAAAACCCAGGCACTTGAGTATAATATTTGGCTGGCGTATCAGAAATAAATAATAGTTTTCTATGATTAGCTGCATTGGCAACTAATCTGGATAAATTTATGAGCACAGATTTTAAATGATATTTACTATTTTTTCTATTAATCTTGTAATATTTATATGAGAATACATAAACATTTTCCAAATTGGATGCTTTGGAAGAATAATAGAACAACTTCTTTAAAAGGCAAAAATGAAGATCATTATTATTTTAATAGCCTAGAGTCATTTGTATGGTGTTATCTACCCATAAGGGCTTTCCTATTAACCACTGATGGCAATGTTAACTTTGCCATTGACTCTAAAGGCAAAAGGAGGAATCTTTCATTTTAATATAGCTTCTCATCATCTGCCTATTCACAGAACTGGAAACAGCCACTCTTGCTTTAAATTTTTTTAATTGGATTTAGAAAGAGAAGAACATATGAACAAAAAATGATAATGAAGCAGCTGCTTGGCTTTGTGTCTGGGCAAAGTTCTCTTGGCTTTACAAGCAATGTTGTACCAGCAGGATCAGCATAACTGAGTCAATGCTCACCATAAAAGCCATTTGCAGGAGAAAGCTACTGATGCTCATGCTACATTATTAAAAAAAACTTTACTGTGGTCTGTTACATCTCTGCCATTCTATTATTTAAGTAGATATGGTCACCTTATTTTAGCTTCCTACTTATTTAAGTAATGAGGCATGCCTTTATGGAGCCTATAGGCCATCAAGTTGAATGCAGCACTACAAGATAGACCACTGTGTCCTTCCAAGAGCTTCATAATTGTATCTCATCTCTGTTTGCAAAGTCCCAGGCATGTGGCAAAATCATGGGTCCCCCTCCCCCCAAGTTCTGGTGGGTGGCCATAGGTAACTGGTAAGCTGCAGTCTTTGAACTACATCTTAAGTGACAAAATAGGGAAACTGAAAGGCATAGCCCATTCCACTTGTTTATTAGGCAATATATAAAGGCAGATTGCCCAGAAATTATTTTCTGCTGTTCCTCTTGATCCTTTCTTTGTGGGCTTCTAGTCAGGGGCATAGCTATAATTGAAGAAGAAAGGACAAATGTTCCTGGGCCCTCTGGCTGGATGACAGCTTGCTCTTTGCTCTCCCCTTTATGCTTCTCTGAAAAAGAAGGTGTGGGGGCAGAGGCCCATCTTCACATTTTGTCCCATGGCCCACTCCAACCTTGCTATGCCTCTGCTTCTGGTTTCTAGCACTGTGTGATCATAGTGTTGCGGGAAAAAGTCCTCTGGAACCTTGTCCTCCTGTTTGATTCAGCCACTTGAGTTCATCCTTCTGACACATGGATAGAGAATGGGGCGTCTTGCCAGAACAAAAGAGGATTAGACAGAGTTCCCGCAATTATACTTGTTGCTTGATTGAATGAAGTCAAATGCAGCAAGGATGTGTGCTCAAAATAAACTTTTTATTTCTTGATCAAGAAAGGCAGAGTACAGTCAGGAAGAATCTGGCTGGTACTGTGGATTGAAGCTGCGCAGTTGACCAGTTTATATAGGTTTCAAGCAAACAAGCATATCAGTAAAGCAATTAATACATGTCATTGGTAATTAAACACACACATTCCAGAGGTGCTGTTTAGAGCTTGGGAAGATGAGTTACTACTTGGCCTTTCTGATAACCTTACTCCTTATAGGTATCTGGTGCCAGGAGGTTTAATTTTGCTTGAGTGAGAGATTTGGCTAATGGACTAGTTGCATACCTATGTTATATATCTCCTGCCACGTTCTGGCATTTGTTATCTTCTGGCCGATGGGCCTCTCATCTCAAATTCTTGAGAGGGGCCCCACATTCCTAGTTTGAACACTACTCATGACTGAACAATTTTCTTCGTTTCAAGCCTAGTGGCTCTTTGTGTTGTTTAATAGTCTTAACCAAACTTTATATCAAACTCTTATACACTTGTTAGTAGGCCTGGATTAAACAATTCCATATCAATAGCATGGTCTAGGACTAGACTCAGCACAACACTATATCTCTGAAAATTGCTAGGCCTGAAAATGGCCCCTGTAAGCAAGGATGAATAAAGGAGAGGTTTTGTAAACTTTCACCAGTGCTGTGTTACACTAATAATGAATCTTAAACATGCCACAGTCCCATTGAAACAAATAGGACTGAAACAAATGTCTGTGTGTGCGGAAAAGGGGGCATTTAGGGGGATCCCCAAAATGTCCCCAAAACCTTTCCCTAGGGTTTACTTCTTTCATGTTGGTTCACTGGCATTTGCAGCTTCATGGGGTTGCTACATCAATGAAATGGGTTTCCAGTTAATTCCTGGAAACTGAAGTTGTCACATAGCCCATGAGATCAGTATTCTGCAATAAGGGCAGAATAAGGAAATTGTCTTCACACTGAATTACTTTTGTTTCCCCCTAGTGATAACATCACATAGCCAATTGTCAGAGGCTATATGACAACCAGTATTTTCTGGAAGACTGGTTTGGAAGACAATGGCACCAGTGAAGCCAATCAGAGCTGTGAAGAGTCAATTTCTGAGACTGCCATCACCTGAGGGGACAGGTTTGTCACCACTGCTGTTACCCAAATAGTATTGGGAAGATACTAGGAAACTGATTCCTGGGAAGGCTATTTTGGAGAAAGGGTGGGTGCCTGAATGTTTTGGAAGTGTCCATGTAAACATTTTTGGAACATGGGAAGTTGCCATATACTGAGTCAGACCATGGGTCCATTTAGGTCCGTACTGTCTACATAGACTGGCAGCAGCTTCTCCAAGGTTGCAGGCAGGAGTCTCTCTTAGCCCTATCTTGGAGATACCAAGGAGGGAACTTGGAACCTTCTGCATGCAAGCAGACAGATGCTCATCCCAGAGCGGCCCCATCTCCTAAAGGAAATATCTTACAGTGCTCACATTTAGTCTCCCATTCAAATTGAAACCAAGGCAGACCCTGCTTAGCAAAAGGAGTAAGTAATGACCAGCTACCACAAGATCAGCTCTCTCTTTGGCATGCCCAACTTTTTCTGGGTTGCATCCAAAGGCCACAATACAGACCAGAGTTTGATGCACTTAAATGCTCTTAGCAACACCATCCTATGCATGTTTACTCAAAAGTAAGTCCCATTGTGTTCAGAGGGCCTCACTCCTAGGCAAGTGTGCTTAGAATTGCTCTGTAAATTCACTGAATTATATTCTATATTGTGTCTAAAATGTATCTCTCATAAATAATTGCTAACAATTAAACATAATAATAAATAATGCCCTTTGACTGTTTTACTAGGGGTGTGCAATTCGGGATTTCGGGTGATTCGGCTCGGACCCGAACCGAATCACCCCTGTTCTGTTTTGTGCCCGAATCTGGGTCACCTGAATCACCCTTGATTCGGTTCGGATTTGGATTTAATCCGAATCCGAATCCGAATCGATTCGGGGGGGTAAAAAGGGGCCCAGGGGCAAAATTTTGGGGTGGGGTGGTAGTGCCCAATGGGTAGAGTCTACCACCCCAATTTCGGGGGGATTGGGCAAAATCCTGATTTTTGGTGAATTTTTAAAGTTTTAGTGACTTTGGGGCAGTTCGGGGGCATAGCATGGGATCTGGGCAAAAGGAGTGGGGTGGGGTGGTAGTGCCTAATGGATGCAGGCTACCACCCCAATTTCAGGGGGATTGGGCCAAGGGCTGATTTTTGGTAAATTTCTGAAAATTTCATGTCTTTGGGGCAGATTGGGGCAGATTGGGGCAGAAAGTGGGGCCTGGGGCAGAATAGTGGGGTGGGGTGGTAGTGCCTAATGGGTGGAGGCTACCACCCCAATTTCAGGGGGTTTGGACAAAGGGCTGATTTTTTGAGAATTTTTGAAGTTTTAGTGACTTTGGGGCAGTTTGGGGGCAGAAAGTGGATCTGCCCCAAAATAGTGGGGTGGGGTGGTAGTGCCTCATGGGTGGAGTTTTTTCTGAGGTGTGAATTCTCATTCTATCATAGCAAATGAGATATTTTTCAATTAAACAACTCTCATGACCCCACTTTCACTTTTTCACACTTTCCTTTACTATGAATAATATGAGGAAGTAATCAATTTAGCACACTTCACCTTATGAAGACAAACCTCATACAAATAAATTCACCATAATTCACCCCTCTGCCCAATCACTCTGAAATTGGGGATGGGTGGTAGCCTCCAGCCATTAGGCACTATCTACCAGCCCACCCCACTCCTTTGGGGCAGATCCACTTTCTGCCCCCAATCTGCCCCAAAGACACCCAAACTTCAAAAATTCTCAAAAAATCAGCCCTCTGCCCAATCCCCCTGAAATGGGGGTGGTAGCCTCCACCCATGAGGCACTACCACCCCACCCCACTATTTTGGGGCAGATCCACTTTCTGCCCCCAAACTGCCCCAAAGTCACTAAAACTTCAAAAATTCTCAAAAAATCAGCCCTTTGTCCAAAACCCCTGAAATTGGGGTGGTAGCCTCCACCCATTAGGCACTACCACCCCACCCCACTATTCTGCCCCAGGCCCCACTTTCTGCCCCAATCTGCCCCAATCTGCCCCAAAGACATGAAATTTTCAGAAATTTACCAAAAATCAGCCCTTGGCCCAATCCCCCTGAAATTGGGGTGGTAGCCTGCACCCATTAGGCACTACCACCCCACCCCACTCCTTTTGCCCAGATCCCATGCTATGCCCCCGAACTGCCCCAAAGTCACTAAAACTTTAAAAATTCACCAAAAATCAACCGTGAACCGAATCACCCGAATTTTTCGTGCCCGAAATTCGGGTGATTCGGCTCGTGCCCGAAAAATATCGGGGGATATCGGGGGTGATTCGGTTCGGCCCCGAATCACCCGAAATTGTTCGTTTCGGGCACAGATCGTTCTGTGCCCGAAATTTTTTGCACATCCCTATGTTTTACCTGGTGAAAACTGATAATAAAACTAATTGTGCGTAGGTGGTGTTTAGGATGTAACCTGTGTTAGACTGTCAAAGTGAAAATATACAGTAATTGGTTAAGGCTGAACTTAGGTTAATTAAAGACCAATAATATTAAGACTAGGTCAGATGTACATGTTAGAAGGGAGAGATTCTCCCTGACGTTCGTCTCTTGGTTAGGTAATTTCACCAGGCACCAGTGTCACAATTTCAAAGAACTTTATTACATTTGCTAGCAAACAGCTTCTTCTTTGTGTGGCTGCCCCCCCCCCCATTTTCTGGCAATTCATCATCTTATATACAGTCACAAACACATTCCACACCTGCGCATTGCATACAAGCCAAAGCACTTCTTTTAACCCTAAAGTTTTCGATCTTGTTCCCATGTGTGATATTCCTCACCCATACTTCTGAAGAGATCTGGATCCCGGCTCCTCCCCCCCACCACACAGAGACATTCCTCAAGCAATGCGAGATATCCTCAAGGCAAAAGTGGGGGAGGATGTACCAGGCACAAAAGCGTCATCTATCTTAGCTAGCAGAATGCTCGCTGCTCAAGCAAGTTGAAAGTATCTTCCAACATACAATATCAAGTTTGGGATTGACCAGACATCACATGATTTGTATTGTTTGCAAATACTGGTGATGTCACATGGAGAGGAGCTATCAAAGTATGGGAAGGCAAGGGTTAGAGGTAATCTGCACAAGAAGAAAATGTGAATGGGTGACTCTCATGTTTCTTTCAGATTCCACCTCTCTCACTTCTTTATCAGGGCATTACACCCCACTTTGCATGGAAGATGTATATCCATCTGCAGACATTATATTCAGAGGTTTTTCTTTCTTTCTTTTCAGTTTTCTGTGGTGTAATCAGCCTGTTATCTGTGTTGCACCTCCAATGTTTCTTAGGACTTCATAAGTGTTACTGTTTCTAATGAAGTCAAGAGCGGCAGGGTGATTAATGCTGTCTGGTCTATTAGGTTAGAGTTTTGCGCCTCTCTGAAATCAACTCCTATGCAGATGGTTTGGGTTTTTTTGCAAAACAAGATGAGAGACTTGCTTGCGCAAAGGGCTGATGTCACCTTCAAATTTATTACTAAGTTGTTCTCAACTTTATTATGCCTTTATAATTAAAGCAAGTAATGGTAGATGCATCAGAAGTACAAAAGAGAGCTTTCTGTCTTAGTTAATTGACAGTTTGTTGGCTGTTTTTATGGCAAAATAATTTCTATCCTAGCCGTTCTTTTTAACAGCTGTTTCTTCATTTTGTGCATGTAAGCCTAAAAAACACTATAAGATTTTGCAATTTAAAGAGTAATGAAAGTTTTGTAGCCAATGTGGAGTGTATTTGAAGACAATTCCTCCCTCTTCCCCAAGCTGGTTAATTTCAGAGGAAGGGCATTGTAATATGGTATTTCATATATGTATTACAATTATTAGGGGGGGAAGAGAGTAATCACCATAACTTATGTAACATTTTTTGCATGTATTCCTGGAAAGAATATAGTAGTAAACTGTATAACTCTGACCTATTCAGCATTTTACAATTTGGTATGCTAGCCATTTTCAATTTCCCTTTTTTATAGCTTCAGTAGTCTATGAGGGAGATGTAAAATGGCCTGTTCACATAACAGAATAATGGAAAGGTAAAATATATATAGACAGAGGAACATGATGACCATATTGTGAGAAAAGTGATTGCTTTGAACTTTCCTTTTTGAATAATAACTTTGTAAATAACAATGCAGCATTTTACACTGTGGCACATGCATCTGCCTGTTTGATATCTGGACGAGTAAACCAGATTTCAATGGAAAGAGAAAACAGAACAAAATTTCTGATTGGGTAAAGGCTGTAGAACAAGCATTATTGAGCCTACTTGTGATCTCTTCACCAGTGGTCATAAATACAGTAACCTTGAATTAACTGGAAATGTAAAGACTGTAAGGGTGAACGGTAATGTAAACCTGATATATTCTCAGATTCTGGCCCTGATCCAGAATTGTTCCATTCATACACAGGACAAAACATCTGTGTGCAGCCTGCCTGCTGCTGTGTTGGGCAACCTACTGATAACTGGTGCTGTCATCAGTGGGGAGGGAGAGGAGCCCCTAGATTCAGTCCACTCCCCATACATCAATGGCTCAGTTCAGATTTAGTTGGACTGAAGAACTTGTTGCCACACTGGAGGAGTGATTGGACATAGGCGTCTGCACTAGGTTCATGATGGCTCAGGAGTTCGTAAGTGTGAACGGCCAAACTGCACAGTCTCCCCCTCCCCACACCTTATTTCACCATCACAGGCATAGGTCATAATCCCAAGCAGGCATTTGAATTGGATCACTGTCAGCACTGGCACTGCCTAGAATCTGTGGGCTGTTTGAATGATGGACCAGATGTCCCATATTGGGAATTATCCCTTTGTACCCAGGGTTCCTTATCCAGCAGGGGATGTGCATGTTGTAGTAGCCCACATCTGCATAGATTTGTTCATATTCAACTGGTGCATTAGTGTGGAAATACATTTTATTATCCATGTTTTATGTACATCCAATGTGCTACAATCTTCCAGGGCAGTCAGTCAGCCAGGCTCTCTTTAACAAACTTTGAAAGCTATTTTTTTCAGTGATTCCTTCCATGTCATCCTCCACAGAAACAACCTTTCTTTTCCTACTCTTCTGCATACAAATCCACCTGTGATGTCTCTTCCACATGGCAAAGGCTGTTCTGAGGACAGAAAATGACTTCACATGAACCCTTTTCCCATGGCAAGCATTGTCGTGAGATAATAAACATAAACCTGATCTCATTACAGTCTTACTGCTCTGACCTCGCTTCCCTTCTTTTGGATTGTTCTGCTGCCATGCTGATGTTGTTTAATCCACAGTAGTGATAAAAGTAACTTATCAAAGATCTCATTACAAAGAGTTGGTTGTTAAATATGCAGTGACAGGACAGAACTTGGAGAGGCAACCAGATGGATCTCTTTGCATAGGCCAAGATGCTAGAGTTCTCAGATGGAAACAAAACTTTTCTTTTATCTCTGGGAAAAAGCCAGCAAGAGAAAATAAACATCTCTTTCCTCCCACCTCAGAAAAGATGTGTTGAAGGATCTTTAGCACACCTAATACCAGGGGACTGTGATGAATGGTGGCATTCTTGCATGTGTTGCTAGTGACGTTTGTTTCATCTTGCCTTGGCGTTCTCTCAGTGTTCAGTACTAAGGGCAAGTTGTGTAAGGAGATATATTTTCCTGCCCTGTTTGCTTTGATTTAAAGGCTGTAATTATCTTTCCCTTTCTACAGAAGATACTGCTAACTTTAAAATGGCATTATTTGTCCACATGACTTTCTCATTACAAATACAGGGTGGTTGGAAATAATGGCAATAATATTGCGAGCAGACTCCGGGTGTCTTTAAAATAGCGTTTTCATGACTGCTCATTCCAACATCCCTTATAGTGAGGTGCATATACAGCCAACCCAAACTATTTATTTATTTTTAGCCCACATACTCCTGTGCCAAACTTATTTGTTGCAGCTTTTTCATGTGTGGAGTGCTGCTTCACTCCACTGACTTGTGCTTGTGAGGGCTGGAAAATGTGGAGCATGGTGATGTCATGTCATCTGTTTTTATCTTAGTAGATGTTCCTAAAGGAGGAGGAGGAGGCATGAGGCTGCTGCTTTCAGTGGCAGTCCCACAAGTTTTGGCCCAATTTCTGTGGCAAACACATATAGACTGAAACTCTTTGTGTTAGAAAAGCTAGCCTCAAGGATTCTAGAAATGCAGTGCAAGTTTGGTTGCTCATAATTCAATGATGCTGAGGTTGTGTCATACCCAGGTACGGCAGTGTTATTCGGGATAGGGCTGGTCATGAGAACTGCCAGATTGCTCCTGATCCCGGTGCTGCTCCACACAGATCGCTCCTGAATCCCGGCCCTGGGTTCTAAACTTGAGCTAAAAGTGAGATAGGATTATGAGTGTGTGCCTCCTATCCCACTCCTGTCTCGTGTGGGTGAGCAGGCTGCTTGCCGCCATACTTGCCATAGAGCTGGGGGGAAGAAGCGACCCAGCAGCAGGACTTCCCCCAATGCACCAGACTGCTCGTGCAGTGCATTGTGGGATATCTGGCAGCCAGTGCTCCCCCTGCCTCTTGCTCACCACCCAGCTTATCACCCTGCTGATTGTTTGTGTGCGCGGTACAGCAAAGCCCAGAGGAGGCTCCAATCGTACGAGGAGAGGCAGGTACGATCCCATTCCCCCCCCTGCCCAGCCCCTTCCGATTGTGTGAAAGGGCTCAATATTTTAGTATTTTAGTACTGAGTTGCTGAATATTATTGTGTTATTAGTCTTCCCTGTCTCTTTTTAACATCCTTTTTTAGACACATATCTTTTGTTCCCCTTCCATTTTGTGTATGTGTACTGCCTAACTGCTTCCTCTTCACCTTTAGGCACACAAGTGCCATCATGAATCTTCTGGGAAGGTAGCAAATGCATTTCCTTTGTGAACTGCTATATCCAAATGTCTAACATCTAGATAACTGAGGTTGCAATTCTATGCACTTACATGGGGATAAGCCCCCCAAAGAAATATTCATTCATTCATTCATTCATTCAATTTATATACCGCCCTTCCAAAAATGGCTCAGGATAGTTTACAGCACCTGCTGGGCCACTGTGTGAACAGGATGCTGGACTAGATGGGCCTTGGGCCTGATCCAGCAGGGCTGTTCTTATGTTCTTATGTGCTTACATCAAAATTAAAACAATTAAAATCAATTAACAATTTAAATCAAAACTATAAAAACAGCATAAAACCAATTAGCAGTTCAACCATTTAAACAGTTAGACGCCCTGGAGAACTAGGCCAAACATTTACAACAGTTTAAAAACCCTGGAAGGCCAAACCGAACTGATAGGTTTAAAGGGCTCTCCTGAAGGCCAATAATGAGCTTGGATTACGGATTTCTGCTGGGAGCCCATTCCACAGCCCAAGAGCAGCTACCGAGAAGGTCCGCCTTTGAGTCACCATTGGACAAACTGGTGGTAACTGGAGACGGACCTCCTCAGATTACCTTAATGTGCAGTGGAGATCATGCAGAAGAAGGTGCTCTCTAAGATAACTCGGACCTAAGCCATTCAGGGCTTTAAAGGTAAAAACCAGCACTTTGTATTTTGTACAGAAACATAGCAGCAGCCAGTGTAACTGTTTCAAAACAGCCCCAGAGACCAATCTGGCTGCCGCATTTTAAAACTAACTGAAGTTTCCATACTATGTACAAAGGCAGCCCCAGATAGAGTGCATTGCAAAAGTTAAGCCTGGAGGTTACCAGCTGATGCACCACTGTTTTGTGGTCATCCTCTTCAAGGAATGGGTGCAGCTGTTGAATCAGCCGAAGCTGATAGAAAGCACTCCTGGCCATGGCCTCCAGCTGAGATACCAGGGTGAAGCCTGGGTCCAGGAGTACTCCCAAGCTGCGCACTTGTTCCTTCCAGGGGAGTGTAACCCCATCCAGCACAGGAAGATCTAACTCATCCCTCAAACTCTGATCCCCTACAAGGAGCCTGCTTTAATTCAGCTTCAATTTGTTATCCCTCATTCAGCCCATTACTGCCTATAGACATGCATTTAGAGCAGGGGTGAGGAACCTTGGCCCTCCAGCTGTTTTTGAACTACAACTTTCATCATCCCCAGCCATAATTGTGGCTGGGGATGATGGGAGTTGTAGTTCAAAAACAGCTGGAGGGCCAAGGTTCCCCACCCCTGATTTAGAGAATGAGTGCCATTTCCTGATGATGAAGATAAACCGCCCAGAGACGTAAACTTACATCTCTGGGTGGTTTATCTTCATCATCAGGAAATTTACAAAACCATCCAGAGACGTAAGTTTTGGGCGGTATTAATATGTTTAAATAAATAAATAATAAGATGAAAAGGGAAAGTAGATTTGGGTGTCATCAGCATACTGATAACACCCAGCACCAAACCTCCTAATGACCTCACCCAGCGGTTTCATGTAGATATTTAAAAGCATTGGTGACAGAATGGAGCCTTGAGGGACTCCATATAGCAGCTCTTGTTTTAAGGAGCAGCTGTCACCAAGCTTCACCATCTGTAATCTATGCGAGAGATAGGAGTGGAACCACTGCAAGGCGGTGCCCCTTATCCCCAGCTCCCCCAGGTGATCCAGAAGGATACCATGGTCGATGGTACTGAACGCTGCCTAGAGATCCAAAAGAACCAGCAGAGTCACACTCCCTCTGTCGATTCCCCGGTAAAGGTCATCCATCAGGCCAACCAAGGCTGTCTCAAACCCAATAGCCAGCTCTAAAGCCAGTTTGAAATAGATAATCAGTTTCCTCCAAAACTGCCTGGAGCTGGTCAGCCACCACCCTCTCAATCACCTTGCCCAACCAAGAGAGATTAGAGATTGGCCTGTATTTATCCATTGCTAAGGGGTCCAGGGAAGGCTTCTTAAGAAGCAGTCTAACCATTGACTCCTTCAAATTTTGTCCACAAAGAACCCATTAAATAGCTAGAAGATCAATATTTAGCCAGAAGATCAATATTATTTCCTTTTCCTTATTACTCTCATGGAACACAGGTTTGAAGAAGGGAGGTGTGTGTGTGTGTGTGTGTGTGTGTGTGTGTATGTGTGTCTTTCATCCTGGATCCTCAAAGATTGTATTTGGCTTGGAAATGAATATTTAACAACAAAAAAACCTTGTCATAGAGGCAAATATTTCTACCCTGCCCCATCACATAACATACTGAATTATATCAGTGTACAAAATAAATGGGTTTGCTTATATATTGTTATGGGTTTGCTTTGAAGCATGCCTGAGATTTGACAAAAGCATGGTGATATTCCTTAATGGTCAGCTGATGTTTCTAAAATGGGAATTAATTGTTAGGAGCTGGTCTCTATGTACAAGATATCTCTGGAAGATTTGGAATGGGGAAGAAAGCCATCAGAGTTTGATAAGGTGTGAACTCACCCATCAAGCTATGGGGGGTGGGAGTGTGAGTTATGTGTATGTTTGTGTGCATAAACCAAGGAACAAAAGAAGGAGGTTTGGATGAGGGAGACAGAGAAATGACAGCCGAAGTCACCTTAGGCAGCAAGTCTTGCATTGGGGGATGTGATAGGAGGTAGCAGATCTGTTGCCTGGTAGAAGCGTGCATGTTGCTTGCCTCCATGCTTTACTAGTATATTTGTAAATAAAGCAAATATTGCTGAAACACCATTACCCCCCCCCTTTTCTTCCAAAGGAAGTCAAACCCAGCAGTGCTGCCCCTGAAAATTTCCACTGCTCAGGGAAGTGAGGAGTGGGCCATAATATGAATATTACAGAGATAATGTTATTTGTAAACCTAAAGATTTATTGTTCACAGTTTTTTTTAAGATGTCCATTTCTTTTTTAGAAGAAAAAGAAATGGTTAAGTGAGAACGGAAATGTGATGTAAAAAATACATCACAATGAGAGAGCATCTGAGCGCACTCATCTTTACCACATTTGTCTCTTTTGTGGATTACTAATATTGTAGAAACTGCTGGCTTGAATTCTCTTCCTAATCATGAACAATACACTTCGAATTCTTTTGTGCCACATGAGGCAGATAATAAAGCGAACTGATCTCAATAAAGGGACCTATTGAGGATAGGATAGGAAAACTTTTCTAATGTATACAGCCTAGAAGAAAGATGCAAGTCTGAATTCCTGCTGTGTTTTTTGCTCATGTACCCCCCTCCCAGGCTTACCTCCTCCTAGGTGATCTACAGGAAGAACTGAAAGACGGAACCATGCTACATAAAGAGATAGATCATCCACTGCTTTGACTGTAGCTGTTCTCAACAATACAGGCTGCTGTCCCAAAAGAAAATGAATAGAGATTTTCTCTTAACAAGTGGGCATTAAGTCTATATATGTTTTTGTAAGGAACAATAATTGGGGGGGGGCATTATACGTTTTAGACACTTCCGATGTTTAATTGCCTCCCAACATTAACTGAAACAAGTAACAATGTAGAATCAAGTAACTGCTGGAGAGAGGGCATGCCCTCACCTCTTGCCTGTGGGCTTCTCAGAGGCATCTGGTGGGCCACTGTGTGAAACAGGATGCTGGACTAGAATAAGCCTGGGGTCTGATCCAACAGGGCTGTTCTTATCTTCTAAGAAATACTTAGTATTTTTAATATACTGGATTTCACAAAGTACATCTTCCGTCGTATTGCAGTAAAATTTGCAGCAACAATATGTAAGTATTGTAATATGTTGAGAGGAGAGCTGGTCTTGTGGTAGCAAGCATGACTTGTCCCCTTAGCTAAGCAGGGTGTACCCTGGTTGCATATGAATGGGAGACTAGAAGTGTGATCACTGTAAGATATTCCCCTCAGGGGGTGGAGCCGCTCTGAGAAGAGCAGAAGGTTCCAAGTTCCCTCTCTGGCATCTCCAAGATAGGGCTGAAAGAGATTCCTGCCTGCAACCTTGGAGAAGCCGTTGCCAGTCTGTGAAGACCATACTGAGCTAGATAGAACAATGGTCTGACTCAGTATATGGCAGCTTCCTATGTTTCTATGTTCCTAAGTACCCAGGGGTTGTTCGAGACATTTTGCTGCCTGAAGCAAAATAAATAAATCTTTATTTTTATTTCTCTATGTAAACTGCTTTGGTTCAATAAATAATTCAATAATTCAATCAATCAATCAATCAATCAATCAATCAATAGCAGTGGTTGCTCACTTGGTGGTTATGCCACCAAGCCCAGCAGTGATGGCAGAGGTGGTCCAAGTGAGGGACTGGATGGGCTCAAACTGTTATCAGCTCCTAACCACACCCACCCTGATCCCCTAACCAATCAAATCATTCCAATCTTGAGCGTCAGTTTGGACTGGGTGCTGAAAAATTGTCATACCTTAGACAAGCTCAGGCAGGCAACAACATTCTCAGCTTTATTTGAGGTGTAATGACAAAACCAAATGAATGTATACATACAAGTCTAATCTATGTCCTGATAAGATAAAATGAATTATGTGCAAAACCTAAAGAAACAACTCCTTCTCCTTCTCCTCCTTCTCCTTCACTGCTGAACTCCTTTTATGCCAGCAGCAATCTGGAAATTGGTGAACTTCTATGGTAGAGTAGCCAACCACAGTTCTAAGTATCCACGAGTGGGAAATTGTGACCGGTCTTGCCAACCATGACCCACGTATCCACAGTTGGCAAGGCATTTCAGTAATTTTGGGGGCATTTTACTAACTTTTGTGGCATTTCAGTGATTTTGGGGGGTTCAGAGTTTCAATCTGTTTATTCCTTTTCGTGACCCTTGCTGACTCCTGATGACTTTTGGTGATTTAAAGTGTATTTGAGTGATTTGGGGGCTTAATCCCCCCCCCCTGCCGAGGGTTCAGTCTGCTCATTCCTCTAGGTGACTCTTGGTGATATTCAGGGAATCCTTTGGTGATTTTTAGCAATTTTTGAGCATTCTTCCCTTTATTTTGAGGTGTTTCTGCAATTGCAGTTCCCCTAAACCACTGTTTCCTATTCATTCCTGTGTTTCACCAGCCACAAATTTGCCAACCACAGGGTTTAATCACAGGGCAGGTAATAGTGCTCTCATTGGCTGCTGTAGTATTCAGTGGATTCATTAAATGTATCCTAAAAGGCAGGTAGCTTTTCCCAATGGCCAGCTAACAGATTGCACAGTCTATTTCTACAGTACTCTTTTCTCCTTAATGAAGATTATGTTTTATACTAATATTTCATGTATCCTTTGGAGGGTTTAGGATTTGTGATAGCGAAGAATCCCTTATTTTGGAAGGTGGGGGGAGGACTTGCACACTCATATTTGCTAATAGTATTGACACCTACCCATGCCAACTTTTCTTGCTTTGAAAGCAACTATTCCTCAGATTTGAGAAATGGTTTATTCTCTTTATATTAAGCAGGAGTGGGGAAAGTAACTGCCCTTGTTCAAGCATCCCTCCAGTGATTGCTGGTGGTGGTTCTAACTTGTGATATTTTAGACTCTGCCCTTTGGGGACAGGAAAGCTTCTTCTTCTTCTTCTTCTTCTTCTTCTTCTTCTTCTTCTTCTTCTTCTTCTTCTTCTTCTTCTTCTTCTTTTCTTCTTCTTCTTCTTCTTCTTCTTCTTCTTCTTCTTCTTCTTCTTCTTCTTCTTCTTCTTCTTCTTCTTCTTCTTCAAATGCTTTTATTAGTATTATAAGTAGAAACAGGTTGTCTTCTCTTTTTTCTCCTATGTAAACTGCTTCGAGATAGGGGTTTGTTTTGTTTTTGTTCTTGTTGAACAATGGTATATAATTAGTAGTAGACAACCACAGGGCTCTGTGGTCACCAGGAGTCAACACTGACTTGACAGCACATAATGTAAAGTAGACGACTCTAATAGTAGTAATAGATGTCTAACTCTTGCTAGAATTATATTTTTCTGCATTTGAATACTCCTGATGTGAAGCTTGGCAAACACCAGTGGAAGTACAATCACATTTCAAGAGAAGGTAATTTGTCCCCGTTGGAACGAGGGATTTTGGACTTTGGTCTTTGACAGTAGACCAACTATTGCTGTACCATGTTTTATTGACTGATTGATTTGATTTGATTTGATTTGTATACCGCCCTTCCAAAATGGCTCAGGGCGGTTTACAGCATGATAAAAACAATTAAAACAAATTAACAATTAAAATCAAACTATTAAAACACAATAAAACCAATTAAGCAGCTAAAAACCCTGGAAATCAGGGCAACAATGTAAAACAATGTAAAACAGTTAATCATTTAAAACCCTGGAAGGCCAGGCCAAACAGATAGGTTTTAAGGGCTCTCCTGAAGGACAGCAATGATCTCAAATTACTAATTTCTGCTGGGAGTGAATCCCACAGCCCAGGAGCAGCTACAGAGAAGGCCTGCCTCTGCGTCACCACCAGATGAACCGGGGGCAACTAGAGATGGACTGCCTCTAGTTTTGTCTTCCTAGCGTGTGTGGAAGATATTAAATTGCAGTTATTTGTGCTATATATTTAAGAAAGAAGCAGGCATTTATATGTATGTTATGATTAGTGGTGGCCGGTGAGGGTGGCGCTGGGTGGGTGGCGAGAGGTATCTTTAAAAAGTGATAACTGCCAGCACCTGAAAGCCACCGCAAGCTGTGGTGCCCCATTCAGCATCCCACAAGGTGCTGCAGCAGCTCTGGCACTCACCTGGCCTCTGTGCAAATTCGGAAGCCATTTGCATGGTCAGCACCACCATGCTGACCACGGAAATGGCCTCTGTGCATGCACAGAGGTCCAGGTGAATGCCAGAGCTGCAGCAGCTACTGTGTGAGATGGTGCACCTGCCACTTGCCACAGCTTGCAGGTACCGGCGGTACTGCCTGTTATCACTTTTTAAAGATACCTCTCACCACCAACCCAGTGCCGCCCTAACGGCCACCACTGACTATACCAAATGCTGCTTGTAGTGACACACTCTAAGGGCTTTTATGTCTGTATTCTGAATTATTCTGGTCAGAACAATCTGAATGTTTTCTGTTTATATGGTGTTTATATTGTCCCCCTATGATTGTTTTACTCCTGTACTAGTGAAGTTTTGCACTAAAAGAAATGTTAGCTCTGGAAGTAGAAAAAGTCATTTGGGAGTTTAACAGATAGATGAATGAATAAATAAAAGAATTGTGCCTAGAGGAAAGGTGGCAGGAAATTACTTGTGAAGAATGAAGTACATTTGAGTATTTTTGAACAAAAAATAAATAAAAAGATTTCATAGTGCCAAGCTTGTGTTTAAAGATGCTCAAAGGCTGAAATAGAAAGTTCTTGTGAAATATATGAGGTATTTAGAGTCATTCAGTGGCTAGTAAAAATTCTCCTAATGAAACAATGTATTAATTGGTTGGAGCTGCTCAAAGCATATAAAATATGTAAGTGTTTAGAGATACTCAGTGGCTCGATAACCTACTTTTAATAAAGTATATTCAGTGTTTAGAGTTGAGCAGTAAATGGGAACCAGCAAGCCTTTCTTGGCAGTAGAAACTTTGCAGGCTAATAAAACCTGGAACTGCTCAGTGGCTATAGCAGTGCTTTTCAGGCTAGCCTAAAATTAGGGGAAACTAAATAAAGCAGTAACTGTTGGCACACAGGGTACTTCTCTACAATTAATGACTAGCTGGAAGGAGCTAAGGGCCCTAGGTTGCACCTCAGTCCATTAACCCCAGATGATCATTAATCCCCAGGAATTGCCATGCACCAAGAACATTACTGCTATTGCATTAAGCAAAAGGGAACGGCACTCATATATTGTGTTATATTTTTAAGAGGAACCCAGAATTAGGTCTTTTCACAGACTCTCTGAGCTGTACAATAATGGTGAAAATTCCCAACCATCTCCTCAACTCCAGGAAAAGATCTTCCAATCTAAGGAGTAGCTCTGGTGGAAGACAGGAGAGGTGGCCTGGAAGGACTGCATGTGGGTAGAGAAAAGTGGGCTTTACAATCCAGGGCACACAGTCAGACCAGGTGGGAGCTAACTTTTTCCCTGCCAGGGAAAGGGCAGGGTAGAGCACCAATATAACAGAGGGACTGGAGATGGGAGGAGAAGTGGAGAGTGGGGAAAGAGTTATTTGTATTTTTTCAGAGCTATGAAACTTTGATCCTTTCCTAAGAATGATCATGATTGTAAGCCACTAATAGAGAGTTTGACAAAGTGGCTGAGACTGCAAATATGCCTTAAGTGGCACAATACTACCGTGTCTCTGTCGCTTTAGGATGGTTTCTTCACTCACACCTATTTTAGAAGAGATAACTGTGCACAGTTGCAGCTTAAGATGTATAAAAGTACAATGTTGGCAGAGAAGTAGAGGGCTACAGAAATAAAACTTGTGTAGCATGTATTCTCTTGGAAGTAGTTGAGTATGTCATCCTTGGAAGCAGTTGAGTATGTTAACCCTTCTAACTTGACTTCTTTTGCACATCTCAAGATGTGCTGCTTATCTGTATCTTCTGTAAGGAACACAAGAAACATCTCTTTGTGCCTTCAGTATACTCAGAGCATTGCTTTTTCTCTTCCGCTGCTGCCATTCCTATACAATTACAAGGTACAATATAGACCTCACAGAGAACTTTGCTGAAACCTTCAGATCTCTGCGGGAAGGAAACTGGTGTCTAGAGAATCCCATAACCCCAATCATTGACCTTTGGACTACTAAAGATGTAAAGCTGGTTATATTTCTCCTAAACTATACACAGGGCCACAGCGTTACAAGCTGTTAAATTAACCACCGATGAACCCATTTTAATACTTTTGCAAGCTTTGTCTCTGTTTGAAAGCTCAGCATACCGATAACATTGCAAAAGAGAATTAATACTGCATTTTAGCCTTATAGCTACTAATGATAGAAATCAGTTCATTCTAATCTGCAAATTTTAATCTGATGATAGGGACCAATTGATTTCAAAGGAGCCATTGGGTTTGAGGTTGAGAGACTCTAGTAAAAAAATAAATAATGAAAGGACTACTAAGGAGGAGCTACACAAATTCTGGAACTAAAAAACCCTGAGACTAACTCTTGAAGTGTTGTTTGTGGTGTGAAATAAGGCTGAAAAGCAGCTGTGTTCAAATACCTGCAGAGCATTTCTATTCATAAGTCTCTCCTTATTAACCTTGTACTCTGTGCTGACTCAAAACTAGCTGGGAAGCTGTATTTTCCCTGCTGTGGCAGAGGAAACATATTAGTCAGCTTAGAATGCATCAGACACAAGCTTTTCATGCTGAAGTTACACAGGGAACTCTTTTTACAAACAAGGCAGGAAACATACTTCAATCAGGTACTTTGGATAATAGATTTTGTGTTTGATTATACAGCGTAATTAATGAGCTTTGAGTAGGAAGTGCTCATCAACACAAATGTTGCACAGTCCATTTGTCAGATAGTTGTTATGAATCGATAGCAAAGCTGCTGTCTACTCAGGATTTGCAGTGTACAGAGCAGGCCTGCACAGCTTGTGATCCACAAAGCCAAAGACAGCCTACCCAGCACTTGATCAATCTTCTGGTTTTGCTATTTGCCTAAGGCTGCAAAAATGGGGGCAAGTTGTCAAGCTCCTGGTAGGCTGGAAGGGACAACGGTATATGATTGGTGGGCCGCCCTTGGCTTTATAGTCTATAAGTTGTGCAGTCTTGTACAGAATTTTCAGACTATCAAGACGACTCTCAGACTGGATATATTTACAACAGAATGCCCTATTACAGTCATAGGACCCTCAAATCAGCATCCATATTCGTTTTAAAATATGTTGTCGACTCTCTCAAGATCAAAGCTTGAGTTGAGTAACTTAACCAGATTGAGGTCTCTGTGTTTAGGGCCCAGTGTGTAGAGGAGGGCATTCAAACATTTGACTCCATACCTAAGGTCTGAAATGGTATCTTTCAGCTATAGATATATCACATGTGAGCCTTTTACTAGGCTGTTCTAGCTCTGACCTGAAAGAAAAAGAAAATGAGAACAAAAGGATAAATGCTTCTGTTATATAAGCACTGTACTACTATGTATATATTAGTGCGTATAAACTGAATTTTAAGTCAGTTGGTTGCTGTGACAGTTGTCATTTCACTCTTTTATCCCTTTTGTGCCTGTCATGGCCATTGTTCCCTGTCAATCAAAGAGCACACTGTGAACATGATGGTGTCACAGCACCAGGTAGCCAATCATATCTGGCTAGGTGCTAGGCCTTCATTCTGAAGTGGAGGAGAGGGGGAAACACATCCTCGTTGCCCAGGTGACCGATTCAATACTCCCTGCCTTGTTGTGCTGCCACAGCATTATCTTTTCCTCGAATAGTTAACAAGCTGGGGCAAAATATGTATGGGGGTGTGCATCTGTATGTGCATTTAAATGTAAATCCCCTTACACATTTGTTAATATGTGGCTAAAATCCCCGCTTGACCCTTGTTCAACTGTTGCTACCCTAAGAGAAATATTAAGCCTGAGAGGACATGTCCTGTGAAACTATGCCCAAACCAGCATCAGGCTTTGGGGCCTGATGTTATGAGTCTCCAATGTTATGTTATGTTATGATGTTATGATAATACATGTTATGTGTCTCCAGGACCAGACTCATTTAGTTTGCCTATGTGTTATTTTTGCCTCTGAAACAAGGAAAGATATTGCTTATGCAGGAGGCACCTAGGTACAACTGGTCTTGAAAAGACTATAGGAATATTCTGAAACTTTTGCTTAATGCTATATGTAGCGGCTTTACATCACCTGCTGAAGCAGAATAGTGCAAATTATTATCTTTATTGTTATTATATTATTACTTCATAAACAGTTTTGGTTAGTGACAAAAATATACAAGGCTAAGAGATTAGGCACCTGGAATCAGTTTCCTGGGACATCTCAGCAGTGGGGCATCTCTGTGAGAATTTCCTTCTTCAATTCACCAACCCTTCCTTTGTCTTCTTCCTCAATCTTTCAAATTTATTTTCCTCTTCTCTATCTTTGTACTTCATCACCACCACCACGTTCTCCTCCTCATAGGAAGCTGCCTTCTACCAAGTCAGAACAATACCGTATCAGATTTCAGTATTGTCTACTCAGACTGGCAGCAGCTTCTCTCAAGGTTGCAGGCAGGAGCCTCTCTCAGCCCTATCTTGGAGATGCCAGGGAGAGAATTTAGAATCTTCTGCATGCAAGCATGCATATGCTCTTTCAAAAGTGGCCTCATCCCCTAAGGGGAGTATCTTATAGTGCTCACATGTAGTATCTCATTCAAATGCAAATCAGGGCAGTCCCTGCTTAGCATTTGGGACAATTCATGCTTGCTACCACAAGACCAGGTCTCCTCCTCCTCTTCCTCCTCCTCTTCCAGGCTTAATGCCTTCCTTTTCCCCCCAGACGTATCTTTGCTTCTGTTTAACTTGCTTCTTTCTTAATTAGAATATTTTCTTTTCGTAGGCACCAATAACTAATAGTGCTTTCTAGGTAAGTGGTAGAGAGAGACATGTGAGGAGTAAAATGCACAGAAATAGGGTAGAGCTTGTAGAAATATTAGCCTTGTGTGTGTTTGGAAAATTTAGGTTTGGATTTGGATTCGACCTGATCCGATTGACAATTTCAGATTTTGATTCTATGGGCTCTAGCGATGTTGGATATTGGATGAAATTCAGAATATAAATATGAATATGAATTCCAAGTTAAATTTGGCAATCCCAAGTGCCAAATTTCATAAATGTATGCCCATTTATTCCAGGAAAAAAATGGGGAAGGAAGGGTCGTCCTGTTACCCCTTTTCATGAAGGTAAAGGGCAGATTCCTCCACATGCTGGTGGAATGATAGTCCAAGGAGGGTCTTCAGTTTCAGAAGTTTTTGTAAAGTTCCGGCTTGAAAAAGCCAGATTTCACCATTTTTAGCCTTTACACAAAAATTCACCAAAATCACCAAAAATAAGGGAAATGACCAATTCTCTTTGAATTGATAACAGGGGGCCCTGATGTCCTTCCCCACATGTTTGGTGAGTTTCAAAGCTCTAGGACCAACTGGCGAGTTTTGGTAATATTTTTGATTTCCCCATTCACCTTTATGGGGGAAAATTGCACCATTTTGTGAATTCTGAAATGCTGAAGTATTTCCAAAATTAATTTTGATATTTCAGAATTAATTCCAACTTTACTGATCTGATTTTGTGGGGTGGGGATCAGATTTGGATTTACCGATTTTTACTGATTTTGTGCAATTTCAGATAAAATCTGCATTTTTTAATCTGAATTTGCACAAGCCTAAGAAATATTTAACCATTTATTTCAGAATCACTGATTGATTGATTGATTGATTGTTCAAGTTATATACCACTTTTCATTAAAATAATGTCAAAGCAGATTATGATATAATTAAAAGAATTAAATACAAAGTTACAGATGATCTCAAAAATTAAAACAATACATAATTAAAATACAAAAGTACAGGTAATATAAATATAAAAATATCTCTATTATATTATCTCTCATTGCTATGGGTATGTTTGCTTTCAGTTTTAAGTTGCTATGATATCATATCCTATAATTTGTGTATGATTTTGTTCAATAAAAATTAAGAAAGAGATGGATACAAATGCATGGCTTAACACAGGTTTAACTGAAACGAGTAAGTACCAATAAACTGGTACTTTCGTAAGTTTCAGTGGTAAACTGGTAAATTCTGTTAAACTGGTTTAACTGGTGAATTCGTAAATTTCAGTTAAACCAGTGTTATTAGTGATTCATGCATTTGAGTGCATTCCTTTCTGATCAGTGTCTAGCCATGTGTTTTGATCCACTGCGGCAATTAAAGGACCTTGTTTTCAATATTCTGCTCCAACTAGTTAATTACGTTTCACTGGATTAGGTTTGGGGAGTACAGGAGCAGTTGCCTTGTCACTGGAAGCATTCCTATTTTCCATATAGCTATCAGTTTTGCACCCTTTTGAAAATGGGGGTGGGCACAAATTTTTGCACAATACACCTGCACGATACACCATTTTGGCTCCACCCCCAAATATATACATGCACCACTAGTTACTTTGATACGACGTCACCTAATCATGCTTTTCAAGAGTGTAAGATGTGGAGACCAATAAAGTGGACTTGGTTTTCCTGTCTGAACTGGTAAGCAATCAGGTTGCACATTGATACCAACTATTCTGCAGCATTTGTATTAACAGAAGGAGTCTTTTAGATTATTAGTTGCTTTGGATTTAAGGGGGAGCAAGATCAAGCTATGAACAACCTATCTGTGTTAAACCATGGGCTGGATCTAAACAATTTGAATGTAAGGAAAACAGTTAATAGGAAAGAACAGCCCTGCTGAATCAGGCGGCCCATCCAGTCCAGCATGCCCTCTCTCTTGCTGTGCTCCCCTGCAACTGGTATTTGGAGGCATCTTGCCTCTGAGGCTGGAGGTGGCCTGTAGCCCCCAGACTAGTAACCATTGATAGAGCTGTCCTCCATGAATTTGTCTAAGCCCCCTTTAAAGCCATCCAAGCTAGTGGCCATCACCACTTCCCATGGCAAAGAATTCCATAGATTAATTATGCTGTGGGAAAAAGTACTTCCTCTTGTCAGTCCTAAATTTCCTGACCTTCAGCTTCATGGGATGACCCCTGGTTCTAGTGCTGTGAGAGAAGGATAAAAATTTCTCTGTCCACTCTCTCTACTCCATGCATAATTTTATACACCTCTATCACGTCTCCCTGTAGTCACATCTGTTCCACACTAAAAAGCTCCAGATGCTGTAGCCGTGCCTCATAAAGAAGATGGTCTAGGGCTCTGATCATCTTGGTTGCCCTCTTCTGCATCTTTTCAAGTTCTACAATGTCCTTCTTAACATACAGTGATCAGAATTACACACAGTACTCAAAATGTGGCCACACCATAGATTTGTAGAAGGGCATGATAATAGCATGTTTATTTTTAATCCCCTTCCTAATGATCACTTCCATGGAATTTGCCTATTTCACAGCTGCCATGCAATGAGTCAACACTTTCAACAAGCTGTCCACCATGACCCCAAGATCTCTCTCCTGGCCAGTCACCAGTAGCTCAGACCCCATCAGCGCATATGTGAAGTTGGGGTTGTTGTTTCCCCCCTCTAATATCCATCACTTTACATTTGCTAAAAATTTAACCATTTTTGCCATTTTATTGCCCACTCACCCAATTTGGAGAGATCCTTTTGGAGTTCCTCACAATCTGTTTTGGATTTCACAAATAGTTTGCTGTCATCTGGCCACTTCAGTGCTTAACCCAACTTCTAGATAATTTATGAACAAGTTAAAGAACACTGATTCCAGTACAGATCCTTGGGGGACCACACTTCTTACTTCCCTCCATTGTAAAAACTGTCCATTTGTTTCTACCCTCTGTTAAGGATGTATGAACTGTTTTGTGGGTTCAGTTTGGGGGTTCAGTGTTTCAGGGTCCAATGGAAACCCCCTCCCGAAGTTTGTGGGGTTCACGACCTTTAAAATCTTTTTTTATTTTTTTTATTTTACCTTTTACTCCCCTCAGGGGAATTCCTGGAGGTGGTGTTGGAGGGGGGATGTCCATGGAGTTTCCCCGCCTGCCTTCTAAATCATCCCCTCACTCAGTTCCGGCACTCTTCGGCTGGTTTTTGGCCTTCACTCAGCAGCCCGGTGGCCATGTTGGGGGCAGGGCGCCTGCACACATGGCCTCTGCATGGCCACACAGAGGCCATGTGTGCAGGCACGCAGCCCCCAACATGGCTGCAGAGATGCCAGGTGAAGGCTGAAAAACAGCCAAAGCACACCCCAACTGGACAAGGGGGTGAATTAGAAGGCCGGTGGGGGGAGGGGGAACCTCTGCAGACCGCCCCCACACTGCCTCCAGGAACTCCCCCGAGGGGAGTAAAAGGTAAAATAAAAATATTTTTTTAAAAAAGATTTTATAGATCGTGAACCCCCCGAACCAAACCAGTGGGGGTGGCGTTCAAGGGGGTGCTGGACTGAACTGGCCTGGTTGGGTTCAAGGCCAGTCCAGACTCGAACTGAACTGGGTCAGCCCGTTCCATGCACATCCCTACCTTCTGTTTCCTGTCTTTCAACCAGTTACCAATCCACACATGGACCTGTCCCCTTATCCCATGACTGCTAAGTTTACTTAAGAGCTCTTGGTGGGGAACTTTATAAAAAGCTTTTTTGAAGTCCAGGTATGCTATGTCAACTGGATCACCTTTATCCACACGCTTGTTAACTCTCTCAAAGAACTCCAAAAGGTTGGCGAGGCAAGACTTGCCATTGCAGAAGCCATACTGTTCTGCAAGGGTAGCATGGCTTTTTTCACAAATGCATACGCAATAGGTTCACATTGTTCTATTATAGCTAGGACCAATCAGGGGGTGAGGGCAGAAGGACCATTTGGCTTGGGCCTCCAGTTCAAAGGGGGCCTCAGATTTAGATACTTTTTAAAAAGTCGATAAGTTACACAACTTCAGTGAACTGATGATGCCCTCTTTATGTGGAAAAGCACCATGGATCTAATTCTTTATCATAATTATCATAATCAGGGATCCCTATAGAAATAGTCTCTATTTTTTTCTACTACATGCTGAGGTCATTCATACAATCAAAACTGTGTTCTGCCAGTTGTGTGGAAGGAAGGTAGGAGGAAAACCTGGGTAGCTTTCCCTCCTAAAATATAAAAATAGAGCCCATCTCACTAGTGGGTCATTGGTAGATGATAAATTTAATGCAAGTATTGAAAAGATAATTTTCAACAAGGGCACACAAAATAATTGTAAGCTGTGTATATTCTTCTCCTCTTTCCACCCATTTTGCACCTTTGGGCAAAGTAATATCATACGAACATCCTGTGTATTTATGAGAACAGAAATAATGACAATTGCTATCCAGAAGCATCATATTCATTCATATAGACTGATTTTTTTGTAAAGCTGTGAACAGAACTTCATACAAGAATTTTCTGGATTCCATAAGGATGCTGTTCATAAAAAAAGAATATAAATTTATTGTGGATTAACAAACAGAAATATATATTGTTGATTAATAAACAGAGATATGCTATACATTAGGGATGTGCCAAAACACAATTAGGGTGACCAAATCACAGGCACATCCCTTTAAAAATGAGGGCTTACACAGCCCCTTTAAAGCAGAGGAGAACAGGTCCATGCCTGCTCCTCCTCCGCTTACCGCCGTTGCCGTAATCCTGGCATTTTCCCCAGCTATGCCTGCGTGTTGTTGGCAGGGTGTTTCCCAACTGCCCCTGTGCTACACTACACACACATGGCCTCCACACATGCATGGCAGCCGTGTGTGGTGCTGCTGTCCATGCACAGAGGCCATCTGCATGACTACTGGGAGACAGCTTGGAGATGCCCCACCAGCGCACAGGCATAGCTGGGGTGGGGGGAGCATCAGGATTACGGCAATGGTGGTGATGTATTGGTGAGTGTGTGTATTTGTGTTGGAAATAGAAGCCATGCAAGCTGATTTGAATCAGGCGCATAGCATGGGCACTGAACCATTTCTACCTGCCAATGTCCTAATTTGGACTGGAGCCCTTTTCAACTGCTACTTGTCTCAGGATGGAAGTTGCTGTTGATACAAATAGTCACTCCTTTCCCAAGACAAATAGCAGCTGTATGGAGTCCTGATCACATTGGGATCATGGCAAGGCAAGGGTTAAAGGTCCCACTTCTCATGTTGCAGTCCTAATCCAGATGATGCTCCCTGAAGACACTGGGATGCCACAATCAATCAGTGTATATTCATGTTTAGTTAGAGATCCGCATCTGTTTTTTATACCATTGGCACAAATGGAAGATTTTTTCTCTCGGAAAATAGCAATGCAGTGGGTCTGATCCAGCTGCTGGTTATCATTAAATGAACAAGCAGTTGCTTGCAAAGCAGGTGTTGAAAGCATGGGGCTTGGCCCTTGATTTCACTTGCAGAACGTTTTGTAACATTTTGACAAAAAATGTTATTATTCCAATTCTACCATATCCCATTGGCTGAAGGGGAGAAGAACTCTGATCAGTGTGTGTACTGAGTATAGATGGAGAAAATATGTGGAGAATACAAAGGGGCAGATAATAGAGCCCACCACTTTTATGGGAGAACATAAATAACACCCTGTCATACCGACAGGCCCTTGAAAAGCCAACTACACTGTATCTAAGCAATATTCTGAAAGCAATTAAGCAAAGAAGGCTAGCAGTTGCAGATATACAGTTCTGTTCACAAGCAGCACATAAAACTGTTGCCGTCAAGTCTCAAGATTCCAAAGTGATTCAACACTCTCTCTTTTTAACGTTCATTGTCTGATTACCCTGCTGTCCTGTTTAATCTATAGAGCCACAAAGCTGCTCTCTCTCACTATTTGGTTATCTTTCATTGTACAGTACAAGATGCTGCTAGTTGGGCTGATAACAAACAGCATACACAGAGAATGTGGCACCTCATGGTTTGTTATCTCCTTTCTCACTAAATACACCTCTTCTCCCTTTGTGTCTGTCAATGCATATAAAAAGAGAAATGCTCAAAACAGGTTACTCTGTGCGTAGAATGCTCTGCATACTCTTCAGATGAGTGTCTGCATTTTATTAGAGGTTCTTTCTCCTTTCTCTCATAATTTGAGCCCAGTGCCTGCTCCTCCCGCCTGAGGGGAAAGAAGGGAATACTGCTTTGCTTCGCCACAAACTGTTTGGGTTAGCTGTGGAATCAACTTTCTCCCTTTTCCTCAGCTTGCCTGATTAGAGTAGCTGTGGTCTCACAAACACTGTGAGCCTTGAAAAGTGGCCTGGGCTGTGATGATAGGCAATGATTCATTTAGTGCACCACACTATGCATGCAGCCATCACTACCATGTGGCAACTATGACCACAGGTTTGAGAGACAATAGCAAACACACACATAATAGCAAGTGTTGCTTAGCCGGACTCTTTTCCCCCCTAGTAATTGTCTTGGAGGAGCCTTTCTGATGAGCTCAGTGAAATACTAAGTGGGTGGCAAGTCTACCTTATCGGTTAGATTGGACAATTGGAAATCATCAGAGATTGTCACCTGTTTATATTTCTTTATACAGCATAAATATAGAACAGATTTTGCTTAGTCATGTTGCCACATTAGTTGCCAACAGAAGGGAGATTTAATGGGATCTCACCAGAAAAATATATATATATAATTCTCCTGGGTGTGCCCAGGAAAAATGCGTCCTGGCAGCCCAGCTCATTGGCTGGGCTGCGGGGGCGCTGATTGGCTGGCGCACCCAGGAGTGCCCGCTAGCGGCAGTACTCAGCCTGCTGGCAGCGGCGGCACTCGGCCCGCTGGCGGCGGTGACACTTGGCCCGCTGGCGGCGGCAGCAGCACTCGGCCCGTGGCAGGGGGCCAGGCCGTGGCGGCGGGCCCCAGCCCGGCCGCAGATGTGAGGCGGCGGGGGCGGCCCGGCCTGGCAGCATGGTGTTGGTGGCGGCGGGACTCGGCCCGGCCGCGCAGATGTTCTGCGCCCGGGCCCACTAGTAATCTTTGTTTCTGTAAAGAGGGCAACCATGAACCTCTTAGTCATGTTTTGTTTTATTGTAAATTTTATGATGAAATTAGAAAGGATTTTTTCACTTTTAAACTATTTGCCTGGCAGCTCGACTGCTTTTTTGCGAAAATGCCACATGAAGCAGGATTACAAACATATCACAAAATGTTTTGTGAGTTTCACTATTAAGACAAGAACCCAAATGACTGTGAATTGATTGGGAGTGCTAGATGTTCTCATACTATCAGTTGGACTGCTTCATAATTTTGTATATAAGGTCTGCGGTTGTACCTGAATGTGTACTATGCTATGTTTGTATTCTTTTTTGATTATTTGAAGGTCT
Organism: Hemicordylus capensis; assembly: GCF_027244095.1. NCBI lineage: Eukaryota > Metazoa > Chordata > Lepidosauria > Squamata > Cordylidae > Hemicordylus > Hemicordylus capensis. The sequence continues at coordinate 318,137,974 of NC_069657.1, forward strand.
CTGACCATGAAATCCTTCATTCATTCATACTTTACAGATTTCAGATCCTATAAGAGACTGCAAGTCATGCCTGGACCCTTTTCAGAAACCATTGCATGACAGAACTGCATCTTTACTTTTCTTTTTTTTAAAAACCTGCTAACTGGGATATACTGGCCACTCTGAAAATGTGAAGCCGTGAGATTGACCCAAAAGCTGTTTTTAGTTGACCTCAGCCCTGCACAAGGAAAGTAATCCAGTTCTATTCTTTTTCATTTCCCACAGAACATGAAAGCTCATAAGCTATGAAGCTCCCTGGCAGCAATAAGAAAGCAGTCAGATTGAACCTTTACATTGCTTAAACAACAATCTAGCAGTTTACCTGCTTGCAGTTCTGTTGCTAACAAAGGACGAAAATTCCTTCCAAAGCCTTTTGTGTCTTCTCTGCAATAGCCTGATAAATGCTGGTACAGGTCATTTCATCTTCATACCTTCATACTGTTGAGTCCTTTTATCTTATTTCAGATTTACCATTTGCCATACAATGTGTCTGTTGTATTCTATCTAGCAGTTCTTTATGTTATGTTGATTAGAATTTATCCTAGTGGCGATCCTATAAGAGTGTGGTTTGGGAGCTGTCCTGCCCCAGCAAAAAGGGGACAGGGAAGTTACGGTTGCCTTTACGAATATAATGGATATTTATATACCGCTTTTCAACAAAATTTTCTAAAGTGGTTTACTAAATAAATAAAATAAAATAAGCACTCTTTATTTCCAGAGTGCTTACTGCATCAGATAAGATGTATTATGTCACTGAAAAAGAAACTCTATCATCTTTCTGAGCAGTGACACACTTCAGGATTTACTTGTGGGGCAGAAAATTCACTTTACTGTCAGACCATAAACCCCTATCTGCTTTATTTAGTACTTAAGGATCAAGTCAAGCTACCCCAAGAATATCCAAATGGATCACCAAATGTATGGATTTTGATTTCCAGGTGGAAATATCTGCCTGGTATTCAGAATACAAATGCAGATTGACCTTCACTTCAAGGCCAAGAGGAGATCACAGAAGAGAAGCTATCAGAGCTCTTCACAGAGAAGAGCAATTGGCTATCGACAGAGGGTGTGTGACTCTGCTGTTCCTCTTAGATCTGTCGGTGGCTTTCAATATCATTGACCATGGTATACTGCTGGGTTGATTGAAGGAGGAGGGATTGGGTGGCACTGTTCTACAGTGTTCCATTCCTACCTTTTGTTCCTACCTCTCTGGCAGATTCCAATGGTGTTGCTTGGGGACTGTTATTCTGCAAAGCGCGAGCTAAAGTGTGGAGTTTCACAAGGCTCCATGCTGTCTCCAATGTTTTTTAATATCTACATGAAATCACTGGGAAAGATCATCAGGAGGTTTGGTCTGGGATGTTATCAATATGCTGATGACACCCAAATCTATTTCTCCATACCAACTTCATCAGGGAATAGCATGCCCCCCTAAATGCCTGCCTGGAGGTGATAATGGGCTGGATGATGGCTAACAAGCTGAAGTTGAATCCAAATAAGACAGAGGTACTATCTGTAGGGAGTCAGGACCCATGAGATGGTTTAGATCTGCCTGTTCTGGATGGGGTTACATTCCCCCTAAAAGATCAGGTACATAGTCTAGGAGTAACTCTCCCTGGTTTCTCAGGTAGAGGCAGTGGCCATGAGTGCTTTTTATCAGCTTGGCTGATACACCAGATACGTCTATTTCTGGAGACAAATGACTTTAAAACAGTGGTACATATGCTGTTAACCTCTAGGCTTGACTACTGTGATGCTAGGGCTGCCTTTGTCCGTAATTTGGAAACTACAATTGGTACAGAAGGCAGCAGCCAGATTGGTCTCTGGGTTTACCTAAAGGGGACCATATAACACCGATTTTGAAAGAACTGCACTGGCTGTCCACATTTCCGAATGAAATACAAGTGCTGGTTATTACCTATAAAGCCCTCGATGGCATGGGTCCAGGGTACTTAAGAGAGCGCCTTTTCTGTCATGAACCCTATCGCTTTTTAAGATCATCTGGAGAAGTCTGGTTTAGGGATGTGCAAATTGATTTGGATACAAATTGATTTGTACCCGAATCTAGCTGATTCGGGTGATTCAGAGACAAAATGAATCACCCCTGTGGTCCATTGGCTAGATTCGGGTACAATTCAAATCGATTTGGGTTTGGGATCTGTCCTATTAATTCCCCAGATTCCCAGCTTTCATTTTTAAAAAAATCTAAGCTCTTGCTCTTATAGAAGTGGAGTTATGGAGCAAAATGTGTGGTCACTATTTTTCAAGTGTTCTGATTCTTTGGTGTATAATAACTTTCACTCAGTTAATCCTTATGAGGATTCATTACACACCTTCATTTCTTCTGTTCATTTTGACTGTCTTTTCGACAGCGCCAATTGTCAACTGCCATCCCTCTGCAATTTGGGTGGTAGCCTCCACCCATTAGGCACTATCACCTCATTACACTCTTCCACCCCAGATCTTGCTTTATGCCCCAAATCTGCCCCAAAGATACTAAACCTTCAACAATTCACCAAAAATCAGCCCTTTGTCCAATTCCTCTGCAATTTGGGTGGTAGCCTCTACCCATTAGGCACTTAACTTAAACTGAGTAGTACCCCACTGCCTTGCAGGTGGGAGTGGAGTATAGTTGGCGCATGGCAGTTGACAATTGGCGCTGTCGAAAAGACAGTCCAAATGAATAGAAGAAATGAAGATGTGTAATGAATCCTCATAAGGATTCATTGAGTGAAAGTTATTATACACCAAAGAATCTGAACACTTGAAAAATAGTGACCACACATTTTGCTCCATAACTCCACTTCTATAAGGGCTTAGCTTTTTTTTTTTTTTTTTAATGAAAGCTGGGAATCTGGGGAAATTAATAGGACAGATCTGAAACCTGAATCGATTCAATTTGGATTAGCCGCAATTCGGATCCGAATCGAATCTGGGGTGATTCAGATGGGTTAGATTCAGATCCAAATCAAATCGGGGCTGTTTCGATTCGGTTACAAATCGAAACACAGAAAATCCGAATTATACACCCCTAGTCTGGTTATAGTCGCCGCCTACTCATTCGGTGGCAACTCGGGACTGGGCCTTCACTGTGACTGCTCCAGGGCTTTGGAATGTGCTCCCTGCTGAAATAAGAGCATCTCTTTCTGTGTTTGCTTTTAAGAGGACCCTGAAAATGTACCTCCCCCCCTGGGCTTTTAATTGAAATTGAAATTATAATGTATTCATTGAGATTTTTATCTTTTATTAATTGTAACTGTTTTATATTGGTTTTATATTATGTTTTAACTTGTACACCACCTGAAGATTTCTATATCAGGTGGTATAGAATTAGAATCAATCAATCAGTCAGTCAGTCAGTCAGTCAATAAAAGGATGAAGTAGTAGTAATTGTGCAGATAGCTTCATCCACTCATGGAGTAATCATGTCTTCTGAATGGAAAGTGGCCCTCAGTGCTGATCAAGTGCTTACTGAAATTAAATCTTACATAAGTAATGGATGACCAGGCAAAAACAAGGTACATGAGCATCTTCAACCATACATGCACATAGCAAGTGAGCTGCCACTTCTCAATGAGCTGGTGCTGAGGACTGATTGTTTAGTGGTGCCAAACTCCTTACAAGCAAAAGTGATCAAAATGCCCACAAATATCACCTGGGCATGAGCTTGACTAAAAGGCGAATCAGAGAAAGTTTGTGGTGGCCAGGTATGGACAAATGCATTGAAGATATAATCAGACACTGTATGTCTTGTGCTATATGTGACAACTTGCGGAAGACTCCAGTAGTGTTACTGGAGTGTTACTGGATTAATATTCCACATGGCCAGAAGTTTCATTTGCTGACAACATTATTACAAACAAGGTGACCCAGTTAATGGCTGCAGTTTTTGCGAGGGAAGGTTTTCCTAAAGAACTGGTGACTGACAATATTGCTCATTTGAAATGGAGCAATATTTGCATAAGCATGGGATAAAACATAAGACTCTTTCCTTGCACCATCCTCTAGGGAATGACTTGGTGGAAAGAATGAACAGATTAGTGAAAGAAAGTTTACAACTGGCTACTACACAACAACAACCCCGGAAAGAGGCAATCTATGGAACTCTATTTGCCTATTGAGCAACTCCTCATGCTATTTCAGGAAAATCACCTTTTGAATTGCTGAGATGATGCAAAACTACACTAAACGTACCCAACAGCAACAACTGATAGGGCTTTCCATGCCATCTCACCCTGACGATGTAGAGATTTGTGATCAGGCAATGGAGAAGCATCAAAGAGCCAGCGTGGTGTAGTGGTTAAAGTGCTGGACTAGGACCGGGGAGACCCAAGTTTAAATCCCCATTCAGCCATGATACTAGCTGGGTGACTCTGGGCCAGTCACTTCTCTCTCGGCCTAACCTACTTCACAGGGTTGTTGTGAAGAGAAATTCAAGTATGTAGTACACCGCTCTGGGCTCTTTGGAGGAAGAGTGGGATATAAAAATTAAAAATTAAAAAAAATTCAAATTGTACGTGGATCAGAAATGGCATTTGAAACAGTGAACATTTCATGTGGGGGACTTTGTTCGAATACGGCTGCCTTATAAAATGAGAAAGGGATGTTTCCAATATTCTGGACCAAAGCAAATAATCAAAATACAAGGAGATCCTGTCTTCTTGGATGATGGAAAGAAATGAAACAGTTCAGAGCTTTCCAGCATGCATGGTAAAATAAAAGAGGGAAGGGAGTCTGATCTCAAGAGGGCAACTGGAGAGGAATTTGATCTTGCCTCTAATTTTGACCTCACAGATGAGGCTGACTAAAGTGATAGACAATTCTCTGCACCAGAAAAGAAATCACTAATAACTTCTGTTCCAGAGTCCCCAAGAATTAGGAGAGACCACTGTGACAGGTGACCACCTAAAAGACTTCAAGTCTTTGTCACCAAATTTTAATCAATTCAGTTGTTTGTTATAAAGGGGAGGGATGTGTTGTATAGGTGGACCTCATCTAATGCAGTTCTGACACCCACAGTTTCACGTATCCACGGTCAGCCAACGAAGACCCGACTTTGGTATACACGGTTGAATAAATGGTTAAGAACTGCTTATCCGCAGCTCCCAGGTGGCTGGAAATGATCTCCGAAGTCATTTCTGGCCACCATTTTGCTGAAAGGAGCCATTATGTGTATCATATTTGTTGTTTTTTAAATTCTCTATTTACAGTGGGTATTGAAAAGAATCACCCCCTTTGATAGACCTTAAATTCTGGTTCCCTTACATCCTGAAATGAAAACACAAAGAAAATTCCCTTCACCAGCTGTACTTATCCAATGCAACCTATAACATCCAACTGAAAAACATCACAATTACAGTCCAGAAAAAGTGTCAGAAATAAAAAACAAGAATTACTGAGATTGAAAAAGGATCACCCCCCCCCCATGTCAATATTTTGTTGAACCACCTTTTGCTTTAATAACAGCCTTGAGTCTGTTGGGATACTTGCATTTTTTTGCCCTCCAGGAACCAAACTCCCCAATCTCCATAAAGTTAAGGTCTCGTCCTGAAATGGAGCAGCGGGATTGTGTGGGAACATGGAGAATGCTCCCACCAAGCAAAGATTTATTGTCCGGGGGGAAGGAAAGGTTTTCAAAGCCTTCCCTCTGCCTGCCTGGTAGGTCATGTGAATGGCCCCACTGGCTGGCAGCCTAAAACAGCATGGATGCTACATAAGGTGCACCCATGTTGCAGATGCAATAGACTAATTTGGCAACAGCACTTATGGTACAAATAATGGTATGCACTTATGGTACAAATAGGGTACGAATTTCACCAATCTCTCCTTCTCCTGGAAGCACCCTGCACCACCTGAAAATATGTTCCTGAGATTTATTCAGTCTTTTGGGGTGGCACAAGGGTCTTCTGAGGGAAGGGGATATTGGTGAAATTCTCCTCCCTCACACAAGCACTAGTGCTGTGCTAGTCTGGAACTCTTCAGCACAGGCACTTCTTCATACAGTGAATTAGGATATTGGCTACTGGATTGCATCCACTGTTTCTGTTCCTCAGAACAAGGATTCCTTGTTCTTGTGATGTATTTCAAAATCCATGAAGAATTACACAAGACGATTACAAATAATATCAAATTATACTTGTCATAGTTCAGAATTTACTCTATTTAAAAACGGTCTTTCCCAACTATTATCTTCCTATTCTCTTTTTCATTATTTAGATTACAAGACTTTAGGCAGGTCTCAGTTTTTCAGTTTAGCACTGTAAGTTCTCATAGATCCTTCAGCAGAATTTTAGTACCCTGTAAGTCAGTACAGTTTGTTTGTTTGTTTGTTTGTTTGTTTGTTTGTTTTATAGACCACCCCATCACAAAGACTCTGGGTGGTGCACAACAAATTTAAAAAGACATAAAACAAACACCATCTAAAACACACTACTTAAAGCAATATAAAAACAATTCAAAACCAATTTAAAATACCCCAAAACAAATTAAATTCGAATTAATTGAATTAACTAATTAAATTAATCTAAAAGAAGAACTGTTCACATTCAGCTGCTGGCCAAGAAGCCCAAAGCAGCCCTCTGATAGTAGCTAATCGCAGAACAGATTTTTATGTTCTATACATGCATGCCACTTGTTTCAGAAACTAAGTTTCAACCCTGAACTGAATATGAGGGGAGGCAGAAGGGTGGCCTGTGAGATTTTAGTGGCCTTTTCAGCACATGTAGCTGTATCTTACCATAGAAATGTAAATTTTGAGAAAGATGGGTGGGAGAATGACATGATTGCCCATCTCAGCAAAAGGGATCTATATGGGGGATGTGGAGGTGGAAAGAGAAAGAAATGCTTGAAACTTTATAGATACTGTTGTGGGATGGGATGGGAGGGATTTGGCTGCTTTCATACCAAATTGTGAAGCTGAGATATCTCTTGTATCAGCTGCTGGTGCAATGACCAATCCTAAAATTCATTATCTGATTTGATAATTTTATATTGTAAATGCACAATTAGCCAACATTAATCATATTCTATTTTCATTGATTTCAATAAGAGAGAGTTGAGCATATTCTTAATTCTCCTAGGGAAAGAAATTGGATTTAAAAGTGCTTACTCAGAGCTAGATTATGTCCAAAGTTCATGTCTCAGAAAGATACAAACCTCTATATTAGTTAATTAAAACTGTTTTAACGCATATATGTTGATTGTATTTTTAAATAAAGAACAAATTAAAGAGAACCATTTCGCAGCTGAAGAGAACCATTAAATTAAAGAGAACCATTCTGCATCACTGAATGGTGATGGCTCTGTACTGACCAACTCCTTGAATCTGGGATTTAAGTTTTATTAGGAGTAGTAATGTATCACTTGGAAGTAATGGTGATAGGGCACGATTCACTCTCCATGTGAATATCAAGTCAGGTGACTGAAAAACATCATGGTGGAACAGATCTTATGTGATGTATTGGCTGGCATGCTGTGCAGTTCCTTGGGGGATGGAAGACATTGGTGCTTCTGCTGCAGGAATGCTGGTCTAACTGGGAGGAGAGCTGATCTTGCGGTAGCAAGCATGAATTGTCCCCTTTACTAAGCAGGGTCTGCCCTAATTTGCATTTGAATGGGAGTCCACATGTGTGACCACTGTAAGATATTCCCCTCAGAGGATGAGGCCACTCTGGAAGAGAATGCATGTTTGCATTCAGAAGGTTCGAAGTTCCCTCTCTGGCATCTCCAAGATGGGGCTGAGAGAGACTCCTGCCTGCAACCTTGTAGAAGCCACTGCCAATCTGTGTAGACAGTACTGAGCTAGATGGATCAATGGCCTGACTTGGTAGAAGGCAGCTTCCTAGGTTCTGATGACCTGAAGACAGCAGCACCACTGTAGAGTACTGATGGTAGCCCTATCAGTGTTACTGTATTTCTTCCCATTGTAGCAAATGGGGAAAACTATGGCGCACTACAGCTGGTTTTCTACAGTGGCATCGCTGCTTCTATGTCTGCATCAGAGTCTGCACTGATATATTCTGTCCTCTTTGGAACTGCACATCATGTCAGCCACCAAATTTAATTTCAGTATTACTGGATTATTCAAACATACAAAATTATTTTTAAAAAGTGGGTTTCAATTTCCTCTAGCCAAATAGTATAAGGACAAGAAGAAGAATTTGGATCTTAGAATGCTTGACATATACAGGTGAGGGTTATTATGCAGAATTTAACCCATGGGGGACAACAAGGAAGGTGGGGTGCACTTTGAAAACTAGAACTCTGGAGATTCTGATAATGGAGTGGACTCATCTGGAATCTTCTCTGCTTAGGAGTATCCTTTTAAGATAGGCCATATTGTTGCTTCCCATGCCTGCTTTTAAAACTTTACTCCATGAAGTGCATTACACTTCAGAGCAAGATGAAAGCATGCACACATTAGATAGGCAGTTATTGTCATTGTCCTTTTGTGAAGAATATAGAAGCTATGCCTTGTAATAGCAGTGCTGTGATGAATATTTATGCAAAAGTTGCCTTTAAGGGAGACCAATGAGGGTGAGTGAAAAAACAATTTAAAACTTAGAACTAGGGATGTGCACGGAACTGGCCATACCATTTTGGTTTGGATCCTAACCAGATTTGAACCGTCCCAGTCTGGAGGCCCAAACCAGGCCAGAGAAGGCCCAAACTGGGCGGCAGCTGGCCTGGGTGACTCTACAGCAGGTCGGAGATTGTGGGGTGGGGTGGAACTGCCACTGCCCCCCAACCCTCCACTGCCCCCACCACCTCTGTCGACCATTCGAGTAAGTAGCCCTGACTCCCTTCCTGCACCCTCTAGTTCTAGAAAGACCCCTGCCCCTTTATTCACAAAGAGAAATCCTCACTGGATTCTCCTTCATGAGTAGACCCCTGAACCAGTCTGGTTCGAATTGGGGCTGGTCCAGTTCAAACTTGGACCGGAACCCCCTTTTGATAGGCGCTGGTTTGGTTTGAATCCAGATCACCCGAACCACCACTAGAACCCCAGTTTGAACTGGGGTTCAAACTGAATCACCCCTACTTAGAGCAACTTGTTTGCTATATGATTACCACCAATCAGAAGTATGCAATGAACATGTTGATGTCGTGGTGCCACATGTGGTGCCACATGTGCTGACATCACTGAGGTCACCATCTCATTGCTCACACTCTGAATAGGCATGGAGATGGAACTCATCTCCTTTGGCATCAATTGGGCAGCACTGATCCTTTTCTTGTACTGGTGGCTTCATTGCCTATCAGAAATTGGTGGTGACAAGATATTCTTCAGCTATAATTTCATATTGGTTTATGTTACTAGTTAAAGGAAAATGGTTATGAGGATGCTTGTCTAGATGCACATTCAAATGCACATCACCATCACATTCTGTCCCAACTAGTTTCCTATGAACAATTGGATTGGGGTGAGGACGCATCAGTCCAGTTAACTCAAGAGCAAGGATGTAGAGTGGTCCTCTTTTCTTCAAACACCCAGTTCCTTGTGAAGTTTTGCATCTTTCAGGAAATGTACACATATCACAGAAGTAGGACACATTATTTTTGCAAACTGTGTCCTGGATTCAGCTTAGAACTTTATGAAACAAGACTGTACTTGGGAGTGTTCTTATTCAGGGTGTTGGTGCTACCAGACAAGTAGGTAATCATCCTCCATTGTATAGCTATTGCATTGTGCATTCTGAAATTTTCCGCCAAAGAATTTGTAAGATTCATCCACTAGGTGGAGCCTGAATTCTTCAGTCATTCAGATTGAACATTTGCCTATTCTATTTTAGGACCAGCAGCTTTTTGGCTATATTAGAAGTCAGCTATTCAGAAATATGAAGCAGTCTGAACAGCTTGTTTTATACACTATTATATATTTATAAGGAGTCTTACAAGATGTTTATTTTGGTTTTTAGATAACAGTGAATCATGTTTGGTGTGCATTAAACCAGACTATGAAAACTGCCCCATCTATCAATCTGCATTGCTAATGCAGCTGCTATTGGTACATTTTTCCTTAATTATGTTGGCTTTAAATTACAGCCAGTCTGCAAAAGTACTAGAATGGTCACAGAAGTTAGTCATGCAAATTTCTACAAGCATGGAGATAAAACTATTGTTGGTCAATTGGTTATTAAATTTATCCTTATAAGAGATTCGTGCTTGCAAAAGAAAAAGAAAAAAGGAGATTGGATTGTTTCTCCTAAAATCGGAGCAGATGTTATAATTGTGTCACTATTTAAAATCAACCTGCATTTGAAAGTTCAGATCAGTAATTCGAAATTCAGAAGTGCTGGCCCAAAGTTGATTGGCACCTTAAAATAATTTGTTATTCTGATAACAGACTAACCAGATTGTGTGGAAGTGCATCATGGGAGAAGAATGGTTGCTTAATGCTGCTGTATGCATACAGGTAATTAAATTAACCATTAGAGAAGACTGAATGTTGCCTTTACATTTTTGTGGGACCTAGGAGTAGAAAAAGGCAACACTTGATGGACATTTTTTAAATTCACAAAAAGTCATGCTGTGTACTCAACATATTTCCATACTGAATTTTCAGTTCTTTGAAAGGCTTCCATAGGATAATCTTATTATTTTTGTTATTATTATTTAAAATATTTATACCCCACCCTTCCAGTACATTACTGCTCGGGGCAGCTCACAACATTTACAAAACAGTTACAATATAAAATCAGACTAATAAAATTAACCAAATTAAACAAGTTAAAAATCAAAGCTAAAACCACAATCAAAATTAGCTTTTAAAATTCCAAATTAAAATCTTATAGCTACAAACTAAGAATTATAAAAACTAAAGAACCTACCAGATATACACAACAGGTGAAACATTTAAAAGCCTCTTTAAAAAGATGTGTTTTTAGTTGTTTCTTAAAAACAAGAAACAACTAAACAACTCCTGAGAGAGGGAGCATGGTGAAGCTCTTCAGGGAGGGCATTCCAAAGCCGAGGAGCCACAACAGAAAAGGCCCTGTCTCTAGTCTCTGCCAATCAGATCTCTATTAGTGGCGAGGCCATGAGCAGGGCCTGAGATGACGAGCAGAGGGCCCTGGCAAGTTCATGTGGGTGAATGCGGTCCAACAAGTACCCTGGTACCCAAGCTGTATAGGGCTTTAAAAGTCAATACCAGCACCTTGAATCTAGCCCAGAAGTGGACTGGTAGCCAATGAAGCTGACACAGGATGGGTGTAATACTTGTGAAGTGACCTGCACCCACAGGCATCCTTGCGGCAGCATTCCAAACTAGCTGAAGCTTCCAAACCGTCTTCAAGGGCAGCCCCACATAGAGCGCATTGCAGAAGTTGAATCTGGACGTTACCAAAGCATGAGTGACTGAGGTCAGATCCGACTTCTCCAAGTAGGAGAAGAATTATTCTTGAATCCTTGTCTTCTCTCATTTCCCCATCCAATTATAGCCTTCTGTGTCACCCTAATTTTGACCACCTTGACTTGGCCAGTGTGGTTAGTCAATAACATGATGGGTTTGGATGTGATGAGCCAAGCTGATGTCTCTGTTGGCCATCCCGTTTACTGGTTGGCAAGTCACTGTGTCCCCCCCCCCGCCACTACTCCAGAACATCAGCAGTTAGCAAAAATTGTGTGCGCATACTGATAAAGGAAAATAGTACAACTGACACTCATGATTTTACCAATTGCTTCCTTGGACAGCTTAAATATAGCTTAAATATACCAGGAGGGTGTCAGGACATAGTGGGAAGACATAAGGATAAGTGAACTCTCAACATGTCCCAATTATAATTGTGTAGGCCAATGGAAGGTTGGCATCTGAACCAGACTAGTATCTTTTCATTCTAGAAAATTGGGTGTATTAGAACGGGAGATTATTTGTGAAAAATTGCCTGTTTCACACACTTTAGTTGGCATGCGCAATATTAGTCTCAATGTCAGCCCTAGATTTTATTTTATTTATTTACTTATTTTTTACATTTATATCCCGCACTTCCTCTGAGGAGCTCAGAGCGTGTATATAGTTATTTTTATCCTCACAACAACCCTGTAAAGTAGGATAGGCTGAGAGATACATGACTGGCCCAGAGTCACCCAGTGAATCTCATGGCTGAATGGGGATTCAAACTCAGGTCTTCCCGGTCCTAGTCCCACACTCTAACCATTATGCTATGCTGGCTGTCTCGCTATGCTGGCTCTCTTGGATTACTGCAATGCACTTTATGTGGGGTTGCCCTTGAAGGATATCCAGAATATGCAGAATGCATCTGCCAGGTTTCTTTCCAGAACTGCTTGCTTGGAGCATATTACACCTATTTTGAAAGAGCTGAACTGGATGCCAATTTGTTTCCGGATCCAATTCAAGGTGCTACTTATTACCTTCAAATCCCTTAACAATTTGGGTCCTGGATACCTGAAGGACCTCCTGCTCCCAAGGGTTTCTGCCTGCACAACAAGATTGCCATAGGGGCCTTTGCTCCATGTGCCATTATTGAGAGAGTCTAAATTGTTGTGCACGCAGGACAGGGCCTTCTCTGTTGTTATTTATTTATTTAGTTCGTTAGTTAGATTTATATGTCGCCCTATTCCCATGGGACTCAGGGCGGCTTAAAAGCAATAATATACACAGCACAATTTCATAAAAATATATCTTACATATCCTCATAAACCACAACCCCATACAATATGCATTCCACATGACATAATAACCATGGATTACAAGAGCACTCTATGACCAGCTATCTCAGCCACCGAAAACCCGGCGGAACATTTCAGTCTTACATGCCTTACGAAAGGCCAACAGATCATAGAGAGCTCTGATATTATCCGGGAGACTATTCCATGGAGTTGGGGCCACCACTGAGAAGACTCTGGCTCTCATTGATTGCAATTTAATATCCCTAGGGCCCGGGATCACCAAGGCATTACTTGCGGCTGATCTCAGGACCTGGCGGGGGACATATCAAACCAGGCGGTTTTGGAGGTATGGAGTGTAGGGCTTTAAATGTTAAAGTTAATACCTTAAACTTAACCCCAGACTCAGCCGGCAACCAGTGCAACTGAACGAGCAAAGGTGTCACATGTGCTCGCCAAGGCGCCTTAGTAAGAACCCTGGCCGCTGTATTCTGCACCAGTTGCAATCTCCGAGTTAAGCATAGTGGCAGCCCCACATAGAGCGAGTTGCAATAATCTAACCTGGAAGTGACCATCGCATGGATCACAGTGACTAAGTCTGGAGAGGACAGATAGGGGGCCAGCTACCGTATTTGGTGTAACTGAAAGAAAGACTTTTGAGCTACCTCCATGATCTGAGCCTCCATATTCAAAGAGGCATCAAGAATCATGCCCAGGCTCTTCACAGTAGGCTGAGGTATCAAACAAGCACTATCAAGGGTCGGTAATTGAAAACTCTCCCTGACCTCTTCAGGCCCAGCCACAGAACTTCAGTCTTATCTGGATTAAGCTGTAGATGACTTTGCCTCAGCCAGTCTGAGACCGCCTCCAAACACCTGGTCAGCTGGGCTATGGTGTCCTCAGCCCTGCCATCCATCAGCAGAAAAAGCTGGGTGTCATCCACATATTGGTGGCACCCTAGCCCCAAACTCCTCACCAGCTTTGCTAGCAGCCGCATATAAATATTGAACAGCAAGGGTGAGAGAATAGCCCCCTGGGGGACATCATATGTTAGTACCTGATGTAAAGACCTCTCATCGCCCATTGCCACCCTATATCCCCGGTCTCGTAGGAAGGAACGCAGCCACAACAAGGCCACGCCTCAAATCCCAGCATCAGCTATGTGGTGGACCAGAATACCATGGTCCACAGTATCGAATGCTGGTGTGAGTTCTAACAGCAACAGCAGCGCCGACCCTCTCCATCAAGCTGGTTACAAAGATCATCAGCCAGGGCGACAAGGACCGTTTCTACCCCATGCCCAGGCCAAAACCCAGACTGGAAGGGATCGAGAATCGCTGCATCTTCCAAAAAGTCTGAAATTGTACTGCTACCGCTCACTCTATCATTTTACCTTAAAAAGGCAAATTCGATACCTCGCGCTAGTTAGCTGGCTCCGAGGCATCCAACAATGGCTTCCTCAAAAGTGGCCTAACCAATGCCTCCTTCAGCTCTCCTGGGAAAATCCCCATCTCCAGGGAAAGATTGATAATATTCCCAAGGGAGGTCTGCAACCCCTTCTGGGCGACCTTCACCAGCCAGGAGGGGCAAGGATCAAGGGGACATGTGGTAGGCCTCATAGCCATCAGAATTTTTTCAACATCGGCCTCTGAAAGTTGGTTAAAATTCTAAAAAATTGGCCCGGTAGATGACCACGGAGCCTCCAGTTCCTCAATTGCATCAAGAGTGAGGGGGAGGTCCCGGCAGAGCAGTGAGATTTTATCTGCAAAAAAGCCCTTAAATACCTCACAGCCAATACCCAATTCTCTAACTTTATGATCTGTACCAGAAAAATTTGTCAGAGATCAAACTATCTCAAATACTTTAGGCAGCCATGAGCTTGTGGATGCAATGGCAGCCCCAAAAAACTCTTTTTTCATGTCCCTCACTGCTACCTCATAGGACCTCATAAATGATCAATAGGATGATCTCATCTCTTTGTCTTGGGTTCTCTTCCAGCCCCGCTATAATTGTCTGAGATGCCGTTTCATCTCCCTCAACTCCGGGGTATACCACAGAGCTGGGTTCTGGGGACATCTCAAAAGACTCCGTGGTGCGATTGTATCAATATCCTCAGAAAGCCGGCTATTCCAGTTGGCAACTAGGACATCCAACGAATCATCAAGGGGCATCGGATCTCATAAAGCGTGCTGCAATTCCAACAGGTCCATTAATCTCCTCAAGCAAACATAAACCTGCCTTCCCTCTGAGCAGGGCAGAAGCGTAATCCCCAACCATGCCTTCAAGGTATAATGGTCTGACCATGGCACCCTCTCAGTTGAAAATGGACACACCTCTAACCCCATCCCCAAAACCAGATCCAAGGTATGAACCAATTGATGGGTAGCTCCCGTAACAAATTGCAAGAGTCCCAAGGACGTCATAGCTGACACTAACTCCTGTGCCTGAATAGAGACCAGGTCATCGACGTGAACATTGAAATCACCAAGAACTAAAAGCCTCGGGTACCTCAGAGCCCACCCCTCTACTGCCTCCATCAAACCGGGTAAAGCCTCTGTTGGTGCATTAGGTGGTCGATACACCAACCAGATAGCTAGACTCTCAGCAGTGTCCCACTTTAAACCTACACAGTCAACTCCCAGGATCTCGGGGGCGGGGAGTTCACTATAAGAATAATCTTCTCGAATAAGGGCAGCAACCCCTCCCCCCTGACCCCAACCCATGATTGATGAAGAACTTTAAACCCAGACAGCGTTATTTCACTAAGTGCGACTGTCTTGCCTTCCCTCACCCAGGTCTCAGTTACAAATGCCAGATCAACACCTGCCTCCACAAAATATGTTTGCAAGGTGCTGGTCTTATTAATAATGAATCTGGCGTTACATAACATCAATGTTGGGTGTATCCACTCCCTTCTCTCATTCTCCCTCAAGACAGAGCGAAGCTTAGAGAAGTTCCGAGCCCGTGAATCTCTAAGGGCCCCACTCCCTGATCTCCTCCGCCTGTTGTCATATCTTGCTTTCTCTACCATTGTCTGAATCCTCCACCTCCCTGCATTAACCTCTAATCCTCTGCTCTCCATCTCTTGCCCCCTTCCTACTCGCCAATATGAAAACCCAATCCTGTCCCAGGACTACCAACACGCCCCAGCAGTACAACAACCACAACTAGGCAACAGGCAGCAACCCCTAGGTAATACACAAGCATCACTAATAAGTAAACAGCAGGCAGCAACAAATGACAACAGCAACAGAAGGACACAGCAGGCAGGCACTACTCCACCGTGTGCCAGGCTGCGGGTACGATCTTCTCCTCTAATAAAAGTCACTGTCGCTGTTGCCTCCAAGCTCTGGGATGCTCTCCCAGTGAATGTCCACTCCTTGACATCTGTGGCTGCTTTTAAAGAACAACAAAAGGCCTTTTTATTTGTTCAGGCTTTTAGCCCTTCGAAGCTGCCAGGTCTCTCGGCTTCCTGCATCTTTTTGTCATTCTTATGAAGGGGTGTTTTTTTGGGGGGGGGGAGTATTTTATGATTTTTACTGTTTAACTGATTATAAGGTTTTAAGTGTGATATTTATAGTTTTATTGTTTTTTAATTTTTGTAAACCACTTTGGGATGCCTTATGAAATGCGGTATAAAAACTGAACAACCAATCAATAAAAACAGAAGGACAGATGGCACTGAAATTGCCAGTTGCCAGCAAAATGGATAATATTTAAAGCTTGCTTACTTACTTATTATGATTATTTATATACCACTCTTCAACAAAATTCTCAAAGCGGTTTGCATAGAAAAATAAATGATAAATAAATAAGATGGTCCCCTGTCCACAAAGGGCTCACAATGTAAAAGAAACATAAGGCAGATATCACCAACAGCCACTGAAGGGATGCTGTTCTGGGACTGGATAGGGCCAATTGCTCTCCCCCTGCTAAATATAAGAGTATCACCACTTTAAAAGGTGTCACTCTGCTCAGTTCGCATGGGTTAGCTGAAAAACCTGTTACTTTTCAAATGTAATGCACCTATTAATTATGTGCATTATGTTATTCACCAGGTTTCTGTGTCTATTCTACATTATGGTAGGAGTGAAAAAGGATGATGGCTCAACTGTTGCAATACAAGCCAAAGATCTAAGTGTCAAGTGTGCTCACTGCTTCCCTGTCCCTTTAAACTCCACCAGCATGGAAGCAGCGAGTGCACTTGTCACTTAGATCAGTGGCTTCTTGCACAGTATGTTAGCCGATGTTCGTACGCCTTAATGTGACTTTAGAAAAAGGACCTATCCCATTTTCCTATACACCTTCAAACTATTTTTATTTATGAAATATTCCAGAAATAAACTTATATACAGCACAGACAGGTTGATCAGAAAGGCTTACTTCGATGCTTAGTTTGGTGTTGGAAGATGCCCCATCATATGATAGATGCATCATAAAAAGTTTATACTGTATAGCACACAAAAATGTGTTAGAAGAATGCCTGTTTTCTCCCTTTCAATTAAGCCAGATGATGGTTTGGGAAAAACAGTAGTTAAATGACTAACCAAGAATATATTTCATCGCTCTGGCTTCTTGTGAGAAAAACAATTCTCTGTCACTGGAAGAATAAGCCAGATTGCCCTGAAGGCCTAACTTTCCATTACCCTGGAACTTCAAAGTGCTGAACTGGCAGTCTGACACAATAAGCTGGTTCCCAGAAAATATGAAAATTATCTTGAGGATTAAAAAAATGCACTTGTAATGCAACATATACTTCTCTTTTTATGGAGAGGAATATGTTGCCTGTTACCTCAAATAGATTTGATAAATAAGTACCTTCCCTTCTATGGAGTTCCTGTTACCTGCTAGTGACTAATAAGGCAGCCCGAACTCTGCTGAGAACAAGCAGTTGAGTAAGCAGCACAACTGCATTTATTCCCATTCACCACAACGGGAGTAACTATGGTAGCAGTGCTTGTGAAGCTGCTTATTGCCAACATGTTGGGCTTGCCTTATGAGTGCACAGCAGCCCTGGCACAGTGTTCTGATGCTGGA
This sequence comes from Hemicordylus capensis, assembly GCF_027244095.1. Lineage (NCBI taxonomy): Eukaryota > Metazoa > Chordata > Lepidosauria > Squamata > Cordylidae > Hemicordylus > Hemicordylus capensis. Next base: position 318,155,674 of record NC_069657.1, read on the forward strand.
ATGCTGTGCCTCATGGTGGACACTGACATTTGGAATGGAACCACGGAGCCATTCATTGTGTGGACTTGCTGTAGGCTGACATTTGTGCCTGATTACCTGGGAGCCTCTCTGTACTCCCCCTGACTTGCTGTTGGGACATGGTGCCAAGCCAGCACCCTGCCGTCTTTCTTTGCCTGCTTCTTTGAAAGCACTCTGCAGACAGGGCAGGAACTTTGGCTCTTCCGAATGATGCCCACCTCCTTGGCCTTGCTCAGGAAAGAGCAGACTAAATTACAGATATGAATTGTGCTCTCTCTCGCTCTCGCTCTCGCTCTCGCTCTCTCAATCCAACATCACTGCTCACCAACTGCTAAACTTTTCAAGCCTCCCGCGTCTCACTTCCCCCCCTTCTTCTCATTTTCTGAGAGCTGCCTTCACTCCCTCTATTACCAAATCTCATATTTTTATTTTGCCTCTTCTCTGCAACAAAATAAACTTCATTTATTTTTTTATTTTTTATTTTTGCAAAGGCCTGTTTGCCATGTAAGCTACTCTAATGTATCCGGGCTGTGCTCTGTTTATTATTCAGCCATGCAAAATTCTGAGTAATTCTCCCATTTTGGTCTCAAAGCATAGGTGCACATGTGTGCCTGATGCAGAGGTATGAGTGAGGGTGGCAAAGCGGATAGAAACTTGTATCTCATCAGAGTTCAGACAAGTGTGGTTAAAGATGCAGCTGCCTATTAAATGCCGTATCAGAACGTGACCTCTGCATTTTAATCCCAAATGCAATGGATACCTTTGTTAAGAACATGTTCCTAAACTGTCAGTCAAAGCCATACCCTATGTCCTTGGTTGTTTTGCAACACAAAAGAAATGCAATTTTCAACATGCCTCCTCTTTTAAAACACAAAAGCTCAATTGTCTTGTGTTATCAGTTTATCAGGTCCAAAGGCATGTATTATTCTCCCTATTTTATCCAATTTTGAGCAAGGGGTTTCTGCAAGGACAGTTCACCTTATCTAAAGAAAGGATTTCTTCCCACCACACTAAAATGCATGAGTCATACTTGTCAGCTTTGTCTGCCGTGTAACTTGCAAGAGGCATTTTGCATTGCTGGTTTACCTTTGAACTATTTTTCAAAGGTTCACTAGTATTTTAGGAATACATTTATGTGTGTGAATTTAAACTATTATGGTGGCTAAGGTGCTTGGTTACATTTCTTAGGAGTTAATCCCACCTATCCTTATCCCAAACAGCTGCATTCAGTCTATCCAAATATAAATGGTTACTCAATCAGACAGATTAGTAGGGATGTGTAAAACGTTTCGGGTACAGAATGATCTGTACCCAAAACTGCCTGTTTCGGGTGATTCATTGCCAAAACGAATCACCCCTTTGCCCTTCCGAAATGTTTTGGAGCCGAAATGAAACACCCCCATTTCGGCTCCAAACTATTTGTAGTTTTGGCCCTCCATTTTGTGTCCGATAAAGTGCTTCTTCCTCTTCTTCCATTTTGAGTTCTGACATCTATTTGAATTTCCCGCCTTTTTGCCTCCTATTGACATCAGTGCAAAAAGGTCCAATCTGATGTCTACTTGAATTTCGGGTCCCAGGGCCAACAGAGTGGGGTGGGGTGGTAGTGCCTAATGGGTGAAGGCTACCACCCAAATTGCAGAGAGATTGGGCAAAGGGCTGATTTTTGGTGAATTGTTGAAGTTTTAGTGTCTTTGGGGCAGATTTGGGGCATAAAGTGGGATCTGGGGCGGAAGAGTGTGTGTGGGGGGTAGTGCCTATTGGGTGGAGGCTACCACCCAAATTGCAGAGGGAGTGGGCAAAGCACTGATTTTTGGTGAATTGTTGAAGTGTACACGTCTTTAAGGTTTTCCCCTGTAAGGTATAATGGAGATGTATCGCTTCATGTCGGGGGAAAGGGGTGGCCTAGAGCGGTGTGGGGTTGATGGTAGTACCGAAGGGGGGCAAGGAAGCAACCAGAATCTTTTCAAAGGATTTGGGCAGAGGGCTGATTTTTGGTGATTTGTTGAAGTTTACATGTCTTTAAGCTTTTTCCTCATAGGTATAATGGAGGTTTCAGCAGCCCCATAACTGCACTTGGGGGGTGCTGGGGTGGCCCAGAGCAAGTGGTGGTGTAATGCATATAGGGTGCCAACCACCCCCATGGGTTTCTAACCCATGTGGTACAGGGTTCTGTTATTTCTGAGGTGTTCTGAATGTAGATTCTTTGGTAGCAAGTGAGATTTTCAATACAGACCATGAATCCACTCTCATTTGCTACCAAAGAATCTACACTCAGAACACCTCAGAAATTGCACACCCCTACAGATTAGTAAAGTCGGCTGCATGGTTGACAATCTTCATCTCAAGAACGTGCTTGTGAAAGAAAATGCTTTGCTCTAATTTGTGTTAATTGTAGCAGTGAAGAAAGCATATTTCTCTGCCACCAATGATGGTGGTGGCCAATAGACCTTTTCTGGGTGATTAGGGTACTCTCAATAGTGGACCCCCAGGGCCCAACTGTCTGACCTCTTGTAGTCTGCTGTGAGCAGGTTGCTTCATACTTCGCAAATTAAATTGCTCGCATCCTTGGCCCAGTCACCAACTGTTGGGCCCCCTTCAGATGTAATGCACCCCTCCCCGCACTCTCCCATCTGCTTTTGGATGTGCAGGAGAGTTGCCTCTCTGCATTCAGTGAGATTACAGAGAGGCAGAGGAGCTGGCTGTGTGGGCCTCTTTCTTGGCAGAAGGAAAACCTACACAGCCAATGGGGCATCAGTGAGGGAGGAGATTCCATGGGGGAACTCCATGGGACCAAAACTGCAGCTCCAGCATTCAGAGGTGTCACAGAACCAGAGTTGGAGGCACCATAATTTCAGGGAGTTCGGGGAGGGAAACCACGGGTCCCTTCTTGCCTTCAACTCCAGTTTCCCAAATTCGGACATGCATAAAGGAAACCAGAGGTGAAGGGAGGTCTGGTTTCCTGTTACATCTGAATTTGGCATCTTAACCCGCTAAGGAGTGGAATAAAATGAAATATGCTTATACCGCTGATCTTTCTAGGTTCTTTAAGTCCATGTTCTTTCTAGTGATACTAAACATGGCCTGAAATACTACATGGGTGGCCAACATGCCCCAGAAGCATCATGTGTTTGTGGCACAGCTGGACGGAAGCCAAGGGCTAATGGTCCATCCTATGGGATAGGCATGGGCCTCCACTACTGTACCCCTTTCACACTATGCAGCTGCCTGCTTTCTAACTCAGCGCCTTAGAAACAACAAGTACAAGGCATGAAGGATGCATATGTAATGAATGTGTTACCCAGGCACCATGACAAATTTTGGATTTAACTTGCCCCTCAAAAGTTAACTCGCAGCCGGCCAGTGCAGACTGTACTTTCAACACATTATCAGATTCCTCTACAAGTGTATGATGATCATCTGAAATGATCATCTGAACTGAAAAACATACATTCTCTATCCAGGATTTAAATACTAAATATAATGTAGGATTTAAAATGAATGTTAGTCACTATCATGCAACTGTGATAGTCACATTATCATGTGATTAGATTATCATCCAGATTACAGATGTGCACAAAATGGATTCTGAGCATGGAACAGAACTCTAAATCTGAGCATGGAACGGAACTCTAAATCCTCAACAACCGGATGAGCCGGTTGTTCCAACAGAATGACTCTGTTCAGTGCTGGAACGTTCCGAGTGCCTGTTTGGAATCCAAAATGGCACTCAGAATGCTCAGAAAGTTCCAACTTGAACTGGCCCATTCCATTCCAAGCTTGGAACAGGCCCTTCATTTGAAAGGTGTTCTGTTCTGAGCTCAGAACATTTGAAATGGCCTGTTTCGAGTCGGAATGTTCCAACTGCAGAACATTCTGCACATCCCTAATCCAAATTGCTAAGTGGTGCCTGCCCCCCACTCCCACAACCATTGAGTTCAAATTGTAAACACAACAGCGTCCAGGATACGGTCTAATCACATTGGTCTGTTTGTCTGAATTTGTTTTCCAAGTGCATATAAAAAAACCACAGATACTCTAATCACATATTTAAAAATATCATTGGAACTGGTCCACTGTTCTAAACAGCAATTATTTTAGGTTATGCCCACATGGTCTGGAATCTAAAAAGTCAGATGAAACAAATAAATATGGGGGGGGGGTGTTTGCATTTTATCATGGAAAACTCCTTTGGATTAAGATATACAAATGTTGTTGCATATTGACAAGAAACTAGATTACAATATTTAGAGGCCATCTTGGTTATATTGGTCATATACTGTATACACTGGCCTTTTCTTTATTTTCTTTATTTATTATTTAAAAAATTTATACCGCCCTTCCAAAAGGCTCAGGGTGGTTTACACTAAAACACCATTAAAATCAATTAACAAAACAAAAATTATAAACTACATAAAATAATAATTAACAATTAAAACATCATAAAACACCAATTAAATAGCCAAAACAATTTAAAAACAAGTTTTAAAAAGCTGAGAAAGCTTGGTTAAAGAGATGTGTTTTCAGTAGTTTCTTAAAAATTGCCAGAGATGGGGAGGCTCGTATCTTAGTAGGGAGCGCATTCCACAATCTTGGGGCAGCAGCTGAGAAGGCCCGTCTCTGTGTAGCCACCAAATGAGCTGGCGGCAACTGGAGACGGACCTCCTCAGATGACCTCAATGGGCGGTGGGGCTTGTACTGAAGAAGACGTTCTCTTAAATACCCAGGGCCTAAGCCGTTAAGGGCTTCGTAAGTTATAACTAGCACTTTGTATTTTCCCCGGAAACCTATTGGCAGCCAGTGTAGCTCCATCAACAGAGGAGTAACGTGGTCTCCCCAAGATGACCCAGAGACCAACCTGGCTGCCGCATTCTGAACCAACGGAAGTTTCCGGACTACGTACAAAGACAGCCCCACATAGAGCGCATTACAGAAGTTCAGTCTGGAGGTTACCAACAGATGTACTACTGTTTTGAGGTCATTGATCTCGAGAAACGGGCGCAGCTGACGTATCAGCCGAAGCTGATAGAAAGCACCTCTGGTCACCGCCTCAACTTGAGAAACCAGGGAGAGGTGTGAATCCAGAAGTACTGCCAGACTGTGAACCTGTTCCTTTTGGGGAAGTGTGACCCGATCTAGAACAGGCAGATCAAAATTGTCTCTAGAGTTCTGACCCCGCACAATAAGTACCTCCATCTTATCTGGATTCAGCTTCAGTTTATTTTCCCTCATCCAGCCCATTACTGCTTCCAGGCAGGCATTTAGGGAGGATATGCCAACTCCTGGAGAGTTTGACATGGAGAAATAGATCTGGGTGTCATCAGCGTACTGGTAACACCCAGCTCCAAATCCCGTGATGATCTCTCCCAGCGGTTTCATGTAGATGTTAAAAAGCATTGGAGAAAGTATGGAGCCTTGAGGGACACCATACTTAAGCTCAGATTTTGAAGAGCAACAATCTCCAGTTGACACCATCTGAAATCTGTCCGAGAGGTAGGAGCGGAACCACTGTAAAACAGTGCCTCCCACCCCCAACATTCTCAGATGTTCCAGAAGGATACTATGGTCGATAGTATCGAAAGCCACTGAGAGATCAAAAGGACTGAGAGTCACACTTCCTCTGTCAATTGCCAATTGGAGATCATCCATCAGGCCGACCATGGAAGTCTCCACCCCATAGCCTGCCCGAAAACCAGTTTGAAATGGGTCTAGATAATCAGTTTCATCCAAGACCGACTGGAGCTGAGTGGCCATCACCCTCTCAATTATCTTGCCCAACCATGGGAGATTGGAAACAGGGCTTTAATTGCTCAATTCTGAGGGGTCTAATGCAGACTTCTTTAGAAGTGGTCTAATAATTGCCTCCTTAAGACAAGGAGCCATCCTGCCTTCCCTCAGAGAGGCATTTATAATTTCCACCAGGCCAACTACAACTGTCTCCCTGCTAGATTGAACAAGCCATGTTGGACAAGGGTCAAGAGAACAGGTGGTAGGCCTCATCGCCCCAAGCAGCTTGTCCACATCATCAGGAGTCACAAACTGAAACTGATCCAGTCGAATCACATAAGAGGAATAGCTGGATACCTCCAGTTCAGACATAAAATTAATTGTGGAGTCTCCATCTAAGTAGGCCCAAACCCAAGAGATTTTATCTGTGAAAAATTCTTTAAACACATCAGAGCGGGTAACTGATGATTCCAAATTCTGGTTCAAGGTGGGGGGGCAGATACTAGTCCCTCACAACCCTGAACAACTCCGCTGGACGTGAACTCACAGAGGCAATACAGGCAGAAAAGAACCACCTCTTTGCTGCATGTATTGCCTGAGCATAGATCTTTAGATGTGCTCCATGTTGTAATATGTCAGATTCGAGTCTAGTCTTTATTCATTTGCGCTCCAGTCACCTACCTTGCCGCTTCAGCCCCCATAGATCTTCCATATACCAAGGGGCAAATTTTGAAGCGGGTTGGAGGGGATGCTTAGGAGCAATCGTGCCTACTGCCCTTGTGAGCAAGTTGTTCCAATTCTCAACCAGGGCATCAACAAGATCACCAGCAGAGCCAACACTGAATCCCTCTAAGGCTTCTTGGAATCTCACCGGATCCAATAACCTCTTTCGGCGGACCATTCTAATAGGCCCCTCGCCCCTCTGGAGGTGGTAGGTGGTTGTAAGTCCAACCTTAGCCAGATGGTGATCCGTCCATGACAATGGGGATATCACAGGGGTCCCCACCCAAGGAACACCACCCTGATTAGAATAAAAGACCAAATCAAGTGTGTGACCTGCAATATGTGTCCGTCCAGAGACCTCTTGGGATAGGCCCATAGTTGTCATGGCCGCTATGAACTCCTGAGCTGCCCCGGACAAGTTGGTCCTGAAATGAACATTGAAGTCCCCCAGTACCAAAAGTCTGTGAGACTCCAACGCAAGTTCCGCAACCAAGTCTGTGAGCTCAGTAAGGGATTCCGTTGGGCAGCGGGGCGATCGGTACACCAACAGAAGTCCCAATCTATCCCTGGTCCCCAAACTTAAGTACACACATTCAATATGGTCCGATACCCTAACAGGGATCCTGGTAAGGGAGATGTTATCCTTATAGACCACAGCTACTCCACCTCCCCGCCCACGTCCCCGCCCCTGCTCTCTACAGAATACCCTGGAAGAAGAAGCTGGGACCAGACTGGGCCGCCAGCCTCCCCCAACCAAGTCTCAGTGATGCACATCAGGTTGGCCCCTTCATCCATGATCAATCATGGATGACTTCAGGTTTATTTTGGACCGACCTGGCATTGCAAAGGAGCAAGGTAAGGCTATGTGGGTGTTGGCAGTGCTCCCCAAGGTCAAAGAACTGACAGGGCAGGCTTACAGTTTACCTTCATTTCCCTTCAGTAAGAGCCTGCTGGTACACCATTCAATAAAATTCAGGATTTGGAACTAAATTCTGACCTAGTTTTTTCTTAAGGAGCAAAAACCTTCAACTCACTCTTCTTTTTTCTTGAGAATAGATTATGTGGAAAATTTCAGCAATCTTGGCTCCTATCTAGAAGCAATTATAAGGGAAAGAAATGATCTGCTTTGTATAAAAAGAAGGAGGGGGTAAAGTTACAGCTCAATGAGCTCATCCTTTCAAACACAGAATGATTTGTACCCTTCCCTGTTACCTAGTATGACCTGGAATCATTCTCACAAGGCAAGACAATAATGTGAATTAAGTGGAAAATCCGCTTGACACCTGTGCACAGATTAGGCATCAGTTATTGTGTGCAAAGCAATATGTTTCTGAAACATTGTCCTCCTCAAAATAGCTGCCCAAATCTCTTCACTCTGCTTCATCTCTTGCAGTCTTAGAATCTGGAAGGATATGTAGGAATCACCTTCTCTGTACTATTCTTGCCCTATAAGTTTGTATGCAAAAGAGAAGGAAGAAGAATCAATGTGCACCTTTTGGAAAGATGAGCCATTATAAAGTAAAGTGAAAAAAACATTTACCAGTTTAGTAGAAACTGCTTTACTTAAAAAATAAATAAATCCATAAATAAATCTACCTGGAAATATAACAACTAGACAGACGATAAATAAGATGTTATAACATTACAAAAGTATTTTCAGCAATACCTGTATCCATAATCTACACCTACCTGTACATTTTCAATGTGAAATGTTATATAAATAAAACCATATATGATGAATGAAAAAAAAAATATTTAATTCACAGCTAAAAACACTACTACAATGGTGTGAAACCAGAGGAATTCTACTACAATGGTGTGAATCTAGAGGAAGAGTTGTGGCACACATCCATGAACAAGGCAGTGAAGTAGAATCAGGAATATTAATGGTTTAATGACATGGATATTATTTCCAGAGAGGCAAGTGCAGACTGCTTTCAATGCTCTTGCTGGTGGTTGGCTGTTAGCCCCACCTCTCTACTCCAGGACTCGACTAAAATTAACTAAAGAACCATGCAAAAGCTGGCCCGGATCAAGGAATGGATTAACCAAAAACTCCACAAATGGCTGTCAAAAACGACTAACATCCATGTCTACATCCATGTCTATGTTTCTCAGGTGGAGGCCATGGCCAGGAGTGCTTTCTATCAGCTTCGGCTGATTCGACAGCTGTGTCCATTCCTTGAGGAGGATGACCTCAAAACAGTGGTGCACCAGCTGGTAACCTCCCTGCTTCACTATTGCAATGTGTTCTACGTGGGGCTGCCTTTGTACGTAGTTCGGAAACTTCAATTAGTTCAGAATGCGGCAGCCAGATTGGTCACTGGGGTAACCCGAAGAGACCATATTACGCCTATTTTGAAACAATTGCACTGGCTGCCAATATGTTTCCGGGCAAAATACAAAGTGCTGGTGATTACCTTTAAAGCCCTGAACGGCTTAGGCCCGAGTTACCTTAGAGAGCGCCTTCTTCTGCGTGATCCCCACTGCATATTAAGGTCATCTGAGGAGGTTTGTCTCCAGTTACCACCAGCTCGTCTGGTGGCGACTCAGAGACGGGCCTTCTCTATAGCTGCTCCGGGGCTGTGGAAAGCGCTCCCTGCGGAAATCCGTAATTTGAATTCTTTATTAGCCTTCAGGAGAGCCCTTAAAACGTATTTGTTTGGCCTGGCTTTCCAGGGTTTTTAAATTCTAACCCGATTTTGGGGCTTTTAATTACTGGAATTATTTAATTGCTGTTTTAAAATGTTTTAAATTGTTGATCGTTGTTATATTGTTTTTAATTTGTTTTAGCTTTTTATTGTTTTAGTGGTTTGTTTTAATTGTAAACCGCCCTGAGCCATTTTGGAAGGGCGGTATATAAATCAAATAAATAAATAAATAAATAAATAAATAAATAAATAAATAAATGTGAGTAAAGTTGTGTATCCCTACAGCAGACATTTAGGTGATATTCTCTGTGATCCAGTAATGTCCATGTGAAATTTTATGTCTCATTTACTTGGGACACTGCAAAAGCCTGCTTGTGAGAAGTTTTATCCGCTTATGAGAAGTTTTATCCAACTTCCCTAAAATAAACAATGGATTAATCCAAGGTTTGAATTTGAAGTGGATTGTTAAATTTTAGGGAAGTTGGTTAGAATAAACCAAGATCGTTGGTTCAGACATCATGATTAATCTTTGTTTCTTAAAACCAAAATTGGAAGTAGAATACCTTTGGAAGTTTGAGTGGGAAGGGAAGAGAGTGTTCTACTGAGGTCTGATGATGTTGTGTGGAACAAACATTTAACAGTGGATCCATGTGGCACCTAAACTGCCTGTCAGAGTTTGAACAAGAAGCATGTGTAGCCATTCCACTTAGTTTGGTAATATATTATATTAACAATATGTTGCTTCTGCAGCAATCAGAATCCATTTTGTGTATAGTTCTCAGTTTTCAAATTGATTTCTCATCCACTGGGCATAGGCCTCTATCATTCACTTTTCCAGTTTACTTCATACATCTTATTCATATATTTTATCTTAGCCAAAATTCCTTTGAAGTGTGGCTATGCATGGACTATTCCAAGTTGCCTAATCCATTCTCCTTCCCCCAAAATGTAACTTTCAGCCATAACAATGGAGAAATTCAAGTTTCTGTACCCAGACGGTCTGGTAAATCCCAGAGGCCTTTGTTCTGGGAGCTTCCTGTTAAGGCTTTTGTGCCTAATAAAGGTTTTCTTCATGCCTGAATGATTGCTGCTGCTGGAAGTTACGTTCTGGAAAAAAGGAATTGCGGGAGAAAGGAAACTAGCTATACAGAAAGCTGGGGATAATTGAGGCCTGGCAAGTAAGTATTTTGAATGGGCTGGGTTTTTCTAAGATTCAAGCTTTTTCTGAGAATTCTCTAAAACAGCTTAGAAACAATGATCCCATTCCAAACTGAGATAGGAAAGTCCTACCTGCAGATGTGAAAGGTCTTTGATCAAGAGAAAAGATGAAAATGCCACTGGACATGCACAAGTTATTTGGAGCAGCTAAAGTACAGTTGGATCCCAACCTATGATCATTAGATCCCAGACACAAAAACCTCCCCTGTAGAAAATGCAAGCAAGAAAAGGTTCCAAAGACATGTGCATCCCCATTCTGCTAGTCTAAGAAAAATACAGCACTATAATCAAATATTGCTTTTTGTTTCATCAGATAGCATTTTGCATTGGGCTGCCTATAAAAATAATCTGGATGGTTAGAAATGACAGCTTAACTGGGGGAAACAAAATTTGTTGAGTGGCCTTTTTCCTGATGTGACAATTGTTAGACTGATCTGTGATCCTTGAAGCCCTGACATTAGTCCCTTTGGTGAAGGGATGATTGTCAATAGATTTTTTTTTAACAATTTGTGCAATAACCCACTTTAGGTTATTAAAGGGGAATCTGATGAATTGGCAAGGTTAGGATCAGTTGTAGAGGGTCAGCGTTTCGCCTCTAGTTAACAGCCCATCTTACAAGAAATACTGTTATCTCTAATAAGCAGTATCAGAAACAACATAGCAATGTCATTTCACAAGGCCTGATCCTGTATTTCTTACACACCTTACAAAATACCTCTTCCAAATATAGTTGCCTAAGCATTTTTCTTGTCTGCTAGGTAGTAATTGACTTTCTCAAAGATACAGCAGTTTTTGTCCTGAGTGCCACACTCCCCCCACCTTGAATCTCCCCTACTAAATAATGCCTTCTTGGGGAAATGTTGCTGATGTGACAATAGAATGGTCCTTACACAAGTCACTGTCTTCAATGAAGGCCTCTCAATTGCTCATCTACAATTGTTACGTTTATCAAAGGACGGGATTTCTCACATGCTATAATTATCAGTTATTGTTGGCAAGGGAATCTCTCACTCCTCTGCAGCTATTTAGTTCTTTTTTGGCAAAAGAATAGGGTTATTACATGTTCTTTTAAAAATTATATTCTCTTTCTCATTCTCTCTCCCTCCTCCCCTCTTCTAGTTTTCATTTTGCTGAAAGTGGCCATTTTTCAGTTGTTACTGATGGGCTGAATTCTTTCTGCTGACTGCCAAGAAAACGTTGGAAATGTGCCCTATTTCTCCCTGGAGACTCCTGTAAAGTTTTCAAAGTGAAGTGAAAGAAGTTGTATTTATTTGTATTTAAATAGTATTTCTGGAAGGGAGACACCCCTTTTCTAATGTTTTGCTGATGATGCTAGTCTCTCCAAGACAGTCATTAACTATATTTCCAAACTTTCACACATATTATTTGACACAGAAGGCAAGAGTTAAGAATACAACAATAGGCTAAAGGTTTCCATTGGTATTTAATTTCACGAGGTATGATATTTAATGGTGATGGATTGTGACAACAGAATTTTTTTTTAGTTAACTGGGTAAAATAATGATTTCCAGTGGCTTGTTATTTATTCTAAAAAATGTGGAAATAGTTTAAAGGCATAAACATATGAATGTAATCTAGAAGTAACGCCTGTTGATTAAACGTTGCAACACCCACTTCCCCCACATCTTCAATGCAGACTCCTTGGCCAGTACTTTTCTATCATCAACATTCCTTTCCTAGGGACGGTAGCCCTGCAGTATGAAGGTAGAACTGGATACCATAAGCCATTGAGACTCTATGGTCTGATTATTCATTCTGGATATGCCACTGCAACTAGGAATGTGCACGAGACATTTTGGGTGGGCAGGGAGCACTGACTGGTAGTTTTAAGGAGCAGGTACACAGGTCCTTACCTGCTCCTCTGCTGTCCCATCGCTGTTCATTTGCAGCACTATGCTACTCAAAAGGCTGCATGTTCCCAGCAGCCTGTGTGTGGTGTCGGCATGCATATGTTGTCTGCACATGCACAGGCGCCATTTGGACAGTCAGCAACATCATGCTGACCATGCAAATGGTGCCCGTGCATGCACAGAGGCCACGTGCCTGCCAACACCACGCGTAGGCTGCTGGGCACAGGGAAGCATCTGCTTGGGGCCTTTTAGTAGCAGCACTACAACTGGAACAGCGGTGGGGCAGCGGCGGAGCAGGCAAGGACCTGCATACCTGCTCCTTAGGGCTACCACTTGTCCCCCACCGAAACATTTAGGCTGCGGCAACCCGAATCATTTTGATGCCTCTCTAATTAGGTGCCGAAAAGTTTTGTGCACATGCCTGACTGCAACTGCACTTGTGGCTTTGATCAATGATCTCCGTAGACCTTTCTATTCGTTTTCAGACAGTTGGATTTCAGCAGCATTCTCAACCAGGTGAAGTAGGCTGTGAAGCTCCTAGTGTGATTCACTAATCACACGCCATGCTGATACACTGAAATTTGAGAATACAAATGATGATGGTGGCATTTAAGTTGCCATTACTGCTGCAAAACATCAGATAAAAGAGGCAACCAGGTACGTGCATTGGGGCTTCATTAACCGCATGCGGTTGCTTACATCAGTTGGACTTTTCTCCTTTATTGTAATTGATTTTGAAAGAAACTCTGTTTGAAAAACCTAATTTAATAATTTACAATTCCTGGGAGGCTTGTAAATAAGACATTAAGAAAAAGATACTTGATTCAAATTAATAACAGCAAATCAGAAAATTTAGTATTTCAGCCTCTGAAAGTCAGACAATTTCTAACAGTGAGATCAGTATGGATTGTTTTGTATACTTTCTAATTCATATGACTCAGTTTCACTTCTATACATTTTTAGGAGAATGGTTTACAGGAAATGTGATGCATTATTCTGGTTCAGCCATGACACGTAGAATCAGGCAAGGCTATATATGAGGTGAAATGATAATGCACCATATATGTGCACCATATATGTGCAGTGAAGTACCTGGACAGCCTTCCCCTAAATCATATTTAGTTGCTCAGTTATGGACAGTCAATACAGTATGGAAGAAAACTAGATAATGGTCCCATTCACATGAACCTGCAGTGATATTTCCCCTGGTGTGATTCCACACTGCTCAAGGTGTGTGCAACTGTTACAACCATGTTTGCCAAGGAAGGGTTGTATTAGAAAGACCCAAGGCTTGGGTATGGAGGAACATGCATGGTTGGCTCCTGAGGTGAATTCTGAATGTGCATTGATGAGATCACAGAGCTCTCTGATGTGCATTTTCAGTTTGTGTCAGGAACCCACCATGCTGCAAGAAGTGCAAAAGCTCACTCTTCTGGCGAGGTGGAAGCTAGGAATGAGCCCAAACTATGTACGTCATTCCATATTTGTTGTTGTGAATGTTGGACTGCACCTCCTGTTCATCTTCTGAACTCATTTGCATTGCTTCAGTGCTATCCTCTGTACCATTGTTCTTTTTAATCCTCAGTGTGCCCTTGGTCTTTGCTCTCAGCATGCCTTGTCCCACTTCATTGCACTTCATCTTATGTGATGAGATGCCTCTGTCTCTGCTGCCCAAGCACCCAGTCTTAGGCTATGACCCCTACTTTGCCTCAGTTTTGTGTGTGGGGGGAAGGGGGTTCTGACACTACCCTGATATTATTTTTTATTGTTGTTGTTGTTGTTGTTGTTGTTGTTGTTGTTGTTGTTGTTATTATTATTATTATTATTATTATTATTATTATTATTATAATATTCAATTTCTATACCGCCCTTCCAAAAATGGCTCAGGGCGGTTTACACAGAGAAATAACAAATAAATAAGATGGATCCCTGTCCCCAAAGGGCTCACAATATAAAAAGAAACACAAGATAGACACCAGCAAGAGTCACTGGAGGTACTGTGCTGGAGGTGGATCGGGCCAGTTACTCTCCCTCTGCTAAATAAAGAGAATAACTACGTTAAAAGGTGCCTCTTTGCCAAGTTAGCAGGTGTCTTGTTGCTATGTTGACCATGGATCCCAATTCTTCTCTTCCAGCCCCCTGGGAACCAGAGCTATTAGCCTGCTGAGTTCCCTCACTGACCTCCCTATCTGTCCTTTTAAACAGTTGCCAGCAGCACTGATAATCATGTGTGCAGCTGCATCTTCTGGACTGAGGTCCTGTGAGCTCCCCCAAGGTTGTACTTCTAAATGAATTGCCATGGCTGTATGATTTGCCTTGGATATGACATTGTGCTTTTGATTGAGCCCAACTCCCAACTCCAACTGATCTTCATGTTTTTATTTTTTTATTTTTTATTTTTTTACATTTTTATACCGCCTTTCGTTAAAAGAAAACCCCAAGGCAGTTTACAAAAATTAAAACATACAATAAAAGCAGTAAAAACATCAAGCTAAAAACATACATAAAAACAAGACAGCAGATAAAAAACACACAAGAACAGCAGTAGAAAACGATCATGTAAAAGCCTGGGTAAAAAGCCAAGTCTTTAAAAGAATCTAAAAGCTGTGATGGAGTCCGAGGAACGAATGGCCACCGGGAGATCATTCCAGAGTCTAGGAGCAGCAACAGAGAAGGCCCTGTCCCGAGTGCACGACAGCCGGGCCTCCCTCATTGTCGGCACCCGGAGCAGGGCCCCCTCAGATGTCCTAGTCAAGCGGGCAGCAACCCTTGGGAGCAGGCGGTCCTTCAAATACCCTGGGCCCAAACCGTTTAGGGCTTTAAAGGTCAAAACCAGCACCTTGAATTGGACCCGGAAACAAACCGGCAGCCAGTGCAGCTCTTTCAAAATGGGGGTGATATGTTCCCAATGGGCAGCTCCGGATAAAACCCTCACTGCCACATTTTGCACTAGCTGCAGTTTCCGGATATTTTTCAAGGGCAGCCCCACGTAGAGCGCATTACAGTAATCCAGCCGCGACGTGACTAAGGCATGGGTAACCGTGGCCAGATCTGCCTTCTCGAGAAAGGGACGCAGCTGGCGCACTAGCCGAAGCCATGCAAAGGCACCCCTGGCAACCGCCTCCACCTGAGCCTCCAAAAGCAGAGCCAGTTCCAGTAGTAGCCCCAAGCTGCGTACTTGCTCCTTCAAGGGTAGTGCAACCCCATCCAGAACCGGTAAAATCTCCTCATCCCGATTGGCTCTCCTACTGACCAACAGTACCTCCGTCTTATCCGGATTCAATTTCAGTTTATTAGCCCACATCCAACCCATCACGGCCTCCAGCCCCCGATTCAGGACATCCACCGCCTCCCTAGGATCAGATGACAAGGAGAGATAGAGCTGAGTGTCATCCGCATATTGCTGACAACTCAGTCCAAAACCCCGGATGACCTCTCCCAGCGGCTTCATGTAGATCTTAAACAGCATTGGGGACAAGACCGATCCCTGCGGGACCCCACAGGCCAACGGCCACGGGGCCGAGCAGTAGTCCCCCAGCACCACCTTCTGGACCCTCCCCTCAAGAAAGGACCGGAACCACTGCAACGCAGTGCCTCCGATCCCCATACTCGAGAGGCGGCCCAGAAGGATACCATGGTCGATGGTATCGAAGGCCGCCGAGAGGTCCAGCAGAACCAACAGGGACGCACTCCCCCTGTCTAGTTCCTGGCGTAGGTCATCCACTAGAGCGACCAAGGCAGTCTCAGTCCCATACCCGGGGCGGAAGCCAGATTGAAAAGGGTCCAGATAATCCGTATCATCCAAGACCCTCTGCAGCTGGGACGCCACCACACGCTCCATCACCTTGCCCAAAAAGGGAAGGTTAGATACAGGTCTATAGTTGTCCAGGTTGGAGGGATCAAGGGAGGGCTTTTTTAATAGAGGTCTTACCACCGCCTCCTTGAGGCACGATGGCATCCTGCCCTCCCTCAACGAAGCATTAACGATCACCTCCAGCCATCTACCTGTCCCCTCCCTGGCAGCTTTTATTAGCCATGAAGAGCAAGGGTCAAGAGCGCACGAAGTCGCCCGCACACTGCCCAGGATCTTGTCCACATCCTCAGGCCGCACCAACCAAAAAGAATCCAACACAACAGGACCAGATGGTACCAAAGGCACGTCTGCCGGAACTGCCAAAACTCTGGAGTCCAGGTCAGCACGGATGCAAGCGACTTTATCTGCAAAGCGACAGGGAAACTGATCACAAACAGCCGTAGATGACTCCTCCCCCATTGTTTAGGGGATGTGTGGAGCAAAGTTTTCACCACACGAAACAGCTCTGTTTGTCTGCACTGAGCAGATGCAATGGAGGCGGAGAAAAAGCATTTCTTCGCCACCCCCACTGCCACGGCATAGTCCCTAAAATGGGCTCTAGCCCGTGTTCGATCGGATTCGTGATGACTCTTCCTCCAGCGTCGTTCTAGCCGTCGTCCGAGTTGCTTCATCACCCTAAGCTCCGAGGAAAACCAAGGAGCAGAACGGGCTCCACCAAGCCGGAGAGGGCGCTTGGGGGCAAGCGTGTCAACAGCCCGGGCCATCTCTCCATTCCAGAGATCAACCAAGGCCTCGACAGGGTCACCAGCTCTGGACACTGGAAACTCCCCGAGGGCCATCTGAAATCCAAGCGGATCCATAAGCCTCCGGGGGCAGACCATCTTAATTGGACCACCACCCCTGCAGAGGGCAGACGGAGCAGTCAAACTAAACCCCACCAGGTGATGATCTGTCCATGACAAGGGAGTGATCTCAAATTCCCCCACCTCCAGATCATTTATTTCCCGGTCGGCAAAAACCAGATCCAGAGTGTGTCCCGCCACATGGGTAGGGCCCGATACCAATTGAGACAGGCCCATGGTTGCCATGGAGGCCATGAAATCCTGAGCCGCACCCACTAGGGGGGCCTCAGCGTGGACATTGAAATCCCCCAAAACAATAAGCCTGGGGGAACCCAAAGCCACCTCCGAGACCACCCCCGCCAGCTCAGGTAGGGAGACTGAGGTGCAGCGGGGTGGTCGGTACACCAGCAGAATCCCCAGCCTATCTCAGAGGCCCACCCTCAAGGACAAACACTCGAAATTCTGAGATTGCCTGACCGGGCACCTGGAAACGGGGAAGGTCTCTCGAAACATGACTGCAACGCCTCCTCCCCGACCCTCGAGGCGGGGCTGCTGCACGATCTGGAAACCTGGAGGACAAAGCTGAGAGAGACCAACCCCGCCCAGCGCATCCAACCAGGTCTCTGTCACGTATACCAGGTCAGCACGCTCATCCACAATCAAATCGTGGATGAGAGATGTTTTTGTGTTAACTGACCTGGCATTCAGCAGCAGCACCCTAATCCTCGAAGGTGTGTTCTCAGAGCTCCCTAGGGTCAGAGAGTTGGGAGAGGGGCCGGAAAAAGGAACAGGCCTCAATTGCCTGGACCGTTTTCCCCTGTAATGGCCAGCCCAACTCCCACCGCCATACCTCCCTCTGCCCGCTACCCGTGATATTGCTGCCCCCACTCCAGACCCACTTTTTCGCTCTCCCAGACACATCTCCCCAGACTAACCCACCACAGCTTCTTGGCTTAATTTAAAACCAGGAACAGACTTATACAATCTCTGCAATCACTGCAATACAATCTCTGCTGACTTCCTGGTTGGAGGAAGATGACTCTTTGAGGCAAAAGGAAAAGGTCTTCAGGCCCAAGGCAGCTCGCCCCACGGCTGAGAGCCACAAGGGCGAGAGCCCTTGTGCTCTTGCCCTTCGGTTCACGCCCCTGGCCCAGCCTGAGTTTTAAAGGAGCAGAGGCTGATGCCTGATGGTACCCACCTGGAGAAAAACGTGGGGCAGAAGCCAAAGCACAGTCAAACACTGCCTTGTTCCCAAGCTGCCCAAGATGTTCCCTCTTCCCTCTGTTCTGTGGGTACAGCACCAAGTAAGGCCAACCTGAGAACATGGACCCCAATGCCTGAACTAAGCTTCTCAGGGTTGGAGACTAAAGAACTGAGTTGGATAGAAGTGATGAAAGATGACATTCTAAACTGCCTGGAAAAATTAAAAATTAACAAATTGCCAGAGCCAGATGGCATCTACCTGAGAGTCCTTAAATAACTCAAATGTAAAATGCCAACCACCTTGCAAAAATATGTAACTTATCCCAACAATCAGGCTCTGTACCAGAAGACTGGAAAGTAGCCAATGTAACACCCATCTTCAAAAAGGGATCCAGGGGGGATCCGAGAAGTAAGTAAGTAAGTAAATGATTTTTATGGAGTTTTACTATATTTTAACATTTGTAAACTGCTTTTGGATGGCTTATGAAAGGTGGTATAAAAATTGAACTAACAAACAATTTACAGGCCGGTTAGTTTAATGTTTGTGCCAGGCAAACAGATGGAAAGCATTCCCAAAGATAAACTTGTTAAGCATATAAAAGAACAGGTCCTGCTGAAGGAAAACCAGCACAGCTTCTGCAAAGATAAATCTTGCCTCACCAACTTTTTGGAGTTTGAGAGTGTCAGTAGGCGTGTGGATTAAGGTGATCTAGATGACATAGTGATCCAGATGAAGGTGATCCAGATGACAACCCCTGCTAACTTGGCAAAGAGTCACCTTTTAATGTGGTGATTCTCTTTATTTAGCAGGGGGAGAGTCACTGGCCCTATCCACCCCCAGCACAGTACCTCCACTTGCTGGTGTCTATCTTACATTTCTTTTATATTGTGAGCTCTTTGGGGACAGGGATCCATCTTTCAAAAAGCTTTCAAAAAGCTTTCTACAAAGTTCCTCATCAGGGACTTTGTAGAACTCTTGAGAAAACTTAACAGTCATGGGATAAGGGCACAGGTTCATGTGTGGATTGGTAACTGGTTGAAAGACAGGAAACAGAGGGTAGGAATGAACGGACAGTTCTCTAAATGGTGGGGAATAAGAAGTGGGGTCCCCCAGGGGTATGTACTGGGACTAGTGCTTTTTAATTTATTCATAAGTGATCCAGAAGTTGGGTAAGCAGTGAGGTGGCCAAATTTGCAGATGACACCAAATTATTTATCCAAAACAGATTGTGAGGAGCTCCAAGAGAATCTCTCCAAACTGAGGGAGTAGGCTATAAAATGGCAAAAATGGTTCAATGTTAGCAAGTTAGAGAGAGAGAGATAAACTTTATTGCAGTCTTTGACGAGTAAGCAAGTTAAAGTGATGCATATTGGGGCAACCCCCCCCCCAAATTTACATATAAACTGATGGGGTCTGAGCTGTCAGTCACTGACCAGCACAGGGATCCGGGGGTTGTGAAAGTGTTGACACAATTTGTGACAGCTGTGAAAAAGGCTGATTCCATGCTTGGAATAATCAGAAATGGGACTGAAAATAAAACTGCTAATATTATAATGCCCTTATACAAATCTATGTTGTGGCCATATTTGGAGTACTGTGTACAATTCCATACCTAAAGAAGGACATTGCAGAACTGGAAAAGGTGCAGAAGAGGGCAACCAAGATGATCAGGGACCTAGAGCACCTTCCGTATGAGGCAAGGCTACAACACCTGAGGCTTTTTAGTTGAGAAAAGAGATGACTGAGGGGTGACATGATTGAGATCTATAAAATTATGCATGGTGTGGAGAGAGTGGATAGAAGGGAAGTGTTCTCCCTCTTGCTTAACACTAAAACCAAGGGTCATCCCATGAAAGTGATAGCCAAGAAATTTAGGGACGACAAAAGGAAGTTTTTTTTTCACACAATGAATAACTAACCTATGGAATTCTCTGCCACAAGATGTGACAGCCAACAGCCTGGATGTCTTTCAGAGAGGTTTAGATAAGTTTATGGATGACATATATCAATGTCTACTAGTCTAATGGCTATAAGCCACCTCCAGCCTTAGAGGCAAGATGCCTCTTAATAACAGTTGCAGGGAAACAACAGCAGGAGAGAGGGCATGAAGATACCTCTTGCCTGTGGGCTTCCCAGAGGCATCTGGTGGGCCACTGTGTGAAACAGGATGCTGGAATAGATAGGTTTTGAGCCTGATCCAGCAGGGCTGTTCTTATGTTCTTATGAACAAAATCATTTGATTAACCACAACTAGTACATTTAAATAACAGTGGCAGAGAGGAGGAGGGCATAGATCAAGCACAGAATGCTATAACTGATGATGGAAATAGGTTTTCAGCAGTGCTTTTGGTTGGGTCAAATATTTATTTTTGAAGCAAATAACAACATGCTGTAAGGAACACTGCAAAATGTTCAACAAAATCCTAATGGCCACCCTTTGGGCAATGGGCTGCTCTGCCTCTTCTTCCAGGGTCTAATGGCTGATCATGAGAGGAGCCCACTCACACACCCTTCTTGTGAGCCATAAGCCATTGTTCATACAATAAAAGATACTGTGCTGAGTGCATGTATTTTGAGGATCACATTATGAATCCCTCATTTCTTACAATGTTTAAAATAAATACTGAAGACCCTGCAGCTAGCCTTACTGCATCTCTCTTATATGAAATGATGAAACAAGTATTTGTGAATGAAACATGTGCAATACTCCCTTAATACTTCTTTAAAAGTTTGGTGTCTCCAATTCATTGCCTAGCATTAATGAACTCTCATGTCAGACATGATTCAGTTAAAAAATAGAAGGAAAAAGTAACAGCAAAGTCAATGTGAGGAAATAATCATCCAAAGAAAAACTTAACATGAATCTCCCAGTGTCAATAAAGATTCAGGAGTAATTAATTACATGGATCACTGCTTCTGCTGAAAAATATCAGACATCACTGGCTTGCTTCCCCCGCCCAGCCACCCCCCGTATATCCATATCTCTGGAGATAGTTTGCTTAGGAGAAGATTTGCTTCCATGTATACAAAAATGCTTAAAAGTCTTGAGTGTCAGAGAGGGAGAGGGAGAAGGAGATATTTATACCACCAGTTTTTATTTTATTCATTATTGTAGGTATTATGTGATACTTTATCCTCCTTCTGTTTAATATTGAAATAGTCCCCTTGTATTTCTCTCCCATTCTGGGGCATCAGTCTCAAAATGCATCATTCTAGCCATGACTTGGGCCTTGAGCCCAGGTGACCCTGCCCTTCTCCCAGGGCCCCTGGCAGGAGCTGGATAATGCCATGCGGTGCTACCTCCAGGATCTGCTTGCCTGGATGAAAGAGAACCAGTGCCCCATCAGTCTGGCCAAGTGGCGTGTTGAGCTGCCAAAGGTTTAATGTGAGCCCACAGGACTGTGGGTGGCTCCACCGAGAGCCTGCAGCAGCATGGACAGATCAGCTCCACCCTCCTAACGTTGCAGAGCATGTGAGCAAGTTTTTTACGCAGTACTTTTGTTTTCTAAGAACTCCAAATCTATCAGCCTCTGGGGAATGTTGAAAAACTATTCAAAATCACATACTGTGAAGTTTGTCCTATATGGCATGCAAACTTCTGTGCATGCCATAACACAACACACATGGAATTGTGCAAGTGTACTCTTGTGCACATGCCAAAACTGCACAAACACAGTTGTGTAATAGTTTGGTCATTGGAAATAATTCTTACAAATAATTGCTGTATTATTGTACAGCCATGTTTGCACAATTTTTGCATGTGCACAAGAGCACATGTACACAACTGTGTGCACTTTGTGTTATAATGTGCACAGAGGTTTGTTCAGTATGTGAGTCTGCAAGTCTGCAAGTAAATTCAGGCAAAGGAAATTTGCTGACAATTCTTTCCCCCAAAAGAGAGTTGTTTCTGGTGGATTCAGTGTTGGTACCAAGCATTATGAGTTTTCAATAATAATGCTTGGTACGGTTAGACAAGTTGAGTCAGAGGCCCATCACCTCAATCAGAGCTCTCCTTCCCTGCCATCTTGATAAATGACTACTGGTCTTCTCAGGCTCCCAGACTAATTATTACAAAGCAAAAATCTAGGCTCTGGATTGTGTTTGCGGGTAATGAGTGTATCTGTTCTCTGAATGCTTTTCTAAATTAAATTAAATTATGCTTATTTTATTTTCTCTATATTTTATAAACTAAAGATATTTTTCTAATAGTATTTTATTCAGAGCATCCCCCCCACAAAAAGTATGCCATATTTGGAGTTAATCTATGGGTTCATCTAGCCCAGTATGGTCTACTGTGATTGTCACCAGCTCTTCAAGATCTCAGGCTTTCCATCCTACCTGAGATCATTTTAACTGGAAACAACAATGAATGAACTTAGGAAGTTTTAATTCTAAAACATGCTCTCTGTATGCCCAAATGTATAAGGAGCAGCTATATAGTCAGATCACTGATCTACTTCTAGGAACATAGAAAGCTGCCTTGTACTGAGTCAGACCATTGGTCCACCTAGCTCAGTATTTGCATTGACTGGCAGCACTCTTCAAGGAGTCAGGCAGAAGTCTTCCCCAGTCCTACCCGGAGATGCCAGGGATGGAACCTTTGGTGTTGTTTATCTAACTGTCAGTGCAGCCTGGCATCTCCCACGAAGGTGTTCCCTTGTCCTCCTACCAGAAATCCATATGCAACTGCCTTATATTGCCAGCCTGTGGGTCAGTATTGTCTGTACTGACATTTTGGAGCTCTCCAAAATGTCAGACAAGGCTATTTTCCAGCCCTATTTGGAGATATCAGGAATTGGACCTAAGACTTTCTGCATACAAAGCATGTGCACTACCACTGGGCTATGGCAGCTCTTTAATTGGACCTTCTTCATAAAAGTATGTTAGAATTCTATTACTGAACTGTAGCCTGCCCTTATCATTTGGGGCCTCACAAAATCAGTTTGCAGCTCCATAGTGGGCTGGCTTTCATGATCTTAGTGATGCCATAGAATTGGGAAATTGGAGCTTTGTGAGCCATGCTTGTTCATGATTTCCAGTCAACAGGACATTTTTGGGTGATGTCAAGTTTGCACTGTGACAATCCAACATTTAACTGGGATTCAGTAATCTGGGATTTGATCTAGGGTTGCTATTCCTGGTTAAATATTGGTTGGCACAGATTTCAGGAGCTTGCATGGCTCATGAATCTTGTTTCCCAATTCCCTGACATCACGGAGATTGTGAGAACTAGTCCAATAAGGGATTAAATTGTATAAATTATTGTACTACCAATTAAGAGCTCAGTAAACTGAAGCTTAAAGCATCTCAATGGAAAAGGTCTTCCATTCGTTTGACTCAAAAGACTGTAAAGCTATCTGAAACTCATTAGCAACTCTTTGGCATACATACCTAACCAAAGAGTCTGCAAATGATTTTGAATCTCTAGAAGTTTACATACCAGAATGTATACTTGGTCTTCAAGGAAAACCTGATCCAACTTTCCTTGATTGACAGGGATAGAGGAATCCACTGGGAACATTCCTTTCCTACTTAATGCACTATTCTAGTCACACAAGCAAAAATGACTAGAATGACCAGGAGTACAGTATTTTGTTCTATAAAGCACATGCAATCCAATCTGAGCTATGAGAGGTTGATTTGTGGATCTTTCAAGCTTTCAGACGGTTTTCTTTTAAATATCTCCTTGCAACTTCCTTTCACCAATGCCTCTCATTGTTAAACTTCAAATCCAAAAGAAACAACTCACACTGGGGAGTTGAGGGGAAAGAAAAGATATTTTGCCCCAAGGGTAAGAGAAAAGCTGATCTTAACTAAATGTCTCATCAAAGATGCCATTACATTGCACAGAAAGCAATTAGCCTTTGTTTGTAAGCAGTGCAAGAGAGTAAATTGATCACATTTTTGTAATAGCCACATAATCGATGTGGCAGATCGGGTCTCTATTTCATTAGCACACAAGAGTGTTTTGAAATACCCCTAGAGGAATGTTCACAGGATCACTTTGTGTGATGTGTACTTATATAGTAAGGCTATTGACATGATTTTCCCAAGAAGAACAGCTTTATTAAATGGCCATTCTGTGCAGTAAGTGCACACGGACAAGCATCAGTCCTAGTTGCCAGGCTGCAACCTGGAAGGTGATGTTATACCTTTAAATTTCCAGATCCACTGGAAGACACAACTCCACCCATTGCATCCTTGGTCTTGTTGTCTAAGCATCCCCTGGCTGCTGTCTTGCCAGCCTGATTTGTGACGCATCTGGAGTCCTGCTTCTTACAAATGGGGATGACTGGACTGTGGGGAGGAAGAAGCCACAGCAAAGTCTGCACAAAGAGCAAATTTGCAGTTGTGACTTGTAGCCTAACAACAAGTCCTTTCTTTTTTAAACTGGATGTAAAGTACCAATTAAATCTGTGATAAATACTGTCCACTTTTGTTTTAGGATTTAAAAAAACCCTCTTATTTTAGCCAGTCACATTTCCCCTGAAAAGTACCAAAATTGTGTGAATATTGCCCTTTGGGTTCAGTTGGTTGTCCTGATTTTCCCTCCCTATTGCTTCTTTTGTGCCACTCCAGTTCGATCCTGGATTAGCCACTGAATGATCCCATCCAATCAGGGAATTACCTAGTGAATGGGATGATGCCATGATGATAAATATCCAATCAGATTTGGCTGGCTGATAACATCATCGAAGGCAAGAGAGGACAATTTCAATACATAAGTGAACATTTTAAAGGGGTACTTTTTTATCGCTGCCAGCCTTAGTTCAAATATCATATCACTTTGTGATTAATTTGAGTAAATGGTCATGACTGCTGGATCCTTGTGTCTTTCTGTAACTCTTCCTGCAGCTTTTTCTATCTTATTTATATTCGGCTCGTGTACACACTTTGTTTAAAGGCACTACATAATTTAGTGTATGTAAGAAAACACTGCACTGGGTTTATAGAGACAGAAACCTGACTGGTGAATTTTGTGCATGGTTGAGGAGTTGGCAGGGAGTGGTTAAAAATCAGGAGGTACTCTGTGCTATTCATTTCGTTTTTCTCATCATAAGTATGCTCTTTTCCTCCTGACCTCTAAAAACCGGTGTTACTGTATGATGGCAAGTATGTGCGGCTCTTCCTAGAAATGAAACACTTCACATTGTTCTGCGGTGACTGCTTACAGACAGCAAGTGTACACAGTGATGAGGATGACAAAATTTCAAGGCAGAGCATTCAAGTTTTGAAATGCTCTCCATGACTGATGAGAAGAGAAAGAGCTGATTAAATTTTCCTGAAAGCCTCTGAGGAAAGAAAGGAACCTGGGGTTTGTGTATATGAGTTTATAACTGAAAGCCTACGTTCAATCTGTGGTTGCTCTGTTACAGAGGAAAATCTCCCCTCTTGGGATTTGAGTGAGGGGGAAGTGCTCGTTCTGTTCAGCTGATCGATGGGAAGCCATAAAACGCAGAGAGAGAGAATGGGGGAGAATGGCCACAATCTCTGTTCTAAGGTCCTCATTGGGATAAGAAACAATTAAATACAACTTGGCAGAAGCTTCCAGGTTCAATCCTTGGAACTTCTAGTTAAAGGGTTAGGTAGCAGGTGCTAGAAATGTCCCTGCCTAATACCCCTGCTGGAACCTACATGAAAAGTCAGTACCCAACTTGTCTATAATTCATTCATTCATTCATTCTATTTCTATACCGCCCTTCCAAAAATGGCTCAGGGCGGTTTACACAGAGAAATAATAAATAAATAAGTTGGATCCCTGTCCCCAAAGGGCTCACAATCTAAAAAGAAACATAAGATAGACATCAGCAACAGTCACTGGAGGTACTGTGCTGGGGGTGGATAGGGCCAGTTACTTTCCCCCTGCTAAATAAAAGAGAATCACCACGTTAAAAGGTGCCTCTTTGCCCAGTTAGCAGGGATTGTCTGACCCCCATGGGAACCTCAGATTCAAAGACCAAATCTTGAGTCCATTCCTTGCCAGATACCTTGACCAGGTCATGATAGCCAAGTATCGCAGGGTGTCACTGTTTACCCAGGTTCAGCATCTTGCACACTGCCATGCCTATAACTTTTACAGGGACATTCACAGTGTGTATATTACTGCATGTTTATCAAATCTTCCAGGTTGTTCTGATTATTTTTATATATGCCATATTTTATCGGACCATGATGACAAGATTTATTCTGTAGTCGCCAAGTTCTGCCTAATTGCTAGTACAATTCACAAGACCATATTATATGGTTGAATGGTTGAATACTACTATCTCTTGAAGATAGTTATTATAATCTGAGTTGAGTTTTTTCTTTTCCTTTTTAATGTCTTTATGAATTTTATGTATCTGTATTTTTCTGGTCAGTGATCAAAAATAAACTACGACAACGACTACGATAACTACTGCAGATTCAATTGGGGGTACAAGTTGACAACTGTAGACTAGATTTGAAGTTGGATTGACAAATTAAGGATGACACTACATGTATTATCTGAACCCACACATAAGGCAAGTTCACACCATTTCCCTAGTTTTATGGGGTTTGAAAAATCTACTTGTCATGTCAGACAGAATGGAAGTGTGTAAAATAGAGGAACAGAATACAGTCATGCATTCTGTGACAGCACCTGTTTGTAACATCCAGAGCTCTACTCAGTTTTAGAAGCTGATGTTATAAAAACAGACCTAGAGGATTTCTAGATATGATTGATCTTCAGTTGTTCCTACAGAACCCTAGTCCTTGTGCTTTAAAAAAAGAAAAACTCTGCTGCTTGGATGGACTCTAAACTTCTGAATTCTGTGGATGAGATCATAGTTTGAAATGTTCCATATGATTAGCTTCCATACCAGTCCTTCTATTAACTTTCTTTCCTTTGATTTATAAGGGTTTCCAAAACAGGTCATTTCCCAAGTTTACTGATAAGGGAATTCTCCATTGCCAATTAACATGGTTTGTGTAACAGACTTGAACCTGATAATTAAAGGAGTGAAATACATAGAATAACCTTGGTTTAGAGGCCTCTGTAGGCAATTTATAAAACTTTAAAGACTTAAATTAAAAATACATGAACGGTGTATTCTTTTGTTCTTCACAACCCAAACAGTTGTTTCTCTGTAATTTCATGGCTTTATAGAAACAAGAGATAGGAGAACCTTGGGTGTATGATTAATGCTCTCACATGACGTATTTACTGAAACAAATGCATTTTATGTTTCAAAGTAGTTCATATAGAATACAGTAATGAATTGCTATGAGAAAATAAGCTACCAGGATTCATCAGTAAT
Organism: Hemicordylus capensis; assembly: GCF_027244095.1. Lineage (NCBI taxonomy): Eukaryota > Metazoa > Chordata > Lepidosauria > Squamata > Cordylidae > Hemicordylus > Hemicordylus capensis. The sequence goes on from NC_069657.1 coordinate 318,183,020, forward strand.
AACAAACTCATACACTACTCAGATTACACCAGCACAACAAAGGCCAAGTGATGCAATAGAGAACAGGACCCCTGTCTTTTTAACCAGGGAATCAAACTGATCCTGAACTTGAACCCAGACTGGTTCAGAGAGGATTTTTCAATGAAATGTGGCTTTGAATCTAAATGGAACCCTTTAACAAAGAAAGTGGTAACTGGTTCAAAAGAAGTGGTTCAGCGAAATGATTATGGTTTCCTGCACCCTCCTTGCCCCATTATAGAAATTCTTTGTAAAAATCTTTCAAGCAGGGGGCGTAGTAAGATTGGAGTGGACCTGGGGATGAGATTTTTAAATGGGCCCATTGCTGTCTTCCTCTCGACAACAATATCAATGTAGAACTTTAATATCCCAACTATGACATCCCACCACCACCCATATACTATGATCCCACACCACCATCCAGAACTTACAGGTGAAACTCGGAAAATTAGAATATCGTGCAAAAGTCCATTAATTTCAGTAATGCAAATTAAAAGATGAAACTGATATTTGAGACAGATGCATTACATGCAAGGCAAGATAAGTCAAGCCTTAATTTGTTATAATTGTGATGATCATGGCGTACAGCTCATGAAAACCCCAAATCCACAATCTCAGATAATTAGAATATTACATGGAACCAAGAAGACAAGGATTGAAGAATAGAACAATATCGGACCTCTGAAAAGTATACAGTGTACTATGCTTGATTGGCCAGCAAACTCGCCTGACCTGACCCCATAGAGAATCTATGGGGCATTGCCAAGAGAAGGATGAGAGACATGAGACCAAACAATGCAGAATTGCTGAAGGCCGCTAATGAAGCATCCTGGTCTTCCATAATACCTCATCAGTGCCACAGGCTGATAGCATCCATGCCACGCCGCATTGAGGCAGTAATTGCTGCAAAAGGGGCCCAAACCAAGTACTGAATACATATGCATGCTTATACTTTTCAGAGGTCTGATATTGTTCTATTCTTCAATCCTTGTCTTCTTGGTTCCATGTAATATTCTAATTTTCTGAGATTGTGGATTTGGGGTTTTCATGAGCTGTACGCCATGATCATCACAATTATAACAAATTAAGGCTTGACTTATCTCACTTTGCATGTAATGCGTCTGTCTCATATATCAGTTTCACCTTTTAATTTGCATTACTGAAAATAATGGACTTTTGCACGATATTCTAATTTTCCGAGTTTCACCTGTAATGCAGTGGCCTCTTTCAAGCTTTCAGTTCAGCAAAGGTGTCAATGATCTTCTGAATATTCACTTTAAGAACATAAGAACATAAGTACAGCCCTGCTGGATCAAACCCAAGGCCCATCTAGTCCAGCATCCTGTTTCATACAATGGCCCACCAGATGCCGCTGGAAGTCTACAGGCAGGAGTTGAGGGCATGCCCTCCCTCCTTCTCTTACTCCCCTGCAACTGGTACTCAGAGGCATCCTGCCTTTGAGGCTGGAGGTGGCCTATAGCCCTCCCACTAGTAGTCGTTCATAGACCTCTCCTCCATGAAGTTATCCAAACCCCTCTTAAAGCCATCCAGGTTGTTGGCCATCACCACATCATGTGGCAGAGAATTCCACAAGTGGATTATGCATTGTGTGAAAAAATACTTCTGTTTGCTGGTCCTAAATTTGCTGGCAATCAATTTCATGGGATGATCCCTAGTTCTAGTGTTATGTGTGAGATAGAAGAATTTCTCTCTATCCACTTTCTCATAAGAACAGCCCTGCTGGATCAGGCCCAAGGCCCATCTAGTCCAGCATCCTGTTTCGCACAGTGGCCCGCCAGATGCCTCTGGAAGCCACAGGCAGGAGTTGAGGGCATGCCCTCTCTCCTGCTGTTACTCCCCTGCAACAGGTACTCAGAGGCATCCTGCCTTTGAGGCTGGAGGTGGCCCACAGCCCTCTGACTAATAGCTGTTGATAGACCTCTCCTCCATGAAGCTATCCAAACCCTTCTTAAAGCCATCCAGGTTGTTGGCTGTCACCACGTCTTGTGGCAGAGAATTCCACAAGTGGATTATGCGTTGTATGAAAAAGTACTTCCGTTTGTTGGTCCTAGATTTCCTGGCAATCAATTTTTTTAAAAAATAAGAATGTTTATTAAGAAATAGACCAAAGAAGGCAAAGACAAATTACCATAAAGGCACTATATAAACCAATCATTTCTCATAATGAAAAACCTCATTTTTCTAATTAATTACATCAGTAAAGAAAAAATATCTAGAACAAGATAAAGCAAAATAAATTCAGACTCTTAAGATTGTAAAATCTAATCTGATCAGCTTCTTGTAAGTTACATATCGAAAACACTGTAAGTCGAATCCAGAAAATGGGAACAAAGTTTGACCATAACAGATATTATAATTTATAAAGCGTTCCTAAACAGACATGAATGATTCAGTAAACATACCATGTACATAAGCCGAAACTTTCGAAATTGAAGCATAGTCCCACACTTTCAAAAACCAATCGTTTAAGGAAGGGATTTCCAAAATACGCCAATTAGATGCATATATAATCCTAGCCACTGTAATCATATATAAACACAATTCGTTTGATTTGGCAGGAACATAAGGTTTTATCATACTTAAAAGAAAAATTTCTGAAAGAAAGAGAATCTTAACTTCTAAGATTTGTTCAATTTTCATATGGATTTGTTTCCAAAACTGTTGAGCTTTATCGCAACTCCACCACATATGGTAGAATGAACCTAAATGTGAATTACATTTCCAACATTTCTTAGAGAAAGAATCATCTATTTTATTAATAGTCAAAGGAGTTATATACCATCTGAAGAACATCTTATACCAATTTCCCCTTAGATTGGTACACAAAGTAAATTTCACATTCTTTTTCCATTGGTATTCCCAGTCAGAGAGATCGATCGATCTATTAAAGTTCTACATCCATTTTATCATACATTCTTTTATCTGCTCAGTCTCCATATCGTACTTCACTAATAGCTTATAAATTCTGCCTAATAAATGATCAGTGTTTTGGGTGATTAATTCTTCAAATTCAGTCAGATCTCTAAGTTTCCCACCCTGTAACTGTAACTCTTTCCAAACTATTGAGCTGATCTGAGCTTGTTGGAACCAGGATGCTTGTTGAGTTGTTTGCCCAGAAGAAACTGATTTGTCCAGAGCTAAATATTGGGCCAAACTTTGTAAGAAGTATAGACTGCCTCGCCAAAAATTATACTTAGAAGAAAATTCTTCTTCATGGAAATAAAAATTCAGTATTGAGGCCAAAGGTGATAATCTAGGACTTATTCTTTTCTGATATTTATCCCAGACATAAAAAAGACTGTGTGGAAGAGTATGTTGTTGTCTCTCCAGATCTTTCTTGGAGGAACTTGGTCTTACTAGAGGATTGCATAATTAGTTTTTTAAAACTAAAAAGTCCCAGGTGTTGTAGTCTTGCCTCATAAGAAAGGTGCTCTAGGCCCCTGATCATCTTGGTTGCCCTCTTCTGCACCTTTTCCAGTTCTACAACGTTATTTTTTAGATGTGGTGACCAGAATTGTACGTAGTACTCTCAAGTGTGGTCACACCATAGTTTTGTATAAGGGCATTATAATATTAGCCTTTATTTTCAATCCCCTTCCTAATGATCCCTAGCATGGAATTGGCCTTTTTCACAGCTGGCGCACATTGAGTCGACACTTTCAAGGAGCTGGCTACCACGACCCCAAGATCCCTCTCCTGGTCAGTCACCGACAGCTCAGATCCCATCAGCTTATACTTGAAGTTGGGGGTTTTCGTCCCAATGTGCATCACCTTACATTTGCTAACACTGAACCGCATTTGCCACTTTGTCGCCCACTCCCCTAGTTTGGAGAGATCCTTTTGGAGCTCCTCACAATCTGTTTTGTATTCCACTACCCGAAAGAGTTTGGTATCATCTGCAAAACTGGGCACCTCGCTGCTTACCCCTGCTTCTAGATCATATATGAATAAATTAAAAAGCACTGGTCCCAGTACAGATCCCTGGGGGACCCCACTTCTTACTTCCCTCCATTGTGAAAACTCTCCATTTATACCTACCCTCTCTTTCCTGTCTTTCAACCAGTTAGCAATCCACACATGTACTTGTCCCCTTATCCCATGACTGCTAAGTTTCCTCAGGAGTCTTTGATGAGGAACTTTGTCAAAAGCATTTTGGAAGTCCAGGTATACTATGTCAACTGGATCACCTTGATCCACACACTTGTTGACACTCTCAAAGAACTCCAAAAGGTTGGTGAGGCAAGATTTACCTTTGCGGAAGCCATGCTGGTTCACTCCCAGTCGGGCCTGTTCTTCTATGTGCTTTACAATTTTATCCTTGAGGATGCTTTCCATCAATTTGCCTGGAACAGACTTTAAGCTAACTGCCCTGTAATTTCCCTGATTGCCCCTGGATCTCTTTTTGAAAATCGGTGTTGCATTTGCTACTTTCCAGTCCTCTAGTACAGAGCCCGATTTCAGGGATAAGTTATATATTTTAGCAAGGAGGTCGGCAATTTCACATTTGAGTTCTTTGAGGACTCTTGGATGGATGCCAGGTCACTGTTCTCTAAAGGGTCGATGACACTGACATCATGCACCAGGTCCTGGGTGCCACTCAGGATCAAGTCCAAGGTTGCCTTCTTTCTGGTTGGTTCCAAGACCAACTTTTCTAGGGCACAGTCATTCAGCGTATCTAGAAATTTGACCTCTTTGTCATCATCTGACTGTGAATTTACCCAGTCTATGTGTGAGTACTTGAAGTCACCCATTATTAATGCTCTGCCTCTCCTTGAAGTCTCCCTGATTTCCTCCTGCAGCTCCCAGTCACTGTCAGCATTTTGATCCGGAGGGTAATAGCACGCCCCCAGGAGCACATTACCTTTCAGGCCTTGTATTGTCACCCACAGGGTTTCTGTGGAGGACTCCGGTCCACCTAGGTTTTCTACTTCTTTAGACTCTATCCCTTCTTTAACATACAGTGCTACTCCACCTCCAAGGTACCCTTCCCTGTCCTTTCTATAGAGTTTATATCCAGGGATAGCAGTGTCCTACTGGTTCTTGCTGTTCCACCATGTTTCTGTTATGCTACAAATTTATTTTTGTGTTAGCTACCAAGCACTCCAGTTCACCCATCTTGGCTCGGAGGCATCTGGCATATAAACATCTATATGCTGAATCTCTTCCCTGATGTATGGTATCTTTCTTTGGACTCTTTGAGCAGCTGACAAAGCCTTCTGTCTGTTCTTTATGTGGTTCTATTCTGTCCTCTTCTGTTTTATCTGAATCCTTTGCACCCTCACACTTTAAAGGATGGCATTTGCTGAACCGGATACTGCCTAGCTCCTGTCAGCTACTCCCCAGGCGCCATTTTAAAAGCTGCTCTGCAACCTTTTTGATTTTAAGTGCCAGCAGTCTGGTTCCATCTTGGTTCAAGTGCAGCCCGTCCCTTTTATACAGGCCTTGCTTGCCCCAAAATATATCCCAGTGCCTAACAAATCTAAACCCTTCCTCCTGGCACCAACGTCTCATCCACACATTGAAACCCCTCAGCTCTGCCTGTCTCATTGTACCTGTGCATTGAACATGTAGCATTTCTGAGAATGCTACCTTGAGGGTCCTGGACTTCAATACATTACCTATCAGCCTAAATTTGGCTTCCAGGACCTCCCGACTACATTTCCCCACATCGTTGGTGCCAACGTGCACCACGACAGCTGTCTCCTCCCCAGCACTGCCTAAGAGCCTATCTAGATGCTGTGTGATGTCCGCAACCTTCGCACCAGGCAGGCAAGTCACCATGCGGTCAACATGCGGGTCACAAACCCATCTCTCTATAACCTGAATCGCCCACTACAAGGAGGATCCCACCCCCCAGAGGAGTATCTCTTGTGCGAGAGGATATGGGCTCATCATCCATGGAAGGGGTCCCTTCTAAAGGAGCATTTCCCTCTTCCTCAGACTGATGTCCTCCTTCCCTGAGACCTTCATTCTCCCTGACAACAGAGGAGCTATCAGGCTTGGAGTGGGATGCCTCTACCACATCCCTGAGGGTCTCGTCCACATGCCTTTCTTTCTCTCTGAGCTTCTCTAGATCCGCCACCTTGACAAACTTGTTCCCTGAGAGCCACGAGCTCCTTGAATCAAGCACACACCCATGACTTCTGCCCATAGAGCAAACAGTCATACATCTGACATGCTGTGCAATACACTGGGAAGTGTCCTCTCTCCTGCTGGCTTTCTATCTTGATACTGGTTTTTTTGGCTGTTTACGGTATTTAGAGATATTTTATTAGAAGGATAGGTCTCAGCTGTAATGGTCAGCTATTTAACTGTCCAAACAGATTTTCTCAAGAATATGAGGGAGGGATTTGTACTTACCTTCTGCTCTCTACTGGGCTTGTTCCAGGCTCCCCCACACACTGTTGGCTATGCCCTGTTGGCTATGCTCTTGAGCATTCATCTCATATGTAGAGAATAGGCTTCAAACTAAGACACAGGATGTGTCTCAAAGAAATATGGGGCCTCCCACAGCCCTAGCTGACTCCACCCCCTCCAGACAGGTACAAACAAACACACAGGAGTTTGCTAGCCCTGGCTAGCAAACATAGGACTCATCCCTTAAAGAGAAATGGGATTTTCTTGGCTCGTTCATTTTCAATAGATAGCAGAGCAAAGCCACTGAGTCTTTCCTGAGACATAGAACTCCTCAGATAGGTTTAGATAAGCTTCAGTTTTGAGAATGATGTCCAGATCTAAATGGCAGGAACATCAATCTACGTAACCATCCATCACTCTGATTCAGCAATTTCAGGATGGCACTGCAAATAACTTTGGAGTAATCTACAGTGGCATGGCAAAATCCATACACCACACAACCATCTGACATGTAGTTGCAAACAAAAGGCTGGCCTCATGGCACAGCTGCCCTGAGGTTTGGACTGCAAATTTCGAGCAAGCACCATGTGGTGGCTTGTTTGGGTGATCCAAGTCCTTATGCCAAGAAGCCACATCTTCATGCTAATGCAACCAAAATGCACAGGAAGAACACACCATGAAATATTAAATTAAATTATTAATACACTGTGTTTCCATTTCACTGTTTTAAAGTTAAAGTCAATGCCAAGGTCTCTTTATGCAGATTTCACACATGCTAGTTATAACACCCCTTCAGCCAGATGCCCTCTTCATCAGCTGAACATTTAAATTTTTTATAATTTCCCACAAGTGGTTGGAAACTACCCTGAAAGTTACACCTGCAATATAAAAATGATTCTCTCCTTCCCCTCAGTTTTCTACAGCAACAATTACTCATAACCCAAAGCTCTATATTTCCCATTCATCTTCAAAACTATTAATTCCCATTTTACAAAGGGAAGAACTGAAGATGATAGTAATCGTGTTGCCTCAGGCTGCAACACCATCCAGATTCCACACTTACCCATGAGTAAGCCCTACTGGACTTTCATAATCCTGAGTAAATGTGCACAGGCTCGAGCTACATGGCAGGAAGAGGACAGCTTAGCTGATTAGCTTAAAGGCTAAAGCCCAAATCTGAGGAAAGCCCAAATCTGAGGAAAGCCCTTCTACAGCTTTAACTGAATGTGACCATTAGGTTTCTCTATTTGTTAGCATCGAGAACACTAGGGGAGAGCCTAAAGAAACAGGTTAAAGTTAACATACCCAGCCAAATATTGTTCCCAGTCTGAAATCACAGGTTCAACTAAGGCTGCTGGACTCGTATGCACAATTAAAGGTAAAGGTAAAGTGTGCTGTCGAGTCGGTGTCAACTCCTGGTGATCAGAGAGCCCTGTCGTTGTCTTTGGTAGAATACAGGAGGGGTTTACCATTGCCATCTCTCGTGCAGTATGAGATTATGCCTTTCAGCATCTTCCTATATCACTGCTACCTGATATAGGTGTTTCCCATAGTCTACTTAGGAGTAAGTCCCACCGAGTTCACTGGGAATGATTGCTGAATCAACATGCATAGGACTGGGCTGCTTGTGCTCACCACAGCATCTCTAAGAAGCAAACGTAACATACAGAAAGAGAAATAATTGTAGAGCCATCTAGATGCCGCATCCAAGAGTCTATTCTGTTGGAAAGAAAGAACATAGTGCAGAAAGCAGGAAACAAGATTCCAAGAAAGAAATAGAAAGCTCTCCTTCTTGGCAAGGCTACACACATTGCAAGTGTTCTTCAGCCACAATCTGCTCGCGTACAACTTGCAGAAGTTTGCAAGTCTGCAGTTAGATCCAAATTGAGAAAAGAATGTTATATTATAAAAAGACAGAAAGCTGCTGAAACAGGAATGCTCTCATCAATACTAGCCTCCTCTCCCAAAATCCCAGATTTATTTTTCTCTCTCTCTTGACTACTGCTTGTTAAGAAACAGCCTCGCAGCAGCGTTGCAGATAATTTTCTTACTAGGCACTTTGCTGGGGGTGGAGATGGGTAGATAAGAAAATTCATAGGGAGGGGGCGGGTGGGAAAATTCGGCCTTTCAAGCTGCGCCTCCAAGTGGAGAAATCCTTTTGTCGGAGTACACAGAAAAATCATGAGTGGAGTCTGCGGCCAGCAGAGAAGCGAAAATAGTTGCTCTTTGTATGGAAAAGCCTCTGAGCCTAAAAACTGATGATCACACAAATCAATCCCTGGGACTTTGGGGGTATGTTAAACACAGAATCAAGTTTTTTTTTAAAACAACAACAACAACAACACACATACATAGAATCAATGTAATCCAATTGAATAAACTGTTCTCATTTCACAATTCAAGCATATACGAGATGAGATCAATATATGCACCCAGAAGGTGGTACTCCATTCAGAATGAAGGTGAGGAATATCACTTTTGAATGCTGTTCAACTTAAAAAAAAACACCAAATACCAAGATAGATAGATATACACCTCCCCCATGGCCCAGCCGCAGCCCCTGCCCCCCTCACATGGAGCTTAGGAGAGATCAGGCAGGCTGGTGTGGGTGTGTGTGCTGCAGGTCTTACTTGGCTGCCTGGCACTTCCCCTCCTCCTCACTCTATGCTCTGCTTGGTGTGGGCTGCTGAGGGAGGCTCAGTCAGGCAACCAGGTGCAGCTGTGACCATCCTTCTCAGTGCCTCACACTCTCTCTTTAGGTGGGCATGGGCAAGAGAGACACAAAACATGTCACATGCCATGCACCATGGGATATGCAGGTGCAGGCACAGAAGCAGCTGTTCAGCAGACGACAGCGCCACAGCAGGCTGCTTAGCTTGCCCGAGCAGCGAGTAGGAGAGGGCAAGCAGGAAAGCAGGAGAGAGCTGGTTCTGGAGAGTGCAAGGGGGAATAGCCAAGGGGCCCTGTGGGCCTGGGGACAATTGTCCTCCCTTGCTCTATTATCACTACGCACCTGCTTTCAAGAATGCAAAAGTTCAAAAAATATTTTGCAGTGTGCAAATCCCAACATTAAAATTACAGGTTAAAATACATGAAACACAATAAAAACAATATAAAACAAATTACTAAAATTCTAATTAAAAGCTTGTGAGAACAGGAAAGTCTTGAGGGTCTTCCTGAAAACAAACAGAGAAGGAGATGCTCTTATTTCAGCAGGGAGCATATTCCAAAGCCCCAGGGCAGCCACAGAGAAAGCCCGGTCCTGAGTCAGCACCAGACGAGTTGGTGGCAACCGTAACCAGACCTCTCCAGAAGATCGTAAAAGGCGGGAGTGTTCATGACAAAGGAGGCGCTCTCTTAAATAGCCTGGTCCCAAGCCATTAAGAGCTTTATAGGTAATAACCAGCACTTTGTATTTCACCCCGAAACATAGCAGCAGCCAGTGCAGTTCTTTTAAAACTGGTGTTATGTAGTCCCTTCGTGTTGTCCCAGAGACCAATCTGGATGCCTCATTCTGTACCAATTGTAGTTTCCAGACTACATACAAAGGCAGCCTCATGTAGAGTGTATTACAGTAGTCAAGTCTGGAGGTTACCAGCATATGTACCACTGTTTTAAGGTCATTCACCTCTAGAAATGGATGTAGCTGACGTATCAACCATTGACCAATACCAATAGGATTGGTCTGCAAATTGTATGAATTCACACCTATTATAAAATAAACACAATGGTCTATGAATCTCAGCAGTTTAGAGGGATCTTTCCTGAACTATTCTAGTTTTGGCTACAGGTGCCTCCCTAAAAATAAAACTCTGTCCATAGAAAAACAACACATAATAAACAGTTTGCTTTCAGTGTTTTTCATGCTAGTTCTCTGCACTCACCAAGTTTTTAATGTCACATCCCTCAGTTCCCATCTAAAGTGGTGCAGTCCAAGAAGACGCTACTACGTGCTTGCAGAAGGTGTAAATCAACCTACAAGTCATCCAGTGAAAGCACCTCCCAGCCCTCTCATAGGCTCTATGCCATTAAGCCCTGGTGCTAAACTAAATAACAGACAGGAACTGAACAGGGGCAGCTTTCCCCATTATTCTACCCCAATGCTGATAAAAACTGCAACTGCTCAGTGTCTGCCTATCATGGAGCTTTTAAAGGCAGAAAACTGTCATTGGGGAAGGGGAAAGGCAAGAAATGGAAGGCATTTCTTAACCATCATGGTGGCCATCTCTTTTTGTTAAGGAATGCCACTGTTGCTTGGGGGCACCTGTGGATCAGTTTTCATGCACAGTAGCATGTCTCATAAGTCTCTTAGGGTTTTCCTGTGATCTGCTTCCTTGTAAGGTGGAGCCAACACTGGGGAAGCCACTATCTACAACAAGCTTTAAAAGTATATTGATCTTACTAATTGGAGATAATCCTTTGCTTTCTCTGACTTGTATAAGCTCCTGGCAAGTTACTAGTATAAGAAAGTGATCAGTGCCCTATCTTTGGCAATACTATTGCAGAGTTTCCCTTCTGAGTTGAATGCCTTTCAGCACTTTCTAGGCGTCAAAGGACATCTATTATCACCTGCTGTGGTAGAAATGTGAGTTTATCATTTTGAAATCTAAATCCAGATCAGCTTTCCTTTTCTTATTCCCCTGAGTCAATTCTACTGAGACACTATTGGTATTCGTTACTTTACAGCAAAAGTGGATCGTAAGGTGTAATGAAATCAATGATTCTCATTTTTATCAACATTTGGCAGCTCTGTAGCCACACCTCCAGAGGGGCAGAAGGCCAAAATTTAGTACATCGATTCCCGGCATAGCAAGACTTTGATTTAAGATGTTTTGTATTAACTGGGGCATCTCCAAATAGAATAAAACATGCCTTCTTGGGTGGAAGGAAAAAATGGTTTGTCTTTACAATATATTTATGAAAGAGAAGAGAGTGCTGTTGTTTTCCTGCCATGAGTCTGAATACAGCCAGCCAGATCCTCTGGGCAAAACTGAAACTGAGAACATAAAACCTGTGATAGTGATGACTCAGTTTATTTGTTAATTATTATTATTATTGTTGTTGTTGTTATTTACACAGTCAGACAGGTGTTATTGATTGGTTTGTTTTATCCAGACATCGAGTCCTTCCCAAGGACCTGGGGTGGCTGAATTTTATTATCAATATTGTTGCTGTTATTATTATAAATAGCATCACAGAATATAGGCTGTTCCCAGTAAAGTTGCTTTTTGTAATCGGCTGATGGTGATTTCGGTGGCCCCTGTGGTGTTGAGGTGCTCTTCAAGGTGTTTTGGAATTGTACCTAGGGCACCAATTGCTACTGGGATTATTTTAGTCTTCTTCTACCACAGTCTTTCAATTTCAATTTGTAGATCTTTGTATTTTGTTGTTTTTTCTATTTCTTTTTCTTCTCTTCTGCTATCCCCTGGTATTGCTATGCCGATTATTTTAACTTGTTTTTCTTGCTTCTCAACAACAGTTATATCTGGTGTATTGTGTGGCAGATGTTTGTCTGTTTGTAGTCGAAAGTCCCATAATATTTTCACATCTTCATTTTTGACAACTTTTTCAATTTATGGTCCCACCAATTTTTGCCTACAGGTAGCTTGTATTTTTTGCAGAAGTTCCAGTGTACCACCCCTGCTACCTTGTCATGCCTTTGTTTGTAGTCAGTCCATGCAATCTTTTTACAACAGCTGATTAGGTGGTCCACTGTTTCATCTGCTTCTTTACAAAGGCGGCACTTGCTGTTTGTTGTGGATTTTTCGACTTTTGCTCTTATTGCATTTGTTCTTACTAGTGCCTGTTCTTGTGCAGCCAATAATAAACCCTCTGTTTCTTTCTTCAAGTTGCCATTCTTAAGCCATTGCCAGGTTTTGGTGATGTTTGATTTTCCACTTATATTGTGCAAATATTGACCATGCAGTGGCTTATTTTTCCATTTTTCTGCTCGTTTCTTGACTTGTTCTTTCTTGTAGGCCTGCTTTGTTTCATTGGTGTTGAATAGTTTCGCGTTATTGACCATTTGAAGTGAATCTTCTTCACTGATATATTCTTCAAGGCCTCTTTTCTCCTCCTCTACTGTTAGATGGACTTGCAGCATTCCTCTTCCACCTGAGCTGTGAGGGAGGTCGTCGTCGTCATCATCATCATCATCATCATCATCATCATCATCATCATCATATTCTGGTTGTTAACAAAAAGGCCTGAAATTGGTTTACATAATAAATATAAACTGAGAAGATAATGGGCTCTTTCACATGACCATATGGGGGTGGACTAGAGGGGGGGCACACTCATTCCCCATGTGTTCCAGATGACCCAAACCCCTGGTTGGGTTTACTATCCAACCTTCACATGATCAGGCTGCTGCGTGCTCTGGGATGGAAAAACAACATGGAGTTGTAGAAGGAAGCTCCTTCCTCTCTCCCTTCCTGATTGGTTGTGTTGGCTGTCCTTCAAGCAAGAAGGAAGCTCACATAGTCTGCTCCCTTGCCTCTCTGCAGTCTTGCTGACCGCAGTATGTCCGAATTCAGATGAGAGAGCAGGGGGAGGGAGGGAGGGCATGGACCCACAGTTCCATTGGACCCACAGTTCCACATTACATGCAAATGCAGCCTTTGAGAAAGATGGCCTCTGGCACCTGGAGCTGCAGTTATTGCTGATCGCACATACATATGACCAACTCAAGGGTAGAAGAGCTGTTTTTCTCCTACATCAGATTGGACCTGGGTAACAAAGCCAGGTCACCCAGCTTCAAACAGGACAGGTGTTAGGGAGTTCCATGATTCCAGATGACCAAAAAAGCTGGTCATCTCCTACCCAACTTTTATGGTCATGAGAACAGTCTTAATGGTTCTCTCTCCCAAAAGGACTGACAGTTTAAAAAGAAAGAAAAGGACACATCAACAGCAGCCCATGGATGGATGGTGTACTGAGGCCGAATAGAGAAAGTTGCTCTCCCCCTACTAAATATAAGACATTCACATAAGGAGGATCATGGCTGCTCAGATTATTGTCTAAACCTATTGGACATACTCACTACTCAGTAGTGTCCATAGAGTACAATTCCTGGTGGTACAATCCCTAGTGGACACTTTATAGATATATTTCAGCACATATTTTTCAAGAACTGTGATGCCTTCATGAAACTTCTTTCTTTACAGATGCATGTCTGTGAGTTATTACTTCAGGAAGTCTCTTAGCAGCCACTTATGCTTTCTTGGAAAACATAAGTGTCTGTCTTAGAACAGTTAATGCTCACTCCAAAATGATTGCATTTCAGGCTCATTATATAGCTCTCATATGTCTCTTTTTTCTTTGCACTTGGAGGTGATCTAAGAGTGTACAAAATGTGTTTATATGAAGGATACAAACTTGTCCTCTGTTGCAAAAAAAAGAGCCAATTCTTATTCTTGAAGGGCACAAAACTTTTCAAAAAATAATCAAGGTTCATTTTGGGGTCATATAGAAGGTTTTTAATGCATGTGATGATGATGTGAATATTTATTTATGAATTAATTTATTTGACACACCCTATGATTTCTATGGAATGAGAATCACACTTCATTCATAATCAAGCAGAGTACCCCGCCCCGGCCAAGTTGGAGTAAATTGATGCAGCTACTCAAAAGGCAGCAATGTTGAAAAATGGCTTTTATAATGGAAATGCTGGCAGGCCCAAAGTAGGGTAATCAGCTGAACATCTGAAATGAGAGAGAAGAGAATTGCAAAACTTCATCGATATAGTATATATTAATATATACATAATACACATTGGACAGTGTGCCCTTTTAGGTACCTGCGTTCTTTAGTGCATTAATTATGACTGTATTCAAAAGCTGTTATTTTGGGTACCTACATTAACAACTTTGAAACAGTTTACTTGGAATTGCCATCTTTAAAAAATTGGGCTTCAACATTGCTTTCTTTTGAAGCAGTTTTCATAGGCATAAAAATGAAAAATCAAAAATACATGGCATCAGTATCCAAAACAATCCAGTGATAAGTCCCCTCAACTTTGCTCTAGAGAAGACCTGTAATTAAGTTTTTGTCCTCACCTGTTTTGAAGATGTTGGAGGGAATAGTTTCTTTTAAAACATTTTTCATAACCTCTGGTGGCGGCAGGAGCATTAGAGGCACTTGAAATGCTGATAGTAGCCAACTGTTCCTGAGAACAATTCCACTATCTTTTAAACTCTAAAATAAGGCAGGAAATGTTTCCTGCCATATTCTAGAATTTTTTCTAAATGGCAAACAGCAACAGCTGGCCACCAGGAACACTTGCTGCATCCTCTGCTGTTCCCAGAGGTGTGGTTTTAAAAATCTTTTTAAAAGAAAGCATTCCATCCAATGCCACTTGTAAAGTGAAATTCCAGGTCAGCAGTTATGAGCAGGTGAATATATCAACACAAGACTGATCTAGAGACAGGAGTATTCTGAGATCTATGAGCATGCACAGAGAGATTTCCTAGTCATAAGAGTTACTCCATTGAGATGTTTTGTATGTGTTCACAAAAACAACTGTATCCTCTATTGACGTGAATGAGGAAGTTCTCGGGTGGGGGGGGGAGGCAAATTCCACATTATTTTTAGGGGGTAGAGGTTTGTGGTTTTTTGTTTTTTTTTTAAAGACATTGTAAGATGCAGCCATCTGTAATCTCATCCAGATTAGGAAGTTCTATCCTGTCCTGCAGATTATGACCCCCAACAAATTGAACACCTCTGTCTTGCTTGGATTTGGCTTCAGTTTGTTATCCCTCATTCAGCCCATTACTGCCTTTAGGCAGGCATTTCAGGGGCTAATATCATTACCTGATATTGATGACAAGGAGAAATAGATTTGGGTGGCATCAGCATATTGATAACACCAAGCACCAAATTTCCTGATGACCTCACCCAGTGGTTTCATGTAGATGTTAAAAAGCATTGGTGACAGAATGAAGCCCGGGGGAACTCCATAAAGTAGTTCCCATTTTGAAGAGCAACTTTCACCAAGCACCACCATCTGAAAACTACCTGAGACATAGGAGCGGAACCACTGTAAAACTGTAAAACAGGCCTTCTATCCTCAAATCCCTCAGATGATCCAGAAGGATACCATGTTCAAAGATATCAAAAGCTGCTGAAAGTTCCAAAAGAACCAGCAGAGTCACACACCCTCTGTCAATTCCCTGGTGAACATCATCTATCAGGCTAACCAAGGCTGTCTCAACCCCCTAGACAGCCCTTAAGCTAGTTTGAAATGTGTCTAGATAATCTGTTTCCTCCAAGACTGCTTGGAGCTGGTCAGTCACCACCTCTTTCAATCATCTTAGCCAACCATGGGAAGTTGGAGACTGGCCTATAATTATCCCTCACCAGGGGATCCAAAGTTGACTTCTTAATGAATCTAACTACTGCCTCCTTCAAACAAGGTGGTATCTTGCCCTCTCTCCTGTTAGGGGTGTGCAAACAGGTTTGAATTTGAACTGGTTCAGTTTGAAGGTTAGAGATTGGACCAAGCAGGGCATTCCTATGGTAATGCCTGTCCAAGTTCAAACAAACAGAGCCTGGTTCTATCAAACTGTTTCAAAGAGGCTTGAAGGCTCGAGCCCCCATTTTAGGTGTTAGTGTCCATTTTGTGACACTGTGTCACTTGCTGAGATTCTGCTTCCCTGATTGGCCTGATGTGTCTGGCTCTCTGGTAGGCTCTATCGTGCTGCCAGTCCTGTAGAACTGGCACCCTGTTGGTCCTGGGGGAGAGCAAGGGTGGGGGCTCCCAAAGGAGGGAGATTTAACTTTTACTTAAAGCCAGCCTCTGAGCTTGGAAAATCACTCTTTGCTGAGAGAGCTGCTTACTGTTGCTGCTGCTGCTTTTCTGGCTGTGGTGGTTTGTGGTGCTGCCTCTGGTCTTTGCTGGTGGTGAGGTTTCTGTCCCACTCCTGCCCTGCCTGTTTTGGCTCCCCCACCCCACCCCAGAAACTCCCCTCCTTTCCAAACTTATTTCTCCTGGCTGTTTTTGGCTGGCTGCTGTGTGCTGCTGTCCCTTTTGGATTTCCCCCCCTTCAGTCTGAGTTGAGTGTCTCCTCCTGCTTTAGCCCAGCTAGCCAGTCCTGGGTGGGGGCATAGGCCTTTGGCCTGAGGCCCCTCTTGTCCAATTTTCTGGTTCCCCCAGCACCCCCTTCCCCCACCCCCTTTTTGCCGGCTGTTCTTCCACCAGCATTTTATTTTATTTTATGCAGTGTTTCTCTTTTAATTTGTTTGTTTGGGTAGGTGCATAGCTGGAAGGCTGCCCATCTCCCCCCCCCCGCCCGCCCCGGGCTGAGTGTGCTGCCAGCCTGCCAGCATACCACTAGTCAGGATTCCCCCCCCCCCACCCTGACTAGTGTGTGGAGCAGAAGCCTCTTCAGGACAAAGAGAATGGGTAAGTGATTGCTTTTTGGTGCCCCCTTTGCCCTTAGTTTTATTAAATAGGGCATCGTTTGGTTGGGTTTGGGAGAGGTACTTTTTTTACAAATTGTCTCTTGTTTTTACAGGTCCCCCTTAGCTGCCATATACTGAGTCAGACCACAGGTCCATCTAGCTCAGTATTGTCTACACAGACTGGCAGCATCTTCTCCAAGGTTGCAAGCAGGAATCTCTCTCAGCCTTATCTTGGAGATTCCAAGGAGGGAACTTGGAACCTAGATGCTCTTCCCAGAGCGGCTCCATCCCCTAAGGGGAATATCTTACAGTGCAAACACTTGTAGTCTCCCTTTCATGTGCAACCAGGGTAGGCCTTGCTTAGCTTAAGGGAACAAGTCATGCTTGCTACCACAAGACCACCTCTCCTCTCCATGCCACACCTCAGCTGGGGCTTCATTGTGACAGACAATTGCCCCAATGTTACAGCAGTGGTAGAGTCAGTATTGGAGTGTGTGGGCATCCGCTGCATGGTACACACACTCCACCTGGCTGTGAGGGATGCCCTTGGCCTCAGGGAGGTGAAGGTGCCCAGGTAACAGAGCCGTCCACTTCAGGCCTACAAGATTGCAGCTCACTCCACCGGCATGAGAAGTCTAGGACCTTGCTCTGCAAATGGCAGCATGAGCATTGCCTTCCTCACCATCTCATCCCCACGAATGTAGATACCCAGTGGAATGCCACCTTAGTCTTGTCCCAGAGCCTGTTGGAGCAGGCGGTGGCCCGCGATGACCTGGCAAGGAACAAGGCCTTGGCCCGTGTTACCTATCTAACCCAGAGTGGAAGCTCATGTCCAAGATGGTGTTGGCACTCAAGCCCTTCCTGTTTGCCTTGAGGAGCTTGTGTGCTGATGCCACTCCTCTGAGCCAGATCTTGCCCACCTCTATTCTCCCGGAAAGGCTGATGGGTGAACTCCAGTCCATGCCAGAGGGGCATGCCCTGGCTGGACAGTTGAAGGCCAGGGTTGTCTACAGGCTGGTTGGTGTGTTGGGTGACAGAGAGGAGTATGTCCTGACTTTTCTCTGCAACCTGATAATCAAGGGCAATGTTGTTTTCATGGATGACTTGCCCAGGTAGAGGGACCTCCTGGTCAATAGAGTTAGAGAAGAAGAGGTCAGGAGGAACAGAGACAGAAGGGTCTCTGAAGGGTGGTGATGGTGCTCCCTAAGTGTGCGTGACCCACACACAGCTGCAGTGCAACCTTTCCTTTTCTACCCCTTCCTCTTCCCAGTCTAGCAGCCTGGCATTCCAGTCAGCTGCGCCAATGCAGCAGGCAGTTCCTCCTGCTAAATGAGCCCAGTGGTTTAAGCAGGTGTGCCTTGGTGCCTTTCCCAGTTTACAGGAGGCTTGGCCTACCAGGCCCTTGAGTGCTGCACAGGTGTCTGCATACTATACTTTTTGTGTGTTGTAATGTGTTGTGTAATGTAATGTGTATAGGCCCCCCTTTCTTTTCCCTCTTCAGTTTAGTTCTAGCGCACACACACACACACACACACCCACACACCCCAAAAACGCATACCAATTATGAGTAAGTGGTATCTGGTGCCAGTCTGGGGCCTGTGTGGCCTCCAGCAAAGAGGTGTGCGGACCTGCCAGTCTGAGGCAGATTTTCCTAGTTGTCACCCCTCATGCACAAAGAGAGGAGCAGAAAAAAATCTCAAGGTGCATTATTTTAATTTCTTATTCAACGTGGTGTGTTTTTGCCTCTCCCTCTTTCTTTGCAGTTTGCTTGCCGGGTTTGTTTGTTTGTGGCAGACAGTAGCAGTAGTAGTTGATGTTTGGTTTGGTTTCCTTGGTTTTGCAGTTGTGCACTGTGCTGCTGGCAGGTCTGTCTCTGTGCTTGTTTTTTTTTTTTTTTTTGGTTTGCAGTTTGGTGTCTTTTTAGTTGTGTCACTGCCTGTTGAACTGCGGCCTGCTAGGGGCACAAAACCGGGGTGGGTGTTAGGCACCCATGGGTGCCAACTACCACAGGAACTCTGTTCACAGAAATTAAGGTCATACATTGTTCTTTTTCTGAATGGGGGAGGGATTCATATTCATTGCATTGACATTCTGTCAAACAGGCTAAACACTTTAAAATTTTATTTTAAAAAACATTGAACCGACTAGCTTGGGGCTTCCAAGGGGAGTTGTGACACAATGTGCCTTGCCCCCAAAACCACTTTGGGGTGCCCAGGTACCCCAAAGGGGGCAGATGGAGCATCCTCAAATCCCCATTATTCACTAAGGGGAAAATGCAAAGAATTGTAAATATCTTTTTAAAATCATTTAAAATTGCAGCAGTGTCAGATTGCTTTGGGGTTTTGGTGGTTGTTGGCAGCCATGGGTGCCTACCACCTTTCCTGGTTTTGTGCCCCTAGGTCTTCTGCATAGGGAATAATGGGTCAGTTCAAGTCCCCATAATACCCTATGTAGAACCTTTTAGAACTGGTTTAAGTTATGTTCAAATTTAAAACCTAATCAAGTGGGTGTGGGTGTGTGGGGTTTTCAAGCAAAACCAAAACCAAACCTGCCCACTCTGGTTCAAATTGGGTTCAAATTTGAACCAAACGAGCCAAGCCGGTTTTGTGCACATCCTTAAATCCTATATGTTTAATTGTGCAAGTCTAAAGAACTTATTGATGCAAGGGTATTTGTGGTTATTATTCAGACTTCCATGGAGGGGGGAAGTGGTATTAATAAGCCATCCTAACTAGAAACGAGTGCAAGAATAGAGAAAAGGTAGGTGTAGGACTCAAACTATTTTATGGAATTGTCAAGTAATGAGCTCTTATTACAAAGGCAGTAAGAGTTGAAATTCTGCTGAATGGAACACTGGAAATTTGCTTCCTACCACTCTAGAAGTTCAATTTCCCGTGCTGTAGTGCTGGAGTACTGGTTAGCAACTTCTTTCAAATGAATATTAGAAGTGGCCACCCTTACCTTTCTCCCAGCTGAAGGAAGGAGTGCAAATCAAATTGTTCTGGGCATACATCCTCAGAAACACCAGCTTAGAGCACATAACAAACAAGATCTTAGTTACTTCTGAAATTCTAATCAAGTACTGTGCTTCCAGGCAGGAATGTTTCCTCCATCCATTAACCTAATTAACTTAGGAAGTATGTGATTCCTCTGCCAAAGTCCACCACGGAAAGACCAAATATAGACAAAGAAAACCAGCCTACACACCTTGTAGTTAATTCTGTTATTCTGTCTCCTTCACTTACCCTATCTTGATCTCCATTGCTCTCTTTTGGTCCCCTTCCTGTCACAATCCCTTGTTCTAGCACTTCCCCCCTCCCATGTTTCTCTGCTGTTCCAGTTAGTAACAGTATTTGCTTCCTACGACTCTTCATTTCCCAGAAGAACTCTATGGTTCGAATACATTTCAATTGCTCTGCCTCAGTGTATTGATTAATTATTGCTATTGTCCCCCCAAAAAACTTAAAATCATTACTGATTCTCTGATTTCTGTGAAACATTTATACATATATTTTAATAAAACACTATTGTTCATTAGAAGTCTTGTCTTGCCTCCCTCTTATTGGTCCAATTCCTCTCCAGAGCTTAGTCTGAGTGCTAAAGATCCCATTGTTACATGTATTTTCACCAATATATGAAAATGCGAAGGCCTGGAAAGATACAGAGACCTGAACTCACTACTGCCTTCTGCTGAATCGTTACTGGCGAATTAACAATCTGAACGTTTTGGGAGTTGTACATTACAGCAGAAGCAGCTTTAGGACACAGTCCCACTACCTACATCTTTAGTCTACCCACAGGTGATGGAATTCTAATGGCACAACCAGATTTGGGGAGTGTGAGGAACTTGTGAGACCTGTGTAGTGTTGACTGTTAAATTTGAATAAATACAGTTTAGCCATGTGCTGAAATTTGTATGAGAATTGATGTATGTGCAATTTTCTGCGGCTCAGAAACATCTTTGTTAAATATTTTTCTATGTAACCCACTTTCAGCACATTTGTTGAAAAGTGGTATATGAATAATAGTAGTAGAAGAAGTATTAGTGGTTTCCAGTCCAGGTATTTCTTCCTTACAAGTTACCAATGTGCACATGTACCTAGATAAATTGATAAACTGGATTGTTGTTGTTTTAACTGGACTGTGGTTTTAAATTGTTTTTAAGGTCTTAATTTTTAATTTGTTTGTTACTGTTGTAAACTGCCCAGAGATGGAAGTTTGGGGCTGTCTACAAATTTGACAAATAAATAAGTTAATAATCAATAAATAATTTTTTAAAAAAGAACATGCCAAAAAAGAAAAAGAAAGAAAGAAATAAATGCTGATGCAGTTGTGCTATGACTTCACCATTCCTTTTTGTGCTGCAGTTCAATCAATACACCTATGTGCCTGTGTGCTTTGGTAGCTTGTAAAGGAAAATAAGAAGGGCATGAAATGAAAACAGCAGCAAATTGCACATGTGCAGTGACTTAAAGTCCAGGGTGTGTGTGTGTGGTGCTGGGGATATTTGTAGACAGGTGTTGCTCCTCAAACAAGATCAGTAATTAAGGGATAACTTCAGATGGGAAGAATTTTATAAGCATTCCTTGTAGTACTGAAGTTCCTATGCTGGCAGCTCATCACTGGATAATCTATGATCCAGAACTCAGCACACACAGGCGTTCCAGTGCTGCCATGGAACAAAGTATGGACACTTGAAGCCTTTGAGAAACTTTGATTCTTCTGAGAAACTTTCATTAATCTTACCGAAATTTCTTAACATAGACCTCCTATACATATGTTGCCTGATTAGGGGCTTCCAAATTCACCCCCCCACATTTCACTGTTGGTAGACTTTAATGCTATCCCTTAAGGGACTGGCATCTGAAGAACCCATAGAACAAGTGCACATATTTTCTTCTGTAAGCTAAAGTAAGGCACTGGTGTGGGAGAGGATCAAAATAGAACATAAAAATAATTACCATCTGTAAGTTTCCAGCAAAAGCATGCCACAGTAATCTCTGGGGTGTCATTTAGGTGGCTGCAGTTTCTAGGTACAAATGTTCTAGTCTGTGCATTATGATTACAGTTTTAGACCTCCATTAATCAGCGACTCTGAGCAGCTTTAAGATTTTTTTTAAAAAAATTCAGGTTGTGTTTGTTCTTCATACCTTTATCAAATATCTGTAAAAGTAACCCAATAAAGTTCAGTTTTTAGTAAACATAGCTATCAGAAATTTGTGAAATATGCCCCCATGCATGGATTAGAGTACAGTTATGAACAGGCTTGTTACACACTCTTAAATAAAAGATAATGCTTTGGTTGATAGGCCAGAATTCCAGGTGAAACAGCGACAACTTTTCCCTAGTGCTTCAACTTATCAGCAAAAAACAGCTTGGGAGTTATTTTCCCAAGCCATCCCCACCCCCTGAAGTGGGGTGGGGGGTGGGGGAAGGTTTTGCAGAATGTTTAACTAGAAAAAGATCAGCAGATGTTAAATGAGCCAGTCTGTGGTGCCTTTCAAAATTCCTTCAGAACTCTTGCTCAGCTCTGCTGAGTCCACTGCAATGTTCCAATGAGGACCACACCACCTGAAATATGTTACCATGGCAATTGCTCTCCTTTGTCCTTGAAGCTTATATAAGGAAACAGCACAATAGGACTGGGCAGTCCAATCTGTGGTCCTGCATCCATGAGCACAGCCTAGTAAGCATCCCTAGTGAGTATTTAAGTTTAACTTAAATTTGCTTAAATTTATTAGTCTTATTTTACATTGTATCTTTTTATTATGTTGCGAGCTGCCCCGAGCAGTAAGTGTACGGGAGGCGGGGGCAGCATAAATACTTCAAACAAACGAATAAACAAATAAATCCCATCCCTACTCAGTGCACACTAAGAGCAGTGAAAGAAAAGTAAATGCACTGAGCCCATAATAGCTACAAAACTTCCCCATAATCACATAACACACAGGTAGGCAGTTCCCCTAGCCATTACATAGCAATAGAAGAACCAATCAGGAAGCAATTATGCTTCCTTTATCAACCATAGACTGGTTTGGATGCCACACAGCCCAGCACATGGGATCAGGACAGGGTCACACCAAGAGCACAATATGCCCTAATGTCCCTGGAGGACATCGCATTAAGAGGTGCTCTCGGGTCACCTCTTAATTGTCACCTCTTAATGTGTAAAAGTGCACATCAAATACTTGCAGTTCAGATGAACAACCCCTCATCCACCCCATGCAATTAAGGGATGCAACAAGAGGCACTGGGGCATATGGTGGCATCAGGGCAGGCAAGATCGCAACACAGCCCCATTCTGATGGTATGTGATGGGTTGTGTCTTGTCAAAACTGATGTCATGCTAATTTGTCATGTTCAAGGGCCACATAACATTCCCTTTGAAAAGAGACAACAGGCCATTCCTAAAACCATCTTCAAGTGATATATACATGGGGAACTTGCTAGCACCACACTTACCAATAGCAGGGAATGTTGAGAATGATATTGATTTAAAAATAGACCCTGGAACTGAAAATATGTACACAAAAGCAGGCTGCTCACATAATTATTGCCATTGAAGAGTTGGATGTTTCCCTAACACTTGCTTCATAAGTGGTTCTCCTATTCTTTTCATCTATGTGGTTGGCAGTCTTCAGTGTAATAAAAATTCACCCTTGATAAAATTATTACTATGTAAATGTGTTGGTAAAGGGATAATCTGAATCCACCATAATATCCCATAATCCCTGTGCAAGGCAGACATTCTTTTTAAGTTGGAAGTTATCTACCAAATAAAGCTGTTGCTGATGTTACTTATTTCATTCTTGCTGTGAAAGAACAATGGGTTGGTTTGAATGATGCTTTCCTGGCCCATGTGATTAAAAGGGAAACACTTCAAGACTGTACCCATCTTGACATATTTTAAGGATGTCCTGACACCCTCTTGGGTGCCCCCTTTATTGCATTGGGACATCTGCAAAAGATGTCACAACAGGTGCGCTCTTACTGCACCCTTCACTTTTAATCATGTTGGCTGGGGAAATATAATCCAATCCAAACAAACTCCCCAGCTCCAGGGAACACAAACTTATATCCAGACTAAGCTCTTAAATTCTGTTGAACATCTATCTCCTATAAAAATTAGGATTGTGTCTTCTCGTGTTATCAAGATAAGCACATGAGTAATGGACGCTGGCTCAGTGACCATCTAAAAAAGGGGTAGGCAACCTTGTCTCTCCAGATGTTGATGAACTACAACTCCCATCATCCCCAGCCACAATGTATTGGGAGTTGTAGTTCAACAGCATCTGGAGAGACAAGGTTGCCTATTCCTGATCTAGAATATGCAACACTGAGGTACTATCACACATTATTGCCATTAGTTACTCCTACTTACTTCTGCAAAAATGAGGGCTAGATGTTTTCTTTCATTTTTAAATGGAGATATTCGGGACTAGTACAAGATTGTATAAGTTCAGTTGTATTAAAGGCACTTTGGGGCATTATTTATGTGGCATAGGTGGCAAATATTTTCTCTGGAATAAATATTCCAACTGTTCCTCACTGCAAATAGAATTATTCAAGAAATATTCTCCTATTGAGAACCTACTGTAGCTTGTATCTGTTTTCAGCATTTAATCTCTAGTATATTCTCTTAGCTTGTCTGTTATCTGCAATGATCTTTATGATATTAGAAAGTAGTTCATTGGGAGTAAACCCACCATTATTCAAAACACATGCCTACAAATAATACTAATCCCTCAGGTTTCTACACATCTGTCTACCTTCAGCGTACTTACAGGTTATATGGAGACTTAGTTGATGGAGTTAAGTTATTCAGATGGAAGAAATATTTACTGTAGGTCTGAATGAAAATATGGTGGTGCCTGAGAAATTCAGATACCTGCCCACCTGGACCTAACAATGAAATAACTGAATATTTGCAGCCTCATAGTAGGGATGTGTAAATCAATTCAAATATGAATGAATTCAAATATGAATTGATTTAACTCAAATCTGGCTGATTTGGATGATTCAAATTTGATTGAATCACCCCTAGAAAGGGTTATTCAATTCAAATTTGAATAGGCCAGAATTGAATCTGAATCAATTCAAATTTGAATCGATTCACACATCAATTCACACAACACCGAAATAGGTCAGATTGAGTCAAATTGGAATAGAATCAGATACAAGTCGAATCATTCTATATTAGGCCAATTTGACTTGAATTTGAATCAAATCAGCCTGTTTCAATTTGAATTTGTATTGAATCTGAAAATTCAGTTCTTGCACATTCCTACTTCATAGTGGTGTAACGTCTTCTGCCTGAGGCAGCCACCTCCCTTTTCCAATTGGTAAGGCAGGGTTTTTTAAGATGTGCAACTAGACACAAAGCATGCAGTTCTAAAAAATAAAATAAAATCTAATTCTAAGAGAACATTTGTGCAGTTCAAAAGCTGGATTATTAGGCTGTGCACATGAGCAGCCAAGCCCAGGCAAGGGCAGCCCAGCCTGAGTTTAGCTCCCTGTGTGCACCACCAGGATCGAGCCCACTTATGGACAGCCTGTCCCCTCATGGACAGCCTGGCTTTTTACCCCACCCTTTAGCCAGGGTTTAAAGTACACCCTTAAACCTAGCACCAGGATCATGTGTATGCTTGGGCTGCATGCAGCCAGGCGCCTAGAGTAACTGACTCCTGGGGGAATCCCCCAATGCACAGTGCTCATTGTGCAATGCATTGTGGGATTCTTAGAGACTGTGAAAACCAATCCTGGCCTCCAGCAATCTGCACTGCATGGAGCAGCACCAATCGTGTGGGTGTGTGACAGCCAACCAAAGAGGAGCTGCATTGATCATCTGAGGGGAAGGTAGGTGAAACTTTGCCTTCCCGCTTGCCTGCCCTCCATGCCCAGGGTTTGGTTGTGTGCACGGCTTTAAAAATAGTGACTGATAATCATAGAAAAGTAAAGTGAGTAGTCCAGGCTCCTCTAGAACTCAGCCCTTGATCAAGCATACATTTTTCCTCTACCTGCAAAAGATGCTTCCCTCAGACTTCACTGCTACTACCCACAGAGTCTTCACCAAGAGCAATAGTCCTCTCAGATACCCAGTCCTGAGAAATTTTTCCCACGCTGTTCAGACTTCTAAATGTCATAGAATATGACTCTAGGCAACAATGTTTGTGTTCACAGGCAAGTGAACAGGTATGTGTTGCAGTGGCACATGTTACAGACACAGATTTCACTCACACATCACTGGGCAGTTCTAAATTTTCCTTAAGGAAAAGTCCTGTGGTAAGGACTGCCTTGCTTGGGTGAGTGACCGA
Source organism: Hemicordylus capensis (assembly GCF_027244095.1). NCBI lineage: Eukaryota > Metazoa > Chordata > Lepidosauria > Squamata > Cordylidae > Hemicordylus > Hemicordylus capensis. The sequence continues at coordinate 318,209,134 of NC_069657.1, forward strand.
CCTTAGCACTATGTTTACCCTTTTAAAAATGGGTTTCATTACCTCCTTTATTAGCTTAAAATGGAAGACAAAAGCATGATGAAAACAGAAATGAGACCTGCACATTTTCTTCCATGCACTCTAGAGTTCCATGGATTTTACAGTCATTTGGTATGGATTTTTTTTTAAAACTTTGAATCTCTCACAGACTCCACATCAAATATATTCATGTTGGCCTTCTGATGACCCCAAATAGGTCAGCCCTGGTGATGCATATTGAATAATGTGATTATAGAAGGTACAACCAGGCTAATAAGGTACAGTGTATAGAACTCTCCAGGAGCTTTGAAGTACATCTTTCAATTTTCTATCTTGCCTTAAAAAAGAAATAAAGATTTGTGCTAGCAGCACTTTTACCATCTTATTATCGTGACCACATTGCTTGAAACTGACAAGAAACTGCATCTGCCTTGTTTCTCACGGTTGTGCCCATTTAATACTTGAGACACTCCTACAAATTACCGCATGATTTTTAAAAAAGTTATCATATCATCTTTTAGCTTTTAAAAATGCTGTCAGACAATAGAGTCAAAAATATGGGGCTGCTGCAGTTATTTCATATTAATGCTCTGAGTTCAAACAAAGTGTCAAGATGACTAAGTACAAGGGATTTTCAGAAGGCTTTAATGTTGCCTCATTTCAAATCACTTCATAAGCAGCTTGGTAATGAGCTCAATAAATTCTGTTGGGGGGGAAATACACTTGCTACCAAAAAAAAGAGAAGAAGTAGGTTGCTATTTTATAATTAGCCCTCTGGGCTTGAGGGAAGGAGTCTTATTTCCTGTTTGAAATCCACTTTGTTAGCACTGTGATGTGGAGATGACTAAATGAGTATGAAATATTGTAATTAAGTACATCAGAAGCTGTTTATCTTATCAGCGGTGTTTTTCTGCAAAGGCTGCCTCATTGACCACTGGTGTATTATCATATTTTTTGTGACTTGCCATGTCTAATAGAAATAGGTTTTGCTAAACACTGTAGGGGTGAAAGAGGTGTGGAAGAAGGAAGCAAACACACACGCAACCCAGCCCTACCTTTCCTTTGCAAATCAGGAAATATTGTTTTCATGTTAGTTCAGCACTGTTTTTCCACAATGCAAATTAAGTTGATATGAACTCCACTTGTTCTGATAAAAGCGTATGATGCATGTGCATCTGGCTGTGCTTTAGGAAGCCTCTGTAGATCTCCTGCTGTGAAGTATCCTTTTATTTGTGACAGGAAGAGGCTCGAAATCAGTCGCTTTGACTGCTGGAAAAATAAGATGAGTTATTCAGGTGCCCCTCGTTATCTGTGGTCTCGCAGAACGTGGTATTGCATATCTGCGGTTGGATCTAAGAGACCCTGTTTCATTATTCATGGTTTTAAAAATAGGCAACTTTCACCTATGCATGGTTCCTGGGTGGCCAGAAATAATTTCTGACATCATTTCTAGCTGTCTTATTTCAGCACGGAGCCGTTTTGTGGCTCTTTTTTCCAAACCTTCCCCCAGATTTTTTGTAAATATTCACAAACATTTGGAGGATTTGCGGGTTGGGGGGGCCTCTCTCCTTTTTGGGAGAGCGGGAGGCTAGGGATGTGCAAACAGGTTTGACTGTTCGGGGTTGAACCAAACCATCCCCTGTTTGGTCTGACCCTGAACTGAACAACCCCTTTAGAGATGAGTCCGGAACAGTTCGGAGACCATTGCAAAGGCCTCCGAACTGTCCGGACCGGTCTGTCCCCTGGCCGGTTCGGTTCGGGTGGGGGGTCTCCCCTTAAGGGCGGGGAGGGTTTACTTACCCCTCCCGCCGCTTTGCCCCCTCCAGCGCCCGTATTCTTAGTAGAAGCCGCCCCTTCTGCCTCCTCCAGTGTCAATGCCGCCTGGGCGCGGGCGCGGCTTTGCTTTAAAAAGTTCCTTTTGCTGGCGCTGAGGGATTAAACACCAAACAGAAGCCGGCAGAGCACCGCGCCGGCCGGCGGCTCCCCCATGCTCAGCCGCCCAGCAGCCACTGAGAACGCCCAGCGAGGACACGCCGTCGCCATCGCCGATGCGCCGCGGCCCCCAGGCAACCCTAACTTCCGGCTTCCATGTGACTTCCCCCAGCATACAGAGTGGCTGCATTCTGCCACTCTGTATGCGGGGGGAAGTCGCATGGAGGCCGGAAGTGATGCAACCCTCACTTCCGGCCTCCATGCGATTTCCCCCCGCATACAGAGTGGCAGAATGCAGCCACTCTGTATGCTGGGGGAAGTCGCATGGAAGCCGGAAGTTAGGGTTGCCTGGGGGCCGCGGCGCATCGGCGATGGCGACGGCGCGTCCTCGCTGGGCGTTCTCAGTGGCTGCTGGGCGGCTGAGCATGGGGGAGCCGCCGGCCGGCGCGGTGCTCTGCCGGCTTCTGTTTGGTGTTTAATCCCTCAGCGCCAGCAAAAGGAACTTTTTAAAGCAAAGCCGCGCGCGCGCCCAGGCGGCATTGGCACTGGAGGAGGCAGAAGGGGCGGCTTCTACTAAGAATACGGGCACTGGAGGGGGCAAAGCGGCGGGAGGGGTAAGTAAACCCTCCCCGCCCTTAAAGGGAGACCCCCCTTCAGTGCCGGTCCGGACCGCTCCGGACCATGCACATCCCTAAACCCCTTGACTGTTTGGGGGGGGGGGGTGTTGGTTGCGCACATTTTTTAAAAAAGTTTATTTCACTTACCCCCTTCCAGGGAGTTGTTGGCGGTGGTGGGGGAGTCCACGGAGGTTCCCCCTCCCCCTGCCGGCCTCCCTTCATGCCCATACCAGCTGCTTGGCCAGTTCTTTGGCCCATTCAGGTCTTCCTCCTCTGGTGTGGTGGCCATTTTAGATTGGCCTTGCACAATTGGCCTCTGTGTGGCCTTTTTTCCTTTTAAACGTTTGTGAACCCCCGCAGACTGAACCCAATCGGGGTGGGGGGTCAAGGGGGTGCCAGATCTAACTGGACTGATCCAGCTGGTTCTGTCCACACCCCTACTGGAGGCCTGGAGAGCAAGGTATTTACTTTATTCATTCATGCTTTTCTTTTGTCCCCTTTTAAAGCTTACCCCCTGGACTAACCCTGGATTTCCATAGGGCTAAGGTTTCATTATTTGTGGTTCCAGTATTTGTGCCTATAGTAGGGGTGTGCACGGGATTACAAAAAAATCCAGCGGTTTTTGGCCAGCAGTTTGGTTTCTGCTGTCAGGTTTGGCTGGTTCAGCTCTGTTTGTAAAGGGGAATCCATTAAGGGATTGATTGATTGATTGATTGATTGATGCATGCTCATGTTTAGGTCATGTAAATCAGTGCAAATTTATGTGGTGATGTAAATGACCTCTGAGCATGTGTGGAGGCTGAACTTGGCCTCTCACTGGCCCATGGTGCAGGGGGAGAGCTGATGGGGCTAAGAGGGGCCACCATGGAGCTGCTGCCACCACTGCCATGCTGCCACCAGCAAGGTGCCCTCTTACCCACCCTGCCCACCCCTCATACCCCTTTATAGTTAGGGATCCCCTTTGCTTGTAAAGGGGAATCTTTACCAGATTCCCCTTTACAAGCATAGCCGAAACAGGCAAACAGGCACAGGGCTGAACCAGTTACAGTAGGTTCAGTTTGAACTTGGACTGTCCCTCTTTTGGGGGTGATGGTCTGGTTAGAGCTTGAACCAGTCAAACTGGGCTGGTTCAAATAGAACAGGGTTTGATTCAAAGTGGTTCTTTACACCCCTAGCCTATAGGCAAGTATGGAAGCCTCACAAATAATCAGGGCCATCTATATTGTTATAGCCTGAGAATCAAGTGTGTAATCTGTTATTGGGACTGAGAAAGCTATCACTTACTGAGGTAGTCTTTTGGCCTCCTGTTTCTTATTCTGTTATAATCAAAGATAGTTCTGGGTTTTTGAATTGAAAGTCTTGTTCATTGTTCATTTCTGTTCCTAGAAAAATGAAAGCAGGCATACAGATCAATCCCACTAAAACCGATAGAATTTAATGAAACAGGTTGTGCCACCTTATCACCAAAGTCACTGATAGGTCCATCACCCTTCCAGGCATGAGAAGTTTCTCTGCAAGAGACTGATGTGGTCCAGGCTAATTTAAAAATGTGTTTAAACCATCTAGCCAGTGACTTAGCTGAATGCACACCGTTTGCCCATTTCATATGATGCCTCTGGGCACCATAGGGTGTTTGGCACTGTACCATCCCACCTTTCGCATCAAGTGGCTGCCTCACCTCTCAGCCCTCCAGAATTCCACGCATGGGTGTAACATTTGTAGAGGGTGTCTGTGTGTAAATGCCAATGTATCTAAGTGTAAATTATGCAAATGTAAACTACCCTCAACACAGATTGGGAATGTGTATGCAAATTGGGACTTATGCACTTTTAATTGTATGCATATACATCCTCTTCAACTGTTAGGTCCACAGATAGATGTTTAGGGTTTCAGAGGCATGGCCAGTACACCTATTATGAAAAACCTGAAGGCCCCATCTCACTCTCCCAGTGCATGTAGAACAAAGGTAAGGAACACTATGAGCCAAACAAGTCCAACAGGCTCAAGCAACCAGATAGCACAAAACTACTGATATCCACAGCAGGCAACCCTTGAAAACACTATCGTTCCCATGAGACCCTATCATATTTCTTAAGACTCGAGGGAGGGGGATACTTCTTCTGGGCATTATTATTTTTTAAATGAAGCCATGGAAGATACTGCTCTCTTGCCACTATGAGCAATAGAAAGTTACTAAAGAATGGCCGCATTTGCAGATAACGTGGAACCACAGTTGAAGGGGCCAGAGAATGCAAGCATTACGTGAGAATGCAAGCAATTGAAGTTGGGCACAGCAACGAACCCAAGGTTTCAGATTTCAGTTGTAGTGTTTCATCGTCGTAACCTGAGGTTGGACACAGCCTGTGGTACATCCGAATGTGGAACCGCAGGCTGCATCCCCTTCAACTCCTCTCTTAATTCCGGCCGTGATTGGCTGTGTGGGCTGTCCTTCAGTTAAGAAGGAAGCCCATAAAGCCATTTCCCTCTCCTCTCTGCAGTTTTGCTGGCTGCAGAGAGGATGCTCTCCATTATGTCTGAATTCAAATGGGGGGGGGAGCAGGTTCAGGTTCCACATTACGTGTGAATGCTGCCAATGTGATCCTGTTTCCTGTGTGTCAGCTGAGTGGAGTAGAAGGGGAGTGCAGGTTTTGGTGGCCATTCTGATTTGTATGGGGCTCCTGAGTTGGGACTAAATAGAGCTGGAATGGACAGTGAAGTGTTGATTTGAAAGCGGGGGAGCTTCCCAAGTACCAAGGTGGCCTCCAGTTTGAACTGGGGCTGCTTCACACAGTCCAAATTGTACATCATGCACAGTACCACATACTACATTGTACAGCATGTGACTATACCACAGCATTGAATTTCAGGAGTCATCAGTAGTAAAAATGTCACTTGCAGACTGTTGGACTCATACAGATGTATCAGTGTGCTGCCTGAGGGAGTCTGAAGCTTTCAGCACCTTTGTAATTGATGTCATATTTGTTCAGGAATATATTCTAGAATCATTTAAAACTTTTGTTCTTTTTATTTACTAAAACATGCAAAAAGCTTGTTTTCCACTGGAAAATAAAGTAAAAATTGCCATCATTTTGGTCCAACTTTTAGTCTATCTAATCCAATGACTTACTTGCAGCAATTGTCAATAACTGATGCCTTGGAGGCGAGTGAAATGCCATAATGTGATTGGAGCCAAAAGCAATTAAGCCACACTGCACATTCTTACTGGGCTGCAGGTAGTTTGAGAAGAGCCTAGAGAATGAGATTTGATTGTACTCTTTATAATGACAAAAATGATCACTGGTCATAAAATAATGGACCATAAAAAAAAAGAAAATCTATCTATAGTACTTCTGAGATGTCTCTCCACTCCAGTAAATCATAGTCAGTTATAAGCAGTGTGATGTAGCGTTCAGTTTATTGCATATACATTTATTAGCCATTAGTTTAATCAGCTGACACTTTTGCTGTGATATAATAGTAAAGATAAAAAATATTTTGTGGTTGTTTTGGTTATTACAAAACTCTTGTGCACTTCAGACGAATAGACTCCGTGATCAAAATCATACTAGTTTTCTGCAGCTTCCCTTCATGGATTTGTTATATTTTTTGTCTTTCCTTGCCCTTCAAAGCTGGGATGACATAGGTGGAATTATCATTGGAAATTTTGTTATTTGAAGCTTTGTTTTAAATATTAAAATCACATTTGTTTTAAGTATCATTTTAGTCATTTTCATTAACTCCATTCATGTTCCTAACTGGAGTGAGCTAGGGCAGTGGTCCTAGCTGTAGTATAGCCAAGCAAAGGCATTCGTAAAACTGTATCATTCTTGGGATTCTGGGAAAATGATGGCTGCTATGTCATAGGCCACCACTTTTCCAGAATGTACATTTGGCTAATTCAGAGTTCACTGGAATTTATTTGATTATTAATGAAAAGTGAACCAAATCAGCCTGCTCAGTAAATTATTTTATTTGTAACAAAATGAATGCACACTGCTAGCTACAATCTGAACAATACTCTATGGTTTGGCTGAAAGTTGATGACCCAGCAAACTTGATAGCTAGATGGAATTCTTCTATCCAGTATATTAAACTGACAGCTGTTGATACCTGTTGCCTACTGCGATAATGATTTCAGCCATGCCTACCTCCTTGCAAAAATCTACCCTATCTTGCCTACGTGTGAAAAATTCCTGTCACTATAACTGTGCTTCGAGGTTCCTTGTAGATCTTAATTCCAGGATGACTGAGAGAGCAACACAGAGAGGCTGTTCTCACGATTGGCCAAAAGCAGGCTAAGGGAGCCTAGCCCGCTTTGGGGCGAATGTGAGAACTCCCGGGCTCGCCTGGTTTCCTCAAAGCAGGTAACCCTCTGAAGTAGCCCTTACCTAAAATGAGGTTAATGGAGTGAGCACTCTGTTAACCATGGTTTTTGATCATGTATTGCAGCGCTGTAGCAACACACAAAGAGACCCCCACTGGGAAGCTGTAAGCAGCCTCCTGGGCTCGGGGGTCTCTCCAGCATGCCCCGAGCACTTGTGCAGAACATCCTGGAACTTCCAGGGGGCATGTGGCCCCTGATCCCTGCAGCCCCCGCCGGCTCTGTGACAGAACTGGCAGTCATGTGGGCGGCCGATCTGGCCGCCCAGGACTGCTGCCTTGATCGTCTGCGGGCAGAGCGGGCTAAGCCCACTCTCCCCGCTAACCCCCTTACGGTGAGTCTCACTGATTGGGAGACTCGCCTCAGTGATTAGCAATTTGCTATTTTCATTTACTAGGCACTTCTTTGGGATTGACTGGCAATCCCTGTACCTCGAAACAGAAGAATCATACAGGAAGGAAGTTTTCTATTTAAACATCTTGTGGTCTTGTTAAAATTATTGAATGCTCCAGGTGTGAGATTGGGGGCGGGGGGGGAGGCATTATGCACAGCAAGATCAGTTTCTGATCTAGAGGAATAAGTAGCCATAGTTGGGGAATACACAAAGCACAATTCAACCCCCACCCTGCTCCCTGATCCTCAGCTCTGAAGCATTTTCTGATATGAGCACTGACCTCGTCTGTGCAGAGGAACCTCTGTAATCAATACCTTAATAGTACCTTAAGTGAACAAGCACTTTTTGAACATGCCCAAACTACCATTACTCAGTCTCATTGCCACCAAAAACTATTACTGCAAAACTCTGTAGCCTATAACTATTATGTGGTCCAGGGTCCTGACACGCTTACTGAAGGAGTGCCATTAAAATCAATGGAGCCCTTTATGGAGTAAGGTGCTGCTCACCATGAATAATGGCAAGAAAAGGAGCCATTTACACTGGCCCCAGGTGTGAAGTACCAAAGCACTATGTATATGTGAAACTTCTCAGCCTTTCCTTTCATGAGTCCCGGTGTTTAACCTTAATCCAAAGTCTCCTGTTAATCTGTAGAAGACCAATAATTTTAAATTCAAGAGATTGAAACATTCATAGGCAGAATATGCAAATAGAGAGGCAGAAATCTCAGATGTGGAACTAGACAAATTTAAGGTAACAAAGTCAAAATTAATTGGATTGTAAGTTAACATCACTATTTTTATTCTATAAACCCTTGGGCATTTCTATATATGACAAAACATCTCCTGAAAACTCCAAATTTCATTTTTATTACCTTTTGAAGCACAGAATTTGAAGCAGCAATGTTAGAAAATTCAGTGGCAACAATGCTGAAAGAATGGCAGTAAGGAAACAAACCACAATCAACCCAACCTTATTGCTTTTCCTCATGCTGCCTAGCTCCATGGCTAAAGGTTTTTCAATGTTCAGCTTCAGCTTTTCACATATGAGGGTTACCATTTCAGAATAAGAATTTGCAGTGTAAGTGCCAACGATGAGAGGAATGAGCTCCCATGAAATTGTTTTTCCTATGATTCTCACGGAAGTCAGGCTTTCTTGGTCAATTCTATCAATCTCTGTTGATCTATTTGAATAAGACAATTTAGTCATTCCCATCAGATGAATGGGATGACAAAACATCAGCTTCCCCATATTGTATAGGAAAGTATGAGACATAGTGGGAATTGCTACTGTGAAGAGAAAAAGAATCATCCAGTGTTGGCTTGTTCCAAAATTGTATCCTTTGTATCCAAAAATGCTTCCCTTCACGCTGACAAGGGCTCTTTCCAGCACTTAAAAAACACACAAAAACCTAGATTTATCTAGTGACCGTACAGTGCTCCTGGGTTTCCCTACTGCCTATCTGGGATGCATTTGACAGCAAGGATCTAATTGTTCTGTTGAATCAGTCTAGCCATTTTAAAGCAAAACTGGTTTTCCTTTTCTGAACTTGGCAGATGAATAAATTTGTTTAGATTCCAAGCCCGTTCACATTCCAAGGACAGAGCTGGCACTTTCTCTTAGCAACAACGGGGCTGATGCTGTGGGAAATCACTGGAAATGCAAGGTAAATTGCAATATACAAAGCAAGATTTACACAGAAGAAACTTTCTTAATGATGGACTTAAATATCTTTGTGACTCATCAGGGCAGGAACAGATCTCAGAGCAGTGCCAGACACACAGCTACAGAATTCCTTTAGTGAGAGAGCGCTCCTCAATCTTCCTGTCAGATCTGAACTGCGAAGGAAGAAATCTTCTTCTAGGATAATTATAATCAATAGGTTTTTTTGCTATGCATGTAGCTTCAATGCCATTGTTTACTTTGGGGATTGGAACCATATTGCACTTAGATTGCTGAAATTTTGTAAAATGTCATTATCTGACAGTTTAGCCATCTGCCCTTAACCAGATGCTCCCATTCTCCTAGCATAGCATGTCACTGGAAACAAAGCAGAATAGAGTAAACTAGTCGAGCTATTTCCTTTGAAGGAATTTATTATTTGATTTCTTTGCCATCTCAACTGCTTCCTTCTGGGGTTCCCCCTCTTTTTTGTTTGTCAGAAGTGGGGTGTAATTATTCCCTTCAACATTTCCTCAAAAAAAGCCAGAGGGAACAATATTGTCTGTTTATCTAGAGCAAGGATGACAGATTTTGAGTCACAAATTGCATTTCCCTATGTGCTTGCTGTTTAACATGTATAAATGTGGGGGAAGCAGGAAGCCAGTGCAACTCCATGTATACATAATGCTGCATAGCAGGAATTAATCAAACCTCAAGAGATCATTCACAAACGTGTTCGGGTTTGTGAGAATCTGGAGTGCGTAGGGATTTTATAGGAATTAAAAAAATATTTACTTGCTTGCTTACTCATCCTGCCCTTCCTCCAAGAAGCTCAGGACAGAATACATGGTCCCTACTTTTATCCTCACAGCAACTCGGAGAGGTAATCTGGATTGGGAGAGAATGGCTGTGGTGAAGGGCTAATGGCTGAGCAGGAGGAATGGTACCCAAGTCCAACACTCAAACCGCCTCACCACACTGTCTGATTAAGTCTGTCTTCTCTTTTTATTCTTTGGAGAAAGAATTTGGTGTTTAGAAATCTAACAAGTGCCATAAAAAGGACTAGGATTTGTACATAATTATAATGGCATATGTGTGGCTATGTGTGTGGCAGCTAGTAGGTACAATTAATTCAGAAGTTAGACATGGCTAAGTCCCCATGAAATCAATGTCATTTGAGTGCACTGTTAAATATTGATGGTCTACTGATTTCTTAAGTGAGGCTTGGTCATGCCAACCTATCTCAGGAATTTTGCGTAGACATGAGATTTTGGGATGATTCAGAGATTAGTGGCATTGATAATTCCATATATGGTAGACTGGGCAACAGGATCCTGCACACTCTCTGCTGTATGTAGGAAGTCATGTGCAACCCAGGCGTCTGCATTATGCTTTGCCATAAAAAGCAAAAATCAGAAATGATGTGTGCCCATGAATATGGAGAAGAGTGGGTCACATTTGACTTCTCTCATGAAGTTACAACTGTGTGCACTCCTTAGACTTGCTCCTGTGCACCACCACAGAAAGGAGTTCACTGGGCCAATTATTATTTGAACCAGCAACACAATAAGTATTTAAAACCACCCTAATGAGATACAAGCAGTTGCTTAAGGTGGTGTGAGTTTTTGCCTTATGCTTTTCATTCCAGTTGATATGAGCATCTGGACTGGACCAGGAAGCCAGTGAGCACACCAGCAGTTCCCGTGGAAGTGTCCCTTCCACATGTAGCTTGACAGATGATGACTAAATCATCAGAAGTAACAGTTCCCTGACTGCAAGGAAGACAATAGGAAGCACTCAAGGAAGCTCAAGCTTTGATCCTCAGCTTGACAGGGTTCATAATACAGTTTTCAACAGAGTATTTAATTCCTGAACTATTTGCTACAACTTTCCCCTTGTTCACTACCCCATAGAAAAAGCCCATACAAGAGTTGAGGAATCATGTCAGAGAGAATATAAGAAAGTCTTGCCTTTGCTAGTGAAAATGAAAGAGATGCACAGCTTTGATGGAAGGGCCTAGCTGCTCCCCAATTTTCTGGTTAAGATTCCAGTTATTGCAGCTTCTCGCCCATTTTGTACAAGCTGGTAGGGTGACCTTGTAGAAATTAGACTGACCCTCGCTTGTTTCATATGTCATTGCATGATAATCATTACAGAGATATCTCTCTTAAAAGGCAGAAGTAGAAGAGACAATCCACTCCATCTTAGAAGGAAAGAAAAAAGGGTGGCTCATGTCAAGAACAGATTTGTCTTTTTTAAAAATCTCCCTAATGAGTTTTGATTTTGCAAGTATCTGTTATATGTCAGTGGGATATGGCTGACCATTTCTTAGGTGAGCAGAATTCAACGATACTCTGCTGATGGATTTATCAGATGATTGATCAGGTGTTAAATATGGTTTGCAGATCATATTTGCGCCTTACATGACTCTCATTGCTTCTAATCTCTCCTTCAGATGCTGTTAAAAAAATAGCATCAGCCTTATAAATGTAGAAACATAGAATTATAGAATTTTAGAGTTGGAAAGAACTTTGGAAGTCTTCTAGTGCAAGCCACAATGCAGGAAAATGCTATAGCATTCCAGACAGATTACCATCCAAACCTCCAGAGAAGAGTCCATCACTGCATAAGGTAGACTATTCCACACTGGAACACCTGTTACAGTTAGGACATTCTTCCTAATGTTTAGCCTAAATCTGCTTCCTTGTGATCCCAACACATTGTTTCTAGTCCTCCTCTCAGGAGCAACAGAGCATGCCCACTGCTTCTTTTATGTGGCAACCCTTCAGATATTTGAACATGGTTATTATATCTCCTGTTAGCTTTATCTTAAGAACGTAAGAACAGCCCTACTGGATCAGGCCCAAGATCCATCTAGTCCAGCATCCTGTTTCACACAGTGGCCCACCAGATGCCACTGGCAGCCTACAGGCAGGAGGGCATGCCCTCTCTCTGGCTGTTACTCCTCTGCAACTGGTACTCAGAGGCATCCTTTCTCTGAGGCTAGAGGTGGCATATACTGTAGCCCTCCGACTAGCAGCCGTTGACAGACCTCTCCTCCATGAAGTTATCCAAACCCTTCTTAAAGCCATCCAAACTAGTAGCCCACACCATATCTTGTGGTAGAGAATTCCACAAGTTGATTATGTGTTGTATCAAAAAGTACTTCCGTTTTTTGGACCTAAATTTCTTGGCAACTGATTTGATGGGATGACCCCTGGTTCTAGTGTGTGTGTGTGAGAGAGAAATTTCTCTATCCACTTTCTCTACACCATGCATGATTTTATAGACCTCTAGCATGTCTCCCTGCATGTCTACCCTATTGGTAATGATTATGTCTGGGATAGTCATCTGCCTTGTTCCTTCTTCACCCTTCTGAATTATTGTCTGCAAGGTAGGTCAAGAATGTCATGGACCTTTCACTCTTAGCAGCATTAGACTTCTAGAAGATGCCATGATAAATGAAGCCCCCATTATTAAGAGGGCCTGTCTCTTTGAAAGTATAGTAATCTGTTTTAGAAAATTGTGAATTGACCATGAGATCGTTCTTATGATCAGCTCTGCCTGGGCTAGTACAGACCTACCTGGGTAGAGCAACTTGTTACAACTGCCAGGATCGATCCCTACTTCTTGACTGGGTAGCCTGGCTTTTAAACCAGGGCTAAAGGTGAGGTAGGAGGGTGGGCACACCCTCCTACCCCACTCACAGTCGTGTGAGCAGCCAGGCTGCCGGTAGCCATAGAAATGCTAGAGGCTGGGGCAAGGAGTGATGTGGCCTCTAGTGTTTCCATAATGCATCACGCTGCTTGTGCAGGGCATTGTAGAATTCCTGAGGCTGGGCTTCACTTCCTCAGCCTCTAGTTAACTGAGGCACGTAATCATGTGGGCCGATGAGTGTCTTGGCTTCAGGAAAACTGGCGGTTGTGTGAGGAAAGGTAGGAATGATCCTGCCTTCTACCCAGCCCAGCCCTTCCCAGCCCGTGTTAATGATACTGCTACTGGGGGAATTGGCGAATACCCCCTGACTACTTTGGGTCTTGTGTGGGAAACCAGCAAAACTAAAGTGAGCAGTTCGTTGTAGAATTAATTTGTGCAAAGCTTCGATCGGAGAAATGACTGGCAGAGAGTTGGAAGTTCAAAAATAGATGTAGGTCTATTTTAGGGTTTCAGGGTACAAAGAATGAAATCAAGAGGCAACACAAAACTTAACTAACAAAACTATGAAGATTAACAAACCAATAGGACTAAGTTGAGACTCATGAAGAAGCGTTTTTGCTTGAGTTCCAAATTAAGTCCACTTAAGGCTGACCAGAGAATCGGTCTTAGAGAACAGCTTTGGATTTAAGAGACAGAAAGAAAGGAGAGTTGCAAGAGGTTTTGGAGCAGAGATTAGTAATACCTAAGTCTGGCTGGTGGGACGCTTATAGCTCGACCGATGCCGAGGGACCTCTCTCCTTCAGGACAGGCAGGAAGGCAAAAGTGGGGACCAAAACACCAAGTGAGGATCTGGGAGCCAGAAAGAATCCAAAGAGAGTCTGATCTCACAAGACCAGTACCTCACTGCAGTCAAGCATGCTGCACAGTTCGGGACTGGCAATAGGGCTGACCTGGAGGAAATGAGCAGGACAGGAACAAGAGTTCAGGCAAAGCAAAATGGTGTCACTAATGCCCAAACATATGAACACGTAACTGGTGAATCTGAGGGAGAGACATGCAGATTGACTAGAAATAGACAGCATCTTGCCCTGAGGCTGCATGCTGACCACACCTTTCTGTCGACCAAGGTGACAATAGGAATAGACAAAGAAGTACATCTTTGTCCTGTTAACATTTCTGGGTGTGCTTCTACCTGCACAATGAGGTGAATAGGTTAAGGAACCTGTGTAGGGTGGAATGAAATCGGCGCATCAGAGCTTATCTCGTGGTTTCAGGAGATCTTGGGAGTGTCTAGGAATATTTTAACAAGCTTGCTTCCCATGCCCTAAGCCAGCCGTTAGCATCCCTGTTAGAGATGAGCTTGTTACCTCTTATTTATTCCTTCCTGCGACAGTGATAGGATTGAACTTATCCGATGTGCCAATACAGGGGGCAAGTGTTCGGCTAGTTCTTGAGAAGAATATTAACTCATGTATACTCTGGCTTCCCTACCTGAAAGGCAATCAGGGAGGTGAAAACAGAGTTAGTCCTTCAGCAGGCTCAGGTTAAACTTGGACCTAGGCAGTGTTCCCTCTAACAGGGATTCCCAGATTTTGTTGACTACAATTTCCATAATCACCAAGCAAAAACCACTGCAGCTTGGGATTATGGGAGTTGTAGTCAACAACATGTGTGAATCCCTGTTACAGGGAACACTGGACCTAGGGCCACCTTTTCCCAGGCTATGAGCCAGGTGACCTACCCCATGTGTTAGCTCATGTGAACCAAATGGTGAGCCCACGATCCCGTGAGTTCTGAAAGGGCAAAAGTGGAAACTACAAGCCTGTAGCTCCAAAACAGGCTTAGGGGTGCTCCTGGGAGCTCCCAAACAGGCTATCCTGGTAACACCAGGTATAAGAGTCATGTGAACAACCTTCATGCCTTTTGCTTGACCAGATAGTCTACTGGAAGCAGTAATGGGCTGGATGAGGGAAAATAAACTGAAGCTGAATCCAGATAAGACGGAGGTACTTACTGTGCGGGGTAAAACTCTAGAGACAATTTTGATCTGCCTGTTCTAGATGGGGTCACACTTCCCCAAAAGGAACAGGTATGGGAGTACTTCTGGATTCACACCTCTCCCTAGTTTCTCAGGTTGAGGCGATGGCCAGGGGTGCTTTCTATCAGCTTCGGCTGATATGCCAGCTGCACCCGTTTCTTGAGATCAATGACCTCAAAACAGTGGTACATCTGTTGGTAACCTCCAGACTTGACTTCTGTAATGTGCTCTACGTGGGGCTGCCTTTGTATGTAGACCAGAAACTTCAGTTAGTTCAGAATGTAGCAGGCAGGTTGGTCTCTGGGTCATCTCGGAGAGACCACGTTACTCCTTTACTGATGGAGCTACACTGGCTGCCAATAGGTTTCTGGACAAAATACAAAGTGCTAGTTATAGCACTTACCCAGGGCCTACTCCCTAAATGGCGCCCTGGGTATCTAAGAGAGTGTTTTCTTCACTACAAGCCCCACCGCCCATTGAGGTCATCTGAGGAGGTCCGTCTCTAGTTACCACCAACTCGTTTGGTGGCTACACAGAGACAGGCCTTCTCGGTTGCTGCCCCAAGATTGTGGAATGCACTCCCTGCTGAGATACAATCCTCCCCATCTCTGGCAATTTTCAAAAAACACCTGAAAACCCATCTCTTCGCTCAAGCTTTCTCAGCTTCCTAAATTTTCTTAGGTTTTAATCCCTCGTTTATTCTTAAATTGTTAAATTGTTTTAAGTTTTTTGTATAGGTTTTTAACTTGCTTATGCTATTGTTAACCGCCCAGAGATGAAAGTTTGGGGCGGTGTACAAATTTGATAAATAAATAAATAAATAAGAAAGATACCTTCA
Source organism: Hemicordylus capensis (assembly GCF_027244095.1). Classification (NCBI taxonomy): domain Eukaryota; kingdom Metazoa; phylum Chordata; class Lepidosauria; order Squamata; family Cordylidae; genus Hemicordylus; species Hemicordylus capensis. Next base: position 318,224,671 of record NC_069657.1, read on the forward strand.
TGGATGCTTACTATAGATAACCCAGTAACCGAACAGAATGGTATTTCTCTTGTTTCTCTTTCCTTTTACTTATACCCAGAAAGTTTCAAATGTTATTCCATGTTCAGATTCATGAATTTTTGTGTAAGCGTATAATACTTTACATATAATGCAACCCCCCCTCACTTCTGTTATGCCTATTCCTTTTGAACAAGTTATACCCTTCAAATACCATATTTGCACCACAAGTTTCATCCTAAAAAGTGTTAGTGATGCTTTTTAGAGCATATTTGCCTTCCAGTAGTAGAATATCATGTTTTTCCTATTGTTCCCTACAATCACACATTATTGTTCCCTACAATCACACATTATTGTTCCCTACAAGCACACATTAGTGTATAGACATGTGTATAGACAGTGAGTATCCTGGTCTTGTGGTAGCTGGTCTTGTGGTAGCAAGCATGACGTGTCCCCTTAGCTAAGCAGGGTCCACCCTGGTTGTATATGAATGGGAGACTAGAAGTGTGAGAGCTGTAAAATATTCCCCTCAGGGGATGGAGCTGCTCTGGGAAGAGCAGGAGGTTCCAAGTTCCCTCCCTGGCATCTCCAAGATAGGGCTGAGAAAGATTCCTGCCTACAACCTTGGAGAAGCTGTTGCTGATCTGTGTAGACAATACTGAGCTAGATAGACCAATGGTCTGACTCAGTATATGGCAGCTTCCTATGTTCCTATGTATCACCTCCTATGGGCTTCCCGCTGGGAATGTCGGAGAATCATCTCCACCACTCTGTTTCTAGATTTGACACATGCTTTCTTGTTCCTAGTACTTGGTGTTGTACTTGGACTCAGGATTCAGTTTAAAGGCCTCTTCATTAGGTTAGTAAGGTTCTCACCAAATACATTCTTCCCAGTCCTCATAAGATGCCACACATCTCCTGTCAGGAATCCTTCATGTCAGCAATATAAGATGTGGTCCAGGAATCCAAATTCTACTGGATGGCACTGTCTTTGTCTCCTGCTAACTGAGCAAAGAGGCACCTTTTAAAAAGTGGTGATTCTCTTTATTTAGCAGGTAGAGGGTAACAGGCCCTATCTGTCCCCAGCACAGCATTCCTCCAGTGGCTGTTGCTGGTGTCTATCTATGTTTCCTTTTTTAGATTGTGAGCCCATTATTTTATTCATAGTTATGTAAACCACTTTGGGTCCTTTTGTTGAAAAGTGGTATATAAATATTCATCATATTCATATTGGTATGTAGCCAGCTGCTTAATTTCAGCATCCTGCTTTCTCTTTCTGTTCTCTGACTTTTTATGGGAAATATTATTTGTCTCCAACTCATTCACTTACTTATCCAGTGCCTCATTATATTTCCTTTCTTTGGTAATTCACAAGTGCATATCTTGGTCATTGGCTTTTTGTTTGTTTGTTTGTTTGTTTGTTAAGTAAGTAAGCATATATCTTAGTCAGTGCATATCAGTGTTTTTAGATAAAAGCCCCATTCACATGGCCATGACTAAAAGGGTTAGAGACAGTAAAGCAAGGTATCCAGGCTTGTGGGGACCCATGGGAATCCCTCCCACCCAGCATGCTCAAACCTCAGTAACATGACTTTTAAATCTGTTTTTCCCCCCTAACTGAAGTAGAATAAAAAGAAGAGCCTTCCTACCTTGGAATGTACTTGTGTCAGCATTTTCCTTTTGCAGCAGTTCCCAACAGCCAGCTGCCATGTTTATAATAGAAAACCCGTGTGCTACAGGGACTGCTAGCTTTAAATGTGTCACTCTGCACAGCACTCTCTATTGTGCATTTCTCAAAATGCTTGAACAGGGCTGGGCCCACTTCTGCCCCCTCATGGCCAATCAGAGGGAAGATAATGATGTCAGAAATCTAAATGATACTGTAAGGCTATCCACACAATCATATGGAAGTGGTTTTAGTGGGGATGGGGGGAAGAGGGAAAACTCCTCTCCTGTTCCCGACCGATGAGGTTTTCCCTTCTCCTGGCAGTATGAAGCATGCCAGGAAGGTTCTCCCCATCCTGGGGGGACTTTGTTTCAAGCACCCATCTGCTGTGCTTGTCTGGGTATGGGGTTTGCAGCACAACCAAATAGAGGCTCTGCTCATCTGTCTGGAGCAGGGTAGGGGCTCTTTCTCTTCCCTTTTCCCACTCAACTCCCCCCCCCATATGATTGTGTGAATAGCCTTATAGTATTGTTTAGATTTCTTCACAGATATTAAGTTTTCAGGATTCAGAGTTACCAGCAAAGGCTCTGTATTGGATGCTCAGATACAGACTGTAGTAGAAATATTCAGACACCATTTATCAGCAGTGCAATGAAGTGAAATACTCAAAGGGCACACATGGTTAATTTTAGTTTGAAGGACACTATGCATGTGAATGCTTATGTGTGGAAGAGTGAAGTGAGGATGTGTTGGGGGGAGATAGAGATAGAGATGGTTGCAGGATATACAGAATGTTGCCCCTGATAAAATAAATTTTAAAAAATAGATATTTATGCTTCTGTGGGAAATCATGAAGTTGTTATTACTGCACATTTTAAAGGGCCAGATACAGCCAGGGACATGTTGCCTGCCTGCCTGCCAGCACGCACATAAAGGAGGAATGTTCTGGCTGTTTCTGTATCTTCTTCCCTGAGGGGGAAAAAATTGTCCTCATTTTTGCAACGTTTCTCTTGCCTTGTTTATTCAAAGGTGATAGGATAAATTGCTCTCCAGACCAGCTGTAGATACCGGTCTTAAAACATTCCATTATGTTTAGCTGTAAGGGGTTATGATTGGGGTACCTTTGAAGTCCTTGGGCATGTTGCCGCTGATGATCTAACAGCCCTCCCTGTTTTCCTTTATCTCCTTTTCATTTCTCACACTAGCCTGTGAACTAGGGGAGTTGATAAAAGTCTATCAGGGGAGGGAATTATCTCTGCCTGCTGCGACTACTACAATCCAGATTTCATAGCTCTCTTCTTTAAGAGCTCTTTCACTGATGATTATTATAAGCCAGAGCAGGGATTCCCAACCTTTCTTTTTTAACAAGTGTACCCCTTCTGTCACAAACCTTCAGCTCAGGTATCCCCTAGAGACTGTGCGTGTGTATATACACACACAAATAAAAATCTTACCATTATGATACCGGCTCCTCCAGTCACTGACCTACATCCAGACCAAGTTATTTATGAGTACTCCCACTGAAATTAATGAGACAAGTAAACCTGTTCCATTAACTTCAAAGGGAATACTCATGAGTAACATAATCTGGATGTAAGCCAGTGGCTGAAATAGCTAGTTTCAGAACTGTAGCGTTTATGTGTATGTACATACACACACACACACACACACACACACGACTGGAGTAGGTGGTTTCATAACTCTAATATTTTAATTTGCGTGTTTGCACTTAACACTTAAAAACACAATGCATGTTTTTTAATGCTTAAATGCTTAATGTTTTTAAGCATTTAATGCTTAAAAACATAAATTTAAGGGTTACAGTTAGGGAGATAGGTTACTACAGTCACTGGGTCACATCCACACTAAGTTACTTATAAGCATTATTACTGAAATTAATGGGACATTTACTTGTCCTGTTCATTTAAACGGAAGTAATCAGTGCTGGGAAATGTTGAAGGAAAGAGAAGAAGAGGATGATCAGCAGCAAGGTGGATGAACTCGATTACAACAACAATGAATGCACCACTGAGAGACCTTAAAGGCCAAGCCGAAGACAGATCATCCTAGAGAGAATCTATCTATGTGGTGGCTAAAGTCAACACTGACTTGATGGCACTCAATCAATCAATCAATCAGCTAATTATCTGAAGCCTATCAGTGAGGGGAGGGGTACACTGAGCTTCAGCACATAGCCAGTCAATCAGGAGTAGAGGAGGAGGGTCTCCTCTGTCTCCTTCTGCACACCACTGATGATGCATTGCCTTTAACTGGACAATCCTTGGATGGGGAACAAATAGCTCGGTGTCAGCATGGGCAGGCAGAAGGGCTCTAAGTACCCTCTGAGAGCCCTTCAAGTACGCTACCCTCTATTCAGAACCCTGAGTCAAATTATAGTAAGCTGAGGTCCTTAGATGAGAAAAATTACTGAGGGGTAAACTTCCTTTGCCCCAATTCTGAATGGGCCCATACTTTATGAACTTTCCTTGAGAAAAAGCTGACCTTTTTCTTTGAAGAGTTCACTTCAGGCTCTTTATGTTGGTGCCTTCGAACTGATGGGATCACTCACATACACCTCGTTGTATTGTCCAACTGATTTGTAGCTTTTAAGCACCGCCTTCCCAAACCAATATGCCTCAGAATAAGAAAGGACTTTAGATCTGGATGGGAGTCATAAGAAATAAGCGAGAACACTGAATCAAATAGAAAAGGTACTTTCCAAACAAAGGATAGCTTGGCTGTGGTTAAGTCTGTGGTTTCACAGTGATCAATGAAAGTTTCATCAATAGTAAGGTAATAATGATAGCAACATTAAAGAAAGGACGTTTGCGCCTTTACTGAATAAGGCCAGCTAATGAGCTGTCTTTTGTAGTTCATGTAGTTTCAAAAGTGATCAATAGCTTCATAGAGAATAAGGCCCAAAGTACACATTACAGAACACTAGACAGCGCATTAGAGCTGCTCTGTACTCAACAGCACATGTCTCCACAGTCTGGATCAGGACTGGGCCTCTCATGGCTTCTATTTGTCATGGAAGTTGCTACTGGTACCTATAGAAGTCTTCCTTCTGGGGAAAATAACAACCATGGGGATCCTAATCAGGACTATGAGAGGGGCAAAGGCTTAAATTCCCCTTCCTCTGATGCCACAATTCTGATCTATATTCTAATGAATAAAGAAAATTGAACAATGCCTATTCTAATGAAATTAATCAGTAGATGTTAGTTTAGGCCTAAATATTTTACATGTAGTTTGGGCCTAAAGACCTGCCATCAAATAACTTTTGCCCATGTGCCTACACACAGCAGCTTGTTCAGCCTGAACACTGGATGTATATGTGAACAATCTTCTATCTCATTCTGAGCTGGAGAAGAATCTCCCAAGGTAATTATGCTCAATTTAGATTATTACAAGCTGGCCAATTTGTATTCCGAACCAAGTAATTATGGATTTCAGTGACATCACTAATACAAGCAGTGATGTAGTCGCAAACTCATAAGTGCAGGCGTTCTCCATTACACCCTGACTGTCACACCTCATGGCCATGCACATCCCAATGGCCACACCCCTAACTTAGTTAAATGCAATAATTTGGGTGTGTGTGTGGTTCTGTTACAAGAAGTCAAGGATCATGTCAATTCCAGGGAATGTACTAGAATGAATGATAGGGAATGCCCATTGAAATGCACTAGTTTCTTCCAAATGGCCATGGAATGCATTGAATTTCCAAATGGCCATTTGGAAATTCCATGCAATCCTATCATCATTCATTCATCAATCCTATCATCATTCCCCATCATTCATTTTAGGATGTCCTGACACTCATCCACCATAGGACTTGCATGCTGACAGTCCCCAGGTTCAATCCCTGGCAGCATCTCCAGGAAGGGCTGGGAAAGACTCTTGACTGAAACCACAAATAGCTATTACTTGTCAGTGTAGACAATACTGAGCTAGATGGACCAAGCGTCTGACAGTATAATGCAGCTTCCTATGTTCCTAAGACAGGAAGAATGGTAATAAATGGCTCAAATAACAAGAGCAGCACATTATTTCCATGTAGAAAGCCCAGGGCTCTGAGTCCCTGCTGAGAGCCTGGAGGGGGGAAATACCAGGACTGTGTCCCTGCAGCACGAGATCACTGAATACCTGTAATGGGGAAAGGACTGCCTTTGCCAAAGCTTAGAGCTTTTTAGTGCAGTCAAGTGGTGTGTAGTGATTAAGGATGCAGTTAAGTGGTGTGTACTTAATTAAGGATGTATTCTGAGAAATCCTTGGGTTGAATCTCACCCTTGCTATGAATTCCTTTAGGGTATCTTTGCAATGCCTCTCTATTCTAAACCTTGCCCCTCACCTGGAATTTAAAAATAATTATACTGACTTAAAGGTGGTTAGGATTGCCAAGTGAATAAGTGCAATCCTCTTTTAACATTCTAAGGCGGCAATGCTTAGACCCTTAATAGAACACAATGGGACTTACTTCTGAATAAACATACATCGGATATACAGCTTTGCATAAAATATTCATATCATTAATACTTCATAAATGTATGCTTATGAAAGCAAAGCCTTTTCTCATTCTTTTAGATGAACAGCCAGCCATAGTCTCTGGCTAACTAGGAGTCTGATCTGAATTTTGAAGGCAATGAACTTCAGCCATGCCCTGTGTGATTTAGTTTAATTAGAGGCCCTGTAAGAAGCTTGTGGACTTATTGGCTTTGAAAGAAAGTCCACAGACAGGAAAGCTAAGGTAAGGGCAAAGGCTAATTAAGGCAGTATAATAGGCAGATTATCACTTGATGACTGTGACATCAAGTGATAATTTGCATATCTGAATGGGCCATCATAGATAAAGCAGTATGGATAGCTTTCAGATCACTTCCACCTTTTAAGTGCAAGGAGTTCACATATTTAGCTGCCACTTATCAAGTGCATAATTTATTGATCAAGTGCAGATAATTCTGGTCCTTGGGCTGCTTCTCAAAATCAGAAGTAAGTTGGTGGAGCTTCCAGCCGAGATTCCAGAGCCATGCACCTTCTCAGAAATGGATTGTGTAGGTGGCAGAAATGTTGGGTGAAGGACCCGGAAGTGATCAGGTGTGAGAAACAATCCTGGTCAGTTGGCATAGGTAGCTGACATCAGTAATCTGGGATCTGATTTAGGGTAGAGGAGTCTGATGCCCTCATCAACCAACCAGGATCCTTTCTCATACATACTTCCCGGTTGTTGACTTGAAATTTCCACTGCCCACACAATCCATTTTGGGGATCATGTATGGGTCTAGAATCTCAGCTGGAAGCTCCTCCAACTTTCTTTTGATCATAAGAATCAGGTGTGTGAACCACCCTGGAATATTTATTTATGTATTATTTATTTGCTATTTATATCAACACTAGTTAATTTTGGCCCGTTGAACAACGGGCCCTAGTAACGGCTCTCCTGTCCCCCGCTGCCATTCCCCCTCCCTCCCTCATTAAGGGCCAAATCGGCCCAGCCACTTGCCCCCGCAGCTTCCGCCGCCGACCAACCGCCCGCCCACCCAGCTGCCGATACCTCCTTACTGCCGGCACACGTCCTCCGCTTGATCCGCTGCTCAATTAACAGAAGGAGAGAGGTGCTCGCATGCAGAGCTCCACTCTCTTTAAAGTCTCTTCCCGAACTGGCGGTTTGGGCGGCAAGGACGCAAACCGCCAGTTCGGGAAGAGACTTTAAAGAGAGTGGAGCTCTGCATGCGAGCACCTCTCTTCTTCTGTTAATTGAGCAGCGGATCAAGCGGAGGACGTGTGCCGGCAGTAAGGAGGTATCGGCAGCTGGGTGGGCGGGCGGTTGGTCGGCGGCGGAAGCTGCGGGGGCAAGTGGCTGGGCCGATTTGGCCCTTAATGGGGGGGGTCAGCTGGGAGGGAGGGTCGGCGGCGTCGGCTGCCTTTTAAAAAATATTTAAGTGGCCTCCGCCCCCGGCCTCCGTCTCTTTTGGCCGAGGCAGCGGCTCTGCCGCTGCCTCGCCCAGTTTACCCCGGCGCCGGTTTTCCGGCTTCTTTGGGGCGGCCACTTCTGGCCGCCCAAGATGGCTGCCGGGTACCGGCGAGCGTGTCTCCCTTGCCCTGTTCTGCGCCTGCGCAAAGCGCAGGCACAGAACAGGGAAGGGAGGCACGGACACACGCTTGGTGTCCGTCCACGGACGGACACCAAGCGTTTTATTAGAGAGGATTAGGTAAAAAGATTGGTTGTACACTAATGTCTATGAAATAGTAAGGTACTTCTAGGTGATGAGATACTGTTTTAGGAGCTTCCATATTTCTAGCAGACCTAAGAAAACTGGGAACGGTTTTCTAAGGTGTTTTAAATATGCAGTAAATATAAAAGGTGCTTTAAATATGCAGTGGTGATGGATTTAAGGGGGAGGAAATAAAAAGGATTGGACCAATGTTCAAATTTCCCAGCGGGTGATATTAACAGGGTAAGTGGGTGGAGTCCATTCAGATGGAAGGGAATATGGTCTCCAAGCAGACAAGTGACTAAACCGCCATGAGCCATTTTTGGAAGGGTGGTGAATGAATGAATGAATGAATGAATGAAATATAGCACACCTTAGAATAGGTTCACTTGCACACCAGTGAGCAATACAATTTCAAAGGTGTTAAGAGTTGGTGTCAGAAGCTGCAGAGATTTACCAGGACAGTGGAGAATGAAGGCAGAGGTCATAACAGCACTGTAACTGTGCATGAGGTCAGTTCATACTGGTTCCATCTGTTTGCATCTGGATGTTAAAATGCATAAACTGTAAAGATGTGAACAAAAGCACTGATAATGGCCTGCAATTCCTACTACTCTATTTAGTTAGTATTAAGCAATTTTTGTTGTTGCTGTCCTCTACAATGCTTAATGAAAAACAAGTTGGCTTTCACCACGAGGTTTGATTTGGCCTCTGCTAGGCATTCTCTTGATGGCATGGACTTCTGCAGCCATCGCTTTGCAGTTTTGTGACAGAATTGTTCCCCTCTCTGCTACCGCAATCTGTTTCTTCTGAACAAAAGCATTAGATGAGGGATCTAGGGTAAAGCAAACTGATATTAGATTAATATGGCATACAAATCCCGTATCTAGCACAACGGGGAGAAGCATATTCATGAATAACTCGAACAGACTTTTGAAATCTGATTGCTAATGAAGAGGTGGCTCGGTTTTGATAAAGAGTTTCATGTGCAAGCAAGCGTCAGTTCTTCAATAGGCAGCGCTGTAGAGGTGAAGCACTCGGCAGGATATTCCAGCTGCTCCAGACCCTCTGTACACAGTGGGGAATATGTGTCCTCATATATTAAACACATTTTAATGAAGAATAGTTATCTGAAGTCACTTTCTGTTTTGCAAACTGTCTTATCTTTTTCCAACCAAAAAACTCTTATGGGGGAGCCCATCCATGCATACTGCCTGCTGGGCAGGACAGGATCAGCACTGGCAGAGCACAGTGTTACCCTAGTGGGGGAAAATTACATCAGTGCTGACAGGTTGCTACCACTGGTGGGACACTGCCGGTGCTGGAGAGAAGAAGTAGGTGGAGCAGAGGCATGGGAAGGGAGAAGTGCAACTTAAGAGGAATCCTGTGTTTGCTCAGGGCTTATTTCCACATCTTCTTGGGATGGTGTAACATGACTCCTGTAAGTTGACAGTTGGTGTAGTATAGTTGCCAAGAGATTGTTTCGAACCAGGATATCCCTGCAGAGGCGTAACTATAGGGGGGCAGGGGGGCACATAGGGGGGCAGGGGGTTCCATCTTTTCTGGTCACGTGGGGGGCGCCACCATGACAAAAAAAAATTTCAATTTTTTTAAATTTTTTTTGTTAATACAAATGTTTCCTGCTCAGTGCAGCAGCGCTGCAGCAGTCAAGGGAGCGTGTCAGCGCCCCCTCCCCCACGAGCGGTCCCTTCCGCGCCCCCCGCGCCCCCCCATTGCTTTGCTGGCGGCTGGCGGACAGTCAGTGGCCTGGCTTGGCGGCGGCGGCGGGCGCTTGTGAGGAAAAACCTAAGTATAATGTCATATGTTGGGGTGTGTGTGTGGGGGCGCCCTTTCAGTGCTTGCCCCGGGTGCCGTTTTCCCTAGTTACACCTCTGTATCCCTGGTTCAACTCTTGCCTCCTCCAAGTCAGCTGACCCCTCCAAGTCAGCTGAATCCTTGGGCAAACTGACCTCTCTCAGACTCAATCCACCACCTGCACTATGGGCATAAAAATACTTACTATAGGGTTGTTGTAAGGATAACAACAAGAAAACATGTGTGAAGTGCTTTGAAAATTCAAAACTGCTATATAAATGCTAGGTATTATGAAGTTAAACCATTGGAGTTAATGGTTAGCCAATCAGAAAGTCACTGACAATTGACGTTCTCTACTTTTACAACTGCAGGAAAGGATAGGGTTCTAAGTAAACAGGCAGCCAATCACAGCACAGCATTGAAGCACTGCACAAGAAATCAGATTTCATAGGTCAGAATTATGTGGTTGTAATTGATGGTTTTATTCATTGTTTTAATAATTCCATGTTATTACTTTTGTCCTACATTGCTATGATCTTTGGTCATACAATAAGGCTGTGTTCTCATGACCGGCACAATGGCTGCGTTTGCACATAACGGCAAATCGTGGGTCCAATGGACTCACGTTTTGCCCCCATTCCCCCTGTTGTGCTCCCAGACAATCCCATTCTGGAGTCTGGGAGACTGAAATGGGGGCGGGGAGTGGATGCATGGCCTTCCTCCTTTGCATGAAGGAAAGCTGCGGCACCCAATCAGAAAAGGAGAGAGGGAAGAGCTTCCTCCCCTCAACTCCAGTTTCAAACAGTGGCAGCCTTCAGATGACACAATGCTGCTTTCTGACCTGAGGTTTTGGTGGTGAAACCTAAGTGCAACCGAGGGTTCAAATTCAGGTTTGGGATCAGCAACCTCAGGTTGCTTTTCTTATGGAACTGCAGATTCCCACATTTGGATGACTACAAACCTGAACCTCTGGCATGATTGCCTCCGGTTTGGCATGATGTCTGAAGTTGGACAATCATAGTTAAAGGGTTAACTACAGTTGGTGAGCCAGGCACTCTCCCGTGCTTTAGAACCCATGCTTTAGAACCAATCACATTCCACTGTCATGGTTAACTAGGATTAAACTATGATCAGTAACTGTGATCTGATCATTGTTACATATAGCAATAGCAATAGCAATAGCACTTACATTTATATACCGCTCTATAGCCGGGGCTCTCTAAGCGGTTTACAATGATTTAGCATATTGCCCCCAACATTTTGGGTACTCATTTTACCGACCTTGGAAGGATGGAAGGCTGAGTCAACCCTAAGCCCCTGGTCAGGATTGAACTTGCAACCTTCTGGTTACAGGGCGGCAGTTTTACCACTGCACCGCCAGGCGCCACATATTGTAGTTTAATCCTAGCTAACCAGAGTGGTGGGACTATAATTGGTGCTAAAGCATGGATTCTCACACCATGCTTTGTAGGGTTAAGCTCAGATCGTCATCCATAAATAACCCATTACCTATGATTGTGCAGGTTGTGAGAATTCAGCTTAACATTGTAACTTCCAGAGGGCTAGCTGTGTGAATCTGCTGCAGCAAAAACAACTATGAGTCCTGTAGCATACTGAAGAAACAAGTTTATTAACAGGGTTCAGCATAAGCTTTTGTGGACTCCAGTCCATTTCATTACATGCATGAAGTGTCATCCTCAACTGGTCTCATAGACACAGGGGAATGGAGATTGAGGAAAAAATGATAAAGATGGGGTCAAATGACTATGAGATAGGAAATATACAGTCAAGCTATGACATATATTATTGATTGATAAATCAGGATGCACAAGTGAGAAGTTGCTGATGGGTACACTGGTGAAAGGACACCTTGCAAAAATGACAGCCATAACTCATGTCACAATGAAGTTGTCTGGGCTCTACTCACCCCTTCTCTGGTGTGATGCTAAGAGCAGCAGTGAGTGCATCAGGGCCCCAGGAACCAGGAGAAAGCAGGCTCCTTTGCTCGATGGTTCTGGCTGCTGCATGACCCGAGGCTTGGGGGCAGGACATCCTGTCATCTGCTGCAAAGCTTAGGGATGGGGCTGGGGGGAAAGAGAGTTGCACAGGTGCACACAGGTTGGGACGGACTCTGGGCAGCCACCCAGCCAGGAGGGAGGGAGGGAGAGGAAGTGACAACTCAACTAGCCACCAAGGAGGATCCCAGGGATGACTAGGATGGGCAAAGAGGAAGCTGGGGTAAGGGGGGAATAGAAAAAGAATGCGAGGATTCTCCACAAGTATTTAAGGGAAGCATCACCACTGAATAGGATGGCTAGAGTGCACTTCAAAACTGGAACCTGGGACCTCTGGGGAGAGGCTGGGTTCAAGCACTGGCAATAGGCTGGAGAAGGACTTGGGTTAATTAATCCTCTTCCCAGCACTCTGAGGCAAATGACTGGGTAATGCACAGAAGAAAGAATGGCATTTTGCTAAAACATTGTTTCTCAGAAGCCTTCCAGGTCCACCACCTCAGGACTACATGTACAACATGCCACTAGTAACCCTAATTGCATTTCTGGAACTGGGGTTGTAAGAACAAAGCACCCTTCATAGGGAAATTAGGGAGTCTGTATCTCAGAGTGGGACTTCCAGTTCCAGTCCAGATCATCCATCACCCCCAGTTATGTTGAGAACTGGCCTCAGAGCTCCCCCGCCCCCGACTGTAATACAAAGAAACCAAATACTGCCCTGACAGCCCTGAATTACTTTACAAATTTTAGCAGTATCTCCCATACACAAATGTGTGGCAAGTATGCAGGCTTGAAATCTTAAGTGGCACAGTTGATGAGATATCTTACTACCACTAATACTGCAAAATGTATAAAGTGAATTATACCAGAGAATGCCAGAAATCACCATTACTATGTTATATTTGTAATATATATTTATATTTTAAAACGTATACTTACAAGTATTATAAAAATTCATAACAATTTTTTTTAAAAAACTAATTTATATTTCCTCCAAGGAGTTCAGATGGCATATGTGGTTCTTTCCTCTTTTGCCTTCACAACAACCTAAGTGAGGTGGAAGGAAAGCAACTGGCTCAAGGACATATGGCAAGTTTAATGAATGGCTTGGGATTTAAATCTAGATCTGCCTGTCATAGTCCACCTCTAACCACTACACCACACTGGCTCTATCTATCATAATACTCTATCATTAAAATCTAATCAGAACAGAGCAGAGTTCTGCATACATACAAATATAATTATTGAACTGGAAAATAGCCATGGCGTTTGAAAAAATAACAAAATGAATTGCTATATTCAAAGAATAGACTGTGACTCCAAGAAGAGAATGCCTTTGTCCATTTAGATGAGTCTCCAACATGGGAATACAGTTCCCTCAATCTTCTGCTTCATCACTACAATGCAATTGACCTTGACCTGCTTTTTGCAGGTGAAAATTGCCATTTGTCTTAGCTGGCACTGCATGAAACTCATTGCACTTGCAAACAAATCTGCCTTTTCTCCACATGAAGTTCCTACCATACAGGACCATCATTTGGTCAGATTAAAAAAACAGTGATGTAGGCAATTCCCAAAGACAAACAACATTAATTAATTGCATTCCCTTCCCCCATCCCTTCTAATGTCTTATATTCCCATCTTACTAAGCACTCAAATCCATGGTGAGAAAGCAGAGTGGCCCAGTATCTCATTGCAGCTGGCAGTCTGCCCAAAGTTCAGTATATCTGAGTTACTAACTACTACTGCTTCTTGAATTTTGATTAAACTTTGATTAAACAACATTTGTTCAAATGAGCCACAGCTAGTTTGGGTAGCTTTGATGCCATCCTGGAGGACATTCCAAAAAGCCCGCTAGGAGTTTAGGCTTTGTCTAATGAGAAAATTAATCAGAATGAACTAAAGGTGTATATTGAATCTGGTTTATTAAAACTAGATTAATTCTCTATGTGGATGCAGCTAATTGGCTTTAAGAACGTGCAAGATTAGTTTAATTTAGCTAGGAGAAGGGTTAACAGAAAGCAGTTAAGAACACATGAAAATCCTGGTCCCCACTGTGGCCCACCAGATGCCTCTGAGAAGCCCACAGGCAAGAGGTGAGGGCACACCTTTTCTCCTGCTGTTGCTTCCCTACAACTGGTATTCAAAGGCATCTTGCCTCTGAGGCTGGAGTGGCCTATACCCACCAAACTAATAGCCATTGATAGACCAATCCTCCATGAATTTGTCCTCTATTAATTTGTCCAAGCCCCCTTTAAAGCCATCCAAGCTAGTGGCGCTCACTACATTGTGTGGCAGAGTTCCATAGATTCTTTATGCACTGTGTGAAAACTATGCACTGTGTGAAAAAGTTCTTTTTGTCAGTCCTAAATTTCCTGGCCATCAATTTCATGGGATGAACTCTGCTTCTAAGGAGAGAGGGATAAAAATTTATCTCTGCTCACCCTTTCTACTCCATGCATAATTTTATACACCTCTATCATGTCTCTCCATGTTCACCTCTTTTCCAAACTAAAAAGCCCCAGAAGCCTAGCTGCATAAGGAAGGTGCTCCAGGCCCCTGATCATCTCTGTGCCCTCTTCTGCACCTTTACCAGTTCTACAATATCCTTCTTAAGATACAGTGACCAGACAGTGACTGTATGCAGTACTCCAAATGTGTACTATACATAGATTATACATAGATTTGTATAAGGGCATTATAATATCTATCTATCTATCTATCTATCTATCTATCTATCTATCTATCTATCTATCTATCTATCTATCTATTAGATTTATATACCGCCCTTCCGATACGGCTCAGGGCGGTTAACAACATGATAAAAACAATTAAAATCAAACTATTAAAACACAATAAAAACAATAAAACAGCTAAAAGCCCTGAAAATCAGGGCAACAATTTAAAACAGTTTAAAACAATTAATCATTTAAAACTCTGGAAGGCCAGGCCAAATAAGTACGTTTTAAGGGCTCTCTTGAAGGACAGCAATGATCTCAGATTATGAATTTCTGCCGGGAGTGCATTCCATAGCCCAGGAGCAGCTACAGAGAAGGCCCGCCTCTGTGTTGCATAAGCTGATAGAAAGCACTCCTGGCCATGGCCTCCACCTGAGATATCAGGGTGAGGCCTGGGTCCAGGAGTACTCCCAAGCTGCGCACCTGCTCCTTCTGGGGGAGTGTAACCCCATCCAGCACAGGGAAATCTAACTCATCCCTCAGATTCTGAGCCCCCACAATGAGCACCTCCATCTTGCTTAGATTCAGCTTCAATTTGTTCTCCCTCTTCCAGCCCATTATGGCCTGTAGGCAGGCATTTAGAGAATGAGTGCCATTTCCTGAAGATGAAAAGAAGTAGATTTGGGTGTCATCAGCATACTGATAGCACCCAGCACCAAATCTCCTGATGACCTCACCAATATCGACCTCATGTAGATATCAAAAAGCATTGGTGACAGAATTGAGCCCTGGGGGACTCCATATAACAGCTCCCATTTTGAGGAGCAACTGTCACCAAGCTCCACCATCTGGAATCTACCCAAGAGATAGGAGCGGTGCCTCCTATCCCCAGCTCCCCCAGGTGATCCAGAAGGATACCATGGTCGATGGTATCGAACACCATCAAAAGCACCAAAACAATGCCTCCTATCCCTAGCTCCCCCAGGTGATCCAGAAGGATACCATGGTCGATGGTATCGAACACGGCCCAGAGATCCAGAAGAACCAGCAGAGTCACACTCCCTCTGTCAATTCCCCAGTAAAGGTCATCCATCAGGCCGACCAAGGCTGTCTCAACCCCATAGCCAGCCCTAAAGCCAGTTTGAAATGGGTCTAGATAATCAGTTTCCTCCAAGACTGCCTGGAACTGGTCGGCCACCACCCTCTCAATCACCTTGCCCAACCAAGGGAGATTGGAGATTGGCCTTTAACTGTCCATCACTAAGGGATCCAAAAAAGGCTTCTTTAGGAGTGGTCTAATCAATCCCTCCTTCAAACAAGGGGGCACCCTACCCTCCCTCAGTGATGCGTTTATGATATTAACTAGGCCATCTCCAACAATCTCCCTGCTAGATAGAAGCAGCCAAGTCGGGCAAGGATCTAGAGAACAGGTGGTAGGCCTCACAGCCCCAAGCAGCTTGTCCACATCCTCAGGAGTCACAGATTGAAACTGGTCCAATCTAATACTGCAAGAGAGATTGCTGGACACCTCCTCCATAGACCCTGCAAAAACAATGGAGTCCAAGTCAGCCCGAATACAGGAGCTCTTGTTTGCAAAAAACCCATTAAAGGCATCACAGCAGAACGACCCCAGGGACTGATTTGAAGTAGAAGGAGCAGAAATCAAACTCCTCCCAACCTGGGATAGCTCTGCTGAGCGCGAACCTGCAGCCGCAATGCACGCAGACCAAAAGCTCTTTTTTGCCACATGCACCGCAACCGCATAACTCTTCAAATGGGTGACATGCTGTATCCTATCAGATTCAAACCGAGTTCTCCTCCACTTGTGCTCTAGTCACCTACCCAGCCGCTTCAGCCCCCGCAACTCCTCAGTATACCAAGGGGCCATTTTTGCAGTAGGTCGGAAGGGACACTTAGGAGCAATCATGTCTACTGCCATGTTGAGTTCTCTGTTCCAGGTTCCCACCAGGGCATCAACAGAATCACCGGCCGCACCAACGTCAAAATCCTCCAAGGCCTTTTGAAATCCCACTGGGTCCAGCAGCCTTTTCAGACGGACCATCCTAATAAGTCTACCACCCCTGCAGGGGTGGGTTGCGGCTGTGAGACCAACCTTAACCAGGTAGTGGTCCATCCATGACAATGGGGAAACCACTGGATCCCCCACCCACGGAACACCCCCCTGATCCGAACAAAAGACCAAATCGAGTGTGTGGCTGGCAACGTGAGTTGGTTCGGAAACTAATTGGGATAGGCCCATAGTTGTCATGGTTGCTATGAACTCCTGAGCCACACCAGACAAGCCAGTCCCAAAGTGGATATTGAAGTCCCCCAGCACCAAAAGTCTAGGAGACTCCAACACCAACTCCACAACTAGCTCCGTCAGCTCAGTGAGGGAGTCAGTTGGGCAGCGGGGTGGACGGTACACCAACAGGATCCCCAATCTATCCCTAGTTCCCAGCCGCAAAAATATGCACTCAATATAAGTCAGCTGTCTCACAGGGGCCCTGGTAAGGGAAATGGTATTCTTATGGACCACAGCCACTCCCCTGCCCACTTCCCCTGGCCTGCTCCACAACAGAGTAACCTGGTGGAAGAAGCTGAGCCCACACTGGACCACTCACCACCCCCAACCAGGTCTCAGTTATACATGCCAGGTCAGCTCCCTCATCCATGATCAAATCGTGGACAATTTCGGTCTTATTCTGAACTGACCTGGCATTACAGAGGAGCAAGGCCAGACTCTGTGGGTTGTTGGGGCTGCTCCCCGAGGCCTGAGAGTTGACAGCGCAGTTGGAAGTGGAAACAATCACTAAGTTACTAATTTCCCTTCCCCTGTAACGGCCAGCTGCTCTGCCTGCGCCAATTCTTCTATTCCCCACCACAACAGTAATATCTGCCCCAGAAATGCTGGGCGCACTCCCAGCACCATCCCCCTCAAGAGAGCCCAAACACATATTTGATAAAGGCCTGGCACAACCCAACCCCCCTGCCCTCAGTCCCACCCTCGAAGGCCCAGCCCCAAAGGCCAGCCCCCTTTGGCGGCCCGATGACTACGCCTTTGGCGAGCCTCCCTGCTTTTAAGCCAACAAGCCCTGAGAGCCACACCTCTCACGTGTAGCTCCCAGAACAGGCTCCAGGTGGATATCCTCAACAGTCTGGGGGCTGGCAACCAGCCAGCTAGAACTTGGCAGCAGACAAGCAGGCTGTCCCCCGTCTGGGCTGGAAGCTCCACAGGAGGCAGAGGGACCAGTTGGTAAGTCCCTGCAGACAGATGGAATAGCCTTGCAGCTCCTTGTCCCCTCCCCTTATATATTAGCATTTTTATTTTCAATACCCTTCCTAATGATCCCTAGCATGAAATTTACCCGTTTCACAGCTGCTGCACACTGAGTTGAAACTTTCAATGAGCTGTCAACTGCTATGCCACAATGTCTCTTCTGGTCAGTCACTAATGGATCAAACCCTATCAGTGTATATGTGAACTTGGGGTTGTTGTTTTTGCCCCAATATGCATCACTTTATGCTTACTTACATTGAACCGCATTTGCATTTTTGTTGCCCAGTCACCCAGTTGGAGGGGTCCTTTTGGAGCTCCTCACAATCTGTTTTGGATTTCACTACCCGAAATAGCTTAGTGTCACCTGCAAATTCAGCCACTTCACTGGGTTACTCCACTTCTAGATCATTTAAGAATAAGTTAAAGAGCATTGGTCCAAATACAGATCCCTAGGGCACCCCACTTCTTACTTGCCATTGTGAAAACTGTCCATTTATTCCTACCCTCTGTTGCCTGTCCATCAACCAGTTACTAATCCACATTTGAACCTGTCCCCTTATCCCATGACTGCTAAATTTTCTCAAGAGCCTTTGGTGAGGCTTTGCCAAAATCTTTGCCAAAATCTTTTAGAAAGTCCAAGTATACTATGTCAACCTGATCACCTTTATCCACATGCCTGTTGACACTCTCAGAGAACTCCAAAACGTTAGTAAGGAAAGACTTGCCCTTGAAGAAGCCATGCTGCTGGTTCTCCTTCAGCAAGCCTGTTCTTCTATATGTTTAACAATTTTGTCCTTAGGTATGCTTTCCATCAATTTACCAGACACAGTGGTTAAGCTACTGGCCTGTAGTTTCCCAGATCTCCACCTAGATCCATTTTTGAAAATCAGAGTTACATTAGTTACTCTCCAGTCCTCTGGTATTGAGCCTGACTGTATGGACAAGTTACATATTATTGCTAGGAAATCAGCATTTCCACAGTTGAGAACTCTTGGGTGTATGGCATCTGGGACTGGCGATGTTAATTTAATTTTAATTTTTCAAGAGTTTAGAACAGCCTCGCTTGTCACCTCAAATTGGCCCAGTACTTCAGCCCCCAAGCCTGAGAACCTCTGTTCCAGAGTGCATATATTGTCAATATCCTCTGCCGTGAAGACAGATGCAAAGAACTCATTCAGCTTCTCTGTAATCTCCTTATCAACCTTAATAATCCCTTTCATGCCCTTATCATCTAAGGTGCATGCCTCTCTGGCAGGTTTTCTGCCTTCCTGTCAGGTTTTCTGCTTCTGATAGATTAAAGAAGTTTTTTGTTATTCTCCTTGAGCTATATGCTCCCCAAACTCTCTTTTTGCTTCCCTTATTGTCTCCTTGCATTTCTTTTGCCAGAGTTTATATTCCTTTCTGTTCATTCAATTTGGGCAGGACTTCCATTTTCTGAAGGAAGTCTTCTTTCCTTTTATAGCTTTTCTACTTGTTAGCCATGCTGGTGTCCTCCTGAACTCAGTGGTATCTTCCCATCTTCTTTGTATACATTCCACCTGAAATTCTATTATTTTGGTTTTAAATGAATTCCATGCTTTCTGGAGTGATTTGACCCTCTTGACTTTCCCTTTCAGCTTCCTTTTTACGAGTCCCCTCATTTTTGATAAACTTCCTCTTCTTAGATGTCCAATGCATCCAAGCTGACTTCCTTGGCAATGCTCTACTTGCATATGCACAGAATTTGATCCCCTATGGTCATTGTTCCACATGGTTCCTCAACTCTGACATCTCGCACCAAATCCTGACACCACTCATGATTAAGTGCAAGGTTGCCTTCTCTCTGGTTGGTTCCCTGGCCAACTGTTCTAAGGCATAATCATTTATCATGTCTAGAAATTTGGTCTCTCAGTCAATACCCAAACGTGAATTAGCCCAGTCTATGTGAGGGTAATTGAAGTCACCTAGTACTAAAGTTCTGTCTCTCTTTGACACCTCTCTGATTTCCTTCTCCAATTCCAGGTCACTCTCAGTGTTTTGATCCAGAGGGCAATAGCATGTCCCAGGTAACACCTTTCCTTTCAGTCCTCGTGTTGTCACCATACTGTTTCTATGAAGGACTCTGGTCCTCCTAGGTTTTCTAGCTTGTTGGATTCTATCCTTTAAAAACAAACAAACACACAGTGCTACTCCACCCCCAATCCACCCCTTCCTGTCCTTTTGGCAGAGTTTGTATCCAGGAATAACAGAGTCCCATAGGGTCTCACTGTTTCAACATGTTTCTGTTATGCCCACTATATTTATGTTTTCATTAGCAATCAAGCACTCCAGCTTGCCCATCCTGGCTCAGAGGTTTCTGGCATCAGAATAAACACTTATACACAGAGTCTCTTACCTGGCATTGGCATGTGCTATCTCTCTCACCGTCACTTGACCTTTTTGACCAGCTGTCATGTGCTTTTGTCTGTTCTAATCCTGGTTCTGCTTTGTCCCCTTATGGTTTATCTGAAACATTTACACCCTCTAACCTTAGGGGATGTTGCTTGCTGAATGAAATACCAATCGGTTTTTACCAGCAACCCTCCAGGGGCTGCTGTGAACTTCTTGATTTTAAGCACCAGCAGTCACATTCTATCTTGTTCAAGTGGAGCCTGTCCCTTTTGTACAGGCTTCGCTTGCCTCAAAATGTATCCCAGTATTTAACAAATTTAAACCACCACCGTCACATCCACACACTAAGACTCTTCAGCTCCACCTCTCTTGCTGGCCCTGCACATGGAACAGGCAGCACTTCAGAGAACGCTACCATGGGGGTCCTGGAATTCATTATGCTACCTAGCAGCCTAAATGAGGCTTCCAGGACCTCCTAACTACATTTCCCAACATCTTGTGCACCATGACAGCTTACTCCTCCCCAGCACTGTCTAACAGCCTATATAGATCCTGTGTGACATCTGCAACCTTCGCAGAAGGCAGGCAAGTCACCGTGCGGTCTACACACTGGTCACAAACCCATTTCTCTATACCTCTAATGATATACCCACTACTAGGAGGCCCCCAACCCATGGAGGAGTATTCTCTGTGAGAGACGACATGGGCATTGGGCACATCAACCAAGGATGGGGTGTCTTCTAAGGGTGTGTCTTCCTCAGGTTGAAGTCCTCCTTCCCTGAGACTTTCATTCTCCATGACAGCAAAGGAGCTGTTAGCCTGGGAGTGGGATGCCTCTATCACATCCCTAAGGGTACCATCCACATACCTCTCTTCCTCTCTGACCTTCTCCAGTTCAGCCAGTGTTACCAAAACTGTACTTAGGCACTGGCTAGACATCTCAGCTATGCTTTTTGCTTATGTGGGAAGTTCTCAAATCAGGGTGCAGCATTATATTTAAGTGAGTCTGGTGTATTGGAAAAAAATGAGGAGACGTAATTATAGTTTCAAAGTTTTACTTAGGGTAAAAATTGGGAATTTACAGAAGGCAAAAGAGTTTGGTTAGGAAAATCAATAATTTGGCTAGCGTTTCTAAAAGAGAGTCTACTCAGAGGTTCTGAGGGAGGCAGAGAGGGAGGCAAGGAGTGTGTGTGTGTGTGTGTGTGTGTGTGTGTGTGTGTGAGAGAGAGAGAGAGAGAGAGAGAGAGAGAGAGAGAGAGAGAGAGAGAGAGAGAGAGAGAGAGAGATGGCTGGAGAGTAGAGGTGTGTGAACTGGTTCAGTTTGGCCATCAAACCAGGCCTAGCTAGTTCGGGTGGTATACTTGTAAGGGGGAATCCGGTGAGGGCATACCCAGTAAATGTGGAGTGGAGGCATTTTACCTTTAAAATACAGATCCCCTTTATAAGTATTCCCACTGGATTACCCTTTACAAGTATACCCAAGCTGGTCCACGAGCCAGTTCTTTGAATCGGGGGTCGGTCCAGTTTGAACTTGGACCGTTCAAACAAGGCTGGCTTGATGATAAGCCCAGCGCAAAGCGAGCTGACTTGCACATCCCTATTGGGCAGGGTGCCTCCTCAGGAGCAGAGAGCAGGATGCATGGGGGATGAAGGGTGAGGGACAACAGCCACAGCTCACAAAATACTGCTTACGGCAACACCACCTTAGCTTTGAGAGAATGAACTTGTTCCCTGAGAGCCGGAGCTCTTTGCCCTGAGTGCACACCCATGACTTCTACCTCTTCAGTAGAAAGTCATACATGCAACACTCCATGCGATACACTGGGAAGCACCCCTGCCCTGCTGGCATTCTACCTTCATAGCTAGTTTATTATCTATTTGGACTATATAGAGCTTATTTACTTAAAAGCTAATTCTTAACTGCAGTTGCCAGCTAATTTAAGGTTTTAAGCTCTGCTTTCCAAGAAAATTACAAAAGTGGGGTAGTACTCACCTTCTTCTTGTGCTGGTTGTCTCCTTTGTGATAAAGGGGGCCCACTTGAGCTCCTCCCTGCGCACTTCCCCACTAAACTCCATGCAAAACTCCTTTGATTTCTGTTAGCAAACTCCTGTGCACAAAGCCCAGGGAACAAAGTTGCCCTGGTCTGAGCCTTGTCTTCTCAAGAGCTTCTTCCAAAAAGAGCCTCCTCAGGAATGTGGACCCTCCCACAAGCTATGTGATTCACCTGCAGCTAATCCCCCACCCACTGTCTCTCTAGGCAAAACTGAAACTGAAATTACCCTCTCAAAAAACAACAACCCCCAAACCCCCATAGCCATCCAGAAATCAAACTGAGTTGCATCTCAGAGTATGCAGTTCACACCTACCTGCCCATTTTATTTACCACACTGTTGAGTTTTGGTATTGTTTTTGTAAGACAGAGGGTTCAGTGACTAAGACTGGAACTAGTCACACTAGCTAAAAGTAATATGGTGGTTAGAGTGCTGCTGGACTAGAACCGGGGAGACCCAAGTTCAAATCCCCATTCAGCCATGAAACTAGCTGGGTGACTCTGGGCCAGTCACTTCTCTCTCAGCCTAACCTACTTCACAGGGCTGTTGTGAAAGAGAAACTCAAGTATGTAGTACACCGCTCTGGGCTCCTTGGAGGAAGAGTGGGATATAAATGTTAATAATAATAATAATAATAATAATAATAATAATAATAATTATTATTATTATTATTATTATTATTATTATTATTATTACTACAAACAGACAAACATCTGCCACACAATACACCAGATATAACTGTAGTCAAGAAGAAAGAAAAACAAGTCAAAATAATCGACATAGCAATACCAGGGGATAGCAGAATAGAAGAAAAAGAAATAGAAAAAATCATAAAATACAGAGACCTACAAATTGAAATTGAAAGGATTTGGCAGAAGAAGACCAAAATAATCCCAGTGGTAACTGGCGCCCTAGGTGCAATTCCAAAACACCTTGAAGAGCACCTCAACACCATAGGGGCCACAGAAATCACTATTAGCCAATTACAAAAAGCAACTTTACTGGGAACAGCCTATATTCTGCGACGATATCTATAATAACAGCAACAACACTGATAATAAAATTCAGCCATCCCAAGTCCTTGGGAAGGACTCGGTGTCTGGATAAAACAAACCAGCCAATAACACCTTTCTGACTGTGTAGCGATAACAACAACAATAATACCTGCAGCCAAGCCCTCACAAGTGGAAATATGCTTTTGCTGGGCAGCAGGCTAGAATCACCCTATGGCTACTGAACCTCAAGCAGATTTAAAAGTTTGGCTGCATGAAAGGTTCAGCCCTAGCTCTTTAGGCTCTGTAGAATAGTGCCACAGATGTTACATACATACAAAAAGTTTATGACCTTTATATAATCGTTACTATAGGAATTTTGGTGGGTTATGTTATAATGTTATATTTAGTTGGCCAGGTTAGCTTCTCTGAATGGACTAAGCATTTCTGTCTGGGAAATTAAATAATATCACAGCAGGCATCACCCTAAAAGATGGCCCACTTTTTTTGTTATTATTTGTATTTTACTACCATTTGTAGAGCAGCCAAAAATACTGTAAGCTCAATAAAGCAGGGTTGAATTCTGGACCCATTGGTTTTGGCTGTGCAAGACAAAGACACATTCAGATTCCTTAATGGCATAGGAAAAGGTAAATGTTACTGGACTGAAGCTTCAAGCTAAGGGACATGTTATCTTAAAAAGTGTCCACGTTGCTCAAGATTACTTAAAAACAAAACAAAACAACACTCTGGGGAAACAGTCTGGAGTGGGCCTGTGGGTAGGGAGATTTAATTGTTTGCACTTTTCACAATCCTGATCCAGATCAGAGTTCCTGTGGTTTGTTATTTGCCCCACGATTGCTTTTGCCATTGGAACCAATGGCCTAGGATGCAGTGGGGCAAAGTCCTCCTTACCTGCAGACTGTGGGCCTGACCCTGTTGTGGTCCAGGCCTGATTTATATACTAAATATGCTCATTAGCTAGCATATAAAATTAGGCCTGTCTCAGCAGTGTCACCAAGTGACCAAGTTCTTTTATATAGTAACCATGTAGGATCTGGGCGCAAGGAAGAAAGGAGATCAAACCAATCCTAAATGATTCAATGGGCTTTATTGAGTATAAAAGAATAACAACATCAATCTAGCTGAGCAGAAAGCAGAACATTCTATCAATATTACTAACAGTATTTCAACCCTAGCCAGCACCAATATTCACCCAGTGTTCCTAACTAACATATGTGTGTGTGTGTTAAATCTTCCTAGAGCCTAATACAATTCAGATATAGATGGAAAAAGCGGGGGGAGGTAAGGAAGGCTGAGGGCTGGCATGGTTTGGGGAGATCAGGAATTAGTAGAGGGGCGAGGGGAAAGAAGAAGAAGGGAAAAGGATGGAGGGATCCAAGGCTTGTGGGGTGGCATATTACCAGGATCAGAGGCTTGAGAACGGTGGATCTTTCAGCTGAAAGAGAGAGGCTTTGGCTGGGAACAGCAACTTGGGAGCAGTGGTCTGGCTTCTGGTGGTCAAGCAGACCGTTTGCTCAGAGCGAGGTGGAGAGTGAAGGTACCATGGCTGGGGAAGTCTAGACTTCTCACTGCGCAGTGGAAGTCACAGACAGCTCCTGTCCATGGACAGAGTTCCTGCTTGTTGCCCCGTGGCTTAGCAGCAAACTCTGGGATTGCTCGTGAGCAGATCTTGCTTGTAGGCACAAGATTGCTAATTCTCTGTCCAGTAAGCCTCATTCTTTATAGTTGTATTTTCCTTTGATCTCTCATAGAGTCTATTCAAATCTCCTCATCTTTTCCTGGGTCCCCAAAAGGGTGACAATGCTGTTACCTTCTGGATAATGTCTTTTAATTATTCAGGATATTGGCCAGTCCAGAGAGATCTTAATCTCATCTTCTGTTAGGTGCTATCTTGAGGAGGGGACATTGCCCAAGGCAAATCTGCATCTCTGAGTTGCAAATGGACCCCTTCTCTTGTCCCAGATTTGCTAGCTTGATTCCATGAGGTGTAAAGGTGTTAGCAGAGTAAGAATTAAAGTCTATAGGTGTTTTCTTTGTGTGCATTTACCTATGTTGAATTTCTATAGAGAGCAATTGAGTATAGCAGAGCAATCATTGACAAGGATTAACATGGACTTCTTGGAACAGGAAAGGGGAGATCAGCCTCTAGCCTCTTCCACAGACATTATCTGATAGTGATTCACATTTTAGCATTTGGATTGTTCTGGCCTGGCATTTGTGCTTCCTTGAGTACCCATTTCACAATACAATGCTGTATGGCCTCTTCCTTCACAGAACAGTTCACATCTGGGTGTCAATTCACCCTGAGTCCAGGCATTTAATTGAACTCTTAATATAAAATAAAATCAGACACAGTCCTGAATTCTATATACTACTGGGCCGGTACCTCTGGGTCTAATATGTTGGGGGGGGCGGGCGCCCCCAATGGGGGGACTTCCAACAACCCACAGGTCGGGATCTTCTCCCATAGCTGTTCTTGTAATTAAAAAATGCAACTACACTGATGTATGGAATGTTATATGTAGATTGGCCCTTAGACATGACAAAGTTCAGATTTACCCCAATCTATCAGATTAAACCAGATGAAATATGAAGATTACAGTTTTATAGAGAGAGAAGGCAATGTGTCTCAGTTTTAAATAAGTGGGTTTGATCTCAAATATTTACTTAGACATAAATCCATTGAATTCAATGGTAATTCCAAGTAAGCATGTTTAGCATTGTAGCCTAGATTGTATGACAAAAGATTTTAACATAGCATTGTAAACAACTCACTCAAAGTTGAGAATATGACAAAATTGTTTATGTATGTAATAGAAAAACGGAAAGGCCTTGATAAAAATGGAACTATTAAGCAAGCACTTAAAGCAAATTAATCATGTCTAAGTATGGCTGGCAATACGTTTTAGACAGAATGTTATTCTAGCATCACTGACTTTGAGTCCTGTCAAATGACAAAGATAGTTTTAAGTTTTGCAATGTGCTTCATACCTATACCTAATACATGAGAATGTATGTGAAGTCTTTTGAATATTCAAAAGAGTTATTAATATATTTTTATTTGTATATCTCTGACTTAGTTGCTGTAATGATGTGCAAGATAAATTAGAACCCCATAAATTAGAAACATCGGGAGATGGTTAATTCGTCTCATACAGGAGGGGTTTGTTCCATCAGCCCTGAAAGAGGTGGTGGTCTACCCTCTCCTGAAGAAGCCTTCTCTTGACCCTGACAATCTGGATAACTACCATCCGATTTCCAATCTTCTTTTTCATGGTAAGGTTTTGGAGAAGCTGGTTTGTGCTCAGTTGATGAGAGTCCTGGAGGAAATTGATTTTATAGACCCTTGCCAGTTGGGTTTCAGGCCGCAGCACTGCACTGAAACGGCATTGGGTGACCTTTATTGTAACCATGATATGAGAAGCACATCTCTCTTGGTTCTTCTTGATCTCTTAGCAGCTTTTGATACCATCAACCATGCTATCCTTCTGGAATGCCTAGGTGGGCTGGGCCTTGGGGGCACTGTTATTCAGTGGTTCCGGTCTTATCTCACTGGGTGATTTCAGTCTGTGTCGATTGAGGGTGAGTGTTCTGCACCCTGGCTCTTTTCTTGTGGGGTTCCAGAGGGCTCAGTCCTTGCTCCTATTCTCTTTAACATGGAGCTGCTGGGCCTGGTCATCCATCGGTTGGGGGTAAGTTTTCATCAGTATCATAAATGCTGATGATACTCAGCTTTATATCTCTGATCCTGGCTAAACAGATGATGCCGTTCATGTGCTGGCTCAGTGCCTAGAGGCTGTCAGGACCTGGATGGGTCAAAACAAGCTCAGGCTTAATCCCTCCAAGACTGAGCTGCTCTTGTTCAGTTTGCAATCTGGCCAATTGCCATGTGTGAGTTTATCTCTTGACAGGGTTGTGCTTCCCTTGAGAGAGATGGTTCATCAGCTGGGAGTCCTTCTGGACTCGTGGCTTCTGCTGGAACAGCAGGTGGAGGCCGTGGTCAGGGATGCCTTTGCCCAGCTTCGGCTGGTTTGCCAGTTATGGCCTTTTCTCGACCGGCAGGCCATGGCAATAGTAACGCATGCCTTTGTTACCTCTCGCTTGGATTACTGTAACGTGCTCTACCTAGGCTTGCCTTTGAAAATGTTTCGGAAACTTCAACTAGTCCAGAATGAAGTGGCCCACCCTCATGCATGGCTGTAGATTTGATAGCGTTACACCTCTTTACAGTCACTGCACTGGTTGCCTGTTCACTTCTGGGTCCAATTTAAAGTGCTGGTTCTCACCTACAAAACCCTCATGGCCTTAGCACCTGTATATCGCTGGGATCGCTGCTCTCAGCCAGTTGCATCCCATCCTGTGAGGTCTGCTTCATTGGTCCTCCTTAGTGTCCCGGGCCCTGGTGTAGTGTGTGGTGCCTGGGCCCATTAGTGGCTTTCAAGGCCCTTCTCAAGACCTACCTTTTTCGCCAGGCTTTTGCCCTTTCATTTTTTAAAAAATTATTGCTATTGCTATTGTTCACCACCCAGAGTCTTTGGAGGTGGTGGTATACAATACATTTTAAATAAATACATACTTACATAAATACTACTACTTAGCACCCATCCTGTGTTTTTACTGCTTTTGAACACATTTACTGAAGAGTAAATCTTATAGAGACTTAATGCAGTGCACAAGTGTTCAAAGTACTTTACATAGTGTGGGAATCCACACTCCCCTGGCAGGGTGAAGGGATGGAGAGAGTGGAAGACCATCTTGGGAGGTCACTTCTTCAGTCCTCCCTCTATTCAGCAAAGCCAGCAATCGAGGATGAAAGGGAGTGGGGGGGCTATTTTTACCTAAACTCCTGGATTTTTTCCTGTGGCTGTTGGTTGCTTCTGCCCTTCTCTCTGTGCTACCTCACAACCTTCTCCCTCTGTGCTACCTCACAACCTTCAACCTCTGTGACCTCAGAATTTGGGATCCTGTCTCACAAAATCCCAAGCTCTTATGAGACCCCAGTCTGCTCCTTCTTCCCTCACCCCTCTTCTGACTCACCAAGCATTTGCTCGGCCCAATACCCATTCTTGTGTCCTCCCATACTCTTCCTCACTCCTGGGTAAGCCATTGTCTCTATCTGCCATGGCCAAGCCTGACACTCAGATTCTCTTATAAAATCCTTATGACAAGCGTGTGAGGTAGGTCAGTATTACTATCAGGAGTCTATCTGAGGGTAAACAAGAGAAAATTCACTGCAGAAGTCAGATTTATTCTCCAGTATGTGAAGCAATACTACTGCTTAGAAGCAGCAAAAACACTAGATAGATGGTAAGTGTTATTAGGTTCTAATTTATCTTACATTACATCACTACAACAACCAAGCCACAAAGAACTGGGATTTCCTTATTTGTAACTCTGTCTCTAAGCCACTAAGCCAATGCTTTTTAAAATGCAATAAATATTGTGTTCCAAAATATATTTTCACTGATATTCTATTTTCGCTTTGAAATTGAATTGTATAGTCTTTAAAGGTATGGTCATTTAAGGTTAACTGATTAACCATATGAGTTTTAGTTGATTGATAAATTAATTACTTTGTCTAAATTGACATGTGAACAAAAACAGAGTGCTGAAGCAAAAGTCATCTTGAGCTCCTTCTTACCAAGCCCTATTGGAACAGTAATGCTGAAATCCACTGTTGGCCTTAAATCGGAGAGGGTTAATAATTGTCCTTGTCCTGTTGAGTCTCCTCAAGCCCGGAGAGAATCAGATGGCTGCATACTCCTTGGCGTCTTTCTACCATCTTCCTAATATAGCACAGCACAGTCACGCATAGCATAGTATCAGCTTTGTGTGAGAGGTTTCCATCCTCTTTCAAGAGTTCCAGATTATAGGTCCTACTATGAGTGAAGCTGTGAAGGTAGCTACTGCCATAGCTACCTTGCTGTGGCTCATCTTGAGCCTTCCACTTGCTTTCTTCTGTGAAGCAGCCTTGTGTGCCAACAGCTAACATAATGTTTTCCTATTTGCTGTCATTTTCTTGGCCAGCAGCCAGCCCTCAGACAGATTAGATTATGCATATGTGTATCATATGAGGCATTTTATATCTTAGAACAGGTGTATGAAAGAGAACATCTTAGAACAGGTGTATGAAAGAGAAGAGAAATTCTTCTTTTAACATGGTGGTTGTCACCTGCAATTTTTGTTTTTCTATTTAAAAGAGTGGGTAACATCCAAGCAGCGAACCACACGTGGGAGAATGTTGCACTAGTGCAAAGATGTTATGCTAAGCTAGCTAGTTGTGCTATATCAGGCATTTGTGTTCCAGACCAGTGTTGTGTAACTGCAAGCATGCCTCATTTGTTTTAATGGAATTTTTTGTGCAAAAGCTCTATAGCACTACAGCACAATTCTGCATTTTTCCTGCAGCTAAGCCATCCTCTTGTGCTAAAACAACTTTGCTCATTCCGTGTGTGTGTGTGTTGCTCTGGATCTCACCCAATATTTTAAAAATAAAAATCCAGTTGATATTAGTTAATCTTTTTTTAATCAACTAATCAACTGATTAATTGATTAAATGTTGCAGTTATTTCTCCCTGCCCCTGTTTCATTTTGGACTGGAAATATTGCTCACATGATTAAGTCCTGTATCAGTATTTTACTGAGCAGCTTCAGTAGGCAGTTTTAAAGAAAGTACTACCAGGTTTGGAGAAGCTTTCATAAACTTAACCTCCTTCCAAAATGAAACTCTATTATAATCCTTTAAAAATTGGGATCAAATGCATAGGCCAGCCAGTGCTTCAGCAGACAGTCCAACCAAATCATGGGGAATTCTAATAGTAATATTCCTGACATATTTACATGAACTAAGACAGAAAGACTGAGAGTTCACAATGAAACTCAAATCATTTTCACTAGACATTGGAAGTTCAATACTATACCTACTCAGGAAGTATAGATTAATAAGTACCAGTAGGAGGCAGAAATAAAAAAGTTTACACTACAATCAAGAGATGGAAGAGATGAGTTTTACGTCCATTACCAATAATTACACAAACCTGGTAAGATCTTTAAATGATAGTTTTTGTCAGTCTTGCAACAATACATGAAATCTATTTGCATCATATTATGACTGTTTATAGAAATTAAAATTTAAAAGATGGAGAACATGCTTATGTGAATAAGTAAATGGTCTACCTGGAGCTATGATGTGACTGACAAAGTTACAGCCATCCAAAAGCATGCATTTTGTTAATCAAAGGGCCTTCCATTGTCATCAGGCAGCTTAGAAACAAAACTCACTATGTATTTAATTGAATTTCCAAAAAAGTTAATGAAGTAGCAGGCTTCTCAGTCACAGCAGAAGACAAAGGGACAGCCAATTCAGATGCTAAATCAATAAAAGCAGACATGATTCATCTATGTTGCCCAGAGCTGCTGTTTTGTCTGCAAAAAGGAAATGATCCAAATAATGATAAAATGGATCCAGGCTTACATATCCTGTCAGTGTCCTCTCTGGGAATGGGCTAAACTCTAAGGCTGCACAAGATATGGTACAGCCCATTGGCACTGTCTTGTCAAAATAAAAATTGCCTTGAAGGTAGAAGCTAAGCAAATAAAAATGCTCCCCCACACCCCATTCTATTCCTTGGGTAAACAAATTAATTTAGCCAGCAAAGTCCCTGGTCCAAAGTTTCTAATCATGCCCAATGCAAAATCAAAAGACACATAATGAGCCAAACAAAGCACATAAGAGATGGCATCATTAATAAAAGCTCCCCGTAGCGTTTGCAAAGAAAGACCAGCAGCCATTTTAGAAGTACACAAACTGAAAAAGACGCCTTCCAGGAGAGACAGTACTTTCTTTATTCAACTCTACCTCCTAATATGGTAAACCTTTAACCCTTTAAGTGCTATGCCCTATAATGCCATATTCCTCTTTGGGTATATCAAATGTTGAATTCGGCAAAACTCATCAGGGGGCTTTCTGGAAAAGTCTCAAAAATGGGGGAGTGGGAGAGCTCAACATCAGAATGCCCTCAGTCATAACTGTATGCACAGCAGACTCCAAAATGCCATTGAGATAAAGTTCTTAGACATAAACTGAACATTATCTCATTTTTAAAGGTTTTAGAGGTTCTCATGACCAGCCGTACTAGGTAGGACAAGGCAATTCCAGGGAGGGCTGGTCATCTGCAGCCCCGAGATTGTCCCCAATCTCGCCGCTCCTCCACTGGGCAGCCCTGCTTGGCAACCCAGGCTAAAGGTGAGGCAGGAGGACAAGTGCACACACCCTCTCTCACTTACTGGTTGTTTGGAGCTCCACACAGCTGCTCCTGGTCTGCTGGCAGCCATTTTTATCATAGCACTGGGGAAAAGGAAAGGCCAGGAAGTGCGAAGCTCTCCCATTGCACTGCGCTGCTTGCATGGTGCATTGTGGAATATCTGGCGGCCCTGTCTTGCTTGCCCTCTCCCGATTGCTGTTGCCGTTGGTCTTGTCATATGAGTGCACAGTCGGCGTAGCCCAACGGAAGCTCCAATTGTGTGGGAGGGAGCAGGTAGTTTCCTGCCTCCCCCTGCCCTGGTTTGGTCAAGAGAATGACCTCTATATTTAACAATTATAAGTATTTTAATTGACTTAAGAAATAAAGGTAAAATGAATACAGAATAAAACATTTTCTTCTTTTAAAAGAAATGATAAAGCCGTTTTACCAAATCACTTAGAAAATATTTAATATCTAATTCTTGGGCGGTCGACAAGAATCTGAGATTTGCACTGTAAAATTTAATGCAGATAGTAGCCATTTGCAGCAGCCTGATCAAATCCAGGATTCCTCTCTTCATTTCTTGATAGATGGGAGAGTTTAGGACCCATAATGAAAATAGGGCTTTATCTGATATTGTACTTCCAAGTCTCTACAAGCCAATGTCTGTATTGCCTGTTAATTAAAGCTATAACACCCCTATGCTCCAAAACTAAGAGAGGAAAGATCTCCGTACTAGTCCCAATTTTCAATTGTTCAGTCGGTTTGTATCATTCTTAGAAGAGTGACTTACCCTGGATTCAGATCTTATGCGTGTAGTTTGTGATGATCTTCCAGGTTAAATTTAGGATGTGGTTATTGTTCAAGTTATGCAATTATTCTGATTCTTTTGTGTCCAATCTGACCTGAATAACTTTCTTTCAGGGGAAGGGCAGAAGAACTAGCTAGATGAACATACTCACACAGGCAAGGTGGACAGGGCTGAATGTACATCAAGTATGCAGTAAAATGCACAATAAAGTGTGGCTATCTGTCAGCACTGCATAAATCAATGGGATCCATATTCTGATGTGCATTGGAATGGTTATTAGCATAACTAGTTAAGATGTATGTGCCAGCCTGCATAATATCCATGAGTTTGCATCACTGCTTTATTTAGAGAGAAAGCAAACAGGAAGCCTGAACACCCAGAACTTACTCAGAAAGGCAAAGATATACCAGACACTACACAGATTTTCTGTGGATTTGTGAGAACATAGACTATCAAAGCTGAAACTGCAGTGAAAATTAAGAGACAGGTTTTGTACTAATAATGAATGTAGCAAGTTGCTGCTGAAAAATTTCTTCCCTGCACAGGAGTTCCAAACTGTTGTCTAAAGTTTGTAAGAAGCAACCACATTGATGGGATGGTTGATGTGGTAAATGTATACCATTGGCCTAGGCAAAGTTGAGTGTTAGGGCTGAAACTTGCAAAATAATATGCCTGATCCATGTGGATATTTTTTCAAAACAAGAAAGGATTATGCTTCATAATATTTTTTATTATGAATTTAAATTTTTTAAGGGACATTAAAAATGAGATACTTTATCTGGTTGCAAGGATTTGCAAACACATGAACATACTTTCTTTAGGAACTGATATAAACTGCTGTATCTCAGCCATTTTTTGATGGATCAGCACTGAATTTGGAGGGGTGGTGTCTCTTTTCATGTAGTTGATGTCTGCCATGTTGGTCAGGATGATTTGACAGATGGTTTTGATTGTTTGACCAATAAAATGTCAGGGCTTATAATGGCAGAAAGTTGGAACAACTCATCTTAACTACTGTGCCAGGATAATTTGGCATGACAGTCTGCTATTCAAAGGAAAAGGAAGTTGTCCAAAGGAGTGAGTGCAAGCTCTATGCATAACGCAGCTTTTTGAATCCTGGTCCAGCCTATAAAAAGCAAATTAAACTTATTTAAAAGCAAATAAATTTATAACTTGTGAAGGCAAAATCATGCCATCTGTAAAAGATGTTTAAGGGTGGTAGAACATACAACAGAAAATAAACGGTGTCCCGATCTCTACAGACAGCCCTGATGCCCTGAAATACCCTGTGGACCAAATTGTTCTTCGATGCCAGGAGCAACAGAAGGGTCTTACAAACAGAAGACCTTCAAGGTGAACTGGGAAGAATGGGACTGAGGGTGAAATATGATGATACATTAAAAGAAACATAATTTTCCCTTGGGAAATGACTCACAGTACTCAGAATAAGGAAGCTTTCCCTAATTAAATACAACAGTATATGTCTTTTGGCATTAAGGGGGAAAAGCTCTCAGACTCGGAGACTCCTTCGGTGGACTCATTTCTTTGACAGCCTTTGGCCTTGACTTTCTCTCCTCAGACATCCATTTCCAGCATCTCCTGCCAAACTGTCTTCTCTTCCTTCCTCTAGTTTATTTATCCTGTGCTTCTTTTGCCTGCCCTTTCTAACATTTCCTTTCCTTCCTGCTGTCAACTTGACAAACCCCTCACTCGGATCCTTCTCTTTGTTCCCCCGTATCCTTTTCTCAGCTTTTCTCAGCTTGCCTTCTCCTCCTTTGAAGCTGACATTGCCACTGAAAGTGATGCAGTGACTTAGGCCTAGGTATTGATACATATAAGCATCACATCAGTGCAGTAGCTGTATATATGCATAAAGATTCCTACCAAGCAAAAGGAATATTTCATTTCCTAACAAGAAATCACTGAAAAATCATTTCATGATTTTGATCTCAATCCTGCACACAGTTAGGCTATTTAAGTCTGATTGGCTCCAGTGGCATTTAAATGGTTTAACTCTGTGTGTAGGATTTCAGATGAAGTCTATAATTCTCCTTGGACTGAATGCTCAGAGGGGTGGGAAAGAGAAGCAAGAAATAGCATTTGATGCAGAATAGCAAACAATTCCATATAAATAAAAACTCAAAATTCCACCAGTGCACAAATTAAATCTTACTCAGCCATTTTGTTGTCATTCTTGATCAGGAACTCAACGTTCCATTATAATATATGTAATGAAAACACTGTACTTTTGTAACAGGCTGTTAGTATTCCACCAAGATTGACTAAATGAGCTAAAATTGGATGTCTTTGCTACATTTTATTTTCCAAGAAGTAGAGATGGGGTGGGGGAAAGGAGATTAGCAAGCTAGAGAGTCATGCTAGACATACGACTTCAAAATCATATTGTAGATTTGACCACATATTTGACACCTCATATACAAAACAAATTGCTTGACATATTGTACGTGCAGTTTTTCAGCCTTTTTTGCAAGGTTGTCACATGTGCAAACTCTAAAATGAGACTGAACAAGCCCTCAGCCCGAGGGCTCCAGAGTAGGCATGTGCCTTTCATTTTTGAAAGAATGGAAAGGGATACTAAAGGGACCCATTCATATCCATTTCCATTTATTTAATAACGAACATACCATGGAACAAATGACAATGACTGCAAGTTCTGTTTTTGGAAACATTAACTACCATTTGTTTCTGTTTAATAAAATAAAAGTGTTTCTCTTCTAGCAAGCACCTCACAACCCGCTGCTTACAGCAGCCATTTTACTCACACTGCCCCATGACAACACTGAATCACAGAGCACATAGGTTTAAAAAATGGCCTCTGCAGGAAGGAGGCTGCATGGTGGAGCTCCAGAACTTCTTGTTAGATGTAACAGAAACACAGTGGAACACAGAACAACACCAGCAGAATGCACAGTATGCACAATGGTTTCCTCCTCCATGAGCTTTCTGAAAATTCCATGAGCAGTTCCATGAGCTTTCTGAAAATTGCTTGCTGAGAGTTGGCAGACCCTCAGCAATGCTATGGGCTGCAGCACAGGCAACTGCAGAGAGGGGAGAGAGCTGAAAACTGGGTTGAGCTCAGCTTTCTCTCCTCCCTCTGCAGCCTCCCATGTTTCAGTGATGGTGTTGCTGAGGTCCCTTGACTCTTGACAAGGCTGACTCTTGACAGGGGTAATGGTTGTGTGGAGTTATGTTAGCCACTTTCTTTCCTTCTTTCCTTCTTTCTTTCTTTCTTTCTTTCTTTCTTTCTTTCTTTCTTTCTTTCTGCTTTAAAATGGAAAGGAAAATAAAAGAAAAGAATGAAATGAAATGAAATGAATATAAAACAAAAATTAAAGCAAAGTGAATTAAAACAATCTAAATATGAAAGCTGATTAAAATTAAAACAATTTTCTTCCACATGCCTTCGCTATGAAGCTGCATCTTCCTAATACTGACACTGTGGGAGAGGAGGGCAGGGGTAGCAGGGAGAAGGCCTGATGTATTCTGGGAGGAATTTAGCAATCTTGGAGGCCTCGAGAGTCTGGGATGTACTGGTACATTGTACCTATTTGTAAAGAAGGTAGACAATAGAGACAAAGTGAGTCCCATAGATGTTGAGTGAGGCATAGGTTGTAGGAAGGCCTTGGACATTCTTGTACAAGTGTGGTGTGGCCAGGATGACTGGAAATTAGCTGGTTGAGCCGGCTCGGTTTGAAGGTTCAAGCTCAAATTGAACTGGGCCCATATAGAATGAGGCCTATCCAAGTTTGAGCGTAGTTGAGCCAAGTTCGAACCAAGCTGGCTTGAAGGTGGCTCAATGGCTCGAGCTGCCATTTCGTGCAGGGTAAGTGGCTGTAGCCGTTTTGTGACACTATGTGTCACTTTCACAGATTGGCTGTCCAGCCTCTGCCCTGATTGGCCAGCAGTGTCTGCTGCTGTGGTTGGCTTGCCAATTGTGCCACTCAGATTGTTTTTGTGGCAACTGTGACCCCATTGGCCAGGGCACTCAGTGGGCACTCAGGTTACTTTTTGGGAATGTATGTGTATTGTAGATTCTCAGTTGTGATTCAACTTTTTAACATAGGGAATTTCTATGAAGAAGTTACACCACAACCAAGAATCTACACACAGTATTGATTCTTGGTTGTTAAATAACTTCTTCATAAGGGTTCCCTATGAAAAAAGTAAAATCACAACAGAAAATCTACAATACATAAACATTACTAAAAAATAACCTGAAATAATACTGCCTTGTGGGTTGGGTGGTAGTTGACACCCACCCATGTGGTCCTTCCACCAAACCCACTTTGGAGTACCTAGGTGCTACCCATGATGAATAATGGAGCCACTTCAAATCCCCATTATTCCCTATGGCAGAAAAAAGCCCTAAAACCTCAAAAAATCCTTAAAAATTACCTGAGTGCCCTACTGCATTGAAGGTTGGGTGGCACCCATAGGGGCGTACCACTAATCCCCATTATTGCCTATGGTTGAGCCTTTAGAACTGGCTCAAGCATGATTTGAGCTTGAGCCAAACCATGGGTCGGCTTGACCAAACCAGTACTCGAGCTTGGGCACCTGGTTTGAATCTGGTTCTAACTTGAATTGAACCGGGAAAACTGGTTTTGTGCACATCTCTACTGGAAATCATGGAAGCTGTATTTGTCATTTTGCTACCTCAGATGTACTGTAAATGGGCAGGAGCATCTTGGTTATGGATCCTGCTACCATCATTACTCACCTCCAGTAAATCATGCAAAGCAGTGACATTACTGTGTGTGTATGCTAGTGATTTGTCTATTTCAGTCCGTGTTGTATTCCATATAATTAGAGGACATTGCAGTGTACTCTAAAGTGTGTAGGTCTCCATGCACACCTAATTTCTTTATTTTAAAGCATTTACTCTTCTGTTTGAAAAGCACCCAGAACAGCATACAACAAGAAATAAGATTAAGGGCAACCAACTTTGTAGCAGGTGAAAAAGTCATTTATACTAAGTCTGAGGAAGTGATGACAAACTCCAGGGAATTTGGAATAATTTCTTAGGACTGATATGCAGTGTAACAGATATCATATGTTGAGATGAGAACTTTATGGAATTGGCAGATATCCAATGCCATAAATACTGGCAGATATCCACCCAGATATCCGCCCAGATATACTGGCAAATACTGGCAGATACTGGCAGATATCCGCCCATGTAGGAGAGAGGCATGTGCAGACTATAAGCCACTGTAAAGCACGTTCATGCTGCTTCTAATCTTAGGGCTGCTGCATGATACTATGCATTGCAAAGATGCAGTTACAACA
The DNA here is from genome assembly GCF_027244095.1 of Hemicordylus capensis. Classification (NCBI taxonomy): domain Eukaryota; kingdom Metazoa; phylum Chordata; class Lepidosauria; order Squamata; family Cordylidae; genus Hemicordylus; species Hemicordylus capensis. The sequence goes on from NC_069657.1 coordinate 318,262,136, forward strand.
CTACTCTCCCTGGAAATGATGAGAGTAGCATTGCAACTGCATTTTCGCAATGTTTAATTTTACTGTTTAATGCAACAGACCAAGAATCAGAAGCAGCATGAGTGTGCTTTACAGTAGCTCTCAATCTGCCCATGTGCCTCTCTCATGTGCCTAAGTGGGTATCTGCATGGTATGTAAGTGGGTATCTGCATGGTATGTGGGTATCTGCATGGTATGTAAGCCACCATCGTAGACTTCTTTATCTGCAAGGTGGGGTATGAAAAAGGGAAATCAGAATAGAATCATCTATGTTATTACAAGAGCCCCCCCCCCAACAATGTGCTCATGTGTTAGATGAGAGCTTAAATTTGATATATTGTTTAAGGAGACAATTTTTAAAAGGTGAACGAGTAGGGGAAAGTAATGTTTTATTTATTTTTCCTCCATAAAGTTGAGTGGCCTGTGCGATGCTCAGGGAGATTTTTCTGCGTCAAAGAGCCCTTCTGGAGCAAGAGGAGAGCAACAAAAATGTCTGTGCTCTTGTGGACTTAGGAAGCATCGAGGTTAGCACTGCATGCATGCAAATGTGCATCTTTAGGATGTCAGGCATTTTTTTTAAATACTGTATTATGGAAATAAATATTGAATAAATTGTTAAACAAAAAGGAACAACCAACACAGCAAAATAATCCTGATGATGTAATTTGGAACCTGACGGTGTACCTGGGAATACATGAGGACTTCACTGGTTCTAATCTTTTTTTAAGGATGATTTTTTAATATATCTAAGAATCCTCTTTGTTTGTTTTTAAATATAGCATCTGGGACAGAGAATTGGGTCTGCATAGCAGTAGTCAGTCCAGATGTGTTGCACAAGGTACACAGAAAAATACTACTAATAAACTTCTTGTTGTTGATACTGTCATACCACTATATGGATTGGACTGTATACCCACTGCATATTAGACAACAATGTACAAACAAATGAGTTATCACCTTGGTCTTTGATAGCTTTTCACCAAGATGATACTCTGAGTATTGTGTGTATGTGTGTGTGTGTGTATACACACACACACACACACAGAGAGAGAGAGAGGACATCTGCATTAATGCCAAGAGTTCATTGTGATTCAAGTTATTAAAACAGCTGATGAATAAATTAATAAGGATTTACTATTTGTTACAGAGCTATTGAAACCCTTGAGGACTTAATATTTGAAAACTCCTGGGTGGTTGCTTCTTGTCAAAACTTTTGAATTAAAGGTATTAAATATAAACATTTGTTAACTCCTGCAAGGTTTACATTCCACATCTCTCTTATAAATGACATTCCTAACTCTTACTGCCCCTGTGGGACTTATTTAATTTAGCAGTTGCTTCAGAAGTACTTCATAAAAAACAATTATTGAATTAATTGTGATATTTCTAGCCTAACATTCATTTATGACATCCTCACCACCTGCAATCCGTTTTCCCAATTCCCTTACAGAGACAAAATTGAATAATTTCAGATTTGATTATGCTGTATATTATATGGTTATAGTAAAAATTCTGGCATTCATAACGTTCAGATCTTAGTCTATAGCATCCTGAGAATATATCATTTATTCTTTTCCAAGGTCTCACATTCTCCTAGATTTCTTTCACTTTCATTCTCGTAAGCATCTTTCAGTACTAACTTTAAATCTCTGTCCCCACCTTTGTTGTCATTATTGCATTTTTAACATTATTTTCTCACTCATAAATATTAGGATATTTATCATATATTGTGCATTATATCATGTATTGTGCAGCAGGCACAATACATGATATATAAGGAGTGTGTCATCGCAGGTCCAATGCTAACCCCATAGGGTATGATATGAGTAGCATCAGAAGTGTAATGATACACTCCTTCATAGCCACAGAGCAGCTTTGACATTGCAAGCAGTATGGGCAGGCTGCAGCGGAGTAGCTTGGAAGCAGCAAGCGTGCCCCTCTCTTTGATCGGTGGCTCGCTGCACTATATGTGAGCCACAGAAACAAGGATTAAACCACTGTTATCAGCATAGTTTCTGTGTAAAAACACATTATTCATAAAATTTGTATCCTTCTTCCACAGAACTAGAAGCGGCATACCCCTTTTTACCTTTGCAGCAACCCTGTGAGGTAGTAGTTAGGCTGAGAGCTAGCGATTGGCCATAGGTCATTCAGGAAGCTTGTGGCAAAGCAGGGCTTTGAAGCACATCTCTCCAGTGTTCACTCTAACTCTTAGATCGTGCACCCGACCATAATTGCTGGCAAGGGTGGAGGGCTGGGTCCTTACTAACTGGTTCTGCCTCTCATGCGGCACACAAGTCATGCCACAGTGAGCAGCAGAGCAGGGAACCATAGGAGGAAATCCTCTGACATCCCTCAATGCATCACACCTAGCTTGGGTTAGGCTGCTTGTGTGAATAGGCTTATTTATCACAGGCTAATCTATTGCAGGGAAGGTACCTAACAGCACAGTGGGAAATGGACTTTCCTAGCAAGCATGAGGTTGCTGGTACGAATCCCTGCTGGTACCTATATTGGGCAGCAGCGATATAGGAAGATGCTGAGAGGCATCATCTCATACTGCATAGGAGATGACAATGGTAAGCCCCTCTTGTATTCTACCAAAGACTACCACAGGACTCTGTGGACACCAGGAGTCGACACTGACTCGACTGCACACTTTACTTTAATCTATTGCAGGACTTAGACTAGACTAGACATGAATAGCAAGGGAAGTTCTAGGAGGCAGGATATCTTTCTCTGTATGCCACCTAATGGCACAGAGGAGAAGTAAATTGCATAGGGAGCAAGAGTTTGCTGGTTCGAATCCCAGCTGGTTTGTTTCCCAGACTATGGAAAACACCTATATCAGGGAGCAGTGATATAGGAAGATGCTGAAAGGCTTCATCTCATACTGTGTGGGAGACGGCAATGGTAAACCTCTCCTGTATTCTACCAAAGACAACCACAGGGCTCTGTGGTCGCCAGGAGTCAATGGTGCAACTTTACTTTATGCAAAGAAATAACCTGAATATTAAACCCTGCATGTGTTAAGACTATTCCACAGCCTCTTAACACTATACCCTTTCACCAGGGTAGTGGGAAAATGTGACAGTAAGACTTCCTGATTTCATGGGGAACATTGGAACCATTCCTCCCTCATGAAAACTGAATGTTCAGTTGCCAGGATGCACATTGCCAGTGGGTGCAATTACACATACACTCCCCCCCCAGACTGCAGGGTCTATCTGATTTTAAAACAACTATAATTTTTGATCTGTATGTGCAAAACTATCCATATGCTCCAATCAATATAAGTATAGCAGTTTATTGTTAGTTCCATTAACAACATGTGACATATAATCTACATTTTGAGTTAACCAGTCCCCATGTTTACTTTTAAGATGAATGCATATATAGTCATACACACAAAAATCTGTACATGTGTGCTATGTAACATGTGAATAGCTCTCATGTCTTTCAGCAAACCTGCATTTCCAAGCACTTATTTGTATACGTATAAAAGTTATAAGCAGTGTTTTATCCATCCTTGTGATTCAGTACATACTGTACTGTAACTAGTTTCATATAGGAGCTCACGTACAATGCATTGTTGCAGACATCACAGCCACATCCACAGAAATTCCAGGCTGACACTACTATGCAGCAGCCTATGGGAAGGTGTAAATCTGCACATACAGGCTACCACTGCTAAGTTCCCAGAGAGTCTGGTTGCACTTCCACATTGTGATCAACTGGGTTATAAAATTTAATGAAGTCATCAATTTATCAGTCATTGTGGCCATGAAGTTTATCAAATGCAGGGCCTTTTCTGACAACCTATTTCTGCTGGGATCCTATCCTATAAGATGTCCTGTATGGACAGCACTAATCGTTCAGATCTAACCTTCTGTTTCCCCTACAGTAGTTGGAAGAAGGTGTTTACAATTTATTTGCAAACATATACAGCTGAAGCTCTTTATTCACAAGGGACTACAAGTCACATTTCTGGTATAGAAATCATATTTTGATTGTTATTTACGTGTGTTGCCTCCCAACTTTGATTTTGTCTGAGTGTATGTAACCTTCTTTCTAAAATGAAGTGTCACCTCCCACATTACTATTCAATCAGATAGCATACTCTATTCAGCAGCACTTTGCTCAAACAACAGACAGGTGAAGGCATCAAATTAGCAGCAGTGGAATTTAGCATTCAGTTGTGCTTAAAGATGCCGGATACTCGGTCCTTAAATTTGGCTTTTAAAAAGCCAAATCTGGCAACAGAGGTCCTTAGCATGGCAAATAGACTAAGAATAAAGGACTGACAATAGAGAAGGTAAAACAGGGCTGCTTCCCCGCCCCCTGCCCCTGTGCATACCTGATACTACATTACCACAAGGATTTATCATATGCTAAAGCTCAATACATTATATAGGCAGCTTAACAAATGAAAAAAAAAAAGCACATTAGAATACCACTAAAATGTTCTTCAGAAGTTTTAAAAAGGGAGGACACTCTATGTTAGTAGGTTGTTTTAGATGCAGGGGACATTTCTGAAAGTCAAGTACACAGATTCACAGTGCTTATTGTCTGCAAGCTGCTTGGAAATGTGACAATGTCCTTATTAACCCTATAGTCTAAACGGCAGACCAAGGGACAGCAGAGTTAGTCTGGATAGCATAGTCCCTAAAGGACATCTGCAATACAAAATTTCAGGGGTAGTCGATACCTCTCTTTTCGAGCTTCTAGCTTAGTATTTTAATGTCAAATCATCCAGTTATCTAAATACAACTTCTTTCTAATTATACAGGAGGGGCAGGGAAGTGCAATAAATATATTCAAATCTGAGACATCTTGTTGTTTTTACACCCTAAGGGGATAGAACATGATGTATACTATTAATACATGAAAATGGCAGTTGATTATAGAGTATGGATGCCATTTGGGGGGGGGGAATGTAGCATCTTGTCAAATGCCGCTCAGAACAGTGTTTTCAAGAAGCAAAGAGTGAACAGCAGAAGTGTAGAAGTGGAATGGCCATTAGGCAGAGGTTGGGGAAGAGCGGGAAAGGAACTGAAGCAGAAAATTAAATGGCCAGATACTGATGTTAAATAATAGCTATGGGTCACCCTGAATCCTACTGGCATGGAAGGGAGCGCACATTAACATTCCTTAGTTGTGATCCATTTTTGATATGCCAGGTATTTTTCACAGTGCTCTTAGTTGAAGTAGATGGCTACAGCCGTTTAAAGTCACTTTGTTGATTATCTAATTTCATTTCATATCCTTTGTGAAATTTTGGATACTCCACCCTCCTTCCATTAATCCTTCTTAAAAAAATGGGGCCCCCTCTGGGCCCCTCTCTCATCAGGATCTAATTATTATTGCCATCTATTCTGGTTTGGCTGCTGAGGCCTAGCAATCTAAGATGGCCACATGGGAAATCAGTGCTGCTGAGATATGTGTTAAAGTTGCCAGATTCATGTCTGGTGGGAGGCTCTTTTTTCCTGCTTTCATTAGCTCTTTTACTTCTTTTTTTGTTTGTTTATTGTTAGTTGTTTCCCTGAAAGCAAAAGGTGGAAAAGATTACAGACAAATCCAAAAGGACTGCTCGCAGTGGGAGACTTGAATAGGACTTGCCATGATTTGAAGAACAGGGTTTCAAGCAATTTTGCTACCTTCTCTGTTCCTAATGACAATATGCCCAATGAAACCATTGCTTGCAATCAAGAATCTTACACTCTCAAAGGGCTGCCTTTGCTGGCAATACAGGGACAGGTTTTTTTAAAAAGACAAAATCCTCTTTCTTCCAAGAAAGAGGAAGAGGAAACGCTGATGTTCACCTGGCCCTGTCTTGGGTGTGGTAGATTGGCTTCACCCTTCCCTAGACACAGAGTGGGGAAAGGGCCAGCCATGATTGGCTGGGAGGTGGCAAAGAGGCGGAGTTGAGCAACACATGTTGTGTCAGTTCTGCTCCACCTACCATTCGGCCTGGAAACTGTATCTATCCCACCCACCCTAGAGTGTAGTGCAGCTTTGATGGGCATCCTTTTGGGGGCCCGGAAGTATTTTTTTGGCTCTCCGTGGATTGGCAGAGTTGGGGAGTCTTCCTTGCCTACTTTGCTGTATTCCTCTTAGTTAGTCAGGTCCCTCTGGTCACAACTGGCAGGCGCAGTGTGGGTTTCTTGACATTTAGGCTAAATGTTTGATGGGCACCATTAGGTACTCATAGGAAATAATAGGAGTCCCAGCCTAGACCTAAATACTTCACAGCTCAGGGAGTCCTGACTGGGGCGTCTTAACTGGGAAAGTTTGTTGGCCTCAAAGAATTACTGGCCTCAAAGGCTTTACAACTGGGGGCTGGTAATGTTTCCAACCTGCACTTTGACTGGCTCAGATGAGTGGCCTCTGACCTTATGGCTGAGATGTCACTCTGAGCCAGGTTGCATTTGCCCAAATAAATTAAGCAAGAGGGGGCCTTGACCCTAGTTTGGACCCATGCTGCTGGAGGATGGAGTGTCAATCCCCATGCTTGTATTTTTGTTACTAATTCAATAAAGCTGTGGCCCTTTCCTTCCTCTTTCCCTCTTCATGTCTTTATTGGGGCAAAGTCAGTTCTTCTGGGGTAACCACCAGCTCTCTTTCCTTGCAATTTTTTTGCTTATTTTTCATATAGTAGTGATAGAATAGAGGAAATAAATTCAACATAAAGAAATACATGAAATGCAAGAAATAAAGAAATATTCATCATACAGAATAGATTAGGGGAATCTTGTGACAGAACTGAATATGGGAAGCAGGCTTTAGTCCTATTCAAAGAAGAATTTTGTTCAACTTGAAAGCTTGCTTCTGTGTCTTCTTTTATTATCTTACCAACCTTTTATTATCCTGCCAAGATTTGGGTTTAATAAAAACGATTAGCAGAACCATCATGAACCTTTCTAATTCTGCATAGCAGCCAAACTTATCTAAAAGGCAAAATATATCCACTGTAAAGTGTCCCTGTTTTTATTTGTTGTTTTTAAAAAGGTTGAAACAACTTTAATAATTTGTTTTCTTATTTTCCCCACCACCTCTAAACTTCAGTTTTTACTTATCAGCATGCCCTTTGTACCATGGAGTACTGCCTTGCAGAATACGGAATGCTGACCAGCTGCAGTTTTGGGTGCTTTACTGTTCTCTTCAGAACTTCTGCCTTTTTAATTTTATTTTCTTTCCATCCCAATGAGAGAGAGATGGTGGAAGCAGAATGCAAATGAGAACTGCCAAGTGAAGAAAACTCAGTTTGTCATTTGTCACTGCCAAGATTCATCAGTAATGTGGTATCATGAGAGAGAGGGAGAGCGAAAGAAGACAATTTTACTTGAACATTTAAGCATTATATTGAAGTGAGATTTGGATAAATTCCCCCAAAGAAAACTAATGCTTACTTTGATAGTTGCTGTGAAGCAAAGACATGTAGACAGGGAGGCATCATTCATCTTCTTACTCTGGAGATTTCTTTCAGTAGCTTGCTTGACATTTTAAATTTCCACTTCACTTTGCATACCTGCTCATAACATTCTATTGAGCAAAACAGATGGGACCATGCAGTCGAGAGCTTTCACCAGGAAGCTCTCCTGAACATGGTAGTGCTCTTGCACAGCTCCCACTCCTTTCGGTAGGGCTTATGCAGTAAATGTTCCTAGTGGATTGTGTCCAAGGTTAGTAGGAGGAACTCTCATGAAACCTTTTGTCTCAGTAGATGATCCACTAATTTAATCATCTCCTTCCCCATCGAAGAATAATAGCTAAAAACTACTTCAGTTTATTTAATACCTAAGAAAGGTAGGTACAAATGAGTTGGGTAAGAAAGAAATATAATAGGCAAATAAGGCCTGAGTCCAGGGGTGTAACTATAATCGGGCAAGTGGAGACAGTTGTCTGGGGGCCCACTGCCTTGGGTCCCTCCCCAGAGGCAAGTCACATGACTGACTCCCCCAGCCATGCACCCACCCAGGCTTCCTTCAGTTGTATTCATCCTCTGAAACTGATGTGAGTGTTAAGACCTGGAGCTACCAGAACAGCATGTCTTTCTCTAGTACCATTAAATGACTTGTATCATCCACAGTTTACAAAACCTTCAGTGGAGGTGGGGGCGCATTTTAAAATATTGTATCTGGGCCCACTCCAACCTTGCTACGCCCCTGCCTGAGTCACTTTGGCACTTGAGCCAGAAAGTCCCAATGGTGCTCCTAAATCCTCATGGTGGTACAAGTATAACAAATTATAGTGCTATTAGTGGTAGCCACATATGTACAGCCTGAGGTGAGTTGCTTGTTCTGCTTAGGGGGTGGGACTTCCCCTGACATACAGAATGAAAAGACAAGACAATAAAAAGAGGAGACAAAGAGGTGGTGAAAAGGTCAGCATTATGTCCCTCATTGGGTGCTGAAATGATTGAGACACTGCCTTTGCTGGGGGTACCCTCTACTATCAAACTATCTTATCTGACAAATGGCCCATAATAGCAATTACTTGAACTACTCGGATTCTGAAGGAATTACTTTCAAGCAAATATGTTTTGGATTGGGTTGCCAGAGTTTTAAGCTTGTTTAAATATAACAGAGACTGCCCAAGATATGTTAGTGCTTAAGTTTAAAATCCAAGTAGGTCTTTCTACCCCACACCCTGATACAAATAGAATTAAAAACACACGAAATAATTGTCCATTTGTTGCCTTTTAGTGATATGCCAAAATCTGCTGCCTGAGGTGGGGTCAGCTCTGAACTTCAGATTTAATGGATTTGTGGATTATAAAGCTGAGGCCGTGTTGAAATACTGCTTAATATACAAGTACAAGTTATTAATACTGAATATTGCTTTTGGCATTGCAACCATAATTTAATAACACAAATTTAAAGATTGTTTCCAACTGTCTGTTGACTGATGCCACTCTGTCTGCCTATTTGGTGCCACATTGTTGATGTATAAACAACTATTGGATATTTTATTAGATTTTAATTCCCTAATAAATATAGTTCTGACTTTGCTTCTGCGGTGTCCAAAGGCATTTTTTGAATATTCTTTTATAGCGAACATGCTATGTTTATCATCATGCTTTTTTTTTACAGAATTTAGAAATGGAAGCCATATTTTCTTTGGTCTTTCTCTTTCCTATATTTTCTTATTTCTGAAACAAAGCAGGCATCTCACTTAAGTCACTAAAGGATAGTTTAGCAGACTCTCACATGGATTACATAGGCCCCACACCAGATCAGCAACTTCAGTATAATTCTATTTGCATAGGGACTAAACATTCATACAATTGGTTGGTAGTGGCATATGTTGGATGAAAGGATCATTCACACTCAGATTAACTGATGGTCATCTTGCTAACCATTGACTGCAATGGGGACAATGCAAATGCAGGGAGCGGCATTGTGGCAGCAAGCTCCACCCCTGGTTTATGCATGCTTATTAGAAAGGATGCAGGAAGCCCTGTACAGCTTGACAGACATTTTCCACAGCAAAGGGTTTTTCTGAAAAGACACTGTTAGAAATGAATATACTTTGCAAGGTTTAGCCCTTGGAGTGGCAGGAAAATGGAGTAGCAGGAAAACGGAGCAGGGGTTCAGGGAGAGGGAAAGTTTAAGGAGCAACTTCTCACTTTTTTTTTCTTTTTTAGGGGGATGAAAGACACTTCATGGGGAGGAGATATGGGTTATTATCTCTCCCTGCACCCTTGCCTACAGCCTTTGGACTCAGACAGTATAATAAGTAACTAAGTAAATAAATAAATAAATTCAGTAACATGAAGGGGGAGCTTCTCAAATGCTTAAGGGAGGAAATTTGCACCCCAGATCTGGAGCAAAGGGGGCAAAAGGCAGATAGCAGATAACCCCTGCTAACTTGGCAAAGAGGCACATTTTAATGTGGTGATTCTCTTTATTTAGCAGGGGGAGAGTAACTGGCCCTATCCACCCGCAGCACCATATCTCCATTGGCTGTTGCTGGTGTATATCTTATGTTTCATTTTAGATTGTGAGCCCTTTGGGGACAGGGATCCATCTTACTTACTTACTTATTTCTCTGTGTAAACTGCCCTGAGCCATTTTTGGAAGGGTGGTATAGAAATCGAATGAATGAATGAATGATACAATAATGGTTTCTTTAGCAACAACTGTCAGATTCAGCAATAAGTTGCTCAAATTCAGGATCTGCAGCAGACCTGGACCTATACATCTGGATGTGTATTAGAACTGAAATTTCTGCAAAGAGAAGTTTGAAAGATGATTTCACAGAGAAACTTAAATCACACAGGGATTTTAACAGGGGTGCAGTTCTGCCACTAAGCATTTGAGGTATTTCCCTTCTCATTTTGCTGAATGTTCTCGAAAACATATTTTCTCCCCCACCCCCAAATTGTCTTCCAGTGCTCCAAATTAAATGAGTAGTTGCTCCTCAGGTTTTTCCTACACCCCTGAATGTCAGAGTTCTTCCTAAAGAGAAATATTGTAGAATTTTCTCAGATGGCTTCTCCATATCCTTGAGCACTCCAGAATCTCCTAATCCTCAGGACCAGGAGGATTCCAGCCTATAATGTTACTTAGTATTCTTTCTTGAACTAGTTACAGTTCCCTTAGTTAGGTGTGCCAAACAAGTACAAGTTAGATTGCAAATTATGAATTTGATGCATTCCTGGAAACTCTTAGAACCTATACAACTTTATTTCAGTGGGGGTTAAATTTAAGTAAGACGCAGTACAGTTATTCCTGTGCATACATACTCAGGAGTAAACTCCCTATGTTCAATGGAACTTACTCCTAAGGAAGAGTGCACAGGATTGCAGTTTTAAAGATATGATTCTCATATCCCTCTTTGAAATACCTATGAAATACCCATCTTAAATGCAATGATAATATCTATCTATCTGTCTATCTATCATTTTTATATAGTGCCTGATAGTGTAGAGATGTGTATCTCTAGGCGGTGTACACACTTGAAAAGACAACAAATCTGTTTCTGGGCAAAATACAAGGTGTTGGTTGTAACCTATAAAGCCCTAAACAGCTTGGGCCCTGGGTATTTAGGAGAACGTTTTCTTCCTTATGAACCCCACCGCCCATTGAGATCATCAGGAGAGGTCCGTCTGCATTTGCCACCGGCTCATCTGGTGGCCTTCTCAGTTGCTGCCCTGAGGCCTTGGAATGCACACCCTAGTGAAATAAGAGCCTCCCCATCAATGACAACTTTTAAAAAGTCTTTAAAGACGCATCTGTTTACCCGGACTTTTAACTGATACTGTTTTGATGGTTTTAATGTTGTTTTTAGAATATTGTTTTAAAAAATTTAAATTGTAGTGTTTTAAACTTCTTGTTTTTGTTTTTAACTAATGTTTTACTTTTGTTTTTATCTTCTTGTAAACTGCCCAGAGATGTAAGTTTTGGGCAGTATAAAAATATGTTAACTAAATAAATAAATAAATAAATAAAAATATAGAACATAAAAACAATGGAAGACAACTTCACAGAATAAAAACAGTTAAAACTATTTCACAGGATAAAAACAATCAAACAATTAAAAACAATTAAAAATTGATGAATAACTAACGATGACTGAAATGTATGGGCAACACTTACTTTAAATAATAAAGGAATAAATAGATCAATAAATAATGGCCTGAGTAAATTGCCAGAGAAAATGCTTTCTCACATCGCCAAGGCGATGTGACTCACTCAGAGGCTGCCTCAGAACTAAGCCACATTTAGCCATCATGACTAGTAGCCATTGCTAGACTTGATCTCCATTAAGTAACCATTGATATGTCCCTCTACCTCACCAGTGTCCAGAAATGACTTCGGGGCAGTGGGGTGCGGGGGAGGTGGGTGCTGGTGGTGGACACTACTCCAGAAATGTTTCCTGCTACCCCTTCTGCTACCTCATACATAGCTTTATTAACCACAGCAAATGAATAATTAAGCAATCACAGAGGCTATTCACACAATCAAAAACTGTGTTCAACCTGGGTTTGGGAGCTGTAAGGTCAAGTTGTGCTGTTAAGTCGGTGTCGACTCCTGGCGACCACAGAGCCATGTGGTTTTCTCTGGTAGAATACAGGAGGGATTTACCATTGCTGTCTCCTGCGCAGTATGAGATGAGATGATGCCTTTTAGCATCTTCCTATATTGCTGCTGCCCGATATACAGTAGTTGTTTCCCATAGTGTGAGAAACATACCAGCAGGGATTTGACCCAGCAACTTTTTGCTCCCTAGGCAAGTTAGTTCCCCGCTGTTGCCATTAGGTGGCTTTGGGAGCTGTATGTGCTCCCAATTTTTGGTTGTGTGGAAGCAAGGTTAGAGGAAAACCTGGGTAGAAGTGACTGTGTGGAAGCAAGGTAGGAGGAAAAGCTACCCAGTTTTTCCTTCTACCTTGTTTCCACGCAACCAAAAATTGGGAACACACACAGCTCCAAACCCAGGTTGAAGATAGTTTTTGATTGTGTGAATGGCCTCACGGAATATTCATGTCTATTAAGGTCCTCTTTTCCTTAACATGTAACCCAGCAAACAGAAGCTAGCTGATGGAGAGTGGCCATAGCTTTCTAGCCAGCAGACCTGTGATCAGATCTTCATAGCTTCTGCTCAGGAACAGCAGCAAAAACCCCTTTGCTCCTCCATTTATGGTCTTTGCCACCCCACAGTCCCTTTCACCCTTCCCAAATGAACTTGTACATTTTGCATGGCAGTATTTGTATAGATAATAACACTATAATAAGACTCCTGTGGCTGTGAATTGCATCCTTTTAGGAGTGCCCCAGGATTTGAAAAATATTTAAGTAATCACAGTTTTGGACTTATCATTTGATAATGCTCAGGAATTGGTGACCCCAGGGACTAATTCCAAGCATTACCAGAAAATGACATTGCTTGTGTCAGTGAGAGTGTCTTGGTGAATGTAAACTGTAATACAAAAGCATTTGCCAGCAATCTGGCCATCTGCTGCTTCCTGCCATTATTATTTAAGGGGGATTGGGAGGGGGGAGAGGGAGGGAGGGAGGGAGGAAGAGAAGGCAGCTGCTTTCAAAATAAGAATTCAGTGTGCTAAAACCTGAAGAAAATGACTATGTCTACTCACGAGCAGATAAGCCTTTAAAAATATATATAGATCATCCTCTCAAGACAATTGTAAGAAGAAATTGAAAATCAAAGTTCAACTTTCATGTAGTAAATTGTTCTTGGGCCCGTTGAGATGAACACAGCCCACAGCAGCCCCTATACATGATAATGTCAGGGCTGCAGTGAGAATGCACCTGCCCCAATGTCACTCAAGGATGTCTGACACAACCCTCTGTGAGGGATTATAATCTGAATCATCCTTCTACACACTCTACAAAACCCTGTGCAGCCGTGACATGTAGGGACTGCTGCAGCTTGCTGTTCTTCTGAATTGCCCCCTTGAATATAGGGACTACATGACATAAAGTTGTGCCACAGAGTTGTTAGTATTAATAAAAAGAGTCCAGCCTGTAGTGCCCACTCATCTTCATTCTGCTGCATTGGAACTTTGGCAGTAGAAAGCAAGACACATATCCCAGACAAGAATCTATTTCTGTACTAGAAAAATCTAGAAATACCAGAAAAACACTGGTGTCATGACTGGTCTATTCTTTCTTTCTTTCTTTCTTTCTTTCTTTCTTTCTTTCTTTCTTTCTTTCTTTCTTTCTCTCTCTCTCTCTCTCTCTCTCTCTCTCTGTAAACCTCTTTGGAAACTTTGGTTGAAAAGCGGTATATAAATATTTGTTGTTGTTGTTGACATGTGGCAAGGTCTTTTGTGGGCATGCAGTAGGATTCCTGTCTGGACAACTAAGACAGCTACTCTCAGAGGTGATAGGCAGCTTTTGTTTTTTGAAATGTAAACAGCAGGGGGAGCGGTCCTGCAGAAACTAACAACTTGAAAAAACAGCAACCTTTTTATGCTGGATACGCAGAGGCGTAACTATAGGGGGGGCAGGGGGGGCACGTGCCCCGGGCACCATCTTTTCTGGTCACGTGGGGGGCGCCGCCATGACCAATTTTTAATTTTTTTAAAAAATTTTTTGTTAATACAAATGTTTCCTGCTCAGTGCAGCAGCGCTGCAGCAGTCAAGGGAGCACGTTGGTGCCCCCTTCCCCACGAGCGGTCCCTTCCGCGCCGCCTGCGCCCCCCCCATTGCTTTGCTGGCGCCTGGCGGCCAGTCAGTGGCCTGGCTTGGCGGCGGGCGCTTGTGAGGAAAAACCTAAGTATAATGTAGTATGTTGGGGGGGCGGCGGGGGGGGCACGGTGGGGGGCGCCATTTCAGTGCTTGCCCCGGGTGCCGTTTTCCCTAGTTACGCCTCTGTGGATACGTGATGTCATAGCACTATATCGCAATGATTAAATTCAAAACAAGGCGTCAGAAATGTGAATGGCACCCTACTGCAGGCATAGGGACTGCGCTGTCACAACACAGGAAGTGTGGAAGCAGACTTCAGAGATCCACCGTGACCCCATTGCAGGGTGTAATCTGGAAAGCGCCTATGTCAGCCAACGTTTATATTTTGGAGTAGATATTGGAACCCATATCTAGATCAACGTTTTACAAGAAATTCATTACAAAATGCTTGGCAAATTCCAGAGCAGTAGCTGTGTAAGTCTGTTGCAGAGAAAAGGGGATCTTGTGACATCTTAATCACTTGCAGATTTATTGTAGCATAAGCATGTGCTACAATAAATCTGTTGGACTTTAAGATCAACAGACAACACTCTTTGTTATTTTACAATACATTTGGAAAGTCATTCATGGCCCATTTGGAAATGAAACTGACTATAACTAGATTCTTGTCCCTAGACACTTGAGCAGTATAATGTATGAAGGTTCACAACAGTTTCTTTCAGTTGTTCCCTGGTGACTTTAATATCAAAGTATTTACTTGTTCATTGGAGACCCACCATATATGGGCTCCTTGCAGTGGCATTTGAAGTAATGATTAGAATGTCATTGCTTTTCAATACTTCATTGCCATCCTGACAGTGTTTGAAATCTTTTTCTTTAACTTTTTAATTGAAGTGACTGCACCCCCCCCCCGCAAGGGTGTTTAATTTGTTGCTATTTGAATGGGATGGGTCCCTGAAACTGCATTTGCTTGGAATACATCCTTTTCAGCCTTTACTTACTTGCCTGCCAAGTGTAACCTTCCTATCTCTCAGATGTAAAAGAAAACTCTCCATTCTGTGCATGTGTAAACTCTGAGGGCAGAACGCCTAACAGTATGGGAGACAGCTAGATAAAAATGCAATTCTGTTTGTGAGCAGCAGAACAGATGTTCTGTGTCAACACGCAGAGAACTTTGAACATGAAATAATATGTTCTGTCTCCTATCACCTCAGTTATTAAAGTTCTGAACTCAAAATTTTAAACATGACATGAGCTCAGTGTAGTTCGCAAGCTTGAAGCCCTGTCACAGGAAGAAACAAAAGCCACCCATGTGAGGGAGAGGGAAAGCAGGAACCAAAAGCCATCCATGTGGGTTGAGGGAGCAGGATCATGCCCACTAGCTGCCTAGCCTCTACACATTCCTCCAAAATTCTGAAGAGTGCCTACCTACATATGCACACAGGCTCTGTTCAGACCTTTGGATAGTGGGGATATTAACAATCCAGCTCCATTCTCTCACTCATTTGCATTGATATATCATGTGAAGAAAAGAAAGGAAGATCTAAATTTGGTAAATGAATGGCAAAATCCAAACAGAAATATTCTCAAGGATAGCCTACATTTCAAGCAGTGTTTAAAATGTTTTTGTGGAGGAATAAGACAGGCTGTACTCTGTGCTGAGCAGTGATGAGACCAGATCCCTAGATTTCAAGGTCATAATTGACCTAAAAATCAGCCAGTCTTTATTATGGTCATAGACCAGCATAAAGTATAAGGGTGATTACATGTTAAAAGTGAGAACAGATAAAAAGTGATTACATATGGGACAGGACTAAAGGTATGTGATAATAGTAAAAATACTAAAAATAGTAGAAAGTACACCAGAAGCATGAGCGCATAAAAACCTGAAAAGTAATAAAAGTCATAAAAGTGCATAAAAGGCATAAAAAGGGGAGCATAAAAATGGACGTAAAAAGATTAAAAGACATGAGAAGCCAGAAACACATAAAAGCCTAAGTAATAAAACTGGAAAACAGTCAGACTATAAGGAGCAGTGAGAGAGAGAGAGAGAGAGAGAGAGAGAGAGAGAGAGAGAGAGAGAGAGTAAGTCTTTCTATTGAATCAGTATTGAGTGAGCAAAGTGTAGAGCTCACTGAGTCTTAACAGATTAAGGCTACCATCCACTGACTAATGCTGGTCGCTGCCACACAGAACCTAGCAACGCTATACGTGATGGCAGGCTTAAAGTCAGAAAGCAGCAAGGAGCTGTAGAATTGGCTCAAACGTCCCGGTTATTTGCATAGCAATGGAAGGATGAGGGAGGCACAGAGGTCTCTATAGAACAAACAGTGGAGGAGGACATGCTTGGTAGTTTCAATCTGCCCTGAGCCACAGAGGCATAGTCACTCTGCAAATGGAGTCCTTCTATAATGGCCTTCTAGCACTTCTGAAGGGAGGCCATGACAGAGAGCCAGAGTGAACGCCCTTCTGTGCTTTAGAACCTCCATTTGGGTGAGGTATGCTGCTGGAGAGGCAGAATATCTAAGCCCATCAATGATATGAAAATTTGGGACTTGCTGAGATCAGTTTGGCGATCAATGTCTATAATGTGCTGCTTGATGGTGGCTTTTGCCTGGTCATAACCCATACTAAACAAGGTCAAAGGGGAAAGAACCAGGGTAGCTATTTTTGTCTCAATTGTCCTAATCCAGCTAAATTGATCATCATCATGTAGGATTAGGGGGGCAAGACCAATTAGGCAAAAGGACAGTCTGAGCCAGTAGTAATGGGTGGCCATCCACACCCTAGCCTCCAGCTTGATCAGGCCTCTCTCCAGGCGCAGAGTGGGACTGGAGACATATCTGGGTACTTGGAGCGCTGCTGTGGGAATTTAGATTGTACAAGTTCCAGAGTCGCAAAGCTGGGGAAGGGGCCCAGTTGGGCACCATGGAGGAGCTGAGCTAGTGGCTTGGCTGAGAACAGTTCAAGAGCTGCGGATACATAATGGCTTCCTCTCATCCACATAAATTTGAGAATGGCAGAGGAGCTTCTCTGAGCATTTCAAGCCACATGTTCCCCATGAGCTTTCCTAGAGCTGCCAGAATGAAAAACTATCCCCAAGTATTTGAAGCGTGAAACTTGCTCCATCTTATGCCCCTCAATCTGCCAAGAGTTGATCTTGGGCCTTCTGGCAAAGGCCATGGTTTTAGTTGTGATAGTTGATTCCCAGGCAGTGCTCCCTGCAGTGCAGTGTCAGGGTGCCAAGTTCTCTTCTAAGGCCAGTGGGGGTCCTTGGGATGATTGCTGCATTATCCGCATATAACAGGATGGCAATGTGTCTCCCAGTGAGCTTTGGAGGGTGGAAATCTGGATTGCTGAGCTGGCCCACCATAGAGTTAATGTAAAAGTTGAAGAGGAATGGGGCCAAAATGCTACCTTGCTTGACTCCCTTCTGAGTTGTCACAGCTCTTGTGAGATGGCCTTGGGGGATACATCTCACCTTAAGTGATGTGTCTACATGCAGGGTGTGGAGAAGATATAGCAGGTGGCGGTCAATGGAGGAGGCTTCCAACTTCTCCCATAGTTTGACACGTGAGATGGAACTGAATGCTGCCTTAAGATCAGTGAAGGCGGCATAAAGAGAGGTCACACTGCTGGAAGAGTATTTCTCTATGAGGTGCTATAGAACTAGGCAATGATCCATAGTGGAGCACCTTTCCCTGAAGCCCGCTTGTTCCTCAGCAAGAAGATTTTCCTGTTCCAGCCAATCCCTAAATTTGCCATATAGGTGTCTCGCATAAAGTTTACTAATAGCACTCAGCAAACTAATGGGTCTGTAAGTTGAGGGGTCATCCTTCATGCCCTTTTAAAATATGGGGACAATGATCACTACCCCCCCTACTCCTTGGGAATTTGGCCATTCATGTCAATATAGGTGAAGAGCAATGCCAGAATAAGGGCCCACCAGTCCAGATTTTTTTTTAATAGCCTCTAGCGGAATAAGGTCCTCCCCTGGAGCCTTCCCCAGTCTTAACTGGGAGACTAGATTGTGGATCTCCAAAGTTGACACTGGAACCCATGCCGGAGTATCCTCAATGGCACAGGCAGGGCTTTCACATTCAGCAGCAAGGTCTTTGTATAGGTCAGGAACACAGGAAGCTGCCATATAGTGAGTCAGACCATTGGTCTATCTAGCTCAGTATTGTCTACACAGACTGGCAGTGGCTTCTCCAAGGTTGCAGGCAGGAATCTCTCTCAGCCCTATCTTGGAGAAGCCAGGGAGGAAACTTGGAACCTTCTGCTCTTCTCAGAGCAGCTCCATCCCCTGAGGGGAATATCTTACAGTGCTCACACTTCTAGTCTCCCTTTCATATGCAACCAGGGTGTAACCTGCGTAGCTAAGGGGACAAGTTATGCTTGCTACCACAAGACCAGCTCTCCTCTCATGAAAGTATTTCTCCCAGATCCCTGGGTGAATGTGACAATCCAAGTGGTTCAGACCATAGCTGGGAGAGTGCTTTTTTAAGATGCGAAAACATGAGAATCTCTGTCTCTAACGGCCTTAATGAGACCCATCCAGGCATCTTTCATGGCATCTTTTTTCTTACAACCCAGCAGGAGTTTATACTGTCTATTCTGCTGAAGGAGTTTCTGTGCAGCCAATAGTCCAGAACCAGATGTATAGACTTGATAGGTAGTGGCAAGTGCTTTTTTAACACAGTCCTTGTCAAACCGCTGCTTGGAGGCCTGCTGGTGGACCTAACAAAATCTGAATTTGTTACTCCTAGTTATATTTAAATTAACCCTGGTGCTGGATTTTGAAGTCCATGTAGAATTTCTGAGATGGGGAAAAACTTCAGTACATCCATGCATCTAAGATGGGACCAGTTAGAAAACTAGTGACATAGGAGCAGTCATCTCCTTTCTTCAAAATATACATTTAGACAAGAAAGGGAGAGGGAGGTGTTATTAGACTTGCTTTAAAAGTGCAGATAATAGGCATAGCATAATTTTGTTGCAAGCATGCATTGCTATTATGATGAGTATAACTTGCTTCACTGAAAAGCCTTCCAGTATCTTGGGAACACATCCATGATGCCAATAACCTCATGTCACCCCAAAGGCCTCTGAGCATGCAAAATGAAACCTGTTGTGGGCAAGCGTGCACTAGGCCTAGTCTCAGGATATTTCTGGACTGGACTAGGATTATGCTGGAATTTGGTGGGTTCCATGTCCCATCTGGAAATTGCTGCCTCTATTGCCTCTACCGAAATCAAAGGCTCTGGCCTGGATTCCAGTTTGGGTATTTTGGTACCATCAATATAGGTATCATCTATATAGAGAATTACTATCAAGACCAATCAAATTGGCTATGAATGTCACTGAGCACTGTATCTATTTTAATGGGCATTTGTTTACATATTTATTATGCACTGAGCAGGAAGTTGCAGGGTGATTTGTTACTCATTAAAAAGCAGTCTTACACCCTGTGCCTAATGAACCATTGGCACATAATCTATTCACAGACAATTTAGAAGAGCAAGGACAGCTGCACTAATATCCTCCTTAACTTCAGTTGGTTTTCTTACATAGCATATGAGACACACTTCCCCCAAACATGCACGCACCACACTATATACCACACCACACAACATAAACTCGAATATTCCCAGGACTATGGGACTTGTAAGCGAAGTCTTAAAATATAGGTGCTGAGATCTGCAGGATTGTGCAAGTTGGCATACCCTCCAACAGAACTTATCTAATAGGTTAATATCCTTTGTTTCCCCCACTTTCTTTTCAGATTGGTAACATTAATTGACTGAACCAAATAATGTGTTAACTGCCAACTGAACCTATTTTGTAGACATTAATAATATTTGCTTTATCTCATAGCTTTGCTAGCATGTCCTGAGTTTTTAAATTTTGAAATAGCAAATCTGCCCTTTTCAAGGATTGTCACAGTTAGTGAAACAGGTAAAACTGATAAAAGAAGCTCCTAGCCAAAGTCATCACGTAAGCATCCAGGTATAGTCCAAGAGCATCCTCATGCTTCATCCTTCATCCTTCAGATGAGTACAATCCAATTCAGGACACACTTACACCTCCACTAAGAACAGTGCCCCACCCTCTGCAATCAACAGCCAAGTTTCAACCCTAGCCCCAACTTTGCCCTGGGTCTGGACCAATACATCTGGACCAATGCCTGGACCAATACTTGTGGTCATATTTTTTTACCTTTTTTTCTTTCCTGTTTGACCATCCCTGTGTTGTGCTGCTACTTGTGCAGTACATATTCACAAAGAACAATACAGAAAACATCACCACATTCACACATAACGGAAACCGTAGTTAAACCGGACAGAGGTTGGATTTCTTGAATGTCCGAATGCATGGAACCTCTGTCCTGTTCAAAAAACGATCCGAGGTTTCCCTCCACAAACTCCAATTTGAACTAGGGATGTGCCTGAAAGTGATCTGGCGCTGGCAGGGGTGGTACTTACACCCTCCCCCACCCTTAAAGTACCAACCCCCAGTGCCGAAACACCAACCCCCACCCCAGCCAAAATGTTTCAGAGGCCTTTATAATGGCCTCTGAAACGTTTCAGGCTCAAGCCTAATTTGAACCCTTGGGTTGTTGTGAATTTCACTGCTCCTACCTGAGGTTTGCGTTTTGGCAGTGTTACATCCAAATGCTGCACTGGAGGAAGCCTCCTCTGAGACCAGAGCGGAGAGAAGGAAGCTTCTCCTTCCCTCCATTCCAATTGGCTGCCGTGGCTGTCCTTCATGTGAAGGAGGATGTTGAGTGGCCAGTTCCCACAACTGTGCAGCCAGTTCCCCCTCCTCTCTGCAGTGAGAAATATTTATTGTCACAATGCTCTTAAAACTCTTCTGTATATTTTTGGTACAAGGGTGGTGGTTACACTAATAGCTCCACTGACCTTAAGCCTGTCTCTCCAAGCCATTTATAAAGTGCGTATTCATAAAGGTTTTCTCATGTCAGGGAGCTGAAGTGTAATTCCAAATATTTTGTAGAGAGATACAGAGTTCATGCTGAAGCAGCTCTGAATTTATTCCCAGGACTGATCTCTCCCAAAGCTTTGCAGCTAGACATTTTTAGTGGTATGTACTATAAATATTTGCATTCAGGCAGTGAAAAGGTGAGGTATTTACAAAATGTACACAACATATATACGTAAGGATGGATTTTTGTTTGGTTTCAGTTTAGCTGAGGAAAGCATTATATCTATAAAACCATACAAAAAGTGTCAGCTTGGTGTTCTGGAGCAATGGAAATTGAAAATTGAATGTGAGAAATTTTGGGGGAAAGGACTGATTTTTTTATTTTAAAGCACCAGAATGCCCCTTTTCATCTCAATGTGCATCATGTTGCATTTGGTTATGTTAAATTTCACCTACTATGCAGTGCAGACCTGAATAATTGTTCCACAATATCTAGTTGAACATCCAACACCCATCCATCAACCCTTTTTTCAGAGATTCAGAATTCATATTCTTAAACCTGATTGCAGTACATTTATCTTAGCAGGGGCACAGCAAGGTTGGAGTGTGCCTTGGGACAAACAGTTAAGAAGGGCCACTCAGGCCTCCCCTGCCCCTGCCGCCTGCTTCAGAGAGGTGGGAAGAGAAAGCAAAGAGCAAGGGGGCTGGCAGACAGGAAGTGCCTTCCCTGCCTCTTGAGGGACATACCCGCATTTGAACCAGCCCAGATGCCAGTCCACGGAACTGGTTCAGCACTCCAGAAAAGGAGTGCCGGACTGGTTCTGTGCACATCCCTACTTGGGAACAAAGAATTACAGTAGTTACCAAGTCCTGTGTATCTTGTCCATAGTGTTCCCCTAAGCCATTCTCTAGAAGCCTTTCATCTCTCGTGCCAATATCTCCTTGTGCATTTCTTAGCTTGGTAGTTGTAAACATGATGGACGGTAACAAATAATGGAACTTTGAAGTCATCATGGTGTATCATGACAATAAGCCTGCCATGCAAGCCTATTGCATTATTAAACTTTTGATGAAAATTATTTTTTGCACAGCAGGTGCCTTTGTAAATGAAATAACTCAGCTGATTTAATTTTCTCTTCAAACCCCTAAAGGCAGCCGTGCACATTATTGACTAATGACCTGAAACACTTATGTTAAAAAAAGTATTTTTAAGGCTGCATTTTGGGTCACACAGCTAATAGAAACACCTGAACTTTTTTTTTTTAATGACTTGAATCATGTAATTTATAAATTGCCAAACTACTTTTTCATAATTTCCTTCTTTTTGAAAGGCTTCCAGTGATCACATGCATAGTGGGTTCTTTTGTTCATTGGTCTGAGGTATTTTTTTTTTTTTAAACTCCTTTCATATCAGTTTGGAAATGTTAACAGTACAAATGGTACCTTTATAATTGTATCAAACTGATCATGCTTTAAAACATAATTTTCATTTAACTCTTAGTTTTCTTGAAGCAAATGAAAAGGATGGAACAACTATGATCCCTGAACAAGTCTCTCTGCTACTGCCTGGCATAGTAAAAATAAATAAATAAAAATTTTTAAAAATCACTCACTGATTTGTAAAGGCCAAATATATGTTACTAATTAAATCTGAAATATTTTTCTATTGCCATCTAAGAGTAAAGATTAAAGTATATGTTTCTGTTTTGTTTTGTCTAGAACATCTAAGAGTGCAATCAGATGAGTCTAGCAGACCCAAGTCATCTTATAAGCATAGTTGCCCACTAGGAGGGTGCAACTAGGGCAGTTCACAGTTCAGTTGGAGTTTGGACTGACCTCCGTGGTTCCACAAACTGGTTTGGTCCAGTCCGGCCCAACCAGGAACCAGTTCTGCAGTTGGAGGGCCAGTGAGGGCAGCGCCAGGCGAGTGGTGAGTGGCACCTTTAAAAGAAAACAAGCATGTCCTTACCGGTGTTACTGACACCTAGGCCATCTTCCTGCTGTGGCGGCACTCCCCTCAGCAGCCTGCACACGGCGCTGGCACTCTGAGCATGGTGTTGTATGTTTAGATAAACAAATTGCAAAAGAAACTGGTAAAACTCTAAAAGAAATGTGTTCCACATCATTTTGATCTGCTAGGCTTGAAAGTTGGCAATAGGGGTGTGTGTGGACCATATTTTCTGGGTCAGTCCAAATTTGGACAGACCCGCACTTCTGGAACCAGTTCAGTCCAATCCGACCCAACTGTGAGGGCTTGTGAAGGCAGCACCGGGGGCGGGACAGCGATGAACAGCACCTTTAAAAGTCTATAAGTACATCCTTACCAGTGTTACTGCCACTCCAGGCAGCTTCCTGCTATGGCAGCGCTTCCTCCAGCAGCCCGCGCATGGCAGCAATGCCAGCATTCACCTGGCCTCCGTGCATGTACAGAGACCAGGTTAGTGCTGGTGCTGTTCCACTACCACACATGGGTTCCTGCAGCAGGAAAGGACATGCTTATTTCCTTTGAAAGGTGCCGCTTACCACCGGCACCACCCTCACTGGTCCTTGAACCACCAAACCAGTTCAAAGTTGGGCTGGGCCAGACTGAACTGGTTTGTGGAATTGCAGGTCCATCCAAATTCAAACTGACCCATGAAACACAATCCGCACAAACCCCTGTTGCCAACTTCCCACCCTAGGAGATCAAAATGATGTGGAACACATTTCTGACTATTAGAGTTTTACCAGATTCTTTTCATACTTATGTACAGTATCTAAATACACATAAGAATTATTTCTTCAGCTTACATTTACAAAAAGAATTTTTGTAATTAAGAATGACCGAAAAAACCTTGTAGGGATACAAAAAGACTATGCAGAGATGTTGATGTGCAGCAGGCTTGTGACTCAAAGCAATAGTCATATTTGTATACCATTTTGTGAACATCAAGGCCATGAAAGCGCTGGATGAAATTGCTCCCAAGCGTCCTCTTAAGGTTTGTGGATCCTGGCTCCCTTGGTTTTCTGCGGAGCTTAGAGAGATGAAGCAGACCAAAAGAAGCTTGGTACGTCGGAGGAAAACTGATGCCGAAGATGACCGAATGTGATTACTTGCTCATATTCAGGAATATTCTAGGACTATAAGAGTGGCAAAATCTCACGATTTCTCCACTCTCATTGTATCAACTGACTCTTGTCCAGTGGCCTTATTCAGGATTACCTGCTCCCTTCTTAGGAGAGTGGATCTGGTAGATGTTCAATCTGGCTGCTGTGATCAATTTGCTTGATAAAGTCACCCACCTTCGACTAGAGTTGGATTCTACTTCTATAGGATCTGATCAGATAGAGGAGATTCCGCCTTGTGATGTTACATGAGACACCTCTGAGTTGGTCGAGGATATGGATACAGTTATTTCAGGTATGGGTGCTCCAACATGTTTCTTGGACCCTTGCCTCTCCTGGCTGGGTAGAACAGCTGGTGGGAATGTTAACTCTTGACTATGGGAGTTGGTTAACTCATCGTTATGTGAGGATTTTGTGCCAGCAGCCCTTAAAGAGGTGATAATTCTCCATCGCTTGAAGAAACCCTCCCTGGACCCTGAGGTCCTTGACAACTATAGGCCGATCTCCAACCTCCCTTTTTTAGCGAAGGTGTTAGAGAGGGTTGTATGTGCCCAACTCGAGAGAGTCTTGGAAGAAACTAGCTACCTCAGTTCTTACCAGTTGGGTTTCAGGTCTTGGCATAGCATGGAGACAGCACTGGTCGCTCTGGTAGATGACCTTCTTCGGGACCTTGATGAGGGTAGCATCCCTCTCTTGGTCCTTTTAGATCTCTCAGTGGCTTTTGACACTATAGATCATGCTATCCTTCTCGACCGCCTGCATGGGTTGGGTATTGGGGGCACTGTTTTATAGTGGTTCCGTTCTTAACTTAGCGGGCTTGTCCAGTCGGTATGCATTGAGGACAGGTGCTCTGACCCATGGCCACTCCTTTATGGAGTTCCCCAGGGTTCAGTTCTTGCCCCTGTCCTTTTAAACATCTATATGAAGCGGCTTGGTCAGGTCATTTCCCAGTTTGGGGTGAGATTTCATCAATACGCTGATGATACTCAGCTGTATATTGCCATCCCAGACCATTCTGGGGATGCTGTTTCTGTGATTACTCGATGTCTGGAAGCTGTTAAGGTCTGGATGACTCAAAACAAGCTCAGACTAAATCCCACTAAGACTGAGCTACTTTTATTCAGCCCTTGTACCGGCCAACAGTTGGTGTGAACCTTTTTTTAGATGAGGTGGTGCTGCCCTCAAAGGAGCTTGTTCATGATTTGGGGGTTCTTTTGGACTTGCGCCTCCTGCTTGAACAGCAGGTGGAGGCTACGGCTAGAAGTGCTTTTGCCTAGCTTCGTCTGGTTCACCAAATATGTCCTTACCTTGATCAGCAGGCACTAATGACAGTGACCCATGCCCTTGTATCTCCCACTTAGATTATTGTAAGACGCTTTATCTAGGGTTACCTTTGAAAATGATTGGGAAGCAGCAATGGGTCCAGAATGCAGCAGCTTGCATACTCATGGGTGCCAGAAAATATGACAGGGTAACACCTCTCCTGCAGTTGCTGCACTGGTTACCCATTCACTTCCAAATTCAATTTAAAGTCCTGGTTCTTACCTTTAGGTAACCTTGTGCTTTGTAGGTCCTCTGATGTAATGGAGGAAAGCATGGTAACTACAAATTTGGGATGGCTACTAAAGTCAGTTGACATTTGTGATCTTCTGTATTTACTATTTTGCTATAACAGTGAAAGCTAACTATTTTAAAAATGTGTGCCACAAGTCCATTTCAAAGTATGAACAAATGCCATTCTTGTAAACTGCCTGGAGCTAAGAGATGGGGTGGTATAAAATACAATCAATCAGTTCTAGTATTCATTATAGCACATAGGCAGCCAACTGCATGTTTTCCCTCTAGCCCAGGGCTACTCAGCTTTAGCCCTTCTGCAGATGTTGGCCTACAACTCCCATCATCCCTAACTATTGTCCATTGTGGCTAGGGATGCTGGGAGTGGTAGTCTAAAAACAGGTGGAGGTCTACAGTTGAAGAGCTCTGCTCTAGCCTACTGAATCAGGAAAATTGAGATCAGCAAGGATGGGTAGCTTCCTCTGTGCTGTAAGCAGCCTTGTGGCTCCAGACACATCTTCTGCTGCCTGTGTCACTTTTTCAACAACATAGGCTTTGGCTTAGCCACCTATGAGCTATATGCTCAGTTAAGCACCGCTATTTTAATCAGACTATAAGCTATTTTTGCTGTTAAATCATCATCATCATCATCATCATCCCCCAGTGAGGCACTACCTTGGCGTGGTTGTGGGGCTTGCGTGCTTTGAGAAAGGTGAGAGCTATGCCAGAGGTCCAGCCATACTGGACAGGTCTCACCAGAGGAGCCAGACAAAGAATGCCTCTCCCATCAACAATATGGTGAGACGTAACTTTAATAAATCTATACCGGATCAGTTGTCGCCCGGCTCAACAAGGACCCTGCCAGGTGCTGGAGTCCCTGGACATCTGGTGGCAAGTGGGCAACAGGACTCAGGATCTTCAGTTGAGCAACCAGGGCTGAAGACAGTAAAGGTACTGGAAGAAACGTCGCTTAACCGAAAAAAATATACGAAAAATGCCAACAAGGAAATAATGATCTGCTATTACAAGTCTAGTCCAACTAGAAGAGGTTATTTAAAAAGAATGTACCAAATTTGGAAAGAGAAGCATCCAGATACAGAAATAACAGAACAAAAGCTAGCAGACCAGAGAAGATTCATAATAAGAAATAAAGTATTAACAGGAGTTGAGCTGGAAGAACTGCAAAGAGCAACACAGGCTCAAGACATGGAAGAAGAATTATCACCAACTGAAGCAGTTGCTCAAGCGCAGGTGGAGGAGGTGTTAGAAATAGAGGATGCCACTGTTGCTGAACTGTTTCAAAATCAAAACCAGGCAACCCCCCCCTTTGCCTTCACCTCAAAAACCCAAATGCCATTTAACAGAAAAGCAACAAGAACTAAAGCAAAAAATAACTGAGCACATGAACCAAACCACCACCAGGGTTCGACTTCCAGCTCTAAAAACAGTTGCCAAAAAACAACTTGCTCAGGTATTAAAATATGTCAATGCTGCACTTGCAGAAATAACAACCAACAATTTGCAAGAAACAAACCAACTAATGTACAGTGCAGCAACAATAACAACACAAGAGCTCAGATATAAGATCAATGAACCTGTCAAAAAAGAAAGTAGTACATCACCTAAATGGAAGATTAGATTAGAAAATAAAATCTCCAGGCTTAGATCAGATGCTAGTAAACTGAAAGATATGAAAGACAAGAAGCTGAAGAATGAAAACACCAAACAGTATCTAATCCAAAAATACCACCTCGATTCAAGGAAAATTAGAGAAGTCCTGGAAATAATAAAGCAGCAAATAACAGCAGTGTCAAAGAAGATTAGCAGATACGAAGCCAGAACTACACAACACAGGCAGAATCTCCAATTCCAGTCGAATCAGAGATGTTTCTACCAAAGCATAGAAGGAGAAACTGCAAGAAACATAGAAACACGAAATAAAGAAGAAACAGTGCAATTCTGGGGGAAATTATGGGACAATCCAATAGATTATAATAAAAAAGCAGGCTGGATGAAAGAGGTCAAAAAATGTAACCAACAAATGCAAGATCTAATAATAACACCAGAATTAATAAGTGAAAGAGCAAAGAAAATTAAAAATTGGACTGCTCCAGGCAACGATGAACTGCATGGCTTTTGTCTTAAACACCTAACAAGCCTTCATAAACAACTATCAAAACAGTTCAATCACATTTTGCAAGGAGGTGATATTGAACAATGGCTAACAACTGGGAAAACTCATCTCATCATGAAAGACCCAGCAAAAGGTGCAGTTCCAAGTAATTATACACCGATAACCTGGCTGCCAACCATGTTCAAAGTATTAACTGGAATAATAGCAGATGAAGTGATGCAACACTTATTAACTAACAAACAGCTTCCAGTTGAACAGAAAGGAAATTGCCCGAACACCAGAGGCACAAAAGACCAGCTGGTGATTGACAAAATGATTTTAGAAAATTGCAAGAGAAGAAAAACCAATCTAAGTGTTGCATGGATTGACTACAAGAAAGCCTTTGATTCATTGCCTCACACATGGATACTAAAATGTTTAGAAACAACTGGTGTCAGCAAAAACATTCAGATATTTATAAAAAAAGCAATGAGCATGTGGAGTACACAGTTAACTATCAATGGCGAGACACTTGGACAGGTTAGCATTAGAAGAGGCATTTTCCAAGGGGACTCACTATCCCCTCTGTTGTTTGTATTCGCCATGACCCCACTTTCAGAAATACTAAACGAAACAGGCCTCGGATACCAAACATCTAAAACATCAAGTCAAATCAACCATCTGCTGTACATGGACGATCTGAAGTTGTATGGAAATTCCCCGTCAGAAATCGAATCACTGCTAAACACTGTCCGTATATTCAGTAGCGATATAGCAATGGAGTTTGGACTAGACAAGTGTGCTGCATTAATAATGAAGAGAGGGAAAATAACAAAAAAAGAAGGAATAGAACTGCCCAATGGAAGCAAGATCAAGAACCTGGAAGAGAAAGAACCTTAAAAATACTTGGGCATTCTCCAGGCTGATAACATTGCACACACTGAAGTGAAAATAAAAATGGGAAGTGAATACATCAGGAGAGTTAGAAAAATCCTCAAGTCCAAACTCAATGGCGGGAACACCATACAAGCCATAAACACCTGGGCTAGTTCGTAAGACCAGGAAAATCATGGCCATCAATCATGCTCTGCACCCCCACAGTGATGTTGATAGGCTATACCTCCGAAACTATTCAACACCAATGAAACAAAGCAGGCCTACAAGAAAGAACAAGTCAAGAACCGAGCAGAAAAATGGAAAAATCAGCCACAGCATGGTCAATATTTACACAATATAAGTGGAAAATCAGACATCACCAAGACCTGGCAATGGCTTAAGAATGGCAACTTGAAGAAAGAAACAGAGCGTTTAATACTGGCTGCACAAGAACAGGCACTAAGAACAAATGCAATAAGAGCAAAAGTCGAAAAATCCACCACAAACAGCAAGTGCCGCCTTTGTAAAGAAGCAGTTGAAACAGTGGACCACCTAATCAGCTGTTGTAAAAAGATCGCACAGACTGACTACAAACAAAGGCATGACATAGTAGCAGGGATGATACACTGGAACGTCTGCAAAAAATAAAAGCTACCTGTAGCCAAACATTGGTGGGACCATAAAATTGAAAAAGTTGAAGAAAATGAAGAAGTAAAATTATTATGGGACTTCCGACTACAAACAGACAAACATTTGCCACACAATACACCAGATATAACTGTAATCGAGAAGAAAGAAAAACAAGTGAAAATAATCGACATAGCAATACCAGGGGATAGCAGAATAAAAGAAAAAGAAATAGAAAAAAAATCACCAAATACAAAGATCTACAAATTGAAATTGAAAGGCTGTGGCAGAAAAAGACCAAAATAATCCCAGTGGTAATTGGCACCCTGGGTGCAGTCCCAAAAGAGCACCTCAACAGCATAGGGGCCACAGAAATCACCATCAGCCAATTACAAAAAGCAGCTTTACTGGAAACAGCCTATATTTTGCAACGATATCTATAATAACCAACAGTATTGATGATAAAATTCAGCCATCCCAGGTCCTTGGGAAGGACTCGATGTCTGGATAAAACAAACCAGTCAATAGCACCTGTCTGACTGTGTAAACAAGAAATAATAATTATAATAATTCACTAATTAAAGTCTCTCCCCTTTCTGACTTATAGGAACATAGCAATTATTAGAGAGGCTAATTAAGGTCCAGGTATTCACTAATCTTCCAGCTGGGATCAACTGAAGCAATAAAATAGCCTGGGCCTTTAAGCAATAAACTGTTACTTAAAGTTGCCAAGAATGCTTCCTGAACTGAACTTTCTGAATTGAACTTACTTGTGAGTAGACAATACAAGAAGATTTTGACCATGAGGTAGGACATTGATAACTATTATAGTGCTATATATAACAAACAAATGGATCATAGAACAAATCAATCCAGAATTTTCACTCAAGGCACAAATGACCAGGCTCAAACTATCATTCAGACATATTATGCAAAAATCCTGCTTCTTTTACTAGTCCATAATGCTGGGAAAAGTTGAAGGAAAGAGAAAAAGAGAATGGCCAGCAGCAAATTGTATGGATTTGATTACAACAACAATGAATGTACCACTGAGAGACCTTAAAGGCCAAGTTGAAGACAGATCATCCTGGAGAGAATCTATTTATATGGTCGCTAAGACTTGACATCAACTTGATGACAGTTAATAAATCAATCAGTCCAATCAATCAATAGTGCTATATTAATTATGTGTGGGATTTCTGTTTGAATTTTGCTTGCTGCTAATTCCAGTGAAGCAATGCCTTAGCACCATGCCACCTAATGGTGCAGCATGAAAGTAACTTGCTTAGGGAGCAAGAGGTTGCTGGTTCAAATCCCCGCTGGTATGCTTCCCAGAATATGGGAAACACTGATATTGGGCAGTAGCGATATAGGAAGCTGCTGAAAGGCATCATCTCATACTGTGTGGGAGATGGTAATGGTAAACCTCTCCTGTATTCTATCAAAGACAACTTTACTTTAATGCCTTAGCAGCATTCAGACCTCTAGTGTGCAAACCCTATTGGCAGGGAATGCTGCTTAGATCAATGTCAGCACAGCACTCTTGTGCAAAATATAAGGGCCTAGATCCATGAATATGTTACTGCTTACACTTTCTCTGGGGCCCTTTGGGAAAAATTCAGCCCACCTAGTAACCAGCAACCCTCTGATGGGTGGGGCCTTCTCCTCAGCTTTATGGTGATACCACCGCAAGCAGTAGAAAAATCAGCATTCTTAGCCGGTAGGTGTCAGCTGCCATATTGTTTGTTTCCCCACAATGCAATGCACTCTTGCATACACAGCTGGGAAGCAAATATGATAGATGAGAGTACTCAGTGGCAGACATTTGCATTATTTTAGAGAGCTGTTATCTGCTGACTATTGCTTTTGATACCAAGCAAGCAGCAGAAACAACAGGTTCCTAGGCAGTCCCTATTTCAGGGGAACGAATATGGCAGGTGCCTCCCAACTAGAGCTATCACTGTTACCTACCAGATAGGAAGCTCACCGCTGCCACCAAGGTAAGAGGAGGGGGCTATCCACCCACTTCCACCCACTTAGAAGGGCACCACGGATAACACCTTGTTCAAGGTACTATCAGACCATGAGCTGACCTTCATGTTGTTGTACTCATCTTTTGGGTGACTGAACAGTCGGTGTTAAGAATGGTATAAGATTTCATGTTTGAAAAAGGGGAAGGCTTGACTTATGAGAAATGAATAAGGGTGCAGGTAAGTGAGAAAATGATGTGTAGCTGGAGGCAGTATTTGCTGTGTGTTTGTGTATACATCTGACTGGGGATCTGATTAAAAATACTTTGCTCAGTCTGAACAGGTTAGGACTTTGTGGTGGAGTAGGAGGAAATGAGGCTTGTCACACCTAGTATCTTCCTCTTGCCTCAGGCTGTTTGATTCATTTTTATCAAGGGCAAGGACGGAAGGAAAGGAAATGACTGCAATGCCCCATCTTGTCTGTAACAATGTATGTTCTTGTATCGAGCCTTTTTGCATTCTATTTGATGAATATAACTTAGCCAAGGACTGCCAAATGCCACTCTTTTATATATGTTGCAGTATTACCTTGGGGTGTTGTTCATATTGCTTTTCTTGCATTTTCTTAGCTCATGAAAAACTAGAGCCTTCACATTACCAAGAGGAGCTCACCCCCTGAGACAAATTTGGCTTTCACTTTATGAACAGGCAGTGATATGGAAGTCTCTTCTGGCAGACTGGTCAACAGGCTCTTTCACACAGTCAGATCTTTTCTCATATTTCCATTAAGGCTTTGTTCGATCAAATATGTGGTCCTGTGTGATGCTTCATGCTGCATACAGAATGGTTCATTATGTGAACTAGATGGAAAGTTTGCATGCCATTAGATGAAGGGTTTATGCACTAGGGGTGTGCATTTTGGAATTTTCTTGTTTCGATTTGTATCCGAATCGAAACATCCCCGTTTTGTTTTGTACCCAAATTTTCTGAATCCAATCAGCCCTGTTTTGTTTTGTAGCCAAATTTTCTGAATCCGAATCCGAATCGATTTGGATTTTTAAAAAGAGTCCCAGGGCAAAAAGAGTGGGTGGGGTGGTAGTGTCCAATGGGTGGAAGCTACCACCCAAATTTCAAAGGAATTAGGCAAAGAGCTGATTTTTTGGTGAATTTTTTTTACATTTACACATCTTTAAGAATTTTTCCATAGGGAATAATGGGGATTCCAGCAAATGTATCGCTTCAAATCAAGGGGAAAGGGATGACCCAGAGCAGAGTGTGGTGGGTGGTAGTGCCCAATGGGGGCAAGGAAACTTCCAGAATTATTTCAAAGGAATTGGGCAAAGGGCTGATCTTTTGTGATTTGTTGAAGTTTATGTGTCTTTAAGATTTCTCCCATAGAGAATAATGGAGGTTTCAGTAGCCCCATAATTCCACTTGGGGGGCACTGGGGTTGCCCAGAGCGAGGGGTTGTGTAGTGCACATAGGGTGCCAACCACCGCCATACCCACAAGCCTGTGGGGTACTGGGTTTTGTTGTTTCCGAGGTGTTCATTGTAGATTCTCTGGTAGCATATGAGATTTTCAGTGAAAAACAAGAATCCATTCTCATATGCTACCAGAAAATCTACACTCAGAACACCACAGAAACAGCAGAACCCAGCACCCCATGGGTTAGCAACCCTTCCCCTGGCCAATGTGGTGTCAGTAAAGAGTGGGAAGAAGCAAAAGAGCCAATGGGGAACAAGGAGGGAATTGTCAGCAGGTCAACCCATGATTTAGGTCACTGATCAGAAGTCTGGAAGGGTGGGTTCAAAGAGAATTCAATGAGATGTCAAACACAAAATGGAGACTGACTCAGAGATCATCACAAAATGGAGGTCCGAAACAACAAAACGTTTGTAGCCGAAACAGGGACATTTTGTTTTGTATACAAAACTTTTGGATCTGGAAAATGGGTGTTTTGTTTTGTCTACAAAACACCCGAAACAGGCTGTTTGGGTACAAAACGTTTCGTATCCGAAACGTTTCGCACATCCCTATTATGCACCATGAGTAGCTACCACTAGAACTGTCTGCTGGTAAAGATGTTCCATGTAGCAAGATGGTCTGTGCACTCTGGATACCATATGGGTTACTCGGAGCCTTTTCCAATTGGCCTCCCCATGATGACTATAATATGTAGATTAGTTCTTATTTGTAACTAAAAAGGTTTCTACTCATAGCTATTTGATACGTTTCTATGTTTCCAGTCGTGGCTCCCTAAAGTCTGGGAATTCCTGTTAGAGGGAATAGTGCTTTGCTTTATGTGCCGATGGCTAAATTGCTGTGCACACAGGATAGGGCCTTCTCTGTTGTCGCCCCCAGGCTCTGGAATGCTCTCCCAGTGAATGTCCACTCTTTGACATCTGTGGCTGCTTTTAAAAAGCAACTAAGACCTTTTTATTTGTTCAGGTTTTTATACCTTAGGCGTTGCCAGGCCTCTCAGCACTCCTGCTTCTGGTTTATTTTTTATGGTGGAGATATATATATATATCGATAGATAGATATAGATATACAGATATATACACACATACACACAGCATGTGTGTGTGTGTGTGTGTGTGTGTGTGTGTGTGTAAAAGAGTATAAAACAGACCCTGTGCTTGCTAAATGCATTAGTTACAATGTTTTGAAGTACTTGAAACTTCATTAAAAGGTCCCTTAAATTGCAATGCTAAGATCACTTAAGGACCATTGATATTTTTATTAAATGAAGGTGGAGATGCACCTAGTGAAGAGTTCTTATCTCCCCATTTTTAATCCAATATCACTATTGACATTTAAAGGCACAATCGAGGTCACTTTTTTTAAAAAAAATCATTCACACAGACCTCTAGGTGTTGCTATACTTGCAGGTTACATGGAATAATATGAGTTTTTATGTCCTAATGTGTAGAAGTTTAATAGTTGCAGTGATCTGAAGGGTGATGGTGGCATCACTGAGAATAATGATAAATGTATTGAGGAGTTGATGGATGCACTTAAGCTGGAGGAGGTTAATGATGGTGCTCCTAACAGATTGATGTGGGAGTGATAAATTAAAGGTGACTTGCAAAGGTAAAGAACTAAATTCCATTAACTTTACCAATATGTGCTTGAATGTCCCCAGTACCATGGCTGAGCTAAAAGGTGAATTCACTAAATTGTTACTTGAAGGGCAACTTTATTATTCTTGGGCCATGCCCTGTAACATTAGTTTTCTACTTTTGTTGTCTACATATAGCTACAATATGATTTCAAGAAAGAAATTACAATAACTCAGATCCAATAGTGCTACTTGTGGTAGTTCTAAGGTGGACGTCTTATTAGCAGCCATGCTGTCAACACATCATTACTGCAAAATCTCAGGCTCGAGCTCTCTGCTGTCAGTGGAAGAACTTCAGATTTTATTGAAGCATACCTGGTGGGCATTCTGTGCATAGATGGTAGATGGCAACAAGCCAAAGCAACCATCTGATCTCGGAAGATCTCAGAAAGGCAAAGTCAGTGCTCTGTCAAACAATCTGACCCTCTTCTGCAGGGATTTCAACTGAATTCTTAAGCAAGTGCTCTCTCAAATGAATCTTACCCTTTTCTGCAGGGTTGTGTATATAAACTACAGAAATTAATATTCTGACAAGCAAAGAAGTCAGTGTTTTATCACATAATACTATCCTTTCTGCAGGGATATGAAGCAAGTGTTCTCTTAAACAAATCAGACCCTATTTTCCTTAAGGGAAATCCATGCACTCTAAGAAAGAGAGTGAGACCTTCCATGTCCAGGCTCCCTTCAGAGAGATGACATCTCTTGGAGCTCATCTTAACAAAGCAAAGTTTTTTGAAATCTCTGTCTGAAGACTTCTTTGGAGAAGTCCCAGTCAGTGCTGTGGGATGCAACGAAACATACATAGAATTAGGCTTTTGGAAACATTATGAGGCTATTCTCATGACCAGCAAAAATCGGGCTAGGAGAGCCTAGCCCGATTTTTGCTGCTCGTGTAAACCACTGGACTTGCAGGCGAGCCCAGTGGTTTACAAGCAGCTAACTCAGTTGAGAAGCTCTCCCCTTAGCCCAGGTTAGCGGAGCAAGCACTCCACTAACCAGGGTTAACGGATCGTGTGCTGCTGTGGTGCGGCTCCATGCCTTGACAACTCATGAGGAAACCTCCGACCAGGAGGCTAAAAAGCAGCCTCCTGGCTCGGGGGTGTCTCCAGCATGCTCTGCGCACTTGCGCGGGGCATGCTGGAACTTCCGGGGGCCTCACAGCCCCCAAGATCCCAAGCCCCCGCCGGCTCTGTGACAGAGCTGGCAGTTGTGTGGGCGGCCGATCCGGCTGCCCAGGCAGGGCTTGCTAATCGTCTGCAGGGAGAGCAGGCTTAGCCCGCTCTCCCCACAAACCCTTTCAAAGCAGGTCTCACTGATCATGAGAACCACCTCTATGTATGCATGAATAAGTAGAGAAGGAAGGAAGGGTCAGCTTGAGTGCCTGCACTGCATGAGGCCAGCCCCCCTGATGGCTGGGGCATCCCCATCCCCCACTGTGCAGGGTCATTGCCACTCTCTCCCTCAAGGCTCCTTAGAACTCCTCCTTGCCATACACCCTTCCCCATCTGACTAGTGAGGTTCTGTCACCTCAGCTTGCCTCACTGGCATGCTGCCCCTGAAGGAAGGTGATCTGCGGAAAGCTGCAGCTCTGGAAACATGATCAATACAGTATCCACTCCAGTCAGATACTCTAGGTATTGCCACAGATTTTGTAAGTGTACTTTGGACCCACTTCCAGAAAGAAAGAGAGAAGAAACGTTCAACTGGGTGATATTTGAGCCACAACTAACAGAGATTTTTAGAGGCGGCGTTGTTATTATTATTATTATTAATAATAATAATTCAATTTCTATACTGCCCTTCCAAAATTGGCTTAGGGTGGTTTAGACAGAGAAATAACAAATAAATTAGATGGATCCCTGTCCCCCAAAGGGCTCACAATCTAAAAAGAAACATAAGATAGATACCAGCAACAGTCACTGGAGGTACTGTTGGGGCCAGTTACAGTCCTCCTGCGAAAGAAAGAGAATCGCCAAATTAAAAGGTGCCTCATTGCCAAGTTAGCAGTGGTTAATCTACTTGATGGGCTACTGTTGATCTACTTGATGAGTTCTACAGATGTCCCTAATTCCAAGGAAATCTGATAAAAACTGCTACAACTATGTGTTACCATAGTTGCCAGCACTGACATTCTGCAGGCTCCCAGAAGCCTCTCTACTCATGTCTGGGACTATAGGCTTGTAACTCCTACCCTTAACATGCTCAGGAGCCTTACGGGACCATTAGATCCCCATTTGTTGTCATGATTGGGACAGGTTACTTTAGCAGGCAATGGGACGATCACCCCCAGGTTCACAGCTACCAAGTGGATTGAAAGGAGATTAACCTCGCACCTTTCCCTCTGTTGGGAATGCCTAAGCAGACCCAAGTTAGCTTTCAAGTTAACTCCAGTTTCAAGGTCTTTCTTTCCGAAGAATGACACTTTACTTCCCCTGCCTCTGCAGTTGCCTCAAACAAGCTAACAGTAATCACTTCAGCAGGAAAGCCAGATAAGGCACTGTGGATGCAACTCCCTTTCTCATCACAAAACAGCTAATGGGCAATAGGAACTCAGAGGTGAACTCATTAAAATTACCGATTGGTTTACCCGGTCTGTCAGATATGATCCTTGCACATCCATTTAGTCCATCTACATACAAGTTATTCTTGACCATTCATGCCATTGTGTTTTACTCAAGCACAGTAAACAAAGACAATGAATCCTCTTGAGATCCACCGGAATTTCCCTCCCCAGGAAGAAGGAGAGGCTGGTATTTTGCCTCAGAGCCCATTTTGGGCTATAACTGACCCTGGTTTTATGAACCAGTGTGCTCCATTTGGTCTCTGTACAGTGGAGTCACCCACTGTCTGGGCGATAGACTGGACATCAGCCATAACACCAGGCTGTGTCTTGCTCTTCACACCATTCTTGCTCTCAGCCTCCAGATCCTTCTTCACTGGCTTGTTCTCACTGAATTGAGAAGCTAGCTACATGGGAATAGACACCTTTAAAAAAATTATTCCTGCTGCCTAACCACCGAGCTGCTTTTGGTTCTCTCCTGATGCCTGGTTCCATCCCCTTTATTTTGAACTTCAAACTTTCATTTCCCTAGGACCAGAACTTTGCACAAAAATTATTCTGATGTGGGACTGCTCCATCCCAGCTCACTAATCCCCCACACAAAGCCTGAACACATTTAGGGGTGTTTGCCAATTGCTCCAAAGCAGTTCCATTAACATCTACTAGCTACCTACTACTCTGTGGGGCAGGCTATTTGGGCAGAGGTAGCCTTAGTCAAGCAATCAGCTGTCCACCTACTAATGAATAAGTCCAAACTGGTTTTAAACTCAGTAACAGTCACCTAATTGCTCCCATATCCTCATTGCTAAACCACAACATCCTCCTATGTTGAGGGAGGGTTGTGTATCATCTTCCATTCTGGAGCCTCATGGATCTCAGTAGATAAGGCAGACAAATCAAAATGGTTTCATTCCACTAGTCCCAAAGCCCTGAGAAGATGATCCATGAAAATCCCCTCCAACGTCACCACTAATATCTCACTAGTTGTTGCTCTGTCCTTGCATTGCCCTTCTGCTCTAATCATAGGTACTGTCCATTAGGGGTGTGCATGAATCAGATTCTGCTATTCGATTTGAGCTTGAATCGAACTGCAGAATCATCAAATTGATTCATTGAAAACAATTGGCTTGGCCAGCTGTCTCGATGAATCACCCAAATTTGGGGTGGGTGGGTGATCTGAGCACCATTTTGAGGCCCAATTTGTTGGAAAAACAGGTCTAAAAATTGTGCTTCTTCTTGGGGAGAGCTGGTCTACCAACTGGGGTCATCAGGTAGACCATCCTTCTGCTCTGGACTTGGCGCATCAGCCCGCCTCAGAGGACTGGTCTGCCACACAGCCTGAGCCTTATTTGTGTCCCAGCTCTTAGTCAAAGTTAAGCGTGCAAGTGCACTCTTAACCCTGGTGCAATCATGTGTTTGCTCAGGCTGTTTGCAGCCCAGGCAGACACAGAGATGGGTGCCTAGAGTGCTCATTTGATGGGGGAATCCACCAATGCACTGTGCACGGTGCATTGTGGGAATCCTGGAGGCCGGGACGTATTGTCCTGGCCTCTTTCAAGCCACACAGTTCCTTGAGTGCCTCTCATGTGTGTAGCCGCGCTGCATGGCCAGGTGGGCAAGGAGATCAACTGAGGAGAAGGTAAATGCAGCACAGCCTTCCCCACCCTCCCCACCTCCCAGTCATGTGAATAGACTTATAGTGTCATAGGCAAGCTCTTTTGACTAAAAGAGAATGTCTTCTTCACCATGAGCCCCACAGCCTGTTAAGATCATCTGGAGAGGTTCGTCTGTGGTTGCCGCAATCCATTTGCCACCATTGGCTTTTCTTTGGCAGAGAGACATTGACGCAAACTACGATACTGGTATGGTGTCCTTACTGTGATTTTTTGATGTGTGATACCAATGCAAAAGACATCTCATACATTTCACATCCAACCTTAAGACTCATTTCCTGGCATCAGCTCATTGGAATTGAATTAGGTCTTGAATCAGTTTAAATCTAAGTGTTTCAACTTAACAGTATCTATATCTATATTGGGCTTCTTGGGCCTCACTGACTGACTGATTCAATCACTCACTGATATGAAACTCCCAGATCAAATCACAAAAGATAGAAACATTCCATTTTTGCAGGTAGGTTCCAGACCTTTCCCAGATTACCAAAACAATCCCAAACCTCAGGAAAATTCATTACTTTCCAAGAAAATTCAGGAAAACTCTCCCACTGGAAAGCATGAGGAATGATACCTCATAGAGCTAGAAAAAGACTAGAGTCACAATGATATAAGAAAGTCGTTTTACTACTATTATTATTTTACATTTATATCCCGCTCTTCCTCCAAGGAGCCCAGAGCAGTGTACTGCATACTTAGGTTTTTCCTCACAACAACCCTGTGAAGTAGATTAGGCTGAGAGAAGTGACTGGCCCAGAGTCACCCAGCTAATATCATGGCTGAATGGGGATTTGAACTTGGGTCTCCCCGGTCCTAGTCCAGTGTTTGTGTGTGTGTGTGTATAAAAAAA
Source organism: Hemicordylus capensis (assembly GCF_027244095.1). Classification (NCBI taxonomy): domain Eukaryota; kingdom Metazoa; phylum Chordata; class Lepidosauria; order Squamata; family Cordylidae; genus Hemicordylus; species Hemicordylus capensis. The sequence continues at coordinate 318,301,703 of NC_069657.1, forward strand.
TTCTCATATATAGTAATCATTGCAAAATGTAAAGAGCTTCTAAACTGCAAAATAGTTGACAGAAGCAAATTATTCTTGATTGCTTAAACAAGTAATCTATATTAGACATAAGTTCCTTTTGAATTAGGACTTACCTGATGTCCTGTAATAAATGACAGAAATCAAATCACTCCAGTTCATTTTTGATATGCTACTCAAGGCCAAACTAAACATTACATTAAACCTGTCATTAAGTTATTTTCTTAATGTCTAGTTTGTGTGTGTGTGTGTTTTCCCAACACACAGATATTGAAACTAATCAATATATTATTAATGCCTCCCCTTAGTCCTAAACATCTGTGCTGCTCTATCAGTCTTTTGCAGCAAAATCACATTATTGCTGTTTGAGCAAAGATCATGCTTTCAAATTCTGTGCTGGCATAGCATGACATAGCGAAGCACGGCAGAACAGTATAAGTATTTAGTTGTTGGCACAGCAGATCTTAAGATTGGAGACTAAATACAATATACAAAAATGCTGTACACTCGAAATCATGTTGTGTTGTCTCCAGTATGTAATTACATCATACTAAATGGGTTTTCTATCTTGAACGTGCTTCCCTGCTGTCAATGCTGACAATGCAAATCTTTTCTCTCTAGCAAATTAGTAAAGTCATAATAGTTGAAGTTTCTCCACTCAGCTATTTCTCTTTCTTCACCTCATTTTGTATTTTTCCTCCACAACCCGGTAGCCTCCCCATTTTTTTCATCTGCTCTCTTTCAACAGGTTATCATTAGTGCGAAGAATGAATTCTACATTCTAATTTCATGAGCACTACAATTTCTGGTACCACCAGGTAGACTGCTTTTTAAGCAGTCTTTTGTTTCCTTAAGCTGACTTCACACTATACTTCACTCATGACAATCCTGTTGTATAGTGAAGTCATGAACTTGCCTACAAATAATGATATTTCCCTGAATATAACTTAGGGAATTAAGCGGGTAAATGCTTGACCAACAAGCAGAAGGTTGCCGGTTTGAATCCCCACTGCTACTATGTCGGGCAGCAGCAATATAGGAAGATGCTGAAAGACACCATCTCATACTGAGCAAGAGGAGGCAATGGTAAACCCCTCTTGTATTCTACAAAAAGAAAACCACAGGGCTCTGTGGGCACCAGGAGTTGGAATCAACTTGACAGCACACTTTACCTTTACTTTAAGGGCTGACATCAGGAGCAGACAAGGAGGGCAGTGCCAGGGAGGCAGCAAGAGGCACCTTTAAGGGGGTAATAAGCAGGTGCTTGCCATTGTGTAAGCAGTACCTGCAAGCTGCATCACTCCGGGGCCATGGCATAGCCCTAGCTTCTGCGCATGCATGGAGCCTCTGCACTTGTGCAGAGACCAAGGCCATGCTGTGGCCCCACCAGATGCTGGGTGGAGTGACACAGTTTGTAGGTGCTGCTTACACAATGGTAAGCACCTGTTTATTACCTCCTTAAAGGTGCCTCTTGCCACTCCCAACCCCTGTGCTGTCCTCACTGACCTCTCCTGGCTGACATCCTGACAAAGGAAGCAGCAGCACTTGCATGTATAAATTCATGGAGGAGAGGTCTATCATTGGCGACTAGCTGGAGGGCTGTGAGCCACCTCCAGCCTCAAAGGCAGGAGGCCTCTGAGTACCAATTGCAGGGGAGTAGCAGCAGGAGAGAGGGCATGCCCTCAACTCCTGCCTGTGGCTTCCAGCGGCATCTGGTGGGCCATTGTGCGAAACAGGGTGCTGGACTACATGGGCCTTGGGCCGGATCCTGCAGGGCTGTTCTTATGTTCTAACAAAGTGTTGGTGCTGCGAAGGCACTGCTGCTGCATTCCAGGGCTAAAGCTCGGGAGTGGGATGATTTCCATCAATCTCTCCTGCCCCCAGAAGTGCTCTTTGTAACCTAGAAGTTGGTCCCAAGAACCAGGGGACATTGGTAGAAATCTCCACATCCCCTGTGTGAACAGGAGAACTTCATGAACATAAGAAACTGCATATACTTCTCCAAGGTTGCAGGCAGGAATCTCTCTCTCAGCCCTATTTGGAAATGTCAGGGAGGGAACTTGGAACTTTCCGCTCTTCCCAGAGCGGTTCCATCCCCTAAGGGGAATATTGCTCACACATCAAGTCTCCCATTCAAATGCAACCAGGGTGGACCCTGCTTAGCTAAGGGGACAAGTCATGCTTGCTACCACAAGACCAGCTCTCTTCTAAGGAATCACTAGTGTTTCCTTAGTCAGGATGTCAGCCACTGTTGTGTTATTACGTACATAGGCAGAATGGTCTTACGGGTGTGATCCAGCTGCAGTATATTAAAGCAAAACAGAGAGGTCTTGCTCTATTCATAATTTGGTGCACGGATTATAAGTGTTAGGTGCCTCCTTTTCATTCTACCAAATTCTAGAGATGCAACTCTATTCTAGTTCTGGATTTCTCCAGTGGAGAGACACTGAAAGCTTATGAATCTTTGTACTATTTTGTTTATATAAAAATAATAAGAACTGGAGCATTAGATGGAGTTAAAGTAATAAGAAACTACAAATTAGCTTACAAATTAGCTTACAAATTACAAAATCAGTTCCCAGAGCACCACAAGGAGCTTCTGCTCTCTACTCCAGACCCTCCAAAACTGACTGTATCTGTCTCACCTAGAAACTCCACAAACTGACTGAAGCTACTGATTCTTTTTACTCGCCACCAGTAGCCCAGACACCATTGAATAAAGGGAAGCAAAAACCTGGGGCCACAGATATCCAGTAGGGTTGTGCACGAAGTTGCTTCGGCACCAGCAGGGGTGGTCCTTTAATGGCAGGGGAGGGTGCACTCACCTCTCCTGCCGCATTCCCCCCACGGGTGCTCCGTTATCTTTAAGCCCCTTGGGGCGGCAGCGTTCCTCCCTGCCACCCCGTTTTCGTCATTGGCTGGAAGTAGCAAGTGTGCATGCGCACGTCGCGTGTGCACGTCGCGTGTGTGTGCATGCATGGCAGACGGGCGCTCGTGCGCTTGCTACTTCCCGCCGATGATGAAAATGGGGCGGCAGGGAGGAACACTGCCGCCCTGAGGGGCTTAGAAATAATGGAGCACTGGTGGGGGAAATGTGGCAGGAGGGGCGAGTGCACCCTCCCCCACCCTTAAAAGACTACCCCCGCCGGTGCCGAAGCACCGAAACGGCCCCCGGAGCCGAAACGTTTCAGAGGCCTTCATAATGGCCTCCGAAACATTTCGGGCACAAGCCTAATGTCCAGAGCAGTTGCAGTGGGGACTCCCGCTCCCTCACCCACACTATGTGCTTGCCACTCTCTCAGGCCGAGCACCGGCACACTGCCCCTTCCCAATGAGAACATGTGGCTCCTTTAAGGCAGGCCTGTTCTTACACTGGCATGAGGCAGTGCAGTCATGTCATCAGATGGTGCAGCTCAGCCCTGACAGGTAGGCCTGCCTGGAAAAGGTACTGTTGGTGGCGGGTGAGTGGTTGGGTGGCAGCAGCGGGTGGGCAGTGGGGGGCAGGGTCACAAATGCAGGCAGCAGGGGGAGCCACCTTCAACCTTTCTACACTCTTGCTCACCCCCCCCCCCACACACCCTGACTGGGTGGGAGAAAGAAGGAGAAACCTCTTTATACTTTATCATCAGCCCCTTCCATTAGGTGGAGGGAAAGTGCCACCTTACAGGACTCTTATGACTCCTAAACTGATCTCACAATTAATAGTTCACCTTAAGAAATATTGAGGTCATGCCCACAACCTTGCTGGGGTGGGCTGTGGGGAAGGAAGGAGCTCGCCTGCCTTCCCCAACAGACGAGTATCTGTCATCCTCCCTCTGCTGCACCGCGTGCCCACATGAGCAGTGATGCGACAGAGGTAGATGCTGGGAGCGGGAGGACTTCCCTGCTCCCGCATCCCAGGGTGCCCCAGGCCACACGTATGGCGGCTGCTCTCATTAGAGCAGCCGCTGCACTCAGCGCAGCCATTCCTCCCCCTCCCCCGGCTCGCTGCCGGAAATGGCGGTGGGCTGGGGGGAAGGTGGTTAACTCGATGGTGATCGCCCAGATGATCGCCAGCCAAAGTTAAACAAACCATAGTTTCTCTTAACCTCAGCTAAACGGCAGGTTAAAATCTCGGGCTTGGCATGGGGGCAGCACCGAGATCAGGCTCGATGCCAGCCCTTCACACATGTTGCCTAGCCCAGGCTGGGCTGCCCTATGCTGCGTTAGGCTGTGTGTGTGAATGCCCTTATTGACTGACATGTTGAACTGAAGAGTAGGCCAGCTAGCATTCATGACTGCAAAACCGTTACACTGGGGCTTAATGGTGAAGACTTCTGCCACCATTTTGAGTCTACTGAGCAACCCTTGAGATGGAGTTTAAGTTGCTTTTGTTGCCCTGACCTAACTCTCCAGCCATCACCAATATTTCACTCCTAACTACTCTTGAATGGTCAAAGCTGGGGCTAGAGTTCGCTTATGTGAAAAACATGCCCCCCGCCTTGGGAAGCTTGAGATCTGTATGCTAATAATGTATCCCACTACCTCAGTGCACTGTAAACAGGCCATTATCCAGAGGTAAGTTCTTTTTAGAGGTATTTTTTTAAAAAAAATCAATGGAATCAGGTACACACACTGGAACTTAGAGTGTCAAATCTTTTAGCTCACCTAGCATTTTAATGTGAACCATTATAGCTAATTCAAGTCTCCATCTTTGAAAATGACATGAATATTTCACAGGGAGTCATGCTCCAATCTAAATACCATGTTTATTGTCTTAGATATTGCAAGAAGAAGAAGAAGAAGAACCAATAAAGGGTGAGTTAGACTGAATGTATTAAGCTGTGAGCTTCTTAAAGGAAATGCAAATCAACACTGCTAATCCCATGATTTTCATATGCACACACTTTTAAACTGTCTGATCCTGAAAAGAGTTTACACAGCAAGTAGCATTACAATTTTTAAAAGAGCGTTTCATTTGTAGGGATAAGAGCTGTAGGGTTGTAATGTGTGAGTATGCAGTTATGGTGATTATCCGTAACCTATCTGTTTGATATGCTGGTAAATCTTCTCTGTGTAATCAAGATGTGCAGTCACACCAGATATTTGCGTGCTTGGGCGCATTGTGGACAGAGGTAGGCAAATATTGTAAAACCCCATTCACAAACTTGCCAGTGGATTATAAACAAGGTTCCATTTCTGATGCTGCATATCTGAACAAGCTCATGAGATATGTGCAGCTCTGCACTTGAGTGAAGAAGAAGATTGTGTACTCCTGGGTATAAATTAGCAAAGTAGACATGGTCATAGAGCATTGCCAATGAAAGAATGGAATGGAAATAAATCTTAAACTAAAAACTATTTTAAAAGCTGAAGATGTAAAGCAATGCAGAAAGGGTTAAATTAACGTTCCGAATGGAACTGAGTGTTACAGTGTTAATATTGGCTATATGTATACCATAGTACAATTTACCATCCAGTTGCTTCTAAATCCAGGAAATTCAAGTGATGAATTCACCAGTTGCCCATGGGTTTAGTATGGACTTAATAGGAGGACTCGGTGAAGACTGGACAGGGTCCACAGGCTGTCTCACTTTGAGTCTCACTTTGGATAAGAAAGGGAAAGACAATCCTCCTATGCTGGCATTGCTTTGGCCAGTATACTCCCTAAAGTAGAGCTTTTGCCCAAAGGCATCTTGGGAGCAATCCCCAAAGGGCAATTGGCAATTTGTATTATCATCTGCGATGATTAAATGTGGCAGGGAGACCAATTTTTGGTTGGTTAATGACAGAAAAGTGCAAGTGGAAAAACAAAATAGAAAATCCCACTCACCGAGGGCTAGAAATTGGGACTTCAACTTGTTGCATATAAAACCTGTTCCAAATAAATCCAACTACAATGGAGTACAACCCATTTTCTCACATTTGACAGCAGCTAACGTAAGGATCATCACGTCACCTAACTGATATAAGTAGCCAGTGCTTCTCACTGGATAAAAGAGCTGGTGCAAAAAAGTGATTAGGCTGCAATTGGAGAGACCCAGGTTCAAATCTCCGCTCAGCCCTGAAACGTACTGGGTAATTTGGGGCCAGTCATCTACTCTCGGCCTAACCCACTTCACAGGGTTGTTGTGCAGTTGGACGGGGAAGAACCATGTATGCCACCCTATCTCCTTAGAGGAAGGATGGGATTTTTAAAATGCAATAAGGAAAGCTGGAGCAAACAACATGATCTCTGAACAACTTGTACTACATTTCCAGGTTACAGGTCCACAGATTTTGTGGTATGTAGAAAGTAGTGATTAATATTTATTTATTTATTTTTAACATTTTATATCCCGCTCTTCCTCCAAGGAGCCCAGAGCGGTGTACTACATACTTAAGTTTATCCTCACAACAACCCTGTGAAGTAGGTTAGGCTGAGAGAGAAGTGACTGGCCCAGAGTCACCCAGCAAGTATAATGGCTGAACGGGGATTTGAACTTGGGTTTTCCCACTCCTAGTCTAGCACTCTAACCTCTATACCACGCTGGCTGGTATATATATTGTACTGTATATGTATATTGTGTGTGTGTGTGTGTGTGTGTGTGTGTGTGTAGTATTGTATATGTATATATACAAAATATGTATTGTATATGTATATACTCTCTCTCTCTCTCTAGTATATATGTATATATATAGCTTGAATTGTATATGTATTGTATACATATAATCCCCTATTTCAACACCTCTGAAATCCTCATCCTTTAATGTAACTTTGTCCTGTCTCTAATCACTTACCTAGTCACTATTGGCATCCATGAAGTCAAGGCATAATGAAGAATACAGGTTCTCAGGTACAAGCTGACCAAACTGTTCAACTTTAACCCGGTTTCTACTTAATCATGCCCTGGAACCCAACTACAATAATGTCATTTCCATAAAAGTCTTAAGTCTTTTAGGAAGTTTATACCTGTACAAAACAGCTTGACTTAGATGAGAATATAATGGAGAAAATATTTTGGCTATTGATGGAACAAGTGCTCCCATCAGAACTCAAAAAACTTGAATTGCGAATATTGCATCTGTCAACAACATTTCATTTCAAGGAATTAATCAAGCTGACTGTTCAGAGTTTTTTGGGGGGAATGTTCATTATTTCAGCAATTAATTTTTAAAACTGGAAATGTTGCAAGTCACCAGCATCCATAAAAATTGATTTATTGTGCAATTTATTTCATGCTACTGGAAGTAGACTGCAGATTTTATACACCCTGCTCTCACCTTCTAAGCACACAACTCATGCCAATTATTATATTTAAGTAAATAATTTTAGCTGACATGCTTTAATCCTCTTTGAAAAGTGTCATTTGCATTTGAATAGGTGGAATTGACCATTGAAGAAAATGAAAATGAAAAATGTATCATGAAATGTAAATGCAAACTGAAAAAATTCTACTAATCTATATAGAAGGTTGTTGTATTATGGTTGCCTGTGGCTTTAAGGACAATAAGATATCCCAGTGTGGTAGTTATTGAGGAATATCCTAAATGCTAACCATATGATAGTGTTGCTTTTCTAAGCCCCATCTCTCACAAACCACAAATGCAATCCAACCCCATCCTGCGCAGAATGCACCTTGAATGATCTGATGGCACGATGTTCCAGGAAGAAAAAGATGGCTTGAAGCTAATTAATAGGAAGAACAAGAGCAATTGAAGTGCTGTTGCTTCTGCTACCACTACCCACAAAAGTGTGTCATTTGCAGTTAAACCAAGCAAGGTAAGCTTGAAAATTCCATGATAGTTTTGCACGGTCCCTATGAACATATTCTGATGTGTCCATCCCCAGTGGTGAGCCAAAACATGTCAGAAAGCATTTTAAACACATATTGAAATATCTTGATTGATACAAAAACTATGATCTTTTCCCAGATAATGAATAGTACAGTTAGCCTTCCCTTTTGGGAAGACATATTTGATATATGGGCATGTTCTAAGGCAGGGGTTCACAATGCGTGGTATTGTAGGTGTTGCTGAACTACATCTCCCATCATTCCCAGCTACAATTTATTGATGGGAGGAGTTGTTGAGCAACATCTGGAGTACCAGAGGTTGAGAACTCCTGTTCTAAGGGATGCACCTCTTGATTAAGCCAAAATAAGTTCCTGCAAAATTGAGCCTTTACAAGATCTAGGAAAAAGAATAAAGAAAAACCGACAATGAGGATTCTTTTATGCTGAAGCTTAAGCTCTGTTCAGATGTTATGGTGCATGGGTGCACATATCTGGTCTACTTGTATACCGTTAAGTGTGAATGTTCCCACAAAATGCCTTTGTCTTAGTGGAACTGTCCCATGTTATGAGCTTAGCTACAGAATAGGGATATGCACAAAATGGATTTTCCATTTTTTGTTTCAAGCTTGAAACAAAACACAAACAGTCAAAACATTTTGTGAAAAACTGTAGTCAAGCCAGCTGTTTTGACGAAACAAGCTTGAAGTGTTTCAAGCATTTTGCCCATAGGGAGCAATGGGGGAAACTTGAAGCAATGGGGCAATGGGGGAAAATGGAGCAATGGGGGAAACTTGTTCCCTAGGCATAGCTCCTAGGGACTCCAAAGTGGGTTGGGTGCTACCGTACCTACCAGCCAACCCTCAAAAGAAATGGGCAAGTGGGTGATTTTTAACAAATGGTTAAAACTTTTCTCCAAACCCCCATAGTATCCTATGGTGGTTCTGGGGAAAGTTTAAAAATTTACTGCCAATCACAGTGCCTGTGCTGCAGTAACATCATTGGCACAAGTTGCTCTCCCACACACGATTATAACTTTTTTCGTTACTTCCTAGCATTACAACAGCTGCCACAGCAGCACTCTTACTTAGCAGCAACCATAGCCATAAGCTCAACGAGAGCAACTTCATCCACATTGTAAGGGTATTCACACATGCAGCCTAACCCAACCTGGGTTAGACTGCATGTGTGAAGTGATCGGACCAAGGTTGCTCCCGGTGCTGCACCCACACCAAGCCCCACTTTTAAACCGAGGTTAATGAAACCTATGGTTCTCTTAGCTCTGGCTGGCAATCATCTGGGTGATCAGAATCAGAATCATTTTATTTGTGGCCATAAGCCAACGTCTGGGTGATCGCTACAGGGTAAAATGGCTTCACCCCAGCTCCCCACCATTTCTGGCAGTGTGCCAGGGGGAAGGAGTGGCCATACCGAGAGTGGCAGTTGCTCTAACTAGAGTGGCCACTGTGCTCATGCCTTGGGGCACCCTGTGATGCGGGAGGGGGTAAGCTTTCCCATTCCCAGAGTTTCCTTTTGCTGCTGCTTGTGTGGGCATGTGGCACAGCGGAAGAGTGGATGGCGGCCACTCATCTACTGGGGAAGGCAGGCAAGCTCCTACCTTCCTCACAGCCCTCCCTCCCGGAGTGGGGTTGTGTGCATGACCTCTTTGAGTACACCTGGCAATGCAGACTGCAGAGCAGAGCAGTGAGTGAAGCACAAGTTAGTCTCAAGGCCAGACACAGATCTATCTCACAAACAAACCAAACCACAACTCCAGTAAGGCAGGCACCCAAGTTCTGCCTTTGTCAATCTGAGATCTAGCAAAACCAAATAATTATAGCAGCAACAGCACAGCATATTATACTCAGTGCTGAGAAAAGAAAACCACAAAACCAAACATTCCTTCCTCCTCTCCTGATGTATCCTCTTCTTCAAGAGTATAAGGGCTCTCTCTGCCTCCCTTCAAATACATTTTGAAATTCCCTCCTTTTGTGTTTCCTCCTCCCTCCCCGCAGCCAATGGGGGCACAGTTACTCATGATGACACTTGATTTGTATGATAACAAGCCAATCAAGGAGCAAGGAGATCACAAGCCAACCAAGAAGCCAGTGCCAGAAAACCAATCAGCAAGGGGAAAACAGGCCTCAAAAATGGTGCTCGAAACATTGAAAGTTTTTGATCGAAACAGGGTTGCTCTGCTCTGAGCTTGAAACAGGCCCTTTATTTTAAAAGTGTTCTGTTTCGAGTTCAAAACACTTAAAATGGCTCATTTTGATGTTTAAATGTTCTGCACATCCCTACTCCAGGACTATGCTATCCTAAGCATGGTGTATTTTTGTCTGCAGTGTAAACAGTGCAATCACCTTGCAGTGGGTCTGAAGCCACCTCTAAAATCAAAGATGTCTCAATTGAGAGAGACTTTGTACGCAGTAAAGGCAGATAACCAAATGGACCACTTGTTGTCAATAGGTTTACACTTGAGTTTTTCCTGGTCCCATTTCTGCTCCCCCTCTTTAACCACTGGCTCTGGATCTCTAAAGAGCAGTTGGAAGACATCCACAAATTCACCCCTCCAAGTGCACTTCTTAACTGAAGGCAATAGATGATCCTCTAAGGGGAGGGATGTGCTGCCTGGTGGGTAGGGCTCCTGGAACGGCACTGGCCCCACTGAGGCCGAAACAATGGGTGACTGCACCCCAGGCCATCCTGCAGTACTCGCCCTCTGCCACACTTGATTGCAAGCCCCATAGGGCCAAACATAGCCATAAATGCCTGGATGCCACCCATAGGGGATAACCGGGGCACCATAAGCAGGCATGCCCTGTGGCCAAAAACCTTGCAGAGACTCATCCAGTACAGCATCTCCACTCTCACGGCCCTCACCTCTAGGTGAGCCTGGTTCAGGCATGACTCCATCTTTGTCCTCCATCAGGTCCACAGAAGTTGGTCCAGGCCCAGGCTTCTGAGCTTCCAATGCAGCCAGTCTGTCAGATAACACCTGAATTAACTTAGCTTTCTTCGCACCCCTCATGAGCTTCTTGGGCCCAGCGGGAACCCCAGAAGCCCCCCCCCATACCTTCTCATCCAGAGGAGCCGTGGCCTCGCAGAGGGCATTGGCACATCGTATGGAGGCCCAAAAAGGCCGAAAATACTAAGATACCCAGCCGCGGTGGTGATGAGGAAGGCCGGCGGGGGGGGGGGAACCCACGCGGACACCCCCCCTCGTGGCCTCAGCAAGCCCCCCGAAGGGGCTAAAGGTATTTAAATTATACTTTAATTTTTAAAAAGAAAACAAAAAATTTGCAGACTGGCCCGGAACCGGACCAGAGTGGGGGTTCCGATGGGGACCGGACCTAACTGGCCCAGTTCGGTTTGAGGCCAATCTGGCCTCGAACTGAACCAGGCCAGTCGGTTCCATGCACACCCCTAAGAGTACCCATCTCATGGGGGTATCCCCCAATGTGCCACACTCATCACATGGTGCATTGTGGGATACCTGGAGGCTGGAACAATGAGTCCCATCCTAGAATGATTGGCTCTGCAGATCAGTAAAGGGAACATAAGTGAAGCGCAGCCTTCCCCACCCGCCTGCCCAGTCATGTGAATGTCCTCAAGGTTTTGAAAAGCAAACTTTTGAATTATAAAATAAACGTCTTTCTATATCTCTCTGGTATATGGTACCTTTAAAAACCACTTTTGAAATGGTCCCAATGATAAAATTTCCAGTGGACTTTGGTGACTTGTTAGCAACTGCTTTGGGATGGTACTCACACTTGCTAGCTTGTTGGTATGAACAAGAGGTTATCAGTTGTATCTATTTTTGGATTCCATTGTGTAACACCTGGTGTACTGTAAGACACTGAGTTCTCAAAGCTGACCAGTTATGCCTGTTTTGAAATTCATTGAGAAAGGCAAAAGGCTTGCCATGCAATTCTGTATCAATGTCCTGAGAAGTTAATTCTATTGGCTATCTACCAGACTAAAGAAGCACCTGCGCTCCAGGAGAAGTGCCAGGATAGAACCTGTGCTTCTGAAAAGTTCCAGACTAACACCACACTGGTGCTTGTGAAGGAAATGAATTCTGATTCCCTTCCCTTCCCTCAAAAGGGAAACTCTGAGTCGCCTTAAAATATTTCCTTGAGAGCAGTACCATTCTCAGGTACTGTATGTATTTTTGTGCTTCTGGAGCAAGGGTTCGGTTGTCAAAATGTGTGCCCCCACTACATGAGTAGTGGAGCTGATGAAGTCGAACTCTTCAGAAACACTTCAGATTTGGCAGCAAAGAGATGGGAGCTCCCTTCTCTTGAAGTTTAAAATCCATCTCCACAGTGATGCGAAAAGGTGAGGTGGTGTGTATCCTCCATCATGCAGTACCCTCACTTTCCCATCACTGGAGCAATGGGTCTTAAACTTCAGATTCAGCTGTGAAGAGGGGCGAATTCCTTTATCTTCACTTGCAACACTGAAGTAGAAGATCCATCACCATGGCAATGGGAAAGGGGACGGGTGCACCAGGGATCTGCTGTCAGTGCGCTCACTCCACCTCCCTCATGAATCTGCCCCCACTTTCTAAGCACTACAGCCATGGTTTTTCAATTTCAAATTTAGTAGCAAGGGAGGAAGGAGACCCCTTTTTCCTGCCCTTGCTGCTGAACATGCAGTTTAAAACCCATCCCCCTGGTGATGGGGGAGGTCATCTAGGAATGGCAGACAGGTGAATGAGACCCTGGCCATAGGGGGTGGATGGGATCCCCCATGCACTTGCCACCCCATTGCAGAAGCACTGTCTGACACCATCACCTCTCCTAGCTACATTGCCGACCTTCCCCTGAATCCAACATCTCTTCTGCTTCCCTTTAAAAATGCAATAAGTTGCATGCAAAGATTTCCTTCCATCTATAGAAAGAGATTCTTCCAAAGGAATGCGTCCCTTCCAATAGAAGAAGCTCCTTTACTTGGAAGCTGTCTATAGAATTGTAGAGCATATGCGTTTTCTGCATGAATCCTCCACAATATTTCTTCTCCTTCTTTCACAGTAATAACATAACACTTCTGAAAAACCAAAGTGTTCATATTAAAACACTTTCTCAGACTATTTATGTATCTCAGCTTCAAGGCTTTTATATAACCTATGATTGGCCATTCAAAGACACCAAAAAACACCTGTAGGGGGTTTAGGGATTAAATAATAAGTGCTGAGTCCCCTATTGGGACATTGCACTTATCATTATCATCTTGGTAGCAAAAATATTTAAACTGGTAATGATTTTATGATACCTGCTGTGTGAGATTTCGGCTTCAATGTAACATTTAATAAAGCATTATCAGTAATGTTCAGCAGAGCTGTATTGATAAGAGCTGTCCTTAGAAGATGTTGGAGAGCTTAGCTATCGTGGTCAGGTGACTCAAATACTGGAAATAATGCAATTTTTAAAAACCCAACAAGATACATGATGAAGAGGTTGACCAGCCAAACCCTCTGATGGGTGTGGGCCCCTGGGCTGGCGGCTAACTCCTGGAACCAGTCCTAACTACACACACACACACACACACACTATTCACATACCTATGCAAAACCAGGCTAAGGGACCCCAGCCTGGTTTTCCATGCGTGTGTGAGCCACCGGGATTGCGCCCGATCCCAGCGGCACCACAGCGGCAAACCTGCTGAAGAAGCAACGGAAGCTTTCTTGATCATCTGTCAGCCGTGGCTGCTTGCCGCTATGGCTGCCAGACTGCAGGGAGCCTGGAGAGGGAGGGAGAATCCCCATGATGCACTGCACACTTCTGTGGTGCATTATGGTATTTCTGGGGGCCAGGATGACACATCCCGGCCCCTGACCCTCCCCGCTGCCTGGGTGCACAGGGAATTGTCTGGGCACTTGGGGACATAGGAATGTAGGATGCTGCCATATACTGAGTCAGACGATAGGTCCATCTAGCTCAGTATTGTCTACCCAAACTGGCAGCAGCTTCTCCGAGGTTGCAGGCAGGAGTCCCTAGCCATGGCTCCCAGACGACAAGCAAGAGTGTCCTAAAATCATTTGCAAACAGATAGCTAGTGAGCTAGGCAAGACTTTCAGGGAAACTCACTCACATTTCTTAAAAGAGTGTGTGGTAGCCAAAAGAATGTGGCAGAGAGTAAGTAAGTTGTTAGAGTGGCCTGATTTAGAAAAACAGACTTGGGAAGAACTAACCTTGGGTTTGAGTGATAGAACTTCTTTTTGAGGTCCCAGAAAGAAACCTTCAAGGAAGTGGGACGGAACGGGTGCCCTCATACTAGGGAATTGGAACGTTCCCCTTCTCGTAATCAAGTTAGTAAACCTGTATGTCATTTATGCAATGCTCCTGCATAGGAATAGGGAGGGAAGACGCGACCAAGAGGTTCACGTGGATGAGACAGTAAATTTCTTCTGGAAAAGTTTGTATGGTTATGTGCAAAAAGACAAGTGTATCTCTTCTAAACAGCAAATGGGACAAATAGTGGAAATGGACGTTGGACGTAACCCCCCCAATTACCTTATGTGCCTTGTAATCCCCCATCCCCGAGTTACAGTACTACCTGCATATACTTTATAACCCTGTGGGTTACCAAATCCTTGTTTGTAAATCTTTGTAGATATATGATGTATCTTGTTTACACAGTCAGACAGGTGTTATTGACTGGTTTGTTTTATCCAGACATCGAGTCCTTCCCAAGGACCTGGGATGCGAGAATTTTATTGTCAATTGTTATAGATATCGTCGCAGAATATAGGCTGTTCCCAGTAAAGCTGCTTTTTGTAATTGGCTGATGGTGATTTCTGTGGCCCCTATGGTGTTGAGGTGCTCTTTAAGGTCTTTTGGAACTGCACCCAGGGCGCCAATTACCACTGGGATTATTTTGGTATTTTTCTGCCACAGCCTTTCAATCTCAATTTGTAGATCTTTGTATTTTGTGATTTTTTCTAATTCTTTTTCTTCTATTCTGCTATCCCCTGGTATTGCTATGTTGATTATTTTAACTTGTTTTGCTTTCTTCTTGACTACAGTTATATCTGGTGTATTGTGTGGCAGATGTTTGTCTGTTTGTAGTCGGAAGTCCCATAATATTTTAACATCTTCATTTTCTACCACTTTTTCAATTTTATGGTCCCACCAGTTTTTGGCTACAGGTAGCTTGTATTTTTTGCAGATGTTCCAGTATAATATGATGTATTATTATTATTATTAATTCAATTTCTATACCGCCCTTCCAAAAATGGCTCAGGGCAGTTTACAAAGAGAAATAACAAACAAATAAGATGGCTCCCTGTCCCCAAAAGGCTCACATTCTAAAAAGAAACATAAGACACACACCAGCAACAGTCACTGGAAGTACTGTGCTGGGGTGGATAGGGCCAGTTACAAACAACCACTTTGTATATAATTGTGCTTTCATAAAGTACTGTATGCTGTGGTAGTTTGTTGGTTCAATAAAAAAATCTGGTCCTAAAAAAATCTTGTCCTATCTTGGAGATGCCAAGGAGGGAACTTGGAACCTTCTGTTCTTCCCAGAGCGGCTCCATCCTCTGAAGGGAATAACTTACGGTGCTCACATGTAGTCTCCCTCCCATTCATATGCAACCGGGGTGGACCCTGCTTAGCTAAGGGGACAAGTCATGCTTGCTACCACAAGCCCAGCTCTTCTCTCCCAAGGAGAACATGCCCAGCACAGGAAGAGTGGTGGTCTGCAGGGAAGGTAAGTCTAACCTGCCTTACCCACAGCCCACTCTGGAGCCCTTCTCACTAGTCGTGAGAAAGGTCTTATTTTTTCTTAGAAAGTGAAACTAAGGTAGTAATCAACTCAGGTCTTAATGTGATGCATATAAATTAATGCAGAGTGTCCCTGACTGCAGCAGCAGAGAACCTGGAACTTACAGAAGGAATGCAAATTTACCCTAAATACAGGGCTGGATTAAGGTAGTGCGAGGCCTGTAGCATATGTTATGAAGGGGCCCCAAATTTAAAAAATGAACCTAAATATTGAAACATAAAATTATGGTTGAACTAGTATGTGTAAGCCCGTTGTAATAACGGGCTCTAGTGGGGGGGCGGTTCCCGCTGCCACCTCACCCGCCTCGGGCGCACTCCTTGGGCCGACACCTCCACCGCCGCCTCGGGCGCTCTCTCCACCCGCCGTTTCTTGTGGCGGCAGCCGCCACCATCGGAGCCAGTCGCCCCGCCACGGCCACCGCCTCCTTGGCCCGCACTCCTTTGGCCAAGGCCGCGGCTTCGCCGCCGCCTCGGCCGCACTCTCCGCCCGCCGCTTCTGCTCCTTCTGGTCTCCCGTGGCGGCGGCCGCCGCCATCGGGGCCAGTCGCCCACCGGCGGCCGGGTCCAACATGGCCGCCCATCTCTGCGCATGCCCAGAACGGGTGAAAAAGACACGGGCGGCACGGACGCACGCCCAAGGCTTTTATGGATAAGGATGGTGTATGGTTGAAAGTATATCATTTTTAGACACTTCCCCATCATTGAATACAATTGTTAGCATTATTTATGCCTTGACATTGCAAGCAAAGAAAACCACGTTGTATCAGCCCAGAGGCCAATGCTTTTTGTGCCATGAAACGATCTTGGCAAACATAAGACAGTGGCAGGGGGAGAGCAGGTAAAACCGTGGGTGAGACATCCTGGTTTGACCCATGGTAAGCAGAGCACTAATCTAATGGGCAGAAAAAAGTTTGCAATTAATAACTCAAAATTGATCTTTGCTTTGCAAACAACTTTGCAAAATGCCCCCCACCCCTCTTTCGTGATCAATAATCCGCACGCAGACAGGAGTTACCGCGGCAGGAGCTGGAGGGCTCATCCCACTTCTTAGCAATGCACGCTCTTTACGTTTCCCCACGCATACCCGGCGTGCCAGCAGCAGCCCCAGCTCTTCAGATTCGTTTTGGGGGTGGTTAGTGGATTCGGTTCAGCACACAGGCAGCAGCACACCCTGTGGGAAATGGCGGCGGGTGGTGGTGGCGGCGGCGGGTAGATAGTCAGTGACACACTCTCTTCATGAGCATACACAGAAGTGTGGTGTTGCACGTGCGCGCGCGAGAAAGCCCACGGAGCAGCTATGGGCGACAAGCAAGTGTGCGTCGGTCGTTGTTGTCGTCGTCACTGAATAATATAGGAGGCTGTTCGGGCCCCACAGGCATGAGGAGGGAGGGGCTGTGTGCAGGGCAGGTTGCCTGCACCTATCAACCCCACAAGAAGCAGCACGTGGGTGACGGGCAGGCAGGCAGCCAGCCAATTGGAATTGGGCAGTGGCCAACTTGGGACTCGGGAGAGAATGGGCGGCAGCACCAGGCAGCGAGGAGAGAGGCTGCACAAGTAGTAGGGAGCAGAAAGAAAAGGGGCAGTTCAAGCCAGATGTGCGGGGCCCTAAAAAACATGGGGCCCATAGCAAATGTTACATTTGCTACTATGTTAATCCGGCATAGCCTAAATATATTACATGGAAATCAAGTAGCAGGGCTAGAAAAGTCCCTTCTTTGCTACCTTAGAGAAGTGCTGCAATAGTATTCAGTGGCCTGATTCAATTTAATGATCTGATTGAAAGTTATAGCAGTTTGACCAAATCCTGACAAATAATCATTTTTAAAAACTTTTAACCTTCAGATGTATTTGTCTATTGCTATAAAATAATATCCTGTATTACTTATTTGACCAATTTAATCCAAGACTGTTATATATATTGTAGATGGTGCTTCTATAATAACACTTATATTGAATCAATTAGTTTTTTGTTTGTGTGTGGGTATTAAAGAGGTGTGGAAGTTTCCCTTTTGTTATGAACAGTCTATAACGTATCAGAACTAGAGGTATCAGACTCAGAAGTATGGTGAAATATAGGCCTGTGTCTCACTCCATTTTATATCAAGAAATGAAATGATACCTGAACTCTGGCACCCAGGTCAACTGCTCTGGGAGCAGGAGGAATAGCATTGTGTTGCTAAAATGGGTACGCAAGAAACAAAGGCTTTGGCCTGAGCTTTCATATGCTAAAAATGTGACTCACTATGTCTGTGGAAGGGCTTGCCCGACCTGTTGAGTTCCTCCTTCCATTGTCAGTGATGGCCCTGCAATGCCCAAGTGATTAGTTCAATTGCTGTCTATAGAAATTGAGCATAGCCAAATGGATACAGAGAAAATGCCTGTGGACTTTAAATTCTTACCTCACTACGGCGTCTGCCTAGCTAAAGGTATTGAATATCTCACGCACACATATGTTACTTTAAATATAATTACACACTAGATAAGAGGTACACAAGAAGTAAGAATGGCTGTCTCACACCAAATAGGATCAATTCCATTACTAACTCTGAATTTTAACACCTTTTGGGGAGATGCCATTGTGGCTCTCAGATGCAGATTTGCCTTGGGCAATGTCCCCCTCCCTCCCTCCCTCCCTGAGCACGCAGTTTACAGAAGATGAGAGTCAGAGATCTCTCTGGACTGGAAAATATCCTGACTAATTAAGACTTTGTTCAGAAGGTAGCAGCACATTATCACCTTTTGGACATCCAGGAAAAGAGGAGATCTTGAATAGATTCTATTCAAGGATCAAAGAGAAAATCACTATAAGAATGAGGCTTTTTGAGACAGAGAGTTAGCAATCTTTGCCTACAGCAAAGCTGCTCAAAAGATCCCAGAGTTTGCTGCTAAAGCTGCAGGGCTAAGCAGGAACTCTGTTCATGAACAGAAACTACAGCAATGCCTGAGTTCTGCTGCCCTAGCTGCCTGATCTGAAGCAACTGCACAGCTCCTGTCTCCGCCAGCACCTCACTCCTTCAACTGAAGTGATTCTTCTCTCTCCAGCCTCGGTTCCTGGTAAATATGCTGCTTGGAATCCCCTCATCCCTTCCTCTTTCCCTGCTCCCTTCTCCTCCCCCTTTCCCCCCACTAATCACCCCAAAACCATGCCAGCCAGCCTTTCTCAAATCCACCCCCCTCTTTTCTGCCTGTATCTGAAATGTATTAGAATCTAGGAAGATTTAATTACCCACACATAATTTAGTTAGGCACATGGTGAATATTGGTGCTGGTTAGGATGTTCTGTTTAAATACTGTTAGCAATATTGATAGAGTGTTCTGCTTTCTGCTTGCTAGATTATGCTGTTATACTCAATAAAGCCCATTGAATCTTGAGGACTGGTTTTGATTTTTTTTTTCCTTTGCATCCAGATCAAACATGGTCATCAATATAAAAGAACTTGAAGCCAGACCCAATTTTGTATACTAGCTAATGAGCATATTTGGTATACCAATCGGGCCTGGTCTGTAACACTTTTGTAAAGCTGAGTAGCAGTGTGTGTGTGTGTGTGTGGGGGGGAGATTCTGCCATTATAAGCCTCAAAGTTCTGTTGCTTATAAATATGTCAACTGTTGAGCTAATAACTTGAAGCTTAGTGTGCATGATCTACTTGATGAGTTCTATAGATGTGCTTAATTTCAAAGAGATTGAATAAAAATTGCCACAGCTACAGCAAGTTAAAAAGTGCAAAAATTGATGCATTGACCCATTTTTGCCCAAATTTTACCCAGGCATTTTATATATGTCTTTCAATTTTTGATGTTAATGACTGATGTAATCTGTTCAGGCTTGTCTGGGAGGGAAATCCTTTGTTGGTTTGGTGAAGTTTTGACCAACAGTTTAAAAGTTCTTAAAGCTTTCTGCCCTGTTAAAGCCTGACAGAGCCCTATAGTTGTCTTTGGTAGAATACAGGAGGGGTTTACCATTGCCGCCTCCTCCTTAGTATGAGATGATGCCTTTCAGCGTCTCCCTATATCACTGCTGCCCGATATAGGTGTTTCCCATAGTCTAGGAAACATACCAGTGGGAATTCGAACTGGCAACCTCTGGCTTGCTAATCAAGTCATCTCCCCATTGTGCCATTAGGTGGCTATGTTTATCTGTAGGCTTTAGCAAGACAAATAATAAGCAGGGTTTTTATTTGTTTTTACATATGCTGTTGTCAATGGGACACTTACTTATATTCTCCAGGCTTGTGATTGGATTCTGGAAATACTCGGAATTTGTCAATGTTGTCCATTTGAACAGATGAAGGAAGCTACATCTGGGCTGCTCAAAGGAATGTAAGTCCCCAAATCATGCTGCTCCTCACAGGAATTGTTTGTAGGTCTAAGCCGCTGTGCAGGTTACTCAGCATATGAGGAATGAGCCTAGGTGCAGCAAGGCTTGTACTTCAGTTCTGCCAATGGCACACTCCTGAGCTATTCTCATTGAGAGTTACCTGCTCTTGGCAGTAGGACATGACATCCTTAGGTCTTGGCCAAAGACTGGTGCACTGACATGAATTAAAAGTCCTTAAGAGTCAGTGTTCGCATATCAGCCCGGGGCAGAAGAGACTCCTGACCCTTTACAGAAATCCCAGAAGGAAAACCAAATGCTTGTTGTCCTGTCTCTGTCATTGTTTTACTGGTTATATATTTGCAACTGAGCATCTGAACTGCAAAATATTCCTTCTTATCATGAATAAAAGCTTGTATGAAATGTGAAGCCATGACAACATATTTATCTTTTGTTAGAAGGGTTTGGATGTATCCAAATGAAGCCAGTGCCTTACTCAATTAAGGTCATCATTACAAGCCTTAGAAGTGAAAAGAGTTAAAAACTCGCAGGGGAGCAATAATGGTAATGTGGCTTGAGTGATATTCATACGGCCCCAGCTGTCCATTTTATTCTAAGTGCTAAATGCCTTAATATACATAGACTATCATTTACATAGCAAGTGGCTGTGTGAGATGAATTATTTAACTTGTGACAAGTATCTGATATCAGCAGTACTGTACCTACTGATACCTAAGAAACTCTTTATTTGACCCTCAGTGTGTAAATTTGCATTAGAGAATTCATGATCTTTGGCTGTGTCACACTGAAGTTGTCTAAAGATACCCGTTAACAGAGCTCCTCTGGTTAGCTTGAATTTATTTAATTGGGCCACCTTTGGAGATACCAGTACCTGTACAGTGAGGAGATTGCTTCCTCCACCCCACTTCAATGAAAAAGTAGAGCCTGATTATGTATGGAAATATTACGCATATAATGTGAAAGAGGGGGTGAGAGCGAGACATGTCAAAGTTTTCATTAAAATATTATGCTTTAAAAAAAAAAAAAGCACATGAGGAAAAATAAAAAATGAGAGCAGGATATTCTGTCTCTTGAAGATCAGAGATATATAGCACCCGAGATCAACAAAGTAATAAAATTCAGACTGCTTTCCGCAGGCAGTAGGCGGCCTGATCTTGTACAGCCAGATGCATGTTTACATACTAAACAAGCAACGGAAGTCTGCTTGAATAAGAAACAGTATCATTTCAGCTTTCTGCGGTGTGCTATTTTATTCATCCCCACAGACTTCATATTAATCTTTGATGCTATCTCACACTCCCTGAAATCTTGATATCGCATTAACCATTTTCTTCTTTCAGGATTCCTCGTTGGACTTGAGATTCCAGGAAGAAGTTGCATACTAAAGGTTAAGGTTAATGTTTTTCATCATGATTAAATATACCAAGTTTGGGTTCTTAGCTAGATGATTTAGGATTCAAAAGCCGAATTGGAAATCATACATAAACAAATTTTTCTCTTTTTCTTGTTTTTGGTTTTTTTCCAATTTTGAGACTCGGGAAATGTTTCTACAAGCAGATGTTTTAGATATCTGACCACATCACTTATGCAATCTAGTGCCAAAAGTGGGGCAGGAGAAGTATTTTTGAAGTTTGGTATTGGACTTAAGTTTAAAGTTGTTGAAGTCCAATAACACACACCTAGGGAGAAGCAATGCCAACAGAATGAATTATCAGAAGCTACAACTTCAAAAGTAATAGGATTTCCTCTTTTTCTGAATAAGTGTAATTCATTGTTTTATATAGCTGTTTTCAGGCACAACTCACCTTACCATTAAATGCCTTTTAATTTTGACTGATACTGTAGTGAGCAAAGGGTTAACACAGTCTGGACCTGGTTGCTAGGATAGATGACTTCAAACCAAACACTGCAATTGTCTACATCTTACACATGGGAACCAATTAAATTAAGATTTGGCTTTTCCCTCTCTTTTTGGAAGGAGGGGTTTCTTTTCTTTTGTGAGTTTCTTTGGAAGTTTTTGAAGAGAAGAGAAGGTGGTGAAGGGCCTCTCTGTCTCTCTTCCAGAGGCCTTACTCAGCATTTGCTGAGAAGGTGACTTGGAGGCCTGTGGAGTATAACAGCCCCAAGGACCAGGATATTTTTAGTATAGTAAAGACAGTAACTGTAGTCAGTTTGCATTAGTTTATTCTTTTCTTTCTCTGTGTTGCCTGGGTGTCTTAATAAGGCTGAGGCCTATTTTTCTGTGTCCCCCTCCCCCATTTGCTCCAATTTATGTCCTATTTTAATAATAAAGCTTTTTGAACTGTTAATACTGTTTCATGAATGCTCAGTGGGGAAAGGTGGCCCCCCAAGTTACATGCCTCCCAAGTCCTAGGCTTAAGGAACCACGACTGAAATAAGAAAAATTCCCATATCATCACTTTACAGTTTCAGGTCTTTGGTGAAACCTAGAGTGAGACTAGGTATCCTGTTCAACCCAGTCTGGTATACCCCTGGGTGTGGGGTGGGGGGTGGGGAGAGAAAAAACCCCGGTTTGTGGACAGGTGGGTGGCAGCAGTATGCTAGTCAAGGCCTGCCCAGAAACTTCTTTGGGTATGGGAGGGGTCTGAACACTCAACATCCACTACAGATACTATGAATGTTAACTTTTCCCAAATACTATAGTAATAATGTGTTATAGTGTTTGCAGTGTTGATGCTACTAATGCATTTATTACAGTGGCAGAACTTCCATTGAGGGTCACGTTCAATGAACAGTGACCCCAGCGGCCCATAAGGGGTGCTGCCACAGGCTGCACCATTCGCCTCCACCACCAGCCAACTGATCGGCTTGGCATTCCAGAGCCCCCGCTTATCGCCACCCTCAGCTTCCTGCTTTGTCCATTTGCTGGCTGGTACAATATAATGAAATCCATCTAATCGTGGAGTGGGGAAGCAACTTGCCTAGGGAGCAAGAGGCTGTCAGTTTGAATCCCCACTGGTATGTTTTCCAGACTATGGGAAATACCTGTATCAGGCAGCAACGATATAGGAAGGTGCTGAAAGGCATCATCTCATACTGCACGGTAGGAAGCAACGGTAAATGCTTCCTGAATCCTACCAAGAAAACCACATGGCTCTGTGGTCGCCAGGAGTTGACACCGACTCGAAGGCACAATCTTTCCTTTCCTTTACAACATAATGATGTCACCACCTGGGATTAGTTGGTGGCATCATTATGTTGCATCACCCGGATGGCAAAAAGTGAAAGCAGGTGGCCAGTTGTGGTGGTTAGAGGAGGTAGCAAAGTGGCTGGCAGGTGAGCTGGCTGGCTGGCTGGCAGGCAGGTATGGTGATGAATGTTGGGGCTAGGGATGTGCATGGAACTGGTTTTGCTGATTCAGCTCAAATATGGACTGGATTCAAGCCAATTTAGCCCAGTCCGGACTCTGGCTCAGCTGAACCGGGTCTGGTCCGGTTAGGCCATTGAGCCGGCCAAGCTGGCTTGTGGGAAATACTTGTAAAGGGAATCCTTTACAAATACGGGGGATTCCATAGCCTAATTGGGGGGGATTACCTTAGCAGCCCGAGGAGGCACATGATACCGAGCAGCCAGGTTACGGGTACACTTGGCTAACAGCCAGGTTTAATACGTGAGTCAGACTGCATGGAGCGCCGGGATACACAAGGATTCCAACACTTCAACAACCAGCCTTACCCAGGCTGGGCTGCCCTAGCCTGGGTTAAGCTGGTCATGAGAACAGCCTCAGTATTCTGTGGGACACACAGTATAATACAGGAAATCAAGCAGCCATGCTTGCTTAGAATGAATTAAAACCTTCTAAAGTCTTAAAACCCATCTTTTTCCCCTCACAACCTCCTGAAAGCTGGTCACATTGAGAAGGAGGGAGGGAGGGATCAACCACATTCACAGCCCGCGCCTGCCATAAATACAACTTGCTGTTCATTTGACAGCTATAGGATTGCAGCCTTTGTCATGACTATCTTTCAATTATTTCAATGAGTCCACTCTAACCAGGGTTAATATTGGATAGATCCTGTTGTATTTTGATTTCTGTTGACATTCTTTGTGTATGTTTTGCCCCCACCCCACCCTGAAACAAGCCTGTATATGCCCATGGAGGGTGGTGAGAATGGAGAAACATAGCAAAAAGGAACAGGGTATTAGGTAGTTTGGGAATTATTGATCTGATTGAGTGTTTAAAAAGCTTGAAATACTCCAGTTCTTGCACAACAAATCCAAGCACATTTGTATGTTGGATGAGTATCCCATTGTCTAATGACTTTTTTTAAAAAAACCCTCACAAGGTTGTTGTGAGGACAAACATAACCATGTACACCTCTCTGGGCTCCTTGGAGGAAGAGCAGGATATAAATGTAATAAATAATGTCTAACATCAAGTGGTCCCATATAAGTTATTTTCATTTGCTGAGATGATTCACCTCCCCACAAGGCAGAGCTTGAGTGATTTAATTTTTGAAAAACGTGTATTGCTTAAAGGAAATGGAAGCCAGTTCAGATAAGTAATGAAGATTCTAGACCCATTTCAGACTGGCTTTCAGGCGGGCTATGGGGTGGAGACTGCTTTGGTCAACCTGATGAATCATTTCCATTTGGGAATTGACAGAGGAAGTGTGACTCTGTTGGTCCTTTTGGATCTCTTGGTGGCTTTCAATACTATCAACCATAGTATCCTTCTGGAGTATCTGGTGGGATTGGGAGTGAGAGGCACTGAATTGCGGTGGCTCTGCTCCTACCTCTTGGGCAGGTTCCAGATGGTGTCCCTTGGAGATTGTTGTTCCTCAAAATCTGAACTTTTGTATGGTGTCCCTCAGGGCTCTGTATTGTCTCGGATGTTCTTTAACATCTACATGAAACTGCTGGGAGAGATCATCAGGAGATTTGTTGCAAGATGCTATCAGTGTGCTGATGACACCCAAATCTATTTCTTCATATCAATGTCATCGGGAGAGGGCATAACCTGCCTGAATACCTGCCTGGAGGTGGTGATGGGCTGGATGAGGGATAACAAACCGAGACTGAATCCAGATAAGGCGGAGGTACTCATGCGCAGGGTCAAAACTCGGGAGATGAGTTTAATCTGCCTGTTCTGCATGGAGTCACACTTCCCCAGAAGGAACAGGTACTCATTCTGGGGGTGCTTTGTATCCAAGCCTCTCCTGGTGTCCCAGGTTGAAGCAGTGGCCAGAAGTGCCTCCAATCAGCTTTGGCTGATATGCCAGCTGTGTCTGCTTCTTGAGATAAATGACCTCAGAGCAGTGGTAACCTCCAGACTGGATTACTACAATGTGTTCTATGTAGGGCTGCCCTTTTATGTAGTCCAGAAACTACAGTTGGTCCAGAATGCGGCAGCCAGGCTGGTCTCTGGGTTATCTTGGAGAGACCATGTTACTCCCATATTGAAAGAGCTACACTGGCTACCAATAAGTTTCCCGGCAAAATACAAGGTGCTGCTTATAACATATAAAGCCCTAAACAGCTTGGGCCCTGGGTATTTAAGATAATGAGGTGATTCTCATGATGTGGGGTAACTGGGCTAAAGGAGTCCAGCCCAGTTTTCCCCTATCATGAGAACCACCAGGCTTGTAGGCAAGCCCAGCGGTTCTCTGGCAGCTAGCCCACCAAAGAAGCCCTCACCTTAAACAGGGTTAGTGGAGTGAGAGCTCTACTAACCCCGTTTTACTGATGGTGAGTTGCCATGGCATGGCTCTGCACTGTGGCAACTCATGAGGAGACCCCCGCTGGGAGACTAAAACGAGCATCCCAGTGTTGGGGGTTTCGCCAGGATGCCCCGTGCACTTGTGCGGGGCTTCCTGGGGCTTCTGGGATCAGCCCCTGATCCCTGAAGCTCCTACTGGCTCCATGATGGAGCCGGTAGCCATGTTGATGGCCAATCCACTCGCCCCGCAGAACCCTCCCAGGCTCTACACATGGATTGTGTGTAGAGTTTCAATGTCTTTTTTGTCATGAGATGCACCACCCATTGAGATAATCAGGAGAGGTCCGTCTGCAGTGCCACTGGCTCGTCTGGTGGCTACTCAGGGATGGGCCTTCTCCTTTGCTGCCCCAAAGCTTTGGAATGCACTCTTTGCTGAAATAAGAGCCTCCCCAATCTCTGACATTTTAAAAAAAGTCTTTAAAGACGCATCTGTTCACCCAGGCTGATAATTAAATATTGTTTAACAGCTTTAACATTGTTTTAAAATATTGTTTTAAAATTGTAAATTGTTGTCATTTATTTTAAGTAATGTTTTAATGTTTCTGCTGTCATTTATTTTGCTTTGTTGTAAACCGCCCAGTGACATAAATTAAACTATGTTAAATAAATAAATAAGAGATGTTTCCTTTTTCCCCAGACATCATCTTTTGTATTTTAAGATGTATTTTAAAATAATATTTTGTATTTTTATTGGTTGTTTCTAGTATTTTACATACAAAATACTCAGTAAGTATTTTGTCCATCTCTGCCATGCACAGAATCAGGCTGCAATGAGCCTCTATCATCAAAATCCCACCATACACCTTATTCTTTGGTCCACCATGGTAGCTTATCAGAGGAGGGAGCTGTTAACGTACTGTATTCAGTGCTACTGTGCCACCTCTGCAGAAAGGCCACCATTGTGGCCTTTCAGTTACAGTCAGCTATCAGGGTCAGGTGACAGAAGGGGCTAACAGGGTCCCATAAAGCTGCCAACTCCAGACTGGCTTCTCAGTTTGATGTTCTACAAACTCAGACATAAATAGAGCCCAGGCGCCTGTCTCTGTATATCTGTGCTGACTGTGTGCCTGTTTCCTGACCTGCCACCAAACTGACAGCTCTGACTCTCAAGTTTCTCTCCATTTACCGAATGGTTCTTTGCCTCTCTCCTGCCTTACACTAGTGGTAATTAGCCTAGCTATCCCTTTTTTTCTGACTTTATTGGACAATGAGGCTGATCACACAGCTGAAAATTGGAAAGGACAAGTGTGCACACTCCCAATTTTCAGTTGTGAGGGAGCAAAAAACTAGGTAGGAAGAGGGAGAAGTGATTGTGTGGGAGACAGGAGTTGGGTAGAACAGTGTCATCCTATCCAGCTTTCATACCCAGCAGTTGACCAAGGTACTACTACTGAACTGGAGAAAACTTCTGCCTCAGAATCCACTGTTATTTAAGACACCCTTGCAGAGTAGTCCAGAAGAGACCTACATCTACATATCTATGTGAAAATAGGTTGGTGAACTGACATTCCTCCAGCTATTTTGTTTTTATAATCTTATCTGGAATAACTTATGTAAACGTATAGAATATATATAAACATTCATTGGAAATATCAATTGTATAATTTCTGTACTTATACCCATGCAAAAATTAATATATGGTTAATAAAAACCCTCCAAGTATTATGTTATCATTGGGCATAACTGTGACATTACACTGGTATTGTAGGTATGCTATTGGCATAAATATTCTGTTTCAGGAAGGAGTTAGAAAGATGAAGCTTATAAGAAATCCAGGCTTTTAAAAAATATATAACTTCATTTTATGAATAAATGTATTTAAGTGCAAATGAATTCAGTTCTTGAACTTCCAAGCATTTAAAGAAATCATTGTTATAATAGTCTTATAAATTGAAATATTTCATTTGATGTGGATAAATACTTCAAGATATATTCAGTCTAGCATTTAATCTAGCATATTATCAAGAATTGAAACATGATAATTAAAATAAATTGGAACAGATGAGATAATAGATTAGAGAAATGAGAAGTCAAAGAAAAAAAATTTTTTAAGAGGCTGGAGGGGGGAAAAAAGATCACCTACTGTGTGAACCACCTATTTGGTTTAATTTATAGCCCCTCCAAGGAGCCATTAGCCTTATGATGGCTTCCATAGCAGCACTGCATAAATATGCCAGTTGTAAATTTCCAAGAAATCATGACCAAATTCCGTGAGCTTTTCATTTGCATGAAGAGGCATTTCTTTCATGCTACCAAACAGAGTGGGACTAAAGCTTCAAAACAGTATAATTTTGTTAAAGTACTTCAGCTATTTGAAATAATTAGGTGAAACCTGGCACAATTTTTAACACTATTTCACAAGAAATGATCTGTATCCCTCGCCATCATTTTATAGTAATAATCTACTAAATTATCTATTCTAAAGATTCTTATTCAGTCCAGTGGAAAAGAAAATTAAACACAATAAACAGAAAATTATAAAGTTTTAAAATGTATATCATCAGCATCATTTTTTGCCAATTGGCTTGTGAACCTTTCAAATTATTTATATCAATGAAACAGTTCTTGTTATGCAACTTCACACACCTCCTTCAGTGACAGTCTTTACTGGGTTTATAGTAATTTTTTGATGCCTTTAAATTATGAATGACACAGATTTAAAAGTTTCATCATTTTAAGGAAAAATCTAGGCATGAATGCATGCAGAAATCAATCTGATGTGTGAAACCTTATGCAAAGGTTTGCCAGTTGTCCTTCCAACTTGAAATATGTGTTCACTGTAAAATGTGAAGACCTTTATGTGTGTCATGAATATGCAGGTCAGACAGCCTCCACATATAACTGAGTTAAGGGGCCCTGTAGGTGGATCCTTGAATCCAGTGAATGTAATTCATGTGCATCACATGCACCACTACAACACACACCTGTTTATTTTCCCTGAATGAACACACACACACTTTATGGCCTAGAGTCATATTTTAAGAGCCTACATAGAGCGGGAGAAAATACTCAGAAGTGGGAATTTGATAGCACAATTGCAGCTGAGAGTTATATTTATTGGTGAACACACTTTGAGGAGTAGCCATGGGAAGAGTCTTTGGCAGCAGAAGGATAAATAAGAATGTTTAACCAAGGTCTGGGTCTTCTAGAGAGTCTGGACTACTACTTTCATCATTTTTTTCAGTCACTTGTTACATCATCTAACATGATGTTGAATGGCTTGAATTTTTGAACACATATTCCTTTACAACTGCACATTTTTGTGGAGTTGGTGGGGTACTGTACATTTTGTGTCCAGTTGCACAATAAAGAACAAAAACAAACCCTGCTTGAGCCCAATTTTTCAGATGTAAAAAAGGATGGTTTGCCGGGCTGAAAATAGCTGAGCAAGACAGTGAACGAACAGATGGAAGAAAAGAAGATAGAATGCCACATGAGGCTTTTGGGACTTTTTGATTGGTGGAAGGGTCTGGGTGGGCAGAGCAAGCCAGCCATTGTGAGGTGAGCACATCCAGCCCTTCACTCAGCTTCATGGCAGCACTCTTCTCTTGCCATGAAGTACAGTGTGAGCTTTGCTGAATGTCCTTTTGGGACCCAGGTAAAAACATATTGGCACTCTTTACAACTGGCCTAATTAAAAGGATCTTTCTTGCTTGCCTCACACTGTTCTCCTTAGGTAGATAGGTTTGTTCCCATTCACAACAAGCAGGTACAGTGCAGGTCTGAGAATTGTAGGCAGGTTTATCAGTGAACACTCTAAGGTATGTGTTAGGGGTGTGCGCGGACCCATGGAGCTGCGGTCTGGCACTGGGGTGGGGGGTCCCCTTAAGGGCGCGGGAGGGTTTACTTACCCCTCCTGCTGCTTTCCCCCCTCCGGTGCCCGTATTTTATGGAGTAATTGCTCTTACTATTTCCTTGAGCACCCCTTCTCCAGTGCTTTGCTGCAGCAATTGTTTTAGTAATGGGGCGGCAGGATACCTCCCTGCTGCCCCTTCCCCTGCTTGGCATCATGCCGTGCAGTGCAAAAAGGCTTTAAGAAGCCTTTTGTGCGTGCGCGCACGTACTTTCTTAAGTAAACGGAGCGGCAGGATATCTCCCTGCCGCCCCTTCTGCTTTGCTGCACTTTGCAAAGAGGTGTGTGTGTGTGTGTGCGCGCGTGCGCGCGTGCGGGGCCCGGATTCAGAAAGTGGAGATACCATCGGAGAAAATTCTGTGATGTTTCTCCTTGGCAGGCACTTTAAAATTCTCTTCAGATTTCTGTCTCTTTATTTATTTATTTATTTATTATAACATTTTTATACCGCCCAAAACGTACGTCTCTGGATGGTTTACAACAGAATAAAAACAAAGTAAAACATTAGTTAAGACAAAAATGAAAAATTTAATACATTACAACAATTTAATTTTTTAAAAGAATATTTTAAAACATCATTAAAACCATTAAAACAATATTAAGTAAAAGCCTGGGTGAACAGATGCATCTTTAAAGACTTTTTAAAAGCTGTTTAAAAGATGGGATGAACTCCCAAATTCCTCTTTGAATTTCTGTTACTCTTTGAAGGAATTTTCTTTAGAATTTTATTTTGGATAAATATCCATTTCAACCCTAGTTTGTATGTGGCAAACTCTAAAAAAATTGGCCATAAAAATAATTATTCTGCAGATTAAACTCCTGTGAAATCGTCTACTAATTTCATGCACAGTCATTACAACATACTAGGTCATTGCCTGTCCCCAAGGACTTGTAGACTTATTACACCAAATGGGCCCATTCACGCACATCAGTGGCACTGAAGTTTATTGACATTTTCTTTACTTTTATGCTTTTGTCTGTAACATTTACTTTGTCAATTACATTCCTCTTGGTATTCATAGTCAATTCTGTCTCTGTGTGACTCTAATTGTATTTTCCTAAATTAAAGAGGCATTATAAAGTTGTTACCCTTTGATTTGGTAGCTTTAATTTCATTTTTCTTTAATCTTTAGAGCACACTAGATTATCAATTAGCATAATAAAACAGTGTAGAATTTAGCTTTTGCACTGGATATTCTTTAAGAGGCTGGTGAGATTCTCATACTGAAGAGATGCATGCAAGAACCTTAACATGACCAAAACACAAATTCTCACAGTGCTGCTTATTGTCCCAACCACCCTGATTGTTGCTGCTGTTTCTCCTCAGCATCAACAGCTTCCCACCTGTGATGCACTAACTCCTCCTTACTCCTGTCCACATTCTACTTATGCCTAAAGCCTTTTCCTAGACCAGGACACTAGCATATGGGTAGAGCACATGCTTTGGATGCAAGAGGTCCTTTTCAATATAATCAATTCAGCAGGCCTAGTTCAAGGAGCTTAGGAGCAAGACTGGGAAAACCTCTGATTGAAACCTTGAGGAGCCACTACCTCTCAGATTAGAAAACACTGACTAGATGGACTAATGGTAGTCCATCTAGCTCATGATAAACAAGTCATTCCTCTACCAGAGCACTTACTGTAAATCCCAACAAAAGTCTGGACTTCATAAGTAGAGCCACAATCACAGAGGCACTCTGATGCTAACTCTGGTGTTACTGCTCGGTTCTCTCAATCATCCAACAGCAGCTCTGCCCAACTCTTTGTCAACCGTTCATGAAATTGACCTACAGATCGTAAATGACAATGGACGATAGATAGAACATGGTGTCATTTGCATATCAGGACACTCTATGATGAACACTAACCAGTTGCCAAATAATGGGATATTGCTGGAACAGACAAGGCTAGAGGCATTGTTGGGTAACAGGATAGACTTTTGAAAGTCTCCTGCAATTGGGGAGATGCACAAGGAAAAAAAAAATGCCAGTTACATTCCTCCCGCTGATACAAAAGATGGTTTTAATGACATTACATTCTAGACAGCATGTGCTTTCCATTTGTATTCACTGTGGCTGTTCCATAAAATGACTAAAATGATTTAAGTAATTGGCAAACCATGGGGCACTTGCCATGTTTGCTGGCCTATTTTCAGTTGGTTCATCATCACCATTCTAATTGACAACAGGCTTCTGGTTTCTTGTTACCAGACAATGTAGCAAGAACTGTTGTGTATGTGCTGGGGATGTTTCAGACAACTGGTACCCACATTATTAATAAGGACAAAGTGACTTGCAGAGGTAGGAAGGGGGTATAATGGAGAGAAGAAAAGGAAAAGTTCTTAGAAAATAGTTTCCAAGTTATTTTCAATCTGTTAGTGTTTCAAATTATTCAATAGTCTGATTTTATGGAGCTGTATTAGTTGTAGGAAAAATAAACTTATTCCACAATGTGTAAAGTCCAATTTTATGTCTGGCAAATGCATCAATGCTTAATGGATCTGGAGCTTGATATGGGATACTCTTTCTTATTTTACCTTCTTAGGAAATGTTACTGAATCAGCCATATTAGCCACAGCACTGGTCGATGGGGAGGGGAAGAGATTTTTGCTGCTTACCACTCCATCCAGAAGGACTTTTCACTTCCAAGAATATGTCCCTGAGGGCTGCATAACCCTCAGGGGCATATTCCTGGAAGTGAAAAGTCCTTTTAAAAGCCCATCACTAATTTTGAATTATTCATTCACAATGGATTATTTGTCTTAAACTCTGTAAGACTGGTGGCTGATCCTACTTTGGTGGTGTGCCCTGAGAAGTGCTCTCTCCCTTCCTCCATCCATCCACCATACATCTGTACACCACCACTCGCTCTGGGCCACCCTGGTGCCCCCCAAGTGGAGTTATGGGGCTGCTGAAACCTCTATTATTCCCTATGAGGAAAAATCTGAAAGACGTGTAAATTTTAACAAATCACAAATAATCAGCCCTTTGCCCAATTCCTTTGGAATATGGGTGGTGGCAGACTGGCAGGCACCCATTGGGGCACTACCACCCAACCCACTCTTCTGCCCCTGAATCTATTCCCAGGCTGACATGCAGTAGCCATAGCAGGCTGGGCTCAGGCTGGCAACAAGGCAGGTATAGGCAATAGCATGGCTTCATGGCAACTTGAGGAATGCAATGCTGCAAACTAGTTTCTCTCTCTCTCTGCAGAAAGGCAGAATGGTGACTACTGACTTGCTGAATGAATTTAAAACCCCTCCTTGAACTCCCCCCCAACCTTGCTCCTTCTTCGACCTTTCCCCTGGCCAATGTGGGATCAGTAAAGAGTGGCAAGAAGCAAAAGAGCCAATGGGGAACAAGGAGGGAATTGGCAGCAGGTCAGCCCATGCTTTAGGTCACCGATTGGAAGGCTGGAAGGGCGGGAAATTCAAAGACATGTCAAACACAAAATGGAGACTGACTCAGAGATCACCACAAAATGGAGGTCCGAAATAACAAAACGTGTTGTAGCCGAAACAGGGATGTTTTGCTTTGTATACAAAACTTTTTGATCTGGAAAATGGGTGTTTTGTCTTGTCTACAAAACACCTGAAATGGGCTGTTTTGGGTACAAAATGTTTTGTATCTGAAATGTTTCACACATCCCTAATGTCATTATCACTTCCTTCTTGGGGAGCAAAGTACCTGTCCTGTCATCCTGTCCCCTTTCCCTCATGCTTGCCAGTTGGGGGGAGCAAGGGACAGAGCAGGGAGAGGGAATGCCCCCGTGTGAATGTGCTGCTTGACAGGCTGACAAGCTTGGGATGGGACGTGGGGGTGTCTCTGTTGTTGGGCAACTCCATAGCTGGATAGGTGAAGTGAGGGGCAGAGCTGCTGCTTGGAGAGGCAGCCAGTGTTGAGCACCACAGCCATGGAGTGACTGCATTCCCAGGTGGGTCTGCTCCACCGTCTCTCTGATTATGATTTGAAAATCAGCAAGAAACCATGATTATGGTGGTGTCCAGGATCGGATGGAACACTTTGGTGGCCAAACCGGTGGTATCAGTGCTAAACCAATACCAAAATCCAAAGGTTCAATTTGGAGTTTAGTGAGGCAAACCACAGGTTGCTTTTGACTTGAAACCTCAGTTTCATGAATTGGGAAGCAATGGATTCCCAACCTCTGCCCCGTTTAACTCCAGTTTCATATGAAGCCTGAATTTGGCCATTGGGCATCTTTTGGTATTGGTGTACTTACTAGTCAAGCTTACCCTCACCCCAGCCCATTTGGAGAGAGATTCTGGAGAAAAAGTTTGGCAACTGCTCTAAAACTAGTGAAGAAGACTGAAGTTTGAGTTTTTCAGCCAACTGGCAGAAGAGAACACACACACCCCCCCGCAAACCAGGGGGGGGGGAGTTGCTCCAATAGCATACTCTTCATTTTGTAGGAACTGAGGTGTTATTTAAAACTAAGACTATCAATTTAAGCCACCTAATGGCACAGCAGGGGGATGATTTGCCTAGCAAGCATGAGGTTGCTGGTTTGAATCTCCGCTGGTGTGTTTCCCAGACTGTGGGGAACACCTATATCGGGCAGCAGTGATATAGAAAGATGCTGAAAGGCATCATCTCATACTCTGTGGGAGGAAGCAATGGTTAACCCCTCCTGTATTCTACCAAAGAAAAACCACGGGGCTCTGTGGTCACCACGAATCAACACCGACTCAACGGCACACTTTACCGTTACTATCAATTTAGGTGACAGCCTTCTATGTCTTTCAACATCTACATTTTTTAAAATAAATATGTATATATTGGAACAACTTAACTATCCAGAACTTTCTCTTCACAAGGGTCCTGATTTCATTTTTTAGAAAAAGCTGCCCTGGAGCATCCTAGTGCTCAGGATCATATGAGATACTGACTGGAGAAAAGGATTGTTGATGGCAGAGTAGTCATTACTACTTGCAATATCAGTTCCATTAATTCAGCTGGCATGGGAAGTTTCTGTTGAACCCTGACACGGGCAAATGTATCTTAATTAGGGAAGAACAAGCCAGTCAAACAAACAAGAAAGGGCAACAATTTCTGCCTTTCTTGAAAACCATCCAAGCCTTTCCTTTTAGTATTTTCTCTCTGAGGTTTTCACACCAGTGAACTCTCAAATAGCTAGGGCCTGTTTCTGGTTAATCCTGTTCACCTTACTCAGCCAAGTAAACAGATTGCCTTTAAACGTGCAGTGAGAAGGGCTGCCTCATGGTGAGGTGTCTGTGCACTTGCTTTCCCCTGCTTTTCTTTGCTTTTCTTCTTTTTTCTTGGGGTCTTGTTAAATGAGAAGTTGCAATAAAGGAAGAGTCAAAACCAAAGCATTGCTTTATAGTACTTTCTCTGTTCCCTTTCACTTCTAGTCAGGAGTATGTATGCATAGTTTCTGAAGCCATTTCTTAAATTTCATTTCCTTGACAACCATCTATGTGAAGCACCAGATCTTGTACCGCAGACTCTCTTGTGTGAAGCTTCAGCCAAACTATACCTACTCAAGAATTCCAAATGAGCTTTGCATAAGCAGCCAACTTTATTCACCTCTGAAGCCAAACTCTGATCTCTCTATGATCCATTCATTACCCCGATTCCCTGTTGCTCATTTCTGCAAAACAGAAATCCTCTGCATTGTATGGCCAACAATCTATGTCTGAAAAACACTGCGATGAAGGCAATGTACTCTCTGTGTGTAGTTTGCAATGCTATGCTTGGTTGGGCTAGAATTAAAGTACTAGTATAAGTTAAGTTCTCACCACCATTGGAGGGATAATGAGACAGATGGTGAATTTTATAAGGCAATGATTTGGTTTCTGGGCAGAAACCTATTTCAGCCCTGCTTTAAGGAAACATTGAAAAGAATAAATCTTTCCCCTCCTTCTGGCCTCTCCTGCTGTTCCTTCTGCTCCCCGGTGCTGCATGCAGTAAGAGCTGCAGGCTTACAGTCTGGAGACCACTGCAGTAATTCAGAACTGCTCTGAACCACTCGGCCCTGAACCTGTCAGCTATAATTGGTGCAGCAAAGGGGGGAAGCCTTAGCATGGCTTGCATTTAACACTTCTAAATCAGGCTTGAAAGGATTTAAAGGATGTAATGAGATAGGAGAGCATCAGAGGAAATGTTATCTTTATTCATTAAAATGAAATTTGCTGCCTTAAATTTTAAAAGAATACACACACACCACAAGTTAGTGCTCAAATTCTACAGAAATCAGTAGTTGTCAAGGGTGGACATAAGCCTTGTCAATTCCACAGAAAGTTTTGCTACAATATCTTGTGGCTGGGGACTGTGGCTGACATACTTCAATGTCATGTCTACCTTGTAACGGAATGTGTGCGCAATTGCGCAAGAGCACACTCACACAAAATGCAAGAATTGCACGGATGCTGTTGCACAATGCCACTAGAAATAATGGCCATCCATTGTGCAGCTGCATTTGTGCAATTATTGTGTTTTGTGTGTTGTGTACAGAACTGTACACAATTTCCATTACAAGGCAGACAGAACATTGCACAGTATATCAGCCATTATAATACTTTTCATTTTTGTGCATGTCCCCATCCCATTGTAGATTATACCAAACTCTTGCTACCAAACTCTGAAGCTTGCCCTGGTCTCTTTTCCCCTGTCACACCATTCTTTGCCAAACAATGCATGTTGCTTTGAGCCTTAATAATGGAAGAAAAATTAATGTCTCCTAAATATCAGTATGCAAAATTTATATCTTAGCTGAAGCTATGAAACAGTGAGGTGCAGAAGGCTATTTAGTGATTACTAGATAGATTACTACAGTGAGATTAGAATCAGGGACTTGTTACCTTGCCACTCATTTTTAATAATTGCTACACTAGGTCCTAACAAGCTACCAAGCTACTTCAACAAGAGATATGCAGACGGCAAATTATTCTATTCATTTATTATACATTATGAAAAGGAAATTATTCCAATAATATATCCTGTGCTATTAATATTCAGTGCTTAAAATTGCAAGCTGAGGAATGGCCATGAGAAGTTTGATCATTCCTTCCAATATATTTTTAATAAACTGCAAATTAAGAGTGTGGTGGGGTGGGGATTAGAGAAAATTCCAAGTTAGATTATTAAGTAGCCTTCTGCTCTAAGTGACCATTCTCAGACACCCTCACGATTTTTTAAAAATACAAAAGTTGTGGCATTAAGGGAGCCCTTTTTAAAAAAGCATAATTTAACATAAATGATTCTCTAAGCAATAAGTCTGGGACATTGTGAAAAATATCTTGGAATCTATTCCCACAACATACATTGCTGTGTGGTTTTAGTGTCTGTATATAAATAAAAAGTGGTTAAATGCAATACACTTGATTTTTAAAATTAACTTCTACTGAGAAAGACAGTAGAATTTTTTTATATTTTTAAAATTATATTTTTAATATAATTTTAATTATATATAATTATATTTTTTATATATATTATATTTTTAAAATTATATCTAGCATTTCAAGGTCTTTAAAGTGAAAATATTTTTAAAGGTGTTAAAAACTGCAAAGTAGCTGTTCATAGCTTACTAAATATATTTTTATCCCTTTTTTGAGAAGAAGAGGAGGGCATACCCCCTGAGCTCCTTGTAGGCATGATTTCCATCTTCCTTCCTATTTTATCCTTACAAGACATCTGTGAGATAAATATGGCTGTGAAACACAGTGAGGCTATTCTCACGTGCAGTAGGAACCAGTCTAAGGGAGCCCATCCTAGGAATGTGTGAGCAGGTTCGGAACTGAACTTGTTTGAAGTTGAACCAGTTCGGTTTGAAGGCTTGGGCTCGACCCAAACCACCCCTGGTTTGGCTTGACCCCAGATTGAACCCGCCCCCCACCTCAGCCCATTCAGGGTGTTCATGGACTGTTTACAGATATTATTTTTTAAAAAAACTTATCCCCTCTGGGGGGCTTCTCTGAGGTGGAGGGGGGTCCATGGAAGTCCCCCCTCCACCCGCCAACCTTCCTTCCTTAAAAAAAATGCCCCTTTTGGCCATTTTGGAGGCTGCCACGCTTCCGCAACAGGCCTCTGTATGGACTGGGTCATGCCAGTTCTGTGCTTGTGTGGAGAGCCTTAGTGAGTTTCATTAATGAATGAAGATTAGATCTTGGGTGCTACCACTCCAACCACTATGCTATCCAGACTCACAAGTTAAATACAGTATCTTATACATCTGTGGCATAAGGGAGGGAGCACAGCTGTACTGTGAGGATGTTCACGGAACAGGATTTGTGGGATTTGCATTCCCTTCCAAGCTTGGGATGGAATGCAAATCCACGGAACATTCCATTGGAACAACCAGGCAAGCCGGTTGTTCTGACGGAACAAGCTTCGAACATTTCAAGTGTTCTGAGCTTTCCGAGCACCATTTTGGCAGGCTGTTTTTCTCTTGCTTCTTGTTTTTGGTACTGGCATCTGATTGGCTTGAGATCTCCTTGCTTCTTGTTTGGCTTGTTATCATGCAAATCAAGTTGATTTGTATGATAACAAGCCAACCAGGAAGCAAGAAGATCGCAAGCCAATCAGAAGCCAGTACCCAAACCAGGAAGCAAGGGGGAAACAGTCTACCAAAATGGTGCTTGAAACTCTCAGAATATTTCGACTCGGAAAGGGGTCATTCTCTTCTGAGCTTGAAACAGGCCTTTCATTTTAAGGGCATTCTGTTTTGAGCTTGGAACACTCAAAATGGCTTGTTTTGAGTTGGAACATTCTGACCTCTGAATTTTCTGCACATCTCTACTGTACAGACAACAGATCTTGCTACTTTTCTTATCTATACCTTCTTATTCACTTGAAGGTCTGTGGTTCTGGGGTTTTCCTGGATAATGGCATTTCATTCACAAGGCTCTCCTGTTATTCTCACCAACAGATTGCTTTTTCTATAGTTGTAGCTGAGACCTTTGAGCCTAGAACCAGGAGTGTAGCTATAATTGAACAAGGTAGGGACACAGATGTCTCTGGTCCCCTGAAGAAGGGAGGCCCTGCTGGATGGGCAACAACTTGCTCTATACTGTCTCCTTACCTCTTCAAGAAGGAAGGCAGGAGGTAAGGGGCCTACCGTGTTTCCCCGAGAATAAGACAGTGTCTTATATTAATTTTAGCCCCCAAAATGCACTAGGGCAATTAGCGGTACATCAGAAATTATTGCTAGGTCTTACTTTCGGAGTAGGTCTTACTTTCGGGGAAACAGGGTATCTTCACTTTCTGTCCCAGAGTCCACTCCAGCCTTGCTACTTACCTGCTTAGAACTCTGATCTATAATCCTAATCCTAAGAAAGGGGTAGGCTGTTTTCTTTACCAAGATAAAACAAATTATTATCACATAATATAAGGATAGTTACAATTACTGAATCTGAAGCTTCATTGTTTTCTAGAAAGTCAGCATACAGAAATGTATATTCCCATTACAGATGAAGGAAACACATGAATTTAATTGAATGGACATTGGTATTCATCTTGGGCGCAGTATATCCTCAAGACAGAGTACTAGGATCCTTATATATCCATTTTGATAACCATTAAGAGACTAATATACCTATGATAAGTGTATATAGATATCACTTTAATAGAGTGATGAATATAATGAATGTGGATTCATTTTAAAATTTCTTTTTCCATTAACCTTTGTTAAAGCTGATCACAAATATTTAGAGCTCAGCATAACTGGTACTGACGACAAGGAAACTCTTCCCATTTAATTCATAAGAACAGCCCTGCTGGATCAGACCAAAGTCCTTTTCTGTCCAGCATCCTGTTTCACACAGTGGCCCTCCAGATGCCTCTGAGGAACCCACAGACAAGGGGTGAGGGCAAGCCCTCTCTCTTGCGGTTATCCCCTGCAACGGGTATTGAGAGACACTGTGCCTCTGAGGCTGGAGGTGGCCCACAGCCATCAGATTAGTAGCCATTGATGGAACTCTCCTCCATGAATTTGTCTTAGCCCCTTTTAAAGCCATCCAAGCGAGTGACCATCACCACATCTCATGACAAAGAAGTCCATAGATTTATTATGTGCTGTGTGAAAAAGTAATTCCTCTTGTTGGTCCTAAATTCCCTGACCTTAAGTTTCATGGTGTGGTCCATTCCCGCCATCCTGGGCCACAAACCCCTAAAGTGCTGTTGCATGGAGCTGCGCTTCACCCAACTCAGATGCCTCCACTTGAACACCAATGAATATTTACCTTACTCTGCCTACACTCACCTGCTTGTGTGACCAACTTTCTAACAAACAATTCCCAACCCTATTTCCCTGAAAGCAACCACAGTGAAGAGTAGGCAAAAAATTCCACACCCCGTGCCAATCTGAGTGAAGACAAAAAATCCTACTCAGTCCCAAAGTGACTAGCTAGGCTCTCACTATGTAATCGGGAGGGTAGGTGGGAACCAGCAGCCTGGTTAAGAGTGAGGGCATAAGGGGTTTGAGCTGCATATCCAAATTTGGCTCCTGCTCCCTCCTTGGTCATGGAAAGCATGCAACCACCTCTTGCATGAGGAGAGAGGGTGGACATTAATGTCTGCCCTGTCTCCCTGAGGCCTGGGTGCAAACCCCGCCCCCCACCCAACAGCCTTTTGGCACTGAGCACAGCGGCATTCTCACTGGCTGCCTCTCGGAGCTGTGGAGTTGCCCGTCAACAGGGATGCCACCACATCCCACCCCAGGCTTGTCAGCCTCTCAAGCAGCACAGTCACACAGGGGCATTCCCTCCTCCAGCTCTGTCCCTTGACCCCCACACCACCTGGGAAGTAGGAGGGAAAGGGGACTTGAAGACAGGACTGGTACTAAATGCTTTGCTCCCCGAGAAGAAAGCGGCAATGATGTCTGTTCACGAGCACAAACAGCTGGCAACATAAGCAGGGTACCCCCATCTCAGTGCTGGGAAGGGAACATTTGGCAGGGGATGGGTTTCCTGGGAGGGGATTTAAAAGCCAGCCCCAAGCAGGGATTCTTGAGCATCCAAGTTCTATTTTTTTCACAAAACGGTTGGGGAAGGGGGGGCAGCCTCTTCCCCTTTAGGAAATGGCGATACCTTGGCTCACTCATGAGCAGAGCTGGTCACCAGAGTCAGCAGTGCTCCAATGAAAGGAGAGAAACAACAGTATGCTGACCCAGGATGGACTGCGTTCACTCAAGAGAGTGCCAGGCCATGGGGACTTCCCCTCATGACTCATGAGAAGAACCATCAGAGGGGAGGGAAGATAACTGTCAAGCAAAATGTCAAATAACGTGTGATGATAAAACATCCCTTTCTCCCAAGGACTGCTCTCTCACGAGAAGTGCCAGGCCATTGGGACTCCATATCCAGTCAGGTTGCTCTATGCAGGAAAGCTGCGGGGATGGGTACCTCAGCAACTGCTCTCCCAAGTAGCTGTCAAAGCATGCCCCCTGCCATCCAGTCAACCCACGTGGACATATGTACCCTTGTTTGTGCCCTGAAACAGTGGCCTTGCTCTCCTGGGGCCTTTGGAAATTGGGGCTCCCCTCTCCCATGAGGCCCCACACCAGCAGATTGCTATACGGCCAATGCTGGAATGAACCCAGACATTTTGAATGGGTTTAAAGATTTATCAATGTTGCCCCCATCCATGCACATGCCCAGGCTCTGACACATGGAGCAACACAATCTCCTTTGAGTTTGTGCAAGGTTTCACAGGGGAGGTGAGGGGGATTGCAGTGATTCTGTTTTATTTTTTTACCATTGAGGGTTGGGTGCCCCACACAAGCAGCCCACCTTTATTGGCTTCACTCAACTTGTGACATGCAGTCTGATGGGAAACCTAGGGGTTTCGGTCACATGGTCTTCCCTAGTGCTCCTCCTAGACCCACCCCCCAAAATCATCCGTGTGCAGGACTGTTTGGGTCCTGGCTTGGGGGGGGGGGACTGGTGGTGCCATCACTGTCAGAAGAAGTGCTGGCATGGAATGGCATGACATTTAAAGGGATTTAAATACCCTTTTCATGCTGAGGGCAGTGGAGAGCTTCAAAAATGCATGATTGTGCTTGGCATGCCCCCTTCGAGATCGTGGCCAATCACTGCCACTCTGCTGACATGCTGATGCTTGGCCCCATAGTCTGGCCATGGAGCTTGCTGGGATTGGCCTCAGCAGCTGAGCAGCAGAGATGGGCTCCCCTCTCCTGGAACTGGAGGTTGGCGGTCCACAGTTGGGCAAATGTCTGCAGTGCAATCTACAGTTTAAAATTGAAACCACAGGTTCACCAAGCTCTGGTTTTGTGTTATGTCTGAATTCGGCCTATTTAATAAACAAGCATATTTCTTTTCCCTTTTACTCCCCTGCTTTTCCTTTTTACTTTCCCCCCTTCAATCCCAGGAAGGTGTTATTATTTTTTTAAAAAAAATACTATACATTTAGTACTAATAAGACAGATCCTTTTAAGATAATTCTGCCCAGGTGTTTCCTGGGCAGATAGATAGAGTTGTTTCCAGGGCATAATTCTCCCTCCCAGCCCCTCTAAAAACCAAACTTTTTTTAGCATCTCCACTGCTGTAGTTAATCTGGAGATTATTTTGATAGGTGTTTTCTTGTACTATTTCCTGTTTGCTTTGACCTTGTATGTTCTTCTGGTAAGACTGATCAAGGCCCTTATAATTTTTGTGAATTATTTTAACATCCTGTTGATTCACACATCCTTTTAATTGTTGAGGTTTGGGTTCTCCAGGGTTCGGTGAAACGTGACAGTAAGTATGCCTCACATACACATGCCTTCTGGAACACTCCACCTGGCCTTTATCAGCTCACCTCTTTCTTTCTTTCTTTCTTTCTTTCTTTCTTTCTTTCTTTCTTTCTTTCTTTCTTTCTTGTATCTGGACTGAGTTTTTTGTGCTTACCTTTTCTTGTCCATATGGACCGGCTGCTATACCTTTTTTTTTTTTTAACTGAACTACATGTGGCCCACTTGAAACCTCTACCTTGGCTTGGTTTTCACTGTACACTAATGTATTCTGACATATCATTTATTTTTATTTCACTGAAGTATTTTGCACTGGCAAGATAATGACAGAGCTTTCTGGTATGAATTGGGGGTGGGAGGAGTTCTCTATCAATTTATGCCCAGCAAGAGAGCAGGAATTTTTTATTCACCACAAAATGAACACCTAACTAGGCAATCTTTTTTTTTTTTAAGCGTTGAAAAGCAGACACAACCTTAAGGTTGTTCCACCGGATATGTACATATGGGCTGACTTTAAAGTACAGACATCAAAGGAACAGAATTCACATTATTCTTCCACAGCAATATCACCTCTTCCAATAACCCCATCACCATCTCAAAGTTAGTTCCTTTGACCTAGTATTTCTCAATATGGTACAAATATTCATGCTGGTTGCTTTTCTTATTTATTCCATTGCAGCTTCAATAGCATTGAATACAATATCTTTTTAGCTGTTTTCAAAGGGTCCCCTGGATGCTTAAAGTTCATGTATGTCCCACCTTCTTTCATGAACCAAATTCAAAATATTCCGCTCCTACGTGCTTGTTTACTTTTAGCTAATTCATACAGTATGGCAGCTATAAGGCATCCATTAAA
The DNA here is from genome assembly GCF_027244095.1 of Hemicordylus capensis. Taxonomy (NCBI): domain Eukaryota; kingdom Metazoa; phylum Chordata; class Lepidosauria; order Squamata; family Cordylidae; genus Hemicordylus; species Hemicordylus capensis. The sequence goes on from NC_069657.1 coordinate 318,344,773, forward strand.
GAAAGCTTTTGGTCACATTATTGGCAGCCCCTGATATCAAAGCTCTCCATGCTATACAGCTAATCTGTATGATGAGCAAACAAGTGGGTCACTATGAGCTGCCAGTTCTGACTAGAACTATTCCTGGAGGTGTTTTTGTGGGTGGTATTTTTGTTTTTTTGTTTTGCCAGTACTGTATTTTTCTTACCATTTATCATGATTCCACGGTATTCAAATATCAGGATTGCTTTTAATAGTCTCTGTGGATTTCTGGAAACGCCAGGCCAGGCCTGAAGGACTGGCAACCCTTGATGCCTTGAGGCTATAACTGAAGCCCCCTGCCAGATCAAGTTATTTCTCAGGGGCCTTCCTGCTTGAAGTGCAAAGACCAGAATCAGTAAATCCTTTGCCTCTAAAATTTAGTATTTGATTTTGTAAATGTTAATTCTTTTACCATATCATTATTTCAAACGAAGCCAAACATCATTAATGTCTTCAAGATATAGAGAAAGGCTGTAAGACCCACTATATACCATAGTTCCATCAGGGGCTTTAATAGACTCCTTTCTGGGATGGGGAGTGACTGCCAGGACTTATTAAAAAAGGGGTTGCCAGCACCCCAGAGGCCACAATGCATGGCTCATGAATTGCTTTCAGTTTGTTAGGCCACAAGTTAAGCAGGCTTGTCATAAAATGATATGGCCTTTGAGCTGGTCTTGTGGTAGTGAGCATGAATCCCCCCTTTTCTAAGCAGGGTCCTCAATGGTTTGCATTTTAATGGGAGACCTGCGTGAGCACTATAAGATATTCCCTTCAGGGGATGGGGCTGCTCTGGGAAGAGCACCTGCATGCTTTTATGCAGAAGGTTCCAAGTTCCCTCCCTGGCATCTCCAAGATAGGGCTGAGAGACGCTCCTGCCTGCAACCTTGGAGAAGCCGCTGCCAGTCTGTGTAGACATTACAATACTGAACTCTGACTCAGTACTGTTCTGATTTGGTAGAAGGCAGCTTCCTATGTTCCTAAATGTCTAACTTGACTGAAGCAGAAAGTCCAACTTGGCTGAAGTAGAAGTGCACATGGCACATGAAATGTTTTACATTAATAATAGTTTCATACGTTGACAGGAAAACCAAATTCTTAATATTACTTTATAGCTCAGGAAACACACTGAAGAAAGAAGCTGGATACTGAAGATATAAACATTTTTTTAATTGCTCCATTTTCTAAAATTCCCATAATTTACAGCATTTGATCAGCATATGCATCTTCTGGAGAGCTGTTCATTTTTGTCATGTTGTATTCATAATGAAGACATGGTATAATATAAGTTTTATTATTGATAAACTCTGCAGAGTAAATGAGCCCAAATTGGTTTAAAATGTATACAGAGGAAACTAACCTCATTACGAATTACACAGGCTATAAACATTTGAACACTCTCCCTGGATATATCTAGACGATTTGTAAGCAATTAGTATCATATACAGAAATAATGAAGTTTCATGGAGAAGAGCAGCACTGATTCTCCATAGATCTCTTGGGCCTATTGAACTCCATATTATGTGCCATAATGTATCTGTATGAAAGACTTCCAAGTATCCCAGATTTGAATCCACTAAACCTAGTTTATCTCATCATTGGGTATTTCCAGGAATATGACAGGTGGTGAACCTTTTGCCCAGTAGTTCTTGATGGTGTTAAAACATTTTGCTTGGTTCTGTGCACTTCATTGCTTTAAAAGAACATTAAAGCAATGTTATAAGAAGTGTGGGAGACAAGTAAGATGAAAATTATAGGAGCAGTATGAGCTTCTTCCTGGATGGGTTTGAAAATTCAATTAAATTCCTGATTTCAGTGTAATTTCAGGGTTGCTAGAAACATAACCTTTGTGTATTGAAGTCATTGCTGCATTAACATGCTATTGCTATCTGTATGGTATTATTAAATCATACAAAATATAGGGGCAAACATTTCAAAGCTGGTAGCTGGATGGAGAGGAATGTGCTTGGGAGGCCCTTTGCTCAGTGGTAGATCAGGGGTAGGCAACTTGGGCAAGCCAGCTGTTGTTCACAACTTCCATCATCCCCAGCCACAATGAATTGTGATTCAGTAACAGCTGGATTGCCTCAGGTTGCCTGCCCCTGCTTTAGGTGCACAGGGAGTCAGGTTCAAGAGCCAGCATAGTGTAAGAGCCAGCGTGGTGTAGTGGTTAGAGTGCTGGACTACGAGCAGGGAAACCCAAGCTAAAATCCCCATTCAGCCATGATTACCTGCAAAGACTGCATTAGTTTGGCCCACTTTGCTGTCTTGGTATCCCTCTTATGCTAAGAAGGAACACCAGAGGGGCTGCCCAGATGGGGGGCCAACTGGTGGGTTCTTCTTGGCTTTCTCCAGGGCTTCCAAATATGCAATAAGAGCATGCACTGGGCCCAAAATTTCCTCATCATAAGAGGAAGATAACTGGAGTGTGTGTGTCTGCTAGGCCTTACTGGCCTGCCCCCTTTCTTAGCAATGTTCTTCTTGGGTGGCATGACTCTAAGAACAATCACCCCCAGAAGAGGACTCTAAGAACAATCACCCCAAAATATACCAACATGCACACACAAACAACATAAACCCAAGAAACTAAAGTAGCAACTGCAAACAAAGATAGAGAAGCCAATATTTTGGGGAATAAAGCATGCAGGGAGTGTAGTTTGGGGAATTCTAATATTATAGTCCTGAGCGAGGGGTGTTAATGATGGAAAGGCTACAGTGTTTGCAAGCCACCCAGCCCAGCTGTGCCCACCCACTTGCAGTGCCTCCCATGGGGGAGGGCAGTATGGGGGGACCCAACCCCTCCGTTAACCCCCCTCCACCTTGAGTGGCCACAAAACAATTCGGGCCAAAGTCCACTTATCCTGCCAGGGATGCCTTGCTCCCAACTGCACTGAGATCAGTGCAACTCCCATCTGCCAACCTGACAGTTGGAGCTCCCTGCCACCTCCAAAATCACAATAGATGGTGCCTCGCCAATGCAGTAGGACCTCCCTGCCGCCACCGTTGAAATTGCTGTGAAAATGCTGTGAGGAGGCCTGAGAGTCTGGGAAGGGAAGTGATGGGAGAGAACCACTCTTGTTGCTTCTAACCATGTATGGAAGGAGGCCTCAATCAACTGCCATGCTAGCCCTGCCCCTGACACCCCTCCAGCCAATTGGGGGCCATCCTTTCCTCATGCATAATTAATGCGGCTGGGGCAAAGAGTCAGCCTCCAGACAGGCTGGAGGGGACAGGCATATTCCGTAGCAAGAATGCAACGGCTGCACACGTGCTTGTTTTTGTGACACATGCACAGCATTAGTCAATATGTCAGCCATGGTGAATGTGATGATACATGAAAAAAACACTCAAAATGAACTTCATTTCATAATATGAAATGAATAAGAAATACTTGAAGGGCTCCCACACAGAAGACAACAAAGATTTGCTTGCTGGTCCCCAGATGGCAGGGATGAGGATAGATTTCTGGTGAATTTCTTAATAATGAGAACAATTCAACTATTGAATAAATTACATAGAGGCGTGATGGGGGAGCTGAACATCTTAATGGTAAGCAGAGTACAACAATGCAACCAATTACCTGATAGTAGTAGAGAGACAAACCTGCTGTCAAAAGCCATGTGCTTTTTTTTTTTTAACAAACAAATGCATGTGGCTAGAGCATGATGTCATAGTGATGTCACGGGGGGCATGCAGCTGTCAAAATGTGCTGATGTCACCGGAAATACGTCACTGGATATGTGTCAGCGGAAATGGTCAGAGGAGACCCCCACGTGGCCGGAAAGGGTCAGATGTAGGGGTACGCCCTCACCCCGGAGGTTTGGCCCCCACCTTCCACTCCTACCCCCAGAATATGTCCAGACATGTCCCGAAGGTGGGCATGTGATCCCTCTACGAACACATCTAGCCACCCTGGACCAATGGGAACAGGTTTCAGACCCCGGAAAGGTCTGTGTGTGCAGGCGTGATATTGGTCAGGCGGCCATTTTGTGTAACTTTATTGGCTGAAACAAGGTCAAGTGTCCCCTCTATGAACAAAACTCACCACCCAGGACCTATGAACAAGCCCCCACCACTTTGCCAGCATGGCTAACAAATAAAGTCAAGGAAGCTTTAGAGGGGAAGAACTGAAATTGGAAGGCCTGCCCAAATGAAGAGAACAGAAAAGCGACACAAACTCTGGCAAAATAAAATGCAAGGGGTAGGTGAATAGCCTGTGTCTATCTGAGCCATCTTGTTTTTGCAGACTCACTGTTTGTGTGATCATGGCGTCCCCAGAGAGATCACTGGAGCCAGCTTGTACCCCTGACAGTTGTAAAACTCAGCTCAAAAAAGCATTCTATTAGCACAAGTTCTGATGATGATAAGTTTCCATCAAAGCCCACTAATTTCCTTTCTTCTCACAAATATGCACATGCACACTTTTTTAAAAAACAAGACTTCTCTCTCTCTCTCTCACACACACAATATAAACATTTCTTTGATATATATCCTTTGGTTGAAAACCTAAGCACACAACAGTTACCTGGGAGTAAGCCCTCATGGGTTCATTAAGGCTTTGACTTAGAAACTGTATAGAATGGTTGCAATCTGGGCTGCTATGATTTAAATCACTTCACAGAACTTAGTTTTAATGATTTAATTCTCAATTTAAAGCACCATTTTCTAGTAAAAGTAAATTATTTTTGTCTAATATAACCTTAGTATGTATTCAGAGATGTAATACATATTCAGAGATCATAATGCTGTTTCATTTGGGCAACCAGACCTTGCATTTCTTTGTTGCACTGTTTGCATTTTTGCATACATGCCTGACTTACCCACATGTACAGAAACTTGATTAAAATACTCCCAAGTGAGGTCTCTTTTAAGCATGCAACCATGATAGGTGTTTCCCTTCTAAAATGGAGGATACACTTGGAAAAGTTTTCCTCTATGTTCCTGTTGATTGCCCAGATCTATTCCAACCTCCCCAGATCCCCTTGGCCTTCTTTATCCCGATTCAGACACTATTCTGTGGAAGTGTACACAAGTTGCCGTGAATTACTGCACTGGGTTCATTTTAAAAATTCAAACCGGGATACAGGCCCTTCAAGTGCACGGTACGGATAGGAAGTATAATGCTGTACCTGTGTAACATTTGAATGACTGTACCTGTGCACAGATTTGTACCTGTGCGTACACTCATTGTACAACTGTTGAACATAATGTGTGAATGGACCAACAAGTTCACTGAATATAATTAGGAGTTATGATTAACACTCATGTTCATGATATCTTTGACCTATGTTCTTTAACAAAAAAACTAATTGGTTTAAGAAAAACATCCAATTTAAATTTAAAAAATTGGATTTTTTTTCAAATCATTGTTTTCTATCACCCCTGACTGCAATTCTATGCAACATTTACTTTTATCAGTTTTGAAAAATTAAACCATATAGATCACAGACCTGAGAGATAATTTATGCTGAAGATCTCTCCTTTCAATACTACTATCAGTCACCAAAGTTTAAAAAAAACAAAATAACCAGCCAACAGCACAAACAAACAAACAAACTGGTATAATCAAGAACTAGAGAGAGAGGTGCAGCTATTTGAATATTTTGGACTTGCCTGTTTTCTAAGCTGTGCCTGTTAGGTTGGCTCATAAATAGGAGGCAAGAATGTCAGATTTCTTAAAAATTAAAAACAAGTATTTCTGTTTTAAAGGGACATTTCAGACAGGATAGGTTTGAAATTATCCAATTAGTAATTCCAGTTAAAATATCATGTTTTGTTTTGTTTTTTAAACCACCCTCCCAAGAGGAGAGCTGAGGAAGCTAGCAACAGGCTTTTCTAGATCTCTGAATGTTACTAAGATTTGCTAGTGACATTTTAGAAGACAGGGAAAAGGAAAGGAAAAGAGAAAAGCTCCCAGCAAAAGCTGGAGCCCCACCACAGCCACACAAACTGCAGGTCCTGGAGCAGTAAAGTTGAGAGACAGAGGGGTGCATATGTTACTGAATTCAAAATGATGCCTGCAACTTATAGTTAGGTGGGTAACATGCCATCTGCAGGTGGATGGTGCCCACTTTCCCCCCCCCCCCCACATCCCTGGAACCGTTATAAATGGGTGACAGGCAACGTTACATTACCCATGCCTGTAATGCTAGCAAGAACACTGGTGTGGCCTTTACTACCCAATTAGCAAGGCCCCGGGATCTTCCTGGAGAATGGGGAGTGGGCCAGGTTGAGATACAGTGCCCACACAGCGGGGACACTGTTAAAGCAGATACCCTCTCCCCCTCGAATATGGGTGGGGATCTTCAGGGGTGCCATCTGATTCTTCTGGGGTGTTCGGTTGGGAACCCATAGCAGGATTCAACAACGGAAAAGTGCCTCTGTAGAAGGTCCATGACGGGTACCAACTGTTCATCAGCACCCCGTGGATCAGCAGATGGGTTTGATTGAGACACCTCTGAAGGATCACCAGCAGATGGGGTGGATGGGGTTACTAAAGAATTAGCAGCAGAGGATGGCTTTTGGGCCCCGACGAGTGTGCATGTCCCCCCAATGTGTGGTGGTACAGGAATACATCTACTCATTTTTAATTAATTTCTGAAACTTGAAGGCCTCAGACAGATCATTATAGAGTTTCCGGACTGTCTTCTGGTAATCAGTAACTCCCACGGCTTGTTCAAAAATCTGCACAGCAACATTTTTTAAGACATAAAGAAAACCAGCCATCACCCTCAGCCATTCATCATGGTCTTTCCCACACACCACCAGATTTGGTGGAGCGTTAGCATTGCCTGGCTCCTCATCAGCGAGTTCTAAAAAGAAGAACATGATAGTTAGAAAACTATACATCAGCCTGCCCCACAAGGTGGTTGTAATTTATGTATTTAGATATGTATACCCCACCCCACCCCCACCCCTTCTGCTCAGGGATGGATCAGAGGCTCTTATTTCAACAGGGAGCATATTCCAAAGTCCAGGGGCTGCACTGGAGAAGTCCAGGGGCTGCACCCGTTCCCGAGTAGCTGCCAGAAGAGTTGGCGGCAGCCGCAGGCAAACAAGAATATTAATAAAATAGCTACAATGTAAAATAAGACTAATGAAGTTAAACAAATTAAATTAAACAAGTTAAAAGACCAGACAAAAACCACAATTTTTAAAGTTTCAAATTGAGTCATTTAAAAAGCCAAAAAATTGAGAACTATCAAAACTACATCCTCTTTAAAAGTATGCGTTTTTAATTGGTTGCTAAAAACACCAAGGTTTTTTTTATTCTGAATGCTTTAAAACTAGTGCCCCAGGTGAGACACAAACTCACAACCATGGTGTTGTGCTTTTGCACAAATACCCTATGCTATCCATTGCGCGTGTGGAAAAATTCTATTTATTAATAACTTTCTAAAAGTCATTTTAAAAACCGGGGTTTTCAATTGTTGATGGAACACACATTTTAGAAATCTTCTACACACCAGTGAACAGCAATGAGAGTAAAAACTAAGCAACTTTTTGATTGAGAATGTACATAGTATATTTGTCTGTAACCTTATTGTGTAACCCCATCTCCTTATGTTGTAATTGTGATACTGCAACAGAGTTTGGGCTGTTGGACTGCATTCTGACAAAGGGCCAGAATCTAGCCACATTCTATTTGAGGGCCCCAGTTCTCACACACTCCCCAGGGGCCAGCATCCAGAGCAAATACGTTAAAACTGAGTTGCACTACACCCCCCCCCCCCGGATTTTAACAAGAGCACTTTTGCACAAAAGTTTCCATTCAGACAGAGGTGGCATACAATTTTTTTTTGTGTGTGTGTGTGCAAATGTTGCACACAAAAATGGACATTGCTCCATTCAGTAGCACAATACTAATCTGGAGCACAAGCTCCAGACTTACAACCAGCTAGAACAGTCTGGCACGCAGATGCTTTGATGTCGGCCAGGGATGCAGTTTGATGAGTTTGCTTTTAAAACTAGAACCTGTTCACTTGGCTACAGAGATAGACGCCTTGTAAAAATACTTAAGAACCTGGCAATGGAACAAGCTAGCTCTTGAACACAGGGCAGCTAGAGTTATTATATGCCTTTTCTGACACCACATTCACTGGAGAAAGTAATGAGTGGGTAACACAAAGGGTAAAGTTTCATGTAAAGTTACACTTACAACATAAAGAACATGAATGAATGCAGAGTTGTAACCTATTAAGAATATGATATTCTACGTAGAGTGTCAGACACTGTAGTGTATGTACTTGAGAAGGCACATTTCCATATCATAGTTCAGGGTTGTCCAAGACCATGGGTAGATTGTGTATATATCTGAAAAAACAAAGCAGCAATATAATGGATCAGTCATTTCAATGTGGTTGCTACTTGCTCAGTGTGTAAAGTAATAATTTTCCATTAAAATAAACCCGTTATTTCCTCAAGGTGCAGATAACTACCACTTAAGCCCCCCAAAAGGGAGAGCTGTGCAGGTATGGCTTAGCATACCTAATAGTCACAGCACATCTCCCTAAAACTCTGCTCCTCCAGAATAGGAAACCATAGTACTGCCATGTGCAACTTCTCAAGTGGCAGGCTGCCCCCAACACATGGCTGTTTTCTATACATGACTGTTTCTACAGAAAAACAATATGTAGTAGGCTACTCTGCTCCACTCTGTGGAGTTCTCTCTTTTGCCCTAAAGAATTAATCACTCCTTCAAACCAACACATTGATCATAAACTTTTGTGGACCAGAATCTGCTGCATCACAGGCATCTGATGTATGGGGTTGCTAATCTGCAACAGCTCATGCTGAAACTAGAAGATAAAACATGGCCCCACAGCAGTTTGGGAAAACTTTTGAAACCCACATGCCTAAAATGTAAACTAGCAAAATGAAAAATTATTTATTTGTTAAATTTCTATACCACCTTTCATTAAAACAATCTCAAGGTGGTTCACCCAAAAAGTTAAAACAAGACTACAAAAATTACACAATTAACATATTAACTAGAATATAAAAATACTGATCTGATTAAAATATTAAAAAGAAAAACAAGCACAATATAACCATAAAAGATACAAAGCAGCAGCAATGGAAACTATCATATAAAAGCCTGGGTAAATAAAAACTGCGGACCTGAAATTGAAGCTATGGGAGGAAAAAATAAATCCAACACAGGGTTGGGGAAGCTCTCTTTACCTGAGCCCCAGACTTTATATCCCAACACTTTCAAATATACAGGTTCCGTTTTTAACCTTGTCTAATTAGCTGTGTGTAGTGCAGTCACAGAATCCTCACCAACTGCAGACTACCACCCCACTCAATTCCCCAATACCTGAATATGCTATTTATTGGTAAATAAATATGCTATTTTATTGGTGAAGGTGAAAATACTCAGAGCAAAGATCATGCTGAGGAGGAGTGCATGAACCTACAAAATTGGAGGCACTAGGGATTCAAGCTTTCATGGTCACCACTTACATTCTGAGATAAGTACATAAAAGTGCACCCCTCCCTTTTGATTTAGCATATTAGAACTGCCTGGAAAAGGGCAGGGGTGGGGGCAAAGAGAATTCATGGTGGATTGAAGCAAAATTAAACACACACACACACACACCAATATCTATAGAAAATAGACGAAGACTACACTAAGTTTGAGATATTAAAAGCAGCAATAAGACCAAAAAAATGCACTGAGCTTTACAGTTAAGGTTGCAATCCTATACAGACTTGCTAGGGAGAAAATCTAATTGATTCTGATGGTACTTACTTCTAAGTAGGCATGCATAGAATGATTTGCATTATTAAGCCCCCCCCCCCCCAAAAAAATCCTTAAGGATGCAGACTGCAAAAGTGACAATTTTAAATTAATACAGGGGCTTCTTATTATTTTTTTACTGAAAATAGAAGATTTGCCACTTACTGCTTGCTGGAATTTCAGGAGAGAAAGAGGAAATCTTTCTGTGCCTAAGGTCCACATGTTTTCAGTTGCCTCAGCCTGGCCCACACCTATGCAACTTGATGGGATGTCTCTTGATGGAACAATTTGATGGGATTATCTGGTGTGGTGTTTCAGGAGGGAGAAAGAGGAAATCTATGTGTGCCTGAGGGCCACATGCTTTCAGTTGCCTGGCCCACGCCTATGCAAGTTGATGGGATGTCCCTTGATGGGACAACTTGATGGGATTATCTGGTGGTGAACTCATCTACCTTCGAGGGAGGGAGTGAGGGAGGGACCCTTATTCTTCAGATAAATAGCCTTGAATTTGAATTTATTCCTTCAAATAAATTTCCTTGAATTTTAAAAGTCTCCATTTTGCAGTTTGAGAGTGGTGAATGGGGAGATGGCATCCATGCTAAACTGAGGGGGCAGGGGGAGAGACCATGTGTGAATCATTTGCTGTAGTGTAGTAGGTAACTAAAATGGCTCCTGCATGTGCACAGAAGAGCACAGAAGAGCCTGAACCAGGCTGAAGAAGGCCCGAAGGTCTTGTTTTTATATTTTATGTTCCTATAAGCTGCTTTGTTGTCTTGAGGCTGAAATAAAATAAATAATTAACATAAATAAGATCAATAAATACATAAATACATATAAATAAATGTGTTCTCAAAAAAAGCTGTAAATATGTAGTGTGCATGAGCTGAAAACTTGTAAGCACACATTTCTTGAATTAACTGAAAAGTTGTAAATGTATAATGACAAGGTATTCTGATTTAACTGAAAAGTATGGACATTAATCATTTGCATTCCATAGACCCAATGGACCAAATTGAATTTTGATAATATATTTAAACAGACTGTAACTTCTGAATTTCAAGATTTCATGCATATATTTGTATACATAATAAGACTTCATAAATATAGATTCATATAAAAAAAGGGTGAAAATATAAATTTGCTATTTCTTAAGCTACATAGAATTATACTTTATATGGTAAAGTGTTCATATGTGCAATTGTGTGCAATTATGTGTGCATTTATTTATGTGTGCAATTGAAGTGAAATTACTATAAAAGCATAGAGCAGTGGTATCTGATAGCACACAACTTTGAGAAAATCTTTAAATTGAAAAAAGCAAAGTGCAGGAGATGTAATATAAACCTACAGATAGTATAGATTTTATATATTTCCTGAAGATTAAGCAAAATACTGAGATAAGATAATTGAGTTTCATGATATCTCTAGTAATGAGTTATTCAGTGATCTATTAATACTCTAAAATAATTTAAAGGAAAAACTGAAAATCATGACTTAGAATTTTTGATGAATTGACTTTATACAGCAAGGATTAATGTAGCATCAAGCTAAAAATGTAACCCTGCCCTACCCCATTTATATGAGTGACTGCCATTTGAAAATCAATAACATTGCTTACCTGATAATACAGTAATTATATGAGAATTAGAAGAAGTCACCAACAAATAGACAGATTTATTGAAACATGTATTTTATTTGTTCAGTGATGGACTGAGAAATACAATCTATCTATCTATCTATCTATCTATCTATCTATCTATCTATCTATCTATCTTAGGACGTATGTCACACCTCCTGTGGTATGTGGCACATCTCGCGAAAGTTCTGACAAGAGGGTGGGACACAGAGGAGGAGGGTTGAGGAGCGGATGGAGCTGCAGCCAATGAAAACCAGTCCCTCCAAGGAGAGTCTTCTACCAACTGTCTTCTGTCTCACGCTGGCTCTGAGGGGAAGGTGTCGCCACCCTGACTTCCCCACCCCTGAGCGGCAACTTGAAGGGAAGGGAAGAAGACAGACAGAGCCCATGTGGCCATTTAGTATTAAGGAGAGACTTCCACCAGCTCTCTTCTGTCTCACATGCAGGCTCTGAGGGGAAGGGATCGCTACCCTGACTTCCCCCTCCCCTGAGCGGCAACTTTAAGGGAAGGGAAGAAAACAGATGGAGCCCGTGTGGCCGTTTATTATTGTAGTGGGAGAAAAGCCTCTCTGAAGTGACTGTCTCACCTGCAGCAAACAGCAGCCCCCACAAACCAAAGCGGAGCAACTCTCCCAGGAAGGCAAAAGCCTGTGAGCTCCCTTTATTTTGTGGTGCTGGCTCCCACAGCAGTTGCAGAGAAATCCCTGCACAGCTCCACTCTGTGAGTGTGTGTGTGTGTGTGTGTGTGTGTGTGTGTGAGAGAGAGAGAGAGAGAGAGAGAGAGAGAGACTGTGTTTGAGTGTGCTCTGTTCTCCCTTCTCCCACCGTGCACTTTTGCCAGGCTTCCTATGTGCAGAACTCAACAGGGATTCCCACTCACAAAACCCCCACACACACCTCCACTGCACACATACATCACCTTCTGAACCTCCAGATGCCTCCAAGCCTGGAGGGAAGGCAGGATGTCAGGTGCAGACAAGGGAGCTTGACCTCCCTCTATCCTCCCCCACTTCCCCTAGATTAACCAGCCTCAGTACTTTTCTGCACTCTTGCCCCCCCCCCCCGCCATCCCAACCAACATGACGTGCGTGTGTGAGCATTATTTATTTATTTATTTATTTGACTTATATACCACCCAAAATTTCATCTTTGGGCAGCTAACAGTGACATAAAAACAATTAAAACAAATATAAAAGGTTAAAACTGTTTAACAATTTTAAAACAGCATACAATTAAAACCTACAAATTTAAAAAGCTGAAAAGGCTTGGGTGAAAAGATGAGTCTTCAAATGTTTTTTAAAAATAGTTAGAGATGGGGAAGATCATATCTCAGCAGGGAGCGCATTACACAATCTCAGGGCAGCAATCGAGAAGGCCCGTCTCCATGTGGCCACCAGATGAGCTGGCGGTAACTGGAGATGGACCTCCTCAAGTGACCTCAATGGGCGGTGGGGCACATAACAAAGAAGACATTATCTTCAATACCCAGGGCCTAAGCCGTTTAGGGCTTTATAAGTTATAATTAGCACTTTGCATTTTGCCTGGAAACCTATTGGCAGCCAGTGCAGCTCCATCAACAAGCGAGTAATGTGGTCTCTCCGAGATGATGGAGACCAACCTGGCTGCCGCATTCTGAACCAACTGAAGTTTCTGGACTACATACAAAGGCAGCCCCACATAGAGCACATTACAAAAGTCAAGTCTGGAGGTTACCAACAAATGTACCACTGTTTTGAGGTCATTGATCTCAAGAAATGGACACAGCTGACGTATCAGTCGAAGCTGATAGAAACCACCCCTGGTCACCGCCTCAACCTGAGAAACCAGGGAGAGGTGTGGATCCAGAAGTACTCCCAGACTGTGAACCTGTTCCTTTTGAGGAAGTGTGACCCTGTCCAGTACAGGTAGATCAAAATCGTCTCGGGAGTTCTGATCCTGCATAATAAGCATCTCCGTCTTATCTGGATTCAGTCTCAGTTTATTTCCTTTCATCCAGCCCATTACTACTTCCAGGAAGGCATTCAGGGAAGATATGCCATCTCCTGAAGAAGTTGACATGGAGAAATAGATCTTGGTGTCATCAGCGTACTGATAACATCCTGTTCCAAATCCCCTGATGATCTCTCCCAGCAGTTTCATGTAGATGTTGAAAAGCACTGGAGAGAGTATGGAGCCTTGAGGGACACTATTCTTAAGCTCAGATTTCGAAGAGCAACAGTCTCCTATCAACACCATCTGGAATGTGTCCATGAGGTAGGAGCGGAACCACTGTAAAACAGTGCCTCTCCCCCCGCAACACTCTCAGACATTCCAGAAGGATACTATGGTTGATAGTATCAAAAGCCGCCAAGAGGTCCAGAAGGGGCAACAGAATCACACTTCATCTGTCAATTCCCAACTGGAGATCATCCATCAGGCTGACCAAGGCAGTCTCCACCCCATAGCCCACCTGGAAGCCAGTTTGAAATGGGTCTAGATAATCAGTTTAGGGATGTGCACAAAACTGGTTTGCCCGGTTCAGTTCGAATTCGAACCGGGTTCGAACCAGGAGGGGGTGGTTCGGTTTTGGTTTCAAAAATCAAATTTCAAAAATCACTTAGAAATCAGCCCTTTGCCCAATTCCTTTCAAATAATTCTGATAGATTCCTTGCTCCCCTTGGGAACTACCACCCACCACACTCTGCTCTAGGCCACTCCTTTGCACCCGAAGTGAAGCTATACATTTGCTGACACCTCCATGCTTCTTTATGGAGAAAAACCTTAAAGACGCGTAAACTTCAAAAATCACTTAAAAATCAGCCTTTTGCCCAATTCCTTTCAAATAATTCTGATAGCTTCCTGGCCACCCTTGGGAACTACCACCCACCACACTCCACTTTAGGACACCCCTTTCCCCCCGATGTGAAGCTATACATTTGCTGCAATCCTCATTATTCCCTATGAGGAATTCCAAAATACTTTTAAAATTCACCAAGAATCAGAGGAGTGTCCAATTGCCTTGGGGTTTTGTGGGTGGTTGGCACCCATGGCTGTCTACCACCCACCCCACCTTTATGCCCCTAGGTGCTCCACAATGGGGGATAATGGGCTGGTTCATGTCCCATTATACCCTATGAGAAAAATAATTAAAAATATTTCAAATATTCATAAAAAATCATAGGGGTGTCTGATTGCTTTTGGGTCTGGGTGGTTGTTGGCACCCAATGGTGCTACACAATAGGGAATAATGGGATGGTTCGAGTCACATTATACCCTATGAGAAAAAAATAAAAAATAAATTTCAGAAGTTCATTAAAAATTATATGTGTCTGATTGCTTTGGGGTTTGGGTTGTAGGTACCCATTGGTGTCAGCTACCACCCCACCCACTTTGGGAGGTTAGAATCAGTTTGAACCAGTTTGAATTGGTTCAAATTGAACCACCCCCAGTTTGGTTTGAATTCGAACCTGCAGCTTGAACCTGATGGCTGGTTTGGTTTGAATTAGAACCATCGCACCACCCTGGTTTGAATTTGAACTGGTTCGAGTTTGAACCAGTTCACACATCCTTAAATCCGTTTCCTCCAAGACTGCCTGGAGCTGAGAGGCTACGACCCTCTCAATTACCTTGCCCAACCATGGGAGGTTGGAGACAGGCCTATAGTTGCTCAACTCTGAGGGATCCAATGTAGGCTTCTTTAAAAGAGGTCTAATGATTGCCTTCTTGAGAGAAGGAGGTATCCTGTTCTCCCTCAGAGTTGTCGGACACCTCCAATTCAGACATCGAATTATCCAATTCAGACATCTCTCTCTAAGTTGGCCCGAATCCTAGAGACTTTATCTGCGAAAAATTCTTTAAACACATAACAGCAGGTAACTGATGACTCCAAATTCTGTTTCAAGGGAGTGGGGCAGATACTAGTCCCCTCACAACCCTGAACAACTGTGCCGGATGCGAGTTTGCAGAAGCAATATGGGCAGAAAAGAACAGCTTCTTTGCCGCACGTATTACCTGAGCATAGAGCTTTAAATGTGCTCTATGATGTAATCTGTCCGATTCGAGTTGAGTCTTTTTCCACTTGTGCTCCAGCCACGTACCTTGCTGCTTCAGCCCCCGTAGATCTTCCATATACCAAAGGGCCAGTTTTGAAGCAGTTTGGAGGGGGCGCTTAGGAGCAATCATGTCTACTGCCCTGGTGAGCAAGTTGTTCCAATTCTCAACCAGGCCATCAACAGGATCACTAGCAGAGCCAACATTAAATCCCTCCAAGTCTTCTTGGAATCCTACTGGATCCAATAACCTCTTTGGGCGGACCATTCTAATAGGCCCCTCACTAATAGGCCCCTCACCCCTGAGGAGGTGGGAAGTGGTTGTAAGTCCCACCTTAAGCAGATAGTGGTCCGTACATGACAACAGGGAGATTGTAGGAGTCCCCACCCATGGAACTCCACCCTGATCAGAGTAAAAGACCAGATCAAGCATGTGACCTGCAATATGCGTCAGTCCAGGGACCACTTGGGATAGGCCCATAGTTGTCACAGAAGATGTGGATGTGAATTTCAAAGTTTGGGGCAACTGAGGAACTAAGAAAAAAGTGGTGGAAAGTAAACAGGAGGCAACAGGGTGCTGGAATAAAGGGAGGGCTACACAGGGGATCTCACTCTTCCCCTCACTTAGTGAGTCAGAGTATTGGTCCATCCCTTTGAATAAACTTCATTTTGCAATTTATGTAGAAGGTCACAATTTAGTCCTTAACTGCTAAGGTCTCTGATCCTGCAATGTGCACTTAAGAATAGAAGAAAGAGGGAAAGGGCTGGGGGAAAAGAGTGGGGGAAGTCTCTGGGGTGAGGGGGCTCTGATGGAGAGTGAGGGGAGCATCCATGTACTAGCACACAGATGCTTAAGAATAAATACAACAGAAGTCATTGGTACTTCTAATTAGATGGCAGGAGGAGGGAACTCGAGTGAGTTGGGGGGGGAGTGAGAGAGTGAGTTATGGGGTGTGTGTGTAGGAGGTTTCTCTACCTCCACTGCCATCCCAGATGGCAGGGGGTGGCTTAAGGAGGTGGGAGGGGGCAGGCAGGGAAGGGAGCACGATTGTCTGGGGAAGGGTGAGAGACAGAGAACTAGGGCGCAGATGTTCTGCACGGGGCCAGCTAGTATTCATTATTATTTTCAACAGCAACAATGTGATATGTACACCACAATCCTTATGGTAAGTGTGACATGAATTCTTGTTCCAAAATCCACCCAGAAGCTTGGTCCATTCTGCTGTGTTTTAAGCAGATGGCCTTTTTCAATTTACTTTGAGTCTGAGAGGTGCTTGAAATTTTCAAAATGTAAAACAGTCTGAAGGAAGAAAAACCTAGTGAAGCTTGCTAAAGAGGCCTTCTGCTTAACACAGCTGAGGTTTAGCCTGAGCTTTAAAAAGATTATATCCAAAAAGTTCACAGGGAGGCTTAGCAAAAGTTGAACTTGACTGTTATCTTGTAAAGCTTTCCAAGACAGAAATCATCAACACCATCCCAGTTCTCATCTCTGGCAAACAATTTTAAGCTGCTTTAGGTTTCAGATAGTGTAGCCTGGGGAACTGAGAAAGGAATTTCAGGGCTGTTTCTCTCTGTAGATTTGGGATTTGAAAACTAAGGTATATACGGTCTCTTCATCCCGAGGAAAGAGCCGCAAGGAGATCAGAAGATACTGAAGAACTGTCAGAGTGCATTTCTTCTACACTGATGCTGGGCCTACGAAAGCCAGTTAGTTAAGAGCTCTCTCTTATCTTCAGTACCTGGACTAGCAACTGTTATTTGATCTGGACAGTCTCCTCCTGTATTTATTGGTCAGTGACTACAAGTCTGAGTGAAGGGTTTTCTAAACAGCAATCTCTCTCTCTCTCTCTCTCTCTCCCTCTCCCCTTTTAAGATACACAGATTAACTTGGTGCCTTCCAAACACATTTTGATGAAGAAATATAATAAAGACCTTAAAAGGGATCTACACTGAGATATGGGGTTGTACCAAATATCTATGAACTGCCTGCTATGTTCCTTTAGTGGTATGACTGATGCACTGGGTGGCAGCTTCTCTTGTGGGACCTGCACTGCATGTAATGAGACCACATGGGAGAAGGGCCCTCTTCTGCTGCTAATGCCACAGGAAGGGCATTTGGGCTGAAGAGGGAGGAGGTAACATTGGAGGAGGCTGGGCCGCAGACAAAGCCCGTGATCCGCCCCCCTCAGTTTAAATATCCAAAGATGCCCCTCACATGAGAGCGTGTGAAGTGGCACATTTCCCATCCCATCTTCCGATACCCAGCAAGAAGTGGGAAAAGAGGGTATATAAGCGGTCCACAGTTGTGTGGGGTGGAGAAGAAGAGCTCTCCCACACGACCTCCACTTCCCCTCACTGGGGAGTAGCTAGTTGCCATATGGAGCTGTAATTTAATTTTTGGTGCTCCACTACCAGATTCTCAAGAGTATGCTGGCCGTTTTGCCCTCACTGGTGGTGGTGGTGTTTGGGGTTCAATTAGGACAATTTGGTTAATTGGTTTATGTCACAACTTTGGAGGGCGGGTTAGCTGGATGGTAAGCACAGTGTGGGGGAGGGCAACTAAGAGAATACAAGTAGGATGGACTGGGCAGTATTGGAGAAATTAGAGGTTGCCCTGGGTGGGCCTAGGGGCAGTATGGATGACCAGATGGACAGATAGGGGAAAAAGCAAGAAGGGCTGGCCAACAGGCTTTGGTCAATCCCAGATAGGCGGTGGGAGGATTGGCCATAGCCCATAAATCTGTCATCTTGGCTCAGTCCGTCACTGAGAGGAGGCTCTGATTTGACCTAGCCAGACAGCTAGCAAAGGAGAGCTGGAGATTTTAGGACTGCCATAATCTTGCCATCCAGCTACCTGAACAAACCCTCTTTCTATGCTATATATATGCTCTTGATCTTTAATAAAGTTGTGGCCAGGTACTGGTCCTGCACCTCATTCCTATCAACTCTGCTTGTCACCTCCTTCTTCATATCAGCACAAGAATATGATGTGGTTACTTTCCATGCTGTTTCCAGGGAGGGGTGGTGTTGTCATTGGCCGAACATAATGGGCACAGATGAGTACGCAGTTATCTATTTAAGTCCAATTTCTTTCTTTTAGTTTCCTTTCCTCTGGCCAACAGCAGATGGGGGAGGGAGCAGAGGGAGAGCAGACTCTTCCCAACATCCCTGTGTGCCTTCCCAGCCATCCTCATGGGCTCTAGTTCTTTAGGAAAGCCACCCCAGTGCCAGAATGGCAGGTGCTGAGCAGCGCTATCCACACTGGGAGTGCCCATCTCTGTGTAGTGCCATCTGTCAGAACTAAACATTCCAACACACAGGCTTAGTATTTATGTTTAGTTTTGATGTTAGCTTGAACAGTTCATTTGTAATCTAGTTCCCAAATGACTAAGCTCAAAGCCCAGTTAATCTTTCCCGATGCATTTTATTGTTATTCAGAGCTTACCTGTGAGATTGTGCCCTTTTGGACAAAGGCTTTCCTATACTATCTAGCAGTTAGTTCATGATCCGGCACACTCCTTCTGTCTCTTGTGATGTTGTTCAGATTTGCCTGGAGATCGTGCATATGTGTGATGCTGACTAATGACAACTATTGGCAGCACGAAGGGGATCAATTTCAATGCGTGCACACACATAAACAGTTCCCCCTGACACATCTGCTAGCCATATTCCCCTGTGGCCAAACATGCCTGACTACGAATCTATCCAGCTCTGGACAGATGAGTCTTCCTTCCTTCAGTATTCAGTATTTTTGTGCTCTCAGTGTGCTTTGGATGCCCTTGCAATACAGATTTAGTGATTCAGAGCTGAATATTCTAATTGTTTGAATATTTGTCCATAGGATATCTAATGGGGGAGAATGAAACTATAATGTCTTCATTTCTTCACAGAATGAGAGAAAAACAATAGTGGTGGTAGCACTGTAGGGGAACATAAAGTCTTCAAAATCTGAAATAAATAGTCTAAAAATAAACTTTAATTTTTGGGGGCGGGAAGCCTTATAATCCAAGTTTGTTATTCAGCAGTGGGATGAGAATAACAGGGAATTACATAAGAACAGCCCTGCTGGATCCAGGCCAGAGGCGTAGCTGGGGAAAACGGTGCCCAGGACAAGCTCTGCCCCTGAAATTGCGCCCAATGAACTGTGCAGGCGATGCCGGGCCTCGGCGTCGCTCTGCTGCACTCGGTGATCCGCTGCCGCCCACCACCGCCGCGCTCACCGCCACCCAGGGGCATGACGATCCGCCGCCGCCCGCCACCGCCATGTGATCCGGGGGGATCGGGGGGGTCGTGGCACTTTTTGGTGCCCCCCACGTGACCCACCAAAGTGGCACCCAGGGCACATGCCCTGCCTGCCCCCCCTATTGTTACGCCCCTGATCCAGGCCCAAGGCCCATCTAGTAAGCATCCTGTTTCACACAGTGGCCCACCAGATGCCCTTGGGAAGCCCACAAGCAGTAGCTGTAGGCATGCAACTGATATTCAGAGGCATCCTGCCTCTGAGCCTGGAGGTAGTGTATAGCCATCAAGACAAGTAGCCATTGCTAGACCTTTCCTCCATGAATTTGTCTAAGCCCCCTTTAAAGCTATCCAAGCTGGTGGCCATCACTACCTCCCATGGCAGAGAATTTCATAGATTAATTATGTGCTATGTGAAGAAATACTTCCTTTTGTCAGTCCTAAATTTCCTGGCAATCAGTTTCATGGGATGATTCCTGGTTCTAGTCTTGTGAGAGGGGGAGAAAAAATTATCTTTTTATCCACCCTATGCATAATTGTATAGACCTCTATCATGTCTCCCCTTAGTTGCCTTTTTAAATACTAAAGAGCTTCAGATGTAGCCTGGAGGGAATGGATCCTCTGAGTGTACAGTTCCTCCACTGCCCAGGGTTTTAGTTGCATGGAGGGGTTTTACATGTGCACATGCATATAGCCCTTTGATACAAAAGTCAAATGTATGGCCACCAGTGGGGTAGGGCCTGCAGTATCCCAAGTCAGTATCAGAAGGAATAGGCAGTAGGTATGGGCTTCTTTCCCCTATATGAGGGGGAAATATTTCTGCCTATTAAGATCTTCAGGGGAGGTACGTTTGAGGGTGCCGCCAGCTCATTTGGTGATGACTCAAAGGTGAGCCTTCTCTGTAGTTGCCCCAGAGGTGTGGAAAGCACTTCTTGCTGAGATTAGAGCTACTCTATCCCTGTTGGCTTTTAGGAAACAACTAAAGATACATCTCTTCAGCCAAGCATTTTAGACATTTAGTAGTTTTTGTTAAAAGTTATTTTCATTTGAACTTTTAATATGTTTTTAATTGTTTTAAATTTTCTTGGTTTGTTTTATTGTTGTAAACCACCTGGAGACTTCGTAGTGTGTGGTATACAAACAAACAAACAAACAAACAAAATATGGTCAGAATATATGAGGGTGGATGGGGAAACTGTAAGAATAGAGCTTTAGTCTCTTCCAGCTATTGCAAAGTTTCCCCCTTTCTAACCAAGTCACCATTACTCTTTTTTTTTTTAAAGATTGAAATCCTGCGGGTAGGGGCCTGCCCACTTTATTTTCCTAAAGGACCTAATGTATTCTACATAATAATACTAATCAATCAATCAATCAATCAATCAATCCAGGGAACCTCAACAGAGATCACTGTGTTTGCTTCTGTGCATGCAACTGATCATACAAAACTACTGCTACAGAGATCCAAATGCAATAATACAGTTTCCTATGTGATTCATTTTTCCCAGGTGGCAATAAGGTGTGTTTTGATAACAGCATACATAAAAGCTTATTTCTCACCAGGCTGTTACTTGAAAGGGTGGGGTTTTCCCCCTTTCCCCTTTCTTTGTTTTTTAAATCTAAAATTTTTTTGAGAATATATAGCTTTTTCTTAGGTTAGATTAGGTATGCATAAAATCCTGTAGAAAATTTAACAACAATACTCCTCTAATTGCTTTGTTTCATGAGATAATTGGTAGCTGTAAAAGTATTAATAATAGAAATCATAACACATATTGAACAAATGCTCCTGTGAATTGCTGAAATCAAAAATAAAAGCAATAGTTTCAGTTTCTTTTTTAAAATGTATGTCCATTAATAAAAATGTCTGAGTGTTTCTGGGATCTTTTAGTAAATTAATTTCCCCCTTTTCTTATGCACATTTTTGTATGTCTGATTGGTATTATTATACAATACATATCAAAGCTAACTTCACATAGTTCTGTTTCAAAACCATTTACATCAATTGTTATATCTGGAAATACACCTGGCCCAGCAAGGAAGGGCGTTTTTCCATGTGTGGAAGCAAACTTCTGCCTACATAGGCAATGTGGATGCAGATGCATATCTTCATGCATATCCCAATCCACATGATCATGGCCATCCAAATGTGATTGAACTAGCCAGATCCTGACAATGCATAGTTTCCATGTATGACATATATAGCTCTTTAGTCATCTCTCTCCCTCTCCCTCTCTCCCTCTTCCTATTTGCTAGAAGGAAAACAAGGAGGAATGCCATATGATCTTGCATCAAAACAAAACCCAAGAGCAGAGGGAAGGGGCTGCTTCCCTCAATGCGGCAAGTGTGATTCGAAGCGATTTCACTCAACATTTGCCCCACAGAATGAAGCCATGTGCAAATAACTCCCTGGGGCCCAGCTCACTGCTGATAATCAATACATACCTCCCTCAACAATGTCGAAAACCTGAAATCAGTTCCGCATGGGCTTAACTCAAAAGATTATACAGATGACCTTGTGCTGGCCAATCCTGATGCACTAGTGATGTTGTGGGGAGAATTCCATGCCAGGCTGGGGCCTGATGACTACACCCTATTTTCCCAACACCAACTTCCACCTCCCTGCTTGGAGTCCGAGCACCTCCCCTTACCCACCTCTCTAAGGACCAGAGACCAAATTACATGGGCTTCTGCCTAGCAAAATTGATTGCCAGGCTCAACCTCCATATATGAAACAGCTCTTTCACAGAGGATCATCAAGGAGAATTTACTTATTTATCTGGCTCCAAAACAAGTACCATTGATTACATTGCTAGCTCCGGGAACTTGCTGCCCTTCGCTGAGAAGTGAGAAGTACCTCACCTTGACAGCGATCATTTCCTGACCTGCCTTCAATTATCATTTCTTTCCCAGCAGATCCACTTGGAGGCCCATCCCCACCCCCAATCTTACCTGCAGGACAAGCCAGGTGTGCCAAATGTTCCACCCAGTTGGATCAAATGATAAAGGATCTGCTTGCTGGGGGAACTCTACAGAGCTACTGGCTAGACCGAACTTCAAAGGATCCCACTTGCACCCCCTGGTGACCTATAAAAGCCTAGTGCAGGAGCTACAAAACCACCTAATCTGAAAGGCTGACTCCCGCTTAAAGCTGCCTGTGTGTCCATCCAAACCATGGTTCGACAAGGACTGTGTTGACATCAGGAAAGCTGTTGTTTCTGCCCACCAGATCCACAAATCCAGTTCAGAAACCAATGGCATAATTGTCCCCCTAAACCTCCTCAACCTTAAGAGGCACTTATTGGCATGCAAGAAAAGAGAGGCATTGGAGGCCACTTGGTGACGATTCATCCAGACAGTCAGAGCAAAGGACTCAGCTATGTTCTTCTGCACCACAACCATCTCCACCGGAAATGGCTTGGCTCAGTTAGGCACCCATATCCCACCAAAGATCTGGGAAATGCACTTACAGAAGCTGTATGAAGATCCCGTTGCAGAAGATGCCCCCCCCCCCCCCCCGCCGGATATAGCAATGGCAATAGCACTTACATTTATATACCACTCTATAGCCGGAGCTCTCTAAGTGGTTTACAATGATTTTAGCATATTGCCCCCAACATTCTGGGTACTCATTTTACCGACCTCGGAAGGATGGAAGGCTGAGTCAACCTTGAGCCCCTGGTCAGGATCGAACTTGTAACCTTCTGGTTACAGGGCGGCAGTTTTACCAGTGCACCACCAGGGGCTCTGTATATAGAGGACCTGCCCAGGTGGCCACCAGTCTCAATGGCTGAGATTGAGTCTCTCATTTCCCAAACCAGAGCGGGGAAGGCCCCCGGGGAAGACCTGATCCCTCCAGAGCATATATTGTTGGGCTCCAGTCTTGGCCTCACTCTTTACATATATTGACTCACTCACATGGCCGTATTCCCAAGGATTGGGGGCTGGCAATTATCATCCCCATATTCAGAAAGGGAAGAAAGGATGACCCTGCAAACTTTAGGCCCATCTGCTTGCTCAGCACCATCAGCAAGCTCCATGCTAGACATATGCATGGGAAACTTAAGGACTGGCTAGACCATGAAAATCTGCATGCAGGGGAGCAATCTGGCTTTAGGGAAGGTAGATCCACAACAGATCAATGCCTAGTGCTTCAGCACCTCATTGAAAAATATTCTTCCAGCAACTCAGCCTCCCTTTACACTGCCTTCTTTGATCTTAAGGCCGTTCTTTATTCCATCTCCAGAATCAATGGGAGAAGTTGGAAGCCTTCTCAGTCAACTGAAGTCTGCTCTATCTGATCCACATTCTTCATGCAGACATGACCCTCAAGGTAAGGTGAAACCCTCAAGGGCACCTCACAAACCCTGTCCCAACACAGAAGGAACTCAAACAAGGATGCATCCTGGCCCCGCTCTTTTTCAACTTTTACATCAATGACATGGTGAGACACCTTAGTAACTCAAACATTTACCCTCCCAAGCTGGCAGACGGAAGCATTTCCTCCCTGCTCTATGCTGACAATGCTACAATCCTCTCTAGGACCCCTATAGGTCTCACAAGCGCGCTGGCAGCTTTAGCTCAGTACTGCAAGAATGGTCAACTAGAAATGAACAATAAAAAACCTACAGTAATGGCCTTTGCCAGGAGACCCAAGACCCATCCCTGGAGTATAAATGGCCACAAGGTTGAACAGGTAGCTTGTTTCAAATATCTGGGAGTGGTCTTACATGCCTCTGGCTCAAGAAAGGGCCACTGTGACCATGTCACCCCCACTGCTCAGAGGAACTCCACCACCATTCCAAAAATTCCTACAGACTAGAGGGGGCCATTACGTACCCTCAGCACTCAAATTATTTGAGGCCAAGATGTTGGTGCAACTCCTTTATGGTGCCCAATTGGGGGCCCCCTCCAATTTTGCCCCCTTGGAACTGGTGCAGTCCAAATTTCTGTGAACGGCCCTCTAAGTGTCTCACTGTATCTCAAATGCCGCACTACGCTCTGAAACAGGCATAATAAAGTTTGAGGCCAGAGTGTGGCTGTCCATTCTTAACCTCAGGCTTAAATTATGCCTCAACCCTTGGGGCTTGGCCCCTCTGACTCACCTACAGGATAATTTTCAATCTTCCTGTAAAAGGGCCGTGTGGACTAAATTGTCATTCCTGGGCTTTAAACCCACCTCCCTTGCTATGGACCATGACCAGGTGAAAACAATAATCAAACAGAGCATAATGGACACTTAAAAAAGCCCTAGTCATTTTATAAAGTATTATTGAACTTAGTAAACACATAATAACAAGTTGCTTTCATTTCTCTCCTGTATTTGCATTAGTGCCATTATATTATTTTCACATATTTGATTGTATTTAATGAGGTAAAATGCTCATAACCCTTTCCTGTGCAAAGAACACTATAGTGGAAAATGCATGAAACCACCACCCCACTCCACTGATGAACACTCTTCCCAATTCCCGTCAAAAATGTACGATTCACCTCATTTTTGATGGCAGTGTCCAGAAATCTTTGCTGATGAATGTGGTAACCCTAGCTAAATGTGCAGTTGCTGGAGTGGGGCCAGGGTAGGCTTTGGGGGTGTATGGCTACCAGTGAGGAGTTGTGCATAAAATGTAAAGACTGCTTGTTAAACGCTGTGTGTCAACTGTATTCTTTGTTGGTTTTTTGCTGTAATAAATATCCATTCATTGATTCATAATGGTAAATGTATTTTGAAGTTCCAGTAAGTGGGGCGGCCCTGAAAGAGTATGTTCAGCAAATGGAATATGACCCATCTCTGAAATTCTGCAGAAAGACCTAATGAGAATATAATTTTTTAATTAAAAAGGCTTTATTCATATTTCTATTTATCTAAATGCTCAGCTTGTTCTTCTCTAGATTGTGAATCATACACATTCTTTAGAGAAAATGTCTTAAGATGCAGACATTTAAAAATCAATTATTTCAAAATCTCCCTGACATCTCAACAGTTCTTGAAGCATGTTCAGTGTGTGTGTGTGTGTGTGTGTGTGTAAAAACAAGCTGAATTTGTTCTGTTTTTCCTGGTCTCAGGTGACCTCTTGACTGTCCTTCAAATCACTGCAGACCACAGAATTCCTCTATGGCACTTTTCAACTTGACCTCTCAGAAAGCACCAGCACAATGTCATGATGAACTGCCTTCTGGAACATTTTATGCCTATAATAACTGCCATATATCTGAGGTTATAGTTTCTGTCTCTTTGTAACTTTGTGCATCATGAAACTCAAGAGATGCCCCTTAAGGTCTACCAGCCAAAGTATTTACAAATTAATAAAAGATGTGTATGTCTTATTATTTGTCACACTTTTCACACAGCAGGCTTTACCACGAGTTTACTATGAGGCTTTACTGTGAGTTCTAAGTTGCCCCAAAAAACTGACGCAAAAAGTGGATTTTTTTACCCTGGACATCAATTGGGCAAAGCTCCAATGCACAATGAAAAACCTGAATCGTGTGTTAAGTGCTCCCTGATAGCTCTCAGGGATTTCGGGGTAAATGTAGCTGATACATGAATGCATATCCTCCATTCTGGAGAAGATGCGAGCTAAAAGCCCCGTGTGAAAAATGCCCAGTTTGATATGCTATAAAGAGAACAACAATTCACAAACAGTTGCATGGAAACAGGATTGTGTCTTATCCACAATTCTGAACAATTACAACATCAGGAAAGCATCTGTAGCTGAAATGAAATGAACCAACTACATAGAACGACATTTTCACATATTGTCCCTTGTTAACCTTGCCCTATCCTACTGTTGTTCCTGTCTATATTTATATTGTTAGTTCCTTGCACTGGAAGGTTCTTTCTTTCTTTCTTTCTTTCTTTCTTTCTTTCTTTCTTTCTTTCTTTCTTTCTTTCTTTTTGCTTCTGGTGGAGGGAGGCTGGCAGGCAAGGGATGGGCCTGAGCCTGTCAGCAGCCTGAGGGAAACGGGCAGCCATGGTGGTGGTGGCGGTAGCAAGGAAGGGTCAACCATTGCTACTGCTGATCCTATGAGGAGGAGCAGGAACGGGGCTTGGGTGAGGATTGGGAGGTCTCTGGGGATAGGGAGCTGCAACTTGGCCAATATGCGCTAGCAACACTGCAGCCGTGACCAAGAGGGGTGAGGGGGATGGAGTAAAGGGATGGAGGAGTGACCAAGAGTGATGAGGGGGATGGAAGCAACTGGATGGAGGAGGAGGGGCAGGTGTGCGGCTCAGGTGAGGGTGGCGAGATCTCTGAGGTGACAAGGGCTGTGGCAGGGGGTGAGGGGAGCAATCAAGTACTAGAATGCAGATGCTCTTTGCAGGATAAGCTAGTTACTACTACTTCTATTATTGCTATTAATACTATTACGGATATTTATATACCGCTTTTCAACAAACGTTACCAAAGCAGTTTACATAGAGGCATAATAAACAAACAAACAAACAAGCTTTATTTGTTAGCTGCCCCAAAACAAATTGTTCTCTGGGCGACTCACAACAAAGGATACAATAAAAACACATAACACATTAAATAATAGAAAATGAAAAAGGAAATAAAATACAAAATACAATACAAAGCAGCTTAAAAACTCATTTTAAAATTAGTTAAATATCAGATCAAATCTGACAACTAGAATTTAAAAGGCCTGGGTGAACAAAAAGGTCTTTACCTAGTGTCTAAAAGAACAGAGTGATGAAGCCAGGCAAACCTCACTGGGGAGGCTGTTCCATAAATGTGGTGCAACCACCGGAAATGCCCTCTCCATAGTAGCTACCCGCCTCACCTCATTTGGCAGGGGCACCCAGAGGAGGACCTTCAAAAAGATCTTAAGGAATGGGATGGAACATATGTGGCAAGGCTTTCTCAGGTAACCCAGTCCCAAGCCATTTAGGGCTATAAAGGTTAAAACCAGCACTTTGAATTGGGGCTGGAAATGGAAGCTGCAGTTTCTGGTCCATTTTCAATGGCAGCCCCATGTACAATGCATTGCAGTAATCTAAGCAAGAAGTTACCAGAGCATGAGTAACTGTAGCCAAGCTATCTCTGTCCTGGTAAGGTCACAGTTTGCGTATCAGTTGAAGCTGATAAAAGGCGCTCTGAGCCACAGAGGCCACTTGAGCCTCTAGTGACAGTGCTGGATCAATGAGCACCCCCAAACTGCAAACCTGGCCCTTAAGATGGATCCCTGTCCCCCAAAGGGCTCACAGTATTATATGCCAGGTGAAGACCTTTTCTGTTCATTCAGTCTCTTTATAATTATTTTCAAAATTGATCCCCCCCCAAAAAAATAGTTTTTAAAATGTTTTGTATTTTTAAATTTCATGTTGTAATTTGTGTGAGGTATTTTATGATTTTTTACTGGATGTTCTTAATGTTTTGTTGTGAACTGCCCAGAGAACAATTTGCTATGGGGCGGCTAACAAATAATAGTCTACTATTAAGCATCATCATCATCATCATCATCATCATCATCATCATCATCATCAGGCTGGGACAAACTACAGTTGGACAGCCGTAGTTTGTCTCAATCCTTTCAATATACTGCTCTTCTAAGTGCTGATATTCTATAGCTTAGATCCAGATTGGTAATGGGAAGTAAACGTTGGCAGGAAGTTTCCAGTCCATTCTCCATGGGGAAATTAGATGTTTGTCATCAGGCAGCAACCTGTACAAAGCTTGTGTGTATCTTGTTACATCTTTACTAAAGTTGTGGCCAGATCTGTGACATTTTTCCATATATGCCTGTGTCTGTGTCTTTATTGAATGTCAATGCAATTCTTAATGTGTCATGGAATAGAATATACTGATATTTTCTTTATTTGATTAATTGAATTTGGGGGAATGTTCACCAGTTAAGAAAAGACGCTTCCATATATGCTTCCATATTCCCTCCAGCATTTTAAAAAATTTTTTTAGATGTATTGGAAGTCACTCCAGTGTCCGTTAGTATCATGCAAATATTTTAATTATTAATTCCCCAATATTGGGGACAGAGTATGTGAAGGGAGAGGATAATAAATGTTTGGGCCAATATCTGATGCCCTTTTGTGACATAGATCTTTTGCTTATTAGCCCAAAAGCTTTTATGGAATGATATGTTTTTTGCTGTCTGCTACCTTGTTTGTTAAGAGGTTTTCAAATCCTGTTAGCGGTTTCTTAGCTGGTGATATCTGTGTGTCTGCACTTTAGAAATCACATTAGTAGTGGGGATTCCAAAGTGTGATTATCAGCACTTCCCCATTTCTGTGACTTCCCCATAGGAATCACTCCTACTTGAAGAAAGTTACATTGCAATCAACAGGACCTATTTCCGAGCACATGCATTCAGGATCATGATATTAAACAGCTTCTTCTATCTCTTCCTATCATCCGAGATATTGCTTCAGCAAGCATATCCTTACGATGAGATAGCTTGTCTAAAAAATAGGCTTGATCCTTACATTAAGTGGCTCCATACCTTTGTGGATTTTATTTCACTGTGTCAAGTTTTGCTCTGAAGTTAAAATCCAAATAGTCGAAAAGGGATGTGTGTGTGTGTGTGTGTGTGTGTGTGTGTGTGTGTGTGTGTGTGTGTGTGTGTGTGAAGATGGCATAGGGAGGTAAATCACATTTTATGCCAGCAGTAGGCTCTGCTGATTTTTACTTCAAGGGCTAGCAAAGAAGAAATGAAAAGAAAAGAATTTATTTCTCAAGCATATATCAATCTTCTAGCAGCCTTTGATCTCCGAAAGGATATTCATCGTCTCAATAACTACCACACTTTAATAGAAATAACTGAAACCTGGATTAGAAATAATTGACACCAAAGGGGAAACATATTAAATGGAGTAATCTTTACTTGCCCCTTGTGTTCCTTTTTTCTAATGCTGACATTAAAGGTAAACTAATCCTTACTTTCTTCTACCTAAACTAGTGATTTATTTAGGGGAGAGGCATGGCTGTATGTTATGAGGGAAGACAAGAATACAGCATTCACCAAAAGATACCTAAAAGAGCTTTAAGTATACAGATAAGTAGCTTTAAACATTTTTCTTCTTTAATGTATTAGAATAGTTTTTCATGTGGTTGCAAACACCAAAGCAGAAGGTTGACAAGTGAGGTGAAAGCAAAACTAGTACTGCAAACAGGAGTCTAAGGAGGCCTAACGCAATAGAGCAAATCGCTGTGTGACGGACAACAGTTGGGAATGGGATAGGTAAAGTCCTGATGAGGGGTGCCTAGGAGTCCTCATAGTCATAGTTATATGACCCCTGCTAGCTTGGCAAAGAGGCACCTTTTAATGTGGTGATTCTCTTTATTTAGCAGGGGGAGAGTAACTGGCCCTATCAACCCTCAGCACAGTACCTCCAGTGACTGTTGCTGGTGTCTATCTTATGTTTCTTTTTAGATTGTGAGCCCTTTGGGGACAGGGGTCCATCTTATTTGTTTGTTATTTCTCTGTCTAAAACGCCCTGAGCCATTTTTGGAAGGGCGGTATAGAAATCGAATTCATCATCATCATCATCATCATCATCACCATCAGCCAATTACAAAAAGCAGCTTTACTGGGAACAGCCTATATTCTGCGACGATATCTATAACAACAGCAACAACATTGACAATAAAATTCTGGCATCCCAGGTCCTTGGGAAGGACTCGATGTCTGGATAAAACAAAGCAGTCAATAACACCTGTCTGACTGTGTAAAATAATAAAAATAATATATTTATCACAGTATCAATATTCACCTGTGCTGATATTCATTTCTAGGCTCTCTGCTCGGGTTTACCCCTAGCAGTTCCCATGTGAACACCTTGAGAATATGTGGAAACCCTTGTGGCATGCAACTGGGCAGAGCACCCTTGGTGAAATCTGATGCTCCCTTTTTTAAGTTGGACCTCTATTTAGTGTAATTTCTCCAAAAAAGGCTTGCCATTATAGCCCAGATTATGACAGTTGTGTATCTCACCCCTGATAGATGTGCTTTTACATATCTACAAAATTAGTATTCCTGCCAGTGTGCTTGTAGATGACTCTTGCCCAGAGTGATTCAGGTGGCAACCCCTAGTCATTGCCAAGGTCCTTGTAAGGGCCTCCCATAAGTGTGATTGCAGTAGGGATGTGCGAAACGTTTCGGGTACAGAATGATCTGTACCCGAAACTGCCCATTTTGGGTTATTTGTTGCCGAAACGAATCACCCTCTTGCCCTCCCGAAATGTTTTGGAGCCGAAACAAATCACCCCCATTTCGGCTCCGAATTATTTGTAGTTTCAGCCCCCCATTTTGTGGCCAATAAAGTGCTTCTTCTTCCTCCTCCATTTTGAGTTCTGACATCTATTTGAATTTCCCGCCTTTTTGCCTCCCATTGATTTCAATGCAAAAAGCTCCGACCTGGCGTCTACTTGAATTTCGGGTCCCAGGGCCAAAAGAGTGGGGTGGGGTGATAATGCCTAATGGGTGGAGGCCAACCCCTAGATTGCAGGCTCTCCTCAGTTTCAGAGATGTCATTTTCATGAGTAAGAATATTAAGGAGGAGAGCTGGTCTTGTGGTAGCAAGCATAAATTGTCCCCTTGCTAAGTAGGGTCCACCCTGGTTGTGTGTGTGTATATATATGTGTGTGTGTGTGTGTGTGTTTGTGTATAAAGTATACCGCCCAAACATACATCTCTGGGTGGCTAACAATTAAAACATATATAAAAATTAAAACAATGCTACATATAACACATATATAAAAGTTAAAACAATACAATAATTTAAAAACCATAAAATTCACAAACAGTAGTTTTAAATAAAAACCTTAGAAGGCTTGGTTAAAAAAAAAAGGTTTTCAAATGTTTTTTAAAAATAGTCAGAGATGGGGACGATCGTAGCTCAGCAAGGAGCTCATTCCACAATCTCGGGGCAGGAGCCGAGAAGGCCCATCTCTGTATAGCCACAAAACGAGTTGGTGGCAACTGGAGATGGACCTCCTCAAGTGACCTCAACGGCCAGTGGGGCTCATAGCGAAGAAGACACTCTCTTAAATACCCAGGGCCTAAGCCATTTAGGGCTTTATAAGTTATAACTAGCATTTTGTATTTTGCCCAGAAACCTATCGGCAGCCAGTGTAACTCCATCAGCAAAGGAGTAACATGGTCTCTCCGAGATGACCCAGAGACCAGCCTGGCTGCCACATTCTGAACCAACTGAAGTTTCTGGACTACGTACAAAGGCAGCCCCACGTAGAGGGCATTACAGAAGTCAAGTCTGGAGGTTACCAACAAATGTACCACTGCTTTGAGGTCATTGATCTTGAGAAATGGAAGCAGCTGACGTATCAGCCGGAGCTGATAGAAAACACCCCTGGCCACCGCCTCAACCTGAGAAACCAAGGAGAGGTGTGGATCCAGGAGTGCTCCCAGACTGCGGACCTGTTCCTTTTGGGGAAGTGTGACCCCATCCATAACAGGTAGATCAAAATCGTCTCTGGAGTTCTGACCCTGCACAATAAGTACCTCCGTCTTACCTGGATTCAGTTTCAGTTTATTCTCCCTCATCCAGCCCATTACTGCATCCAGGCAGGCATTTAGGGAGGATATGCCATCACCTGAAGAAGTTGACATGGAGAAGTAGATCTTGGTGTCATCAGCATACTGATAACACCCAGCTCCAAATCCCCTGATGATCTCTCCCAGCGGTTTCATGTAGATGTTAAAAAGCATTGGAGAGAGTACAGAGCCTTGAGGGACACCGTACTTAAGCTCAGATATCGAAGAACAATAATCTCTAATCGACACCATCTGGAACCTGTCCGAAAGATAGGAGCAGAACCACTGTAAAACAGTGCCTCCCACCCCCAACCCCCTCAGACGTTTCAGAAGGATACTATGGTCGATAGTATTGAAAGCCGCCGAGAGGTCCAAAAGGACCAACAGAGTCACACTTCCTCTGTCAATTGCCAATTGGAGATCATCCATCAGGCCGACCAAGGCAGTCTCCACCCCATAGCCCACCCAAAAGCCAGTTTGAAATGGGTCTAGATAATCAGTTTCCTCCAAGACTGCCTGGAGCTGAGAGGCCACCACCCTCTCAATCACCTTGCCCAGCCACGGGAGGTTAGAGACAGGCCTATAATTGCTCAACTCTGAGGGATCTAATGCAGGCTTCTTTAGGTCTAATAATTGCCTCCTTGAGACAAGGAGGCATCCTGCCCTCCCTTAGAGAAGCATTTATGATTTCTGCCAGGCTGCCTACAACAGCCTCCCTGCTAGATAGAATAAGCCATGTTGGACAAGGGTCAAGAGAACAAGTGGTAGGCCTCACCGATCCAAGCAGCTTGTCTACATCCTCAGGAGTCACAAAATGAAACTGATCTAGTCGAATCGCATAAGAGGAATTGTTGGACACCTCCAGTTCAGACATCAAATTGATTGTGGAGTTTCCATCTAGGTCGGCCTTCCATTTGGATGGGAGACTACATGTGAGTGCTGTAAGATATTCCCCTGAGGGGATGGAGCCTCTCTGGGAAGAGCACATGCATGCTTGCACGCAGAAGGTTTCAAGTTCACTCCATAGCATCTCCAAATAGGTCTGAGAGACTCCTGCCTGCAACCCTGGAGAAGCCGCTGCCAGTCTGTGTAGACAATACTGAGCCAGATGGACCAATGCTCTGACTCAGTATAAAGCAACTTCCTATGTTCCTGTGTAATTATGAAGAACACGCCAGTGATGTGATTTGTCCAATTTGTCAGAGCACTTATTTCTTTCATTGTTCCATTCTACCAGTTTCAGCTCAGTTTGTTGTGTTTTTGCTCTTCTATTGCGCTTTTGAAAACACTGAGTAATAACTATCCCATAATCCTTGATTCTGAAGGAAGAAACCAAAGTAAACAATAGAAAATAGCTCTCTAATTCCACTGCATAACCTGCAAAACAGAGAGAAGAAACTAGGTTAATAAGGTCAATCTTTGTACACGCCGTTAATTATAGACTGAAATGCTCCTCATAATCATCACAACTTCAGTCATAAGAAACATGGGGTGTGTGTGTGAGGAATTCACCCAGTTACTTTTATGTATAGGTTTGACAGTAGGTCTCAGCATAAGGTTTTGGAAATTAAAAAATAATAAATGAAGTGTAAATAAATAACACAAGTGTTATTGGGCAGCTTCACACAACTCGCTACAAATCAGTAGGTTGGTAACATGTCAGTAAAATGTCAGGACATGGGAGTGCACACTCCCTGCTGGGTGGGACATCTGAAGCCACCTAAATCTGGTTCCCACCCTGCTTCTCCTGAGATTCTACCAACTTCTGCCACCCAGGTTTGAAGTTGGCTTGACCGAAACTTCTTCAGACATTGCGAGGCTGGGGGAGGAATGTTTAGTGTTTCACTGAACGCTAAGCGTGGAGGTCCTTGGAAGTCTTGAATGATCTGCCAAGAAAGCTCACCCTTCCTGCACCCTTCATTTGTCTGAAAAAGCACAGCTCCTACTGTGATGGTGGGCATTTCCATGATTAGCAGCCTAGACCTCTTCAGACATAAACAAGAAGAGCACAGGAAGGGTGAGCCTTCATGGCACATCGGTGTTGGGGACAGGGCTTCTGGGCATGCTCTGGACTGCTGTAAGGAGTAAGTATTCCATTTTTCTTGTTAGTGGTCTTTGTGTCCTCCACACTTTGGATGTCTGTGCCTGCAGCAAGGGTTAATACTAGAAACAACAGCCAGGCACAAAGCACCGGAGTGCCACCACAACCATTCAAGGCTGTGCCGGATAAAAGGCTGATGCCCCTACGGGGCTTTTATCTGCCTCAGACTCTGAGGATGATGCTGTGTCCTCTGTAAATAAGGACCTAGACCAATCCCTAGAATCCTCAGCTGATCCTCTGGATGCATATAAGAACCAGTCACTTCCTGAGGATTACAGACCATTCTCTGAACAAGCCCAGCATATGGTGTTAGCCTTGAGATTAGAAACACAGCAACTGAAACATGAAACAGCAGACCCTGTGTTTGGTCTTATTCCGTCTGCTTCTGCAGCACACTATTCTTACTGTTTTTGCCCATTGTTACAGACATAGTGAAAGCGGTTTGGAGCAAACCATCATCTATCCACCCAACTTCAAAGCAATTAGAAAACCTCTATAGAGTACACAAGTGATGTGCCCTACCTGTTTTTGTATCCCAAACCTAACTCAATAGTTAGGGTGAGTCTTCTCAGCAAGGGGCCAAACAGAAGTTATTATCTACCCCATCAGATCCCGATGGCAAAAAGCTAGATTCATTTGGTAAATGGATATAT
Organism: Hemicordylus capensis; assembly: GCF_027244095.1. Classification (NCBI taxonomy): domain Eukaryota; kingdom Metazoa; phylum Chordata; class Lepidosauria; order Squamata; family Cordylidae; genus Hemicordylus; species Hemicordylus capensis. The sequence continues at coordinate 318,379,697 of NC_069657.1, forward strand.
GCCATTGCAAGCCTTCAGGTTGTACATATCATACTATCAGTGGTGTATGGCTAGGTGTATCCATTTTCTCTTTGATTGCTTCAAAAGGATGTAGCTATGTCCTTTTTTTCTGTAGGCTTATAGACCACCAAGCAGCAACTACACTCCACCTGCCACAAGGCAAACTGTGGTTCTAGGGCAGTGGCAGTGTCACTACAAAGACACATATGGCCATATCACCAAAGCCCATGCTTGGAATCAACACTCTCAACAAAGATCATCCTACCAGTTGTTCCCCCAACATGATCTCAGAAGGAACAGGTATCAACCTTACAGTTCCTTTTGCAAGTCAACTACTACATCACCAAAGAAAACCACTCCTAAGTCCAAGCCAGCCTGCAATAAAATGGCCTGACATGATGACTGGCTCAAGATTCCTCCCTTTCTCAGAAGCACGGTAGGCAATTAATATGGACCAGTTGGTGATGACTATAATTGGATTGGGATTTGCAATAGAGTTCCACATGCTTCCATCCTTTTGGGGAACATATCGCACACAATCTACCCCTGTCCTACATCAAGAATTTCAACCCCTTCTCAAGAAAGGAACATTTCAACCAGTGCCAACAGCCAGAGGATTTTACTCAAGGTACTTCATGATCCCAAAATGAGATGGTGGCCTGAGGTCCATTCTAGATCTTCGTGGCCTCAACTATTTTATTTGCTCCCTTTGCTTCTGTATGACCACTCTCACACAGATCTTACAGCTTCTGTTTCTCAATGGCAATAGACTTGAAAGATGCTTATTTTCATATTTCAATTTGGCAGCACCACAGACAGTACAGCCAACCACGGGTTTCCCAATCGCGGTTTTAAGTATCTGTGACAGGGAAATTGTGGCAGGTCTTGCCAAACACGACCCAAGTATCTGTGGTTTGGTGATTTTTTATTTTTTATTTTTTGGTATTTTCATTTTTTGTGATTTCTGGGGGTCGGGTGATTTATGGTGGGCAGGGGCGATTTCTGGGACTCAGGGGTGATTTTTTGGGCTCAGGGTGATTTTTGGGGTTTAGGGGTGACTTTCCCCCTATTTTAACAGTATGTTATGGTCTTGGTCTTTTCATGACCACAATTCCCCTAACCCCTGTTTCCCACTAGTTTTAATGCCTTGCCAACTAAAAATTTGCCAACTGTGAGATTTTCCTGGAATGGAATGTTCATGGTTGGCACGGGGATGACTGTACCTACACTTCTGCATTGGAAAGAGAACTTACACATACAACGTCCTGCCCCTTGGGTCTGTCCACTGCAGAAAGAGTCTTTACCAAGTGCATGGCAGTGGTGGCGGCACACCTCCACCAACAGGTCATCTATGTATTCCCATTTTAGATGACTGGCTCTTGGTGGCCAGAACCAAAGAGAAGTCACATCAATATATCCATCCCATGCTGACCCTTCCAGATGAGCTAGGATTGTGCATGAACTGGGAGAAGTCGACACTGGCTCCCTCAAGGACCACAGAGTTTTTGGACACCATTCTAGATTCCCAGGAAATTCTTGCATCTTTGCCTTCCCACAGGATAGCAGATATCAGGGCCATCTTAACATCACACACTCATCCACGGCAGTCCATTCAAGAGATGCTGGGATTCATGGCATTCACTACCAGCATCCTATCTCTGGCACACCTTCAGATGAGATGGTCACCACTAACAGGTCATTCGGTGCAGGCTATGACAGACAGTGTGGCCACGGTGTCATATCTGAACCATCTGGGGGGCACATACTTTCCAGCAGTGTCGCACCTAGTCATCAGTATCTAGAAGTGGTGCCTCCATCATTAGATCTGGCATTCTGCAGTACACATTACAAGGAAGGAAAATATATGGGCAGACTCCTTGAGTCAGACACAACAAATACAATCCCACAAATGGACATTGGACCATTCAGTGGAGCAGGACCTCTTCAACAGATGGGATCATCCACACATAGACATTTTTGCCACCGAGAAAAACAAATAATGCACACAGTTCTGCAGCAGAGCAGGCCAAGGATGCCACTTCCTGGGAGATGCATTTCTCTTGTCTTGGAGCAAGGAACTGCTATGCATGTTTCTTCCATTACATTTCTTCCATTACTATGCATGTTTCTTCCATTACCAGTGGTTGGTATTACCACTCATACCAACAGTTCTACGCAAGATCAGATAGAATGCAGCATATTGCATCTTCATCACTCCCTGGTGGCCTCAACAAGCCTGGTTCTCCACTCAGCTAGCCATGGCCTAAGGTCAGCATCTGCCTCTATCCAGCCATCCCAAGCTCAGCCATCCTAGAGAGCAAAGATCAGTACTTCATCCAGACATGAAGAGTCTTCATCTTACAGCCTGGAGGATAACTGGCCAATGATCTGAGAATAGGGGGTCCTGGCTGCCACCTCCACTGCCAGGAAACCTTCGACACAATGCTCCTACAGAACAAAATGGACACCACCATTTTTTAAATGATCTTCAAAGGAGTCAACCCCAAAGAGGCCTCATTGGACTTCTTTCTTACCTGTTACGTTTGAAAAAGTTAAATATTGCTGTTCTGTCACTGAAAGTTAATCTTGCTGCAGTTGTGGCACACACTCCCCATGTTCATATCTTCCTGTTGGACCATGTTAGAAAAATTTTCAAAGAATTGCTCTGCTTGTATCCCCCAGCAACAAGATTAGCGCCTTCATGGCATCTCAAGCTGGTTCTCTTTATGCTCATGCACAAACCATTTGAGCTGATGGCTACATGTCCACTGACATACTTGGCCATTAAAACATCATTCCTCTTAGCAATTACATCCAGAGATCAGGGTTCTCAGGGATGACCCTCCCCCTTTCATATCCTTCTAACAGTATAAGGTCCTACTCAGTCTGGACATTTGATACTTATCTAAAGTGGTATCTCAATACCATGTGAGATGGAGAAAACCAAACAAATAAAAGTTGTTTCTCAGGACATCTGCCTTCCGGTATTCTTTCCTTCACCGTCTTCAGATGAAGAACACGCTTGGCATACCCAGTATGTGAAACATGCATTGTCCTTCTATCTTCATCATACTTGACCATTCTATCAGTCCACCTCTTTGTTCATCTGCTAAACTGGGAGAAACAAAGGAAAAAAAGTCTCCTGCCAGAGATTGTCAGCCTGGATCACATCCACCATCAAACAGGCCTTCACACTAAGAAGCTACTACTGCCCTCCATTAGAACGCATTCTGCAAGTTCAGTGGTGACTTATATGTCTTATGTCCATGAAATTCCATGAGATGCCATCTGTTGGGCAGGAACATCGAATAACTAACTAACCAACATGGAAAGGACCCTTGTCCTTTGTGCACCACTATGCTTTAGACTTCAGGTAAAGAGCCCATTCAGAGTTTGGCACAGCAATCCTCAACACAGTTCTTCAGGAGATGCCCACTTCTCCCGACATCCTGATGAATAACTCACTCATCTCCAAAGTGTGGAGGACAATAGGACCACTAAAGAAAGTCAGTCTGCTTACCTGTCATTCTTGCAGTGGTCCATTGTCCTTCACATGACCCTCCCTCCTCCCTGCTGTAGTGGTCACCTACCTGTTATGCATCATTGCAGCGGTCAGGGACTGAGTGAGATAATCTGTGAGGGGCTGTATATGTGACAGCAAGGGGGCAGGGCTACCACCAAAAAGCTTATAGCTTACAGCTCTAGAAGGTTCTGAGGTCCTGTCTATGCAGGCGCAGACATCTAAACTGTGAAGCACAATAGGCACTACAAGAACTACGGTTACAGGTAAGCAACCTGATTTTTTCCCAACATCTGAAGAAGGCTAGAATATGTAGAATATTGGTATTGTGCTATGGGAACCAGATTTGGGTGAGTTCTGACCACCAGGAACATGTTCTGCCGCACTCACCAGGGACATGTGCTGTCTCATCCTTCACAAACCTGTTACCGGATTAATGACTTGCAGCAAGTTGTGAGAAGCTGCCCACAATGTAGGGAATTATGCCCACTATGTAGGGAACTATGTAGGGAACTTAGTCTCCTATGGGATATAACTCCTCAAACAGTAGCAGTGTTGTTTCTGAGATTTAGTTAGTGATAGTATGTGGTGATGACCACTGATATAGATGGCTAAAAAGGGAAATAGATAGATGACAGATATTCTCAGTAGCTAATGCTCACAGCAGCTAAATAGAATATCTAAATTCAGAAGTAGAATCCTAATGGCTACATTCGCACATAACATGGAACTGCAGTTGAATGGGCTTGCAGTTCAGTGGACGTTATGTCCTAATGCTGGCAAATGGGATTAGGTGCAGTGATTAAACCAAAGGTTCTGATTTGGAACTTCAGTCTTAACCCTTGGGTTGTAGTGAGTTTTGTCACCACAACCCAAGGTTCCAGGAAGCCTGCAGTATGTCCAAATTTGGAATCATAGGCTGCATCCCCTGTAACCGGAGTTGAGGGAGAAAGCTTCTATCTGAACTCTGGCATCACTGGCTGTGTGGGCTGTCTTTTGGTCAAGAAGGAAGCCTGTACAGCCAGTTCCTCCTCCTCTCTGCAGTCTTGCTGACTGCAGAGAAACTGCTGTCAAGTATGTCCGAATTTAGATGGGGGGGGGGGTGCGGAACCCCAGATCCATTGTACCTGTGAATCTGTGTTACATGCGAATGTGGCCAGTAAATAGCAACTGCATGAGATAGAAAAACAGTAGGGCAGGCTCTTGCCTTCATGCCCTGCTTTGGGCTTCCCAAAAACCTTGGATGGCGATGGTGAACTAACGAGACCTTATATCTAGATGTTCTTTTCACAACAATACACCTACAGAAGCAGCTACAAAATACCTGCACCTTTTCAATTTCTGCCAGGTTTTGAAGCTTTTAAAGCACAAATTGGCCCTTTTCTGCCTGTATGTTCTATGTGCATATATTTGTTTGTTTGTTTATTCGATTTATATACTGTCCTTCCTGAAGTTACTCAGGGCAGTTTACACTAAAATCAAATATACATAACAGTTAAAATTTAAAAAAAATTAATGGCAGATTAAAATTAAAATTAATACTAGATATCATTAAAAGCCAGGCTAAAAGATGAGTCTTTAAGGCTCTCCTGAAGGCCTTCAAGGAAGATAATCCCCTCATATCCATGGGGAGTGCATTCCACAACCTAGGGGCAACAATAGAGAAGGCCCAATCCTAGGTCACCACCAGATGAACTGGTGGCACCTGAAGACAGACCCCTTCTGATGATTTCAATGAGCAGTGGGGATCTTGTAGAAAAATGTACTCTCTCAGGTAACCCAGACCTAAGCCCATTAAGGGCTTTAGAAATAATAACCAGCTTGTTGTGTTAAAGACTGTACATGTTTTCATTGAAAAAGTGAACCTGTGTTCAGGATCCTTTAAATGCGGGGAACAGATAGGAAGTACAATATTGTGTATGTTGAACATAATGTGTGACAAAATATAAATAAATATAGATGTGTACCTACATATACTGGTTGACATAGTGCACACCATTATGTGTGTCTTGTAACATACTGTATGCATGTTAGCACAAGAACGCTCTTGCACACGTGCAGAAATTATGCAGATACAGTTGTACACTGGCACTGCCACATTTTGTTCAATTTTTGCACTTGCACAAGAGCACAACAGCTGCATTACAAACCTCACATAACTTTGTGCAGTAAGGATGACCATGGCCCGAACCGGTGGCCCGAACCGGTTCAGAGGCCCAGCGGGTTGGATGGTCAGTGTCAGACCGGAAGTTGCCTGTGAGCATGCATGACATGCGCATGTGCACTAGCCACTTCTGGTCTGATGCGGCAAGAAGGTACGCTGCTGTCCTGTGCAGTGATTTTGGGCACAGCGCCTGTGGGGGAAATGCAGCGGGAGGTCGTGGTAAGAGCACCCCCCCGGTCCCTTAAAGGTAGCCACTCCACCACCAAAGCTTCGGTCAGAGTTTGTGCACATCCCTATTGTGCAGTATGTCAGTCATTGTATGCATAGTGCATGTGTGGAATAAGTTGTACAAATACAGATCTGTGTTAAAGGTTATGAGTCTTTGCAGAAGATTGTTAGGAGAGATTTTCAATTCCCCTCCTTGACTCAGTAAGCGGCATCCATCACCAGTTACAATTTATTGTTGGTAGATGGATTGCCATACACCTTCTATTCCCTCTCCTGCTGCTCTGCCATCTTTCATGTCAAAGCCAGCTAGGCCTTCCAGTGCCAAGCTGGCATGAAGTCCTGATCTGTGGGAAAGGACTGGATGGATTCTGTGCTTGGTTGCTAGGCAACTCTGCACATGGCAGTCCATTAATGGTCCCTGGAACGGTATTTATTCTAGCTTGAATTTTTTAGCTTTAAAAGATGATGGGTCTTACTAAAGGCTATCCAGGATTATGTCAGGCTTCTTAGTGTGGGAGTGGTTTGACATGACCAGTATTCAGTCACTGATGCTGGTCCAAATTCTGTTCTTTATCAGTTTGTAAATATGTTGCAATTTCTATAAAATTTTCAGTGCTATTAATAATAAGAAAATGCAACAGGACTTCATCGGATTCACAGACTGAGACAATAACCCATGATTTCTCAAACAGAGGCTCAATGTATAAATTATTGTTGTGGCATAGTAGGTGCCAAAAATGGATAGTCCAGATCACATGGTTACTTCTCACACCAATTCCACTCCCCCCCCCCCTTCTTGGTGTCATTAACAATGCTATAGCAAGTAACCAAATGATTAGTGCATTCATACATTTCCAATACAAGACTAAGAAGCACCACAAGGACCATTTTTGTATGGCTACCTATTGCAGCAGTAATATGTGTATTAGTAATAGTATGTGTAAAACACTACCCTATTAATCTGAGTCATGACATGGGAATTTTGCTATTGATGCTATTCCCTATAACTTCCTATGAGTATACTAAAAGGTCCCTAGATGGAAATGAAAAAAGCACACCAAATCATGTCCCATCCACACCTACCCACCCTGCTCACTATGAAATAAGTTCAGAATTATCTTATATGAGTAGCCTCCCACATTCACTCAGACCCAGTGGGGATACTTTGTTGTAACATAAGAGTGGGGTGTGCTACCTGTGGGTTACAACCAAATTATTTCCAGATTATTCCAAACTGGGGGGCTCTAATGAAGGTAGATCCACATGCACTTGATTTCCTCAGCCAATGAGTGAAGAAGAAAGGAAGACTTGACTGATAAAGATGGGTGACACTTTTATAGCATCTCAGTGCATATTATGTAATGTTCTCTTGTGTCTGTGTGCATGTGTACTATGCAATTTGTATAAACTGAAATATTATATTTTTAAAGATGTCACAGAAGATAGATTCATACTATTAAGCCCAAGTTTTTAATGCAGTTTTCTCACCAAAAGGCCAGATGTGACCTGGAACCAAAGTTTCAGGGAGACACTTCAGACTCCCCTTCCCTTTCCCCAATCACATCCCCAGTTATTTCTTAAACCAGCACTGACAGTGTACAGTGAAGCAGCAGATATTCTATTGGGAGGATTAGATTGTCGAAAGATCCACTGCATCTACAGCTATTCTCATGTTATATATTCTGTCTGTCATTTATGAGTGGCCAAAGATATAACATTTGATCCTGCATCTGCTGAAGTCGATGGCACAATCTCCACGGTATAAGGGAGATGCAGCAGTGGCTTTTGCCGAAAGTGACTCCTGGAAGAGCTCAAAGGAAAAATGAATTTTCTTTAAAAAGTTCAGTGTTAAGTTACAAAGTGAAATTCACACACTGAGAGAAAAAGTTAGTTCTTATAACTTATCCTTTCCAAAGGGTCAGCAGTTGACAGAGTCTCTAAGGTCACACGTTGCATTATTGTACCAATTTGTCACTTAAATTAAAGCCATTTAGTCCATTATTTAGTGCAGAGTGGCAGAACAAATGTGTTTTATTGTATTTTTAATGTGCTTTTTCCCCCCAGATAGGGAAGTAAAATAAAATTTAAAAAAATCCTTGAACTGCAGAGGCAGATGTTGGGAAGATCTCACCAAGAGACTCTACAGGGTGTTTTTTTGCTACAGGAATAATTTCTGTGAATAGAAACAATAAAGTGAGCATATCTAGCTGGAGGTCTTGTGCCATTTATTTTTCATTTCTTGGCACAGGAGTGCCAAGGCCCCAGACTCTACTTACAGACTCTTCTCTTGTATTGACCTAGGACTAGATATAAATCCTGTTGCCAGTGGAATGGTTTAGCTAGATTTAGGTTCATTATTCATATTTTTCTGTTTTGTTGTATTAACTGCATTTATTCGGACTGGTAAAAGACCAAAATAAAGGACTGACTGACTGACTAACACCAGGCTATGGCAACCTCTTCCTGACTGGATTATCCTGATTACAGGAGGCCCTGTTATTTACAGGGGTTTCATTCCTGCCTATTTCCATAGATAACGAAACCATGAATAAAGGGACTTTAACCCTATGGGGACTGGGGGGGGGTTAGTTCCTAAGCACACTGAGGTGTTCTGAAAATCACAAGAAAAAGAAGGGGGAAACAGAAAAAAGCACAGTACCTTGCTCTCCCGCTACTCCCCACCAACTCCCAAATCCTCTGATTTTTGTTCTTATTTAAAGTTTTTCTTTCTTTCAGGAATGAGCCACAAAATGGCTGAGCACTACAAAATGGCTGCAAGAAATGATGTCAGAAGTCATTTCTGCCCATTCAAGAACTGCGGATAGGCAAAAATAAACATATTTTTGCCCCGCAAAATATGTCCCAACCACGGAGATGCAAATCCACAGGTGCCGGGGCTGTGGATAATGAGAGCTACCTGTTGTTCCTTTTCTCCCTCAATCTTCAAGTCAACATTTACATCTTTCTTGGGAGAGAAAACCTCCAGGTAATATCTCACTACCCTGCCATCTATGTATTTTGTAATGTACCACCCTCACTAATCATTAACCTAGAGGGGCACTGATTTAGCATGTAGCCTTAGCCACACAAGGCATCTTCCAACCATAAAAAATAACTGGCCATAAATCCCCCAAGCAGTGCTGCCCCCAGGATTCATCACTGCACCCCACTTTCTCAGCTGAGGATACAGGCTCCCCTTTCTTCATGTCTGGACAGGTAATACAGGAGGCCTCTCCTCTCCCTCTTCTCCTGGGGAAACTTCCATTTTCTCCTTGATCCCCCCCCCCCACTTTTCCTTGACCAGTTTGCCTGCTGGTCTTGAAGAAAGAGGAAGCAACAAACTTGTATTTCTCTCCTAAAGAAAATATCAAGCCAGGGAACACAGCAAGGAAACAAAACAAACAAACAAATAACCAAGAAAACCAAAGGGAGAGGAGAAGTTAAGTTTGTTAGGGCTGGTAATTTTCTAGGGTTTGATTTCTGGCTGGCTGGAAGTGTTTGTGTCTTTGACAGAGGAGAAGCCTGAGTGGGGGATTCATTCCAGGTGAGTGCCTCAGCTTGTGGGAGGGGTCACATTCCTGAGGAGAGTCACTTTGCCTGCTAGTCTTGAATACAAGGCTCAGACCAGAGGAGTTTTGCAAACAGAAATCGAAGGAGTTTAGCAGGAATTTAGTGGGGTACCATGTGGGGAGGCACACAAGTGGTCCCCCTGCATCACAGAGGAGACACCCAGTGCAAGAATAAGGTGAGTACTACCCAACTTTTGAAATTTTCTTGGAGGACATAGCTAACAACCTTTAATTAGCTTACAACTGCACTCAGTACATAGCTTCAAGTGGACAAGGCCTATATACTCTAAATAGCCAATAAAACCAGTTATGAAGATAGAATGCCAGCAGGGGAGGGGGTGCTTCCTAGTGTATTGCACAGAGTGTTACATGTATGAGTATTTGCTCTGTGGGCAGAAGTCCCGGGTGTGTGCTTGGTGCAAGGAGCTCCTGGCTCTCAGGGAACAGGTTTATTCCCTTGGAGCCAAGGTGGCTGACCTGGAGAAACTTAGGGAGGCAGAGAGGTGTGTAGATGAGACTCTCAGGGATGTGATAGAGGCATCCCACTCCCTGGCTGACAGCGCTTCTGCTGTCATGGAGAGTGAAGGTCTCAGGGAAGGAGGACATTGGTCTGAGGAAGAGGGAAACATTCCCTTAGGGACCCTTTCCTTGGGTGATGCACCCATATCCTCTTGCTCCAGGGTGTGGGGACCTCCTAGTAGTGGGTGACTTGATCATTAGGGACATAGAGAGATGAGTCTGTGACCCATGTGTAGACTGCTCGGTGACTTGCCTGCCTGGTGCAAAGGTTGTGGATGTCACACTACATCTAGGTAGGTTGTTAGGCAGTGCTGGGGAGGCGTAAGCTGTTGTGGTGCATGTTGGCACCAATCATGTTGGAAAATGTAGTTGGGAGGTCCTGGAAGCCAGATTTAGGCTGATAGGTAGCATACTGAAGTCCAGGACCCCCAGGGTAACATCCTCTGAAGTGCTACCTGTTGTATGCTCAGGGACAGTGGGATAGGTGGAGCTGAGGGGTCTCAATGCATGGATGAGACAGTGGAAGAGCGGTCTAGATTTGTTAGGCATTGGGATACATTTTGGGTAATGTGAAGCCTGTATAAAAAGGATGGGCGCTGATTGAACTAAGATGGAACTAGACTGCTGGTGCTTAAAATCAAGAAGGTCGCAGAGCAGGTTTTAAAATGATGTCTGGGGATTGCCATCAGGAACTGGGTGGTATCTGGTTCAGCCAGCAAAATCCCCTAAGTTGTGAGGGTGCACATGTTTCGGATAAACCAGAAGAGGACAGAGTAGAGCCAGGATGTGAACAGAACGAAACACATGACAGCTTGCCAAATATTTCATTCATTCATTCATTCAGTTTATTTACCACCCTTCAAAAATGGCTCAGGGCAGTTTACACAGTAAACAAATAAATAAGATGGCTCCCTGTCCCCAAAGGGCTCTAAAAATAAACAATCTAAAAAGAAATACAAGGTAAACACCAGCAACAGTCACTGGAGGTACTGTGCTGGGGGTGGATAGGGCCAGTTAGTTACTCTCCCCCTACTAAATAAAAGAGAATCACCACGTTAAAAGGTGCGTCTTTGCCAAGTTAGCAGGGGTTAAATGATGGGTAAGGTCAAATGATGGTTAAATTATGGTCAAAAAGGTCAAATGATGGTAAGGGGGATAGCACATGTCAACATCAAGTGAGGGACTCAGAGTATAGGCGTCTATATACCAATGCCAGAAGCCTTTGAGTGAAGATGGGTGAGCTGGAGTGGTTGGTTACTAAGAAAACATAGATATAGTGTGTGTAACGGAAACTTGGTGGAACGATGAGAATGAGTGGGACATGATTATTCCTAGATATAAACACTACAGAAGGGTCAGGGAAAGGAGGACTGGGGGAGGAGTAGCACTGTATATCAAAGAAGAGATAGATTCCAATAAGCTAGAAAACCTAGGTGGACCAGAGTTCTCCACAGAATCATTATGGGTAACATTATGAGTACTGAAAGGAAATGTGTTACTAGGGACATGCTATCTCCCTCCAGATCAAAGTGCTGAGTGTGACCTGGAGTTGGAGAAGCAAATAAGAGAAGCAGGGCAGTAATAACAGGTGACTTCAACTACCCACACATAAAGAAAAAAGGAAAGATTGTGCCATGGAGTCAGTGCCGACTCCTGGCAACCACAGAGCCATGTGGTTTTCTTGGTAGAATACAGGAGTGGTTTACCATTGCCTTCTTATGAGCAGAATGAGATGATGCCTTTCAGCACTTTCCTATAGACTGGGTAAATTCACATTCAGGTAAGGAAAAAGAGGCCAGATTTCTAGACATGCTAAATGACTGTGCCTTAGAACAGTTAGTTAAGAAAGCAGCCAGAGAAATGGCAGCCTTGGACTTAATCCTGTGTGGTGCTCAGGACTTGGTGCAAGATGTTAAGAGTTGCAGAACCATTGGGTAGCAGTGACCATAATGTGATCCAGTTCAGCATATATGCAAGTGGAGCATAGTCAAGGAGGTCCAACACAGATGCATTGGACTTCAGTAGAGGAAACTTCTAAAAAATGAGGGTACTGGTAAGAAGGAAATTGAAAAGGAAAGTCAGGAGGGTCAAATCACTCCAGAAAGCATGGAAATTATTTAAAATTATTTAATACTAGCAGCACAGTTGTAATGTATACCAAGAAGAAGGAAACGTATCACCAAGTTCAGGAGGACGCCAGAGTGGTTAACAAGTAGAGTCAGGGAAGCTATAAAAGGGAAGATGACTTCCTACAGAAAATGGAAGTCCTGTCCAAATGAAGAGAACCAAAAGGAACATAAACTCTGGCACAAGAAATGCAAGGAGACAATAAGGGATGCAAAAAGAGAATTTGAGGAGCATATAGCTAGAAGTGTCAAAGGGAGCATCAAAAACTTCTTTAAATCTATCTGAAGCAGAAAACCTGCCAGGGAGGTGGTTGGACTCTTAGATGATGAGGTTGTGAAAGGGAGTAGATAACGAAATGGCAGAAAAACTAAATGAATTCACATACCTCTTGCCTGTGTGCTCCCCAGAGGCATCTGGTGGACCACTGTGTGAATCAGGATGCTGGACTAGATAGGCCTCGGGCCTGATCCAGCAGGGCTGTTCTTATGTTATTTTCCTGGAATATCTGTGTGAGTGTGTGGTTGCTGTCAGACTATTTTATAAGGTTGCTCCCCCAATTGCCTAACTCCTATCAACCTCCCATGATCAGCAAAGGGTAGCCTTGCTAACCTCCCTCTCTCCCAGAAGCTTGGTTGCAGAGGCATGATTCAGCCCTTGAATTCCTGCTTCTTCAGGGCATTAGCCGCCACTCTCCCATGAAGGGCAGAAAGATGCTTCCTCTTCCCTTCTCCCTTGCCTTTCTCCTACCAACTGGGATGTGGAGGTGAGGCTTTTTGCTTCTCCTTCCCCACCCTCCAGCAGAGTTTCTTCTTCTCTTTCTCCAGTCCTTCCCCACCCTTCAGAGGATGCTCTCCTATCCCTGGTCTTTCCCTTCTCTTCCATCGGTTTTCTTACTGGCTTCTTTCTCCATCTCTCCCCAGGTTTTCCCTGGTCTCTCTTCTCTGCCTTCAGTCCAGGGATGTAGCAAGGTTGTAGTGGGCCCAGATATAAGATTTTAAAATCCCCCCCTCACTGAAGCTCAGCTCAGAAAGTAAAGAAATCTTAAATGAGACTGAATAGTGGTAACAAAAAGTATAGTGTGTGTGTGTGTGTGTGTGTGTGTGTGTGTGTGTGTGTGTGTGTGTGTGCGCGCGCGCATGCCACAACAGAACATCATTCTAAATTATTTTAAAAAATGTTTTGTAAATTGTGGACCATGCAAGTCATTTAATAGTACTAGAGAAAGACATGCTGTTCTGGTAGCTCCAGGTCTTAACACTCACATCGATTTCGGAGGATGAATTCAACTGAAGGAAGCCCGAGCGGGTGCGTGGCTGGGGAGGTCAGTCATGTGACTTGCCTCTGGGGGGCCCCCCAAGGCAGTGGGCCCCCAGACAACTGTCTCCCCTTGCCCTATTGTAGTTACGCCTCTGCTTTAGTCCCTTTGCCTTCTGTTCCACTGATTCTCTTCCTGGCTCCTCTCTCCTTGGGTTTCCCCCTGTGTTCTCTCTCCTCTGCCCCTTTTCCTCCTCTTTTACCGGCTCCTTTCTCCTTCCACCTCTTTCCACTCTTCCTCTGCCAGTTCTCTCCAGCTCCCTCCCCACTTCCTCCCTTTCTATCTCTGCTTTATCACCTTTCTCTTCCCAGTTCCCCTGCCAGTTTCTTCCGTGCACTCCAAGTGATTTTTCCTGCTAAACAAACCATCCATCACTGCTTCCCTTCCCCATCACCAATAAACATTCATTTACTAGACATAGCAGTTTTGAGCCTGGATAAGAGTCTATCTCTATGTTGTTACTAGCTGAGCTTATTCTGCCCGGCGCCCAGAAGCCTCCCAGTTTACAGCTGCATCTCCAGGCTTGGAGATTGCTTTGTTGCTGTACTCAGGATCTGCAATGTGAGCTCTCAGACTATAATATTCATGGGGACAAGTCACTTAGTTGGCAGTGGGCTGGGCACCCCTAGATTTGAGTTGCAAGTAAAACAAATTGCAAAGGGGTGTAGCTTCTCACCCCCTCTCCCTATGTGGGGGGCCTGGCTAAGCAGACTCCAGAACTAGCTATTGCGAGTTATCTAGCATCCAAGGTCATTTTGGACTTAGGATCTATTCTAAAACTCACCTCATTCTCTCGCGAGAGATAACATATAACGAAGCAGTTAGGCTAGGGAGGGAAGGCAGATAAAACAAGTGCAGCAGCAGACTCCCTGACAATAGGGATGAGTCAGTGACGTAAATTTGAAAAGGTGCCCATTAAAACTTTTGATAAAATTATTGGGAGGGTCAGTCCCAACACAGGTTACTCTTTTGATGGACCTGCATACTCTAGTTTTCATTACAATCAGCCTTGCATACAATAGATGATTCACACGCCTTCCTACTCAGGAAGGATAATCAGACACAATGCATTCTGAAAAAGCCTGTCTGGACTCTTCTATTAGGAAGGAAGGAAAGGATAATCAGACAATGCATTCCGAAAAAGCCTTTCTGGACTCTTCTATTAGGCAAAGTATGACAAAAGAAATATGTCTCCAAGGCACTTTTGGGGATATATGTATCCCTAACTCCATGACCCAGTATGCCCTCCCATGTCTATCACTGGGAACTCCAATTGCAGAACATCGCAACAAGTGTGTTGCCCTTTCCATCCTATGGGGGACTCCATCTTTGTGTGCCCTTGTGCTTTGCACTGGGGACTCCACTGCTACAAGTATTCCCCTCTCTGTTGGGGCCACCTGAGCTGAAATCACTATCTGCCTGGCCAATTTGCTGCCCTCATGCCAAGGCTTAGCTCATTGTGCCTGGTTTTAGATTGATCCACCTGCCGATCTATACAGCTGGCCTCATGCTGGAACTCTCCTCATGAGGAACTCCACTAACTCCTCAACTCTCCTGCTCCTCACTTCGCCTCCCCAGATGGACACTAGTCTCCAGCTGTGTCCTCCGTGAGGACAGGTGATATAGCCTCTTGCCCAGCTCTTTCAGGGCTGAATCTATCCCTTTCTCTTATTTCTGAAACATTACCTCCCTATCTTAAAGAAATCTCTCTAGCCCGCCTGGGCATTTACACATAATTTGGGACTTCAAGCTAAATGTGCCTTACAATAGTCTGTTTTTAAACATATTTGTAATGCTTTTATATTAGGTCCACCTAGTAACTTACTACTTCTATTATTTTTCTTTCAAAAAACTCCTTTTGTTAATTAAAACATCTCTCACCAGCCAGTTTTCTTGAGTTCAGATGCTTGCCGAAATAAAAACTGCTTGGAACTGCCTCCCCTTTTGAAATTCCCCACATTCGACCAAACTGGGGTTGTTGACCAATCATCCCTGAGGCAGTTCCATCAACAATGTCCAAGTCACATGGGAATTCTTTCATTAACATTATATTCAGCCTATTCTTTGTATTCAATAAAGCATACTTTTATTTAAATGTATCTGTGGTTCTGACTTTCTTGGGAAACTGTCTGTTTTATAACTATGCTCAAAGGTCCCGTAAGTGTGGTAAGGGCTATCCACATAACACATGTGGGAAAGAATATATAAATTTTCATCAAAGTTCAATTCAATTTAGAATGTTTTATTTCTGTATCAAAATGCATTAATATTGCAATTTTCAAAGAGGTAATATATTTTCACAATACAATGACCTCCCACTTGTCTCCCTCTCTCTAAACAATTGTTTTTGATTTATTGCCTACTGTATGTTTTCCTTTGACCAAATGACTCTCTGCTTCAGCCTGAATTATCTTCATTTAGACCTTTCCAAAGATGGTTTTTTAAAAAGTTTAATATTTATTCAGTAACTATTTCTAGTGTAGTCATAGTAATCTCTTACTATGTCTTTTTTATTATGTCATTCTGTAATGTGTTATTTACTAGGGCTGTGCATGGGCTGAATTATCAGCTCAGTGCTGATCCTGGCCATTTCATATGGTTCAATGATGCAGGGAGTAGCCAGGATTGCATTGAGCCAATAATCAGTAATGTCTCAATGCATTGGGATGTGCTGGTGGTGGGGTGATTACCTTTAAACAAAAAGCTGGCCATTGCAAAGGAAAAGGTCGTCTGGTGGCCATCTATAGCAGCAGCATTTGAAATAGCTGCCTTCCTGTTCTTATCCTAGAATGCACCAGGAAAGGAAGAAACATCATGACATTGCATCTTTTTCTTGGTCTGTTACTAGGGAAAAAATGGAAGCACTCTGTAACTAGAGAGGACACTTACATGTATGTCCTGTATACATAATCATTGTTGTCCTTCATAAGAATCATATCATCGATGGAATGCTTAACTTTTATAACATTAGTTCATAATGGCTTATTACTTATTCCGATAAATAGTAACTTCTTTATGTTGACCTTTTTTCCCCATTCATATTTTAAGTCATGTTATGGTCCTGCTTTAAAAAATAATATTCTACAAAAACGTGTTAACTATTCACTAAACAAAAGCCAGGTTTTCTATGGGAGTTTCTCTGATACATAAAACTCCAAAACAAGAGTACTCTTGCCTAAATTGGCCTCATCAAAGGTATTATGTCTTTTTATCTCTTTCACTCTATGATCAGCAGCAGCCCCTAAGGGGTTTCTCGCAGTAGTTATCCTCCGAGTTTCATATCCAGAAAGCCGGGCCATCCTTAGGGTGGGGTGATAGTGGAGTTTGCCCTGAGCCCCGTGGTGGGACAAGCCCTGTGGTGGGCGGGCTGCAGGCACACACTGGCGAAGGTCTGGGTGTCGGAGAGTCTCGGAGTCTGAGTAGCCTGCCCCTGCTCGCGGCTCACTCTCCCTCTGCTGCAATCACTCACTGTGGAGCAGCAGGCAGAGAGGCAGAAGCTTATGTCTTGCTGCTGTTCTGAACTTCTGAGTTGGGGTGTGTTCTTCCATCCATCCATCCATCCATCCCACCGTGCCATGCCATCCACTCTCAGAGAGACTCAAGAAGAAGAGAAAATCAGCCTACTCACTGCCCAGAGCCATGCCCAGCAGTGCAGAGAGTGGCTGCAAGCAAAGCAGCAGGAGGACACAGAGCAGGGTGGTGGTGGTTGTTTTTCCTGCTTGGGCCCGCACGGTGCATCTGCACAACTTCTAAAATGATAACCCATGCCTCATCTTCTGGCTCTGCTACCATGGCGGCTGTTTGGAGTGGGCAGGGTGACAAGGGTGAGAGGAGGAGGCGGAGCAGCCGAAGTTGCTTCCCCACCCGCCAGCCTGCCTGGCCATAGCAGCCTGCAGTGCGCTTGTGTGCAGTTGAGGAGAGAGTGGCATTAGGTGTCACAAAGCACGTGTTTGCATCGTGTGTGGCGGTGTGAGCCACCTCCTGTCTCCTGTGGGCCGCCTTCTGCCTGAAAGGCAGGATGCTTCTGAGTACCAGTTGCAGGGGAGTAACAGCAGGAGAGAAGGCATGCCCTCAACTCCTGCCTGTAGGCTTCCAGAGGCATCTGGTGGGCCACTGTGTGAAACAGGATACTGGACTAGATGGGCTTTGGGCCTGATCCAGCAGGGCTGTTCTTATGTTCTTATGACAGGCAGTGCAGGAGTGGAGTTTAGTGCAATAATAAAAATCAATAGTGGTACTGTGACTTGACTGCTAATATCTCAAGAACGGCTCAGAGTTTCCTCCTCACTGCTAAATCTGCATTTCCGACAAATAAGAAGACAGCGGAAGCAGACATTTAGAGGAAAACCAGCTGTAAGTCACACACAGTGCTCTATCTTCATTTTGAATGGGTGATTAGTCTAAAGGTCAGCTGAATGTTCTGATCAGTGATCAGCACTATCCAGGAGGTGATAGCACTAACAGAACTCATGAATAGATTTTGATTCTATGTGCTGCAATGATTTATCATGATAATTGCTTATTAGTGCAGAACTGTTGGTTTAAGGTACAAAAATGTCCACACAAAATACCCTAACCTTTTTTTCTTGTGCCCAATGTTTTCATGATCACACACACACACACACACACACACACACACACACACACACACACAGCCATTGTTCCCTCCATCTTCTGCTTCTGTGCCATTTTGTTTAACTTGAAAGAATATATATTAGCTGCACTAGTTTTTGCAGACCTATTGTTGTGAGCTGCAGTCAATGCTACACATATTGATGCCCATTAAAAGACTGTTTAAAAGGGAAATAAAACACCACCTTGGGTGGGTTGAAGCAAGGTAGGAGGTCTTGGTGATGCTGTTAAGTTGCAGTAAACTTTCAGGGGTGAGGCAAAAGGGACAGATTGAAGAAGGGTTAGGGGGAAGGGATGGGACGGGACAGGACAGGACAGGATCAGGAGCCTGTGTGGTGTAGTGATTAGGAGGACTAGGAGACCTGAGTTCAAATACTCATTCAGCCATGAAATTCACTGTGTGACTATGGGCCAGTCACATATCTCTCAGCCTAACCTACCTCACAGGGTTGTTGAGAAGATAAATATAAGTAACCATGTACACCACTCTGGGTTCCTTGGAGGAAGAGCGGAATAGAAACATAGGTTAAAAACATATTGTATCAGAAACAGATTGATTATTTTCTTCCTTTTGAAATGGAGGAGAAGTGGGCATTTTGTGAATAATTTGGATGGATGATGGTATGGTGCTTTCCAACCTGAATTTTGAAATTCAAGTTTGGAATGCAAATGTGTGAAACTGTGTATATCTGTATCTACACATAATGTATATTATTTATTTATTTATTTATTTGAAATGTGAAGGGAGCCCCACACACATGCTGATTCATCCCCAGCCTCGCACCCCCCTAGGAAAGGAGTCATTTTGAGCATGAGGGGGACAAACCCGTGACAGCAAATTCATTTAGGTGTTTAGTGCAATTATATTTGGACAGATCTGCATAAATGGAAACTTCTGTGCTTTGCATAAGGGGAGATGAAACTGAAGAATTCAGATAATTTTTGTTAGTTAAAGAATGTGAAGACCTGTAATTCACCACTTCTTTCTAATGCACTATTTAGACAGCTCATGCTGCCTTCCATTAACATTTAGTATGAAAATCTATGTTTAAGTAATATTAGGGTTGCGACACAAATTAACAAGTGCTAAGCAACTGGAAGTTAAAGCTTTAAAAACGCACACATCCTTTCTTCCTCTTCAAAAGAAAACAAATTGAGTTGTGACCATTATCAGTCATGCTCTGAGTGGGTTAGATTTTGTTGGACTCTATTATAACCTTCCATCCGCCACCCTCCCCCACCCCCAGCCTTCTCATAACTATTGGAAGGTTGCGTAAGTGTACAACACTGAGCATCTTTTACTGCATACTGCATTAAAAAATAAATAAATAAATAAATAAACAGTATGCATTCTAAAAATAATTTTAGGAGAGCTAGAGAGCGTTAGTATTCTGCAAGATTAAGAGCCTCCTGCTTTCCCTCACATTAAGCAGGCAAAACTGTAAAATTTACATTCACATTGGTGAGGAGTTTCACAAGATACCCCATTGATTTTAATGGATAAATTAGTCATTAATGGGATTAATGGTCCAATACTTAGTATGCCTTGAATGGAGCAATCTATGATTCCCATCTTCTCACAGAAGCTGCTCAGCATTAGTGTGGAAAGTGTGGTTGCAAATAACATACCTGCCTAGGAAGTACAGGTTCTTTCTGAAACAATGGTTTTGCTCATTAAAATAATTTATTGAAAGTCTGCCTTTTTTTTTAAATTCACAAGCTTGACATAGATACAGGCCCCATATTTGCTTTTATCAATACAAGATTTCATACACAGACTCATGTGTCTAGGGCATCGGCGGCGGCTGTGCAACTCTCTCCCTGAGAAACAATACATCCAGCTGCATTTTGGTCTGGCAGATGAAACAGAGAAATGCTAATAGCTGCCATTCCTCTTACATGTTTACACTGATGTAGGACCCAGTGCTTGCTGGTGCCTCAGTAATTAGCTGGTATACATAGCAAAAATGAGAGGGCCAAAGGTTCACAATAACATTCTAAAATCTACTAACATAGCAGAACTGAAGCTGTTCGTATATGTTGTTTTTCATATGTTGTTATTAACCACCCAGAGACGGATGTTAGGGGCGGTCTACAAATTTGATAGAGATATAAAATAATTTTCTTACCTGGTTAGGACCTGGTTCCTGGCATGCAGTAAGATTGTTTATATGGTGTGGACTAGGAATGTGCGAAATGATTCAGGTACAAAATGATTTGTACCCGAATCTGGCTGATTCAGGTGATTTGTAGACAAAACAAATCACCCCAGTCCTCAATTGCCCAGATTCGGGTACTAAACAAATCACCCCAGACTGGACCCAAAAAATTCAGAGATTTGGATTTCCATTTTGTGACCAAAGTGGGTTGGGTGGTAGTGCCCATTAGATGCAAGGAAGCTACCACCCAGATTTCAAAGGAATTTGGCAAAAGGGCGATTTTAAAAAGATTTTTGAAGTTGGCATGTCTTTGGGGCAGATTCAGGGCAGAAAAGAGGTTTCAGGGGCAGAAGAGTGGGTCAGGTGATAGTGCCCCTCGCTAATTACACCACTCTCACTCTGGGCCACCCTGGTGCCCCCCAAGTAGCTGTTGAAATTCCCTATTATTCCCTATGGTGGTTGGCACATAGGGTGCCAACCACCCCCAAACCCACAAGCCCATGAGGCACTGGGTTTTGTTGTTTCTGATGTGTTCTTTTGAGAGTAGATTCTCTGGTAGGAATTACAGTGGATTCAATGTTTGTCATAAAGCTTAAAGATGTGCAAACTTCAGAAATTCTTTAAAAATCACTCCTTCCACCAATTTCTTTGAAATCTGGGTGGTAGCAGGCACCCATTAGGGCACTACCACCTGACCCACTCTTCTGCCCCCCAAACCCTTTTTTGCCCCAAATCTGCCCCAAAGACATGCCAACTTCAAAAATTCTTTAAAAATCACCTTTGCCAAATTCCTTTGAAATCTGGATGGTAGCTTCCTTGCATCCATTGGGCACTACCACCTACCACAGCCTACTCTTGGCCACCCAGCCATCCTCCCCCCCGGGGAGTTATAACAAAGGCTGCTGAAATCCCCATTATTCCCTATGGGGAAAAGCTTAACACGCATAAACATAAAAAATCATTTAAAAATCACCCCTTTGCCCAATTTCTTTGAAATATGGGTGGTAGCTTCCTTGCACCCATTGGGCACTATCACCCACCACAACCTGTTCTGGTCCACCCTAGTGCCCTCCACATGGAGCTATAAGGCTGCTGAAATCCCCATTATTCCCTATGGGGGAAAGCTTAAAGGTGTGCCAACTTCAACAATTCTTTAAAAATCACCCCTTTGCCCAATTTCTATGAAATTTGGGTGGTAGCTTACACCCACTGAGCACTACCACCACCCCAAATCAATTTGGATTTGGATTCATAAAATTCTGGTACAAATCCAATCTAGGTGATTTGGGGGAGGGGGGGTTAGATTTGTTCCCAAAACAAATCAGAGGTGATTCGATTTGGGTACAAATCGAAATGAAAAAAATCAATTTGTGCACATCCCTGTTGTGGACTCGAAAGACTAGGCCTTGTAGTATGGCCACCTAACATGCACATGACAGCTTCTGTAAGCTGGCAACTGGTTCAGATATTTTGTCTGCTAGTTCTGCCCCATGTGACTAGCAAGGAAGTGCTTCCTTATTCCCTAATCCTGGTGCACCTTTCGGTGCACCATTCTTTAAATGTGTGGTGGTACCATTTGTCCCAATTGCCCTTCTAAACACACTGCAAATACTGACTTTTAAAGTAATATTTTTTCAGTATGTCAAGGGTCATTTCGATAAGTCACCCTCTCAAGCAGTTATGGAATGGCACCCTGGCATACCAAGTGGGAGAAAGATGCAAGGTTACTACCTTATAACAAGGGGCAGAGACAGTGAGGTCATTCACACAATCACAAACTCTGTTCTTCCCAGATTTGGGAGCTGTGTGTGCTCCCAATTTAGGGTTGTGTGGAAGCAAGGTAGGAGGAAAACATTTTCCTCCTACCTTGCTTCCACGCAAATAGTCATGCATGCACAGAGATCACTAAAATGGCCTCCACACATGTACCAGGGCAGAAAAGGACCAAACTGTGCTGGTGGCAGCAATGTCTATTCTGGGGAAGCCACCGCCACCAATGGGGTTTGTAAGCAGTAACTGACTCCCCTCTCGCCTGCTCTACCCTTAGGGAAGCCCCCTGCCCTTTTATTGGTAAAGGGGAATCCTCACTGCATTCCCCTTTACCAGTAGAGCTCTGAACCAGTTTGGTTCAAACTCATCCCAGCAGAGGAGAGCTGGTCTTGTGGTAGCAAGCATGACTTGTCCCCTTAGCTAAGCAGGTTCTGCCCTGGTTGCATATGAATGGGAGATGAAACATGTGAGCACTGTAAGATATTCCCCTCAGGGGATGGAGCCGCTCTAGGAAGAGCAGAAGGTTTCAGGTTCCCTCCCTGGCTTCTCCAAGATAGGGCAGAGAGAGATTCCTGAGAAGCTGCTGCCAGTCTGTAAAGACGATACTGAGCTAGATGGACCAATGGTCTGACTCCGTATATGGCAGCTTCCTATGTTCCAGAGGCTGGTCTAGTTTGAACCTGAACCTGTCAAGCCAAACTGATTCAATCTGAGCCTGGCTCAAATCAAGCCAGCTCGCACACCCCTAGTATATTTGCCTAGCTCAGGGATTACCAATCTTGGGTGCCTAGATGTTGTTGTACTATAGCTCCCATCATCTTCAGGACTAAAGGATAGGAACTCTTGGCCTAACTCATAAATGTCTCATGCACAGTGGCAGAAGTTCACGCTCCCACTCTTCAGTCTCAGCGTGCTATCACATGAACAGCATCAATTAATGAATTAATATATTTTGTACTACTTTCAAAATCAATTTTTCCCAAAATGGTGGACAAGAATGAACCACTAAAACAGAGACAAAACCAAACAAAATCACTAAAACTGAAATCAATTTTTTGCCATCATCTTGAACTCGGAGGAAGGACTTAATACTGCTAACAATAAAATAGCTGTGCTTGACACTACAAGTACTACTATGTTTCATAATCACTGGCTTCAATGTCTTCCTCGGGTCCATAAATACAGATAACTGCATTTTAGGATTAATGTAACGACTAATCAACTAGTATAGCAGCTGCAATCTTTTCCTGATCTAAGAGTAACCATAGGGCATGTCATTAAAATACCATTTACGTAATGCTGTTGACTAGTGTCCCATGTAAGAAAATATCTCTAAATTATGGCATTCATCTCTCTAGAGCATATGTCTTGACTACTTGTAATGTACAAGTTGTTCTCATGTATCTGTAGCAATAAATTGTTCTTCTTTTTATGGCCTGTCTGATACCATAATAAAAGAATTGCAGAATGATCTTTGGTAAGAAGTCTGTGATGAGAGTGTGGAATTGTGATAATTGTAGTTTAGCACACCATGTATGGCAGAGGAATATACTTTTATTTTTTTCACTTTTAGGAGGGTTGAAAATTAGTACTACAGTTTCAAGATTCTGTAGTAAACAAACCCTCTGTAAATTAAAAATAAAAGATTGCTAGGCAGGAAGATATGGCTTCTGTATCAACATTAAACATTTTCTGTGGCTTTCAGTTTCTAAAGATAACATTCAAGATGGATTATTATCTGAATAATTTGGGGTGGAGATTATTGGATTATTATGTACTGAGATGCAGTTTCTCAGGCACACATGTCAGTAAATTGGCACCAAAGTACATGATATTAGATAATGGGAAGTTGTTGTGTACATTGCACTCAGCTTCCAAACCAATGAAGCTGGATGATCGCATGCTACATAGGAGGGGCAATTTTCATCATCCTCTCCTTTGTCATGAAGCTCACTCTGCCCTATGTTCCTGAGGGTTGCACAGCCCTCAGAGTTAGGGACAGTGGGATAGTGTGCTGTGTAATTTTGGTGTAATTTTGGCTTATTCTGTGCTCTGTGACATACAAACTAATAAATGAACTGAGCAGAAACCAGCCACTCAGTGCAAAAGACACATCCCATGACCTTTATGATGGCCGCCTTTTTCTCTTTAAGTCATTAACTTTTTTCAAATGTCATAACAGGCCCGATGTAGTAGACTGCTCAAACCAATCACTTTGGCTGTTAAAGAGCATGACTCTCCCTTCCTGGAGACTGCTTTGCTATAGTTGAACTCTAGTTTGCACAGCTTACCTAGTTTCCCTGCGAAATAGATGATTTCTTCTCAATGTCCTCTTATTAGTGCACATCACAAAGAAATCTGCTGAGAAGATGACTGCAGCAACTCATGTCTGAAAAATGCTCTCTCTGAGTGCCTGCCTGATGAGCCTGCTTGACTGCTGCTTCAAACAAAGGCTGCCTAGCAAGGATTACATGCCGCACATTTCACTCCAATTCTAATTCTGATATATTAAAGAAGTTTCTCTCCTATTAATCACCATGCACCAACACAGAAAAGACAAATATTTTGTGGCTGCCTCCAACTCAATTGCAGTAATAAATTGATCTCTCATTTGAGGCTGAAAATAGCTTTAGCATTACAGGTAGTGAATACATTTTTTGGGGGGGAAGCTTCAATCGTTTAAAGTAGAAGAGATCACTGAATAGCATTGCCCTGAATGGGAGTCTTTTAGAGAAAATCAAAGCCATTTGCATCAGAATGCATACTCTCTTTCCAATGAAACACACTATATATGTATGCAGGGATTTGGCCTAAATCAATTTGTAGCTGCATCATTCAAAACACATCATTACTGATAATTGCATGATGGAAGTTGCCACAGGATTACAGCAAATCATTCCAGCTTTTAATAACACAGTTTATACATCCTGTGTAATAGAAAGGAAACGAGGGTGCTGCTAAAGAGATGGACTGACATCCTGGCTAAACTTACTAGAGGAAGTCCTATTGAAATTTAGTATTCCTTTAAAGTAACTCCTGAGTTGTACAAATTGAAGAACTTAGTCTGGTTGTCAGCCCTGATATTTAGTTTTTGTCTTAGCACTCACTTGGAATTCATGGAGTTGTGTATGCATTAAAAGGCAATAAATAAATACATAAATAAATTACGAGTGTGCTGTTTAGAAAAAAAAAGGAGTTTGAACAAATTTAACATTTGAAAAGATATGTAATTTCAAAAGCCCCATTGAAAAGGCATTCTGATATCAGTGCAACAGTCTTTGAAAATATATGTTGAACGAATTATAAATCTATATCTGATGTTGGTAGAAAGGAAGCATATAGTCAGAGAATCATGGATAATTTCAATATTTTCCTGAATTTTCCACATATCGATCTGTCACAGATAATTCACATCAGATAATCCAGATTATAGAGATAAGGGACCCAACCAATACTCCACAGGACAAAGCAATTCCTCACATGTGCAGAAACATTTCCATCCCAGACAGCAGCCAATTTGGCTAATGCTTCCCACCCCATTATTAGGACGAAATCTTATTAGGACACATCTTTGCTCTTCCCTTCTTATTAGGAGAAAATCTTATTAGGGCAAAACTTTGCTCTTGAGTCAAGAATAGATTGATGAACTGATGATTGATTGAACGATTACATCTTTTGTAGAGCAGATAGAAATGAAGTTTCAAACAACTAAACCAATGTAAAAAAAATCAAGACAAGATAGGTGGGTTTGTAGATAGTGACAATTTTTCGCAGCAAAGGTTTAACATTTTTCAAATATGAAAATACAAGAAGGTATAGACATTGTGAAATTCAAACTTTTTAAGGTTACCAGGTGCAATGCAAAGCTTTCAAAGCAATTGATGTAAAGACTTTTGAAGAAATATGGGTGGGATAGTAAATTAAAGCTTGAAATTAAAGAGAGAGTCAACTGACAATAGAAATTTGCTATGCCTTGCTTGATCAGAAGAAGCAGCGTGACAGAATCTTAACAGAAATCAAGAGAAGCTGCTTCCTTGGTGCTGCTTGTCAGGCACCAAAGACACTTTCAGCAAGTACCAGATAAATGCATTTGAAAGTCATGTCTGAGACTTCCACGTTCCAGTTAGCATTCACCATTTGTAGTTGCGAAGCATGAATTAGGAGCATATGACCAATACAGCATACAAAGAACCGTTTTTGTTTTCAAATCTTTGTTCCATTATATATTTACCATATAAAGTGTATACATACTTTAAGGTCACTTTGAATGTATTTGGAGAAGGAAAAATATATCTTTTACATAACACATTAAAAAAAAAATAGGGCACAGAAACATTTCTAGAGGGAAATTGTGAAGTCCATGTATATATTTTATCTAATGCCAATCAGATATAGATTAAATTCAGAGTCATAGCTATTATGGTGTAACATTGTTTGAAATCCTCAAGCCACTTACAGGTTTTTATCCTATAGTGTAAATGTAAATAATCCCAAATAGATGTGGGTATTCTCGTCAAAGCCAAACTTTAAACTCTATGGTTATCAATTATTATAGCACTTACAGTGCTTTACAGTCTCTGTATTCTGTTCACTTTTGTGAACAGGCTCAGTGAAAATGGCCTGTTAAGCTAGGAGGACTCTTCATGTGGTTGAGAAGGAACACAAACTTGTTCCCCACCCTGCCACCATTTAGATAATGCATCCTTAACTAACATGGCGAATGTCACTATGCCTTTCCTTTTCACTTTACATTACAGTTATTTTGCATTTAATAAATATTTGAATTCATATTTCCTGTCTACCTCTAGATTAGATGGCTGACTTATGTGGGGCAACACTCTGCCTTAGAACAGAGCACTCTTGTGCAGCTACCGTTCTAAGGCAGGTGGAGCGCTGTGCAGTGTGTCAGCCTTTATCTCTTCCAGTATTTCTAGACCTATTTAAAGCCAGCTCTGGTGGCAAAGCAATGAGTGTTCTATATTTCAAGAGGGGAAGAGAATATATGTATCCTGAGAACTGAGGAAGTGTCACAGAAATCTTTTTAATGCAAGTCTTTCAGACCTGTATGAAGCAAATCAGGGAATAAAGAAGACTATAGTATAGGGGAGAGGGAGGGAGGGAGGGAGGGGAGGATTGCTGTTGCTGGTTCTGTCTATTCATTCTGATGAATAGGGAGAAAAGAAATCTTACTTTGGGTTCAGCACAAGGTAGCAAGTAGTGGCTCCTGTGCATTCTTTGAAAAACAAACAAACAACTGAACAGTGGAGGAGGAGCATCTCCTTCTCACTCGACAGCGCTACCCAAAATGCAAAGATAGAGGAATGAAGACGTCCTCTCCTGACAGTCAGTGTTCTGGAGCTGCAAAAGCTGCTGCCTGATACCCCATCCTGACATCTATGGTAAATGTTTTCTTTTGAGAGGACATTTTGAGAGGGCAGTGTGTGTAATCAGAATCCAACCCAGCAGCCTGCTTAAGACAACTGTGCTGCTTGCTCCTGTGCTGGTACCTGTATACCTGTACCTGTGGCTAACCTGGAGTTTTCTAGCTAATGTTGTACTGCAACTCTCATCATCTCATTAGTAATCTTTGAATGTTTTAAATTGTTTTAAATTGCTGTTCTAACAGTTTGTTTTATTTTGTCTTTCTTTTGTTTATTTTTGTGAACCACCTAGAGCCTTTGGAGTCAGGTGGTCTGTCTATCCATCTACCTATCTATCTATCTATCTATCTATCAAACAAACAAACAAACAAATAAATAAATGTCACCCCAGCTGCATTTTTTTTTACAAAATATATATAATTGCAGTACAACTTCAGGTTGCCCAGGTTTGGCTAATGTGAACAATATATGCTGTATAGATGAGCTGTTTAACCTGACACTGCTGATGTAAACTGTAGTAAAACTTTGTCTTCAAGATTGCATATATATTCACATTTGCACAATGGAGTTCTATTTTAGAAATCAGTGAATAAAGGAGCAAGAAAAATAGAACAATGTATCAAAAGTGCACTTTGATTGTATATTTGACAAGAGGAGTTTAATTTTAATTATTCACAGAAATGCTTCACTGTGTATAGCTGCTGTAAATGTTCTGTTGCATATTTTATAAATGTAATGAAGTTTTATGGTCAAATGCTGGAAGCAGCATTCAGGCAGGCTACTTGTTAAAGTGTTCCATGCAATGTGGGAAAGGCAACAGGAAAGAGAAAGGGACAAACTCCTCTCTGTTACTCTAGAGAAGCACATCAGGGAGTTCTTGTTGGTTTGAGATGCTTAACCAACTCAAGGGAACAAACAATAGTTTGTTCTCCAAACTATAGCTAACAGCTGTTTCCATTAAAAAAAACATGCAAAATGTCCTTTTTGAACTTCCCATGTCATTTTGACTTTCAGCAAGCTTGTTCGCATTCCTTGCTTTGAGGACTTTGGTTGAAAAGCGTTATATAAATATCTGTTGTATTCGTATTTGTCATCATCATATTCTTCAACCTTCAAGAATATTCCAGAATATTTCATCCACAGTTTTCTAGTGTGGAAAAGGCTACAGATTGAAAAGACGTTCTAAATGCCATGTATTCCCCATGGTGAATAAGATAATCATGATATTCATCTTTGTTATAATATCTCTAGTCATAGAAATGACACAATGCATGCCCATCAGATAATTTGAATAGCCACCTTTTTAGGCTCTGTTCTTCACATTTAAAATAGTTGTTTCCCATGGCATCATTAACTAAAGGGCCTTTTTTTGAGTGTCACTAGTGAAAATAATTAAGGACCATATACAGTAGGGAACTTCAGGGGAAAGGGGATGGATCAGCAAAAATCTCCCCTCCCTCTTATATAATGCAAATTCTTCCATCACGAGATATAAGCCTAAGATATAGACCGATGAGAGAGGAAGCAGAAGGAACATTGTTATATGGGTTATAAAAGGCCACAACTTTTATTAAGAGGATACAAACCCTATCCATTCAGACATTGTGTTCAGACGTTAAGGTTGTTCTCATGACTATTGGTTGGGCAGCAAGGCGTGTGGGAGAGAAGGCAGGGTTGCCCCCAGTCGATCATCCTGCTGGTCTTAGTAATGCCATTGTGTGC
Source organism: Hemicordylus capensis (assembly GCF_027244095.1). Classification (NCBI taxonomy): domain Eukaryota; kingdom Metazoa; phylum Chordata; class Lepidosauria; order Squamata; family Cordylidae; genus Hemicordylus; species Hemicordylus capensis. The sequence goes on from NC_069657.1 coordinate 318,408,803, forward strand.
AGACATGATCCACTCTGGAGGCCAGGGAAACAAATCCCAGACTGCAGGAATCCCAAAATGCACCATCCAAACAGCATCCAACAGAGTCACCCCATGCACCTGCGTGCAGCCTGAGCACATACATGACCCTGGCCCAGAGGCTAAGGGCTGGGGTTGAAAGTCGGGCTTGTGGAGGAGGCAGAGCTGAGATCAGCCTTGATCCCAGTGCTGCATATGAGTAGCCCAACCCAGGTTGGGCCATCCTATCCTGAGTTTGGTGGCTTGTGTACACAGCCTCATTCTGTTGTATCTGCATACAGGTATCTGTAAACTTATATACGTGTTCTTGTATGAATGACTGTAAATGTCCAGTATTCATTTTCAGACTGAAACTGGATACAGGCCCACTCAGAGTCAAGGTACAGGGGGAAAGGACCTAAGTCAGGCATGAAAGCTATTTGCAAAGAAACACAAACAATTTTCACTTAATTTCCTTTTAAAATACAACATTTAAGCCCAAAGAGATTGACTCTCTCAGTGTATCTTGTTGCTTCAGAATTATACCAGGCTGTTCTCCGAAAAGGGAATGTCATGCTGCCATAGGAAGATTTCATTTACCCTTGAAATCTGCTGAGCTAAGCATCATGCCACATCTCTTGTGCACACTGTCACAGTAAGGTAATAGGCTGTGGTTAAGACTAACACACCAGAAGGAACCTTACTAGCAACCATGAGAGACACCAGAGAAGAACAGGTGCACACTGTGTCATCATCAAGTGTTTAGAGAGGTATCATTATTTTTGTTGTCTAGCCATAGTATGGATGAGCGGGGAAGCATTTTCTCAATGTTTTCCATTTCTATTCAGTTCTGATGGTGGCTCTGATTTAGCCATGTTCACACTACCTTAACTTTTCCAAGTTACACATATTGCGTAACACTGGAGTAATCAAAGCTGAATGGAAAAGCAATAGATTTGTGTGATGAGGTCTCAGCTGTGCATGATTGTGAGTTGTTAGTTTCTGCAATGTGGTCCAAATGTTCAACCAAACTCATTAGAATGCATTTTGGGCAATCACTGTGCTGCAGCTATCACAGAAAGCACATCAAGGCTGATTAAGCTGATGTCTAAATCGTACTGGTTAATTTTGTTAATTCCTAATTTGCAGGTTTTCCTAACAGTGGGAAGTGTTTAGACACTAGAAAAGACACAGCATGATACAGAAAGCTAAGTCCTTTGTTTAAACTACAAATTATGGGACACACTTGTAAAAAAGAAAAGCAATTCATTCTTCCCATATGATGGTGCCAGCAATATTAACAGAACACAAAAAGCCATATGCTGCCCAAGGTGTAGGATTCATGTTCATAACTAGCAGGGGCTCTGGAGTCTCCTTGTGAGTCCTAAACAGATTCCAATCGAAATAGTTCAACCACTGTTCTTTTAATTTCCGATTTGGGATGTGTGTTATTAAAGAAGGTACATTTATATAAATGTTATGTGAAAGAGAGCCAGCAGTACTGGAGCATAATCTTGAATTATTTCAGGCTTTAAACAAGTAATTTTGGAGTGCTTAAAGAGTTTAGGGGGTCAAGTCATGCAATCAAATATGTTACCACTTCCATAGAAAAGTGATGGTTCGCATGACAAATTAATGCAGTAAATGCTGCACATGTGACTTAGAAAAAGACAACCCCCCCTCCAAAAAACCCCAAAGCATCTACATTCTGGCCGCATTTGCACGGAATATGAAACTGGAGACTGCCGGACCCATGGTTTATTTTTTCATACAGTGAATTGTATCACAGACATTTGCCAAACAGCAACAGTTTGTCCAATTGCAGCCCAGCAAACTCCATTTTCAGGGCAGGGGGTCCTCTCTCTCTTTCTGGTCCACTGGGGCCACATCCCAGCAAGCTCCATAGCACTCACATCACCAGACTGTGGGCAAGTTGTCATGATGTCTCCAGGGTGGCAGCCATTGGCCACAATCTTCAAGCGGGTGTGTCAAGTGTGATCATGCCTATTTGGAATGGTCTGTCCACCCTCAGCAGGGAAAGGGCATGTAAATTCTTTTAAATGCCATGCCATGAAAGCCCTTCTTTTGACAGTTTTATGCTGCCCTCATAAGAGCCCTGCAACAAAACAGTCTCACACAAGCACAATTTGGGGGGGGGATCTTGGGGGGTTACTGTTTTCCTGTTATTCAAGAGACGAGTACCTGATGACTTTCTAGAAGGAGAAATGTATAAGAGGGAGAGTAAAGGATTCTGGGGTCTGGCCCGCTGTGATAAAGGATACTCTTGTGATGGCTCACTTTGGCAAAGCAGTCCATGGAGCCCAAACCACAATCCTTCCCCCATGGCAGCTTGCCATCAGGAGACTAGTACACTCGAGAGAGGGCTAGTATACTAGGCTCATCAAAAACCTTTGGTCTTCCATCAGACTGTGCACTCATGAGCTGAGCTAATTCATAAAAGGGACCTAGCTTGCGTGCAGCCCCCCATTCTCTCTGGTTAATGACAGAATTTTTGCACAGAGAGTAGGGATGTTCATGGAACTGGTTTTGCCAGTTTGGCTCAAATTTAGACCAGATTCCAGCTGAACCATCCTGGTTCGGGCACAGGCTCATGTGAACTGGGTCCGGTTCAGCCACTGAACCTGGCTGAACTGGCTCCCAAGCTGGCTCAGGGAGTATACTTGCTAAGGGAATCTGGTAAGGATTTCCTTTCACAAGAAAAGGGCATTCTCTAAATTGTGGGGGGAGGTAGTCTTTACCTTTAAAATTAAGTTGCTGGGGTGGCAGGGATGGAGGAGGCAGCCATGGGGTGGATGCAGAGACATCGGAGGTGGCAGCGGGGACTCCTCCTCCAACCCCCCACCAGCCGCCCAGATGACAGCCTGGGCTGGTTGTAGCCCAATTTGGGCCTCTGCACACACACGGAGGCCATTAGACTGACCTCCACACATGCACAGAGGTCATGTGTGTCACCATGCAATTTGTGTGGTGACACAAATGGTCTCCATGTGGCTTTTACAGGATGTCATTTGGGAGGCCAGTGGTGGGGTTTGCAACTGCTGCCCTCAGCACCTTAATTTTAAAGGTAAAGAATGTCATTTCTCTCTCACACACCCCTATTTAATTATTAAATTTAATAAAACATCACACATGCTCCTTTTCAACTACTTGTATATTTCTGGAATGGATTGGCCTAATGTTGTAAAATTGGGTTCAGATGGAGGACATTTAGCAGGACTGTGTATTGACTTTGAAGTCAATACAATCAATCTGTTGAGTTTTCATGATTTTTTGTACAATTATGTTGGGGAAGGGGGGCCCAACCCCTTTCCCTTGGGAGAAAGTGTGCACTCCCTAGGCTTACTCATGAGAAGGGCCAGGCAGCAGGATCAGCATTGCAAACAGTGACAGGGGAGATTACCTCTCTGTAATAACAGTGGATGCTGTTCTTGAGCAGTCTGCTCACTCGTGGCCATGGGGATATCCCTTCACAACATGATAAGAACCATCTCTGAGAACAGGGATTTCGAGCCCTATCAAATACCTGTTCTATCATGCACATTTTATATTTTTAGGCATAGACTTAAATAATGAATGAATACAATACAGGTGTGCAATATTTCCCCCAGCCCATTATTCTATTAAACCCCTGCTAATTGAACAAAAAGGCACCTTTTAAAGTGCTGATTCTCTTAGATTTATCAGGGGGAGAGCAACTGGCCCTATCCAACCCCAGCACAGCATCCCTCTTGTGGCTGTTGCTGGTGTTTGCCTTATGTTTCTTTTTAGATTGTGAGCCCTTTGGGGACAAGTGGCTATCTTATTTATGTATTTATTTTTCTATTTAAACCGCTTTGAGAATTTTGTTGAAGAGCGGTATATAAATATTCGTAGTAGTAGTAGTAGTAAATCAGTTATTTAAAACATAAAGTTATTTCATTAAAATCATGTGTTTTCATTATTCTTTCATTTGCTTTTGCTGCTTCCATTAGTTTCTTCTTCCCATCACTTTCAGCAGGAGATCCATCAGCTGCTCTACCGCATGTGACTTCTGTATTTCCCATCCAGTTGCCATGAATTGTTCTCTACAAGAGACCAGACCTACCACATTTGAGACAGATTGGGGAAATTGTCCATGTTTTAAAGGCAATTAAATAAAGGCATGTAGGCACATGGCCTACAAGTAACTATCTATATTTTTTACAAATAAAGACACACAGACAGTGGTGCATTCAGGTCTGGTTTTCTCAGCAGGGAGTCCTCCAGCAACAAAGTCTGATAGGCCACCATCCTTCTCCCCACTATCCAGTTAAATCCTTCCTACTATGCTGCCAAGAAAAATGGAGAAGTAAATGTGCAGAGATAGCAGATTATGGTTGTGGGATAATGAGGAGAATTGGCCTCCATGGCACTGCCCAGAGAGAAAGAAAGACAGCACTTGTGAGAGAGAGACAGAGTACAAACTGCCACTTCTGTCCACTCTCTCACCCTTTCTCTCTAGGTAGTGCAGCAGAGATGATTGGGCCTGCTCATCCTTGCAGCACCCAGAGGAAAGCACAGGCAAGCAAGCAGGAAGAGGAGGATCAAGGACCTCCCTCCTCACTGCAGCCTTATTTGTTACATTAGCTGACATCCAGACTAGTACTGTGCTTGCACAAGAGTGCTAACATGCAGACAAAGGGCATACTGTTGTGTAAGTGGGGAGAAGTACTTTTTGATTAAAAATAAAAATGAAATGAAATAAAAATAAAGATGGGCAAAAATAGGGCCAGATGGGCTGGCAGAGGGCTCATTTTGACTGCTTCTTTGCAGCAGTTTAGGGATGTGTGAACAGTTGGGGGGGGGCATTCGGTTCTATGTTGAACTGGTTCAGTTCAATGGTTCTGAGGTTGAACCAACCCCCCCCTTCAGTCCAACCTCGGACTGAAACCCCCCGCCATGGTTCGGGGGGGGGGGGTTCACGATTTTTGGGGGGGATTTTTTTAAAACTTTCAGTCCCTTCTGGGGGCTTCCTCTAGGCATGGCCCAGGGCCTTGCAGAGGCAATTTGTGCATGCATGTGGCCATTTTTTAAAGCTGAAAAAGGGGCTAAAATGGGCTGTGGTGGTACTTCGTGGACCCCCCCCCCCCATGGCCTAGAGGAAGCCCCCTGAAGGGGCTAAAGGTAAACAATTTTTTTTCCAACTCCCCCCCAAAAAACTTTGCAGCTCTCCCAGACCGGACTGAACCAGGGCGGAGGTTCTAAGGGTGCTGGACCAAACGGGTCCGGTCAGGTTCAAGTCCGGACCGAACTCGAACCAAACCGGGCCAGCCGGTTCCGGGCACATCCCTACAGCAGTTGCCAAGACAGGGAGAGATGTTGCTGGGGTATCTGTCCTGTCCCTGTGGCTTGCTTATGTGGAGCAACTGGGCTTGGCAAGCTGCCATACAGTCCACATGTGTGCCTCCATGGACTAATACTTTTGTGAGAGAGCAGTCCATGGGAGAATGGCTTTCACCACACTTTATTAATGATTCTGCCCAATCTCCCTGTCCCCCTGGACAGTTCTTCTCATGAGTTGTGAAGGGGCATCCCCATGGCCTTCTTCACTCTTGCGAGCTCCGTCCACTCAGGAGCAGCCTCCGTTGTCATCACACATGTAGAGTAGCTTCTTTCACTGGAGGCAGTGCTGATCTGGCTGTCCGACCCTTCTTATGTGCAAGCCTAGGGACTTGTAAATCTGTTAGCTTGGCTAACCCAACAGGATTTACAACCCCCTTCAGCACTCCCCGGTGAGTTAACAGAAAGTGGCAGCAGAACTGCACGAGTGAAAAATAAAAGGCTCACAAAGAAAAAAAGTAAATGAATTGAGTCCCCTGAACTGCACTAGGTACCCCTCTCTAACAATAACTGAGTAATAAGTGAAAGAAAATGCAGAGCAAAGGAATGAAAATAGCGAAGGACAACAGAAGCAAGGAATTAACAGAACAAAGCAGGAAGCATAAACAAGGCAAACTAGAACTCGGACAAAGTTTGGGAATTCAATGGCACACTGTCTGTAGCCAGCAAACGTTGCAAACAGCACCTGAGCAACTGAGAGACTACCAAATATATATGGCTCAAGAGAACCAGCAGCCAATCAGGTTTCCCTGAGTCAGCACTTTGGCTTCCTCTCTAGTGATCTCCTGCGTCTGAGTGACTTCCACTGAGCCTCCGTCTTGAGCCGGTTTCTCAAGACAGGTGAAATCTCAGGCTCCTCCCCATCAGAAATAATGTCTGGCAGCTGTTGCGAATCCTCAGCTCCAGAGTCTGGTCTCCCTGCCAAGTCCTGTTGCTGTGCCTCTGAACCCTCACTAGCAGGCGAATCCTCCCGTTCCTGCTCTGACTCTTCTGAGTCAGAAGTCTGAGCCATGACAGGACTGCATATGTTAATCCAAGTGGAAGAGGTTAGGCCCTCCTTCCCCAACATCATGATACAAAAAGTAGAGCTGAGCCATTCATGAATTCCTAGGTGAGGCTGCCTTTTAAACTCAATCCCTGGCTACATGTTACTGTTCCAGCTGCTATATAACATGCAGCAGCTGCCCTGCTATATGTTACTAGGGGTGTGCACAGAACCGGCTGGCCTGGTTCAGTTCGAGTCCAGACCAAACTCAAACCAGACTGGCCAAGTCCAGACCGGCCCCCATTGAACCTGCCCCCATTTCCCAAAATGGCCACCACACATGTGCAAATGATCTCTGTGAGGCCGTGGGCCATGCCAGGTCTTGCAGAGGCCATTTATGTATGTACAGCAGCAGCTAAAATGGTTGCTGCCGCTTACTGCAGAGGCCTGAAAGGGCCCAAAAGTATCAGATTCCCAGGCAGTGGCAGTTATTTCAGAGGCTGGCGGGGGATATGGGAACCCTCATGGACCCCCCCCCCCCCCGCAGCGTATAGGAGGCCCCCCAAAGGGGATAAAGGTACTTTTTAATATTCATTTTAATTTTTTTTAAAAAATCTGCGAACTGTCCGTAGGTTCGGTTCTGGTCCGGACGGAAGGGGTGGGTGGGTTCAGTTCAATCCCGAACACCTGAACCTCCGGCCCGGACCACTGGACTGGTCCACAGATCCCTATATGTTACTGTCCCAGCAGTCTAATGGAGTTGCCCTTTATATGTTGCCATCACAACTACATGTGCTTTTGAACATACATCTTTGTCACTTCATTTTTGGAGAGCAAAGCTCAAAGTACTCATCTTGCCATCCTGTTAAAGGGCAGGCTCCCATGTGACTTTCCTGTTTGAAAGGCTTTCAAGCTTGGGGTGGGATGTGGTGTCATCTATGTTGCTGGGCAACTACATTATTAGATTGGAGATGGGCGGGGCAAATGCTTGGAGAAGCCAATGAGAAGCACCACAAGCATGGAGTGGGTGCGATCCTGGGTGGGTCTGGGGCACTCTCCCTATATTTATGGTTCCAGAATCAGCACAGAATGTGGTTATGTAGCTGTTCGTGTTTGGACGCAATGCTGCCGCCACAAAACCTCAAGTTTGGGTGGTGAAACACATGAGAAACTGAAGGTTCAAACTGGAGTTTGGCAAGGGAAATCTCAGGTTGCTTTTGCCATGAAACCATGGTTTCATGCATTTGGACATACACAAATTCCTACCTCTGCCCCATTTAACTGTGATTTCACATTTCATGCAAATGTGGCCAGCATGCATGCATGTGTGTGTGTGTGTGTGTTGTGTTGTGTTCAAGGACTACAATTTTGCACCTAGAATTAGTTAAAGTTGAAACCTTTTGGTAGTGCAGCAAAATGTTACTTTTTGGTCTTAAGCAGTGTAATTTCAAGTGGGCATAATCTAACTTTTATTATGTATGATAGATAAATATGTATAGCAAAATAATTGTGTTATATATCCTACAGCGTAGTTAGAAACTGGAATAAATGTATGTGTAAATAAGCAGATTGTACCAAGGCATCATAAACAACCAGTGTGTGTTTCTCTCTCTCTCTCTCTCTCTCTCTCTCTCTCTCTCTCTCTCTCTCTCCAGCTCCCACTTTTCTCGGTTTCTTTCACACACACACAGCCCACTAATCTCAATATAACTGATCCTGTAAAGGCTGTCCTGAACTTTACACAGTAGGCAATAGGAAGAGAGATTTAGCACTATCAGCTGGCATACAGAATATAGTAATCAATTCTGGACATTTCTTGGTAGTTTGTCCCTAGTCGTGTGTTCTGAACATTTGTGGTACAACTGTATCATGTGGGAATAAAGTGGAATACCAAATCAATATGACAGATCTGAGAGTATTCAAAGGAAGTTTTGTATTTGATCTGGATTTTTAAGCTTATCTACAAATGTGAAAGCACAAAGGAACAGAAGACTGACAAAACCCAGAAGCTACAGTAATAGCTTTTTGATGCTCTTGATTACCTTCTGTATCCATAGCTCCTAATAAATGTTTAGTTGCGTTGCTGCAGCATAATTCCAAGGTGACCATTTGTCAGTTAGCTTCCAGGAATACTCTAGAAGTCCTTCTCACAAGCGGAACTAGGATTTGTTTTTTCTTAAACAACTTTAGCATACTGGTAGGCTATCTGGGCTAAATTTTTAATGGGATCAGAATAGTTAGCAATAAGTAAATAACATAAATCCTTATCTGGTGTAAGAACACATGCAGGGATTGAATGATGAGGGTAAAAGCTATCATGGAAATTTGAATCAAATTTATTAGCAGATGTTCAGCAGTGCAGAAGAATTATACATAAATAATAAAGTGCAGTGCAAGCTAAGAGCTCGCCATTTCCCTCTTTTCCACGGAAGTACATTAGAAATTGAGTTTTTTCCTCCCCAAAAGCTTTACACTGTGTTGAATGGTAATTAAACTATACTGAGAAAACATTCAAGTGATAATGATTTACATAAGATCAAATTATTTTGGACTTACCTTCAGGCTTTACCAATGAGTGAGTTCTTTTTTACAGCCATATGCCTGCTAATAAACACAATTCAAATGCAGAGTTATTATACGCGAGTTTTGACATAAAGATTGTTGAATCAAAATAGATTCATATAATTAAAAAACAAATACAAACAGATAATATAAACTGCATAAAGAAAACGATGGCTATTAACAATTAACACACAGCCTTTGCTTATATATAAAACCTTGGCTGTTGCCTTACTTTCACAGACTGCCTGTAACAAATCTATGGAAATCTTCTGAGATTGTTGTTTGTGTTGCAATGGTCATTGCTTTTATAGTCTAGCTCTATATTCCAACAAATATGTTCCTGTTCTTCTTACTTGGCTGAGCCTATTCCTGGAAAGCTGCTGAAAGACATCCCTGGAACCACTCTAAAACAACACAAAACCTTTCCATGTAGAAAGAAACAAAAGCAATTTTTTTTAAAAGGGAAAAAGTGATAAAGTAGGTTATTTCCATGTAATTAGCATTGTCTCCCAGCAGGCTGCCAATTGTTTGTTGAAGACTCATATTTGTAGACACCCACATGGTAATGTCTTCCATATGTGTACACCTGCAGTTACATGATGGGGAAGAATTGCACTGATTACACAGATGATGCGGACCACGGACAAGAGAGCAGCACTTAATCAAAGAGGAAATAACAAAAAAGGGGGTAAATGCTTTCTCAGTGTCACTATGTTTTCATTATTTATTTACTTAGTACGTTTCTATACCTCCCAATATACAAATCTCTGGATGGTTCACAAATTTTAAAAGCAACAATTAAAAAATTAAATCAATTGAAACAGTTTAAAATAGATATAAATAACTTTAAATTTTTTTTAAAAAAAACAACAACTTTGAAACGATGGACTAAAAGCCTGATTAAACAGGTATGTCCCCATCCAGGGATGGGGAAGCTCTAATATTTTGGGGGAGCACGTTCCAAAGTCTAGGGCAACCCTAGAAAAGGCCCAGTTGGGGCTGCCCCCAAACAAGCCAGTGGCAACTGTAACCAGAACACCCCGATACTCTTAACAGGTAGTGGAATTCGTGAAGAAGACGGCATTCTTTCAAATACCTTGGACCCAAGCCAGTCAGGGCTTTATAAGTGATAACCAGTATTTTGTATTTCACCCAGAAACGTATTGACAGTCAGTGACGTGTTTTTTTAAAAAATGAATGTAATGTGGTCTCTTTGGTTAGCTCCAGAGACCAACCTGGCTGCTGAATTCTGTACCAATTGCAATTTCCAAAGGCAGACCAACATAGAGCACATGTACTACTGTTTTAAGGTCATTTAGCTCCAGAAATGGATGTAGCTGGCATATCAGTTTGAAGCTGATGAAAAGCACTCCTGGCCACTGCCTCAGCCTGAGAAACTAGGAAGAGGTTTGGGTCCAGAAGTATTCCTAGACTACATGACTTCTCTTTCCAGGGTAGTATAACACCATCCAGATCAGGCAGATCTACGCCATGTCCTAAGTTCTGAGCTCTTACAATAAGTACTTCCATCATTCAGCTTCAGTTTCTTCTCCCTCAACCAGCCCATTTCCAACTCCAGGCTGGCATTTAGGGAAGTTAGGCCATTTTCTGATGAAGTTGACATGGAGAAACAGATTTGGGTATCAGCATATTTTGGGTGTCATCACTCAGGCTTTTAATTACACTTTTAATTAGATTCACTATTTTAATACTTGTAATGTTGGGTTTTAAATGATTTTAATGTTAATGATTTTAATATCTAAATGATTTTAATTGGAAACTGCCCAGAGACTCAGGTTTTGGGTGGTATAGAAATATGGTAAGTGAGTGAGTGAGTGAGTGAGTGAGTAAGAAATGATAACCATAAATATGGTACCCTGCAGCAGATCCCCATGATCTCCCCCAGCAGTTCCATGTAGATGTTAAAAAGCACTGGAGATAAAATGGAGCCCTGTGGGATCCCATACAATAGTTTTTGTTTTGAAAAGCAACAATTTCCAAATAACACTATCTGGACTTGACCCAAGAGGTAGGAGCGGAACAACTGCAAACCACTGCCTGCCACTCCCAACCCTGTCAGGTGGTACATAAGGATATCGTGGTCAATAGTATGGAAAGCTGCCAAGAGATCCAAGAGGACCAACAGAGTCACACTCCACCTGTCAGTTCCTAATTGGAGATCATCCAATAGGCTGACCAAGCCTGTTTGAAACAACCCCATAGCCTATTTGAAAGCTGGTTTGAAATGGATCCAGATAACCTGCTTCTTCCAAGGCTGTCTGGAGTTGAGAAGCCACCACCTGATCAATCACCTTGCCCAACTATGAGATATTGAAGACAAAGAATTGTCTAACTCTGAGGGATCCAATGCAGGTTTATTCCAAAGTTGCATACTTGAGACAAGGAGGCATCCTGCCCTTCTTCAGAAAGGCATTAATGGTATTAACAAGACCTTCTCCAATAACCTTCCTTCTAGATCATATATACCATGTTGGCATGGATCAAGAGGACAGGTGGTAAGGAGAACTTCCCCAAGCAGCCTGTCCACATGCTCAGGCATTACAAACTAAAACTGATCCAATTTAACCGTATAAGGGGAGTTGCTGAACACTTCCATAGTAGATTCTGTAATGACTGTAGAATCTAATTCAGCTCGAATACCAGAGTTTTAATTGTTATGCCAAAAGATTTCAGAGAACTCATTCATTAGGACCCGTCTGGATGGATGGCATCTTAGGAACATAGGAAGCTGCCCCATACTGAGTCAGACCATTGGTCTATCTAGCTCAGTGTGGTCTACACAGACTAGTAGTGGCATCTCTAAGGTTGCAAGCAGGAGTCTCTCTCAGCCCTATCTTGGAGATGTCATGGAGGGAGCTTGGAACCTTCTGTATGCAAGCATGCAGATGCTGTTCCCAGAACGGCCCCATCCCCTAAGGGGAATATCTTACAGTGCTCACATGTAGTTTCACATTCAAATGCAAATCATGGTGGACCCTGCTTAGCAAAGGGGACAATTCATGCCTGCTACTACAAGTAAGGATGAGTGAGTTGGCAATTTGGCTGGTTTGGTTCAAATCTGGATTGCATTTGAACCAACCTGGCCCATCTGGCTTCGGTTTCGGCCAAACTAGGCCGAACTGGTTTGTGGGCCAGTTTGGCGATACTTGTAAAGGGCAATCCTTGAGGATTGCCCTTTACAAATAATGGGGGCATCCCTAATCCTTATCATAAAGGTGCCAGGGGGGCAAGAAAAAGGGTCCTCCATACCTTTCACGGAGGCAGTGAGGCAGAAGCGGAGACACTAGAGGTGGCGAGGGATGGGGCAGTGTCAGGGGCTCCTTCAGCCCCCTGCTGGCCTCCTGAATGTCATCCTGGGCTGGTTGCAGCCCAGTTCAGGTCTCTGCATGCCATTTTTGTGACCACTGCACATGACTAATCCCTTTAGGATAGGGATTAAGTATGCCCCCTTTACTTGTAAAGGGGAATCCTCAAGGATTCCCCTTTACAAGTATCCCTGAACCAACAAGTATCCCTGAACCAACCAAAGTAATCCCTGAACCAACCCGCAAAGTAATCCCTGAACCAACCCGCAAAGTAAACTTGGACTGGTTGAACTGGGCCAGCTCAATTCTAACTGTGATTCTAATCAAGCCAGCTAGCACATCCCTAACCATAAGACCAGCTCTCCTCCTTTCCAGTTATAATATAGATATATTATGACTCTTTGTTTTTTTTATTCTGAAGGAACCGAGTATATTATACAAATAGGAATACAACGACTATTTATATACCACTTTTCAACAAAAGTTTCCAAAGCGATTTACAGAGCTATAAATAAATAAATAAAATGGCTTCCTGTCCCCAAAGGGCTCACAATCTTAAAAAAAAGAAATATAAGATAGACACCTGCAACAGCCACTGGAGGGATGCTGTGTGGGGGATGGATAGGGGCAGCCCTATCCATCCCCCACACAGCATCCCTCCAGTGGCTGTTGCAGGTGTCTATCTTGTATTTCTTTTTAAAAAATAGAATCACTACTTTATTTGCATCTTTGCTATTGAGTTTCTGTGCCATCCAGGCAGCCCTGACAAGAGATCACTCTAAAATGTGTTTGTCATTCAAAAGGGACCTGTGGATAACCAAGTAAGCAATGTAGAGAAACTCAGTTCTGTAACCATTTTCTAGAGTGAACAACACATTCTGCTCTTGGAGATGGTGAACTCTTTGAATTAAAGCCATTGGTTACAGCAGGCATGAACAGCTTATAAACTGCTCACCCTACTGTTGTTCACCAGCCATGTAAGTGTCCAAGAATGGGCTCAATAAATCTCATTTTTTGCTGACCGGAGTGCAAAAACAGGATGACTAGTGAATTGTGTTCAGTTTGGTGGGTCATGTAGAATCCAGAGGAAAACAATGTGGTATGCAAGGACAAGACAGTGCAGTTGAATCAGTAATATTAACAGCTTAGTGTGATAGTTGTTATGTACAGAGAGGCAAGTGCAGACTGCCTTCAGGGCTTTTGCTGCTGGCTCTTTGTTTGCCCTGCCTGTACTCCAGGACTGGAATAAATGTCACTAAAGCACCATTCAAAAGCTGGCCTGGATCAATGAATGGATTAACCGAAAACACCACAGGTCACAAGTCATCCAAACTGGATTTAGAGTAAGGATGAAAAATGGTCTGCTAATTATTATTTCTCAGATTATTTTTTAGTCATTTAGCCTTAAAGTTACTAGCTTACATGATGGGTATAAAGGACCAGTCAGGGCTTCTGCAGAAGTTCAAAGACAGCCCCAACGGGGCTGCTTTGGAATGCCTAGAAACCCCTTCCAGACAACAATACAGTATGGCTTCCATTATTTCCAATTAAGGGTGCACTGAAGCATCCAGAAGCATTTTTCAGCATTCCACAGCAGCGCCATCACTACAGCTGCCTTTTACGTTGTGCAGAAGCACTGATGGATCCTTTATATTGATGGAGTGCTGCCTATCCTGCAACCCACCAAGTAAGAGTTACTGACACCAAAATGTCAACAAGCATTGCTTTATTTTGAGGTTTCTTGAGGGTCTACATATATGGTTCAGATTATTTAGGTAAGGCCAAATATGGCAGCCCACCTTCTGTGGGAAGGAGGAATATTTGGTAGCATGTTAAACTAGCACTTCAACACTGCATGGATATTTAGTCTATTCTGAGCATAGTTAAGGTGTCATTCTTGATTTTTAGTGTCCTAAGTGCTCTGGGCCCTTTGTACTTTAAAGATCACCTCACTTTCTGAGTCCCATTGTCATCTCTATGGTCAGTGAAGAGTGGCTTCAGGGTGGTGTTATCAGGAAGCTCTGCTAACCGGAAAATGACAATGAAGCTTCCAGTTACTAAAGAAGAGAACTGAAATAGGAATATTGAAAGATAGATTCACTGAGCTGTATGGAGAATCAGGAGCATTTTGGGGTTTTGCCCTGGTTTTTAAAAAATTTTAAAGAAAGAAAATTGCTCATCAGTGAAACTTTGCCCTCAATAAAGCTTTTCAAAATGGACAATCATTTGCACATTATGTCCTTGCAAATAATCTTATTTCCATGTTATATAGCTAATAAAATGAAGAAGTTTTTAATTTCTCCATTAAATAAAGAAGTCAATACAATATCATTTTAAACCTAAAGTCCTTCTTACTGTTATCCTCATCTCCGAATGCGCTTTATGAAATCTGCTGAAGGAGAGGGAGCTACTAACCTGCAGAGACACATTATTGCTTATTAGTTTTGACCATTTGATTAAAGGGAGTAGATATGAATTTCCACACCAAGTCACAGCTGCATTCTTAAATTTTGTGGGATTCAAACTGTAAGGAAAACCTCTAGAGTAATGCTAATCATATTTAAAAGTGGGCTGCATTGACCAAAAACATATTAAAGTTGCATTTTTTTTAAATGGAAGGAGTCATAATAAGAGCTTGTATCTGCAAATAAGATATCTGGAAGACAGTTTAAAAGAAGGATGAACCAATATGTAAATTATGGCCAACCATAATGTATAATTTGAGCAAAATTAAGTTTTCTGGAAAGTTTCCCAGAACATAGCTATAATGAACATTATCATGACATCTAAAATGTTTAAACTTCTTAAAAGAACTCTGTTATTAATTTTGGAAAATATAAACCAAGGTGAAAATATTATTGAATTTATTAGCAAAGAATGGCATTTTGCTCACAGTTTAATTTCTCAACATTAGAATGTGAATTACTGATATACCTTTAATTAATAGATGGTACTGAGAACTGACAGAACGATCTTATTGCTATATGATTTTACAGGGGCATAGCAATAATAGAGCGAGGGAGGACAATTGTCCCCAGGCCCACAGGGTCTGGGACCCCCCAAGGCCCCTTGGCTCGTCCCCCTTGCCCTCTCCAGCACAAGCTCTCTCCTGCTCTCCTACTTGCCCTCTCATGCTTGCTGGCTGGGTGAGCTAAGCAGCCTGCTGTGGCGCTGTCGTCTGCCAAGCAGCTGCTTCTGTGCCTGTGCCTGTGCCTGCACATCTCATGGTGCATGGAACATGATGTGTTTTGTGTGTCTCTCGCCTGTGCCCACCTAAAGAGAGAGTGTGAGGCACTGAGAGGGATGGTCACAGCTGCACCTGGTTGCCTGACTGAGTCTCCCTCAGCAGCCCACACCAAGCGGAGCATAGAATGAGGAGGCGGGGAAGTGCCAGGCGGCCAAGCAAAACCTGCAGCGCCCCCCGCCCAGCCTGCCTGATCTCTCTTAAGCTCCAGGTGAGGAGGGCAGGGTGTGCGGCCAGGCCGTGGGGGAGGTTTATATATGTATCTTGGTTTTTGGTTTTTTAACATTGAACAGCATTCAAAAGGGGTATTCCTCACCTTCATTCTGAATGGAGGACCACCTTCTGGGTGCATATATAGATCTCATCTTGAATATACTTGAATTGTGAAATGAGAACAGCTTATTCAATTGGATTAACGTTAGTGTGTGTGTGTGTGTGTGTGTGTGTGTGTGTGTGTGTGTGAAAACTTGATTCTGTATTTTTAAAAAACTTGATTCTGTGTTTAACATACCCCCAAAGTCCTAGGGATTGATTTGTGTGATCATCAGTTTTTAGGCTCAGAGGCTTTTCCATACAAAGAGCAACTATTTCTCTTCTCTGCTGGCTGGAGACTCCTCTCACCTTTTTTTCTATGTACTCCGACAGAAGGGTTTCTTCTGTCATGTGTTACATTCGCTTACATTGAGTTACATTGTTGTGACCACAAGCAGCAAATCCGGTGGGACTTACTCCTAAGTAGACTATGGGAAACACCTATATCAGGCAGCAGCAATATAGGAAGATGCTGAAAGGCATCATCTCATACTGAGCGGGAGATGGCAATGGTAAACCCCTCCTGTATTCTACCAAAAACAACCACAGGGCTCTGTGGTCACCAGGAGTTGACACAAACTCGACAGCACACTTTACCTTTACCTTTAATTGTGCATACGAGTGCAGCAGCCTTAGCTGAACCTGTGATTTCAGACTGGGAACAATATTTGGCTGGGTATGTTAACTTTAACCAGTTTCTTTAGGCTCTCCCCTAGTGTTCTCAATGCTAACAAATAGAGAAACCTAATGATCACATTCAGTTAAAGCTGTAGAAGGGTTTTTCCTCAGATTTGAGATTCAGTGCCTTTAAGCTAAACGGCTAAGCTGTCCTCTTCCTGCCGTGCAGCTCCAGCCTGTGCACATTTACTCAGGATTATGAAAGTCCAGTAGCACTTACTCATGAGTAAGTGTGCAATCTGGATAGTGTTGCAGCCTAAAGCAACACAATTACTATCAGCCTCAGTTCTTCCCTTTTGTAAAATGGGAATTAATAGTTTTAATGATGAATGGGAAATAGAGAGCTTTGTGTTATGAGTAATTGCTGCTGTAGAAAAATGTAGGGAAGGAGAGAATCATCTTTATATGGCAGGTGTAACTTTCAGGGTAGTTTCCAACCATTTTTTGTGGGAAATTATAAAAATTTTAAATGTTCAGCTGATGAAGAGAGCATCTGTTTGAAAGGGTGGTATATCTGTCGTGTGAAATCTGCATAAAGAGACCTTGGCATTGACTTTAACTTTAAACAGTGAAATGTGAACACAGTGTATTACTAATTTAATTTTTAGCCTTCTTTCCAGTCGGCTTATGAGATCACCTGGCATTCTGGGTGTGTGTCCATGTGTCCCCCACTATCAACTTCACAACGCCTGGACCAATATGAACCAAATTGAGTGTAGTTGTAGGGACAAATAGGGACACCTCATCGGTATAGTTTGTGATAATGTCATCCACTCCAGTCCAAGATGGCAGATGTGTAAACCTTTGAGGTGCAAGTGGGCTAACTTGTGAACCGCCTAACCGATTTGAACCAAATTTGCTGCAGCTGTAGGGGCACATAGAGATGCCCAAATGGTGTCATGTGTGATGATGTCTTCCACTCCAATTCAAGATGACAGCCGTGTGAACATCTGAGGTGCAAGCTAATTTGTGGACTGTCTAACCAACATAAACCAAATAATGTACAGTTACAGTGAGTGACACATAGGGACACCTCAACGGCATAGTTTGTGATGATGTCATCCACCCTGATCCAATATGGCGGACACATAAACTTTTGAGGCACAAGTAAGCTAACTTGTGAACCACCTAACCAATTTGAACCAAATTTGCTACAACTGTAGGGATACATAGGGATGCCCTAATGGTGTGGTGTGTGATGATTCAATTCAAGATGGCAGCTGCATGAACATCTGAAGTGCAAGCGGGCTAAATTGTGGACTGCCTAACCTATTTGAACCAAATTGGGTACAGCTGGAGTAAGTGATACAAAGGTACACCTCAATAGCATAGTTTGTGACGATGTCATCCACACCAATTCAAAATGGTGGACATGTAAACTTTTGAGGCGCAAGTAAGCTAACTTGTGAACCACTTAACCGATTTGAACCAAATTTGCTATAGCTGTAGGGACACAAAGAGGTACCCTAATGGCGTGCTGTATGAAGATGTAATCCACTCTAGTTCAAGATGGCAGCCACATAAGCATCTGAGGCCCAAGCAGGCTAATTTGTGGACTGCCTAACCTATCTGAAACAAATTGGGTACAGTTGCAGTGAGTAACACACAGAGACACCTCAATGACATAGCTTGTGATGATGTCATACATGCCAAATCAAGATGGGAGACATTCACACTTTTGAGGTGCAAGTGGGCTAACTTGTGAACTGCTTAACTGATTTGAACCAAATTTGCTGCAGCTGTAGGCACACATAGGGATACCTCAATGGCATAGTTTGTGATGATTTCATCTACCCCAATCCAAGATGATGGACACGTGAACATTTGAGGTGCAAGTGGGCTAACTTGTGGACTGTCTAACTGATTTGAACTAGTGGTGTACATGGAACTGTGCCTCCGTGGTCCGCCAGCAGGCGGGTGGTTCTTTAAGGGGGGGGTGCACTTCCCCATACCACCGCTCCCCCCCACCTCCCTGCCGCCCCTTTCCCTGTTTTTGGCCGGAAGTCACTGGAAGTACTCAGTGTGCATGCGACTTGCACACGCGCTCACAGTACTTCCAGCCATTTCTTGCTGAAAATGGAGGCAGGGGCGGCAGGAAGGTACGCCGCCACCCCAAGAAGTTTAAAAAGAAAGGAACACTGGCAGGGGGAAAGTGGTGGGAGGGGTGAGTGCATCCCCTGCCATTAAAGAACCCCGCCCCCAGCGTCAAACCTCTGAACTGTGTCACATTCGAACCAATTCGGAGGCCTCTACAATGGCCTTCAGACCGGTTTGTGCACATCCCTAATTTGAACCAAATTACATACAGTTGTGGTAAGTGACACACAGGGACACTTAGTGGTGTAGTTTGTGATGATGTCATCCACCCTGATTCAAGATGGCGGAAGCATAAACTTTTGAGGCACAAGTGCACTAACATGAGGATTTTCTAACTGATTTGAACCAAATTTGGAACAGCTGTAGTGAGTGACACACAGGGACATCTTAATGGTGCAGTTTGTAATGATGACATCCACCCAATTCAAGATGGCAGACACATGAACATTTGAGGCGTAAGGGATCTAACTTGTGGGCCTTGATTTGCACCAGATTTAGTCCAGATGTAGAGACAGTGAAAGGAAAGTAGGCTGATTAGTTCTTACTAGATCAACTTGTATGTTTCATAGTGTGTTCTTCCTATGTATTTTGGTTGCATTAGTATGAAGATGTGACTTTTTGGCATAAAGTCTTGAATCGACCAAACAAGCCACTACATAGTGCTTGCTTGAAATTTGCAGTCCAAACCTCCGGGCAGCTGTGTCATGCGGCCAGCATTTTGTGTGTGACTGCATGCCAGATGGATGCTTGGTGTATGGATTTTGCTGTGCCACTGTAGATTACTCCAAAGTGAATTGCAGTGCTATCCTGAAATTGCTGAATCGGAGTGATGGATGGTTATGTAGATTGGTGTTCCTGCCATTTAGATCTGGACATCGTTCTCAAAACTGAAGCTTATCAAAAACTATCTGAGGAGTTCTGTCTCAGGAAAGACACAGTGGACTTGCTCTGCTATCCATTGAAAACGAATGAGCAAAGAAAGTGAATTTTCTAAATATTATAGACACTTTTGCTGAACTGAAAGCACAAAAGAGACCACTGCATTAAGTTCTGGATGTGGTGTGGGATATCAAAGTATATAGAGGTGGGTGGCATGCCATAGTTGGGATATGTGCAATTATTAAAGTTCTACATTGATACTGTTCTCAATGAGAGGAAGACAGCGAGGAGCCCATTTTAAAATCTCATTGCACGACATTGGAGTTTTTATGACTTCCCAAGATTATAGGAATCTTGGGAAGACATTTGGGGACATGGAAGTTGATGGACAACAAAAAAATGTTTGTACACTATCATACAAAACTCTTTGGGACATGGAAAGTGATTTTTCTGCACAAGGCCTCACAGCATATGCCTGGGGCAGTGAGGAAGCAGAATGCATATGCCTGGGGCAGCATATGCTCAGAACAGAATGAGGAAGCAAAATGCCTAAACTTGTGGTTCCATGAACCTGATCTGGAAAACCCGAAATTCATAATATCAGGGTCAGTAAAACTGAGGTTTCTTTGTACATGTATTGGAGCATTTGCATCTGCAATCAGTGGCTATAATGGTGTAGAAAGTATAGGACTAAACTTGGACTGCTGCACATTTCTTAAAATTGATGCTCAAGTTAAAACAGTTCTGATCAATTACAATTGTTTTTGTTTTTCGTTTAGAAGTTTAAGCTTAATCTTCTGTTCTTCATATATCTGTATACAAATTGAATTTCTTATGTGTTAAATTGATCCAATAAGCAATCTAGTTTAATTATTAAATCTGGTTCAATATTTAATTTGGTTTAATAAAAGTGATCCTGCAAAATGTGTGGATTTAATGATAGATATTAGTATGATATAATTTTGAATAAATATTTAATATAGAGTACTTCGCTAAATTATTCAGCATTCATATGAGATAACATGAATATTCTTTGTCTCAAGTGGTAAAAATACAAAAACTATATTTCAATTATAAGTTTTTAAAAAACCATTCAGATATATAAAACCAGAACCTATTAATTTGCAGAAGAAACAACCTATCTTTGTTTAATGGAATCTTCCATGAATGAGCCTATCAAACAGCAACAAAAGCCAGCAGGGTGTTAATATTCAGTGCACATAAAGAGATAATTAGGAGATACAGAATATAATACTGCTACTCAAAATGAATGAAAAGGCTGTTTAAGTTTTCTAGGTAGGATATGCAGCTAAATGTGTCATAAATTTTATTCTAATGGCTATTCAGAATTCGAAAGGAATTCAAAATAATGAAGTAGTCTAACTGACAATTTAATATTGTGTACACAAGCCACTTAAGAGTGGTCCTTCTAGTTTGTAGAATTGCAGGACAAGAGAGAGAGAATGCTGCCAATGTGTACCATTGCCTAATATCTAGAATTTCGAAAAGAAGTAACTTAAGGCAATTTTTCTACATCTGTATAACTTCTGTGTAGGAAATTCCATATCCCTTAAATTAAATCATCACTACCACCTTAAGTAGCGCAGGGGGAAAATGCTTGACTAACAAGCAGAAGGTTGCCAATTCGAATCCCCGCTGATACTATATTGGGCAACAGCGATATAGGAAGATGCTGAAAGGCATCATCTCATAGTGCATGGGAGGAGGTAATGGTAAACCCCTCCTGTATTCTGCCAAAGAAAACCACACGACTCTGTGGGCGCCAGGAGTCAAAATCAACTTGATTGCACACTTTACTTTTAAATCATCACCACAATGCAATTTTGCTGAATCTAAATACTATAGAAGAAAAGAAAACACCTCTAGGCAATGCTTTTTGCATTGTGTACAAATATCCCCTATTCACACTTTATGTTCCAAGCATATATAGTCTGTGTTTACATACAGCTATTCACACATTAAGCTCAACACATGTTCAGCAGTTGTCTTTGTAGGTGTATAGGAAACTTATTTATTTATTTATTTATTTATTTATTTACACAGTCAGACAGGTGTTATTGACTGGTTTGTTTTATCCAGACATTAAGTCCTTCCCAAGGACCTGGGATGGCTGAATTTTATTGTCAATGTTGTTGCTGTTATAGATATCGTCGCAGAATATAGGCTGTTCCCAGTAAAGCTGCTTTTTGTAATTGGCTGATGGTGATTTCTGTGGCCCCTATGGTGTTGAGGTGCTCTTCAAGGTCTTTTGGAACTGCACCCAGGGTGCCAATTGCGACTGGGATTATTTTGGTCTTTTTCTGCCACAGCCTTTCAATTTCAATTTGTAGATCTTTGTATTTGGTGATTCTTTACTATTTCTTTTTCTTCTATTCTGCTATCCCCTGGCATTGCTATGTCGATTATTTTGACTTGTTTTTCTTTCTTCTCAACTACAGTTATATCTGGTGTATTGTGTGGCAGATGTTTGTCTGTTTGTAGTTGGAAGTCCCATAATATTTTTGCATCTTCATTTTCTACAACCTTTTCAATTTTATGGTCCCACCAATTTTTGGCTACAGGTAGCTTGTATTTTGCAGATGTTCCAGTGTATCATCCCTGCTACCTTGTCATGTCTTTGTTTGTAGTCAGTCTGTGCAATCTTTTTACAACAGCTGATTAGATGGTCCACTGTTTCATCTGCTTCTTTACAAAGGCAGCACTTGCTGTTTGTTGTTGATTTTTCGACTTTTGCTCTTATTGCATTTGTTCTTAGTGCCTGTTCTTGTGCAGCCAGTATTAAACCCTCTGTTTCTTTCTTCAAGTTGCCATTCTTAAGCCATTGCCAGGTCTTGGTGATGTCTGATTTTCCACTTATATTGTGCAAATATTGACCATGCAGGTGCTTATTTCTCCATTTTTCTGCTCGGTTCTTGACTTGTTCTTTCTTGTAGGCCTGCTTTGTTTCCTTGGTGTTGAATAGTTTCTCGTTATTGACCATTTCAAGTGCATCTTCTTCACTGTCCTTGATCTATTCTTCAAGGCCTCTTTTCTCCTCCTCTACTGTTTGATGGACTTGCAGCATTCCTCTTCCACCTGAGCTGAGAGGGAGGTATAGCCTATCGACATCACTGCGGGGGTACAGAGCATGATTGATGGTCATGATTTTCCTGGTCTTATGATCCAGCGTCTCTAGCTCAGCCTGGGTCCAGTCTATTATTCCTGCAGTGTATCTGATAACAGGTATAGCCCAGGTGTTTATGGCTTGTATGGTGTTCCCGCCATTGAGTTTGGACTTGAGGATTTTTCTAACTCTCCTGATGTATTCACTTCCAATTTTTCATTTAATTCAGTGTGTGCAATGTTATCAGCCTGGAGAATGCCCAAGTATTTGTAAAGTTCTTTCTCTTCCAAGTTCTTGATGTTTTTTCCATTGGGCAGTTCTATTCCTTCTTTTTTTGTTATTTTTCCTCTGTTCATTATTAATGCAGCACACTTGTCTAGTCCAAACTCCATTGCTATATCACTACTGAATATACGGACAGTGTTTAGCAGTGATTCAGTTTCTGACTGGGACTTTCCATACAACTTCAGATCGTCCATGTACAGCAGATGGTTTATTTTACTTGATATTTCAGATGTTTGGGATCTGAGGCCTGTTTTATTTATTATTTGTGAGAGTGGAGTCATGACGATTACAAACAACAGAGGGGATAGTGAGTCCCCTTGGGAAATGCCTTTTCTAATGCTAACCTGTCCAAGTGTCTCACCATTGATTGTTGTGTACTCCACATGCTCATTGGTTTTTTTTTTTTGTTTTTTTTTAAATATCTGAATGTTTGTGCTGACACCAGTTGTTTCTAAACAGTTTAGGATCCATGTGTGAGGCAATGAGTCGGAGGCTTTCTTCTAGTCAATCCATGCAACACTTAGATTTGTTTTTCTCTTGCAATTTCCTAAAATCATTTTGTCAATCAGCAGCTGGTCTTTTGTGCCTCTGGTGTTTGGGCAATTTCCTTTCTGTTCAACTGGAAGCTGTTTGTTAGTTAATAATTGTTGCATTTCTTCACCTGCTATTATTCCAGTTAATAATTTGAACATGGTTGGCAGGCAGGTTATCGGTCTATAATTACTTGGAATTGCACCTTTAGCTGGGTCTTTCATTAGGAGATGAGTTTTCCCAGTTGTTAGCCATTGTTCAATATCACCTCCTTGCAAAATGTGATTGAACTGTTTTGATAGTTGTTTATGAAGGCTTGTTAGTGTCAAGGTCTTGTCCGGACTTGGCTGCACGCTGTCGACGTATAGTTTGACGAATGTTGTTTTTCAGCAGGGAGTAGCCAACTGATGATGTGATTTATAGTGCAAGCCACGAGAGCTCCCACCTGGCAGGGATTTAAGGCTTATCAGCCCTCTGCAAGAGGCGTTTGCTTTTCCTAATAGTCTCCAATTGATCCCTGCGTCTCGTGACACGCCGCTGTTGGGGGGTCAGCGGGGGTTGGTTGCATAGCTCTTCTTCTGATTGGTCTTTCACGATTTCTGCTGCCTCAGGTTGTTGTGCCTGCTCAGAGTCATTATCCACAGCTATTTCATGAACACTGACAGCCGGGCTCCGCCCCTCAGACACTCCTGCATCGCCTGTAAAGTTGAAAGCTTCCCCTTCCTCCTCGCTGTCGGAGATCGAGGGCATGACAGTTAGGTGTTTAAGCCAAAAGCCATGCAGTTGATCGT
The DNA here is from genome assembly GCF_027244095.1 of Hemicordylus capensis. Lineage (NCBI taxonomy): Eukaryota > Metazoa > Chordata > Lepidosauria > Squamata > Cordylidae > Hemicordylus > Hemicordylus capensis. The sequence goes on from NC_069657.1 coordinate 318,432,993, forward strand.
TGCCTGTGCAGTCCAATTTTTAATTTTATTTGCTCTTTCACTTATTAATTCTGGTGTTCTTATTAGATCTTGCATTTGTTGGTTACATTTTTCAACCTCTTTTACCCAGCCTGTTTTTTTTTTATTATAGTCTATTGGATTGTCCCATAATTTCCCCCCAGAATTGCACTATTTCTTCTTTATTTGGTGTTTCTATGTTTCTAGTAGTTTCTCCTTCTATGCTTTGATAGAAACGTCTCTGATTCGATTGGAATTGGAGATTTCGCCTGTGTTGTGTAGTTCTGGCTTCATATCTGCTAATCTTCTTTGACATTGTTGTTATTTGCTGCTTTATTATTTCATGGACTTCTCTAATTTTCCTTGAATCTAGGTGGTATTTTTGGATCAGATACTGTTTGGTGTTTTCATTCTTCAGCTTCTTGTCTTTCATATCTTTCCATTTACTAGCATCTGATCTAATCCTGGCGATGTTATTTTCTAATCTAATCTTCTATTTAGGTGATGTACTACTTTCTTTTTTACAGGCCCACTGATCTTATATCCGAGCTCTTGTGTTGTTATTGTTGCTGCACTGTACATAGTTGGTTTGTTTCTTGCAAATTATTGGTTGTTATTTCTGCAAGTGCAGCATTGACATATTTTAATGCCTGAGCAAGTTGTTTTTTGGCAATTGTTTTTAGAACTGGAAGTCGAACCCTGGTGGTTGTTTGGTTCATGTGCTCAGTTATTTTTTGCTTTAGTTCTTGTTGCTTTTTTGTTAAATGGCATTTGGGTTTTTGAGGAGGTTGCCTGGTTTTGATTTTGGAACAGTTCAGGAACAGTGGCATCCTCTATTTCTAACACCTCCTCCACCTGCGCCTGAGCAACTTCTTCAGTTGGTGGTAATTCTTCTTCCATATCTTGAGCCTGTGTTGCTCTTTGCAGTTCTTCCAGCTCAACTTCTGTGAATACTTTATTTCTTATTATGAATCTTCTCTGGTCTGCTAGCCTTTGTTCTGTTATTTCTGTATCTGGATGCTTCTCTTTCCAAATTTGGTACATTCTTTTGAAATAACCTCTTCTAGTTGGAGTAGACTTGTAATAGCAGATCATTATTTCCTTGTTGGTATTTTTCGTATATTTTTTCCGGTTTAGCGACGTTTCTTCCAGTAACCTTGCAGTCTCCAGCCTGGTTGCTCAACTGAAGATCCTGAGTCCTGTAGCCCACTTGCCACCAGATGTCCAGGGACTCCAGCACCTGGCACGGTCCTTGTTGACCCGGGCGATGACCGATCCGGTATAGATTTATTAAAGTTACGTCTCACCATATTGTTGATGGGAGAGGTACTCTTCATCTGGCTCATCTGGTGAGACCTATTCAGTATGGTTGGACCTCTGGCATAGCTCTCACTTTCCTCAGAGCATGCAAGCCCCACAACCATGCCAAGGTAGTGCCTCACTGGGGGTATTAATAATAATAATAATAATAATAATAATAATAATAATAATATTCCGTCTAGCTCAGTATTATCTACTCTGGCCAGCAGCAACTTTCCGGAGTTTCAAACATAATTCTTTCCATCCTGTAAGATGCTAAGGATTGGAATTTGGACCTGGGACCTTCTGCAAGCAAAGCAGATGCTCTACCACTGAATTACAGCCCTTTCTTTGTACAGCCCCATCTCCACTTCCTATTGGTACCCCACATTTGAGAGGGCTTGTATCCAGGTTCACTTTTCAAATGAATGCATGCACCATCATCTTCGCAAAAACATGTACAGGAAACTATCTATGTGTGCCATATATTGCTTAAATAGGGCTATGGTGAAATCTGCTTTTGAGCTCATGATAAAAATGAAGACACAACAAGGGTAACACTCCCCCCCCCCACTCAAGGTTGCTATCTATGTGGGGGAAAGCACAACAATTTTAGTTAGTAAGATCATGACAATGTGTTAAAATATATTTAAAATTTAATAGGCAGTAACTTTTACTGAGGACCTCAGAGGCTAAGGAGTAGGGCTGAGCAGTTGGAATTGACTCAGCCCAATATGGAAGCAGTTCCATCACCTTCGGTTACCAGCCTTTTCATGGTGAATCACAACATTGATGATGTAGTAAAACATTCACGTAGAAATTTTACCATGCCTTTTTCACACATTAGTCTTCATTTGGAAACATCAGAAGTATTTAATGAGTAAACACAAAATCCAAACCTGACATACCCCCACTCATTTCCAAACCATCAGAATCTCTAAGGGGGGGGGTGTTGCACAACCCCCTGCAAGTCCAGCTCCCAGGAATGGTGTTCTCGCTAATTTTTTTCATCTGTGTGCGGAATGAGTTTTATTCTGGGTGGCAGTATCAAGGCAGTATGTACACACATGCATTCAGATGGAGTCTTCCGGATGTAACCTGAGTGGGAACTAAAATTAACTGAGTGGACATCAAAAAACTTGTGAGCACATGCACATACCTTAGAGGGAAAACTGCCCGGGAACCCCTGGTGTCCAGGTAGTGCACACTCCTGGCAAATGTGTTGTCCTAATGGCAGGTATGCCATTGGTTCTCGAGCCTTTTACCTGGCATTCATCTGATATTCATGGCTCAACTTCAAATGTCAAGTACAAAGGGTCAGAGAATGTTGGGACAATGTCAGGCAGAAGGCTTGGGGACTGTCAGTACATGGGTTTGGATCATATGAAGCCAGCCTATATGTCACTTGACGTAGGGGACAGCAGCAACAACTACTACAAATATTTATATACCGCTTTTCAACAAAAGTTCCCAAAGCAGTTTACATAGAGAAATAAAAAATAAAGATGGATCCCCATGCCCAAAGGGCTCGCAATCTAAAAAGAAACATAACACAGACACCAGCAACAGCCACTGGAGGGCTGCTGTGCTGCGGTTGGATAGGGCCAGTTGCTCTCCCCCTGCTCAATAAAGAAATTCAATACTTTTAAAGGGTGCATCTTTGCTCAGTTAGTGGGTGGGGGAACTAATAAACCAGATTTGTCAATATTAAAAACATTAATAATAATATCAGGGAGATGATAGTAGAACAGCTATAGGATCACAGCTACTAGCACATAAGGATGTGCACGGAACCGGTTCCATGAACTCCTGGGAGGTTGGAGGGTTTCCTTTAAGGGGCAGGGGAGGCACTGCCTATCTGCCAGCCCCCCATCCCTCACTTTTCCCTCATTGGTGCTCTCCTCAAAAGTGGGTGTGTGGGGCTGCAGAGTCCTTCCATGCTCCCTGTTCTGCGTCGGCCACACAAATGGCTGACGCACATGCATGCCATTTAGTTTCACTGACTGCAGACAGACGGTTCTCCTGAATGTCTGACTGTGGACGGGAGAGCAGGGTTGCAGAACCATGGACCAGCAGTTCCATGTTACGTCTGAAGGCTATGGGTGTGTGTGTGAGTGATTTTACTTTCTTCTTGCCTTGCATTCATACAATATTTCATTTGGGGCACTACTCCAAGGGGTCTATCCATTTTGCACTACTGCCATATTTCCAGCCACTTGACAGAAACCTGGTAGAGCTCAGGGAATTGGCATAAAGAAAGCCCACTGCACTGCGTAAAGTGCAGCCTGTATGTTAACTTCATTTTGTTAGCCATTTACGATTTTATGCTTTTTGCTGAATTTTAAATTGTGTCAAATCATAACCGTGCAGCTAAAAACCCAGGCACTTACGGGTCTCAGGCATGGCAAACTAAAACCGCTGAGAAATAGCTTGGGATCAAATAGAGCATATGAAAAAGGGGAAGTCAAATTGACACAGTTGCATTGATTAGCAGAAGCGTGAGTTCATTCAGTCACTGGGTGAAGTGCTGTGCACTTTCCCCTTTTGTGAGGTTTAGTCACTGGGATTAACAAACAAGTCATTGCAAAGATTGAGACAGATGGATTTTTTTTAAAAAAATACCCTGTTAGCATGACCTTTTTGATCTTGATCGTCGCAGAATGAACCCATAAGGACAAAAGATTTGAGAACAAATCCATTCTCCATATTTTGTAGAATGCCCTTAAACTGCCACATAGAACGTAAGACAGTTCCACATTTCTGACAGTTTCAAAAGAATAAAGTTCCAGGAAGAGAGGGGGGGTGTTGAAATACATTCCATAGCTTGAGATGTAATTCAGAGTAATATGTTGGACTTGCATTAGCAGTGCACTGGAACCATCATTATGGGGATGATGATTTAGCAATCAAATTAACTTCACAAATCTTTACATAAAGCTTGAAACAAGTCAGTGTTTTGGCAATGTTAATAACCCACTTAACATTTTTTGCTAATGGACAAATTCAATTTATGACAAGCGAAGCTTTTAACTGTCCAGTTTTGTTTGCCTTAAATCTATATAAACTTGAAATATAGTCTCCTTGACAAATGAGGTTACTAGGAACTAAATGGAAAATCTTATTTGCCACCACAGTGGTGACATGAAGAATTGCAGCCTTTAGCTCAGGGCTACTAAGCTCTTAATAACAAAAGAAAGGCACTTCATCTTCACCCATAGGCATGATGACAATTGTGGGGCGGGGGGAGGGGGAGAGAATAGATAGCACATAAAAAATATTCATGCCACTGTGAAAAAAATATTGATTCTTAAAGGCAAAGAATGAAATATAAGAGTTCAATTCAATCAAACTATCACATTCTAAAAGAAATCGGAAAGATTGTAAAATGTTCTATAGAAATTCTATATAAAACAAAGAGGAGTAAGAGAAGAACCCCAGAAACAGGGTGGGGGGGGGAATTCATTGAAACATCTTCGTGATTCAATACAGTTCTTAAAAGTTCTAATAAATAAGAAAACAAGTCACCTGCAAACTTTGTATCACGAGTTTGAATTCTTATATGAAAGTGTTTAACTGTCTCCTCCTTAATCACTTCTCTGGCATGGGTGGGAGAGGTATTGGTGAAAAGCTGGATGAAAAGGAATATAATAGAAGTGTGTAGTCTGTAGTCTTTGGATTGGAAAATCTGTGAGCTACAAAATGCCCTATCCCTTGGAACTCCATAGGTGAAAGCCACTACAAGGCAGTGCAACTTCCCCCACCCTGCTATGAAGGAAGACAGCAAAGGCATTTGAGTGAAGGCCCCCACAAGCCTGGGACTGGCAATGATGGCTGCATAATACAATGTAATGGGGATGTGCAAAACGCTTCAATGTTAAAACGTTTCAACTTGAAATGGGCCGTTTTGAGTGTTGAAGCTCAAAACAAATGACCTTTTAAATAAAGAGCCTGTTTTGAGCTCGGAACAAAACAACCCCATTTTGATTCAAAACATTTTGATGTCTTGAGCACCATTTTGGAGGCCTGTTTCCCCCTTGCTAATTGGTTTTCTGGTACTGGCTTCCTATTGGCTTGCAATCCTATGGGGGTTTGGAGGGAAGGTTAACAAATTTAAAATCACCTGCTTGCCCATTTCTTTTGTGAGTTGGCTGGTAGGTAGCACCCATCATGCCCTACCACCAAATCCACTTTGGTGTCCCTAGCTGATACCCATGGGGAACAATGGGGCATTTTGAGTTTCCACATTGTTCACTATGGCCAAAACTGTCAAAACATTTCGTTTTCTGTTTCATCGACCACTATTTCAGTGAAGCTTTTTGGTCATCTGCATTAAGATGACCAAAAATTTGAGCTTGAAACAAAATGCATTTGAGCTCAAAACAAACTGCAAAATCCATTTCGTGCATATCCCTACAATGTAACAGCTACTTTCCCCAGATTAAAAGGGGGTGGCTGACATATATTAGAGGAGAGCTGGTCCTGTGGTAGCAAGCATAACTTGTCCCCTTAGCTAATCAGGGTCTGCCCTGGTTGCATATGAATTGGAGACTTGATGTGTGTGCACTGTAAGGTATTCCCTAAGGGAATGGAGCCACTCTGGGAAGAGCAGAAAGTTTCAGGTTCCCTCCCTGGCATCTCTAAGATAGGGATAAGAGAGATCCCTGCCTACACCCTTGGAGAAGCCGCTGCCAGTCTGTGTAGACAATACTGAGCAAGATTGATCTATGGTCTTACTCAGTATATGGCAACTTCCTATGTTCCTAAACCATGCAAGAGTATGTCAGCCTGGTACCACTGTGGTCATGAAAGTCGCACAACTGCAAAAATTGTACAAATGGTGTTATATAAGAGTAAGCCCATTGTTTTCAATGAACTTGCTCTTGTATAACACTTTTTGTGCAGGTACATACCTTGCGTGCATGCAATGTTACTAGGCAGATGTGTCCTTGCATGGTATGCCAGCCAGTGGCTGACATGCTGACTACTGAGGTACAATTTTGTACACAGCAGGGCCGTCCCCACAGCTCTGTCAGTTCCTTTACAGGTAGAATTTTGTGCAATGGAGCCAGCGAGCACTTTTCCTGGAGCACTCTCCTGTGCTCCCCAAACCCTCATTGATGGCAAACACGTTGCTGACATCAGTGACATATTTCCACTGCGAGGAAAGGCTTTGGTATGCCAGTAAGTGCTCCAGGAGAAGAGGCTGCTGGTTCTGTTGTGCAAAAATGTGGTCATAAGGGAACTGATGGCGTTACAGGAGTGGCCTCACTGTATGCACAAACCTGTGGTGTATGGACATCTTTGGTAGGGAGGATGTCAGCCAGCGCACACAACGGGCTAACCTCCAAACTAAAGAAGCATGTGTGCAGCAAAGGAAGCATGTGTGCTGTGTTCCTGACTACGGTAAAACAGCCTGAGTACTTGCGTGGGAGGGGCTGACCTCCATTGTTCTCCCTTTCCCTCAGAAGCATTCTGTGCCATCTCAAGATATGCTTCTGAGGGTCACACGGCCAGGCACATAGTTTTGGGTGGCACAGAGTACCTCAGAGGCAAGAAAGAATGGCAGAAATTGAACCCCATGAGCGTCCATACTGCCTTAGTCAGCCAACATATTTTCCAGTCATAGTGCTACTTCTACAAGTAGTTCTGATGCCTGGATACCAATTCAAAAAAGTAATATGTGAATGCGAAATGTACATCAAGTTTTCCTATAAATTATGCACATATCTGGGGAGCAACTCTGGAATACACTTGCAGTAGTAATCCTGTTACTGGAGAATGGAACATGTAAATCAACCCATAAGCTTCAGAAAGCAGTGGAAGGCAACATTTATGAAAGCTATATTCTGTTTTCAAAACCTGATTTAATTTGTGTCTCTATAAAACTCTGACACTAAAATCTCACTTATTCATCTTTATAATGGCCAGACCTTATATTCCCCCCATGCTCTTGTATTTCCTTTCCTCTGAGATGTCTGAAAAAACAGGTGTTTTATTCTAGCTTAATTCCCCTTACATCCGTTGAGTTTGATTCACATAATTGGCCTAAAGTCATTAAATGTATTTAATTATTCTTTACAAAAATGAAAGTCAAATCAAGTTGGTGAAAGGACTTTTTAATATTAATCTCTTATTCATCAAAGTAATGTAGTCTGGAATTGGGAATACTTTATCAACCCATTTCAAGAAACAAAAGTAAATTATGTAGCAGCTTAAACATACACATCTCACTGTATCTCAGTGTTGCCCCCAAGCCCCCAGATGAAGACAGGACACACGCATACAGTATGTGATAAACTAGGGCCACACTTTATCAGCTATCAACAAAGGATATGCAATAAGCATTAAAAATTAACTAGAGTGTGGGTGACTCCAATCCCTCAGGGGACATGCAGCCTCCTATCAAGGACTGCCTGCCTCAAAACTGTTGGGTGAATCAACCGGGCCTGAAAGATGCCAGCAGCAACCTCTGCATAGGTTCATCCAGCCCAACAGCTTACTGTGCTGAGGAGGCAATCACCTAGGTCACACCCCACTCAAGCCCCCACAAGCTCTGAGTGGGTGAGCCAAGTGGTCACCTAAAAGTGGTCCATTCCCAGCCATCCCAGGCCACAAAACCCGGAGGTGCTGTTCCATGGAGCCACCCTTCACCCACCACAGGTGCCTCCAGTTGAACACCTTATCTTGCCTGCATTCACCTGCCCATGTAACCAACTTCCTAGCAAATAATTCCCACCCCTAATTCCCTGAAACCAACAACAGTGAGGAGTAGGCAAAAAAAAAAAAAAAAAAAATCCACACCCCGTGCCAATCTGGGTGAAGACAAAAAATTCCTACTTGGCTCTGCAGCGACTAGCTAAGCTCTCACTGTGTAACTGGGTGGGTGTGTGGGAGCCGGCAGCCTGGTTAGGAGTGAGGGAGCTGAGCCACACATCCCAAACACGGTCCCACTCCCGGATTGGCCACAGCAAAGCATGTGGCCACTAGTGTTCCCTCTAACAGGGATTCCCAGATGTTGTTGACTACAACTCCCATAATCCCCAAGCAAAAGCCATTGCAGCTGGGAATTCTGGGAGTTGTAGTCAACAACGTCTGGAAGTCCCTGTTAGAGGGAACATCTGGCGGCCACCCTCGCATGAGGAGAAAGAGAGGGAGGACTGTCATGTCCATCCTGTCTCCCAGAGGCCTGGATGCAAACCCCACCCCGCCTGACAGCCTTTCAGCGATGGGCAGAACAGCATTTTTTTCATGCTTCCATCCATGATGTTCTGAGCTGTGATATTTTAGCCATAGGCTTTTTAACAATGTGTACTTACATTCATGTGACAATTTAACCAAATAACGATGTGCATTAGTTGCGACATTCAAATTTATCACATTAGTGAGATGCATTGTGCAATGGGTGAACACACATTTATTTATTTATTTTGTTTTTGAGAAATAGATCCCCTGCAAGGTGCTGTTACAGCAATCTCCATAAATATTCCAAATACAATTAAAAATACTTCCTAAGTACAGTTGTGTGCACACAACCATATGGGCAATTGGTTATTTGTAGCATCTTTCCCCAGCTAGTGATCAAAAATGCAGGGAAACAAGTATGTGTTTTCTCTCTCTTAATATATAGGGGGGAATATATAGGGGGGAAGAAGGAAGAAGGAACAGCTTGGGTGGGGCACTGACTGTACTGTCTTTTGCTTCTGCCCCACCTCTCCTCCAGGTGTGTAACATCATCTCCTTGGGCTGTTGCTGTGCTGGGGCTTCTGCTGCTATATAGGGCAGGCTGGCCCAAGGGCGCAAGCCTCTTGGCGCGAGCCGAAGGGCTCTCGTCCTTGTGGCTCTCAGCCGTGGGGCGCACTGCCTGGGGCCCAGAAGATCTCTCCCCTTCTGCGCTGAGGATCCTTCTCCCTGCAATTAAGAAGCCAGCAAGAGTGCAAGTCTGGTTCTGGTTTTTATTAAGCCAAGAAGCTGTGGTGGGTTAGTCTGGGGAGATGTGTCTGGGAGAGCAAAAAAGTGAGTCTGGAGTGGGGGCGGCAATATCACAGGTAGCGGGCAGAGGGAGGTATGGCGGTGGGAGTTGGGCAGGCCATTACAGGGGGAAACAGTCCAGGCAATTGAGGACTGTTCCTTTTTCCGGCCCTTCTCCCAACCCTCTGACCCTAGGGAACTCTGAGAACACTCCTTCGAGGATTAGGGTGCTGCTGCTGAATGCCAGGTCAGTTAACGCAAAAACATCTCTCATCCACAATTTGATTGTGGATGAGCATGCTGACCTGGTATGTGTGACGGAGACCTGGTTGGATGCGCTGGGCGGGGTTGGTCTCTCTCAGCTTTGTCCCCCAGGTTTCCAGATCGCGCAGCAGCCCCACCTCGAAGGTCGGGGAGGAGGCGTTGCAGTCATCTTTCGAGAGACCTTCCCCGTTTCCAGGTGCCCGGTCAGGCAATCTCAGAATTTCGAGTGTTTGTCTTTGAGGGTGGGCCTCCGAGATAGGCTGGGGATTCTGTTGGTGTACTGACCACCCCGCTACACTTCAGTCTCCCTACCTGAGCTGGCGGGGGTGGTCTCGGAGGTGGCCTTGGGTTCCCCCAGGCTTATTGTTTTGGGGGATTTCAATGTCCATGCCGAGGCCCCCCTAGTGGTTGCGGCTCAGGATTTCATGGCCTCCATGGCAACCATGGGCCGGTCTCAATTGGTATCGGGCCCTACCCATGTGGCGGGACACACTCTGGATCTTGTTTTTGCCGACCAGGAAATAAATGATCTGGAGGTGGGGGAATTTGAGACCACTCCCTTGTCATGGACAGATCATCACCTGGTGGGGTTTAATTTGACTGCTCCGTCTGCCCTCTGCAGGGGTGGTGAGCCAATTAAGATGGTCCACCCCCGGAGGCTTATGGATCCGCTTGGATTCCAGACGGCCCTCGGGGAGTTTCCAGTGTCCAGAGCTGGTGACCCTGTCGAGGCCTTGGTTGATCTCTGGAATGGGGAGATGGCCTGGGCTGTTGACACGGTTGCTCCTAAATGCCCTCTCCGGCTTGGTGGAGCCCTTTCTGCTCCTTGGTTTTCCTCGGAGCTTAGGGCGCTGAAGCAACTCCGGCGACGGCTGGAGCCACGCTGGAGGAAGAGTTGTCACAAATCTGACCAAACATGGGCTAGAGCCCATTTTAGGGACTACTCCGTGGCGGTGGGGGCGGCGAAGAAATGCTTTTTCTCCGCCTCAATTGTGTCTGCTCAGTGCAGACAAACAGAGCTGTTTTGTGTGGTAAAAACCTTGCTCCACACATCCCCCCAGACAATGGGGGAGGAGTCATCTACAGCTCTTTGTGATCGGTTTGCCTGTCACTTTGCAGATAAAGTCGCTTGCATCCGTGCTGACCTGGACTCCAGAGTTTTGGCAGTTCCGGCAGATGTGCCTTTGGTACCATCTGGTCCCGTTGTGTTGGATTCTTTTCGGTTGGTGCGGCCTGAGGATGTGGACAAGATCCTGGGCAGTGTGCGGGCGACTTCGTGCGCTCTTGACCCTTGCCCTTCATGGCTAATAAAAGCTGCCAGGGAGGGGACAGGCAGATGTCTGGAGGTGATCGTTAATGCTTCATTAAGGGAGGGCAGGATGCCATCGTGCCTTAAGGAGGCGGTGGTAAGACCACTATTAAAAAAGCCCTCCCTTGATCCCTCCAACCTGGATAACTATAGACCTGTGTCTAACCTTCCTTTTTGGGGCAAGGTGATGGAGCGTGTGGTGGCGTCCCAGCTGCAGAGGGTCTTGGATGATACGGATTATCTGGACCCTTTTCAATCTGGCTTCCGCCCCGGGTATGGGACTGAGACTGCCTTGGTTGCTCTAGTGGATCACCTACGCCGGGAACTAGACAGGGGGAGTGCGTCCCTGTTGGTTCTGCTGGACCTTTCAGCGGCGTTCGATACCATCGACCATGGTATCCTTCTGGGCCGCCTCTCGAGTATGGGAATCAGAGGCACTGCGTTGCGGTGGTTCCGGTCCTTTCTTGGGGGGAGGGTCCAGAAGGTGGTGCTGGGGGACTACTGCTCGGCCTCGTGGCCGTTGGCCTGTGGGGTCCCGCAGGGATCGGTCTTGTCCCCCATGCTGTTTAACATCTACATGAAGCCGCTGGGAGAGGTCATCCGGGGACTTGGACTGAGTTGTCAGCAATATGCAGATGACACTCAGCTCTATCTCTCCTTTTTATCTGATCCTAGGGAGGCGGTGGATGTCCTGAATTGGGGGCTGGAGGCCGTGATGGGCTGGATGTGGGCTAATAAACTGAAATTGAATCCGGATAAGACGGAGGTACTGTTGGTCAGTAGGAGAGCCAATCGGGATGAGGAGATTTTACCAGTTCTGGATGGGGTTGCACTCCCCTTGAAGGAGCAAGTACGCAGCTTGGGGGTACTGCTGGACCCAGCTCTGCTTTTGGAAGCTCAGGTAGAGGCGGTTGCCAGGGGTGCCTTTGCATGGCTTCGGCTAGTGCGCCAGCTGCGTCCCTTTCTCGAGAAGGCAGATCTGCCCACGGTTACCCAAGCCTTAGTCACGTCGTGGCTGGATTACTGTAACACGCTCTACGTGGGGCTGCCCTTGAAGAATATCCGGAAACTGCAGCTAGTGCAAAACGCGGCAGCGAGGGTTTTATCCGGAGCTGCCCATTGGGAACATATCACCCCCATTTTGAAAGAGCTGCACTGGCTGCCGGTTCATTTCCGGGTCCAATTCAAGGTGCTGGTTTTGACCTTTAAAGCCCTAAACGGTTTGGGCCCAGGGTATTTGTGGGACCGCCTGCTCCCAAGGGTTGCTGCCCACTTGACAAGGACATCTGAGGGGGCCCTGCTCCAGGTGCCGACAATGAGGGAGGCCCGGCTTTCGTGCACTCGGGACAGGGCCTTCTCTGTTGCTGCCCCTAGACTCTAGAATGCTCTCCCGGTGGCCATTCGTTCCTCAGACTCCATCACAGCTTTTAGAAAGCTTTTAAAGACTTAGCTTTTTACCCAGGCTTTTACATAATCATTTTTACTGCTGCTTCTGTGTGTTTTTATCTGTTGTCTTGTTTTTTATGCTTGTTTGATATGTTTTTATTGCTTGGTGTTTTTATTGCTTTTATTGTATGTTTTAATTTTTGTAAACCGCCTTGGGGTTTTCTTTTAACGAAAGGCGGTATAGAAATGTAAAAATAAATAAATAAATAAATGTAGAAGGGAGCTCCAGGAGACTTGCTCCCCATGTAAGTTACCACTTGATAAATGACTCCAGCTGACATCCAGACTAATGCTGCACCACTGTGCGAGGGAAGAGGGGTGATTTTCAATTATTTCCCCTTCCTTCATGTTGGGTCCCAGAATGCATGGTAGGGCTTGAAGCTGTGGAGGGTGCAGGATGCTTATCCAGTTACAGCTCATTGAGTCAGGATGCCCCAACCATCCCTGGAAGTAACATGTCAGAGGCATAGTCTCCAAGCCTCCACCAAACAAGACCTGTGGGGAAAGAAAGGGTGGGTGAATCAAAACAAAGAAGAGAAAAGAGGGATGAAAGGGGATTGGCAGAGATGAACAGGGGAAGAGAAGGGAAATGTTGGTGGGATCAAAACAAGCAGAACTAAAAAGGAGCAGCCAGAAATGAAACTGGGAAGGCAGGCAGTCCACCTGTGATGCACAGAGAGTTACGAGGTGGCAAAGTGTGGCAGCAAGGAGGAGGACATGGGAGCTCTAACATCCCTTCCCTTGAATTTAGAGGCCCTGGGATGAGAGAAGAATTATACACCCTGAAAGTGCTCTGTGGGTTGAGTGACTCTTTGGGGTTTCCCAGAGGGCTGTGTGACTATCAGGGATCTATTTTCAGGAAGCACAATGGGCTTCAGAGGAAGGAGGAGGTGGTATTGCACAAGAGCTCCACACTTGGGGAGCCCTACATACATTATTTCCCATGTAAGTAGCATCCCCAAAGTGTTGTGTGCTACATTACGTATTGTGGTTTTGCTCTCTTGTGCTCCCATATGTGCCTACAGCAGGGCTGGCGATTCAGAATTGCCCATGTTACACTGCAGAACATGTTAGCCATTGTCTTTTTTGCCTGATCTACTCTTTGAGGAAACTCAGCGTGCATGCACACACACACCCACACACCTGCCAGTCTTAGGGGATTTAGACTCCTCTGCCACCCCCACTAGGGTCCATGAGTGAGGTGATTTGAGTTATTCCTGAACTAGAAATAAAGAAATAAAAATTATTTTGGCATGTATATACCATGTCAAGGAGATATGACATTGGTTTAGTTTTCCCACATGCAGAAATTTTGTGATGTGTGGACAAATCAGATATGAAGACTCTGCACCTTGATTCTATGTGGGTTTTCCCAATCAATTTTTTGGCACATTTACATTGGCTCTTCTTTTGCATTAATGCTGGACACAGCAAATCCATGTATACCTTATTATATGGATGGATTATATGGATGGATGTTGCAACAGATATAATTTCTAATTTTAGGCATTGCTATAGTAAGATTTCTTCTCAGAAAACTCAGCCACAGATACTATTCAGGAAGATATTTCAGTCATCGCTTAGAACACATCAACAGAACCCACAATGATCAATGGAGCTGTTTTTTTAAAATGAAAAAACAGACCCCATGCCTCATGTGGTAAACCAGCTGTATAGCCTGCATTGACTGTAGCAATGTGCACAAAACCAGCAAAGCCGGTTTGGCTCTAATCCAAACCAGATTTGAGCTGACCCAGCTAAGTTGCATGCACTGTCAAACTGGATCCGGTTCGAGTTTGAACTGGGCTGCCCTAGCCTGGGATAGGCTGCTCATGTGAATAGCCTTGATATGTCATATGGGCATACTGCGGGAACTGGAGGTGTAGAAAGAGTAATTTGGTTTCCTATATGAAGTTCTAATGCACTTCTTAAGAGGAGCAAAAGTATGGCAGATTGCCTAATATGCTATGTAAAATATGAAAGGAACAAGATGCCCAGGATCGTTGTGATGAAACTTTCCCTTAAAAATGTTGAAGAAAAAGCTTGACAGATGCCTGTCAGGCCTGGTTTAGATGTAGGGCACCCTGCCTTAGCGCAGGAGAGTGGTGTGGGTGACCCATGGATCTTTTCCAGTTCTGAGATTCTATGATTCCATATCCACAGTGTCCTAGGAAATAAGACTGTCAGTGTGATGAATATTCATGTGTCTTCTGAATACTTTTAACATTTTTGCAGCTGGCCCCTGACTGAGCAATCACAGCAGCAGTCAGAGGGTAATACATGTGAAATGCAAGCTATTTACAGCCTGTATTTTTTAAATCAAATTGCTAAATGAATGCTGATAGCTACGAATCAACTACTGTAGTGCTTGGAAGTAATGCATAAGCAAGGTCTGAATGAGGACTAAAAGATGCGTGCTGGAGTTAATCTGTACATTTAAATGAATACACTCCAGTCCACATTTCATACGCAAACTCATCCCTTCACTTCTAAGCAAATAGAACATACGTGTGTCTGTGAATTAAAACTATCATTTTCCAATTGGATATTGCTAATGTGACAGCACAATGGCTTTTAGTCGTGTATTAATCAAAGCTAATTAGCACTGCTTTATGGAAAAGAAGAAAGTAATTTGCACCAAACCACATAAGTAATGGCTGCACGGCAAGAAGACTTCACATGAGCTTCTGTCATTCATTTGACACAAAATTCTTCATCTTAAATCATTTATACTAACTGCAAAAAATGACTAGGAAAGAAGAAGAAGAGGGCCTGCATTCCACAGGACAAATTAATGATATATCATGTTCACTTCAACAACATATTCTTTGTTTGCTTTGGGATGTTTGTCTCCTGCACAGTGAAGTTTGAAAGCTAAGCAGCTTTGGCATATCGTGATGTGACCTGAACTCTGCTTGTTAGTCAACAAGCCATGAAGGGTAGAGTTAATGCAAAGGGACAAGATTCATGGCTTCAGCCTTCATGAACAAGTGTTAATAATAAGGTCGTTCACATGATCTCTTCCCTGGGTGGTGGAGAGGGCGGATGGGGAAGGAGGGTGGAGAGGCAGGCTCCTACACCCATGCACCCACATGTGTGTCAGGGTGATCAGCAGAATGCCGGTGAGAGGGGAAAAGCTTGCACTGGGTCCTCTATGGACCCAGAATGCAGCGCACGAACAGCAGAGTGGCTACTTTTAGTACTGCAGCCACTCCGCACAGCCACGCTTTCCCCTGGCTCAAGGCCGGAAATGGTGGTAAGCCAGTAGGAAGCCTAGTTACCTGGGGGCGATCGTGCACATGATCACCTACCAAGGTAAAATGAGGTAACAAGCACGGATTGTCCCCTTTGCTAAGCAGGGTCCACCCTGGTTTGCATTTGAATGGGAGACTATATGTGAGCACTGTAAGAAATTTCCATTTAAGGGATTGCACCATAGCTCAATGGAAGAGCATCTACTTTCCATGCACAAGGTTCCAAGTTCCCTCCCGGGCATCTCCAAGATAGGTCTGGGAGAGACTCCTGCCTGCAACCTTGGAGATGCTGCTGCCAGTCTCTGTAGATAATATTGAGCTAGATGGACCCATGATCTGACTCAGTATAAGTCAGCTTCCTATGCCCCTATGTCCCTAGAGCATGTACTATCTGAACCTGTGCTTGAGCTTGGTGAAAATTTTAGGCATTTTCCTGGTCAGAAGCAAAAGGGGTTGTGATTGTCTTGAGGAAGTGTTTTCCAAGCTGAGAATTTTTCCACTCTTCCTGTTCAATACAAACCTCCGCTCCACCCCAGAGTTCCATTAGCTCCACCTGCCTGGTTGTCTGTCAAGCGTCCCGTCAAGATTATCAGAACAGTAGACAGAACAAAGTGAGAATATGATTGAAATAAAAAAAAATAGTCATTACTGTCTTGATTCAAAAAGCCCATAACATTTTCTTTCAAACCAATATAACTATTATGAATGAGGGCAAAAGTTTACATGACAGAGAAAAAAGGAAGTCGGTATTGCTACCGAATCTCCAATGATGTCCAATATTTTTACTCAATTAACTCAAATGATGGCCAGCCTTAAACCTTTTCACAATGAGACTGTAAAAGAAACGGAAAAAGGTTTTCTCATGCTGTGCCCATGCCTTCTACATTATATGTATTATAAGGCCTGCCTGCCGTTTTCCACTTCGTTTATAGATTGTTCAAAATGGAGTCTTCACATGAATCCATTTCTCGGTAAACTGTTTTCCAGATGCCATCCCCTACTGTCAAAAAAAGGGGGGGTGGAGACACACATGCGCTCCATGCACGTGCACGCGTACACACACACACACACACACACACACACACAAAATTTGTCTGTTAGAAATGCAACTGAGGAGCTTCAAAATGATGGCCTGTCTTCAGCTGAAGATGTTGCTAATTACAGAATGTGAAAGCTGGAATAGAATGGACATGCCAGAATGTTCATTTAATAAATGAAAGTATTGTATCAAAGAAAACACACAGCCCCCACCCACCAAACAGTAAAATGTGTTAGAGAGATGAAAAATAGATTAGAAATTACTACTTGGTAATATTAAAACATTGTTAACTTTTTCTTAGTCAGTATGCATATTAACAACAACAAAAGGTCAGGTACGAAGGCATCCCAATCAGCCAAATTCACACTGCACATTCTAGACAGAATAATGCAGGGAGTTACCAAATGAGCAATTGCATGAATGACAGTAACTACCTGTCTCCATCAGCGCCTGGTTCAACTTTGGTTTGAAGTATGTGGCAGTAGTAAATAGACATAGATAGCAAGCAGGCCTTTGTGGTCTTATCCTTTTGTTTTGCCCTTTCCCCACTGATCCCAATATGTTTGGAACTGACTGATGAACAAGTAGGGTGAACAAGTTCTAAGAGCCAATCAAAAAAAATACAATTTACTTCTAAAGGAAGGCCTGATATTCAAACCATGACTCTGCGCTGCAGGCAGAATTTGTAAAAGGGTGCATTGTTGTATTTATTTTTTACATTTTAGCCAGGAGGAGTTTACTTCAAAATAAATACCACATTGTAGGGAGATGAAGAGCAAAGGCCATAACCTTTCTATTTCATCTTTTTTATTACTCTGCCCCAAACTAGCTTCCAGGATGATGTCAATTTCTGAAGAATCACTTTCCCACTTATTTGCCCTGTATTGCCCTATAATGATCTATGTTTGTGAACATGAAAAATAATATACATGCCCATAAAAACATCAAGTGCACAAAATCAAACTGCAACTTTCTTCAGTCTTATTCTAGATACTAGACATCCTCAGGTACTCAGGTTCAAAAGCATATTAAAAGCTGCTACAGAAGTTTATTTGGAATTGCCACAGCATGGTTACTCTACTCTAGTATGATTTAAAAAAAAAAAATCTTCCAGTTCTCAAGGCTATTTGAAAGGTGATGGCAAAACATCTCCATCACATTTCCATTCCAGTGTCAAAAAGGTCACCAACTTGTGAACCAAAGGTTCT
Source organism: Hemicordylus capensis (assembly GCF_027244095.1). NCBI lineage: Eukaryota > Metazoa > Chordata > Lepidosauria > Squamata > Cordylidae > Hemicordylus > Hemicordylus capensis. The sequence continues at coordinate 318,450,777 of NC_069657.1, forward strand.
GTTACTGTAAACGTGCTGGAAAACAATGGCATTGGGTGAGTGGTCTCCTCCTTTAATAGGGCTTTCCAAAAGATTCCTCTACATTTATCCAGGTTTATCCTGCCCTGATCATCTTCGGGGAAAGCGGGCTTAGCGACTTAGCTCGCTCTCCCTGCTGAGCTTCCCAAACCGGGTCTCACTGATTGTGAGACCCGGCTCATGATGTTTCAAGTGTTTTGGCCATAGGGAACAATGAGAAGGCTCGAAACACCCCATTGTTCCCTATGGGTAGCTCCTAGGGACACCAAAGTGGGTTGTGTGGTAGGGCATGATGGGTGTAACCTACCATCCGACCCACAAAAGAAATGGGCAAGCTGGAAATTTTGAACAAATTTTTTACCTTTCCTCAAGTACCATAGGACCCTGGCTAAAGGCCAGGGTACAAGGTTGGTTGGGTAGGAGGGCAGCACCAGGATCAGGCCTGATCCCAGCACTGCACATGAGAAGCCCAACCCAGGCTGGGCTGCCCTAGCCTGGGTTAGGCTGCTCATATGAATAGGCTTAATGTTGTTAGCCATGGTAGCCCATTGCCCAATGAGCCTCCATATTCAGAGCAGTTTACCTTATGTTCTTTAGAAAAACTCTAGAGAATAATCATGAAGAGCCAACCATCACGCCTTCTCTTACAATTCCAGGGTTATCAGCTGTTCATCACTGGTAACAGGATGCTGGACTACATACACTTTAGTCTGATTCAAAAAAGCAATTCTTATGTTCTTGATTTTTTTCCTTTCTCTGGCACGACTCCACAAAACCAATAGTAATGTATTCCTACTTTGTTAGCATCATAAAAAGAGACCTTTACAGCAAATAAGATCTGACTAAATAGCCTTTTGGCTGTTAGAAGACACTGTCAGGGGAGGTGAACTATGCTTCCATTGTCTGTGAGGCAAAGGCAATTTCTTTTTGAATTAGTTGCTGATTTTTTTTTTTACTTAAGGCAGAAGAGTTAAAAGGCTTAATGCTAATTTTGACCTCTTACTTCATCATGTTATGTGCTAGATCCTGTTAGTCAGCTTTCCCTGATTTTCCAGTTCTCCTTTTCAATGAATGGCCCCGTTCAGAAGTAGCGTGGAACTTCAGGTACATGAAGCTGCGGTTAATCTGTGAAGCCGAGAATCATGCTGCAGATGATCAGTCAACTGTGGTTTGGAAACCTCTGGCTTCTGGGCAGAGGAACTGCTCCCTCTTCTGGCAGGGGTGTAACTATAATAGGGCAAGGGGAGACAGTTATCTGGGGGCCCATTGCCTTGGGGGCCCCCCAGAGGCAAATCACATGACTGACTCCCCCAGCCGCGGACCCGCCCAGGCTTCCTTCAGTTGTATTCATCCTCCCAAACTGATGTGAGTGTTAAGACCTGGAGATACCAGAACAGCATGTCTTTCTCTAGTACCATTCAATGACTTGCATGGTCCACAATTTACAAAAACTTTTAAAAAATAATTTAGGATGATGCTCGATTGTGGCGCATATATACACACACACACACACACACACACACACACATTGTGACTGTTGCTGGTGTGTGTCTTATGTTTCTTTTTAGAATGTGAGCCCTTTGGGGACAGGGAGGCATCTTATTTGTTTTATTTCTCTTTGTAAACTGCCCTGAGCCATTTTTGGAAGGGCGGTATAGAAATCGAATTAATAATAATTTTTATACACACACACACACACATATATGCTTTTTTGTTACCACTTTTCAGCCTCATTTAAGATTTCTTTACTTCATGAGTTGAGCTTCAGTGAGGGGGGCCATTTGAAAATCTTATCTCTGGGCCCACTCCAACTTTGCTATGCCCCTTTCTCCTGGCCTGCCAAGGCTGCATCCCAGCAAGCTTCTTACTGCTGACATCACCAGACTGTGGGCAAAGTGACAGGATGTCAGTGAAGTGGCAACCATTGACCACAATATTTGAGGGAGTGTGCTCAGTGCGATCATGCCTTTTTGGCATTTATCACCCACCTCAGCAGGGAAGAGATATTTGAACTCTTTCCTCACACCACTTGCACTACTGCCTTTGCAAGAGCTCTGCAGCTATACAGTTGCACAAGCACAATTATTGATACTAAGTGACAGCAGGGGGCACTTACAGATGGCAATGGGGTCTTGGGGAAAAGAACGACGACAACAACTATGACAGGGCAGCTGGTTGTTGGTTTGCATTGTTTGCAATGGAGTTTACATTGCGATGTAGCTTTGATTCTGCAGTCTAATGTACATAAAGGTGGGGGAACCAGACCTAGGAATGTGCTGACAGATCCTGGGGGCGGACCCCAGGTGCCAGATCAGGGGAAGGTCCAAGGCTAGTTATCTTTGACTCCAGGAAGGGATCTTACTGATTTCCTAGGCGGGAATATGTATATGTTGGCAGGTAAAGGATTCTGGGTTCCCCTTCACTGTGACAAAAGATGCTGTTGATTTCGCAGACCTGTCAGGAAGTCTCAACGCACTCTTGCCCCCATGCCAGTTTGCCAGCCGGGGATTAGCCCTCTCATGAGAGGGACAGTCCATCAGAGAAAAACAGAGGCACCATGTGCTTCAGCTCTCTATTTGACTGCATCTCAAGAGGTAAGCATTCCAACTATACGGGCCCCACTAATGTGGGGCTCCTGCTATCTATGGCTAATAATAGAACTCATACTCCATACTTTTCCCTCTCCACTCAACCCTTCCAGACTTCCAAGGAGTCCGGTCCACTTAATGTGTCTGAGCAATTTTGGATGGGCCGAGTTAGGAAAGAAAGTTAGGGATGAATCCTATGACCAAAGCTAAATGGGCCCAACTGGGACCAGCATTGTGGTGTATGTAAATAAAGGGTTTTTCAAAAATGATCATTATCATATTTCTCAATCAAGGCCTTCAAGGTGATACAGTGATTTATTGTACTGTGACCCCTATGGAAGCCTGCCTGGTCTAGGTGAAACAATTTCATCACATCTGCCCAATCTTCCAACTTGTTTAAAACATGCTGAGTGTATAATTTGGAGGATACATCCAGGTGGCTAACTGGATGGTAATTAGAGGGCTCCTGCCTATTGCCTTTTTTGTATATTGGATAAATAACACTTTGTTTCCAGTTTGAGGGACCACACAGGTGTTATCCGTTTTGGAGAAAAGCCTCTCTAAAATGGGAGTCCACCAGTGGACATTCAATTAAAATACCTCAGGAGGCCCCATTTCCTCTCCAGGGGCCTTCCCCACAGTCAAGGCACCAATCAACTGCTAGCACCCCAGTATTGGAATTGCATGTCACGCTGGAAGGGGGGGGGGCAGATTCAGGAACTGGGTATTCATAAGTTGCCTCTTCTGAGTGCTACCATAGAAAGCCAAGAAGTATTGAAAACAGTCTTAGCTGGGATATTGTTAAAGACCAGGCCTGACTTATATACCAAATATGCTCATTAGCTAGTATACAAAATCAGGTCTGGCCCACAATGTCATCAAGTTCTTTATATGGTGACCCATGTTGGATCTGGGCGCAAGGAAGAAAGGAGATCAAACTAGTCCTCAAAGAGGTTCAATGGGCTTTATTGAACATAAAGGCTTAACAACAACCTAGCAAAGTAGAATTGCTAACAGTATTAAAACAGAACATCTAGCCAATACCAATATCCCACCCAGTGTGCCTAACTAAATTTATGTGTGTGTAATTAAATCTTCCTAGAGTCTAGTACAGTTTAGATACAGGCGGAAAAAGAAAAAGGTGGGGGGGAAGGCTGCGGGTTGATAAGGTTTTGGGGGAGATCAGAGATTAGTAGAAGGGAAAAGGGGAAGGGAGCAGGAGAAGGGGAAAAGATGAAGGGAATTCCCAAAGTTTGTAGCATATTACCAGGATCCGAGGCTGGAGGCTGCAGAGAATCACTTCAGTTGAAGGAGTGAGGCACTGGCAGAGACAGGAGCTGTGCAGTTGCTTCAGATCAGGCAGCTAGGGCAGCGGAACTCAGGCATTGCTGTAGTTTCTGTTCATGAACAGAGTTCCTGCTTAGCCCCGCAGCTTTAGCAGCAAACTCTGGGAAAGTGTGTGAGCAAAATGCCCGTAGGCACAGAACTGCTGCTCTCTGTCTCAAAGCCCCAATCTTTATAGGGTTTTTCTCTTTGATCCTTGAATAGATCTGTTCAAAAATCTCCTCTTTTCCTGTATGTCCAAACAGGTGTCAACGTCCACCTTCTGAACAAAATCTTAATTATTCAGGATATCAGCTAGTCCAGAGATAGCTTTGGATTTCATCTCTGTAAACTGCGTGCGCTCAGGAAGGGAGGGGTGGGGAAATCTGCATCTTAAGATGCTGCAAATTACATCTTGGCAGTCTGGTCCCCAGAAGGTGTGGAAATTCAGGGTTAGTACATGGAATTTGTGGAATTGGTCCTATTTGGTGTCAGTCATTTCATTATGTACCTTTATCCAGTGTTTTGCTTGTAATTGAAAACAAGAGAATATTTAGAGGAACATACATGTGTGTGAGACTTGTAGCATTAGTGAGGTGAGAATTAAAGTCTACAAGCATCATCTCTGTATCCATTTGGCTGGGTGAACTTCCATGGAGACAATACAGTTAATTGCTGACAAGGATTTAACACTGACTTCTTGTAACAGGAAAGGAAGGGAATCAGCCCCCTGGCCCCTTTCACAGACACTTGGTAGCCAGTTGCAATTTAGCATATGGATTGCTCCATTGTTCCCTTGTATATCCCATTTTAACAACACAATGCCAGGTTCCTCCTTGCTCCTCACAGAGCAGGGAACAGTATGTCAGAGTTAAGATATTATTTCATTTCTTGATATAACATGGAGTCACCCAGGCCCATATATTTCACCATACTTCTGAGTTGGTACCTCTGGTTATGATGGGTTATGACCGTCCACAACAATATGTGCATCTGAGATGGAATTAGACTGAGTACCAGTTGCCACCAATTCCCAAAACTTCCTATCATTTTTCTGGATTATACAGAGACCCATCTCTCTCCATTGATATTTATAATATGAGAGTTTCTTAACTTTCAAAAACTGATCATATTGAGAGCGGAATTCTATTAATGATTGAATCAAAGGGTCAGATCTTTCCACCATAACTCTGGTCTGGAGTTGTCACAAGGCTTGTCTCTTGAGCCTGCATTCCTGGTCAAACCAGCCCTTCCTTGTATTCCCTCTCTGAGTTTGACCTGCTATGGTTAAATGAGGGTTCATTATAGAAATAATTTCAGAAAAAATATAATTGTTTGAGCTGGATAGTATTGCAAGTTGCCTCTGTTTCAGCAACTGCTGAGAGTTTAGCAAAGTTGTGATCTTCTCATTAAGAGCAGTACTCCATTTAAGGCATTGTGTACTGTGGGTGAGGCCCTCTAATTTATAGCATGTTACAGAGTGGGGCACTGTACATGCAGAAAATATCATGACCAAGAGCAGATGGTCACTCCCTGATGTATGTCAAAATAATGAACCCATGAAAGTAATGTCAGAGATACCAAAATGCAATAGATGACACTGGCACTGTAAGGGCTGTCCTTAGGGCATGACGAGCAGGGTGACCACCCCAGGACCTGCTCTTTTAACTCCCATTAGAATTAACTGGAAGGGGCCCCACACTGGTTGATTTGCCCTGGGCCCCCACCCTGCCAGGGCTCTCTAATGACAGCCCTGGGCACTGTTAGCACTTTAAAAGATATAGATAGAATCCATGTGGGTTATCATGGTCAAGACTGTAACGTCCAAATTTGAAAGCCAGATTCAGGAGGGAATCCTCATACTCATTCAGCACCTTATTTAAGGAGGTCCAGGTGAGATACCACGAGTCATCCAAAGCTAGTCTTTTTAATAAAGCTATTTATATTTTGGCCAGCCCTAGCACTGAAATCCCCAACTAGTAGAATACCAGTATCTGGCAGCAGCTACTCAACTTTCTCCAAAACAGTTTGTAAGGACTTTCTCTTACAATTTGTAAGGAAGATCAGACCTGGAGCCACAAGTTAGAATTTTTACCCACATGGAGTTATACATTAATGCAAGAAGAAGTATCTGGTACCATGTCTTCTGCAAAAAGATGACATCGACGTTTTTATTATCCACAAAATTATTATCCACAAACTTATTCTGCTACCCAGTGATATTCCAGGAGACTTCTATGGAGCCAGGATCTTTTGACAGTCAATTAGTAGAGTTTGAAGCAGCCAGCAAGTTGGGGTCTTTCATTCAAGTGCCTCTTCCTACACATTGGAAGCCTATCTTCAGCTGTTAGGAGAAGTGAGGAGTTCTACTGAACCAGATTTTCTAGCTCTTTGGCACTTGCAACTGGAGTATTAATATTCTCTTGTTCAGCTAGTTGAACAAAATCCATCTCATGGGCTGGGGAGCTGTTAAGTGAGATAAGCTCAAGATTCTGAGTGGAGAGATCAGGAAAGTCACTTGGTTCTTGTATCAATAGTATGTCATCAATAACACACTTTTGACTGTAATTCTCTTTAGAAGAGAGACATGTTGAGAGTGGTTCAGCAAAAGAGCACAGGGTGGCCAGTGTATCCTTGAGGCCCTCTAGCCTGCCTATAATAACCCTGTTCATTTCTTGGCAAAATTCCAAAGGAATCAATCAGACGTTTCTCTATTGAAACATTCTTTTGGGCTGTGAGCCAGAGCTGATTACTTTGTATGTTTTTCTTCTCTAGCCTCTGGAAAGCCTGAAGACTGATTAGAAATGGCAACAGAATCCATGCCAGGCTGTTTATCTATAGTCAGAGGTATTAGATTTGAGCTGACTTGATGGAATAATGGCCTTACAGTCATGTCATGGAATACTCGGACAGGTGTGATTTGGAATGCATGCAAGAAGGATTTCATCTTTAACAACATATGAGGAATAACTTTTTTTTAACAAAACTCTCCTGGCTGCTGGAGGGAGGCCCACATCTCAAGAGCTGGCTTAAGGGACAAATTATTAATCTGTGAGAGTGCCAACGATTTCTGTTAATATTATTCAGACAGACATAATGCATAACCTGATTTAATTGCAATGTCTGATTACATTTTGTAACTGTAGCTCTTCTAGCTCCAGTTGCAAGGTCACAGCCAGCTGTTTGTGTTGCTTATTTGAGCCTGCTTCCTTGCTGAAACTAGGCACTGAAGACTTAGTTACAGAATCTGTCTTTGCCAAGTAGTTCTAAGTAAAAATTTCAAAATATGTTATTAATAGGTCCACTTTCCTACTCATGGAATATAAATATTTGAAAATTGGTATCATGGTTTTTGCTGTCAATAAACATTGATTTGCTATGAAGTAAGGATGTGCATGATGCGCTTCATGCACATCTGGGGCGGCAGTGAGCAGGCACTTTAAACAGAGGGAGGCAGGTCTTACCTGCTCCTCCATCACTCCTCCACATCCCCCACTGCCCCAACATGGTGATGTCCATATAACAAACAGTCCCGCTCTCCATTCTTACAAGTGTCATCATGTGGGGGCTTCCTGTTTGGGCGTCGCAGGCATCATTGTCATGTAAATGGCATCTGCACGTGCATGTATACCATCTTGAGTGCTAAGCAGAGTTCACTGAATATTAGTTCCACACTAAGATAATGGCAGTAAGGGATCAGAAACAGATGGCAAATACCATAACATCATAGCTCAAAGGAATGGACCAGGTGACTAAATTAACTCAAAATAGGTGTGTGTGTGTGTGTGTGTGTGTGTGTGAGAGAGAGAGAGAGAGAGAGAGAGAGAGAGAGAGAGAGAGAGAGAGAGAGATTACAGTGAATGTTCAAACAGATCACAGAACAATTCTGTGAATGTCTAAATACTCAGACATACCAGTGAATGTTGACAGTCACCTAAACGAGATTGTCAACATTCACCAGCATATGCACAAGAAAAGAGTCTATATACTAATTTCCACATTTCCAAGTGAATGCTGTCATTCAACAACTAAAAATGATTGATATCTATTTGTTAGCCTCTCCCTTGCTGTTGAAACACATTGAACTGCTCTGATTTCACAAAATGTTTGTGAACATTCTAATAATGAGAGGAGTGTTAGGAGATCTTGGGATATTGCAGGAAAGTATTATCAATAATATTAGATATTGCAGGAAAGTATTAGCAAGAGTAGATGCATGAGCAAATCATATGTATTTGTTGTTGTTCTTGTGAAGGGAGCTTTATTCACATCTGATGCCTTTGCCTGTTTCCATGTTGGAAATATGTGACTTCTTTCTTTTAGGATTCTAACAAAGCCACCATTAGTGACAGAAGGCTGACAGTCTCATTACAGGAAAGTGAAGGGCCAATATGGCCGGAAGGATTTCTGACAGGGACTAATGACAAGAGGAGCTGTGGCAGGAGAAAGAACATAGAAACTTAGAAAGCTGCCTTATAATGTGTCAAACCAATGGACCATCTGTACACAGACTAGCAGCAGCTTCTCCAAGGTTGCAGGCAGGAGTCTCTCTCAGCTCTATCTTGGATATATCAGGGAGGGAACCTGGAACCTTCTGCATGCAAGCATGTAGATGCTCTTTCCAGCATGAACCCATCCCCCAAGGGGAATATCTTACAGTGCTCACTGCTTAGCAAAGGGGACAATTCATGCCTGCTACCACAAGACCAGTTCACCTTAAGTGGCACAGCAGGGAAATGCATGACTAACAAGCAGAAGGTTGCTGGTTCAACTCCCCTGCTGGTATGTTTCCCAGACTATGGGAAACACCTATGTCGGGCAGCAGTGATATAGGAAGATACTCAAAGGCATCACCTCATACTGCATGGGAGGAGGCAATGGTAAACCCTCCTGTATTCTACCAAAAGAAAACCACGGGGTTCTGTGGGCACCAGGAGTCAAAATTGACTTGATGGCACACTTTACCTTTTCCACAATAACAGTTATACTTCCCCAACTGGCAGGAAAAAGAGCAGGAAATGATTGGGCAGGAAAGAAATTGAGATCTATACAGGCATTGGGCTTCCTGGAAGCATCTGGTTAGAAACAAAATTATGTTCTAGATGGATTCTTAGTCTTATCCAACACGGTTCCTCTGTTAAGAACATAACAAGTTGTTCAAGTAAGAACTAATCAGACCTACTAAAGACCTGCTTTCCTTTCACTGTCTCTACAACTGGATGAAATTTGGTGCAAATCGAGGTCCACAAGTTAGATCTCTTGCACCTCAAATGTTCATGCATCCACCATCTTGCATCGGTGTGGATGACATCATTACAAACTACACTACTTAGGTGTCCCTGTGTGTCACTCACTACAGCTGTTCCAAATTTGATTCAAATCAGTTAGACAGTCCTCCAGTTAGTGCACTTGTGCCTCAAAGGTTTATGCATTTGCCATCTTGGATCGGGGTGGGTGGCATCATCACAAACTACACCACTGGGGCATCCCTATGTGTTCATTCAGCTGTAGCAAATTAGGTTCAAATTGTTTAGACTGTCCACAAGTTAGTGCACTAGAGCCTCAAAACTATGCCATTGAAGTGTCCATGTGTGTCACTCACTGCAGCTGTACCCAATTTGGTTCAAATGGGTTAGACAGTCCACAAATTAGCCAGCTTGTGCCTCCGATGTTCATGTGACCATCATCTTGGATAGAGGTGGATGACATCATCACAAACTATGCCGTTGAGGTGTCCCTATGTGTCCCTACGTGTCCCTACAGCTGTAGCAAATTTGGTTCAAATCAGTTAAGCAGTTTACAAGTTAGCCCACTTGCACTTCAAAAGTTTATGTATCCACCATCTTGAATCGGTGTGGATGACATCATTATAAACTACACCGTTGAGGTGTCCCTGTGTGCCACTCACTGCAACTGTACCTAATTTGGTTTAAATCGGTTAGGCAGTCTTCAAATTAGCCTGTGTGCTCCTCAGAAGTTCATGTGGCAGCCATTTTGAATTGGAGAGGATGACACAGCACACACCATGGCATTTGGGCATCTCTATGTGTCCCTGCAGCTGTAGCAAATTTGGTTCAAATCAGTTAAGCGGTTCACAAGTTAGCCCACTTGCACCTCAACAGTTTATGCACCTGCCATCTTGGATCAGTGTGGATGACATCATCATAAACTACTCAATTGAGGTGTCCCTGTGTGTCATAGGGATGTGCATGGAGCCGGTCCAGCACCCGCTCGAACCCCCCCGGTGCAGTTCAGGGGGGTCACGATCTTTACATTATTATTTTTTAAAAAAGAAACATGGCCACTGGGCTGCCGGGTGAAGGCTGAAAACTGGCTGAAGCGTGCCTGAACTGGGCGAGGGGGTGATTTAGAAGGCCAGGGGGGGGACCTCCACGGACCCCCCCCCCGCCACCTCCAGAAACTCCCCCGAGGGAAGTAAAAGGTTAAATAATAATAATATTTTTAAAAAAGAATTTAAAGATCGCAAAGCCACCGAACTTTGGGGGGGTAGGGTTCAGTTAGACCCTGAACTGTCAAACCCCCAAACTGAACCCCCAAACTGGTTCTCACATCCCTAGTATGTCACTCACTGCAACTGTACGTAATTTGTTTTAAATTGGTTAGATAGTCCACAAATTAGTCCGCTTGCACCTCACATGTTCACACGGCTGCCATCTTGAATTAGAGTGGATAACATCAACCCACACTACGCCATTTGTGCATCCCTGTGTGTCCTTGAAGCTGTATCAAATTTGGTTCAAATCAGCTAAGCGGTTCACAAGTTAGCTCACTTGCACCTCAAAAGTTTACGAATCTACCATCTTGGATCAGTGTGGATGACATCATCACAAACTGCCATTGAGGTGTCCCTATGTGTCCCTACAACTGTACCTGGTTTGGTTCATATTGGTCCAGGCATTGTGAAGTTGATGGGTGGAATACACAGACATGTACAGAGAATGTCGGGTGATCTCATAAGCCTACTGGAAAGTAGGCTAAAAATATAAGAAGAACCCTGTTGGATTAGGTAGGATCTTACCAAAAGAACGTTCTAACAGTGAACCAAGCAACTGTAAACTAAAGGAGTCTGGGTGTTGGGCAGAGCTGAATACTGATGTGAATTCATCCTCATCCTCATCATCTTTATTTGTTAGCCGCACCATAACAAATTGTTCTCTTACCTAACAGAACTTTGGCCAAAGATCTTTAGTTTAGCATTTAACTGCATGTCAGCAACATAGAAAAATTTTACATTATGCCATACTTTTCTCCCAGGAAATATTCATTTCACTTGAACTTCTCACAAATTTTATTTAATGCCATGAACTTTTTTTAAACAGACCAAAACAAATACAAGCATATATTGTTTGTCATCCTTTGTTTTTTCCGTAGCCACAGTGACAAATGTTACGTATGCATTAACCTTTTAGCAAAGAGCACAAGGTATGCTAGTTAATATTTGGCAGCTTTACAGGGTTTATTGACTTGTAATGAAAAATTCAGCAGCAACCTCTTTTTTGTATACCTGTCCATTTCCCAGCGTTAATTACAGGTTCAGTTATAATAAAGCCTATGTTAGGAAAAGGCACATTGTCGTTGCCTTTTCCTAACAAAATCATCATTAAGATTTGCTCACAACATGAATTTTAAAAAAGGCTTATTCAGTAGCCTCTCATTTAAGGATGAACTGGACTGTTTATTAATTAGATAACACCATGCAGACAGCATTATCTTCCCTTGCAAGTAACTTTAAAAAGAAAATAGTCATGACTACCTGTCCTAACTTTACTCTAAAGCATTCATAAGAACAAGCCAAAGGGTTAATAATGGGTTAATACGGACATAAATATGTCCTTCTCTCACTTTAGAAGTCATCCAGGAATATTCCAAAATTGGCAGCATCACACAAGGCCCACATTTGGAAGGACCAAAATGCAAATGTCATCCCGAAAGCTCTGTGATTAAGTTCCAGGAACTGAAAAGGTGGAATTAACTCAACCCTTATACACAGTAATAAATCTTAGTGCATTTTTCTGAGCTTTATTTAATAAACCAGGGCATGAACAATAATTATCTTTAAGATAAGCTTTGCCTGTAGTCTGAAGCTTGTTCACCAATCAGCGTCTGCATTAGTAGTCCCTCCTACTCAAAATCCATGCCAGTTCTTCAGTAATCTTGGGGTTTTTAATTAATCTGTCAGAGATATATCATCTTGAAGCTGTAGTTAAAATATATGTAACTAGCCGACCCCGCACAGAGCACTTTGGGGACAGCTGTTTCCCTCTTCCTCCTGCCCCATCTCTCCTCTCTTCCTCTTCGCTCCAGCCCCGTGGTCTCCAGCCCTCCACCCCTCTAGTTCCTCCCCCCACCAGTGCTGTGGCGGGCTGCCAAGAAGGGCCCCGCCACCGCCATCTTTTCTCCTTCCCGTCTGCCTGCTGCAGCTTTTCTCTCCCCCCACTCCGCCCACCGCTTTTCTCTCGTCCGCCGCCACTGCCTTTCTCTCCCCCCACCCCCCCGCCCGCTGTCGCTTTTCTCTCCCCCATTCTCTGGCCACCGGCTGGCCGGCTGGCCAATGGCCACTGCCGGCACTTTCTTCTGCCTCTCCTCCTCACTCCGCTGGAACTCTCGGCACATGTCGCAAGAGTTCCGCCGCCAAATCCTGGACACGCACCGGCTAAGATAATTAATTACATATTATTTATTTATTATTTATTTATTCAATTTCTATACTCCCCTTCCAAAAATGGCTCAGGGCGATTTACACAGAGAAATAAACAAATAAGATGGAACCCTGTCCCCAAAGGGCTCACATTCTAAAAAGAAACATAAGAAAGACACCAGCAACAGTCACTGGAAGTACTGTGCTGGTGGTGGATAGGGCCAGTTACTCTCCCCCTGCTAAATAAAGAGAATCACCACATCAAAAGGTGCCTCTTTGCCAAGTTAGCAGGGGTTTGCCAAGTTTTGCCAAGTTAGCATATAGATTTTAGTGTGACAATAATAGGTATTAATTGCAAAAATTTCTATTGAAATCAGTAGAATGTCAGTTGATTTCAAAGAAACACCACACCGTAGTCTCATGCAGAGGTGTGTGGGAAATGTTTGCTCCACCCAGGTTTGAGGAAGGCATGGGGCAGTGGGTTGGGCTGTGTCTGAAGCCTAGTGGGAAGCTGTGATTTTGCACCTTCCCACTCTGCATTTGTCAGTGTCCCTCCCTCCCTTCCAGGGGTCAGAATGGGCATTGTTGGTCACTCTACTGGGGCTGAGCAGAAATTTTTTTTTTTTTGCCTTCCAACAGTTATGAGTTGGAAGTTTCTTCACTTGTTCTGCTCTGTCCTCTCTAGTCAGTTGGTCACAGTTAACAAGTTCAATGCAGGCAACAAGGAACAGTTGTTCCATATGGTTATTGCCTTGTGTCTTCTTTGGCATGGAGGCAATGGAAATGTCTGCAGTGTGTTTTGATCACACATGCACACACTCACACTCACATATCCACCAGCTCAATGTTGATCATTGAAGGGGCTTTGAGCAAATTTTGGCAAGTGTGCCAATACTTTGACAGCTGCTTAGAGCCCCCAAATGATGGATCTATTTTAAATTTCTCAGGGTGATTTAGTGGTATTTCTAACATTTACATTTTTAATGGACTTTTTAATGCTGAAGCATCATAATTTAAAGTGAGTGATGATGAATACTCCAGCAGATGAAAGAGACAAATGACCCTTGAGGTTGGCGACTTATGGATATTAACTTATCCTTCTGATGTAACACTAGTACATCTGTGGTTCTTTAACCACACATTTAATTAATGTACAAATATCAAATTTCAAAATCTGTTTTGCTCATTCAGTCAGTACGCAGATCCTGCATAAAGAGATTATTATTCACAAGTATCTTTAAAATACATTTTCCTCATCTTACACATGTGCAGACACTTACACACCAGTTGCATGCCAGTGAGCTGAATAAATATGCAAATAAAAACAACAACTTCCAAACACATTGCTGAGTAAAGAAAGTCATTTAATGGAAGACAAGAAAGACCTTTCAGAAATGTCAAGTCAGCCAAAATTTCCACACATTTTATATCTCAGCAATACTAAATGTACCCAGTCAGAAGTGCAAATATGAGGGCTCGTTGATGTGCTGGGAGACAGGGAGGAGTATGTCCTCGCTTGTCTCTGTCACCCAGCCCTCAAGGGCAATGCCGTGAGTGCCGACGACTTGCCCAGGTGGAAGGGCATCCTGGTCAAGAAGGTTAGGGAGGAGGAGGCCGCTAGGGCCCGCAGAGACCAGGGTGTTGGTAGTGGTGCGGGGGCAGCCCTCGCGGCCCAACCCGCACCCAGCAGCAGCATGGGCGGCCAGCCGGCGTCAGCTTCCCCTTCCCCTCCCTCTTCCCAGTCCAGCAGCGCGGCATCCCAGGCGGCGCCATCGCAGCAGCCATTTGCTACCGACTCGAGATCCGCCCAGTGGTTTCAGCGGTTCTGCTATGGCGCCATGCCTGGTATGCGGGAGGCTCGACCTGCCAGGCCCCCCTCCAGTGCTGAGCAATGCGTTGCGCAGTACTTGGAGGAGCCTGTGGAGGGAGACGGCGTGGACTGCGCACAGTTCTGGGCGAGCCGCCGCCAAGTCTGGCCGGACCTGGCGGTGGTGGCTGTGCGCCTCCTCTCCTGCCCCCCAACCAGTGTCCAGAGCGAGCGGGTGTTTTCACGTGCCGGGGACGTGGTGACACCCTCTCGCTCCCGCTTGGACCCTGGTCTGGTGGAGCAGCTGGTCTTCCTTAAGGTGAACCTCCCCCTGTTGGGCTACCCCAAGCTGCAGTTTGAGACGGGCGAGTGATTACCATGGGTTGCCCCATGGTTGGTCACCTGCCTGGCTCGAACTCTGTGCTTATCCCTACCCTCCCCCCTTCCACCTCTAGCTGAGCTGACGTGACAGATGCTGAGCCGTGCCAGCCAGTCGCAGCGTGTAGTGTGCCCACACAGAGATGCAGTTGTAGTAGTAGTTGTAGTGCTGCGACTGGCCAGATGTTTACAATGCCCACGCCCACCTAAAAAGAAACCCAATGCTGACCAGCACAGGCCCTTTATCTATCCACCTGTCAGCATTTGGGGACCTGGCGTGGGCACGGCACACCCCCCCAAAGTAGCACAGCCCACGGAGTACTAGACTTAGCGGCAGCGGCGGGTATACGTTCAAAAATGCAGTGTAGATATGTAAATACTGTATGTAAATAAACATGTAAATAATTTTTTCTTTAAAAACCCCATGTCAAAATCAAGCCTCAAAATTATGCAAAAGAAAGAAAAAAAGGTGACAAAGGGAGAACAAAATGATGAATGCCAAATGAATTGATTTTATTGAAAATGTCACCAGAAATCATGTGTGGGGGGCTTGGTTTACATGGAGAAAATGATTGGGTGATTTTTTGAAATGAAACGAATGAATTATTATCATCTTATGTTCATCTTGATTGTGGTCACTGTTGATGTTGGCTGATGGCAAAAAACCCAAAACCATCAGAATAGCAATGAACTGGCTGCCAACACAACATATTGATTGATAACTGTGCAGGGGGGGAATTGGGTCTGTGTGTGTGTGTGTGGTGCAGGCTCAGTCTGTCTCTTCCTGTTGTGTGTCTGTCTGTCTGTCTGTGTGAATGGATGCCTAGCACTGTCTCTGTGTGTGGATGCTTTCTGTGTGTAGTGTGGTGTGTGTCTGTCTACATGTTTTTTTTCCTCCCCCCCATGCCTCCCTCCATCCTTCCCCTCTCATCCTCTCCCCTTCCTCTTCACCACCTTCCATCCTCCCTCCCTTCCAGCCCACCACCGCCTCACCTGCCCCCAACCCCGGTCTGGCAGATGATGAGAGTCTGGTCTCTCCCACCGAAGCACACACGTGAGCACGTGTGTGCACAAATATGTGGCTGACCAACTCTGAGCCGGACCCTCCCCCCTTCAATCCCCTCTACATCCCTCTCCCCCTCCCCTTTCCTCCCCCCTGCCTCCCAGCCTCCCTCCCTGCCTCCCTCCCCCCTCCTAGCTAGCAGCGCACACATACACACACAAAACACCTGTGGTGGCAAACACCACCAGCACACATGCACTCACACTGGTGCCACCACCTCTGCCTTGGGCCTCTGTGTCCTTGAGCAGATATGTGGTGGTGGACCAGAGAAGCATTTCTTTCCAGCAAGGCAAAAGGCATGCACTCACTGCACACACACACACACACACAAAGAGGTGAAGACGAGAAGAGGCAACTTCTAGAACCAGCAGCAGCAGGTGAGTGTCGTGTAATTGTGTTGCTTCCCAAGGCCACTGCCCATGCTCAATGCTCAGTCTGCTGAAACTAAAGAACTAGCTACAATCACCCTTCCTCACATGCAGCTCAGCTCAGCTCAGCTCAGCTGCAGAGCACACTGACTAACTAGACACTACAGCTGGTGGTAGAAAAAACAGAAGTCTAGATTCTAGAAGATGTCCTGGTGGATTTTAAACTTTCAAATCTGTGCTAGGATTGCCTCGCCCGCCTCCTCCTCCTCCTCCTGCCTGTAATTGTGCCCTCTCCCCTTGCAGTTGCGCCGTCATGATGGGTTGTTGATGTGCGTACGCCGTCTACTTGTTAGCTCTCTCCTCCTCATGTTGGCTGGGCTTGCCAGGCACTGGCTGGCAGCAGCTGTTGGCTGTGTGCTAGGCTCAGGCTGTGGCGCGCGTGACTGGACTGGGAATGTTATTGTAGCGGCAACACTGGTTGTGGTGGTAGCAGTAGTAGCTGTTGTTGTTGCTGGGCTGGTGGCTGCTGGCCTGTGCTGACTCTGCGCACTTGGTCTGGTCTGGTCTGGTCATTGGGATGCAGATGTAGGGTGTGTGTGCATCATCCATGGGGAGCATCAGAGCAGAGCAGAGCAGGTTGGCTGGCTTCTGTCTGTCGGGCCTAGTCAGTGGCAGGCACTGAGTGAGGCGGTGGTTTCTTTGGGCATCACGTCACCCATCATGCAGAGCGGCAGGTCTGCTGCTCTGCTGCTCCGCCTCCTGCTTCTTCTCTGTGTGTGCTGCTCTTGTGCTTAGTGTGCTGCTCCGCTGCTGCTGCTGTGCTGGCAGGCAGCACAGCAGTGGCCTTTTTGTTAGATCAGAGAGTGGGTGTTGTCTCTCTGAGTGTCCTCCTCTTACTTGCTTGGATAGGAGTGGTGGTAGTAGGTAGGCATTAAGATGGACTGACTAGGTGTTACATGTTAGGGCGCCCAGAGAGAGGCGCCAAAAAGATGGGGTGGCAATTGTTGGGTTGCTCCTAGTATTATTGGTGAATTTCTGAAGAAAAATTTTTTTTCCATTGGCTAGAATGGGGGTTTGGGGCTGCCCCAGACCCGCCTCTGTGGGGTGGCAGCACCGCCAAAGTGGGTCCGGGGCCATGGCAAAAATGCCCTCAGTCCCTCCCAGCAATCCCCGTAGAGATAGGAGTGATGGTTCTGTTGTTTTTCTGAGGTGTTCTGAGTGAGTGTGGATTCTGTGATAGCAAATGAGAGTGGATTCATGGTGTCTCATTGGAAATCTCATAAGCTATCATAGAATCTACACTCAGAATACCTCAGAAAAACAACAGAACCATCACTCCTATCTCTACGGGGATTGCTGGGAGGGACTGAGGGCATTTTTGCCATGGCCCCGGACCCACTTTGGGGGTGCTGCCACCCCACAGAGGTGGGTCTGGGGCAGCCCCGAACCCCCATTCTAGCCAATGGGAAAAAAATTTTCTTCAGAAATTCACCAATAATACTAGGAGCCACCAATTGCCTTGGGATTTTTGGGGTGGAGGACACCCATGGGTGGCTACCACCCACCCCAGCTTTTTTGCCCCTAAGGGCTCCACATTGTGAGTTATGGGCAAAAATTTATTTTTTGAAAAAAATTTGTAAAAAATCAGAGGAAGGTCCAATCGACTTGAAATTTGGGTGGCAGGTAGAACACAATGTCCCCTTCAAAACCAGCCACTTTTTGTGATCCGAACCGGTTCGGTTCGGATCCGAACCGGTTTGAAACCGAACCGGACCGGGGGGGTGGTCTGGCAAAACCAAAACCGAACCACCCCGGTCCGGACCCGGTTCGGACCCGAACCGAACCGGGAGAACCAGTTTTATGCACATCCCTACATTGAAACCCCTCAGCTCTGCTTGTCTCACTGTGCCTGCATGGAACAGATAGCATTTCTGAGAATGCTACCATGAGGGTCCTGGACTTCAGTACGCTACCTATCAGCCTAAATTTGGCTTCCAGGACCTGCTGACTACATTTCCCCACATCGTTGGTGCCGACATGCACCACAACAGCTGTCTCCTCCCCAGCACTGTCTAACAGCCTATCTAGACGCTGCATGATGTCTGAAACTTTTGCACCAGGCAGGCAAGTCACTGTGCGGTCAACACACAAGTCACAAACCCATCTCTCTATACCTCTAATGACTGAATCACCTACTACAAGGAGGCCCCCACCCTCCGGAGGAATATCCCCTTTGCGAGAGGATATGGGCTCATCTTCCATTGAAGGGGTCCCTTCTAAAGGAGCATTTCCTTCTTCCTCAGACCAGTGTCCTCCTTGCCCGAGACCTTCATTCTCCCTGACAGCAGAGGAGCTATCAGCTCTGGAGTGTGATGCCTACCATGCCCCTGAAGGTCTCATCCACATACCTTTATGTCTCTCTGAGCTTCTCCAGATCTGCCACCTTGGTATCAAAAGAACTAATTTGTTCCCTGAGAGCCAGAAGCTCATTGCACTGAGCATTCCACATAATCCATCATCCTGTATTTATACTTTTGTTCATGTTTTTATAGATACATGCCCTGATTCAGGTAGGGATATACATGTGTGCATTTTCCAAACTTGATGACAAATTCCACATGCAAATGGGTGCAGTGTTCAGGATTCTTCTTCCTGATCCCACAGCAAGAATCCCAAAGCTGCATCCCATTAATCAGTGGCATGGGTGAAGGCGAGTAGAGTGCTGGATTCAGTCTGCCTCCTCTTGCCCACCAAATGTGCAGCTTCAGCTTCCCTTAAACATCTATGTGCATATAGCTATGGCAGGTGTTTGGGTTCTGTTTGATAGCCATAATGTGCACTTGTAACTAATGTGATTGTAACTGTGTTGATTGAATTGTTCCTTAATAGGAATAGCATCTTGATTCCAATTTTAATGAATAATATTCCATTATTTTTATCAGTGGCTGGCATCCTGAATAACTGTCAGCACTTCTAATGAGGCACTGGCACTTTGCATCAGCTGCTGCTCCCTTCCAGTCTAAGGAAGGACATGAAGTGTGGGTGGTACATTTTCACTAATCTCTCCCCAAGAAGTCTTGGGGAGAGATCAGTGAAAATGTACCCCCAAAACTTCATGTCCTTCCTGTAACCCAGAGGTAGGTACTTGATGGGTCACAGGGAGAGCTTCTGTGGGCAGGGGAGACTGGCAACAATTGTCTCCTCATATGACCAATGGAGAACTGCTAATCTGCAGCTCAGAAATGACAGCAGTCCTCACAGACTAAAGACATCCTTTAGCCAGGATGTCTGCCAGGAAAACAGGATAATAGGTAATATTAAACAATACTGCAATAGCATCCAGACTTCATCATAATAAGTTAATAGGACAAATTAATCATGACTAAGCTGATTTCAATGGTGCTTAGTCATTACTAATTAGTCTGTCCGCTTGCAGTTTGCTGTAGTGTAGCTGTGAAGTGATGGAAGTGAGGGCACTAGCTCTGGTTCCCTGATCAGAGCTGGGCTAGGGTCACCCAAAGGGCAAGACTGGGGACAACTATGGCACAAATGATTATGATACATAAGAACAGCCCTGCTGGATCAGGCCCAAGGCCCATCTAGTCCAGCATCCTTTTTCACACAGTGGCCCATCAGATGCCTCTGAGAAACCCAGAGGCAGGGGGTGAGGGCTTGCCTCCTCTCCTGCCATTGCTCTCCTGCAAGTGGTATTTAGCAGCATCATGCCTTTGAGGCTGAATGTGGCCTATAGCCACCAGACTAGTAGACATTGATAGACCTGTCCTCCGTGAATTTGTCTAAGGCCCTTTTAAAGCCTTCTAAGCTAGTAACCATCACCATATCCTGTGGCAGAGAATTCTATAAGTTAATGATGCGCTGTGTGAAAAAACCACTTCCTTTTGTCAGTCCTAAACCTCCCAACTTTCAATTTAATGGGATGACCCCTGATTCTAGTGTTGTGTGTGAGAGAGAATTTTTTATCATTGTCCACTCTCTTTACTCCATGCATAAGTTTATACACCTCTATCATGTCTCCCCGTAGTCGCCTCTTTTCCAAACTAAAGACCCCCAAGATGCTGTAGCCATGCCTCATAAGGAAGCTGCTCCAGGCCCCTGGCCATCTTTGTTGCCTCATCTGCACCTTTTCCATTTCTACAATGTCCTTCTTAAGATATGGTTACTAGAACTGAACACAGTACTCCAAGTGTGGCTGCTCCAAATTTAATAGTTAGGCACTTTGCTTATTTATTATATCCTTGGTGGAAGGACTGTTTCATGGCCATGGGTGGGGGTTACTTTGGGTCATTTTAAATTATTGTAATGTGTTAAACTTTTTATTTGTTGTTTTTATTGTATTGTTGTAAACCACCTAGGGACTTGCGTTTTGGGCAGTATACAAATATGTTAAATAAATAAAATAAAATAAAATAAAATAATGTATATTTTCCTTCTGTAAATCCCTTGCAAGCCCAGTTCAGCTCCAATACCTCTCTTATATTTTCCCATGAATGAGGAAAGAGGGGAGAAAGGTATCTCTTGCTACATTTTCATTTGCCTTTATTCCAATCAAATCATGCTGGTCACTTCATGAGTTCTAGTACTATGATGATATATAAAGTTTAATTTGTCCAACTACTATTAGAATACAGTCACTGCATTTTTAAAGCATATGAAGTATAGCAAAAATTTAGACAGAAAAATAAATTAAGTACTGTAAGCTAGGCAGTTAAACTTCTCTAATCAAGGTTGATGATAACTAACTTCTGAAGCGTTAGCATTACACATTTCTCACCTAGCAGAAGGCAATGATGGGTTCCTTAAAAAATTGTATTCTTGTTCATAGGGAAACTGAGAAAATTACTTGGCCTCAATTCAAATTGGCTAATGGCCAGCTTAACTGAGATCAAAGCACAGCAGTTTGGCAATTCAGGATGATACACCTTGTTAATGCGCTCAAGCATACTATTTTTTTCCTGTCTAAGCACCATGTAATTGATAGGCGTCAACCTGCAGAGTTTCAATTATCTATCCCCGTTAACACATACTTTACTTCCTACCTATGGCAACATGAGGCCTATCCTAGATATTATTTTTCCTACTGAAAACTACACACACCTGAACATCTCCCTATAATAAATCAGATTACAAGCTAGTTTCTATATACCGGGCATGATCCACTTGTGCCACAGGTGCAGTACCCATATGCAGAGGATTCTGATAGGGCTCCACAGAGTCCTGTTTTTCCTCTTTGCTCTCCACCCATGCATATGTGAATAGCATTACATTTTTCTTGCACAATGCCTAGCATGAGCTTAAAACAGCCCTACAATGAGCAGAAGACACACATACAGAAAGGGATCTTTGGAGCCAACTCAAAAATATCCCTCAGGCTTGGAAACACAATAGGTAAGATCTTAGGTGAACAAAAGGAACCTATTGTGTTTCATGATCATTCAAATTAAATTTGCATGCATATTTGGCAAATTTATTTATTTATTTATTTAATTCATTTATCTGATTTATATTTATTTATTAAATTTAAAGTAAATGCTGTCCCCCACCCCGCATAGAATGTCAAAAAGCACAGATAGATATTTCTTGATTCCCTCTTCTATATATCACAGGAGGTATTTTATCTTAATACCATTAAGATCAATACCCCTTTTGACCAGAAATATAATTCATTATATCATGGGCCAAACGATGAAGGGAAATATAACCTTTGGGATAGGAACAATTTGTCATTCAACACTATATACCTGCACTGATTCGCTTTGAATTTGCTTGTCATTTATTTGGGTTTTTACTGTCCTTGAGTTTTAAATTTTTATACAGGAGTTAATATAATTTTTATTGTGGCAAATGTAGCAAGGAATGTAAGTCATGGAAACTACCAATCATAGAAAATGTTTAACTCTCAGAAAACACTAAGGTCATTCTCACAACTCTTACTGGGGTGAGGATGTCAGGTAGCGAGGAAGGCAGGGATGAATTGACCTTCCCCCACAGACGATCAGTCATCCTCTGGGTGGAGCGCGGCTCACACACCCACACGATCCGGGTTGCTCTGAGCAGTGTGGATCTCTGGAGGCCTGGAAAATGAAGCCCAGCTCCAGGTATCCCTAAATGCACCGCATGAGTAGCACAGTGTATTGAGGGATTTCCCCCCCCCCCCAACAGGGAGGTTGCTCTAGGTCCCTGACTCTGTGTCTATGTGAGCTGCACACAGCCCAAGCATGCGCACAACCTCGTATCTGGGCAAAAGGGCAGGTACAAATCCCAGGCTGCCTGGGGAGGCAGTGCCAGGACTTGCTCTTGATCCCGGTGCTTCACACAAGCAAGGGCTGCCCAAGCTTCAATGTGTGGCATCCATGCACAGTTGAAAGATTAGTTCTATTGTCCTTCATATTAGCACTGCATTCTCCATGTTATGCGAGTGGGCAGATGCTCATAATTCCTTGGGAAAGTGAATACCAAATCATGCTGTGTGAGGAAGTTTCTGAATAAGACATCAAGTTTCTGGCCATCAGAGGATAATTTATTGATACTTGTCAAAAGGAAGTATCAGTCTAACAGAAATCAAGACAAAAGGAATGCCTGATGAATTTCCTTTGAAGTGCCTTTTATAAAAGTCCTTGGTAATACATATTGATGAACTCCAAATTGTCTTGCCTAAAGGGAAAAGAAAGTAGACTGCTTTACACTGTCTTATAAATATTCATCAAAAGAACAAGACTTATGTTTCCAGGCATGAGGTGAATGATTACGGTTGTATGATTGCCTTGGAAGCCAGATAATTAGTAAAACAGCATTTGACAGTTGGAGAATTTTAAACTTGGTGTCTTGCCATCACACCACTTGGATTTAAAGGCGAATTCTGAAAGGAAGCAAATTTAGGGCTTGATGGATTGATACAATTAAGCTCTCCATCAGTTTCATCCACTGTTTTGATGTTTGCTTAGCTAAAAATTAAAAGGAAGGCGGAACTGTGCATTGGTAGCCTGACTCTATAAAAAAGAAATTGCTGCAGCTTAAATAGAAGTGTCTAGGCAAGCCAATGGGATCTCCTCTGTAATTAATGCTGAAATAAAGTCAAAAGAAAACAAAAATACTGATGTGACTTCCATCCCAGTAAATGCCTTGTCTATGAGGCTGGTCAAATGTCAAGTGTCAAAGTCTATGAGGCTGGTGCTTTATTTAGGATGAATTATACTAAGAGTTCTTTTCCAGGACCAGTTGCACCTCTGGCATACACAAACAATAGCTGTTCAGACCAGTGTCCGTTTAGAACTCTTTTAATTTGGTTATGCCTATTTTTGTTGAGTTAATTGCTTGGAAGACAAATAAAGAAACTGAAGGAGTAAGTGGGGGAAACATGCTAGCTTCATTCTAACACAGAGAAAAAACTGATCAATTCCTAGGGCAGGGTGCATTTCATGGTACAGAAGGAATGAAGATTCAGGTATAAGGATGAATTATAATTGGATGTTCCAGCACTGGATCATCTTTGAAGACTACAGCACCTAAAAGTAGGGTCCTCTTTCAGCTCTTGGAATTCTGATATCTGGGGGTAAAGCCAAGCAGTGCCTAGGGTAAAAAGTAAGGTATATAACAACAACAAAAATCCCCAAAAGGAAAGGGATCAAATAAGCTGGCTCTTTTTTCCTTCCTTTTTTCTGTTCAGCTAGCAGTCCTACATAAAGTTGTAGAGCACAGATGCCCTTCTTATTCAAAAGCTTGTCTTGGGGTTTGTGGCAGATTTCAAGAGTCAGTAGAGCTCTCACAGCATGGTTATTTAAGAAAAGTAATAACAATGCCCACTGTATTAAGCAGGCTGTTTGTGTTCAACCGTTTGTGAACTTGTGATCATTTATTCAAATGACTTGTCAATTCCTATTGACCCTTATTTTAGGCAGTGAGTGAACCTCCTCCTAGGTGAACAGACAAGAGAGAAGTCATTCTCAGGAAACATTATCCTTTACAATGTTTAGCCCTCAAATGCAATTAGGCAAATATAATGTCCTCTTTGAAGGCAAAGAGTTGTTCAGTTACTTTAACGGAAACTAATTATCTCTGCCAAATGAAGGACATCTATGAGTACTTCTGTAGTGTGCTATAGCTAAAAAAATAAAATGAAAGAGGTGTCTTTATTATATTACTAGAAGGTGGAATATGTGCTTAGTTAAGTTTATATTAATTTAAATTGGTAGCTTAATAATAGTATTTTATGAAGAGTGTCAAGGAAGGGTGAAAGCAATGTCTAATGTTATGTGAGTGAGAGATACAATCTCTCTATCAAGCCATGCATAATTTTAGAAACTTCTAACATATCCCCAGCTTAGTTGTATTTTTTAGTGAACTAAAAAGGCTCGGCAGCTTTCATTTTTCCTTGTAGGAAGGTACGAACCATTCCACACTTTTGATTGACCTTTTAAAAAAACAAACAAACAAAAACTAATTCTAGCTCTGCAATATCTTTTTTTATTGTTTAAATGGGGTGAGCAGAGCTATATGCTGTGTTTCAGTCATGCACCATAGGGTTATATAAGGCACTGTGATACTGGCCATTTCATGTCCATGCCTTTCCCAGTCATTGCTAACATGGAATGTGCCCTTTTCATCACTGATGTTTACATCACTTGATCTTTTGAGTCCCAAGATTTCTTTCTAGGTTTGTCACAGCCAGTTTAGATTCTGCTATATGTAAAATTAGCATAGTAAAAATCCAGGTGGATGGCAAAGATTTCCAATTTGGATCACTTCAAACTGGGTAAATGGCAAACGACTTACCAATATGCCCAATGTGCATCATTTAACACTTTCTCATTTGCCAGTTTCCCAGTTTGGCGAAATCTTTGTGAAGCTCTTTGCAGTCAAATGCCATGTCCCCAGCCTCATGCTGAGAGAAGGAGGCAGCCTTGCTCTATCTGGTCTTTGAAGCTGGCATGACACAGTGGGTGGGATTTCAGGCAGTGGTCCCCCTATTTTTTTTCCATTTGTGTGTGGAATCAGTTTTGTTCTGGGTGGCAGTTTCAAGGCAGTGTGTGCGCACATACATTCAGTGTGGGGCCTTCCTGATTCAACGTGAGTGGGATCTAAAATTAACTGAGTGGACAATCAAAAACTTGTGAGTAGGCACACATGTGCATGCCTTAGAGGGAACAGAGGTTTCAGGTCAGGCCCAGTTTAAAGGCATGGCTTTGCAGAAGCTGCTAGCACAGGTCCCTGTTTTGTGCCTCACTTAGCACAGTCTTCAGCATCCCTCCCTCCCATCGCTGGTCACCCCACAGTGGTCTAAGCAGGATTGTTTTTGCTTCCTAAAAGATTGGCCTGGTTTGTGTGTGGGGGGTGGGGCGGGGTGCTTGCTCCATTCTGTCATTTTTTTAATCGTTATTTCATTCAAATATTGTTTAATAAAATTGTAGCCGCTTTACCCATATCTATTTGCCTGAGTGTTTGTTTTCTCATACTCCTTTAGTGTGGGAGCCATGCTTGTATAACCCACTTCAACTTAAGGGGCGGGGGGTTCAGTCTTGATTGGGCAGTGGAACTCGCATCCATGGCTGCGCCAGCCCCTCTGAATCAAACCTTCAGGGGTGCACATGGCAATATCTTCACACACACACACACACACACACACACACACCCTGTTGCCCTTGGTCACAGTCCTGTACTAGTTCAGCAATTTACAGAATAAGAACATGAGAATATAAGAACATCCCTGCTGGATCAGACCCAAGGCCCATCTAGTCCAGCATCCTGTTTCACACAGTGGTCCACCAGATGCCGCTGGAAGAATCTTTTGCAGCAGAGATTATGGAGATGCAATCTTGCTTGTAGATCCTGCAAACATATAAAGGCAGGTTTGTAAAATAAAGTCTCTGCAGGGCTTCTCTGCTTTTGGTTTGGAGCAGCTTGCTTGCTTGCTTGCTTGCTACTGAAGCAAAGCTCCCAGACATTTCCCCAAACACATATAACAAAATTCAATGAGGCTATTCCCATGATCACTGGAAAACGGGCTAAGAGAGCTTAGCCCGCTTTCCAGTGATTGGCGACTAGCCCACTTAAAACACCCTCCCCTTAAACAAAGTTAACGGAGCAGGCACTCCGTTAACCTCACTTCTCTGCTCATGTGCCACTGCGGGGCATGGCGACACAGGAGCAGACCCCCCGACTGGGAGGCTACAAGCAGCCTTCCGGTATCTGCCCCCCCCGAATGCCCCCCGCACTTGTGCGGGGCATCCTGGGACTTCCAGGGGCCAAGTGCAGCCCCCACCAGCTCTGTGATGGAGCCAGCAGTTGTATGGGCAGCCAATCCGGCTCCCCAGGGCTGCACGTTTGATCATCTGCTGGGAGAGCGGGCTAAGCCTGCTCTCCCTGCTGACCCACCAGAAGCTTGTCTCACTGATCATGAGAAGAGCTTCAATATATACAGAGAGGTCACAAGATTTTACAATATTCATTATATACAATATATTTCATACAAGGTTAAGCCCCCAAATTTCGGCTCAACGTAACTCCCAATAGAAGGGAAGGGGAATTCACTATACCTCTTATTAACCACTTCAAGATAGATATCTGTACCCTTCTCTACCATTGCTTTTGGTAAGGATGGCACTAACAGCATGGGTTATACTTGGTTTTTTAGTATCCTAAATAATTTGACATTGTCCACAACCTTGGCCACCTTATTTCTCACCCAGTTCCATAACATTTATGTAGCAAATAGCAACACTTCCAATATAGCTTCTTGGGGGTAAGCAAACTTCAACTTCCCTTCACTGCAAGACCTGTCAGTTTACTCCTACTCCCTTCCTCCCATCCTTTAACCAGTTTCAAATCCATAAGAGAACCCGTCAAAGGGAATGATTCATGAATCCCTTTCCCTGCTTTCCCTGTAGCCTGAGGAGTTTTAAACTGTAAGGTAGTCTCCTGAGTAATATGTAATTCCTGTAAAACTGAAGAATGAAATAATTGAAACATAACAGCCCCTTACAGTAAGGGATAGCAGACTTGAATACTGGGATATAGATTCCACAACTACTTCATATGTATTGACCCCTGATTTCTTGGAGGCAAACTTGATATACTAAACACTTGCCTCTCAGAAAAGGAAGGGAGATTAAACAAATCTGGCCTTCATTCATACACATGAGTTAGGTGCATTATTGAATAAGGAGTATGAATTTCTATCATCATCATCATCAATATATAAATTGCCTAAAATGTGCTAAGCACTATACAGAAATAAAAGGTCCATACCCATTGGATCCCAATAGAGAAAGAAAGAAAGAAAGAAAGAAAGAAAGAAAGAAAGAAAGAAAGAAAGAAAGAAAGAAAGAAAGAAGACAAAAGGAGACAGGAGCTGAAAGGATAGAGGAAACACTGCACAAGCTAAGAGAGGGGGGGAAAGGTAGAAAATACAATAATTTCATGTTTATTTATTTATTTACTTATTTAATATATGTACTAGCTTAACCCATGCAGAGCATCTGCGTGCTAGTAACTGATTGCTCAGCTCACCCGCTGCCATAGCCCCCCTCACCTCAGAGATCTCTCCACCCTCACCTGAACTGCACTCCTGCTCCCACTCCTCAATCCCATTGCTTCCACCCCCCTCATGCCTCTTGGTCGTGGCTGCAGCATTGTGGCACCTATTAGCCAAGCTATAGCCCCCTATCCCCAGAGACCTCCCCACCATCACCTGAGCCCTGCCCCTGCTCCTCCCTACAGGAGCAGCAACAGTTGACCAGGCCCTTCCTCACTGCTGCCACCACCATGGCTGCTCGTTCCCCTCAGGCCACTGACAGGCCTGGGCACGTCCCTTGCCTGCCTGCCTGCCTGCCTGCCTGCCTGCCTCCCTCCCTCCGCCATTGGCCTTGGTAGCCCCAAACAGAAGCAGTGGTTGATTGGGCCCTTCCTTGGTGCCGCCACCATTGCCGCTCATTCCCCTCAGGCTGCTGACAGGCTCGGGCCTGTCCCTTGCCCTTCCTTCTTTCTCTCTCTCCCTCTCTCTCTCCCTTCCTGAGTTAACAGATCTTGTTCATCTTGTTTCCTCATCTAATTCACACAACAGTAGCCTTCTTTTCCTGAAGGGGCTCTTTCCTCCCTCACAATCCCGCTCTTCGCAGACCCCTACCATCCATATATATATATATATGAGATTCCTCTTCTCTACAATCAAGATCAGTAACAGTTGCATTGCAATTGACCTTAACCTTATTACCTTATGGAACCCCACTGCCCAATCACCATGGCACCACAGGCTCTTCGTCCCTATCTGCATATGGAATCACCACTGCCCAATCACCAAGGTGCTTCTGCTTGTGAACTCTCATGAGAGCTGCCACGCATGGGATTAGCCATGGGTATGCATTAGAGAATTAAATATGTAGATACTGGATTGTTTAACATATAATTGTCCCAAGTTGACTTAAGAATAATAATAAAAAGCACAATAAGGCAAGTGGGCAAGTGTGCCAGTGTGGTGTCATGTTTAAAGTGTTGGACTAGGGCCAGAAAGACCCGAGTTCAAATCCCCATTCAGCCATAAAACTCACTGGGTGAATCTGGGCCAGTCACATATCTCTCAGCCTAACCTACCTCACAGGGTTGTTGTGAGGATAAACATAACCACGTATACTGCTCTGGGCCCCTTGGAGGAAGAGCGGGATATAAATATAATAAATAAATAAAATAAATAATAAATTCACACAATGACCATGGGGTGTGGAGGCCGGGTGTTGGGGAAGACGGGGTCCAACTCACCTTTCCCCAAGATGATTGCTGTGCTTTTCTTTGGGTGTACCGCCACTTGCCCACACAATCCACACTGCTCCTGGTAGTGCAGATCTCCAGAGGCTTGGACAATGCTTCCTAGCCTCTGAATATCCCACAATGCACCATGCTATGAGTGTGGTGCATTGGGGGATACCGCTGTGAGATGGGCGCTCTAGGCGCCCATCTCTGTGTCTGCTCAGGCTGCTTACAGCTGGAGCAAACACATGACCCCCAAGCTTTGCACCCCTAACCTTGCACACTTGCACCCCTAACCTTGGTAAAAGGCTGGGGCTAAAAGTCAGGTTAGGCACTGCGGCAGCTCTGGGAGTGGGAATGGGTGCACTCCCGGCGCTGCCTGCTAGCAGCTTAGCTCAGGCTGGGTTGCCCTAGCGTGGCCTATGCTGCCTGCGAGGATAGCCTTTAATCAATAATAAAAATCAAGAAGAAAAAGGTTAAAATCAGCATGAAAAGTCTTATTTAAGAGTTATCCTGTTCCCACCGGGGACCACAGAGCATCATTTGGCACACAGATAATCATTTTCCCACTGGGGATGCAGGGATGCAATCTAGTCCCCTAGTAAAAGAAGATGCTACAACAAGAGCTGGAGTGCCAGCCACCTTCACCACTACCTCTGACTCCCCCTGTCCTAGCATAAGTTTCTGGGAGGCCTTGAGCAGGGAAAGGGGGAGGCAGCAGCAAAGGCAGTGGAGGAGGCTTGTAGGATTGGAATCAGTACTACATTATTATAACTCTGACCCTACTCAAGAGCATTTGATAAACTACTCAGGTACTTTGGAAATGAAATAAAGAAGGGAGACATGGTATTAATTGGAGAGTGGGTGGCTATTCAAAGAAGGTTTTTTTAAAGTACTGGAGACCATATTGAAAGCAAGAA
The DNA here is from genome assembly GCF_027244095.1 of Hemicordylus capensis. NCBI lineage: Eukaryota > Metazoa > Chordata > Lepidosauria > Squamata > Cordylidae > Hemicordylus > Hemicordylus capensis. Next base: position 318,480,657 of record NC_069657.1, read on the forward strand.
GGGACAAAAACTGAAGAGAGAACTAACGACAAGGGCATAACTCAGATTAATATGTAGGTATATCACAATTACCAGTTTCCAGAATTCCAGAAATTCCAGAAATTTAAGCATCAGATTGATGTGAAGTGGTCATGTCACCATAATCTCCTTTGGTCCTACAAATCTCAACCAAGACAACCACCTTGGACTGCTGTCTTTTTAAGGTGACCAGCTGGCAGTGTCATCTTTCCAGCTTCCCAGGCCTAAAGATAACTGTTGATGCAGAAAGAGAGCACTGGTAGTTTGCTATCTTGATTACTTTGATAGAAAGGTGGGGTGTACATTCCTAATATATAAAGCACATTTTGGAAGTTCCTGTACACAATTACACACAAGATCTCTGAGTCAGGTAAAGCAGTAGGTAGTAGCCACAAGGCAACTTTGATCTCATCTAGCTTTTAACTGGACACTCTTCTTTTGATAGGATGAACTATGTGCTCAATGAATAATAAATAATATTAAAAATGACTGCCCAAACCTCCATGGTGAAAGATAGCATACCTCTCATTACGTGATGCTAGGGAATAACAGTGGATGGATATTACTTGTGAATGTTTATGTGGTATCTATCTGGTCATTACTGGCAGTGGTAGACAAAATGATGAGTTAGGTTGATTAATGATCTGACCCAGCATGGCGATTCTTGTGTTTTCATGTATAAGGCTCTATTTGTAAGGAAAGTTATTTCATAGAGAAAAATTTTATCTCATTGAATTCCATTTATGCTTGTGAATGATTCATCCCTTGGAAATGTTTCGTAATCGGTCTCATTCACAAAGCTTTCAGAGAAAGCAGTTTGGGACCATTTAAATCTATCACAGAGAATGTCTTAAAACACACACATACAGAGCTAGAACAATACTATGAAAGAGAAACCTTTTTGTGATCCCACCCCCCTCTGAAACTATTGCCAAAGTGTTACAAAAACAGTAGGATAGCCTAATGTAAGCTATTTGAAAAAGTCTTCACACTGCCTGCCATGGTAACCTGAAATGTCGAATATTGAACTATTAACGTCTAAGTTTAAAGAACTCACACAGGACAGAAATCACAGCAGCACCAGGAATCTATCTCACTACAAAATACAAATCCTTGCATTAGATCATGCACACTACACAATAGATAAATATAATAAAGAAAGAATAAAGGAAAGGAGAATGAAAGAGACTGACCAACCAAGCATGCCTTGGGGAGAGAACATGAATGACCTTAATTAAGCAAATTACTGTCATCCCAGTCATATGTACATTTTAGTCCTGGGAATATCCGTGAAACTTACTTCCTAAAGTAATTGTACTTATGATGATAAGCCAAGGTCTATTTTAAAGCCAAAAAAATATCCATATACCCTCTGTCTTCAGGTCATAGATAATAGAGCCAGTCTGGATAATAGGCCTGGATTGGATTTGCAGGGCATATTTAAATCCTTAGTAAGAAAAACAGCAAAGGACCTTTCAATGAGGAATAGATTCTGCCCAATAAAGAGCGCTCTCTGGGTCATGCAGAGGCCAATTGCGCAGGCACGGCAGCCGGAAAAATGGCCATGGCGCTGGAGGGGGAAGCCTGAATGGGCTGAAGCGCCGGCCCAATGGCTGGTGGCAGCAATAAGGGAGGGTGGCGTGGGGACAGGGAACCTCCACGGACCCCCCTGCTGCCTCCAACAACTCCCCTGAAGGGGGTAAGTAAAAAATTATTTTTATTTTTTTAAAATCTGTGAACCCCCCAAACAGTCGGGCAGTGTTCGGTCTGGGGTTGGACTGAACAGGGGATATTTCGTTTTGACCCTGAACGGTCGAACCGAACAGCTTCGACTTTGCATTCATTCAACATCAAACCTGTTTGCACATCCCTACTTTTAGCAAGTCAACACTGCTGAACTGAACAAAAGTCATTGAGCTATTTTGAGCATGAATTTATAAGTTGCATGAATTTATATGTTTTCTACCATTTTGAAAAATATTTTAATGAACAACATAAAACATAAAAACAATCTTCTATATGGAGGCTACTATTTAGGTATGAAATCCATCTAATTAATATCCTTCCAACGTTCAGTGGCTTACATTCTGTGCAGTGAGCTGCCGCTCCGAGCAAGAGATGTGCTCGCTGCTTCCAGTCGACTATACACTCCGCCCCTGCTGCTTACAAAGACAGGGATGCTCTGTTTTGATTAAGGAGCATGTAATCACACTGCAACAGTACTCCTCTCAGGAGTGCCTTTGCAAGTGCAATGATGACTCCTTATCAGGCAAGGAGTCTTCCCCTGCCTCTGGAAACGGCACAGATAGCGTGTGCAGTGGATCAGAAGTAGCAAGCCCACCTCTCCCTTTGATCAGTGGCTCACAGCACTGAATGTAAGCCAACAACTTTTATAACTCATCTTGTTATAGAAAAAGAGTGAACAATGGGCATTTAGAAATACTAGTTTTATACCTTTTTCATTGACCAACGGTTTCAATCTCCAGCTGCTGTTAATTTCTTCCTGTGGCTATGTTCAGCTGGTGGTAAATAGTTCGCATTTACTCAAGTGACCAAAGACACATTTCTTTCATGACCTTGATTTCAGTTGCATCAAATGTATTGAGCGGGCAAGAGAATAGTGCACAATTATGTGCTGGTTTTTGTGTGCTTGCTTTTAAGATGTGGTTTATACTCCCTTCCAGAAATGTCTTTGTCCAACTGTCCTCTGTTGTCTCCAACCTCTGCAGTACTCCCACGGATATTATGCATGAGCTCAAGTTTAGATTTATTTGTTTTATACCAAAGGTTATAGCAAAGCAGAAGACATGAACAATACAAAATATAGGTTGGCAACAGAACTTAAAACCAAAACTGGAAAGCCAATAATCAGGTTGTCATGCAATATTGAATATTATATCGGGGAGGCTCCATAACAATAAAGTACATTTACAAAGCCCTTTAATATTTCTACTGCAAAGATAACCATTTTGTATGTAATATGTTTGTCTTGGTTATTCAAGCATATTTTGGCTGTATTATCTTGAAGCCTTATTCTGCAAGCAGGTCTGATAAAAGCTTTCTTTCCATAAGACAGGAAAAGAGCAGACAACACAATAAAAAACACACACACAAGGTCTTATGTATGTATCACAATTACAAAATCTCAGGCTAAACCATTGACGATATAGCAGGTAAGAAACACATGGATGCCATCGTTAACCTTGTTAACTGGACAAAGAGGCACTTTTAAAAGTAGTGATTCTCTTAGCAGAGGAAGAAAAGCTGTCCCTATTTAGTCCCAGCACAGCGTTCCTCCTGTTGCTGGTTTTCTTTTTAGATTGTGAGCCCTTTGAAGACATGAAATCATCTTCTTCCTATTCTTCCTTTTTTCTAGTAAGCTGCTTTGATAATTTTTCTGCTCAAAAGTATACTAACAACAACAACAATGGCTGACATTCTGTGCTGCCTTACGAGGGCAATGCTAGAGCTCACCAGGAGCAACTAGACTAATTGCGGGTGTGGCTTGGCTCATAGCGCATTGCAGGTGGAACGGGACTGGGGAGTAATTTTTGCTTCTCTCTCCTCTCTGAAAAGCCCTGTTTGCATCAAGGAATATGTCCATGCTGACTTTTGAGAGGAGGGAAAAGAAGCCAAACTCACTTTCCTTCTCCATTTGCTCATGCTGTGAGCCAAGCCATGCCTTCAATTAGTTTAGTGGTTTATTAAGATGATGGGAGTTTTAATTTATCCTCGTAAATGCACACAGAATGTCAGCCAGTAGTAGTAGTAGTAGTAGTAGCTATTGTTGTTGTTGTTTAGATGTTCTTTTGCCTTACAAGAAAAAAAATTGACCTTTTTGTAACCCAAGCTTGAACACACAACTTGTGGTCATAATACATAAACAAACAAACAACAGAAAATCAGGGCATATATTTTAACTGGATATGATAACCCACTCACATCCTCTCCCTCACCCATTTTTATCCTTCTGGATACACTCATGCTGTAACAAACCGTAGACCTACAGGGTTGCCAGAACCTAAGGGGTATACTTGTGGGTCAAATGGGCCATAAGGCAGAATTTGGCTTTTTTAAAAGCCAGATCTGGCCACCTAGCTGTGCAGGGGGGAAGTATTCTGAATGCTTACCAAGAAGTGTTAAGAACTATATATGCACATTACACTTAATAAACTGGTAAACTAGAGATCTCTTTTCCTTCCTGTGATATGGAAGTTTTTCTTCAACGGGGATGTGAATAAGCATTATTTATATCCATTTTCACTGCCCCACACAATTTACTTCAATCACTCAATATGCACAGACTTTCTCACAAACCTTACTAGGAAAATCTTCATCTCTTTGGATATACTGTACAAGCAGCTTTTAGGTCTCTGTAATCGACCGCCTCCCAGTGCACTTTCCTTTCTGTGCAATGAGACAGCTTTGTGTAGCAGTGCAACAATTCAGGTGCTGAAGGTGCCTGTTATCAGCATGATTGTGTGGATGTATCCTATGCTGTACTGATTACCATCTGCAGGCTTCTGGTGACACAAGCAAAAGCAACAGGTCACAGTGCTGCACCTGCAAAGCTTTTTACTATAGTGACATCAAAGACTACAAACTCAGATAGTTTTCACTTACGCTATTCAAACAAGACAGATCCAATTAATAAGTAATTGGCATTAAGTTCTCTTGATTCCTTGTTCTAAAAGGACAAAAATGAGCTACCCTAGCTGGATTGCTTTGTTTAGAAGTCTTTAGAGATAAACTAAGGCACAGAAGGGCAGTACGTTTAACATGAGCAGGAGACGAAATCCCCGAGGGAAGGTAATGCACACATATCTGGTAAAGTACAGTCTCTTTTAGCTGAGGGAGGTCAAGCTTTAACAACTCTCAGGAATCTTTTGAAGATATATCCAGGACATGGCAGATAAGTGAAATTCAGTGGATATAAAAGCCTTCATATTTTCCTCAGGAAGTACTTGGCAAACTTCCATATCCCAGATTACTGACCAGGGCACAGATACAACTGGGTGATGGATAGAAAACGGGATAAAGAGTGAGCAAGAAAGAGTAGCCCAAGTGTCAAAAAATAATTCATGAGAAAAAAATAGGAAACAGAGATCCACTGATAAGTTACAGAAAATTACTCCAGAAGCAAGTCTTCAGAATGCCCCAAAGAACTGGATGGAAACTGGATTTAAATTTAGCTTTATCTGACAAAGTGACATGTCCAAGGGTCTAAAATCTGTCACATATTTTAACTACAGTGTAGTATTTTATCTTTGCTATGATAAGCAATTTGTCAGACCTATCTTCTATGTTTTTTCTGCTGGAAGTTAAAGGACTTTGCGCTGTCTCTTGTCTCAGACAGTGGAGGACAGACTAGTGAGTCAGAGAGCTAGAGTGTCAAGACATTGGTCATCCCTTCTCCACTGCTCTGACACTATCCCTTTGGATATGTAGATTGCTAATCTCAGGGATTAACTTCCTTCCTCTCCTTCTTCCCTACCTGCCCTTCTACCTTGCAACATGGCAAGCTTCTCTCCCTGCACCATGTGTGCAGAGAAGATGCAGAATCCATCTGCATCCAGCTAGATAGATAGATTAGAGATCCTAACTCCTCACTTTCCTATCTAGAATTGAGTTCCTTAATAAATGCCTTATATATTGATTTGAAACTATGAATTGGCTCCAAGTTACTTTACTCTCAGCATACACACATGCCTAACTAAATTCCACTGTGTTGTGCCTCTGTGCACTCTGCTATAATGAGAAAGGGATTCTCTCACCACAGAGAATTTCCAACATTTTCCACAGTGTGAACAAGAGTGAATGTGGCCAACATCCAAATTTCTCCAGTTCATTCATTGTGCACATGCAGCATTCTATTGCACAGGAGGAGTTGGCCACAGCAGCAGCAGCAGATGTACCCCACCCTCCACCAATGAGCAGTAAGGAACAGAAAAGCGGCATGCATCCCACTGACTCTGTTCAACAGGTCAGTTGTGAAATACATGTGGGTGCCCGGCCATGCTGCATCCAGCATGCCCAGGACACTTGCCTGACAATGGTGGTGCCTACTGCTTGACAGAGAGTGTCCCCTGCTTCAAAGAAGTTGGAGCATGCCCCTTGCTACTGCTAGCTGAAGACATGCTAGTTCTGTCAGCAGTAGTAAGGATGCCAGGATGATGCCGCAAGATGTGTTGCCACATCGAGGTCATCCCCAGATACATGACATCCTTCCCCCTGATTACTTGTGCCTTGCAGTGGACAAAAGAAGCACAGTTTGGGGCACTTTGAATGACCTCAAAGTGCTTCCAAATATTGCTTGCACTGAAGGCAGTCGTCTTGGGTGATGGTTGGTGATCCTACTGGGGCTGCTTAGTGCCCCCACCATCCCCCGTCCACCTGGGTAGAAGAAGTGCCAGGCTGAGGCTGTGATTCAGCAGGCTCCTTCTCAGACTTAGACCCAGAGGAGGACCCAGTCCCAGAGTTGATGTTGACAGTGGGGGGTCTCACCAAGGGGTGAGATGAGTGGGGTAGGGTCACTATAGAGAAGGACTGTCTGGCTGAATTAGCAGCCATCAAGCCCGCTCCCTGCTCTCCCACCACAGAAACATCAGCTTCCCTGGGAGGGGAGGCCAGTAGATCCCGTGGGTAGTGGCACCTGAGTTGGTGCAGGGTGAGCAGGCTCCTCTGTATAGTAGATTCTGCATGCAACCTCACCAGGGCAGAAGAATGGGGACTGGGTGTCCATGGCCACGCCTCCTTGCTTCCTCCCCCTCCCCAGCCCCTACCGCCACCAGCATCAGGGCCACCCCACCCTCTAACCACCACTCAGGTCTGAGCCTTGCCCAGGACATGAGGAGTGTCAGCCATCACCCTGACCTCCCCTCTGGGGATTTAATTTTTTAAAAATAAAACTCCTAGCACCAACCACACCACACCTACACTGACCTAGCACATACCCACCTGTAAAATACACACACACACACAAAACAGCAAACACAACAGCAACCCTCCAACCAAACCAGAAAGGCCCTATTTAAAACCCAATTCTATGGGGGAAGGGGTTAAAAAAATCCACTACTTACCTTCTTGGGTGTCTGGATGTCTTCAGCTGGAGATGGAGGGCTGAGGCTAGGGGCTGCAGGCGTAGCAGAGTAGCACACCTGGCACTCACTCACAGCAGGGGTGAGGGCAGATGGGGGCCAGCGGGGACACCCACATACCCAAACAACAGAAATTCAAAAGAAAATACAATGTTTTAAAATATTTTTAAAAGCCATAGTCCCCCCCCATTATTTTCTTTTTACAAAAATGGGGGGCAATTAAAAAGAGAGAAAAATAAGACTCTCTTTGTCTCTCAGGCCTAGTGCTGTTCAAATGAATGAATGAATGCTGCAGCGGGGCCAAGGCCCAGCACAAGGGCTCAGCAGCGGGGCCCAGAGAGCCTGGCTGGCTGGTAGGCAGCAGGAGCCAGACACAGCTGTGTTTTAAGAATTTAAATTAAAAGCAGCAGCCAGCCAGGGGAAAATATAATCCATTTCTTTAAAAAATAGGCCAAAGGCACTGGCAGAACCCAAGGCCTGGCTGGCTGGCTGGCTGGGGAGCAGCAGGAGCTCTGTTTTTAAAATGATAAAAAGAAGTAGGTAACAAAAATATCCAAAAATTAAAATAAAAAATAATAATAATTCAAATAATCCAAGGAAAACCTCAGTGAAGACTAGAGACCCCACAAAGCAACCAGACAGCAGCAATCTCCCTGATCAAGCAGGCAGGCAGCTCCAAGAAGCAGTGACTTTGCAAAGCCAGGGGAAATCCTTAAAAACATTTTGAATCTCCCTCCTTTGCTGCTACACGCCCTTGCCACACACACACACACCCAGCCTAGAGTGTCACAGTTGCCACAACAACACTCCTAGTGGCACGATTAGCAAGCCAGACAGAGCACAGGACATAGCTGGCCAATCAGGGCAGTGGCAGGACAGCTGCACAGGTGGCTTCCTAAAAGGGGATTGCCATGCATGTGGGCTGTGCCAGGGAAGTGAGGGGTGGCCCTGGCTACAACACCAAGCAAGTAAGAATTTTAGACTAGTTCTCTCACTGCCCCCTCTCCCCGCTGCCCTTTAGAGGATTCCTCCACCCATTTACTTGTCTAGTAGAATCCTCACCGAATCCTCTTTTACAAGCATAGCCCCTTGAACCACCGAACCGGTTCAGTCAAATGGACCAAACTGGTCGTTTGGTTCAACTGAACCAGTATGGGGACAGCTAGTTCAGTTCTTATTCTGTCTGAATTCAAACCGTACTGCAATTTTAGGTTTGTGCAGACCCCTAATCCCCATCAACCCACCAGAAGTCAGTCTCACAGCTGAACTCTGGGAGCCAGAGATTTGGCTTTTTACATGTTGTCGAACCCAGCCAATGTGTTGTACTTCCAAAAGCAGCATCTAGTTTCTGAAATCAGCCACCTCTATCTCCTCCAAAGCACAGCTCAGGCCCTGATTATATACCAGCTTTCCAAAGATCCTGGTAGCACTATCCACAACCCTGCCTATACTTCTTTTCCATTTTCATAGTGTTTTTCCAATATTTGGAACTTTAATAATATTTTCTCTAGCAGCTCACTGGAGCATAATGTCAGATAGGATGAGAAAACTAGCTTTAAAAACTTTCCTTTACTTGTGCCTTCATTTTATAGCTCCCCACAAGGAATTATTGCCCAGCAATATTTTTATTTGGGGCATGAGCTGCAAGCCACTTCCACCTGCTTTAAACCTGTTTATTTATTTCAGGGAGTTATTTCAGGAATTATTTTTGTTTTTATTGCATATAAAGGACCGTAACTCTTTGCAGTGCTGCAAATGCAGCAAAAATGCATTTGGAATATAAATGAAAGCTTGCTAAATATTTCAAATCTTCTGTAATACTTTTGCAATCACATTTGTATAATTGTTTTAAGGTGTTCCTTCGAGGTCCATTTTGAACCCATATTTTAATTTCCAGCAGAGTTTTGAATGAGTTTAATGATGGAAGATTTCTGCATTTTAATTTTTTTAAAAAAACTGCATACCACAAATAGACTTATTTTTGACATTTTACGTGCTGTTCCCACATTTTAAAATCCTTTATTTTCCCTTTCTTTCCTATTGTAGGACTCAAGAACTACAATAATGTGAATAGGCACTATAAAGCCCCACAAAAGGTGTCTACACTGTCGAATACTGAGCAGTGGATGTGGTACCCTTTGTGTTTTCAAGCTGGTGTTCTTTATCAATTACAGACTCAATAACATTTTGTTAAAAGTCTTTTTGGTGGTGGCTTCTCAGGTATTAAATTATTTCTCTGGAAGAATCTCCATTCTCAACTCTTCCTGCTTTATATACGCTCTGAAAATGTTTCTTTGTCATGAGGCAGTTTACATTTGATTTCATTCTTGCTGACTCTTAAATCAGAAATTAGATTAAGCAGAATTTTTACTCACTGTTTCAGTTGTTAAATGTTTGCTCTTTTTAATTTTTTTAAGACTGCTTATTTTTATTTTACATCTAACTGTGCAAGCCACCTTGGAAAAATTCTATATATATATTTAAGTGGGCAAAAATGCATAAAATAAATAAATAAATAGTAATACATCATCAATACAATTACATTATCATAGCAAATATTCTTTGTATAATGATTCCTGCAAAATATATAAACATTAAACCCATTATTAAAAAGCAATCAGCAGCATCAAGGGTCCCCACCCCCCAACTCTTAGCTATTACCACAACTCTCTAAACAAGTTACAGGCAATCATAAGAAAACTTGAAAACCATTTGTGAAATAGCCATCATCACAAAAGCTCAGAACTATAATTTCTAAAACAGAAAAGCAATGTATCTTGAAAAGAATCTGTACAAAAGAATTCTGTAAAACTGGCTACATCATGCGGAGCAATGTTTTAGAGCTACCTGTTTTTGATTAATGAGTTGCTGCACACAAAAACAGACAGCTACAAACTAATGTATAAACATATGAATGAGTCACCCATCCTTACGCCCCCACAGAAGCACATTGATATTCATAGCCACACATGCATAATCTGTATAAGCATGTCTCCATACACAGGGGATACGTTTAAGCATATAGTGGCTGATTCACAATGCTAGAAGTGTGATTACAGTGTTTTCAATGACAGAGCACTGTATTTTTTGACCTAAAGATGTAGAATATGAATTCACAGTGCATTGAAATATAAAATTAAATTTGAGTATCCCAGTGGACTAGTCCAGATTAAATAAAGCTAAATACGCCTGCTCACTCGTCCAGAGAACATACCCTCATTGTCCTACAGATGCTGCAATAAAGACAGCTCTAATCTAATTATAGCATTTTAAAAATAAATTGTTTTTCTGGAGGAAAGAACTACTAAGCTTGTCGAAAATTGCAGTATTTCACTTGAAGTGGAAAAAACAACCAGGAAACCACTGAAAACAGAGAGGTCTAGGTAATGACACACAACCTACCTGTTGCCAGCCACGCACACCAGGCTGAAAGTATTGTTGTGGATCTTTGTCATAACCTCTCCTGTCCGTCCTGATTGTGTGCTTTCATACATTGCTGGTTTGGCATGTAATGCAGGTATATGGAAGTGGCACCCATGAGTTGGAGCTAAGGTTGCACATTCCCAAGGGGACCAGGGATTCTGTCCATTTAAAAGCTCTGAAATAGGGCAACATTTATTTCAGTGTCACCTTTTTTCTGATCTCTGAAACACTGAGCTAGAGAAACTGACCTTATGGACACTAAGGGATCAAAAGGGCTACTAAAAGGAAGAATTCTTCATCCTCTTTCAGATACAGCCACTTTATTCACAAGCATTTTTACATGGCTCAGCATAGTTCATATGAGCCGTATATGACATCATGAGCCCACTGAAGCAGGACAACCATCAATATGTGGATACCTAGGCCTGGGTCATATGTTACATGGAATTGCAGGTCCATTCCAAGTCTCCTCTTCCCTACCACTCTCCCATCCGCATTTGGATGTACTGGAGAGTAGTCTCTCTGCAGTAAGTGGGACTGTAGAGCATTGGGGGAGCTGGCTGTGTGGGTTTCCTTCCTGACAGAAGGACAGCCTGCACAGCCAATTGGGCCAGAGTGAGGGAGATGCTTCCTCCCTCAACTCTGGCGCTATGGGGTCCAAACTGCATTGCCAGCTTTCATACATAACGCTGGCACCGCAGATGGAGTTTGTGGTGGCAAAACTATACTCTGACTGAAGATTCTGAGAGGAGTTTGGCAAGGTCACTTTCTCCCACAAACTCTTTCCCTGGGTTCATATATTCAGGTTTGGAAACCAGAGGTGAAGGGACTTACAATTTTCCATTATGTAATAACCAAGCCCTAGAGTGGGAAGTAACCAGCTAGCTCCTTCCCTACATTCAGTGGCTTTGTCTCCCAGTTCTCCTCACATTTAGTTGTGGGGTTTTTTTGGCAGAAGTATGTACTGATGTAGGAAGAGTTTTTCTCCTGATTCCAGAAATCTGGTTGCCTAAGGTCCTAGGGCATGGCTAGCCAATGTACTCCCACCCCCACTCCATGCTTTGAAAAACATCCGCTCCATGCTCCATCCTCTATAATATCTGCATAGGGCAATGAAGCTGCCTTATTCTGAGTCAGATAAGTGGTCCATCTAGGTCAATATTGTCTGCAATTAGTGCCAGGTCTTAGACAGGGTGACTGAACATGTCATGGTTAAGGCACATCTGAACCTGCTTGGCCCAACCAGCAGTTCTTAGAGTGTACACATGAGCCCAACTTCCAGTGTCAGTATGGCTATGTTGACATTGAGTGTGTCATGCAAACTCACCAATTCTGGCATAGCCTTCCTGACACTGGAATTCTATCTTCCCAATCACAGAAGCACTCGCCATCATGAATATGGCATTTACCTATTCAGATGAACACCACTATAACCATGAGAGGCACCAGTAAGTGGGTGAGTGATGGGCTTCCGGTCCCAGCATAGACACTTGCACTCACATACAAGAGTCTTTCTCTAACATCTTAACAGGGTTAGTAAAGCGGCAGCTTGGCTGAACTGTTGGCTCCTGGAGTGTTCATGCAAGCCCAGCTTCCAGTGTTTGGAAGGCTATGCTGATATTAAGCGTATCATCTGAACCTGCCAATTTTGGCATATTCTACCCCAGGGATTCTCAAACTTGGGTCCTCAGGTGTTATTGGATTTCAACTCCCATAATCCCCAGCCTCAGTGGCCTTTGGTTGGGGATTATGGGAGTTGAAGTCCAATAACACCTGAGGACCCAAGTTTGAGAATCCCTGTTCTACCCTATTAACAGTTCCAAACCCAACATCTATAGCCTCCTTCATCTCTAGGTTACAGTTGTTGGATAACCCAGATTTTGGGAAAGGCAAGTGTCTTTTCTACAATGGCCAAATAGACCTACTGTGATGCATGAAACCACCCATAGAATCTTTCCAGTTCGACCTAGAGATGCCAGGGATTGATTTGGGGCCATCTTCATGCAAAGTATGTGTTTGATTAATGACCACTTCTTTAGGATAAGTCAGTCCTTTAGGATGAGAGTTGAATGCATTCAGTGTACCTACAACCTTCATACAACTGTTATTTTATTTATCATATTTTTATACCACCTGATATGGACATCTCTACACAATTTAAAACAATATAAAAAGTCAATTTAAAACAATATAAAAAGTGTACACAATTTAAAACAATATAAAAAGTCAATTTAAAACAATATAAAAAGTGTACACAATTTAAAACAATATAAAAAGTCAAGGATTAAAATCCAAGAAACAATTAAAAAATCACATAAAACAGTTATGAAAACAAATTATTAAAATTAATTCTAATTAAAAACCTGCAAAAATGGGTGAGTCTTGATGGTCTTCCTGAAAATAAACAGAGAAGGAGATGCTCTTATTTCAGCAGGGAGCATACTGCAAAACCCATGGGGAGCCACATAAAAAGCCCGGTCCCAGGTTGTTACCATACGAGCAGGAGGCAACCATAACCTACTTCTCCTAGAAGATCGTAACAGGTGGTAGGGTTCATGACAAAGAAGGTGCTCTCTTAAAAACCTGGACCCAAGCCATTAAGGGCTTTATAGGTAATAACCAACACTTTGTATTTTGCCCAGAAACATATCAGCAGTCATTGCAGTTCTTTTAAAATCAGTGTTATGTGGTTGCTTTGTGTTCTCCCAGAGACCAATCTGGCTGCCACATTCTGTACCAATTGTAGTTTCCAGACTACGCACAAAGGCAGCCTCATGTAGAGTGCAATACAGTAGTCAAACCTGGAGGTTACCAGCATATGTACCACTAATTTAAGGTCATTTACCTACAGAAATGGACATAATTGATGTATCAGCTGAGGCTGATAAAAAGCACTCCTGGCCACTGCCTCACCCTGACAATCCAGGGAAAGCTTTGGGTCAGGAGCACTCCCAAGCTATGTACCTGATCTTTCTGGGGGAGTGTAACTCCAACCAGAGCAGGCAGATCTAAATAATCTCTTGGGTAGCAACCCCCCACAGTCAGTACCTCCACCTTATTTGGATTCAACTTCAGTTTGTTATCCCTCATCCCGTCCATTACCATTTCCAGACAGGCATTTAGGGAAGATATGCCATTTCTTAATATGGTCAACATGGAGATGTAGATATGGGTGTCATCAGCATACTGATAGCACCCAGCACCAGTTCTCCTGATGATCTCTCCCAGCAGTTTCACGGAAACGTTAAAAAGCACTGGAGACAGTATGGAACATTGTGTTAACTCCACACTTTAGTTCTTGAGTCACAGAACAACAGTCTCCAAGCAACACCTTCTGGAATCTACCAGAGAGGTAGGAATGGAACCACTGTAAAACTGCCACCCAATTCCATAGTCACAGAGAGATCCCAAAGGATCAGCAGAGTCACACTCCCTCTGTTGATAGCCAATTGGAGATCATCCATCATCAGGCTGACCAAGGCAATCTCAATCCCATAGCCCACATGAAAACCAGTTTGAAATGGTTCTAGATAATTTGCATCACCCAAAACTTCCTGGAGCTACCAACCACTCAACCACCTTGCCCAACCATGGAAGATTAGCCAAACCATTGAAGATTAGAAACAGGTCTGTGGAGTCCAATGCAGGTTTCTTAAAAAGTGGACTAATAATAGTGTCCTTGACAAGGAGGCACACTGCCCTCCTTCAGAGAAGCATTTATAATATTTACCAGACCCTCTCTGATAATATGATTACCAGATAAGATAAGCCACCTTGAGCAAGGGTCAAGAGAACCGGTTGTAGGACGCACAGTCCGAAGCAGTTTGTCCACTTCCTCAGGAGTTACAAACTGAAAATGATCCAATCTAACCCTATAATTGGAGTTGCTTGACACCTCCACAGTAGACTCTGTAGTAACTGTGGAATCCAGCTTGGCCCGGATATGAGAGATTTTATCCACAAAAAAGTCGTTAAAAATGTCACAGAGAGTGACCAATGGTTCCAAGTTTAAATTCAAGGGGGAGGGGATACATACTAGCCTCCTCACAACCCTAGACAACTCAGCTGCACGTTAATTTGCAGAAGCAATGTGAGCTGAAAAGAACCACTTCTTTGCCACCCCCACTTCCAGAGCATAGATATTCAAATGTGCTCTGTGTTGTACTGGATCAGATCCTGCCGAGTCTTCTTCCACTTGCGCTCTAGTCATCTACTTCTCTGCTTCAGCTCCCACTTTATCCCTTATAAGTATAGGGCACTGCATATTGTAGTCAAATAAAGAATTGCTATATAGCATTAGTTGTTAATCTTTCCTTGCACTAAGCAGAGAATGCTTAAGGACTCATCTAAAGAATTGGTAAGTATTCACCCACCCAAGAGCTAGAAGTACCGGAGTATCTGCAGCTTTATGAAAGAATGAAGGGATATGCTTTCATCTTCAGGAGGGCATAGCTCAGAGATACAGCATCTGCTTTGCATGCAGAACATACCAGATACAGTCCCTGGCATGTCCAGGTTGGTCTGAGAAAAGACCCTGCCTGATACCCTAGAGAGTCACTGGCAGTCAGTGTAGACTAGACTCAGTATAAGTTAGCTAGCTCGCTATCAGGAATGAGTGCTATTTAGGAAAAAGAGATATAGAGCTGACTTTTAGACCCAGAGAGAGCTTGAGACCTCATTGGGAAACCTGAAGACTTTTCACTCACAGTGATGAGATGATGTTTTTATTATGGATTTCAGAACTTTACCCACTCCTGTATTTACACCATGAAATTATTAAATCCAATAGATTCTCTTTGTGAATATTTGTAAGATGTGGATTTGGTCTGGCCAGATGAAGCAATGTGTTTATCTTCCAAAATATAGCGTGTTATTCCTTGATATTTGTTGGAACTCTGAGAGTTTTGCACAGTGGATTTCAACTGAAAGCCAGATTTTGTGTTGTCACAGAACTGAAACACTGCACCATTGTTGCAAATGTATTGTGCAGACAGAGTGAACTGAATAAGTTTAATCATATGGAACTCATCAGGAACTCATGCAAATAATGGAGAGTTGATTTGTTTTTCTTGTAGCATTTTTAAAAATGTAGAATGTTAATTATACTGGCTCACAGTTTTACTTTCCTGAAATTCAGATATAAAACCATCTTGCTTTTATAGCAACTAAGTTTCCTCAGTAATCAATGATAATGAACTGTATGTTTCAGTGAATTCCCTGATATTATTTGAGCTTTGAATTTTGGAATAAAGCGCCTTGAATTTCTAAAGCGCCTATATGGACTCCAATACCTCGGTAAAATTGTCTCAAAAACAACTCTGAGATTCTCATCCTCTGTAGTCACCAGATACTTAGCAATTGTTTATAGCGTTACTTTCACAGAAGATGCTTTCATTCTTCCTCTTTTTGGCTATTGTTCACAAAAACAAGTAGAAGGTTTGCTACTGATTTCAGTGCAATGTACTCTGAAGTCACTTCCACTTTTTCAAAGAAACATTATTCCCAGTTTTGTCTATTGGATAAAGGAATTTTATTTTGGTAACTTAATAAAGTTGGTAAAGTAGTTTAAATTTGGTAAAATACGAATTTTATTTTGGTAACTTAATCATGACACAATTCTTTTCTCTTCTTAGCTTGGGTGTTCACTTAATAATACATGTGACTTATTACATTAAGTAACAGTCAGAAGAGACAGTCAGAGGAAGGGTGTACAAAACAATTCCTGCGAATACACATGGCATAAGGGGAACAAATCAAAACAGTTGTGTCCTCATTGGAGGAAAAGCAATGTTACCTTCATACCATTCAGAACTCTACTATTCTTGAATGAATTATTCTCATTCAATGGTCTCACATCTATTTAGAATCTGAGATTACGATAACAAGACTAGAACAGCCCACAGAAAAGACCAGTACATCTCACACCGAGCATATCTAAAAGAAGAAAAGTGTAACTGCCCTGTGAAATAACTCAGGTAAGATAGAAGCCTTTTCAAAGACAAGCTATAGGGCTGCGATTACTAGACTGATACATCAATGGACACAAAGACAGATGCTCTCTAGCATTGTCTAAGTGACTCAAGCAAGAACAAAACAGCAGAAGGTACAACAAATAAGATTACCTAGGTGAGCTGCTTATACAAATAAACATGTTGGGTATGATCTAAGGCTTACAGGAATGTTGCACCAGCTCCTTCAAGCAGATTTGTTTAAAGCCAAAACCGAAAAGCTCCCTGATGCCATATGTGGCTCTTCTCAGCACAGGAATCCTTGAGACCTCCACGCTTGTACACTTCCAATGCAATGGAGCATGGCGGCACACGAAAGCTTATTCCTGAATGTGAATGGAGCGCTGGGGTAGCAGCCCTCTGCGGAAATGAAAGAAAGGTCCTAGTCTGGCTTGGGCTACCTTCAATGTCAACTGAAAGTGACATAAGAGGATTTGCCAATTCCATGTTCAGCTCCAATGCTGATCTCCAGAGATGTCGCCGCAGTAATCAGCTGCCTTAAACGTCTGTGAGAGATACACGCATAAGTTCGCGAACAACCTTCCTATATGCTGAATCTAACTCCGCCCTAACCAGTCTGTGGCAGACATACAAGTGACAGCATTATACCTATTAACCCTGTGAAATGCTGGACTAAATCACAGGATTTTATTCAGGAAGCATTTTTTTGTGCTGACATCCTGAGAAAAACTAAAAAAGCTGAGTTGCCTACAGGCTTGTCACAGTTCGCAGATCAAAGAATCAAGGTGCCAGTGCTTTTCCTTAATGTAGACATCACTTCTTCTTCTATGCTACCCATGTATTTTCCCATCACCCTTGGATGTTTGTCTGACTCAGAGCTGATAAACCGGCTTATGCAGTGACCTGTTTTCCTTTTCATTGCTGCATGGACTGTTCATCAAAGGGAAACGACAAAGCAAAATTATGTTCCTTCTCCTGAGGTCCCATACATTTGATTTTGGAAAAAGACAGTAAGAAAATAGGATCGAGAATGCCCAAACACGAATGTTATATAGTATAATTCTATGTGTGTTTACTCAGAAATAAGCCCCACTGAGTTCTATGGGACTTATTTCCAAATAAATGTACTTGGTGTTGCAGCTGTTGCAGCCTTGAGAAAAGTATGCATTTAAGGAAAGGTTCAATTGCATTGCATTATATGATATTCAGCAGTTTTGCATTGTCTCTCTCTCTAGAGAGAAGCTTGTTTGGAGAGGGGATAGGGCGAAAGCTTCCTATTCAGTAACATGTCCAACAAATTAATTCATTTCCTTTAATATCCTCCACCACTTGGTTAAAAGCGAAGCATATTCAGGAAATTTCCTCAGACGACTCTGTCTCTCCACTGACACAATGCCTGTGCCAGTAATTTACAAGTAATGGGCTACAGCTGTGAACTCTGGCTCCTGAGTTGTTTTGGTAGCTTGAGTAATTACAACAGTTTCATTAACATTTAAAGGGAATATTCTGCTCAATGCCAGTTAAAAGGCTTTTATGCTGTGTGGATCCATTTTATATTTGCATTTGACATTTGATAATCTCTACACAGAAGCTCTGAGTCATGAAAATGAGGTGACTTGAGAACAAAAATTAACCCAAGCAACAGCTCCGTCTTCATCGAGGAAGCTTTAGAGTTCAAGTGCACAGGACAGGTGGTGTGGCATATGGGAAGCTACTTTGGGGGCACAGAGATTCAATTAAGCCTTCCAGTACCTTTTTGCCCTCATACCTGTGAGTTGCACTCACCGCATCATTCACTTCTGAAGAGATTCAGAGCAAGAAAAATTCGGATCACAAAATAGGTAATGTGGTCACAAATGCAAGCAAGGAATTGTGTCTTGAGGACTTTTAAGTCATGCTGCAGCATTTTTAAAATTATTTTTGCTCGTTAATGCTTAAAGTATTTGTATTTTGTCCTATTTTATTGTCCTATTTTTAAATAAAATATTTTAAATTTAAATTTAAATAAAAGATTTAAATTTAAATAAAATATTAAATAAAATATTTTTATTTGTCCTATTTTTTGTCCTATTTTATGGATTTTTATTTATTGCAATATTGCTCTATAAACAGATGCCTCATAAATGAACGTATATATGAGTTTGCTTCACTGAATTAGTGAAGTGCTGATATTTAGTGCTGACATACTATGCAACCTTCCGCATGTGTGTCGTGCCTCATAGCAGCTGCTGCGTCTAATGGCAATTGTGAAAGCACACACTTGCAGATATGCTGAAGTTATGCAAAGGAGTTGCACGATTGCACAGCCAAACTTTCCAATGGTCATGTGATTGATAGGAAGATAGGAAGCTACCTTGTACCAAGTCGGACCATTGATCCATCTAGCTCAGGATTGTCTATACTGACTAGCAACAGCTCTCCAAGGTTTCAGTCTTTTCCAGCCCTACCTGGAGATGCCAGGGATTGAACCTGGCCCCTTCTGCATGCAAAGCAGATGCTCTACCACTGAGCTGTGGCCCCATCCTCATCGTCCAACTCCCTTGTGCAATTCCAGCATTTGCCCAATTGTGTGCTTTCACAATTGCCATTCGGAAAATGCAACAGTACACTAAACCCAGGTGGGAGGCTGCACGCTAAGTCAGCCATTGTTGCTATAGTACTCAAAGTACTTTTTCATACGCTTAGCAGCCCCTCCAGCTAGGATGATTTCCACAAGATTCAGTACAGTCCCTCCTTCCCTCAGTCACCTTCCTTCCTTAGAGCTTGTGTAAGGCTAGGTCTATATTTACAATGGAATGAGGTTGTAGAATCTGCGTATTTGTTGTTAGTTGTTAATATAGGGGAGCATTCAGCAATGTGATCCTTCCACACACAGTGTTTAGTCAATTTTATTATCTCCATATGCTACCACCCCAATATGCTACATATCTACACCAGGACTAATCTGCATTGTAAAGAGAGGGACAACTGTCTAAGGATATGAGAGCATACACAGACTGCTGTTCCTTGCCATGACCTGCCATGCTCTTGTGCTGGGTTGGAAGCACCAGAAACATGGTTCTCTTGAATTCTGTGCAGATCACATTATCTGTGGGTATCTGCCTGCTCTTTTTTGGAAAGTCTTTAGAAACCCTAAAGACATTACAGAAACCCCACATGCTGCTTCTTTGGGGTTGTTTCAGAAAGTTACAGCCAAAATAGGAATATAGGAAGCTGCCTTATACTGAATCAGACCATTGGTCAGTCTAGCTCATGGCAGTGGCTCTCCAGAGTTTCAGGCAGGAGTCTCTCCCAGCCCTACTTGGAGATGCCAAAGAGTGGCTTCTGCATACAAGAGACGCTCTCCCACTGAGCGACAGCCCCATTCCCAAAGGACAATATCTTACGGCAGATGTGTTCACATGTAGTCACCCGTACAAAGGCAAACTAGGGGACACCCTGCTTAACAAAGGGGACAATTCATGTTCTATCTATCTATCTATCTATCTATCTATCTATCTATCTATCTATCTATCTATCTATCTATCATATTTCTGATATAGACCAGCTCCCCTCCCCAAGAATGGCTACCCCTGCTGTATGGTGAAATTTCTGTTACCTTCTAAAACTGCTGAGGAACTAAAAAATGTTTAATATATATTTATTCTTAGCTGTGTTAATGTACATTAATTATTACAGAGTGTAGATGAACAAAAGCAAAATAGCAATACTCTTCCATTGCCGGAAATAATATTCCAGGGACTAAACAATAAGAATGTGCCTGAAACATTTCGGAGGCCATTATAGAGGCCTCCAAAATGTTTCAGCCACAGGGGCCGTTTCAGCTTTCGGAGGCAGCGGGGGTGTTCCCTTAAGGGTGGGGGAGAGTGCACTTTCCCCTCCCGCCGCATTTCCCCTGCCAGTGCTCTGTTGTATCAAAGCCCGGTACTTGCGGCCACTTCCGGCAGAGGATGGCAACGGGGAGGCAGCGAGGTATGCTGCCGCCCCGAGGGGCTTTGATACAATGGAGCGTTGGCAGGGGAAATGCGGCGGCAGGGGTAAGTGCACCCTCCCCCACTCTTAAGGGACCACCCCCACCGCCTCCAGAATGGTTCCGGGCACATCCCTACTAAACAATAATCTACAAAATGATTCCAGTATATAACATAGTTTACATTTTCTTTTGAGAGTGTCTATTAATGTTCTAGTCTTAAATAAAATAATTTTTGTCAAATGTGTTACTGACTAAATTTGCAGCAGTAGATTCTTTTAGCTATTAGGTGGTCTCTCTGTGTTTCTGTTCAAGCAATAGTTAGGAGATACAAAAACATTTCCACATATCTCTCTTCAGTCAAAATCCTATTCAGGCATAGGCCGCATTTGGGTTCTGTGCCCCCTCCCTTTGTTTTCCTGTCCGAATTCAGAAGTTCAGGAGAGATGCCTCTCTGCAGTCAGGAGGACTGCAGAGAGGTGGGGGAGCTAGGTGTGTGGGCTTCCTTCTTTCCTGAAGGACAGTCTGCACAGCCAATCTGGATAGAGTTGAGGGAGCTAAGGGAGCTTACTCCCTCAACTCCAGTTCCAAGGCCAGCAGCCTGTGGTTCCAAATTTGGATGTATTGCAGGTTGCTGGGAACCTCAGACTGAGGTGATGAAACTTTATTCAACCTTGAACCCTCAATTTCGTCACTGCACCCAACTGCAGCTCCCCACATTTGGATGTAACATCAATGGAACCGCAGGCCTATTCCACTGAGGTTCCACATTGCATGCAAATGTGGCCATAGACTCCCATCTTAACTGAACATGTGGAGTGGGGAGCAAGAGTCAATCACACCCCATATTGAGACACCCAATGACCATGCCCTTCTACATCCTTGGAATGTTCTTCATGCTTTTCAGAAACACTGAACATGTAGAAAACAAAGAACTGTGACCAGCATGAGTGCATGGCTAGCTGGTACCCTTCTCCGCCTTCTCCATAAGTTCAATGAACATAGGAGGATAATATTCAAATATTTGTTTACATATTCTGACAACATAGCCATAACATTCGTTGGAAATAAGTAGCCATTGGCTGGTCATATGCTATAATTTAATGCACTTTTCCCTCATAAAGACTAAATTTTATAACATGATAACCCGTGCTGAAAATAATTAATATTTTGCCTCATATTTACAACATTTAATAATAGTATGTGATCCTTCCATACTATGCATGGTTAAATGTTGTCTGAATAATAGCTTATTAAAAACATCTTTCATATTTACAGCAATTATTACACCAGGGCTATGATTTCAGATAACTGCCCATTGAGATACTGTTATTTGGTTACTTAACCTTGGGCCCGTTTCTCCTTGAGATTAATTAATGCATTTTTGATCATTCTTTCCAGTAACGAATACATTTTACTTAGGACCGCTTTTGATGTTTGATAACCATAGCAGATCTTCTTGAATGAAGTTTAATTCTCTTATGACTCTTGCTTGCCTATTTAGATTGTTAAGCAATGCTTCATTTGCAAAAATTGATGGAATGACCTGAGATTCATGTTAGCACAGATATCATTATAGGATATAAGATGCATAAAAATCTATGGCCTGACCTCATTCAGATGATACATTGTCTGACCAACTCACCCTATAGGCATTATTACAACAAGCTCATAAACATATGGACTACCTGTAGAGGAGCAGATTGGACAAACCATCTTCCAGTTAAGGAATGGTATGCTGTGTGCAAGGTAGGGAGAAAAGACAGTTATGCTTTCATTGCGCACACTGAGAGAGGTAATTTCCCCTGTCGCTGTTGGCAATGCTGATCCTGCTGCCTGGCCCTTCTCATGAGTGGGGTGGGCCAGTCGGGCAAAGCATTGTCTGAGTTGGTGCTCTGACTTGAATCCAACATCCAGAAATGCTAATATATTTACATGCAGGGAAATTGCCAATGCACATCCCCCATCTGCAGAGAGGAACACACACACACACACAACATGTGCATCCTGTAGGGCTGCGAATCATATTGGACTGATCATCGGACCTGATGTGATGCAAGATCTATTGGACAAATTTTGGATACAATCTGATTTTAAAGATTGATCAATTGATACAATTCAATAGTACTGGACTGTATTGGTGGGGCAGAGGGCTTATAAGAAACACAGCAGTGGGCTCCGTATAATGTCTAACTGGAAATCAGCCGCCTTCTGGGCAACTGCAGTGGTGGCTCTTTATAATGTTGCTTTTGCCCTCCAGCAGTTGCCCCACAATTCCTCACGGAAGGAAGCAACGTGATGATGCTGTGTCCCTTCCCTGCTGAACTACTGAGAATAAAAGGCTACTCCCTGTGACTAGAGCAGGACAATCATTTCCCCCCACTAATGTAGTGGACAAAAAATGCAGTGTTTGTTGTTTCCTGGGGACATTGTCAAGCTATTGCCGGGTGGGGGGGGGAGGTGGCATTTTAAAGTACTACTGTTGCAGCTCACCAGAAAGCAACTGATTTTCAGTTAGGACAGAAGGAGGCCTGATGCTCACCTATCAGGTAAGACCTGCCCAGCTCCAACCAATGCATTGAACTGATATGATTTATTTGGTCAATTCAATATCTCCAATCCCATGTGTCAGGTTGATAACACACATAATCAGGAAGCTGGATCTGATTCAGTTCAGGAATAGGCTGGATCTGATTCAAGCCTTCTCGCTCACTGCCCTGAGATTGTGGAATGCGCTCCCTGCTGAGATACGATCCTCTCCATCTCTGACCATTTTCGAAAAACACCTGAAAACCCTTCTTTTCACCCAAGCTTTCTCAGCTTCCTAAATCGCGGGGGTTTTAATTTCTGGTTTATTTTAAAATTCAAAACCCGATTTCAGGGTTTTTAATCACTGTAATTGTTTACTTGTTGTTTTAAAATGTTTTTAAATTGTTAATTGTTATATTGTTTTTAATTTGTTTTAGCTCTTTACTGTTTTAGTGGTTTGTTTTAATTGTAAACAGCCCTGAGCCATTTTGGAAGGGCGGTATACAAATTAAATAAATAAATAAATAAATAAATAAATAAATAAATAAATAAATAAATTTCTGTTGTTGATTCAGTGTCCTAAAATCCTGTGCCATAAAGTGAAAAGTCATGCATTTTCAGGCAGTGGAATCTTTGGGCCCAGCCATGCCTTTCTGAAGTAAAAATCACAAAAAATGTCCCTTTATATTGCAACTCAGAATTAAAAATCACATTAGTCAATGGGAATGCAAACTGAGTGAAAGGAGAGCAGATGCATCTTTGCAGACAAATCCACAATCTCTCCAAAGCAATTATTTCATGTGTGTTTTTAATTTAACTTGTTTTTCACATTACAGCAAAGTCTACCTTTGAAGAGTTTTTATACAGGGGCACATCTGTATGAGGTTCATATTGCAATGACAAATAAACCACTAGGACTGTTGATAGTGTTGCTACTTGATTTGACATCTTTCTTCTTCCATTGAAAATAAGTCCCAGATATATTCCTATCACTCCTCTTCAGGGTACATTTCCATTTGAAGCTGAACTAATTTTTGCAGCAGTGAGTAATATAATGATCAACTTATGTGCATGCTTAAATCAATAAAAGCAATGACTATTTAGTGATCTTATTCAAAATGATTGATACTGAATCCTCAAGGGGTAATTATGCCAATATTACTTTCAGGTTCTTTAACACCATTAGTGGCGGGTGGGGTGGGTGGGTTCCTAAGCTCTGAGAATATACTGCAAGGAGACAGACACCCAGACTGGCTCCAACAGAGTGTTTTTCTTATCTCCACCATTGGAAGGGTCAGGAGTTCAGTGGCAGAGCACATGCTTTGCATGTAGATCATTGGCCTTCAATAGCATCTCCAGGTAGGAAAGACTCCAGTCTGAAATGCTGAACAGTCGCCGCCAGTAAGTGTAGATAATACTGAGTTAGATGGACAGTTGTCTGACTCACTATTAAGATGGCTTCCTCTGCTTTACAAGGGCAAAGAGCCACAGATTTTAATGGGTTTTTTTAAAAAAATATTGTGTGTATCTTTAAAGCAACTAATCTGGGAGCAGAAGAAGAATGTATTACATTAGAACCTCTCAGTGTGCTGTCATGACCAGAGGATTGAAGCAGTAACAGTTTGGGCTCAGTTCCGGTTCAGGTTTATCAGAAATTACTCTCTGCTTCAGCTCCAGTTCAGACACTGGGCAGCATCCAGACTAATTCCCAATGGCTGACATCCACAGCAGCCAAATCAGGAGATTGTGAGCTGAGGTTGCTCTGAGCTCAGAAGAACACAGGGACATTGGAAGCTGTCTACTGAGTAAGACCAGTATTGTGCCAGTATTGGCTCAATATTGTCTTCTCTCACTGTCTGTCAGGGACTCTTCAAGGCTTCGAGCAGAACATTTCCTCAATCTTACCTGGAGATGTTGGGGATTGAACCTGGGAGTTTCTGCATGCTAAGCAGATGCTCTGCCATTGAAATATGGACCTCTATGGCCCATTAAACCCGAACCCTCTCCCTACCAATGAGCCATGACCTCATCCATCCTAAGCCCCATTAATTCCAGAGCAGCCAAATGGAGACCTAGAGCTGTGTCCAGTGCAGAGATGCTGCTTTGAACTCAGCTGAAGTGCTGCTGAACAGTGTTCCCTGTATCAGAGATTCCCAGATTTTGTGAATGGAATGACAATTTTGATAATCCCCGGCCAAAGGCCATTGCAGCTGGGGATGACGGGAGTTGTAGCCAACAACATCTTGGAATCCCTGTTACAGGGAACCCTGCTGCTGAACCATGTTTTGCACACGCGGTGCGGGGGGCGGGGGGGGAGAGGAATTTTCACTGCTGTCCCCTCTCCCCTCAAGTATTCCTTGCCTTCAAAAATATGGCCCTGAGGGTGCTGGGTCCATGAGGGTGTAGGGTTATTATTGAAATAATAATTTCAATGGGACTTTTTAAGTAACTTTAGTCAATTAAGGAGGAGGTAAGGTTCAATTTACTTATTGATCAGAACCAATTTGTATTGCCAGCTACAAGTAACTGTAAAAACAGAACAGGAAAAAACAGCACAAGGAAGCCTAATTCAGTTTGTGTCTTTTCTCAGACCACTATGCAGAGGTAAAATCTATTTACCATATATATGATTGCTCTTTTAGGTGCTCTTTTAGGAATTAATTGGTTTTATGCTAAAACCAAAACTTTAAAAAATATTTTAAAACACATTATATGTGAAGAACATTTCATCACACTAGTCTCTGAGGAAATGGAAACGGAGAGAGGAAGTCGCTTATTACAGATGAGAAGAGGAATCTTCAACACTGGCATAAGGCAATCTTCCAAAGCAAGATGCCCTCAGTTCCTTCTTTTTTTTCCCCTGCAGCAGCTCAGAACGATGCTTTGGCATCTCCATCACCAACCTAAGAAGTACTTTTACTGCCTGAAATTTCTGATGGAGCTTATTTATTTCTTCTTATCTCATTGCCTTTGTGTCGCTGATTTGCTATTCACATGCAGTCTTTTTAGGGTGATAAGAAGAAAGGGCCTGTGTTTGTCTTATGTTACAAGGGCAATTGAGCTTCAATCTCATCCAAGTAATTTGAGCTGAGCCTCTGAAATACTCTCTTGAATATGTGTTGCAGGTACATTAAAGTGCAGCAGTGTTCACAATTTTCATGCATTTTAAGCAGACTACACATCTCAGTTTTCAATGGCTGCATTCCTCAAGCCCCTTATTCCTGAGTTGTTTTGTTCAGGCTAGTAGGCGTACTCTGAAGTAACCAGTAGCTTGGGGATTACAATCTTGGATACAAATACAAATACAGATAGTAAAATATACAATCACTCATTTGGACTGATTACACCTGGACCCACACTCCATTGGTAGAATTCTTGCTGCATTACAAAAACTCTTAGATTCCCTCTGAATATGTAGCCCCAAACACACAATTTACCTCATCATTTTGCTTTAAGGGGATGTTTGGAGGCTAGTCAATACTTTATTTTACAGAATTAATTACTTTAGGAAAACCCATTACTTGCCTGAATTCCTGTGTATATAGTCAGCTACCCTTGAGCAGCGATTTTTGTTGAATTCCTAAACACTAAGAAAGAGCCAGTTTGCAAGAGACAGCTATCAGTTTGGAAGCGACAGCTATTCATTCAGAAAGGGATGCACCAAGAGCACACCGATCAGGACATCTGTTCCGTTCTTTCTAGTTATCGTTTTGTCTGTTTGTCCCAGTGGGAATCCTGTAGAGAGTGTGGGGGCCAGAGCCAGAAAGAAGGAGGGAAAGAAGCAGGAGAAAAAATGGAGTTGCTTCTGAACAAAGTCTTAGTTAAACCAGCATAATATTTCTTTGTGTTTACAAGAGAAGCAGTTATAAAACATTTGGTGATGAGATTTTGAACCAGCTATGTGTGTGAACCCGCAAAGCTTGTGAAGGTTCCTGCATCTTCATTGCATTGCACTGTTGGGCCTACATTCCTGAGCTGCTCCATTCTACTATTGCTGCTTCTGATTGCTTCTCCAGCTTCTGGACCTGAACAACCCCTGAAGATATTTTTTTACTTATAAATCCTGGGCTCTGTTGTTCCCTGGAATCTCACTGCAGCATGGCTCAAATTCCTCCCCTACCTTTTTTCCTGTCCACCTCAGGAGAACCTGCTCTTCCTTGGAAACAATGGAGGTCCTAGGTCTGCAATTACCTCCACAGGCCCCTGATTTTACACCAGCAAAGGCTATATTGCTTCACTGCCTGGGCCCTGAAGGCCAAAGAATATATACTCATTTACTGGTGGAGAGGAGAGCTGGTCTTGTGGTAGCAAGCATGACTTGTCCCCTTAGCTAAGCAGGGTCTGCCCTGTTTGCATCTGAATGGGAGACTTGATGTGTGAGCACTGCAAGATATTCCCCTCAAGGGATGGAGCCGCTCTGGGGAGAGCAGAAGGTTTCAAGTTCCCTCCCGGGCTTCTCCAAGATAGGGCTGAGAGAGATTCCTGCCTGCAACCTTGGAGAAGCCGCTGCCAGTCGGTAAAGACAATATTGAGCTAGATAGACCAATGGTCTGACTCAGTATATGGCAGTTTCCTATGTTCCTATGTTCCTACCAACTTGGAAGGGGCTGCCAACTATTATGAAGCTGCTCTTCAAGCCTTAGATAATCATTTCAGCCCTACTTAAATATCCCCAGGTGTTGTAGCCTTGCGTACACGATTTGAGATCTTCCAGCATGCACACGATGAGACAAGAAGGCAAGGAGTCTGATCTCAAGAGAGGAATTGGAGAAGAATTTGATCTTGCTTCCAGTTTTGATCTCACAGATAAAATGATGGACCATCCTCAGTACCAGAAGTGATGGACAATCCTCAGTACCAGAAGAAAAACCAAAAACAGCTAATATGCCGGAGCACCCAAGGCTTAGAAGAAGTGTGGGTGACAGGAGACCACCTAAAAGACTTCAAGGCTTTATTAATAAATTTTAAATTAATTCAATGTTGGTAGTTATAAAGGGGAGGGATGTGTTGTAGACTATCTAGTTATCTTTTGTATTTTGTTGTTTGGATGTTTGTCTCAGACAGTGGGGAACCTGTAGAGCAGGCTTCCCCAAACTGCGGCACTCCAGGTGTTGCTGAACTACAACTCCCAGCATACCCAGCCACAATAAATTGAGGCTAGGGATGCTGGGAGTTGTAGTTCATCAACATCTGGAGGGCCACAGTTTGGGGAAGCCTGCTGTAGAGAGTGTTGGAGGTGTAGTCAGAAAAAAACATCATCAGGAGAAGGCATAACCTCCACAAATGCTTGCCTGGAAGCAGTGATGGGCTGGATGAGGAATAAGAAACTGTGACTGGATGAGGAATAACAAACTGAAACCTCCAAATACATTGGAGGTACTTATTGTGTAGTGTCAGAACTCAGAAGGCAGTTTTTATCTGCCAGTTCTAGATGTGGTCATACTTCCCCAGAAGGAACAAGTGCACAGCCTGGGAATGCTTTTGGACCCAAACCTCTCATTGGTGTCTCCGGCTGACGTAGTGGCCAGAGGTGCTTTCTATCAGCTTTGGCCGATACACCAGCTGTGTCCATTTCTTGGGATAAACAACCTCAGGACAGTAGTACTATGTGGGGCTGTTTTTTTAAGTAGTCCAGAAACTGCACTTGGTACAGAATGGGGCAGCCAGGTTGATCTCAGGATCATCTTTAAGAGACCATATTACTCCTAAGCTAAAAGAACTACACTGGCTACAAATAGGTTTCCCGGAAAAATACAAGGTGCTGATTACAACCGATAATGTACTAAACAGCTTAGGCCTAAGGTATCTAAGAGAATATCTTCTATACTGCTAACTGAGCAAAGAGGTACCTTTTAAATGTGGTGATTCTCTTTATTGAGCAGGGGGTAGAGCAATTGGCCCTATCCATCCCCAGCTCATCATCCTTCCAGGGGCTGTTGCTGGTGTCTGTCTTATGTTTCTTTTTTAGATTGTGAGCCCTTTGGGTACAGGGAGCCATTTTATTTATTTATATCTATGTAAACTGCTCTGGGAACTTTTGCTGAAGAGTGGTGTATAAATATTTGCGTCATCGTCGTACACTAAGAAGCCCATTTCCCATTGAAATCATCTGGAGGGGTTCGTTTTGTTGATGGAACTGCCTTGGGGATGATTGGTCAATACCCCCAGTTTGGACGAATTGAGCTCAAAAGGGGAGACAGTGCCAATCAGCCTTAATTTGTACAAGCGTATGAACTCAAGAAAATCAACTTGAGAAAGAAGTTCTGAGGCTATTCCCATGATCGCCCAAAAGGGAGCCCAGCCCACTTTTGGGCGATCGTGTGCTGCAATGGGAGCCATGCGGTTCCCGGCAGCTAACCTCATTAAATCCCCCTCCCCTTAAATAATGTTAACAAAGCAATCACTCCATTAACCTTGGTTTTTTGCTCATGTGTCACTGTGGCATGTGGCGACACATGAGTAGACCCTCAACCGGGAGGCTGCAAGCAGCCTCCCAGGCTCGGGGGTCTCTCCAGGATGCCTCGCACGCTCTCACCCCCCTCTCTGGGGGCTGCACAGCCCCTGATCCCTGCAGACCCCATGATGGAGCTGGCAGCCATGTGGGTGACCGATTCAGCCACCCAGCTACGAGCAGCTGCTCGTCTGTGAGGAGAGTGGGCTAAGCTCTCCTCTGTGTCATGTGAAGCGCCTCTCTAATTAACAAAAGGAGTTTATTGTAAGAAAAACAAATAAAAGCAATAAGACTAGGCAGTCCTAGCATAAAAGTGGTACAAATATGTTTAAAAAGAAACTATTGTAAGGCACGTTCAGTTTAAAGTTCAAAATTATGTGTATGTATGAATGGCTTCTCGGTGGACGCAGCTTCCTGTGCCTGCTAGGTAGTGATTTTAGCTCTGGTGGCCTCAATAGAGAGGGGCACACCAAAGTGGTCTGCTGGAGTTCTTGTTGCAGTGGAGTCCCAAGTGTATAATACACGAGGAAGCACACTGAGTCATGGGGTTAGGGATACTTGTATCTCAGAACGTGCCTTGGGGGCACTTTGCTCTGTCATGCTCTGCTGAAAAGGGGAGTCCAGAGAGACTTTTTTGGAATTCATTGTGTTTGATTGTCCTTCATGGGTGGGAAGGTGTGTGAATCGCCTATTCTATTCAAGGCTGATTGTGAGGACGATTGAAGTGTGCAGGTGCATCCAAGAGTATCTTGTGCTGGGAAGGGCTTCCCAATAGTTCTATCAAAAGTTTCAATGTGCAGCTTTTCAAAGTTACATCACTGACCCATCCCTATTGTGAGGGAGTCTGCTGCTGCACTCTTCTTTATCTGCTTTCCTTTCCTGGCCTAATTGCTTAATTTGCAAGAGGTGTTATCTCTCTTGCGCGAGGATGAAGGGAGTTTTAGAGTTCATCCTAAGCCCAAAATGACCTCGGATGCCAGATAACCCACAATAGCTAGTTCTGGAGTCTGTTTAGCTGGGCCCCCACATAGGGAGAGGGTGTGTGAAGCTAATCCCCTTTGCAATTTGTGTTACTTGCAGCCCAAATCTAGGGGTGACCAGTCCACTGCCAGCTAAGCAACTTGTCCCCATGTATAACATAAACTGGGAACTCACATTGAAGTGCAGCTCCTGAGCATAGCAAAAGTGCAATCTCCAAGCCTGGAGATGTAGTTGCAACCAGGGAGGCTACTGGGAGCAGGCAGAATAAGATCAGCTGTTAACAGTCTGCAGTTGCCACTAGCTCATCTGGTGGCAACACAGGGACGGGCATTCTCTATTGCTGCCTTGAGACTAGGGAATACACTCCCTGATGAAAAAAGAGCCTCCCCATCTCTGTCAACTTTAAAAAAAAGTCTTTAAAGACACATTTATTCATCCAAGCTTTTTGACTAGACTTGTGATTTAAAATTGTTTTACTGTTTTAATTTCTATTTTAAATTGTTTTATGTTGCTATAAACTGTCGAGAGACAGAAGGCTGGGGTGGTGTACAAATATGACAAACAAACAAATAAAGAGGAGGGAAAGAAGCAGGAGGAAAACAATTGAGTTGCTTCTGTTAAACCAGCATAATATTTATTGGTGTTGATAAGGGAAGCAGTCATAAAACAACATCCTCCAAGATCATCCTAATACCCTCCTGGCTTGTCCCTTTATTGTGTGTGGCTGGGTATTTGAAGCATGTCTATAGGAGCCATTTGGATTATCAGGTTCCATATTCAACAAAGGGATGCTGGGAGGGCATCAGAATAGCTGATCTTGGTGTATCTTTTTCCTGATTGCTTTTGCTGGTGGCTGTCTCATCTGAACTGTGCCCCAAGGAGATTAACTGAAGGATCAAAGAAGGGGAACCATTTTCTAGTGGTCCAAATGGGTAAGAGTGCAAACATCTTAGGAACCCAAGCAAGCACATGTTACTAATCTCTAGACTGAACAGCAGTTCTCTGGAAACCAAATCATGTTCCTTGTTTGCAGCCATTCCACCTTCCATCTGCCACCTCAAATGCTTTGCTCAATGCTGGCAAAGTGAGATAAAGAAAGCTATTTGAAAATTCAGAATCTTTAAGATGAAGGAATATGGACACTGGATGGAAGTTTCTGAAACTAGGTTTAGCTCCTGTTTTGAGAATGTCTAGTCAAATAGGTAGAATATTCCGATGCATGTATGGTCTGAAGTTCATTTAGAAGCTGTCAAGTAGAGACAGATCACTCGTTACATCATTATAGCAACTGTACCTCATATCAGTGCACTACTTAAGAAATATTAATGAGCTGTGCACACATTCTTTCATCTAGCTGGCAGCTTATTGTATAGGGGGAAATCATCATTAATTTCTGAACGTTTCATAATTTCATGAGTTATTTAGAAAAAACCCTTCTGCAAGTATTCTTTGCCGTTAAGATGCACCAGAAGCCCAGACTAAAAGTAATGATCACTGGAAAGCTACATCAGCTTTCAGCTTATGCTTATATTAGAAATTATTTGCAGCAGAATCAGTGCTTAAATGAGGTTAAGGGAGTGAGTGCTCCCTTGACCTCATTTTTTAAAATTGTGTGTCTGCCGCGGCTGCTTGCCGCTGTGGTGGGCACACTCAGGGAGGGAGGGAGGGGGATCCCAGTAATGCACCATGCATTTGCGCAGTGCATTATTTGGGCTCCAGGGGTTGGCTCACTGTGCAGAGGCACTTCCCTCCACCCGACCCCTGGAACTGCCAGGCGAACCATGGGCGGGCTGCAGGAGAGCTGCTGCTCATCTGGGTGGCCGATCTGCCCGCCCAGTGAAAGGTGAGGGATTGTCCGTGGGGTGGTCGGGCAAACTCACTCTCCCCACAGACCTCGGAGGTGAGAAGAGATTACTGATCATGAGAAGAGCTCCAATAATTTACTTCATTGTTTGGTAGCCACATTTACCACACATTAAAAAACTTTAACACTGAATATTTCTTTCGTACAATGATAGACTATATTCATAGACTATCAATCTATACAATAGACTGAATTATTGGGCGGTTGCACTTTAGATTATAACCAAAGAAAATCCTGTGCCCATTGTTTTTAGTACTTAAGATTCACACGTATTACCTGAAAAATTATAAGTTTTTCAGGTTTTTCTCATACTATGAAACAAACCTTTTCAGTTTCCCCAAACAATTTCAAAGGTGTAATATCTCAAAAATACAGGAACCTTTGCCTAGAATTCTAGCTCTTGGCCTCATATTCCTTCTTCTGGAAAGAAACTATACACACTTAAGAGAGTTTATAGTTAAAAAGGTGAATTGAAATGGAAGATCTGCCTGGCTAAGTACAGAATTAATTATAACAATGGCAAAATACTGTAACATTTAGCAAAACTTTGTTCCACCAATGGTTCCTTTCCCTTCAGCTTCAAACCACATATGATTATTTCTCAAGAACCTATACATCTGCTTATTATGAAGTATAAAAAGTGACTACAAGCCATATAGTACTTTGGGACTATTTAATATAGCCACAGCATTCCTTGCCTTGAAATCTTCTCTTCTCTACCCGAGAAATCATTTACTGAAATCTTAAACTCTATTCATATGTCATGTTCAACATTTGTACAGTCTATGTACAGTATGCACAGGTACAGATCTGTATGCATTACCAGTTATTCCCATGTTATCTTCAGTGGATGCACTGAAGTACACTTCCCTTCTCTCTCCTGAATTTCAGGGGGCCTGTACCCAGGTTTACTTTTGAAGCACCTTTAAAGTTTACAGAGACTTTTGCAGTGCCCTAGATGGATAAAAATGGCAAAGGTACAACATTCTTACGTTACAAAATAAAACACAATAGACCAGTTGTAAGAATCTGAAAAGCACTACAATAAAGAAATCTGATACACGCTACCTAACCCGCGATTCCCTGGCTAAACACTTTTCCGAAGCCAAGCCCTAGCTTCTTCCCTGAACTCACCAAAACCATGGTAGAGACTTCAGGCCCCTACAGAGTTCCTGGTTGCAGCCATGGCTTGGCCAGCCAACCTGTTGCTTCCCCTGCCTGGCTCCCTCCAAATGTGCCAACAGAGGACCCCTTCACTTCCTGCCTCAAGGCCTCCTAGGTCCCGGTCACCGTGTGCTAAGTGGCTGATCCCTAGAGGTCACTGCCTGACAGACAGGACAGGGTTCCCTTCCAGTTCACTCTTTAGGGGAAAATGAAAAGCTGTTCTTGACTAATCACAACGCAGGTAGAGCATAATGTCTAAAGTGAGCTATGGATGCTGTTCTTATGTAGGAAGCTGCGGGATGTGATTCACCATGCAGATCAGGAAGTTTTCTGCACATCACATCTGTTGCTGTTTCTTGTAAAGCATGACAATTTCCCATACTGCGTGAGCTTTTCCACAGGTGAGGACTGGTAGCTATAATGTATACAAATATGAACACAACAAATATTTATATAACAGTTTTCAACAAAAGTTCCCAAAGCATTTTACATAGATATAAATAAATAAATAAAATGGATCACTGTCCCCAAAGGGCTCCCCATCTTAAAAAGAAATAGCATGTTCTTACAAGCAACAGCCAATGGAGGGATGTTGTGCCATTTGCTCTCCCCCTGCCAAATAAAGAGAATCACCACCTTTAAAAGTTGCTTCTTTGCTCAGATAGCAGGGGACACCTGCTAACTGTATACACTGGTCCTAAACCAGGAATAATCACATGAATCTCACCAGAATGCAAAGACAGAGAGGCGGGTCTCACGATCTGTGAGACCTGCTTTTTTAGAAACTGCGGGCAGGGAGCCCTGGGTGGCCAAATCGGCCGCCCACACGGTTGCCGGCTCCGTGACTGAGCCAGTGGGGCAGCAGGGGCCGTGCGGCCCCCGCAAGCCCCAGTATGCCCTGCGCGAGTGTGCAGGGCATTCTGGGGAGACCCCCGGAGCCCGGAGGCAGCTTTTCGCCTCCCTGCCGGGGGTCTACTCATGAGTAGGCATGATGCGAAGGCACGCCACGGCTACTCATGATTGTAAAAAGCAGGTTTGCGGAGCGCTCGCTCTGCAAACCTGCTTTTTACCAGGGGTTCCAGAGCGAGTTAGCCGTTCCAGAACCACCAGGCTCGGCTGCGAGCCCGGTGGTTCTGACGATCAGCAAAAATCGGGCCAGCGGAGGCTAGCCCGATTTTTGCTGATCGTCAGAATAGCCCCAGAGTGTAGGTTCCAGACTGTATTAATCATGACGAACTCCCACTGTAATAAATTTGACTTAAGTGATTCATGACTATTCATTCATTCATTCATTGCTTATTTAACATATTTTTATACCGCCCAAAACTCAAGTCTCTGGGTGTTTTACAACAAGCAAACATTAAAGCATTAGTTTAACAAATGACAACAAAAACTTAAAACAGTAGTTAAAACAAAATAAATGTTATCGTGAAAGTTAAAACATTACAACTGAAATTCTAAAACATTTTAAAATGATGCTAAAACTGTTAAAACAATATTTAATGAAAAGCCTGGGTGAATAGGTGTGTCTTTAAAGACTTTTAAAAAGTTGTCAGAGATGGGGAAGCTCTTATTTCAGCTGGGAGCGCATTCCAAAGCTTTAGGGCAGCAGCAGAGAAGACCCACCCCCGAGTAGGCACCAAATGAGCTGGTGGCAACTGCAGACGGACCTCTCCTGATGATCTCAATGGGCAGTGGGGTTCATGATGAAGAAGTTCTCTTAAATACCCTGGGCCCAAGACTAGCTTCTCTCATTAATTTCAGTGATGCTTACTCATGACTAGCAGTCTGGATTTTGCCCAGAGATTAACTTTTGATGTGGTAATACCTGTTGGCCACATTCTCTCAGCCTACTTCTCCTGAACAAGTCACTTTCTTTCCATTTCAGGTTGCCGTCTGTGAAATTTTATTTACCTTCTCACTGAGCTATTGTAAGAATGTACTAGATATTCAGATAAAAGTATTGTTTCCATTAACAAGTACTATATGAATTAATAATAAAAACAATACATATGTTGAATTAAATTAGAGCAGTCTATGTACCTTAACACCATATTGGATATACAAGAATCTGTTCTAGATAGTGCAATAAATGGTCACATTTTAGAATAACCTGTAATTACAGACAGAAACAATTGCCTTTAATAGACCTGCCATTATTCTTGGTAAGAAAGCAGTACCATATGTTTTAATAATAAACATTGCAATTCCACTGACAAGGAACATTGGGAATAAAAACTATTGAAGAGAAGAACAAAGTATCTGAATTTTCAGTGGACATTCAAAGTATATGTAAGTGAATGGGAGAAACAGAAATAGTTCCAGTAGTGTTTTCTGCCACAGGAATTGTATCCAACTAATTACTGAAAAATCTATAGGAGACAGAAATAGATCAAAATATAATCAGTGCAGCGCAAGAAGCAGTACGATTCCTAAGCTACCATCTTGCCAGGATTTGTTTTAATTAACAGTGTTTGGCTTGGCAATGAAGACTCTGCTTATATCAAAAGCACCAATACTGAGTGATAATAAACAAGTTACGTAATATTCAGAGCTTGTGTCTGCCATATGTGTACATGTCACGTGAACTGCTGCACTGGTAGGAGAAAAATGAAAGAGAGGAGGAAGTGTAGGACAAAAGTGTGGGCTGGGGAGTCTTCAACATTCCTTTGCCTCTTTCCCATGACCAGCAGTGAGAAAAACCAAAGAATGGGGTGCTCGCTCGACCAGCATGTTGTTTGTGGAGAGAGCCATGCCATGTAAGAGAATGGATCCCACCATTTGGTAGGCTCATTATTATTAGTGGCTAACATGTTGCAAGTTCTGAAACAATCATACTTCTGTGCACTTCTCAAGCAATGCCCACAGTGTTCTGGAACAGGGCTTGTCCACTACCCCTTAAAATTGCACAATTGCACTTCGGCAGTGCTACATTCATTATTTCCAATAGTGGATGAGCCCAGTTCTGTAGCACCGTAGGTCTTGCTTAGATGCCTGCAGTTGTATGGGCAGTTCAGAATAAGCCTTTGTTGCACCATCTTCACCATCATTTCTTGTTTGCACAGTCAAACAGGTGTTATTGACTGGTTTGTTTTATCCAGATATTGAGTCCTTCCCAAGGACCTGCGATGCCAGAATTTTGTTATCGATATTGT
The DNA here is from genome assembly GCF_027244095.1 of Hemicordylus capensis. Taxonomy (NCBI): domain Eukaryota; kingdom Metazoa; phylum Chordata; class Lepidosauria; order Squamata; family Cordylidae; genus Hemicordylus; species Hemicordylus capensis. The sequence continues at coordinate 318,517,278 of NC_069657.1, forward strand.
TGTTGTTATAGGTGTCACCGCAAAATGTAGGCTGTTCTCAGTAAAGTTGTTTTTTGTAGTTGGCTGATGGTGATTTCTGTCGCCCCTATGGTGCTGATGTGCTCTTCAAGATGTTTTGGAATTGCTCCTAGGGAGCCAATTACTACTGGGATTATTTTGGTCTTTTTCTGCCACAGCCTTTCAATTTCAATTTGTAGATCTTTGTATTTGGTGATTTTTCCTGTTTCTTTTTCTTCTGTTCTGCTGTCACCTGGTATTGCTATGTCGATTATTTTGACTTGTATTTCTTTCTTCTCGACTACAGATATATCTGGTGTATTGTGTGGCAGAAGTTTGTCTGTTTGTAGTCAAAAGTCCCATTATATTTTTACATCTTCATTTTCTACAACTTTTTCAATTTTGTGGTCCCACCAATTTTTGGCTAAAGGTAGTTTGTATTTTTTTTATAGTTTGTCCCAGTGTATCATCCCTGCTACCTTGTCATGCCTTTGTTTGTAGTCAGTCTGTGCGATCTTTTTACAACAGCTGATTAGGTGGTCCACTGTTGCATCTGCTTCTTTACAGAGGAGGCACTTGCTGTTTGTGGTTGATTTTTCTACTTTTGCTCTTATTGCATTTGTTCTTAGTGCCTGTTCTTGTGCAGCCAGTATTAAACCCTCTGTTTCTTTCTTCAAGTTGCTATTCTTAAGCCATTGCCAGGCCTTGGTGATGTCTGATTTTCCACTTATATTGTGCAAATATTGACTATGCCATGGCTTATTTTTCCATTTTTCTGCTTGGTTCTTGACTTCTTTCTCGTAGGCCTGCTTTGTTTCCTTGGTGTTGAATAGTTTCTCGTTATTGACCATTTTAAGTGCATCTTCTTCACTGTCCTTGATCTATTCTTCAAGGCCTCTTTTCTCCTCCTCTACTGTTTGATGGACTTGCAGCATTCCTCTTCCACCTGAGCTGCGAGGGAGGTATAGCCTATCTACATCACTGCGGGGGTGCAGAGTATGACTGATGGTCTTAGTTTCCTGTTCTTACAATCTAGCATCTCTAGCTCTGCCTGGGTGCAGTCTAATATTCCTGCAGTGTATCTAATGATGGGTATAGGCCAGGTGATTATGGCTTGTATGGTGTTCCCACCAATGAGTTTGGACTTTAGAATTTTTCTAACTCTCCTGAAGTGTTCACTTCCTATTTTTCTTTTAACTTCAGTGTGTTTGATGTTATCAGCCTGAAGAATGCCCACGTATTTGTAATGTTCTTTCTCTTCCAAGTTCTTGATGTTGTTTCCATTGAGCCTATTCCTTCTGTTTTTGTTATTTTTCCTCTGTTCATTATTAATACAGCACACCTATCTAGTCCAAACTCCATTGCTATATCGCTACTGAATATGCGGACAATGTTTAGCAGTGATTCGATTTCTGATCGGGACTTTCCATACAACTTCAAATTGTCCATGTAGAACAGATGGTTTATTTTACTTCATGTTTTAGATGTTTGGTATCCGAAGCCTGTTTTGTTTAGTATTTGTGAAAGTGGAGTTGTGGAAATTACAAACAACAGAGGGGATAGTGAGTCCCTTGGAAAATACTTCTTCTGATGCTAACCTGTCCAAGTGTCTTGCCATTGATTCTTTACTGTGTATTCCACATGCTCATTGCTTTTTTTTTTTTTAAAAAAATCTGAATGTTTTTGCTGACACCAGTTGTTTCTAAACATTTTAGTATCCATATATGAGGCAATGAGTCGAAGGCCTTCTTATAGTCAATCCACGCAACACTTAGATGATGATGGTGATGATGATGATCACCATCATAATTATCATTAATTTATTTATCAATAGCAACAAGAAGATGAATTGAGCAGTGAATTGATTGATCTTTCATCCTTCCAAACAGGTTATAGATGTTGTCAACCTGTACTTAACAGGTTTTTGCAGACTGATGCACAGATCCATTCCCAGCCAGGAGAATCATGGTTATGGGATCAAAGTTTATATTCTTTTGCCTATACAGGTCTCATGCAGCATGGGTCTTTTCATGAAAAAGTCCACTTCTGCAGGTGTATCACCATTGCTGCACTGAGATACAAGCTAGCTTTCCTGCAAAACAGAAGTTAAGAATCTAGCTGTTTGCCATGGCTCATTTGCCTCTTCTAGTGGAGCATGAGGCATGGGGTCTGAATGGCTACCGGCACTGGGAGACCATGGGAGACATACTGGTGCTTAGGTGACCATTGCAGCTTCCACCTTCCTGCCAGGCAGTCTGAGCTGGAAAGCGACCCCCTCCCACCCATCACTGAGTATAGTGAGGGCTCTGCTTGTCATGTCCCCTAGCTCTGACAGCGAGGAAGAAAGGGAAGCTGTCGGCATTTCAGCCGAGTCTGGAATGTCTGAAGGGCAGAGCCCGACTGCAGTGGAATTAGCTGACGGTTCAGAACAGACTCAACAGCCTGAACCAGCAGAAAATGTCAGCGACCAATCGGGGGATGATTTAGGCATTGGAGCTCCACCGACGCCACGGCAACGCGTGTTTCAAACGCAGGTCACAACTGGAGGCGGTGCGGAGGAGCAAGCGCCTGTTATCGAAGGCTGACAAGCCGTAAATCCTGACACCTGGGAGCTTTCGACTGGCTCCATAAATTGGAGCCTCTGACTCCCACTCATTGCTGAGTTTCAACAATTGTCATTCACCCACAGCAAGCAGCCGAGCCGTGTACTTCGCTGGCCTTGGGCCAGACCTTGACACTGCTGATCATCCTATTGAGGGCCAGGTAAGAATTGGTGAGGTGGGGGGATCCTCACCTGATTGGCTTTGGTGTAGGCCTTTTTTCACCTGCTTCATATTATACTCTTAGTTAGGCTGTTCCCTGGTCATATTATACTCTTAGGCTGTTCCCTGGTCACAATGGCAGGTACAGTGTGAGTTGCATAAAGTTTGGTGAGCACCTTAGGGCACCTGCTTGGCATGAAGAAGAGGCCAGGCCAGGCTCAGTGAGCTATGGCTCAGGCTTATTCTAGACTGCTGGGGCATCATCTACTTGAAAGGCTTTGTGGCTTTGGAGGGGCAGGTGTGATGCCTGTTGCAGATACCTGACATTAGGTCAGCTACGAAGGGCAGCTTCAGCCATTGGGCAATGAGACTACCTGGAGTCAAGGTGTGTCATCTGTGGTGTTTTGGCTAGGGCTTGCTCCGTTGGGGGTGAGCTTCTAGTTACACTGTGGTGGGTGGAGAGCCAATCCCTATCTGTTCCAATTATTATTCATTAATAAAGTTGTACCCTTCACTACCAGTTCATGACTATGAGTTGGTGCCTTAGTAAAGTAAAACTTGTTGTATGAATACAAAGCAAAAGTAACATCTATACAAAGTTAGCGCTATTTTTTTTATTGCAATGCTTAATTTTACCAGATTGTAACAGTTCTGCACATTAAGTGGACCACTTTGCATTACAACTGTCAGGTAGATAGAAAATTCATAATCACATTGAACATATGAAAAAGATGTGTTGTTCCTGAGCAATTAGCTTATTCATTACTTTCACTGATGAGTTTATCCTTACTAGCTTTATTATCATTATCCAGAATAGAATAAAACTGTGTTTGTGTGATGAGGAATCATCAATTGTGAACAAAAATGAACAGTATTCTAGTACAGTACTTCCAATATTGATACCCCCCACCCCGCCAGAAATTTTGTCATCAGATTTCAGCCATGTACTTGTAAAGAATAAATTCTCTCTTTCCTTTGCTATCTCTCCCCTGTTCCATATATTGTTCCCTAAAGGTGTCTCCTCTCAGCTGTCTGCTTTAGTGATGAGTGGCTCAGACACCCAGTGTTATCAAGCAATGCTCTGAGTGTCTCTGCAGTCCTCGATCTGACAGCTTGATACAGGGGAACCACAACAAAGAAGCTGACACCAAAGGGAAAAGAAATACGAGATTTCCACATATTTATATGATGTCTGGGAAAGCAGAGGAGGAGCAGGGCAGCAAAGGAGTGGTGAGTGTCAAATTGGAAGCAGGTGAAAAGAAATCTATACTAATAAATAAAACTCCTGAAATGTCCAACAACTTCATATTAGGAGGAACATATATAAGATAGGGACAGATGCAATGAGACATGATTTTTATATTAATTCGATGGCTAGAAGTTTAGATAATCCAGACTTTCACACACCTAAAATGACAGGAAATAACATTCCCATACTATTTTGTACAGATGATTTGGTAGTCATTTCCCGAACCCCAGCTGGACTTAAAAGAGCATTGAGATCTATAACTCAATATTGTAAAGAGAACAGGCTGGCCATTAACTTCAAAATTCAAAAGTGATGGTATTTGCGAAAATTGCAAAAGTGGATAATTGAGGGGGAAAGAATAGAACAGGTTCATAAATTTAAATATGGAGTAGTATTCCATGGGGATTCCTATTCGATGAGGATTTGAAAGCCCCACATTGAGCATGTTATGCAAATGGCAACAAAATCTTTGCTGAGCATTAAAAAATATATTTGCACGAAAAGAGGAAAAATTATTCCAGCGGCTCTAAAGCTCTTTGAGGCTGACACCCTGGCCCAAATTTTATATGGGGCACAGGTGGGACTTTATATCAATTGGGATGTCATGAAGACAATTCAAACTAAAATTTTAAGGACCATCTTCTCTGCCTCTAAATGCCTAATGTAGTTCAGTACTTCGATTAGAGACTGGGATGCCTAAACCTGACGTGAGAGCTTGGAGATCCATAATTAGTTATGTTAGGCTCAGTTTGAGGCTCAGTTTTCCCTCCCCCCTGCACAACTAGTTCAGTTAGTTTTGATAGATGAGCACTTTTCTGGTTGGAAGTCTGAAATTGCAAAAAAGTTATCTTCCTATAGGCTCTCAATAGCATTTCTCATTTCTTTAAGTTATGATCAGGCTAAACAAATATTTCTTCAGAAGTTGAATTATATGGAATATCAAAACAAAATTAATTATCATATCGCAGAATATGAAAGTTTGGCCTGTAAATTTTTCTTGGGAACTTGCCAATTATTTAACAACACTCACTTTCCCCAGGTTGTGAAAAGAGTTTTTTAGGGCTACGCAGTGGCCACCTTCAGAAATGAAAGCAAACTGCGAATCTAACAGATCCACAGTTTGCCTCCATTTCCCCGGCACACTTCCAGATGATCTTTCTTTGCAGTGTGGGAGACTGCAAAGAGGATTAACTGGCTGCTTGCGTTTCCTTGAAAACAATGAGGACAGCCATGGTAGCCAATTGCTAATGAGAGGGGGAGGAGCTTACTCCCCTTATCACCTGTTTGTGCAAGCTGCACGAACCAGATGATACACTGGAGGTAATGGATCCTCAGTTGGGTGAGTGAATTCTGGCTGAGTATTCATTCCCAGGTTTGGGGGAAGAATTGGAACCAAGGTTGGGTCTGGGAACCATGGTTCCAATCATTCGGATGTCACGAGGGCTGAACCTGAGGTGAGTTTGCCTCAGATTCCCCACAACATTCAAAGGCGGCCACTAGGGGTGTGCACGGATCAGTTTTGGTGGTTCAGTCCAAATTTGGTTCAAATTTGGACTGAACTGTGGGTCCCTGAGCTGGTTCAGTCTAACCCACTGGTTGTGCCAGTCAGGTCAATGAACTGGCTTGAATCGGTTTGCTGCAGTTCACATTTGAACTGCGCAAACTGAGTTGGTTCATGGTAGACCAGGTGGACTGGTCCTTGCTCACCCCACAATGTTTAAACAGCCACAATGTTCTCACTTCTGCTTTGTTGCAGGGTAGATTCTCTGAAACTCAGTTTGCTGATATAATCTGCCTGTGTAGGTTGGGGATCAAAACGATTCAGCGTGTTTTATTATATTGCCCTTTTGATAAGCATACTCATAATATTACCCCCTTATTGTTGAGATACTCGGGCAACTCCGATAGTTTCTGTACCATGCTTCTTCTTTCTGATACATACCAATTTATAACCTCTGTGGTAGCTATGTTTTATTTGGCAGCGGTGAAAAATTGACATCAATGATTCAGTAATGAAACAGTTTGGGTTTTTTTGGTAAAATTGTAAAGTGCTGTAGCTGATCTTTGAGCGTAAATAAAGTCGTGGTAGGAAATACACATGGACCCTATGTTGACTCTCATTTTGAGGGCTTACATACCTCTCATCTATACACTATGTTTTCTCCTCTGATTACATTTAAAAAAACACACATTCAGAGCATTTCCACAAATAATGGACTGGATTTTGTGCAAACTACAGATAGGCACAAAACTAGTTTTGCCAGCGCAGCTCGAATCTGAACCAGATTCGAGCTGACCCAACCTGGTGCCGACTCAAACTGGGCCCGGTTTGAGTTTGAACCGAGCTGGTTCGAAATGGCTCAGAGCCCTACTGGTAAAGAAGAATCTGGTGAGGATTCCTCTTTCCGGGGGGTGGTGCAGGGGGGCTTCCCTAAAGGTAGAGTGGGTGGGAGGTAAGCAACTACTTACAAGTGCTGTCGCTGCCAGCTGTGGTGGCATCCGTGAGAGGGAGGCGGCAGCATCTCCTCTACACCCCTGCCGACCTCCCCCAGAGTAGGCAGGTCACACAAATGTATTTATTTATTTATTTATTTATTTATTTATTTAAACAACAATAATAATAATTAAAGGGCAAATGCCTGGTGAAACAGTGGGTCTTAAGAAGTGCCTTAAAAGCAGCCAGGGAGGGGGCTGAATCAATCTGGGAGAAAAGATTGTTCTAAAGAAGAGGGGTGGACACAGATAAGGCCCTCCTACAGGCCCAGGCACCATGCACTACACTACATCCTGGTATACTAAGGAGGGCCAGCTGAGAAGACCTCACAGGACGGGATACAACTGGCCAAGAGAGGTGATCCCGGAGATATACAGGTGATAAGCCCATAAGGGTTTTGTAGGTAAAAACCAGCACTTTGAATTAGACTCAGAAGTGAACAGGCAACCAACCAGTGCAGCGACCGTAAAATAGGTGTGACACTATCAAATCTACGGCCACCCATAATGAGGTGGGCTGCTGCATTCCTGACTAATTGAAGCTTTGAATCATTAAAACAGCCTCCACATGTGCGCAGAGGCCCAAACCAGGCTGAAGAAGGCCCAGACTGGGTCACCACAGGATCTACCTACTCCAAGTTTGGCTGGTAGGGGTGAGGTGGAGCCTCCACCCACCCACCCCCACTCCCACATGGCCTCTGATGCCACACTCACTGGCTGTGCCACTTGTCAGTAGTTGCTTAGCCCTTCCCACCTGCTCTATCTTTAGGGAAGCCCCTCTGCCCCCCCTTTATTGATAAAGGGGAATCCTCACCGAACCAGTTTGAACCAGGTCCAGTTCGGTTCTCACTCAGACCAACCAAGGCCAGTCTGGTTCGACCCTAAACCTGTCGAGCTGAGCTGGCTCGTCACTGAGCCCAGCTTGAACTGAGCCAGCTCGCACCCCCCAGCGCAAACATCTGTGCATATTTATACATTATGGAGAAGGACATGTGTATACCACAGGAATCGGAGATCCATCATTCCCCTTTTTTTGAATTTCTGGTTTAAAATGGAAGCCTGTTTCAAGACATTCTGAAGTGACCTTTTCAAGAGCAGTATATGAGATTATTATTTTATTACCACATTCCCAAAAGCTTTGGGTGATGTAACTGAGATGGCAAAGAAGGTACTTAAACGTGAATCCTTCATGTCCAATCCTTCACATCCAATCTATTTTTCTCTACTTTTGTTTAATTTTTGTTTAATTTTTATTTCCATAACTTTTCTCTGCTTTGTTTCATTTTTCTCAGACTTCTACTTTGCAGAAGTATTTCAACTTTGTAAAAAAAAAAAAAAAAAAAGCCTTTTTCCCTTTTATAGCTTTCTTGAGTCTTCCTCTTAACTGAACTGGTGTCCTCTTCAACTTGTTCACCCCTTTCATAATCTGAGGTATACATTTTACTAGAGATTCTCTAATAGAGATTTTATGAGGATTTGACCCTTCATACTGTTCCCTGAAACTGTCTTAACTAATATCCTCATTTCTAAGGCTCCTGCTTTTGAAATGAAAATTTAACTTGTTGGATTTTTTAGGCAATTTCTCTACTTATGGGTTGAATTGATAACACTGTTGTCACTGTTCATGAACAATTGAACTGAACAGTAGTTTGATCTCACATCAGATCTTGGATATCAGTGCATAATAGTCAAGGATCACAATATATTTTTATTTCTAAAAGGTTTGTCGCTTTTTCCCAACCTTTAAAGTAAAGTGTGCCATCGATTTCGACTCCTGGCGCCCACAGAGACTTGTGTTTGTGTTTGGTGGAATACAGGAGGGGTTTAGCACTGCCTCCTCCCGTGCAGTATGAGATGATGCCTTTCAGCATCTTCCTATATCACTGTTGCCCAATATAGGTGTTTCCCATAGTCTGGGAAACATGCCAGCAGGAATTTGAACCAACAACCTTTTGCTTGTTAGTCAAGCATTTCCCCGCTGCGCATCTGTACATTTACCTGTATGCTATTACAATATTTTTTCCTTTTGCTGCCTCCCCGATTTCTTTCCCCATCTTAAGATCAGTGACCCTTCTTGGCTTGGCTCTCACTGGCCCAACTCAGTTCACCCTCACCCATATCTTTGGCTCAGATATGGGTAGGAGTTTGCTTTCACTCTTTTTGAATACCAAGCCCAAATTTTGGCTTTGAGATTTTTGGCATTGATGTAGAAATATGCCTGTATTGCATCCATCTCCAAATGTCTGTTTGGTGTGTTATTCTTCCTGTGACTCTTAAAATAGCTGCTATATTTTATGCATACTTCTTGATTGGTCCTACTTTATCTCCAGTTTGAGAAGTTGAAACATTTAGACCATCTTTTCTTAGGGATGAGTCTTTCCAAATCATATGGCTTCCAGCTTGTATCAGCTTTCCTCCAGGAGTCATTTTAAAGGCTGGTCTGAAAGCTTTCTGTGGTTCACTAGCAATCTCTTCCCATTGGCTTTCGAGTCCCTCTCTTTTGTACAACCTTGGCTTTTCCGAACATGTTTTACAGTGCCTCAAATCCAAATTCTTTTTTCAAACACTGTGCCTCATCCACACACTGGGACATTGCAGCTCTGTCTGTGTAGATGGTTCTGCATGTGGAACAGGAAATATTTCTGGAAAGTGACACCTTGGAGATCCTAAATTCAATCTAAATTTGGCTTCCAGTATTCATCACTATTTCCCCAATTATAGTATTGATATGTTCCATAGCTCATCCAGTATCTGCTTATCTAGGGATGTGCAATCTGGTTAGAATTCGAACTGGTCGAATTGGAACTGAACCAGCCATCAGGTTTGAGCTGCAGGTTCGAATTTGAACCAAATGGGGGTGATGGTTTAAGAACCTCCAAATGTGGTTTAGGTGGTATCTTGCACCCATGGATACCTACCACCCAAACCCCAAAGCAATCGGACACTCGTATGATTTTTTATGATTTTTTGAAATTTATTTATATTTTTCTCATAGGGTATAATGGGACATGAACCAGCCCATTATCCCATATTATGAAGCACCTAGTGGCACAAAAGTGGGGTGGGTGGCAGGCACCCAGGGGTGCCTACCACCCACAAAACCCCAAGGCAATCAGACACTCCTCCGATTATTGGTGAATTTTTAAAGTATTGTTTGAATTCCTCATAGGGAATAATGAGGATTGCAGCAAATGTATAGCTTCACGTCGGGGGGAAAGCGGTGGATGAGAGCGGAGTGTGGTGGGTGGTAGTTCCCAAGTGGGGCAAGGAAGCTATTAGAATTATTTGAAAGGAATTGGGCAAAGGGCTGCTTTTTAAGTGATTTTTGAAGTTGACGTGTCTTTAAGGTTTTTCTCCATAAAGAAGCATGGAGGTGTCAGCAAATGTATAGCTTCATGTCGGGGGCAAAGGGGTGGCCTAGATAAGAGTGTGGTGGGTGGTAGTGCCCAAGGAGTGCAAGGAAGCTACCAGAATTATTTTTAAGGAATTGGGCAAAGAGCTGGTTTTAAAGTGATTTTTGAAGTTTATGTGTCTTTAAGGTTTTTCTCCATAGGGAAGAATGGAGGTTTCGGAAGCCCCATAACTGAACTTGGGGGTGGGGTTGCTGGGGTGGCCCAGAGCAAGTGGTGGTGTAGTGCACAGAGGGTGCCAACCACCCCCATGGCTTGCTAAAACCATGGGTACTGGTTTTTGTTGTTTCTGAGGTGTTCTGAGTGTAGATTCTCTGGTAGCATATGAGATTTTCAATGACAAACCATGAATCCACTCTCATTTGCTACCAGAGAACCTCCCTCTCCTGGTTTGAACCCAGTTCAAATTCAAACTGAACTGGGCAAACCGGTTTTGTGCACATCTCTATGCTTATCTAGACAGTGTTTGATATTCTCATCTTTTGTACTTATAATAAAGTTTTGGTCAAAAACAATCCCATTTCTCTATGTTCCTTATTATTGAGTCTTCTGCTATCATCCCCACTTCCAGGAAGACTCCTCAGTACAAGAGGATTAGAGTTATGCAATAAATGATTTTCATTTTGTTATTCCATTCATTACAAATTTTGTTTTGTTATTTTGTTCATTCATTTAGTTATTAATTCACTAAAATCATTTTTTGAAGTATTATTTCAGTGGTGTTCTTGTGTTTGTTTTCGTCTTCTTTTGCTTTCAGTGAGAGACATAGCTGCTCTTCCTCTGTCTGTAACATATGTGTTTTCCATCCAATTGACATAAAATGTTCAGACATTGATTCACTCCAATGAATCAGACCAGTCAAATTGCAAGAAAAAAGAAAGAAAGAAGCTATTTTCTTTCATACATTTAAATCTGCTGGGATCATTGAAGATATTGGGCAACATCTAGACTAATGTTGCCCTCGTGTACAATTTTGCTTTCTTAGTATAACATCATCCAACCTGCAAATTCTCATTCTGCATAACAGCAGGGGAGCTGTTGGTGTGCCTGTGGGACCTCCCTACGTTGTTTTGACTATGTAATGATGATAATATCCTGCTGGATTGTGCCTGTTTGGTTCTGTTTGTTTGATTAAGGCCACGTTGTCATGACCACAGTTAGAGTGGTTAAATAATTAACCATGAGTGTCAAGCCCTATGCACTCCCACAGAATGCTGTGAGAACCCAGAATTTACAGACAATCCCTGTCAAATCAGGGGCATAGACACTATTGGTCCAGAGGAGACAAATCTTCCTGGGCCACCGGGGACTGGGGAGTGGGGAGTGCCACAGCATCCTTCCCCACTCTCCTAGGGTGCACTCTTGTCTCCTCCCACACTCAGCTGGCAAACAAAGCACTCACTGTCTGGGAGTGAAATGCACATGCGCTCCCAACCAGCAATTTATTCGCCAGCTCACTCTAAGTGAGGGTGGGAAATAAAGCATCCAGTGAGCTGATGAATGAAGTCCTAGATGGGAGTGAGTGAGGCCATGCCCCCCGCATCAGAGTGCGTGTGTGACATTGGTAAAAGGGGAATGGCTGGCACATACCTGTGGGCAGGCAGTGGAGGGCTGCCAGCAGCAGTCTGTCCCTGGGCCACCAGCACGCTCCCTATGTAGTGGTCAAAGCACTGTGATTAATTGCACTTAACTGGAGTAGATAACTAGGTTCAAACCCTGGATATCTGTCTGGGTTAAATGTGGTTTAACTGCAGTGATTTGACCAGGATTGTGTGGGAATTCCTGTTTCTTCTGTCATGCTCCATGGGAACATTCAGGACTCGGCAGTCGCTTTTAGCTCTTTACCCATGTTTGCCATGGTCATGAGAATGCAGCCTAAGTAGGAGAGACTTGGACAAGAGATCTTGTCATTAAGAATATTACTTTAATATACAATTTCTTCATATTTGGTTCAGAAGAGCAACTGAAAATAGAAAAATTCATTCAGAAAACAAACAAAAATCATTTCAAATGCAATAAGCAAAGCAAACAGTTGTTATTTTAATAAGTGCATGAGTTTAAGTGATATTAATTAAAATTCAGCAAATAACTTTCCAGGAGGAAAATGTCAACACTTGTATTTTTCTCTCTGGCTCTATCACACTCTGATCGATCTAGCTTCCACATAAAGATGTCAGAATCACATGATAGAAATGTATAAATATTGGCAGTTGTTGGGCTTTCTTTCCACTTTGCTTTCACGAAGGTGAGTGCTAGTGAATTCATTTCTTTTTTTTTTTCCTAGAGGGGCTGACTCATCTTGGATGAACAGTTCAATGAAGCTCTGGTGTTTACAAAATGTGTCAGATGGATAATGTTCACTAATGAAGGGGTATATTAAAGAATGGCAATTCTTCCCAGTTTTATGATGTTTTAATGGTACTGGTAATAAGGGAACTGAAGATGGATACCAACAATAAATAAGTATCCAGTTCTGAATTAGTAAACAGTTTGGTGTGCTACAATATTATCACTGTATATAATGAACTAATTTAAAAAGAAACATACCTATATCTGGAGTCATTGTACGCTAAATATTCCCGTGCCATTCTGTAAGGTAATCTCTTTTATGAAGAACTGCAATAAGCTCAGCAAAAGCAGAGGTGCACATGTGCACAGAGGGAGAAGATGGGAGAGAGTGGAAGCCTGGCACCTTAATTCTGTGGAACAGCTTAGCCTGCAGTGCCAAAAGCAGGCCATGCACCTCTGCAGATAAAGTCTAGTTCAGTGGGTGGAAATGGAGCTAAGCAAGCAGGAAATATTTATCACCAGTAATGTTCAGCATAGTTCATCAGTTTCTCTGGAACTGAGTGAAAGGAAAACACCAAGGAATGCCTTGCAAGAACACGGGGCAATACCTGTGCTGCAGCAGTGAAGACAGCTGCTACCGTGTTGGATGAGTCAGGTTCCAGAACAGAAGCCAAGGTAATCTCTGACCTCTGATTTTATAAATGGTACGTCTGAATGTGGGCAACCACAGTTTCATCGAAAAATGGTCTCGTGGTTTCCCTCCCCAAAGTGTGTTTTGTATCGTCTGCTTCTTGAATGCAGAAGGTTCCACGTTCCCTCCCTGGCATCTCCAAGATAGGACTGAGAGAGGTTCCTGCCTGCAACCTTGGAGAAGCTGCTGCCAGTCTGTGTAGACAATACTGAGCTAGATGGATCTCGGCAAGCGTGGCACTTTCCTCAGAGCCAAGCATGGGGGGGCGGTCAGGTGGGGCTAGGGTTTTCATGTCCAGGTGGTGAAACAAGTCATTGAGGCACTTCATACAATTGCTGTGAAGTGCCTCAATGTGGTCTGCGGGGAGAGCGGGCTTAGCCTGCTCGTAGCTGGGCAGCCGGATTGGCCACGCACATGGCTGCTGGCTCTGTCACGGAGCCAGCGGGGGCTGCGGCGATTGGGGGCCGTGTGGCCCCTGAAGTTCCAGGATGCCCCATGCAAGTGCGCAGGGCATCCTGGAGAGACCCCCGAGCCGGGGAGGTGATCCACAGCTTAAGTCATTTTGGAGCCCATTTGCAAGAAATGCCCTTTGGGGACATCAAGATGGAGTTATAGATAACGCATCTTGCTGTGGTCAGTTTGGTTGGGTTTTGGTTTTTTTACAAAATTATAACTGGTAGTTTTGGGAAATGCAGATATAATACTTGTTTCATTATATTTTCTGAGGAACTGTTTACCGGTGTTACCAAATGTGGCTTTTCTGTCTGCTTAAACTTTATTGTTTTTTTTAAAAGATTGTATAGCAGTGAGGCCAAACATGGCGAATAACATTATCTGTGAGTTACCTCCCTTCCAAAAGATGTTCTTAATGAAATAAAAAGAAGGTTTTTAATTTCTATTTCATTTTGCAAACAATTGCTCTCCCTATGCTGTGAGCTGCAAAATCATATAATTTTGCAAAGTGTTGCTACACAGTGCTGATACAGCTATCCCATGTTCCCCACAGTTGGAAGACTGACAGGCCCTTCCAATGTAACCTACTACCATTATGCACCACCCACAGGTCCATAATGGTAGAACCTACTGAAGAAATGAAAGCAACTAGATGAACCCGCGCAGATCATCTGTGCGCTAGGACTTTGTTGTTTTCCTTGCCCCACTCTCTTCTCTATCTGCATATGGAATCCCTGCTGCCCAATCACCACGATGCTTCTGTTCTGTTACCTCTGATTGGTAAATCACTGTGTGGGCGGGGCTTGCCATGTGCAACCTTAGTTTATCATCTATCTATCTATCTATCTATCTATCTATCTATCTATCTATCTATCTATCTATCTATCTATCCCTGGATATAATTACTCATAAATCTAATAGATATGTAAGACAGTGAATCACCATTTTGACAGAAGTGAGCATTTGGCATATGACATTTTTAATGGCCGCAGAAAAGAGCTGGCACAGGGGCATAGTCACATCGGGTGACCAGGTTCAAAGAACCTGGGTTGCTGCCCCTCAGGGGCTGTGCCTCGTGGCCTTGACATGCCCCCCCATCTGACATCAGACACAGGGGGTGCTGGTTTAGATCCCGAGCAGGGCCTAATTGGCACACTGTCAAATTGGCACACTGTCAAATTTAAAGTTGATTGTTTCAGGATTCATCTTCTTAGACTATTTGTCACAGTGAGGTATGTGAACAGGCTTTTGTAAACTGGAGCATTGAAGGATTTGAAAGACTGATATCATTCTAAACAGTAACCTGTAAAATCATCTTAACCTATTCCAAAATAAGAAGTCTCATTCAAGTGTTGAGATGTTAATATTGCAAGTCCACTGCATGCTGTCTTGCTACTTCTAAAGGTTTGAAGAAGACAGTTTCACATGTTCGGCCAAGCAGCCAGTTTCCCAAGTGTGCACTTGAGCTGACTTCCAGTGTTGGGAAGGTTATGCCTATTGGGTGTGTCATCCAAACCCGCCCACACTGGCAAATTGTACCCTAGTTATGTTCCAAAATTCAACATCTGTACCCGAGATCTGAAGTTAAAAACAGATGTTGAGTTCTGGACCTTAAGTAGGACAGAATATGCCAACACGGGGGCGGGTTTGGTGATATGCCCAGTGTTGGAATAGTCTTTACAGGAGCGGACATTGGACTTCTGTATGAACTACCGGTTCACCATGGTGTGTAAAGCCATGCAGTGTAAGCCAAGGCGTGTCTGTAGTTATTGCTGATATAAATCTGGATATGACTCATACATAATAAAAATGTCTGAATTGATTTTGAGAGGCTAACTTGATCTTAGTGGTATATGGAAAAAAGAGACAGATCACTGAACATTTTTGGAAACAGGAGATAGATATTTATAATAAATAAATAAATAAAGGACATAATCCAGTCAAAATAAAGCATTAGTTCTATCGACTGCAGCACAAGAGTTAACCATCATGCACATGCCATAGAAACTAACAGAATGTAAGAGTGTTTAATTTTGACTGCATTGTGTCCTAAGTAAAAATAAATAAACTTTAATGCATTTAAATTTATGTAATGGTCAACCATCCAGTTTATTTGAGAAATTTACAGTAAGGAATAATGAAAAAACCAGTGTCACAAGGACATTCTTTTTGAGTTATCTCCTCAACCAGCCCATACTTAATAATAATTAAGTTTGATGTTTAGTACAATCCAGGGTGGTGAGGAGGGAAGGGCAGGAAGGAGAAAGCAATTTTGGCATGTAATAGAAGAAGCCAGAAAGCACTTGACAAAATGGGTTAGAGTAGCAACTTAGAGATGATGTGTTCTCTCTGAGTCCTTTCATTGAATATTAGTATGCTCACAGCAGGGACAGCCAAGGGTATTTTATAGTGAGTCTTATTGATTCACATAGGAATAACAAACAATTCCTGAGGCTGCACTTCTTCCAAAATATTGTCGCTACCATAGGGGAATAAAAGAGAATCTTATTGTTAGCTCTGATTTGGGCTACAATTTCTCTAGTTTGCTGAATGCTATGGTGGGGCTTTTTTAAAAAAAGAAAAAGAAAGAAAGAGGTCTTTATTGACCAAACTCAACGCGATGAAGAACACTCCTCCTGGTAATAAAATCAGTTGGGGAAAATCTGAGATTTTACAGCCCATTAAGCTGCTATTAAAGACCAATGGTGGGGATTTCTTTCAGAAATGAACTTGTACCATGCAAGAATTCAACAGTGACACCAGCAGGGAAGAGAAGAGGAGGGGGAAATACCCAACATGATTCTTATCAAAGTCCACGCTATTAAAGAAATGAAATTGGAGCTATACAAAGCTGAAGACACCAATTATGGGTAATGGTGCAGAACCAGGTTACATCAGCATTGAGTTTCAGGCTGTTCGCATTCTATTTTACCTGCCTTTGCAGAAAGTTGAGCCAGTGTCAACTTCCACTTAGAATGCAGTTGATCACAGAGTTATAGAGAGTCAAGCTGACACATAAGAGGAAGGGAAAGGTTCTGGGTCATGTCCCTGCTGGATTTTAATTCTTTCTCATTAGGCATAGCAATAAAGCCAAGTGCCTGTTTGATTTTTGAGACCTAAATTCATGAATATGTATAGGATGCAGCTAAATCACCATGTGTTTGAGAGAGTGGGGCAAAAGGACACAGGACATAATGGAGAATAAAATACTTTTGATTCGTTTTAGTAAAAAGCACCTGACAGTTCGTGTGACCTAATCCAGTTTTAGGTAATGTCCTCTCCTGGCTATGCCTCATGCATGCAGAATAATGAAAATAATATATATTATTTATTTCAGGACTGCACAACTAGTGACCCACTAACTACCAAACCGAAATGCAGACTCCCTTTTGGCAACATGAGTGGCACACCAAGGGCTTTAGAAATATTTCCATTATGTTGTTTGACTCAATTTCAAAAAGAGACCACAATACATGCTTTTGGGGGTATGCTCATCTTAGTAGATACAGGCCTGGTCTATTTGAATCCTATTTATTAGTAGAGAAAGAGCAATAGACATCAATGTGCACTCATTTGCTTCACTTAATAGCAGGAATTGAATCCTAACTCAAGAGGCAAGTAGGCCCTGTGAGCCATTTGGGACATGGGAGAATAAGTTGTGCATGTGTATAGCATACACAGACCACAAAATGTATGTACATAGCATACAAAATCTGGTATGAAACGGCAAGGTTGTTGTATGGTACTGCTCTGCATATAGGGTTCTGCTTGCTGTCAACTACACAGTCACTAAAGCAGGGCTTCTTAACCTTTTGCACTTATGGAGTCCCCCAGATCCTCAACTATTACCCATGGACCTCTACCCCATTTATTTCTTTTCATAAGGCTCCAGTGAAAATAGAGAGGGGAAATAAGTAATCAGGATAGTTATGTTCAAGAACTTACTCTGGCTCACCAGAAATCAAATTAAATTCAGTCCAGCAAAGATGCTCCATGGACCACCTGAACCTGCCTTACAGACCACCAGGGGTTCCACGTAGCCCGGTTAAGAACCCCTGCACTAAAATATCTGATGCTGATCACTTTTATGTTTACTTGAACATAATTTATTATTATTATTATTACATTTATATCCCGCTCTTCCTCCAAGGAGCCCAGAGTGGTGTACTACATACTTGAGTTTCTCCTCACAGCAACCCTGTGAAGTAAGTTAGGCTGAGAGAGAAGTGACTGGCCCAGAGTCACCCAGCTAGTTTCACAGCTGAATGGGGATTTGAACTCGGGTCTTCCCGGTCCTAGTCCAGCACTCTTACCACTACACCACGCTGGCTCTCCAGCGTGTGTACCATGTTTTTTATCATGATAACAACTAAACAGAAGAAATCCAAAGCTGCGTAGGACAAGCAAGAACAAAACTTAACCATATGAAGATTTTCCTCTGCGAGTGTAAACTAGATTTGCAACTCAGAATCAGAATGATAAAATACTACATCTGGTCTCTGCTCCTGTATGGATGTGAAACCTTGACCATCAAGAAAGAAGCACATAACAAAAAGGAAGCCTTTGAGAACAACAAATGAAGAAGTACTTTGAATAGCAAAAACACATAAGCAAATAATACAGATGATCAAGAGAAGCAAACTGAAGTATTGTGGCCATATCCTCAGAGGAGTAAAATATCAAATTAACTAACACTAGAAGGAAAGCTAGCAGGAAAAAGATCAAGAGGAAGGAGGAGGAAAGAATGGGTGGATAACCCAAAATAAGAGCTAGAAATGGACACAGAAGGTATCATCCATTATTCTAGGGACCATGATCTATGGCTTTTGCTGGCCGCCAGCCTCCCAATCAGAGAAGGCACAGGAAGAGAGAGACCATGTCTGAGCCCCAAACCAGTGGGAATTAAAAGAGTGTGCTACAGAGATCCACACCACTGGGGGAGGGGGCAGGAAAGTGGACACTTGGTAGGTGGCATCGAGTGGGCAATCAAAGGAGTCTGAAAGCATATCCTGCCCTTCAAAAACATTTGAAGGAAAGTGTTGGTGATGAAAACAGGTGCAAAAGAAAGAGCAAATATGAAGGGAAAAAATTCTCTGTGGAGTTTGTTCAAAATTCGGGACTCTTGTATGACAACCAAGCTGTATGACCTTTTCACTTTCTTAATCACTGGCCACCTTCAGACATAATGGGAATCAGCAGGTCCGACAGAACCATAGTTTGCCTCCATTTCCCCAGTTAGCTCCCATTTGATTGCAATCTGCAGTCTGGGAGACTGCAAAGGGGGAGAAACTGGCTGCATGGGCTTCCTCTGACACATGAAGGAAAGCCATGGCCATGAGAGAGGGAGGAGCTTCCTACCCTTAACTGCAAATAAAATAAAATAAATCTTTATTCTGGTCATAAACTAGCATAAAGTATAAAGGGTGATCACATATTGCATATTAAGAGTAAAAGTAGATATTAAAAACCTAGGGATGAGTAACACAATACAAGCATATGAAAAAAGACTATAAAAATCAGAAGTAGAAGTAAAATTTAAAATAGAACTATGGCTGTCAGCAAGACTGCAAACTAAATGACCCTTAATGGCTGAGATCTGAAGATTTCAGTTAACAGTAGTTAATAATGGTAAAAAAATAGGTAGAAATATTTAGAAAAGGCATCATGAAAGCAGCCTGCACAAAGCAGAGGACACGGCTGCAGAATTTGGGCAACATGATGCCACCTTGACCTGAAGTTTCGGTGGTGAAACTCAATGCAAACTGAAGGATCAAATTCAGGTTTGGGGTTGAAAACTGACCCACATTTGGGTGATGAAACTGCAGTTTCACACATTCAGACTACCACAATCTTGAACATTTTGAACATTTGCTTCCAGTTTGGTGTTATGTCTGAAGGTGGCCATGGTCTTAAGAGCTAAAAGATAGGCCTGGAAGCGGAACTCATGCTCATGCAAGAACTCATGCTCATGCTCATGCTCATGCAAGAAGTTAGCAGAACTCTAGAGTAAGGCTCATTTCAGAGGGTTAAGCTTCATTCATGAAAAAGTGCAAGGTCATAATTACTAAGTAAGATGGGCCCACCCTTTAAAATATCTAAGGCCTACCTACCCAGGCCCATTTTGAAGTCTCCTCCTGCTTTACTGGCAATGAGAAACCTTTGAGGCCTTCAACTGTCCCTTGCTGAAAGTCTGCCCAATTTTTATCCAGTTTTGAGCTTCTGAAAGGAAAGTAGGCAGGAAAATTTCTACCATGGAAAGTTTTATGCTTTTCATATAATACTAATACTTACTGTTATTTGTATTTTAATGTTCTCTTTTCTGGTCAATGACTGTAATAAAATTGAACTGAACTGAACTGAGCCTAATAATACTTAGAGGCTCTTCACGTGCGCAGCCAAGAGGCGGCTAAGGCAGCCAAGCTCTTGGCTGCATGTGTGTACTGCCAGGAGGAGAGCAGCTCCCAGCAGTGGTGCAGCAGCAAACACACTTAGGGAGGGCACCCTTAACTTGGGCGAAGTGCTCATGTGTTGGTGCCTCATGGTGCCGACAGAGGAGCAGGCTGCCAGCCAGCACCAGAGGGACCTCTGAAATGCACAGTGCACAGTGCACTGTGGGAGTTCCAGGTGCTGGGACAATGTGTCCCATCTCCCGCACCTCTGTGCTGCTGGGTGAAGCAGAGGGATGTCTGGGTGTGTGGGATTGCGTGCAATGACCCTCCCAGACCAGCAGCCAGATCACCTGCAGGGAAGGCAAGCTTCTGCTGCCTTCTCTGCCACCCGCCACCCAGCCCTTCTCACTGATTGTGAAAAAGAGCTTTTAGTCTCTCTCTCTGCACCCCTTAATCATCCTTATAACAACCTTGTAGAGTTGATCAGTGTTTCTGTCCCCATATACTAGATGAGTGACATAGCCTGCTATGACCCCTGCTAACTTGGCAAAGAGGCACCTTTTAACATGGTGATTCTCTTTATTTAGCAGGCGGGGGGGGAGTAACTGGCCCTATCCACTCCCAGCACAGTACCTCCAGTGACTGTTGCTGGTGTGTCATATTTCTTTTTATATTGTGAGCCCCTTGGGGACAGGGATCCATCTTATTTATTTGTTATTTCTCTGTGTAAATTACTATCCTGGCTCTTGCTCCATCCTCATAATGATGGAGGATGCCTCCTCCATTGCACACACACAGCATTATTTGGTATAAGCAACAGTAGTCTGCAGGCCAGCCAGTATTGTTTGATAGATTATTAGATAGTTTGATATTGTTTTTTCTGCTTCCTATTTGGATCCCCTGCTAACTGGGCAAAGAGGCACCTTTTACCGTGGTGATTCTCTTTATTTGGCAGGGGGAGAGTAACTGGCCCTATCCACCCCCAGCACAGTACCTACCAGTGACAGTTGCTGGTGTCTATCTTGTGGGTTTTTTTTTTAGAATGTGAGCCCTTTGGGGACAGGGATCCATCTTATTTATTTGTTATTTCTCTGTGTAAACTGCTCTGAGCCATTTTTGGAAGGGCAGTATAGAAATTTATTATTATTATTATTATTATTATTATTATTATTATTATTAATAATAATAATAATGGAGATGACTTTTGAATGAGAAACCTCTTCATTCATAAGTCAGTGTCTCAGCCACTACAGTGCAGCAGCTGTTCTTGCCCCTCTTTGGATCACAGCCAATGACTTTCCTTGAACCTGTTTATAAAGTAAACACCATTGAATAAATAACCCTGATGAATAATCCTCAAAAAGCTTCTCACAGGTGTTCCCAGTCAGTCTGAGACCATAATTCTGTCTTAGGCTGTGGGTTGGCCTTAGCTGCTGCTGCTGCTTTTACTACTACTACTACTACTACTACTACTTATTGTGATCTTTATTTATTTTACTGTGAGCTTTATGTACTCCTTAATCATGTATTTCCGCATTAAATGGAATCACTGATATGAGACTTTATAATGTATGCATAACTGTACATGTCAGAAGGCCTTATCTGTACATGCATATACTGTACACTGACTGTACATGCACTAAATATAATCTATGATCAGCCCTTCTGACATGGACAATTCCACCAGGAGATTAACTGGGAGCAGCTTTAGGCATAATGTAGGGTGAAAGGGGGTGACAACACAAGAAGTTCAAGGAAGCACAAATGACTTAGGCCATAAATGATGAATACCCTTATGCAAAGGTATTTGAGTTCTCCTTCGGAACAGAATTATCCAGATGGTGCAAAATAAATACCCATACATCTTGTATGACAATATGAGGTAGCAGTCTTGCATTCAGTTCTGCATGCTTAATCCCACGGAAGTAAATGGATTAAAGCATATGTATTGAAGTACAGATTTGTAGAGGGGGTTTTTCCTTCTAAAAAAAGTGAAATTGTATATATCTTTATGTGGTTATATATTTTATCAGGAAAAGGTTCACAGAAGACCAGCAATCTTTTGTCCTGGCTAAAAGGTACATTAATGTGATTAAATGAAGTATAATAAATAGAGATAAGGGCCATAGCCAGTCCATTTCCTCCACCTGGCAATGTAAATGCACACAGTATACATTGCCTTATGCTAGCATAGTTTTCTGACTGGGCAGGTATTTATTTATTTATTTATTTAGCAAGCTAGCTAGCACATTTTTATACCACCCTAACCCAAGGTCTCAGGGCAGTTCACAACAAACAAATACTAGTGTTGGGTTCTGGATAGTGGTAGGGAAATTGCGCACATGGAGCAGCATGTTTGGAAGGAAAGGAAGTACTGAGGGACTGGAGTATTCCCTGTAATTCCTACATGGCTATTTATGATGAAATCTGGATGACGCTCAGTTTGGAGGATGGGAGCATTTGACTTTGATCCAGAAAGGCTGCCAACTTCATAATAAAATTAGAGGCGTACAGGTGTCTCTGCAGAAGAAGAAAATGCAGAAAACCATCTCAGTGATTAATTCACCCACCTCTGTTTTCACACGGAGGCATTTATTTTAAACACACTTGGGCTGGCTACAGTCATAATTGCATATAATATCCATTATCTTTTAATATGAATTATCCTTCATTGTTGGTTACATATATCTGAAGATCCCTTCGCAAAATCCACCAGACGCTCAGATTCCAATTTGTTCTCTCAGCTTGACTAATGATGAAAAGTATCAAAAATGACTATTATGTGTTTATAAATCACCTTCTTTATCCTGAAGTGACTTTGGGATTTCATGCTTTTGAGTATTGTTTGTCTGTAGAATGTAAATGCAAACCGATAATGCAAAATTTAAAGGAAGTAGGAAAAAGTCATTACATTTGGGGGGGGGGGGGAGAGAAACCCCAGACTTTGTAATTTGTCATGTACATAAAATGGAAACATTTGATAAATATGTCCCTGTGTATACAAAGCAACATATTTCTTTTCTTTTTGTTAAAACTGTGTTAGCTAGCATGGATCTGAGGTTCTTTTCAGTCACATTTCATTTTGTATGGTTTCAGTTAGCATTATCTGAATTGTAAAACCAAGGATTCATTTCAGGTTTAAAAGCCTGTCTCTGTTGTTTATATTTTTCATTGCAATGCAAAAAATATGAATATAAATATAAAATAGAAACTTAAGAACTAAGCAAACAGTTAAAAGAACAAAAATAAGTTGAAAAAAATTAGTGTACCCATTAAGACAAAAATATAGAGTAGTATCCATATTGGATTAATATTAAAGAGATAATATATAGGTGATGATACTATAAACGTCACCAGATAATAATAATAATAATAATAATAATAATAATAATAATAATAATAATAATTATTATTATTCAATTTCTATACTGCCCTTCCAAAAATGGCTCAGGGCGGTTTACACAGAGAAATGATAAATAAATAAGATGGCTTCCTGTCCCCAAAGGGCTCACATTCTAAAACAACAACAACCACAAGATAGACACCAGCAACAGTCACTGTTAGGTACTGTGCTGGGGGTGGTTAGTAGGGATGTGCACAAAACTGGTTTAACCAGTTCAGTTCAAATTTGAACCAGGGGCACAAAGGTGGGGTGGGTGGTAGACAACCAGGGGTGCCTACCACCCACATAACCCCAAGGCAATTGGACACTCCTCTGATTATTGGTGAATTTTAAAATTGTTTTTGAATTCTTCATAGAGAATAATTAGGATTGCAGCAAATGTATAGCTTCCCGTCGGGGGGAAAGGGGTGTCCTAGAGTGGAGTGAGGTGGGTGGTAGTTCCCAAGGTGGGCAAGGAAGCTATCAGAATTATTTGAAAGGAATTGGGCAAAGGGCTGGTTTTTAAGTGATTTTTTAAGTGTATGTGTCTTTAAGGTTAGCAAATGAGAGTGGATTCATGGTTTGTCATTGAAAATCTAATACGCTACCAAAGAATCTACACTCAGAATACTTCAGAAACAACAAAACCCTGTACCCCATGGGTTAGCAACCCATAGAGGTGGTTGGCACCCTCGCTCTGGGCCACCCCAGCACCCCCCAAGTGCAGTTATGGGGCTGCTGAAACCTGCATTCTTCCCTATGGAGAAAAACCTTAAAGCCACTTGTGGGGTGCTGGGGTGGCCCAGAGTGAGTGGTGGTCTAGTGCAAAGAGGGTGCCAACCACCCCCATGGGTTGCTAACCCATGGGGTACTGGGTTTTGTTGTTTTTGAAGTGTTCTGAGAGTAGATTCTTTGGTAGCATATTAGATTTTCAATGACAAACCATGTATCCACTCTCATTTGCTAACCTTAAAGACACATACACTTAAAAAATCACTTAAAAACCAGCCCTTTGCCCAATTCCTTTCAAATAATTCTGATAGCTTCCTTGCCCACCTTTGGAACTACCACCCACCACACTCCACTCTAGGTCACCCCTTTCCCCCGACGGGAAGCTATACAGTTGCTGCAAACCTAATTATTCTCTATGAGGAATTCAAAAACAATTTTAAAATTCACCAATAATCAGAGGAGAGTCCAATTGCCTTGGGGTTATGTGGGTGGTAGCCACCCCTGGTTGTCTACCACCCACCCCACCTATGTGCCCCTAGGTGCTCCACAATAGGGGATATGGGCTGGTTCTGGTCCCTGTATGAGAAAATAATTGAAAATATTTCAAATATTCATAAAAAATTGTTGGTCTGTCAGATTGCTTCAGGGTTTGGGTGATTGTTGGCACCCATGGGTGCTCCACATTAAGGAATAATGGCCTGGTTCGAGTCCCATTATACCCTATAAGAAAAAAATAAAAATAATTTTCAAAAATTCATAAAAAATCGTACGAGTGTCCGATTGCTTTGGGGTTTGGGTGGCAGGTACCCCTGGGTGCCAGCCACCATCCTACCATTTTTGGGATGTCTGAACCAGTTCTAACTTGTTCAAACCGGTTCAAAACTGTTCAAATTAAAACCGAAGCAGGGGGGGTTCAAGCAAAACCAAAACCGAACCACCCCCTCCTGGTTCAAACCTGGTTCAAATTCGAACTGAACCAGTTAAACCGGTTTTATGCACATCCCTACTAACCAACCCCACCACAGTACCTAACAGTGACTGTTGCTGGTGTCTATCTTGTGGTTGTTGTTTTTTTTTAGAATGTGAGCCCTTTGGGGACAGGAAGCCATCTTATTTATTTATCATTTCTCTGTGTAAACCGCCCTGAGCCATTTTTGGAAGGGCAGTATAGAAATTGAATAATTATTATCCTACCAATTTTCGGATTTCCGATACCAGTTGGAACCGGTTTGAACCGGTTCAAATCGAACCACCCCCTGGTTCGGTTTGAATTCAAACCTGCAGCTCGAACCTGATGGCTGGTTCCATTCAAATTCGAACCTTCGAACCACCCTGGTTTAAATTCGAACCGGATCGAATTCGAACCGGTTCGCACATCCCTAGTGGATAGGGCCAATTACTCTCCCCTTGCCAAAGAAAGAGAATCACCACAGTAAAAGTTGCCCAGTTTTGCCCAGTTAGCAGGGGATCCAAATAGGAAGCAGAAAAAACAATATCAAACTATCTAATAATCTATCAAATAATACTGGCTGGCCTGCAGACTACTGTTGCTCATACCAAATAATGCTGTGTGTGTGCAATGGAGGAGGCATCCTCCATCATTATGAGGATGGTGCAAGAGCCAGGATAGTAGTTGCATCGAAGGCTTGTTGCACAGCCCAGTGTGTAGCTAGGGGAGCAGGAAGTTATTTTCATATTCTCTCCCCTCCCTGCAAAACCCTCTTCACTACCAGAAATATGTGCCTGAGGGCTGTGCAAATAGTACCACTTATTATTTGAACAGTACATAGAGAATGGTTTGGACCAGGTATTCTCAACGTTGGGTCCCCAGATGTTATTGGACTTCATCTCCCATAATCCCAAGCCAAAGGCCACTGGGCCTGGGAATTATGAGAATTGAAGTCAAATAATCTGGGGACCCAACGCTGAGAATCCCTGGTTTGGACAACCCAACCTATTGAAGATTAGGCAATGGAGCATCAGGTGGGGGGTAGATACATGCCCATTCTCACATCTTATTGGGCCAGTTCGGAGCATCATACAAACCAGTGCACATGTAATAATAATAATAATAATAATAATAATAATAATAATAATAATAATTCAATTTCTATACCGCCCTTCCAAAAATGGCTCAGGGCGGTTTACACAGAGAAATAATAAATAAATAAGATGGCTCCCTGTCCCCAAAGGGCTCACATTCTAAAAACAAAAAACAAGATAGACAACAGCAACAGTCACTGGAAGTACAGTGCACATGTAGTTTAACAATTCTTTAAATATGAATATGACATGAACCATTTGCTTTACATGGCAAAAATCCAGCCATTGCCTAGTTTTGATAGCTGATCCTCCAAATGCTTTAAAATATATTTTTTCCTAGTCCTGAGTGTAGCTGTACTTATAAATAGGAAGTTGATGTTCTGTCTGTACTTTCCATTCCTCTTTGTGATGACTTCAGAGCAGGCTTGCTAATGTATTTTGTTGCAGGTCAATGAGCCATGTTGGTGTGGCGCCTTTGCCTCCAGAGGTTGAAGACCACTGGGTTAATTAAGTCTGTCAGCCATTTCTGCTTTTTCTCCCCCATTTTTTTAAGCAAGAGAGAAGAAGTTGCTATTTAAATTTTGGTAATAAACATAGCTAATGGAGTTTTAAATGGTATTTAAATTATGTCTAAGTAGATCTCTAAACTCATTTAGCAAACAAATAACTACTAATGGTTTAGATGAAAAGACTTCTGTACTGGGTAATGGTCTTTGAAGGGAAAGCAAAACAGGTCAATAGAAAACCATTATATTAGTTCAAAATTTATGCTTTATTCAATCTGAAATGTTTTCAAAGTGGACTGTTCTATGTTGCCCATCTTTTCCCAGCAAGGAACCTGAGGAATAAAAAAATTATTACTTTGTAATAAGGATGTGCAGAATATTTCACCGGTGAAACGTGTTGACTCAGAACGGGACATTTCAAGTGTTTTGTGTGAGAAACAGAACACCCTTTAAATAAAGGGCCTGTTTTGAGCTTGGAAGAGAACAAACCCCATTTCGACCCAAACATTTGATATTTCGAGCAACATTTTGGAGGCACTCAGCATAACATGCTGTGGCTGTGGCTGCTATAACTATCTGGTTTTTCTGGATCTCAGATTGACAAAGGCAGAACTTGGGTGTCTTCTTTCCTTGAGTTGTGGTTTGTTTTGTTTCTGAGATGGTCTTGTGGCAAGAAATGAACAGTGGCAGCTCTGTGTGTATGTTAATGTGTAATATTTCTTGGTGACTGCTGTGATGAGGTCTGTGTCTGGCTTTGAGACAAACTTGTTTCACTCACTGCTCTGCAATCTGTATTACAAGGGGTACTCAGTCAAAATGTGGCTGAAATTGCTCTAGTTGAGCTTAGGGCTATGCTTGCTGCAAAGGGTGCTGCTGCTGAAATGCTAGGAAGTAACGTAAGGAGTAATAATTGTTGTAAACCACCTAGAGACTTCTAGAGGTAGTGAGCGGTATACAAGTATGCTAAATAAACAAACATCACTGACCGTAAATAAATAAAGTAAGTAAAAAACAAACAATTTTGTGTGAAAGAACAAAATAATTCTAACTTTCCTCAAGACCCCCATAGGATCCTATAGGGGTTTAATTTTCTAAAAAAAACCACTAATCATGTGGGTCCTTCATACCCAATCCATACCCTACCAGGAGAAGAATAAAAAATACATGGAGTACATTCCACCAATATGTTTGTGTTTTAGCATGTGCACACACACACATGCAGACACACACATAGCAGTTCTGTTTCGAACTGGTTCCCTGATTTCTAGCTATGCTATTCACTGTTGGCATTTTATTTTTTTTGACAGGCAGGATGGGTGGAGTGGGTAATAATTTTCT
Organism: Hemicordylus capensis; assembly: GCF_027244095.1. Classification (NCBI taxonomy): domain Eukaryota; kingdom Metazoa; phylum Chordata; class Lepidosauria; order Squamata; family Cordylidae; genus Hemicordylus; species Hemicordylus capensis. Next base: position 318,545,012 of record NC_069657.1, read on the forward strand.
GTGGATTTGGCTGGGTAGGAAAAGTAAAACTATTTGGGGGTTGGAGAGTCTTATCACAGCTTAGTGACAGCAGCATTTTTCTTATAACACTGTATTGGCAGTGTAGGTAGCAGCATTTGAAACACGGGGCACCTTGCAGGTGGCCAGCTCCTGCCAACCACCATTTTTTCTCCAAGAATGTACCAGGGAATTATGCAACACCATGACATAAGTCACTGTGCCTCTGCATTCCATGTTAAAAAAACATGTTGCATGGACTGCACAGTAGATGATACTCATCATTTTATCTGGCGTGTGTGTGTGTTCAGGGTATAGGCCTGATATACATCATGCAATGCTATACACAGGTTGTAACATAACATTTGGCAATTGTGCAAGAGTGTTGTTGTGCAGATGAAAAAACTGTGCAGATGGAGTTGCATGACAGTGAAGCCACTATATATAATGGTCTCACTGTCTGTCATCTCAGTGCATTTTTTTTTCATTTATGCAGCTATGCAAGCGTTACATTTTACGTGTGAGTAACACTGCACAGTATATCAGCCATATATGAGCGGGGTGGTGGTGGTGTGTGTCTAGTAAATTATCAGTGCTTTGACACCATTTCCTCTTTGTTTTTTCCATCATAGTCTAGTTATTTCCTTTGAAAGAGATATCACCACACCAGGGACAATGCCCTCGGCTACTAGTAGGCTGCTATTCTGCCTGCTAGACCAGTCAACAAGTTCTGTCAGTGAGCAGAAATTAACATACGCCTCCTCTGTGAGTTGTCAGCAACCCCCCTAATGAGGCCAGTGTGACACTTGGAGAACCTACGTTTATTCTTTGCTGTGCTTAAAATAAACCCCAAAAAACCTTTTTTCAAGATTCTTATACAGTGAAGAACAAAGACCCCAGATTGTACCATCAAACCTAAAGTATCCAGAAATCATTAGTAGTACCATGAATCAGAGTAGACAAGGCTAAACAAAGAGAACATGTACTACCACGTTTGGTGGTACAAAGTGGAGATCAGGGATGGCAAGTGACAGTTTTGCAACAGCCACACAAGACAGCGGTGTGAGATGCGCAGCCCTGACAGCTCATAGGCACTAGCTTCAGAACAGCACAAGAAAGGCAGACTAAGATGTTTCCATCTGACTGTTACTAAGAAGCTGCCGGCAATGGGAGTGCAGGTTTTATGAGGCTGTCATGACTGCAGGAACAGAGTATCAAATGGGGTGGATAAAGGAAAACAGCAATATCTTAATTCATACAATAAATCCAAAGGAAAGGGACACTTCTTCAAATTCATTTGAAAAATGATGGTTATTGCAAGATATGCTGAGCACACAGATTGGTGTAACTTGAGGACATCACAATAAATGCTCCCCAGAGGGCTGAATCCCTCCTTTGTGCTCTCTGCAGTTACTATTAACAGAATTCTCCTTTGCTAAAACAATTCAGCCACTTAGCCAAGTCACCAAGGTCAGTTTCATACAGAGAGAATGGAAGTCGTGAAATTACATGTTAAAACATCAAGTCCTATAGTGAGTCTAAAACAGCATCATGGCATAGAATAAACCTGTGTGTGTTTTGTCATTAATAACAGCAGTGACACTTAGGTACCCTTTGTGTTGCTTATTAAAATAGGCTAGCCTGCTGGGGTGAGAATAACTAGTGTTCATTTCCTATGCAAGTGCAAGGCAAATGTAACCCAATCCTATCCATGTTTACTTTTGCACACACTCATCCCAAAGTATAAAATAAATATCACCTCAATGTATTTAAAATTGAACCGGTCCAAATGGTCCAAATAGTATTTAAACAAGCCATCAATCTAAGCATGCCACTGTCTCTTTGGATAGCAATGAATGTGTGTCTGTGTGTGACATGCGTGCACGTGTGTGTATGCTAACAGAGCAAAGAGGCTCCTTTTTAAAGTGGTGATTTTCTTTATTTAGCAGGAAGAGAGCAACTGGCCCTATCCATCCCCAGCACAGCATCCCTACAGTGGCTGTTGCTGGTGTCCATCTTTTATTTCTTTTTTTAGATTGTGAGCCCTTTGTGGACAGGGATCCATTTTATTTATTTATTTGTTGAAAAGTGGTATATAAATATCCATCGTATTCGTATTCATAGGAACATAGGAAGCTGCCATATACTGAGTCTATATTCATATGTATTCATTCTCTCTCTCTCTCTCTCTCTCTCTCTCCACACACACACATACACACAAAAATACAGTGGCATATGGAAGAGTTATCTTTTCTGTCACAAACAGCAAAAATCAGCAATCAATTATCATATGGGTGATGCCACTATCAATGCATCACTACAGGGCTAGTCCTTTTAATGGAAAACCTTCCATATGGGGAAATCTGATGTGATAGATATAATTTCATTCTAGGACAGCCCTGACTTTAAGATATTTTTTTAAAATATTGCTTGGATTATACTGAGTGCATAAAATACCTTTTTCTCCCTTTGGATATAATTATGTGTCATATAAGAGCATGACATTTATGTAATTTAAACAGGCTTATCCTGGCTGCATCACATCCATAGATGTACGCTACACTATGACTTCCATGGCAAAGCCTACTGAAGAACACTGTGCGATTACTCTTTGTCATAGGAGTTACAGAATACAACTTTATGCATTACAATAGTACACCACACAGTGATGTGATCTTGTTTTAATTTCTGATTTAGTCTTTCCCTATTTTTATTTTACATTGTGGGCGGTGGGGTGGGGGGAGCCCAAACTCATTCTGGATTCCACATCTCACTAACAATTTGAGCCCATAGTGCTCCATCAAAATGATTATTATTGTTTCCGAACCAAAGCCAGGAGAATTCTCAGGGAAACCAATTATTTTTTGTCACTATTCATAAGGCAGATGAAAAACATGCATGGAAGGCAGTGTGCCAGTACCACTTTTACATGCATTTGAAAAACAGAATGGGAGAGTGACCACACAGACATTAAGGGACTTGAATTGCACGATTACAAATACCTTATAAAGCTTAATATTAGATGTCTCCTTTAATCACCAGAGCTCTGTTAAAAATGTCCTGTGAGGAATGAGTAAAGCCAAAACAAAACCTATTTAAAGTGGGTATGTTCAATACTAAATGTCACATTTTACTGGTTGACACACATTTATCACTTCATTTCACAGTATAGTAAACAACCCATAACTCGTTGGCTAATTTGATTGACAGTAGCCTTGGGCATTCCTTAGCAAAATGTGTACTGTATAGCAGTAACTCAGACTTCCGGCATGACCAACTTCAACAATAAAGAACAAACAAACCTGTATTCAACTTAAAACAGAAGGAAAGGGTGGGGAATTAAAAACAACAACCCAAGAACAATAAATTATCAAAAAAAATTCATTTGGGCAAGTAACAGTTTTCCCTAAGCACTTAGAGTACTCAATTGAACATCTGCTTTCCAGCTGTGCCTATTGATATATTGCTGAAGGTTTATTCTCTTATATTTTAAATGTGTATATAAGGTGCTTTAAAAGGGTGGGGGGAAGAGCCACACTACCTGACTTTCTGACAATGCCTTGATTGTGAAAGATATAAAAATGTCAAAAATTCTGTAGGTTATTTTATGCCCAGGATATTATTTTTCAATTGAATCCAAAGACAGATGTCCATGAACAATTAAACTATTCTCCAATCACACCTTGTTCCAGCTGGGACCGTAGAATTAAAAAGAAATAAGTCATCATGATTCACTTATTGCTGGTGTTCCTAACATTTCCTGCACTGATGATGGATTCTTATTAAACAATTCTGTTGATAGAAAAGGTATATTGTCCGCTGCTTGAACTTCTGCAGTTCATTCATTGATATTACATTTGATTTTCTTTTCTTCTTATATAATTCATATACTTAGCAACTGCCTTAAATAAAGATCCCATTAGACAGAGATTATGTTATCTGAAGCTTGCTAAATCCTATGTCAAGTCTCAGAGAATTTAGTTGTAAAGTACAACACTGAATCAATCTGTACTGGAAAGAAGGACTTCCTAATCAAAGTCAATGTAACCCATATAATGGAAGCAGCACGGCATATGTGCTCCTTTCCCCCAATCTAATAAGATGTTACAATTTTCACTTAGCCTCTATCGTTAGTTTTATCCAAATAGCTGCATGCAATAACTTTAACAAGGGACCATATTATGTGGACTTATGAATGAGGATTATGAACTTATTGCTGCTATTTTAGAGATTCTCAGCAGTTCATCTCATAGTCACAAGGGAAACATTTTATTCCATCCTCTGTCCAAAAAGAAGGCTCATGAAGTACAGTATTGAGTCATATTTCTACACTTTGAAGATAGACAGCATATGCTCTACAGGCTGTATTCTCAAGGAAATATAAACTCACTCAGTGCTGATGGGAACGAGACTCTTCTGCTTTGCAAAGCTAATATGAACTTGAGGAAGAAATCTACTGATTGATTTGTTTAATTTCATTAAATGACACTAAAGGAGCATGAGTTGCTTTCTTTTATCAGTGTTGGCAATTAAGAGGATATATTAAAGCCCATAATAGATTTGATTGGTTTTATAGAATATAGGCACACATATTAGTTCTTTGAATAAGGAAATTAAATCTAGCAAGTAGTGATTTCCTTTTCAAAATGAAGATACTCAACATGAGAAAGAAAAGGATTATCTGAAAGATAACAATATCAATACAGAAGCTTCATACAACTGAAATAGGCAAATTCACTGTATGACCCTTTATTACAGTTATCAGGCAAACCTTTGTAGCCTGCTAGCTGCATCTATCCAGGTAATTTCAGAAGCACACTAAGTAACATTCAGCTCACAATTAGACCCTGGTCAAACAAACTACCAAAGCATGTTGTTTCCATTAAAGGAACAAATCACACACAGATAAAATATAATTGCCGACTCCCTAACATGATGCTTGCTCAAGAACATTAAAAGGCTGACACACTAGTTAGTTGCACTAAGTCTGAAGCTTGTGTTCCACTAGCATGGAATTTGTGTTGCACTAGTGAAAACAGTGTTTGTGCTTACCCATCAAGGTGAACAATCTGTACATGCCTCATATATTTTGCAAAGAACTTTTCCACAATCACACGGCTCACAGCCCAATTGGGCTGCATGGCCAGTTGGCCCAGCCCCCCTGTAAGAAGCACGAGGCATCCTGGCTTATGATTGGCCAGAAGGCCCATGCAGCAGGCAGAGCTTCAGCCGTGCATCTAGCTCCAATGCTGGCCATCATCTGGCCCTTATTTATACCAACACTCTTCTTGGGTGCATGGGAAATAGTGCAATAGTGCAAAAGCACTATTTCAAGCATTCCCATGATTCCACTCAGCTGCACAAAGGTCTCGCACTAGAAGAAGCACAGTGCTACTTCTGCAAGTGTACTGTTAATCAGGATGTTGGTCTATGTATTGGTATGAGCATGCATTGACTACTGTGAAGTTTCTCTGGATGTGCTCTTTCTTAGGCTGTTCTTCTCACATTATCATTTTTCATTCCTCCACTGATTCCTATTTCTATTCTTCATCAGCTGTCAGTATCTTTTGTGGTATAATTTTTATATGGCCACTTTTGGACACTGTATGAAACCACAGGTGGATGAATTTCTCAAAATTGGGAATCATCCAGCAGATGACCCACCAACCACAGTCTGGCAACCTCTGGCTTCTGGGCAGAGGAGCCTCTTCCTGGTCCACTGAGCCGAATCCCAGCAAGCTTCAGGACATTCACATTGCCAGACTGTGGGCAAGGTTTTAGGATGCCAGTAAAGAGGCTACCATTGGACATGGGTTTCAAGGGGGCGTGCCCCGCACAATCATGCCTTTTCGGCCCTGGCTGAAAAGTCACCTTCAGCAGGGCAAAGCCATTTTAACCACTTCCTTACACCACTTGAACCACTGCCTTTGCAGGAACTTCCAAGCAATGTGGTCATGCACAAACACAATTATTGACAACGCAGAATGGCAAGGGGCACATTGAGATGGCAATGAGGTCATGGGGGATACATGCAGAATGGCAACTGAGAACTTGGGGCTAGGAGTAGGCAGTGGGCTGTTGGCTGGGTGGGTGGTAGAAGGTGCCACCCATCTACCAGAAGGTGCCACCCAGTGCACCAGAAAACTTCATCCCGAGACACAGTCGTGCAGCTATTCATCTCATGAAAATTACTTTCTGATTGCTTCTCTGGGAGATAATACCTGACCAGAAAGGTGGCACCTCATGAAATCATGTGGCCCCACCTTTGTTCAGGAGATGTGATTATGCATCTAGCCTTTAGAGAAGAAGGGGATCATCTCTGCACTTGCTTCGCAATCACAACATTAGAAAGGGCTGTGGTGGTGATCCCGCCCCCCTTGGCTGTCCCTGTTTTGAAGTGCAGCCCACCATTCGATGACAGCCTAAGAGCAGCAAGGGGACGTTTCCCCAGGGAAAATCTGCTTGCCAGCCTGCCAGCCATGATTATCAATAAACAGCCAGAAAAATGGTTGTTTTTTTGAATAATATGAGGATCCCTGCATTCACCTTGCTGTGGTCCTCTTTTAATCTCCCTGAGGAAAAACAAACCATCTTCCCCAGTTAGGGATGAAAGGACCTGGGCCCCACTTCCTTCCCCACAGGAAGAGAGGATTGGCTCCCACTCTTCCCACCTTTACTGTTCAAAAGAAGACTGAATGCACCTTGCTGATATATCCCATTCCACAAACAAAATAACTCATTCTGTTTAAGTTTGACAAAGGGGGAAAGGGTTTCTTAGGAAGGAAAGAAAATGAAGACAGAATTGGGCCCCTCTCTTCCTACTCTAATGGTATAATGACAGACTGCAAGAGCTTTCGCCACCCTGCCACCGCCTGTGTTCCTGGTGATTTCTGTTCCAGGCTGAGCACAAGGACATTGGTTGCCCATGGTCCCCAGTAACAGGGCATTCTTCCTGTGAGTCTGAAGCAACCCCTTCCATGTCCCCCTCTCTTCTTTCTCATTGCACTCCACAAATCAGCCAACCTCTTCCCCATTCCATGTTGCCCCCCTCCACAATTCCTTGGGGGCAACTCTGCAGAACAATGCCTGCAGAAGAGAAGCAAAGATTTACACCTGGTGCAGAACCCCGTACCCCCCCTTTCCTGTGCACTTGCTGGTTAGTTAAATGCCAAGTCATATTGACATAGGCAGACAACACCCACCCACCCCTGCAAAAAATCAACACTTTATTTTTCTATCCAATCACTGAAGGGTTGCAATGGGAGTGGTCACTCGAGGTGTATCCTGGATTTATCGTTTATGGGACCACAGCTACACCCATGGTAGCATCCAAGCTTCTCTTGATTTAAAAGCAGCATGTTTCTCTTAACACCATGCACCTGCCTTTCTTACTGGCAGTCTGGTGGAAAATGCTCCCATGCATCATCATCATCATCATCATCATCATCATCATCATCAATCTTGCAAAAGCTGCTCTTACTATTTGTTCCTCCATTCTGCTGCTCTGGATCTTCTCTGCCAGAGTGGGGCGGTGAGGGTGGAGGGTGTGCCGCACCCATGTCTTGCCCAGGCATCTACCTGCTCTCATTTGCAGGAGGGGCTGGAAGATCTGGGTGGTCCAACAGCAGGACATCTCCTCTGGACTCGCAGATGTTGTGAAGGATGCAACATGTCACTATCACTGGTGGGACTATATCCTCCTCCACATCTAGTAAGGTATATAGGGCACACCAGCAGGCCTTCAGTCTACCAAAACCATCATTTGCATGCAGCTCTGCCGGAAGTTGAAGTTCTTCTCGAAGGTGTTCTGAGGTGCATGGTAGGGGGTTACTAGCCACTTCTGAAGGTTGAATCCCTGGTCCCCAAATATAACAGGCTTCACAAGGAGGCCACCGACATGTGGTGCAAAACTTTGTTAGAGGAGAGATCCAGAAGATTGCTGTTTTGTGACTTCTCCTGGACACGCCAACATAGACACCCATGAAACACCCAGTAGAGTCTACAACACTTTGCAGTGTCATGGTGTAGTATTGCTTGCAGCTGTAGTACTCATCATGGTGGTGGTGGGTGGGACAACACTAAAATATCCACTTGTGTGCTATCTATACAACCAATGACTGTGGGAAACTCTGCCATGACCTCCTGTGGGTTCCCCATCCAAATCACATGACTGCGGGAAACCCTGCCATGACCTCCTGTGGGTTCTCCATCCAAATCACAAAGAACAGCTCATTCAACACATTACCTCCCAGAAAATTCCACATGCCGTTGGTGCAGCAACTGCTAACTTGCTGAGTGTCAGGTAGTTTGAGTTGGAGGCCAACTTGGACAATGTGATGGCCAAGCACTTACACACTGGCATGGCATGGCACATGAATGTGTCCTGACGGTGGAGGATTAGCTCCATTTCAATGGCAAGGAATTTGAAGGTTTTTCTAAACACTTTGAAGCTGCAATGAACCACTCACCATCCCACTCTTAGACGTCTTCCATGGACTGCCAGGTGCTGTCGTACCTCTTGTTTTTGGGCCAGTCCTCCTGCAGAAGGGGAGCCAAATTGAAGAGTGCCCTGCACAGTCACCACGGCAGCCCTAGAGAGCACCATGAATCCGCTGCCTCTCATTGATACATTGTGGAATCTGGCAGCTTCCTGGTGGGTAGCATCTGCTCCCACACTCCCCAAGCTTCCAAGAGCCCTCAGTAACTCCCTCCTCTGCTGAAATCTATGTCTGGCTTCCTCCTCCATGCTGTGAAGGACCATCTCCATGATGCTGTACACAGCCACACTGGGTGCCTTGCACACTATTGGAAATGTTGTTCAGTGCCAGGAAAGGAGGTAGGATTTGGCTGCACATACTCTGGAGACATTGCAGAGTGCAAGTCCTCTGATGGGCACCTCCCATTTCATGGGAGTGGGAGGGAGTGTGTGCCCTTAAATCTCCTTTTATAATTTAACAATAGGTGGTGTTTCTGCAGAGGAGGGAGCTTTACTGGTGAGTGCCTTTTCCATGGGTGTGGGGTGTAATGTTTTGCCTGCTGCCTTTGTCTTGGCATGCTTCAAGGGAGAATGTGCTGGGGTGTACCTGCCTTCTGGGCACCCCACTTGCCCTACATTGAACACTGAGAGCACCCACCAAAAACAACATGTGCTCTTGGTCTCTCCTTTAGGCCCATCTACTATTGCCCTGGAGTGGCTGGGATTCATTCTGCCAGCAGTTTCTGGAAACAGGGCCACTGAGCTTATTTTTGCTTCAACTGAGAACAGTGATCTCTTTCTTTGGTGTGCAAGAAACTGCTGCCCCCAGGAGGTGGGTGGAGGCACTGATCCTGTTTCTGACTTTTGGATGCACAAGTACAGGCATAGAGCAAGCTCTCAGAACAACATGAGTGTGTGAGCACCCACTGTAAATGCCAGGGAAGCAAGCGCTGTCCTGTTGGACAGTGCAAACATCTCTGTGTGTTGCAGGAAAGCAGGACCCACACTGGGGGGTGAAGTTGATGGGGAGTCATAACCAGCGGCCACTCTAATGTCCATATCCCCTATATATCCCCCCTTTTTTGGACAGTGCATCTTGGGAAATTTTGCTGTGTCCACCATTTGGGTGAAAGCCAACCTAAAGAAGCATCTGCTTCTGTGGATCTTGGCCCCTCAATTTTGTGGGGGAAGTTGAATCCCCAGTCTGATAAATAGGCTGAGAATGGGTATAAAGGCTTTACTCAATAAATGCCGGAGGCATTTAAACATGCTCAAATTGTCTTTACACTTTACAATTAATTGCCTTTACTTTTACAGTTGTTTTTACACTTTAGAACCCTGAACTGGCTTGAATTCGAGCCTAGCCAGGTTCTAGTTCAGGGTGTCAAAACTGAACATGCCAGGTCCAGTTCAGTCTTATTTATCATTCATTCATTCATTCATTCATTCATTCATTCATTCATTCATTCATTATTAAAAAATTTATACTACCCTTCCAAAAGGCTCAGGGCAGTTTACATTAAAACACCATGAGGAACATAGGAACATAGGAAGCTGCCATATACTGAGTCAGACCATTGGTCCATCTAGGCAGTGCCTTCTCCAAGGTTGCAGGCAGGAATCTCTCTCAGCCCTATCTTGGAGATGCCAGGGAGGGAACTTGGAGCCTAGATGCTCTTCTGAGAGCAGCTTCATCCCTGAAGGGGAATATCTTATAGTGCTCAAGTCTCCCATTCATATGCAACCAGGGCAGACCCTGCTTAGCTAAGGGGACAAGTCATGCTTGCTACCACAAGACTAGCTCTCCTCCCATTAAAATCAATTAACAATTAAAACAAAAATTATAAAACTGCATGAAATAATTAACAATTAAAACATCATAACACAGCAATTAAATAGTCAAAACAATTTAAAAACAAGTTTTAAAAAGCTGAGAAAGCTTAGTTGAAGAGATGTGTTTTTAAAAGTTTCTTAAAAATTGCCAGAGATGGGGAGGCTCGTATCTTAGTAGGGAGAGCATTCCACAATCTTGGGGAAGCAGCTGAGAAGGCCCGTCTCCATGTAGCCACCAAACGAGTTGGTGGCAGCTGGAGACGGATCTCCTCAGATGACCTCAATGGGCGGAGGGGCTCATAACGAAGAAGACGCTCTCTTAAATACCCAGGGCCTAAGCTGTTTAGGGCTTTATAAGTTATAACTAGCACTTTGTATTTCACCCAGAAACCTATTGGCAGCCAGTGTAGCTCCATCAACAGAGGAGTAATGTGGTCTCTCCAAGATGATCCAGAGACCAACCTGGCTGCCGCATTCTGAACCAACTGAAGTTTCCGGATTACGTACAAAGTCAGCCCCATGTAGAGTGCATTACAGAAGTCAAGTCTGGAGGTTACCAACAAATGTACCACTGTTTTGAGGTCATTGATCTCAAGAAACGGGTGCAGCTGGCATATCAGCCAAAGCTGATAGAAAGCACCGCTGGCCACCGCCTCAACCTGAGAAACCAGGGAGAGGTGTGAATCCAGAAGTACTCCCAGACTGCGAACCTGTTCCTTTTGGGGAAGTGTGACCCCATCTAGAACAGGCAGATCAAAATCGTCTCTGAGTTCTGACCCCACACAGTAAGTACCTCCGTCTTATCTGTATTCAGCTTCAGTTTATTCTACCTCATCCAGCCCATTACTGCTTCCAGGCAGGCATTTAGGGAGGATATGCCATCACCTGAAGAAGTTGGCATGGAGAAGTAGATCTGGGTGTCATCAGCGTACTAGTAACACCCAGCTCCAAATCCCCTGATGATCTCTCCCAGAAGTTTCATGTAGATGTTAAAAAGCATTGGAGAAAGTATAGAGCCTTGAGGGACACCATACTTAAGCTCAGATTTCAAAGAGCAACAATCTCCAATTGACACCATCTGGAATCTGTCCGAGAGGTAGGAGCGAAACCACTGTAAAATAGTGCCTCCCACCTCCAACACTCTCAGACATTCCAGAAGGATACTATGGTCGATAGTATCGAAAGCCGCCGAGAGATCCAAAAGGACCAACAGAGTCATACTTCCTCTGTCAATTGCCAATTGGAGATCATCCATCAGGCTGACCAAGGCAGTCTCCACCCCATAGCCTGCCCAAAAGCCAGTTTGAAATGGGTCTAGATAATCAGTTTCCTCCAAGACCAACTGGAGCTGAGAAGCCACCACCCTCTCAATTACTTTGCCCAGCCATGGGAGATTGGAGATAGGCCTATAATTGCTCAACTCTGAGGGATCTAATGCAAGCTTCTTTAGAAGAGCTCTAGTAACTGCCTCCTTGAGACAAGGAGGCATCCTGCCCTCCATCAGAGAAGCATTTATGATTTCCACCAGGCCACCTACAACAGCCTCCCTGCTAGATTGAACAAGCTATGTCAAGAGAACAAGTGGTAGGCCTCACCGTCCCAAGCAGCTTGTCCACATCCTCAGGAGTCAAAAACTGAAATTGATCCAGTCGAATCACATAAGAGGGATAGTCGAACACCTCCAGTTCAGACATCAAATTAATTGTGGAGTCTCCATCTAAGTCGGCCCGAATCCAAGATATTTTATCTGTGAAAAATTCTTTAAACACATCACAGCGGGTAACTGATGATTTCAAATTCTGGTTCATGGGAGGGGGGGCAGATACTAGTCCCTCACAAACCTGAACAACTCCACTGGACATGAACTCGCAGAGGCAATATGGGGAGAAAAGAACCGCTTCTTTGCCGCACATATTGCCTGAGCATAGATCTTTAGATGTGCTCCATGTCGTAATCTGTCAGATTCGAGTCGAGTCTTTCTCCACTTGCGCTCCAGTCGCCTACCTTGCTGCTTCAGCTCCCGTAGGTCTTCTGTATACCAAGGGGCCACTTTTGAAGTGGGTTGGAGGGGACGCTTAGGAGCAATCGTGTCTACTGCCCTGGTGAGCAAGTTGTTCGAATTATCAACCAGGGTATCAACAGGATCACCAGCAGAGCCAACTTTGAACTGAACTGAACAGGGCAAAATGGTTCTTGAACTGAACAGGGCAAACTGGTTTTGTTCACTCCCCTACATCATGCTCCCTGCACCACCACAGGCACCTTTGATGGGTGCACAGGGTAGACCTCATCCCTCCATGCCTGGCCACCCTTAATGGGCCCACTGGCAGAACCATCCCAAGCCAGCCCTGTCAGCGCAGCTATCCAGTCACTCATCATGGGTCCACATACGGAGCATCGGCCCAGTGCCACCAACCTTTCCTGGGTGGATAGTTGGGAGAAGGGCCCTCTAAGGCAATTCATGGGCCGCCGCCACCCTTTATGAAGGGTAAAGCTGTTCCAGTCCACACCACCACAAACCTGGAGCCTTGTAGCAAGAGCAGCATGAATGCTGTCACCACCTGTACATCTTCATGGAAAAAGAAAGCGCCAATGAAAGGTCATGACCAGACCATGCAAATGGCCAGGGCACATGCATGGCGGCCTCCAAAATTGCTACTGTGTCCACAGAGAGAGCCAAAATGGCCCAAAGGTGGGCTGGAATGGTCCATAGAAGACCAAGGAGAGACCAGCGGGGGGAGGGGGGACCACTGGAAGACTCTTGCTTGCTGCCGCGGCAACACCCCCTGGAGGCTGTTGAACCCAGTGGTGAGTTTGATTTTTTTTAAAACACAACTTTAGAACCCTGAACTAGCCTTGAGCTGGCCTGGGGGGTTCGGCTCAACTTTGAGCTGAACTGGGCAAGGCTTAAGAGTGAGAACCTGAGCGGGCCTGTTTCAATAGTGAACCAGCTCAACCTCAGGCCAGTTCACACATCCCTAGTATGGTGTCTTGGGACAGTCCCAACAGTGGATACATGAGGGGGGCCTGCGGAGGTTGTGAGGCTGGTGTGGCTTGGGAATGCCCCTATTGAGTTGGCAGGTAGGTGCAAGCACCAACAAATGGAGCTGTTACAGTTGCTGCTGTGGAAAGGATAAGCCAGTGCCTGGTTGGCAATTCTCCAGGAAGGTTATGTAGCACTCAGTTCTCCTTTCTGTCACAGCATCTGAGTGCTGCATGGCACCAACCACTTCCTACACCATGTGCTCTAAGGACATGACCACCTCCTACCTTGCATGCTGGAAGACCCTCCTGTCTTCCTCCCATCTCTGTTCCTTGTTGTGGTCCAGTTCTCAGAGCAAGGAGCAAGTGACCTGGCAGCTCTCTGCATGGTGAGAGGCAAGGTCCTTTCCTTGCAAGCTGCAAGTGGTCCACATTCTCAGTGCAGGTGCAGGCTCCTCTTCTTGTGCTGCCTGGTGAGCGGTGACCTCCTCTGATGGCAGTGGCTCCTCTGGCTGGTTATGAACTGGTGAGCCTGCAGCGGGGAGAACAAGAGAGTATGAGGAACCTGTTGGAGGAAACCACAACCCTAACCCTGACCAGAAAGTGGTTTTCAAGCAGCACAACAAGCGTGCCTTGTAGTTTGCCCCTCTGGGAAGCGGAGTTTAAACAAAGTTTAAAACAATATAAAAAGTCACAGATTAAAATCTACAAAACCCACAGATTAAAATTCACAATAAAAACAATCGCATAAAACAGTTATGAAAACAAATTATTAAAATAAATTCTAATTAAAAGCCTGCAAAAGCACATAATGAAGATCCCCTGTATCACAGTGACATCGCACATCAAGTGCCAGGTGCACATTGGCCGGATACCATATTTGTGAAGTCTAGCAGGCCAGAGTCACATAGCACATTGCAGAAGCACCATGGAAGGTAGGAGGGGCATCATTGTAGGAGGAAGCAGTGGAAAGAAAACCACATTGGAAATCTACACTGGGAAACAACATTGCAGGTGCCCCTGTTCTAAGGATGGGAGGATGGGAGAGTGATAGAGACATGAGTGATGTGGGCAGGGTCATAGGGAGTTTGGCCGCGGTAACAGGACAAAGTCCTCCAGAGGCTCCCCCACCCCCTAGGCTTTACAATCGTGTGTGTAAAGCATGTCCCCCACAAGTCATGCCCCCTGCGTCTGATGTCAGACATAAGGAGGTGGGGCCAATGCCGAGGATGGGGCCCATCAGCCCTGGCAGAGTTTCCCTTCCCCAGTCAGCAGTTGATGGCATTGCTGACTGAGAGCTCCTTTCCCTATCTACTCGATGAGGCAGGGAAAGGAGCTTCTGGTCAGCAATTCCATGAACCACTGGGGAAGAGAAACTCTACTGAGTCTGATGGACCTCATCCTTGGCATTGGCCCCGCCCCCTGGCATCTGACATCAGATGCAGGGGGCAGGGCCAGTCTCCAGGAGAGGGTCCATTTGGACCCATCCCTCCCAGTCAGCATTTCATTGAAACACTGGCTGGCTGGGCTTCCCCTCCCCAGCACAACCAGCATTTCAATGGAAAGACTGGCTGGGGAGGAAAGAGGCATGCCTCTTACACCCAGGGGTGGCTCGTGAACTCTCCTGGGGGTGGTGGCAGGCGGCTTCTTTAACTGTAAATGGAGCCGGTGCTCCGTGCCGCCCAGCAGCCCCCGTGGCGGGGAATTGCCTCCTCCACTCACCTGGCCGCTGGCGGGGGCTCACCTCCGTGGGAGCCAGGTGAATGGCGGAGGCGATTCCCAGCAGCAGAGGCTGCTGGGCAGCACAGAGCACCGGCTCAGTTTACACTTTAAGAAGCCGCCCACCGCCGCCCCGGAGGCGCGTTCACAAGCCGCGCCTGCTGACACCCACATGGTGAGTGCTTCGTTTCCTTGCTGGTGGTGGGAGGGGATGAGGGGCATCCTGGCCAAAGTTGAGGGGGTGCCTTGGCAGGACCCCCAGACCCTGGCAGCTGGGGGACAGTCATCCCCCCTTGCTACATGGTCCTTATGCTGTGGGGTGTGCTTCATGATTTGTACTACAAGGGCCACATGTCTTTTTTCCATGAGTAACCACAGTGTTGGATTGCAGGAGAACACTCCTTATCCCACCGTCTCCATCTAAAATTCTTATCAAATACCAATCTCCTCATCCTTTCTCATGTGCTACGGAAGTTCTGCACTCAAATATCCATTAAAATCTACAAATGGTCTTTTAGATATTTCCTTAAGGTGCAGATTCTTTCTTTTTATGAATACTAAGCATACTACAGGTGAGGAGACCAATATTACATAGGAACATAGGAAGCTGCCACGTACTGAGTCAGACCATTGGTCTATCTAGCTCAGTATTGTCTTCACAGACTGGCCATGGCTTCTCCAAGGTTGCAGGCAGGAATCTCTCTCAGCCCTATCTTGGAGAAGCCAAGGAGGGAACTAGAAACCTTTTGCTCTTCCCAGAGCAGCTCCATCCCCTGAGGGGAATATCTTCCAGTGCTCACACTACTAGTCTCCCATTCAAATGCAACCAGGGTGGACCCTGCTTAGTTAAGGGGACAAGTCATGCTTGCTACCACAAGACCAGCTCTCCTCTCCTCATAGGGTTTTTCTCCACCCCTCCTGGTTTCTTGTAAACATACTCTGTCAGATCATCTATGCATCATTTCCTACTTCACTTTAGAGTACTCAGCACAATGGAGCCCCTTGTGTTCGAGTGGAAGTCTAATGCATTACCTTAATTACTTCAAGCAACTTGGTTTATTGATTAATGTTCAGTAATCATGCTCTCCTTTTCTCTGAGACAGAGGCAGCCCAATTCACAAGAGAAAGAGAAAGTTTTACGGCAATTTAACATCAATGTAACCAACAGCCTGACCCACCACTCTCTTGAAGGAAACTCAGTTAAATCAAATTTAAGTTCATACAGTACCACTGAAGCTATTGGGACCAAAGCTGTAAACTTAAAGGCACACCTGCAGAGAACATTTGTTTGTCTGGATTTGATGTGCAGCATGTTTCATGTGCAACAGGGATGGGAGCAGCAGATCACAGTGCTGCTTCAAGGTGCCATATGGGCAGGATGGGTTGGATTTTCACAAGCAGAAGGACACCTTTGCAGCCAAGATAGAAAGGTGCTCACGATGGTTATGTCATAATACAGCAGTGACTTTCTCCTGCAGATTCACAAAGCCTTGAGTATCATCCAGAGGCATTTTTACCCTTTTAAAAATATGAATGGATGTTTGGTGACTGATAGTTTTGTTCCTGAGCAGGGGATGGTATGTGTTGTTTTTATTTTATTTTATTTAAAAAACCATTAATTGTTTGTGCTGTAGTTTATTTACTATTTTATTTATATTTGAATATCTAGTTGCACACTAGAGGCCTCTTGAGGTGGATATAAAATAATACATGTGAATGAATAAATGAAATAATAGCTAAGGGTGTGTGTGTGGGAAAAATATACTAATATACTTTCTTGGATTGCTAGAAGTCAACATGCATGTAAGAGCTGAAATCAGTTGCCCTGTGTTATGTTCTCAAATTGTCTTTCAAAGAAACATGATTAATATTGATTACAGGTATTGATAGAATGGACATTAAGAAAGAAAGAACCACAGAAGCGAGAAATAGATACATTGCTACAGGTTTAATATTTGAAGGCAGTGTAGTGATGCCTAATTAGCATTCAAAGGGATCCTCAGATAAAGGCAGCTTCTTGGGTGAGGGAGGAAGTAATTATCAAAGGAGGATAAAAGAGTCACACTCATCTAAGAACATTAGCATCGTGTTACCGGTTTGTTCCAGGAGGTGAGGAAAGCACTGTGTGGGAAATGGAATGCCAAAGAAATATTTGAAATGTTGGAGAGACTGTTTGCCAATTCTAAAAAACTTGGAATTTTACACACACACACACACACACACACACACACACACACACACACACACACACACCCCTGAATTTTCCTGGAAAAGGAACAGAGATGAATTAAGCTCCCAAGAAAATGCATCTTCCCAGATGATGTTCACAAGACCTGCTACTTATGGTGCTTTCTAAGCCAACTTGATTATGATAGTAAAGCACAACAGCAAATGCTGGATATATTTTTTTAAAAGGTCAACATACAAATTATCAAAGATAGCAGGAACTAGGAACGTGTCGGGAAACTGACCACAGGAAAGGTTAGAATACTTGATACAATAGTCATAGCATCATCATATGTTCTGATTTTTTTAAAAAAAAGAAATTTAGGGGTATGATTAGTGGGATTCATACAAACCTGAGCCATGAATGAAATATCCCAGATATGTATATCAGGGATTTGGAGCTTGTGACCTCTTGCTTCTGCCCACATTTCTTGTTATGTAGAGAGCAATGGTCTGAATATGTGTTTGGAGATTTGTTACAGAAATTATGTGTTCCATCCGTGAACATTGCACCTGCTAGTTCAAAATCTCAGAATGGTTTGGTGACTCCAACCTTAATGGGCTGGTTTGAACAGCCATTTAACTGGCCGCACCAACTTGCCATGAGGGACATGAGCAAGTGGGTCTTGCCCCCTCCTGGCATTCTGTCCTGCAGCCACATAATTCTGTGTGGGGCAGTTTGTCCAAACCTGTCCACAAATGCAATTTAAATACTACATTAATGAGGTGATTAAATTGATTATTTATTGGTTTTGTATATTTGTATACTGCCCCAAACTCATATATGTTGTAAACCATGAGTGGTTTAAAACAAAAATTAAAACATTAAAACAGTTTAAAACCTCCAAATCTGTTCCACCTGTAATTTCAAACCCATGGAACTGGTTCAGTCTAAATTCCTCCATGACATTTTCCAGGTATCTAGATGTGTTTCAAATATCATCCTATGCCTAGAGGTGGGTTTAACCAAAGTTGAGGCCCAGGGGTGGCTTCACAGATTTGTTTAATAAATAAGTTCAATAACATATTGTTTAATAATTTCTTTGGTGGTGCCATGTCCCAGTGAAAGTAGATATTGTGGTGAGAGGCCATATTTGCCCAATTTATCATAAAGGCTCTTATACCAATTAAATTGGAACTCATCTTTCAGTACCAGGGGGGCAATGCCCCGATGGCAAAAATATAATTTAAGCCAGTAGTTAAATCTGTGAAGCCACCCCTGGGCCTCAACTTTGGTTAAACCCACCTCTAGGCATAGGATGATATTTGAAACACATCTAGATACCTGGAAAATGTCATGGAGGAATTTAGACTGAACCAGTTCCATGGGTTTGAAATTACAGGTGGAACAGATTTGGAGGTTTTAAACTGTTTTAATGTTAATTGCAGATACAGGGATACTACTGATTTAAGCCTGTTACTATCAGTAGTATTCCAGGTAGCTTCTTAAACTACCATCAGAAAGCTGTGTGCCTCAAAAATCTGAGCACTCTAAATCAGAGGAGATCTTTCTCACTGGTGCAGTTTAATGCCCTTCCTTCTGCCATTTTGGATGGCAGATTTAAGAGAATACTGCTCAGAAAACCAGCTATGTCCATGAGGTTCAGGCATTATCGAATCCATCAACTCCAGTTGCAGAAGGGAGAAACTGCAGTGCCAGTGTTTGGACCTAATGCTGGCACTGCAGAACCAGAGGTCCAGGAGGCAAACATTACTACAAGCTGAAGGTACAAAATACAGTTCAGGAAGAGAAACCACGAGTCAGTTTTTTTGAGGAAACTGCTGTTGCCTGCATTCAGACATACAGTTTCTGAAACCAGAGATCCCTTCACCTCTGGTTTCGTGTTACGTGGAAATGCGTCCAATGAAAGTACTGTTATAAATTATGATGCTGTAAGGAGATTTAGTCAAGAAGGGGAGATTGAGATTGAACAAGAATTAAGACAATGTAGTAGAACCAATAAAGGGGTCCCTCCAAGTAGACTGTGTTTGGAAGCTAGGTAGGGAGATTTTAAGGGTGTGCAGAACCGGTTTGAATTGAACACAGTTCTATCTGAATTGGCCTGGTTCAACTGGTTCAAATTCAGACAGGAACAGCCTCCCAAAAGGGGCCAGTCCAAGTTCGAACCAAACTGCGCCCAGTTTGAATCTAACCCGTCCGGCCCAGTTTGACTAGTTCAGCCATGCTTGCGAAGGGGAATCTGGTAAGGATTCCCTTTACAAGCGTAGGAGATTCCATAAGTAAAAAGGAGTTTGAGGGGAGGGCAAGGGGGGGTGGGCAAGAGGAAACCTTACTGATGGTGGTAGTGCAGTAGTGGCGGCAGCAGGAGCTCCATGGCAGCAGCCGCTCTTGGCCCCTCCAGCACTCCCACACACATTGTGGGCTGGCGAGAGGGCTGGTTCACGCTCCACGAATGCACAGAGACCATTTATGTCACCACACAAATTTATGTGGAGACATAAATGGTTCCCATGCACGTGTGGAGGGCATACACAGAGGCTGGAACTCGGCTGCCCGCTGGCCCGAGAGGGACCGCTGCCACTGCAGAGCCACCACTGCAGCCACAGAGCCACCATTGCTGCAGAGCCACAGCTGCCGCACTGCCATTGCTGATAAGGGGCCCTCTTGCCTGGCCACCCACCCAACCCTCAAACCCCTTTTTACTTAGGAAATCTCCCTTTTGCAAGCAAGGCCCTCAAACTGGGTCGACCTGGTTCAACTCGGTTCAACAGCATGAACCGAACTGCCATCAAGTTCTAATGGAGCAGTTTGCGGACCAACAGTTTGGTTTGAATACAGCTCAAATTTGAACTGAACCACTGTAGATGGTTCAGTGCACACCCCTGGGAGAAATGCTTGAACTACTGACCGGCACAAGGTTGAGGGAATGCCTTGACACTGAGACAGAGAAATGGGTACAGGGCAGGCAACCAAAGAGAAAATAGATTCACTTCACAACAATAAAACTTGGACTCTTGTAGAACTACCTGAAGGTAGAAAAGCTATAGATTAGGTTGCAAATGGGTTTTCACAACCAAATGTGATGAAAAAGGGGATGTCCAGAGATATAAAGCAAGGTTAGTTGCTAAAGGATATGCTCAAAAATATGGAGAGGATTATGAAGAGACATTTGCACCCTTGGTAAAATACACATCCATTAGATTGTTACACACAATTGCCTCTTTAAGAAAACTAGACAGACATAATCTAGATGCAAAAATAGCATTCCTTTAGGGAAGATATATACATGAAACAACCACCAGATTATGAAAAACCAGGTCAAGAAACACTGGTGTGTAAACTTCCAAAAAGTATATATGGACTGAAACAAGCAGCAAGGACTTTTACAAAGCTCAGAGATGGTAGGTGGACATATATACTTCCATATGTGGATGATTTTATTATTTGTCATCAAGATAAGAAAGATCTTGATGAAATAGTGAAAAAAATTAAACAAAGAACTGGAGATTAAGAAACTGGGATAATCTCCTTTTACTTAGGAATTCAAATTAAAATCAATTGTGGCTATTTCCTCCACTAAGGCCGAATACATTTCTGTAACACAAGTGTGTCAAGAAGTGTGCTTGCATAGACTTCTTGAAGACCAAACATATTGACACAAAATATCATTTTGTGCGGAACTTTCAAGAAAAGAACCGAGTTCATGTGAAGTATCATGTGCATCAGAAGAAATGATAGCAGACACTCTCATAGAACACTTGCAAAAAAATCAATTTGAGAACTTGCGAGAAGCATTAAGACTTGTGAATTAGGGAGCAAATACAATGAGAAGGGGGATGCTGGAAAAAAAATTCCATTGTATACATTTTCTGTGCTCTTCTCTATACAGTATTCATGTCTAGAGATGTGTATGGAACCACAGAACTGCGGTCCAGCACTGGGGTGGGGGTCCCTTTAAGGGTGGGGGGAGGGTGTACTTACCCCTCCGGCTGCTTTCCCCCCTCCGGCGTGCCTTTTTTAGTTAGCAATTGGGGCGGCAGGATACCTCCCTGCCGCCCCTTCCCCCTCTTGGCTGCAAAAAGCTTCAGGAAGCATTTTGCGCGTGCGGGTGCGCACGTCGCGCACGTGTCATATCTCCGTGACACGGGCAATTTTTTGTGGAAAAATTGGGACTTTGGGTCATGGGGTGGCATTGCTGGACTATTAAAGGCCCACAGAGCATGGTAGAGCCCTTAATTTCCCTTTATCTTTTCCTTTTTTGGCATTTTCAGTGGGTTTTTTCAGGTATCGGGATCCTAACCCCCACAATACCATAGACTTAATGCCTCGGTACTTATGGTTTCAGTATCCATGCTACTAGCTGGGAACGGAACCCCACGAACACCAAAGTCCTCCTGTAATCTTAAATCTAGGCATAGGGTTAAATTTATCTTGATGGCAGAATGGAAATTGATCCTTTATTGTTTTGTGGTGCAAAACATTGTTTTGTATAACTCCAGGAATAACAAATCACAAATGTGGTTCCCGCCCCACACCTGCTCAACTGAATGTATGCCAATTTTGCAGTTACAGAAAACAGGATTTGCAGTTGATGTAAATGACTAAGGAGAACAAAGGAATTATTTTTCCACTAGTCCTTTGCTTCTCTCATACGGATACATTGATTATTTACACGTCATACTATAAGACTATCTACAGCTAAGGAAATTATTCCCCATTTTCATGGTAGTATTCCAACAGAAATTTATTTTCTGCAGGCTGGTATGCCTTCTTGGAATCGTCGTCTTCTAGAAAAGAGTCATCATCCCATTTTTATTCAAGCATATATTTCTTCTGAAAGCTAAGACCTACAGTCAAAAATAAGTTCCTGGTGAAACCAAAAGTGATATTTTAATTGCACCAAGTTAACAAAAGTGAGCTTGTATTTACTATGTTTTGCATTACATTTGTTCTACAAAACATTATTTCAATGCAACACACATTCAAGTAAGGAAAGCTTTTTCCTTCAATTTAGTGAAAAACTATGGCATTGACTTTATTTCTACTGTGCTTCCATGGCAGGTCACTCATTATTTTTGATAGAAAAGTAGATGCATTCAATCATTGTCACTTGTTCCTGGAAATGTTTTCCAATGTATGACCTTTCTTAGCTTAACCTCATAACCACTTTTATTTCATATCGGACTTTTATTTCAATGAGTTTGCTATTAGTTTTAAACTTACCCTTCAACCCATAAGGCAGATGTATATGCTGAAACAAACACGCCTTCATCCTGGAGCAGGAACTGTACACATGTAACAAGACACTGGTTCAAGTCCATAGGAACATAGGAAGCTTCCATATACTGAGTCAGACCATTAGTCCATCTAACTTAGTATTGTCTACCCAAACTGGCAGCGGCTCCTCCAAGTCTGCAGGCAGGAATCTCTCTCAGCCCTATCCTGGAGATGCCAGGAAGGGAACTTGGAACCTTCTGCTCTTCCCAGAGCAGCTCCATCCCCTAAGGGGAACACCTTACAGTGCTCACACACTTCTAATCTCTCTTTCATATGCATACAGGGCGCAGGGGACAAGTCATGCTTGCTACCACAAGACCAGCTCTCCTCCCATAGGAGTGGCCCCATCAAGCCAATCCCCATGTTTCCTCAGCCTTGTGCTTCCAGAGCAGGGGTGAGCAAAAGCTTTGTTTGCACCTGAGATGAGCTCAGGTGGATGGCAGCAATCAGTCAATTAATCATGTACTTTGGTATCTGGAACAGCTCCATAGTTAGACAGAGATATATGTGCTGAACTGCCTGTGATAGTGATATCAGTGGGGAAGTCTTTGCTCATCCAGGCCATGATACAACACTGGCTGACATACTACACAACTTTATGAGCATGTTGTAATGTTGCATTTGCACAATTATGCAAGAGCACAATTTGAGCAAATGCAAAAATGGCACAACTAGAGTTGTGCAACAGTCGAGCAGTTGTGAATTTGTTTGTGCAAATTGAGTTATGGTTTAACTACGTAAATGTACCATTGCGATGTGAACATAAAGTTGCACATTATGCTAACCACCAATTCAGTGACAGTGGCCAGAAACACTCTCATATGTGCATCGGGCCTTTGGGTCAGAATACTTGTAAATATTTGGCTGTGAAGGGACACTTCATTGAATTACAGAACAACTTGAAAATATTTCAAAAGGTAGGCATATAAAACCTCCCAGACACCCTTTTCCCAATGCTATGGTCAACATGTATCTTTTATTGCCACACACTCTGTGTGTGTATGTGTACGTGTGTACACACACACACACACACACTTTATTTTATTGTTACATTTCTATACCACCTTTCATTAAAACAATCTCAAGGCAGTTCACACAAAAGTTAAAACAAGACTACAAAATTACACAACTGAAATATTAGCAAAAATATAAAAAATACAGATCTAAATAGTAGTAGTCCACTGTTATAGTTGTACACTGCTGACATTGCTGTCCTTTCAAACACTGACTTATACCCATGTTTACATATAGGTCAAAGGACTTTTCATGCTGATATGAAATGCATCTGGTATTTTGGGAGCTATCTTCTTAATGTTTTCTTCCCCTAAAAGGCCTTGTTTCTCACTTCTAGACTGCAATTTTCTTATTTGACATGCACCATCTCACCTGCTGCTTCAGGTAATTACACAGAAGAACTCCTGAAAACCCCTGGCCTTTTATTTAAATCTGCATTATCTTCCACCCATCACTTGCTAAACGTTCACTACCTGTGGGAGTCTAGATGACATAGCTCAGTTCTGCATGTCAAATAGTCACTTCAGTCCAATTAAGGTCTCATTGTATGACATTTTGGGCTATTGGAAAGGTATGAAAATATGGCATTTCTGTTACTCCATTTAATGGTATTGGTTTTTGACATACAGGAGATACAAATATTACATGCTACAATTTTATAGCTATTTGCTTTTTAAAAATAGAGATATGGCAGTGAAGATTTACTTGTCTTTGGACCACCATGGAGAGAAATTTATGTAGACTGTTTAATGTAGAATGGATAAAACAAACAATAAAGTTGCACTTTATATCACTGACTATATTATTGACTGGGTTTGATTTAACCTGGGTTTAACCTGTTGATCCCTGTTGAAGCGTCTGACCATATTGAATGTGTGTACCTGAGTTTGGGGACCAGGGATATATTGGGATTTCTGATAATGTACCAATCGCCCCACTGCCCAACACAGAGTCCCTAAGTGAGCTGTCGGACTTTGTGTCGGGTTTGGCACTGGAGTCCCCCAAGTTTGTGGTGCTGGGGGATTTCAATGTCTACTTTGGGACCAATCTGTCTGGGGCAGCTCAGGAGTTCATAGCGACCATGACAACTATGGGCCTATCTCAAGGGGTCTCAGGACCGATGCACGTTGCTGGTCACACACTTTATCTGGTCTTTCACTATGCTCAGGGTGGCATTGCGTGGGTGGGGACTCCTGTGATTTCCCCATTGTCATGGATGGATCACCATCTGGTTAAGGTTGGACTCACAATCACACTCCACCTTTGCAAGGGTGAGGGGCCCATTAGGATGGTCAACCTGACAAATTTATTGGATCCAATAGGATTCCAAGAAGTCTTGGAGAGATTTAGTGTTCACTGTGCTGGTGATCCTGTTGATGCCCAGGTCACCAGGGCAGTAGACATGATCACTCCTAAGTGTCCTCTCCAAAGTTCTTGAAGCAGAACTTGGAACCATCTATTACCCGCTGTGATATGTTTAATGTTGAGAAGCCTCAACATGTTTAATGTTGAGGCTGATATGACAGCTGTGTCCATTTCTTGAGATAAATGACCTCAAAACAGTGGTACATATGCTGGTAACCTCCAGGCTTGACTACTGCAATGCACTCTATGTGGGGCTGCCTTTGTACATAGTCCGGAAACTGCAGCTGGTACAGAATGCAGCAGCCAGGTTGGTCTCTGGGTCATCTCGGAGAGACCATATTACCCCTATATTGAAAGAGCTAAACTGGCTGCCAATAGGTTTCTGGGCAAAATACAAGGTGCTGGTTATGACCTATAAAGCCCTAACTGGCTTAGGCCCTGGGTATTTAAGAGAACGTCTTCTTCACTATGAGCCCCACTGCCCATTAAGATCATCAGGAGAGGTTTGTCTGCAGTTGCCACTGGCTTGTCTGGTGGCTACTCAGGGACGGGCCTTCTCCATTGCTGCCCCGAGGCTTTGGAACACGCTCACTGCTCCCCATATAGAGCCTCCCTATCTCTTACAACTTTTTAAAAGGCTGTCGACACATTTATTCACCCAGACTTTTAATTAGATACTATTTTAATAGTTTGATGGTTTTTAATAGTTTTAACATTTTAAATCTTAAATCATTGTAAAGTTTTAACCTTTTTATTTGTTGTTGTATTGTTTTGTTGTTAACCGCCCAGAGAGACTTGTGTTTTGGGCAATATACATATATTAAATAAATAAATAATAAATAAATTATTTGTATTACTATTATGAATATGTAAATACCACTTTTCAGTGGGGGAAAAAAGTCCTCAAAGCGGATCACTTAGACAAAGGGAAAATAATATGGTTCCCTGTCCCCTAAGGGCTCACATTTTAAAAATAAACACAAGGGAGATGCCAGTAACAGCCACTGGAAGGATACTGTCCTTGGACTGAATAAAGGTTATTGCTCTCACTCTGCTTAATAAAAGAGTCGCCACTTTAAAAGGTACCTCTTTGCCCAGTTAGCTTACAGCTTGTACTGTAAGTGTGTATACTATCTTACAAAGATTAAAATGTGGAAAATTTTTAAAAATGGGCTATAAAATCCAGTGATGACATTAATGGCTGATGTCCAGACTAACGAGCAATGAACAAAGTTGCTAGTGCAAGATGATCATGTAGCTGCACAGAGGCCCGGGGATGCTCACTGAACTAGCTAGCACCTTGGACAACCTTGGACATCTGCTTTGTAGGGGATGAGTTTATGCCACCCATATGGATGTGTTATGAACCAATGTTTGGAAGATTTAAGAAGCACCAAACCAGCATGATCCTTATTACAGTGATGTGCTCCAACAGGCTTCCCCATCCATTTCAGTGGAGGATAGCTCTCTCTCTACACTCTTCCTGCATTCAGACTATCCCTTTATTTAATGGGATATTATGCTACTCTGGTTGGGAAGCTCAGGCAGGTGAATCCTTTGGAATTCCTGAACTATGTGGATCCAGAGACTCATATTTGGTAAAATATACTGGAGCGGCTCAAGACTGCAATTACTGAATTACTTAACAATATTTAACATGTCACTTATTACATTCCAGTTTTAATAAATGTATAGTCAATGTGTTTGAATGTTATTTTTTTTTCACATTTTACTGTATTCAAGTAAAGTAAATAGAACATGTATTGAACCTGAAGTGAGCAAAACATGAGCCTGATTCAGACATTATGCTGTACACACTTATAGATGTCTGTACACTAGTACATGTATTTGTGTGAATGACTGTACCTGTATTCATTTTAAAAGTGAACCGGGATACAGGCCCTTCAAAGGTAAGGTACAGATAGGAAGTGTACTGCTGTACCTGCACTCAACATAACATGTGAATGATCTATACCCATGCACAGATCTTTCTGCATGTGTTGAACATAACATGTGAATGGGCCTATAGTCATACGAGTTACAATAACTGACAAACGGACTAGCACTGCATGGGTTCAACAGGGCTGTGCTGGCATGTGACAGAAGGAAGGGGGCATTTTCAACAATCTCCCCATAATAATAACTGCAATACTTTGTTTGTTAGCCACCTCATAACAAATGTTCTCTGTGGGTGGCTCACAACAAACCTTATCTCTGAAGACTATGGTGTGTCACAAAAATATCTCACTGAGGGTTGTGTGATAGTGAGGAACATATTTTTGTGGCAGACAGAAGTTTTCAGAAGTTCACTGAAAATGCCCCCTTACCTGCTTGTGCGCTGACAAATATGTCTGGAATTCAGCACTGCACAGTGCTCGTCTGGATGTCAGCCAGCGTGTATTTGAGAATATCTAAATTTCCTGACTGACATCTTTTGTGCATCTGTTGCTGGCTGACATCCATTAAAGCATCTGTTGTGTGGGCTGTTCTAATAGTTAATCAATGTAAGCCACTTTCTACAAGGGGTGTGCACAGAACTGTTTTTGGCAGTTCAGTTTGAATTTGAACTGAAGTTGAATCGAACCACTGGTCCCTGAACCAGTTTGGTTAAACCGGCTGGCAGTCCAATCAGTTCAATTGAACCAGGTTGAACTGGTTTGAACCAGTTTGACCTGGTTCAAGGGGCAATGCTTGTAAAGGTGAATCTGGTTTGGTTTGATTTTGATTTGAACCGGTTCTGCACACCCCTGCTTTCTACAGATATATGTCTGCTTTGTTTAATGTACACAACAAATAAGTTTGGAGATATTTCTATAGTCAGCCAACCTCTCTACCCTCAATCACTGGATGTATGTCAGATTTCCATTCTTTTGCATATGCTGGTACAGAGAGTGGAGGACTGGAGCGGACCCTACCTGTGCTTCCTGTGAAGACTGAAGAAACAGACACATGCTGCTGTGTAGACAAGTCTGTTCCATTCCTACGAATGCCTGCTCAGTTGCAGGCTGCAGTGGTAGCTCCACTGGGAATAATGGAAGTCCCATCACAGAATGCCTGCAACTGAGCAGGCATTTGTAGGAGCAGAACAGACCTACCTACACAGTGGGTCTGTTCCTTACATCTCTGCAGGCAGTGCTGGTGGGGTCTGCTCCCCTCCTCCATTCTCTGTCCGTTATGTAACCCAATTTTTGTACTGCACTGGCTGTGCAAGAAACTAATTCCCTTTATTTTGTTGGAATATCTGTTGAGTAAATGAGAAGATAATAATAAGGAAACTAAATGCATTCTTAGTCCTGCAACATAATCTCTTCATCTCTGATTTCCGTTTGTGCCCATTGCTTCAATGAGCCGTGGCCATTGTGAACGGGGGTGGGGGGGAGGGTCTGGCTCTTATTTGCCCTTCAACGTCATTTTATTTTCAATCCATGGCAATTAAAACAGAGCTGAAAACACAGATAAAGAGGACTGTATTATTAAAAAGATCCTTATGATATACATGTATAATTATAAACCAGTCTACAATGAGAATATCAAGCAACAAAGCAATCCACTGGCTTTCAAGTAAGCTTCCAGACTGCTCATCCACAAACCTAATAGAAAAGCATCATTACACCCTGCATGAAACCATTCTGAAATGTCTCAAGAAGATATTAAGAGAAGGTAAGGGGAAACAGAGATTAAGAGAAAAGGGGGGATTTTCAAGGAAGCTTGCAACATATATTGTACTAAAAAGAAGCACAGCTACTCTAGTATCTTTACTGGTGTATTTATACCAACACTTTTCAAAGTTCCTTTCTCTGGGAAAATAATTCAGCAGATCAATCCCAGAAATAAATAAATAAATATATAAATAAATAACCTTGAGAAGGAGAAAAACTGTGTCTTGACTTAATAAATACTTCGCATGTCTTATCTCACTGAGCCAAGAGAGATGAAAGTTGGTTCCTTCATCATCATGCAAGAAAAGTCTGTCTTAATTTCAGAGTCCATTACTTCAGAAGCGCCTTTGATTAATGCTCTAAGGAGAGCTGGAAGTCCAGTCTGTACATTTAACAGCATGATTTAATAAAAAAATATGTTTGTAAGTCAATCCTTGAAACCAGTATCCAAGAGATTATAAGAGCCAATTGTGATTACAAAAAGTGCTGAACAAACTTAATCACCCCCATGCCTGCCCTGCATTGTAAGTCAATTAATTAAGAGGCACTGTACTAGAAGTGAATGACTTTTACTACCATTTTAGAGAGATACAGCTTCCCGTAGGTTTTGCCCCTGAACTCACCTAACTTGGAGGAAAGCTCCATTGAAATCTATGAGGATTTTCCATGTATAGATAGATTGTCAACAGGCTTAACAAAGGTTGGGGGAAAGAATTTGGGCATGAATTTATTTCTAAACGCTCCCTCGTTAAGTGGTTGGGATTGTCAAATGGGGAGGCACATCTGGTTGCTATATATGAGATTTTATGTTTTTTAACCTAGCACAACATTCTTTTGTTGTGCTTGAGTGGCCTTTCTGGGTTGCAAATATAGCCGTTCTGTAACCAGCATTACCATTACTTATACAATCAATTTCTATCAGTGGACTTGTTTTTGTGTTCAGGACTTACTAGAGTTTTGCTTAGGCCTCAGATACCAGTGAGTCATCTAAGTGCTCACATAGTTTGCATACTACATGCCATGAAGACATCATTAAAAACCCCTATATAAAATGAATCCTATATAAAGTTCTAGCCTGCAATAAAGCAGCCATGTGAGGAACATTTGAAATACTTTGTTTAAAATCATTTAGGTTTCTTCTTATGCCCTGTATCTGATCTTGGAAAAACCTGGAGCTTGGAGGTTAGATCCAACAAGGAAAGAAATATATACTTGTGTCAAGAGGGACAGATCTCGGTTCTTTTCAGCTATACCACCACATGCTTTCAATTTTATTATTTAGCCTTTTGGTGACCTTCAAGAAAAATGACCTACTTTTCAAATATCGCTCGATAAAAATGTCTGGGGAAGGGGCAATCTAGTTCAATTAAAATTAAAATCAACGAGTGCTTTGATATTGACTTCAATAAGATCATCTCTGGGATCATAAGCATTTCCATCAGCTTCATCTACATCATCTATTCATACAGGACTGAAATGTTTCCCTGCTATAACTTCAACCTGTTTGTGGTTTTATATCATGTATGCACTGTGTCATCAAGTATATTTCTGACAGCAACTGAAGGTTCATAGATCTAACTTCTACAGGTGAAGACAATTGCCTGCCAAACAACTAGTTTTCTTACCAGTCATGATTCTAAGCAATCAAGTACCATATTTACCCAAATCTACGATGAGGGTTTCCCCCATTTCTTTCCTATTAAATGGGGTTGTGTTTCTTCTTCTTCTTGGATTCAGATTCCTCTTTCTTTTGGGTAAATACAGATATAGCTTATATTTAGCCTCTATCTTTTAATGTATCATCTTACATTCAGAATCGACTTCTATTCGGATAAATTCTGTATTGTCCCTCAGAATCATGACATTCTTTTCTGGAATATAATTTTGATAGAATTGTCTTGAGTTTCTTGTTTCCTGTATTCAATCTGTCCAAATGCTATTTTTAGATTAGAAAAACAGAATTACATTTTTGTTTTTTTAAAAAATGTTCAGGTGGTCAGATAGAGTGGACACTATGCAAGTATGTCCACAAGAGCATACTGGCAAGTCCCGCCCCCCCATGTGCCTGTAGCTCCACCCTCTACCTGAATTTGAAAGCACAGTAAGAATCTCTTCCTGTGTACATCCTTTATTTCCTAGACGAATGCTGCAGTCATGGATGACATAGGGGCAAAGTTATGAGCCACACAGACTTGGCAGACACTGTTGTGTTATATTGTGTGTATCCAGGTATAGTGTCCATGCTTTTTGAACACCTGAACAGGGTTCTTTGTCTGATGTTACCACATGGGCATGGGTGGAAACTCTTTAAAATATTTGTTTAAATATTAGCACCCCTGCTAACTGGGCAAAGAGGCACCTTTTTAAGGTGGTGATTCTCTTTATTTAGCAGTGGGAGAGTAATTGGCCCTATCCACCCCAGCACAGTACCCCCAGTGACTGTTGCTGGTGTCGTATCTTACATTTCTTTTTAGACTGTGAGCCCTTTAGGGACAGGGTTCCATCTATCTATCTATATAATTCTCTAAGGCAGGGATTCTCAACGTTGGGCCCCCAGATGTTATTGGACTTCAACTCCCATAATCCCCAACCAAAGGCCACTGGGGCTAGGGATTATGGGAGTTGAAGACCAATAACATCTGGGGACCCAACGTTGAGAATCCCTGCTCTAAGGCGTACCTGTATCCCGTGCATGGGATTGGCAAGCAGAAGCACTATGGTGACTGGGCAGTGGAGATTCCATATGCAGATAGGAAGGAAGAGCCTGTGGCACCATGGTGATTGGACAGTGGGGATTCCATTTGCAGATAGGGAGGTGGAGCC
Source organism: Hemicordylus capensis (assembly GCF_027244095.1). Classification (NCBI taxonomy): domain Eukaryota; kingdom Metazoa; phylum Chordata; class Lepidosauria; order Squamata; family Cordylidae; genus Hemicordylus; species Hemicordylus capensis. Next base: position 318,576,345 of record NC_069657.1, read on the forward strand.
TGTGATTGTTAAGGACAGTTGGAATGCAACTGTTTACTGGCTGGAAGATGTTCTTGATTGTAGAGGAGAGGAATAGATAGATAGATAGATAGATAGATAGATAGATAGATAGATAGATAGATAGATATTCGGTTTTTATACCGCCCTTCCAAAAATGGCTCAGGGCGGTTTACACAGAGAAATAACAAATAAGATGGAATCCTGTCCCCAAAGGGCTCACAGTCTAAAAAGAAATGTAAGATAGACACCAGCAACAATCACTGGAGGTACTGTGCTGGGGGTGGATAGGGCCAGTTACTCTCCCCCTGTTAAATAAAGAGAATCACCACGTTAAAAGGTGCCTCTTTGCCAAGTTAGCAAGGATTGTCTGCATGCAAAACAGATACTCTGCCACTGAGCTACAGCCTCATATATATGCAAGATTGTTTAATTTTTTAAAAAAGATAAAGGAGGTTTCAAACGTCAGTCCTTCACACAGAAGTGAGAATCTTTGTCCTTGATCCTATTCATTGTCTAAACTGGCCCTCAAGCAATGGTTGAAGATGGCTCCAGAGTTTGTGTGTCTTTTCGCTTGATGACAAATGTGTCTGTTGAATTCAGTATTTTGTTTTTCACTTCTCTTCAGAACTGATCATTCATTTGTATTTTTAATAGTGAGGCAAGAAGCAGTCCTGAATGAAATGTGTTATGTGAGACAATTGTTACAACAGCTATCACAAAAGGGAGGCAAAACTATTCAAACCAGAAACATTACATTTACGAGAGTCTGTTTCCTGTGTGAAACTTATATTGCAAACCAACATTCATATGAACTGAAGCCATTCAAATATTTGTTTTGTGTTAATTGAGTACTGACAATTTTATTATCATATACCTTTTAAAACTGCTTGCTATTGGATTAATTGGAATGGTAAATAATGATTTAAGAATTTATTTCCAATTTGTTTTCTTTCCTTATTTTATTGGGTTTGGTAACCTTTTATTGTTATTCCGAATGTACAGTTTTATGCTGGCTATTTTTTAAAAAATTATTTGTTAAAACAATAATGCAGTAAGTTTGGAAAGGGAAAAAATATTAGAAACATATAGCTTGTTGCTATGCATATTTATTCAAGAGTCAATGCAACTAATTCAGTGAAACTTACCACACTTCCTGCCATTCCATTTCCCACCCTCTGCCTTTTGAAAAGGCAGTATGGGATGAGTGGGAGGAGAAGAGGAGGGTGACTGGTGGAAATGGCCACCACCATCACAACCATCACATGAGGGAGATGGAGGTGAAAATGAATTGGAGAGTGGATGTGGTGGATACACTCTGGACACTGTTGTGTGAGTGGGCAGATTGAGGGGGGAATTGGTGTGCAGCATGCTCCACATACTGTGGGATTGACATGCCTCCTAAGTTATTGGGGGAGGGACTTGGGACAAGGCTGTCTTTTATTATTGGTTGACTGGTTGTCTGTCAGTGTGAGTTCCACTTGTTTTAATGAGCTCCAGCTTAATATAATCCTAGCATGTGTAGAAGGAAGTTCCTGCAAGATAGGTTCTCCACCCGCTTTCCTCCCTGAAGCTACTTCTTGTGGGCCCTGAAAATCTGAGGTTTAGGGCACCCCCTCGGATGAGACACAAGAATCTTCTGACAAAAGGCAATCACAGCCTCATTATTGTGAATTGCTCTTGATAATTTTAGCTCTCCTTCGTTCAAAAGAGAGTATCCAAATGTAAAGGGTGCACATACATTTCTTTTTATTATTTCACAGAAAGTTCTGTTTTTTCACATCCAATCTACCTTCTTCTTTAGTGCCAATACGCTGAACTGATTAAAAGGGAACTTAGAGAAGCACGGTGGACATCACAACTTGCTAAATCGTTTCTTAGCACTTCTGCTCTCACCTCTCTAATGCATATTTCTGCTTTAAAGGATTCCAAAGCATGTGAAATATGTTTACAGAGAAGCACTGAACTCAGGTTTCCTCTCAGATATTTCTGGTATGCCACAAGAATGGTATAGACACCAAAAAAAACACCAGGAACCAGATTAATCATGAAGGTTATGTAGATAGTTGGTACCAACATAACCTTCTTAGCAATAGCAATAGCACTTACATTTATATACCGCTTTATAGCCAGAGCTCTCTAAGCGGTTTACAATGATTTAGCATATTGCCCCCAACATTCTGGGTACTCATTTTACCGACCTCAGAAGGATGGAAGGCTGAGTCAACCTTGAGCCCCTGGTCAGGATCGAACTTGTAACCTTCTGGTTACAGGGCGGCAGTTTTACCACTGCGCCACCAGGGGCTTCTTGGTACCAACATAACCTTCAGTTGGTAAGGTGCACTTGTGCATCTGTTTCAGAAATATGGCTATTATGCAGGAGAATATTTAAACAGGTGGGTCTCTGAAAGAAAAACAACAAAAGTGTCTTTGAGTGTCAAGAAAATGCTAGTAAAACTTCTTGGGCAGGAGCAAAAGTGTTGACAAATGATATGGAAATTAGCTGCCAATGTTTATAAAATGTTATTTTCAGAATCTGCCTTTCAAGACTTTCAGTTGGACAGGCACATTGCTTGGGCTTTGCTTTTTCTTCCTATAAGTAGAGGCACTCTTACCCCTGGATGTCGGGGCTGAAGTCCAGGGCCCTGGGGCTCCCCAAATCTGTCCTCCATGGTGTGGTCACCGCTGTCCCACACTGTTCTGGGCAGCCGAGTGTGATTATGACCTGTGCCAGATGCTTTAGAGACAGAGGCAGAAGTGGGGAAAGAAATATGTGGGATGGGAATATGTTAAGCTATGTGTTGAAATGTTTCTGCTAATGTATATTTGCATAAATATGCCTGTGTTTATATTCTTACATTCTTGTGAGTTCAGTTGCTGTTTGTGCCCTCAAGAACCCATGTGTTAAAGATACTATGTGTATCGTGGTGTGTGTGTGTGTGTGTGTGTGTGTGCGCGCATAGTGTTTAACTTGCAGCTGGGGGGAGGGCTCCAGCAGGGAGAACCCTCCTCCAAAGGCCCTTAGTTCCAGGCTCCAAAATTACCTAGGTGCACTTCTGCCTGTAAGAGCGGTTCTCTGCCCACCCAGCCACCCACCCCACTTCTGAAATGTTTGAGGGTTGCTACATGCATGCATGGATATCACTTACTTTTTCATCACATGATTGCTCAACAGTTTATTATTCACAGCTGAAGGCTAAATGTTTCACAGAATTATGCCAGGAGATTTGTGATTGATCTCCTGATGGTTTTTACCCCTCTAAATGCAGCCAAGCTATGGATGCTAATTTGACTGGAGAAATGGTATGAGGGCTGGGGCATCTAATACTTCCTTGCAACATTTTGAGAATAAAAATCATTCCCTCGATCTGTGATTGTTCCATAGCAAAACATTAGAGACACCTGGATCATGCTATTGTATCATACTGTATCATCCAACTATCTCCACTCTCAGCTCAGAAAATAGTTTATAATTTTCTTCCCCAGTTCTGAATCTGGTTCCTGTTGCATGCCCAGTGATATGATTTGGAATGCAACAGGACCACCTCTAGTCTGTCCTACAATCCTCTTTCAGTTTCCCTGCCTGCCTGCCGCCTCCTTGCAATCCCTTTCCTCCCCCTTTACCTTATCTGACTGCCGGAGACTAGAGAGAAAAATTTCACTCCCCATTCTTCCTCCTGACTTAGTTAGAGCCCCTGGTGGCGCAGTGGTAAAACTGCCGCCCTGTAACCAGAAGGTTACAAGTTCGATCCTCACCAGGGGCTGAAGGTTGACTCAGCCTTCCTCCTTCCGAGGCCGGTAAAATGAGTACCCAGAATGTTGGGGGATAATATGCTAAATCATTGTAAACCGCTTAGAGAGCTTCCAGCTATAGAGCGGTATATAAATGTAAGTGCTATTGCTATTGCTATTGCAACATGCCAGAAGCCAGGAGTGCTGGTAGTGGGGATTTCCCTGAAATTTCAGAATTCATTGTGTTGTCAACTGTTACTCATACAATACCTATGGGGGGGAAATCAGTGCTCTAGCTCAGGGATTCTCTACCTTGGGTTCCCAGATATTGTTGGATTTCAGCTCCCATAATCCACAACCAAGGGCCATTGGGGCTGTGGATTATGGGAGTTGAAGTCCAATAACATCTGCGGAAGGCTGAGAATCTCTGCTCTAGCTGTTATAGTTTCACTAAAGAAATACTTTAAAGTTAGCAGAAAACTGCAATCCTGGAAAGAGAAGGAAAAACACACCCCGATTGATACTTCAGCTGCAGAGATAGGAGGCAGATCTTTGGCATAATTTACATTAAGGTAGGGATAAAAGCACCCACCACCACCACATCCCCTGCCAAGAAAGATTCCATTTCAGCACTAATCCTGGGTGTATAGAGGGAGGACACTCTGCAGTTAACAGTAATGCAAAGGCACCACTGTTAGTTATTCTTGGGCTCTGCCTAACAGCAAATGCTAGGGCAGATTTCTTCCTGTTGTGTGTGTGGTGGGGTGCTAGGGATGTACGGCCAGGTTCAATACTGAACAGGTTCGACATTGAATCGATTCAGTTGGATGGTCTGATATTGAACCGAACACACACACACCATTCAGTTCACTACTGGACTGAACCCCCCACCCCCGGCCATTCGAGGGGTGCTGGTTCACGGTTAATTTTTTTTTAAAGTTATAAAATTAAATTCTACTTACTGCCACCTGGTCCAGAAGCTTAGATTTGGCTGTGAGGGGGTCTCCAGAAGTCCCCCCTCCCCCTCATAGCCTCCAAAATGGCCACCGCAACGGAGGTCAGGCCTGGAATGGGCTGAAGACTGCACAAACCATGCGATTTGTACATAAATGGAGGTTAGTCTGGACTCAAACCGAACCAGGCAACCCAGTTTTGTGCACACCCCTAAGTGGGTTGGAGAAATACTAACCTTATGGCACTTCACTTGGGGCTCAAAAGAGATGTCAGACATATCTTAATAAGGCCTGTAGTATCAGAGAAAGAGAGAGTTCCTCAGCACCCACCCACCCCCAGCAGTATCCCACGCAAATCAGAGCTGCAACCTCCTCATTCATTGGTAGCAAAGTTTGATGAATTCCCCCCTCCATGTAGTTTCTCACCTTGATACTTTTGGAGCCTGTTAGTTGGCAGCAAAGAAGGCAGAGAAAAGCAGCAAATAAACTGCAGTATCTCTGCTCCAGAGAAGGACAGGAAAGTGATGTCATAATCCCATCAACCTAGAAGGTGTGTTTTCAGTTTCCACAGTTGCTAGGCTAACTTTAAAGTATATTTTATTTAAAACTATAAAAGTTACAACAATTATTATTGTTTCACTTCCTACTGATTATGTGACAATGAAGTAATGGGATTGGTACAGAAATCTAAGAGTTAGGGAAAGTCCCTATTGTAATATTTCCAGTGCTCTTGTCAAACACAATAAAAATTTCCTTGTGTTTGACACACTGTGATGATATCTATCTATGTATCTTTCTATCTAACATATTTTTATACCACTCAAAACTTACGTCTCTGGGCGATTTACAATAAAAATAAATAAATGACAACAGAAAAAGTTAAAACATTACAACAATTTAAAATTTTAAAGCAATGTTAAAACTATTAAAACAGTATTTAATTAAAAGCCTGGGTGAACAGATTCATCTTTAAAGATTTTTTAATAGTTGTCAGAGATGGGGAGGCTCTTATTTCAGCAGGGAGCACATTACAAAGCTTCAGGGCAGCAGTGGAGAAGTCCCGTCCCCCAGTAGTCACCAGACAAACCACTGGCAACTGCAGACGGAGCTCTCCAGATGATCTCAATGGGCGGTGTGGTTCATGACAAACAAGACGTTCACTTAAATACCCAGCTCCCGAGCCATTTAGGGCTTTATAGGTTATAACCAGCACCTTGTATTTTGCCAGGAAACTTATTGGCAGCTAGTGTAGCTATTTCAATACAGGAGTAATATGGTTTCTCCGAGATGACCCAAGGAACATCCTGGCTGCCGCATTCTGGACCAACTGCAGTTTCCAGACTATGTACAAAGGCAGCCTCACATAGAGCGCATTGCTGTAATCCAGTCTGGAGGTTACCAGCATATGTACCACTGTTTTGAGGTTGTTTATCTCAAGAAACAGATGTAGCTTGCATATCAGCCAAAGCTGATAGAAGCCATTTCTGGCCACTGCCTCAACCAGGGACACCAGGGAGAGGCTTGGATCCAGAAGCACCCCCAGACTACATACCTGTTTCTTCTGGGGAAGTGTGACCCCATCCAGAACTGGCAGATCAAAATTATCTCCTGAGTTCCAACCCCACACAATGAGTACCTCCATCTTATCTGGATTCAGTCTCAGTTTGTTATCCCTCATCCAGCCCATCACCACCTCCATGTAGGCATTTAGGGAGGTTATGCCTTCTTCCAATGATGCTGACATGGAGAAATAGATTTGGGTGTCATCAGCATATTGATAGCACCCTGTGCCAAATTGCCTGATTTTCTCTCCCAGAGGTTTAATGTAGGTATTAAACAACATTGGACTAGGCACTAGGGAGAAGGAAAAAGAAACATGTCTGTCCAGTCTTCTAATGCCTCTGGAACAACAGGTAAGAAAGTAGGGGAAGTAGGTACTTGGACGCAAAGTGGGTGGGAGTAGGCAGACAGGGTTTATGGTTCTTTCCGAGTTTGAATTAAAAATCCAGATGGGGAAGATTTTTTAAATATCATGTTTAATGTCACCAGTGTTCTCACACCAGAGGATAAAGGAACCTTCCAAACTGCACTCAAGATAAAACTAATTGTCATCCCTAAAAAAAGTAGCCCCTTGGGAAATGGTTATCTCCCAGTTCTGCCCTTTTGTGCTAGCTTTGTGACTGCAGAGTATTTTACATAGGGGAACATCCAAAAATGGGATTCCTCACCCTCAGTCTTAAGTGGTACAGTTCTATCTGTTCTATCACTTTACAACATAGCCATCTTAATCAATCTTAATCCAGGCCTCTATCTGAGACAGTGAAGACATTTCTTTCTGTGTTGTTTAGTCTCTGAGTGCTCATTCATATATACTCCAGTCATCAAGTGATAAACCTCCTCAACTTCTAGATAAAAAAATACTTTTCCAGAATTAGCAAGAATATTAAAAAGGACCAACCAGGTTATTTTACCAAGATTTAATTAGGTCTCATTAGTTTCCTTGAATGCCATAAATGAAAATTACAAGCAAAGTAATGATTATGAGCAAAATAATAGTTCTGCTAATAATATGTTTTGTACCTGCTGATTCAAATAATATTTATCTATATTGTGAACAGTGTTTATATAGTGAGGAATGAAAAATAATGATATAATTTTTTAAGGTAGCAGAGTACTCAGTATATTTTATGTTTTAAAAGCCGGAAGAATTTCCCGTGTTGTGATTGGTGCTTGATAAATTAGCAAATGTCGAGTGTCAATTGCCTTAAATATATAATACAGACAACATATATCTGCAATTATAGTTTTGTAATGCGGAAGTTTGAACAGTAGGCTGTACTTTCATTTCTTTTATTTAGAAACATACACACTAGATTTCTCGTTTCTACCGCCACACAAACCCGCTGTGCCTGAACTATTTCAAATGGATGCCTGGGGTTGTGCAGTTATTCTGTCAGTGGATTTTAGTACCCAATGTTCGTGCCTCCCTGAAACCCATGCTCTGGAAGAAGTGATTACATTTAGAAGTGACATTTAGAAGTGGCAATGCTTCTCCTGCAAATTGCTTGTCACTTAAAATAGATTGTTGATACTGTGTCATCAAATGATAATGTAGGATATAATTAGTCCTTTTCAAAATTTTCTGCCTTTAAATACAGAAATTATACGCATTAGGTATGCCTCTCAAAAATACGATGTATCAAGGCATGCAAATCACTGTGTCTTTATAAATATTTTCTTAGGAAGCAGAACATTCCATTAATAGAGATCCAATCAAAAAGCACCCATTAACATCCACAGGGTCGTTCCTTAGCCATCTTGACTCTACGGCAGCCACTGCAATGATGACTTGTCAGATATAGTCAGAGTGTTCAAGATAACTGAGAAGTTCTATTTTCTGAAAACTGGCCAACCACTTATTGAACTTACCATTATCAAACATTTTTTCGGTGTCAGAGGTTAAGAAAAAAATTGCAAGTATGGAAGCAATGGAAGGGAAAACTCTGTGTGTGTGTGTGTGTGTGTGTGTGTGTGTGTGTTCTAAAACAGAAGTTCTCCAGCTTTGGGAAAAGGACCCCATTAAAAATATATATTATTCAAGTCCAGTAACAAACTGAAAAATTTGTATCTACAGATTAAATTGGCTGGGAAAGGAATGGGATGAACATAATGTTATATAAATATTTATTTGTATTTGTTTTTAACTATTATTAACTATTTTATTGATTATAATCTTTCAAAGTTGTAAGCTCAAATCCAAAACATTGCCAACATGTGACTCCAGAAAATGGTCATAAGGTCTTGTTTTTATTCTTGACCCATGTAAGATGCCATAGGTGAAGACTCAGTACATTCTGTGTTTTAACAAAGAATTGTTTGTACTTTGATGTCAGGCTCATTTCTGAGAAGTTTGAGCTGGAGGAAAGTTGAAGAAAGGGCCAAGGTGAAGATGGTCTGTAATAGGAAATAAGAACAGTAGAGCTGCCTTCTTCAGACTGGTCCTGTGATCAGTCATGACCTGGAAGTTTTCCCATGACCTGCTATGGCTTATAACCATTGGTTTGTATTGCTTTTGGCCTATTATTGCTATCAGTTATGTTGCTATATTATTGCTTCTCTGGTCAAATGGGGAATTTCTATGTTTTGCCTAGTGGTGGCAAATAATCCCCATCTGAAATAGTGACTGACTCAACTCCTGGCATTTGTTGGGACTATAAGTAGGATGATTAATCCTTGTATATAGTTTTATACAGATTTTTTTTTTTTTTGTATTTTTCAGTCTTGCTTGTTTCCCTTCTGGCAATCTGACTTGCATTCTGACTCTGCTAAAATGTTGGCACGTTGTCTTTTTCTTGCCATCACAGTACACACAGTATACATAGAGGCAGAAGACTGGACTAGCGAAGCCAAGCTCCAACTTGGCTGTTCGTAAGAAGCACCGACATCCACACAGCTGCTGGTGCACCTCAGTGGCAAGCCCGCCAAGTTAAGGGCACAAGTATGCACTTCATCTGGGCTAAACATAGTGTGTCAGCACCATGTGGTACTGACATAGGGACCTGTGTGGTGCATGATAGGATTTGCGAGGCCAGGATGACGTGCCTGGCCCCCAACCCTTCATGTTGCCAGGGAAAGCCAATGACCGCCTGGATGTGTGGTTCATGCAGCCAGCAAGGACTGACAGATCATCTGCAGTGAAGATAAGTTTGAGCAGCCTTCCCCTCCACCCACCCTTTAACCCTCTCATGTAATTGTGAGAAAGGGCTCCTAGTTTACTCTCCTGTATGCATAGTCTATCTTCCCCCTATTCTGCTCTCTGTTCTCTCTTACACACTCCATACACACCACCAAGAACATTTCGTATATACGCTGTTCCAATAACAAAGGTTGTGGTGTCATGGCAAATTCAATCTGGCTCTCAAGAATGCAACTTTCACTTACTCCTGCTGGATTCTATACACATAGGTTGCATTCAGACATTCTGCCATTATGTTTACTTGCAAGGACTATGGAGGTGGGGATGGCAGGCTGAGGTGGCACGGCAGGTAGGTGCACGTTTGCTGTATTTCACACGATAGGTTGGATAAAGAGGATTGCAGCATCCAGTTTGTCCCCTTGTGATTAGTCAGTGCACACAAATGACTCCCTATGTGTTAACAGTCCCCATTGGGATGCTTAAAGCAGCCTCTTCAGCCAGGGTAAGTGAACACATATAGAAGGGAGATCTAGTGAACTCCCATTACTCTCAGCCACAATTTATTATTGCTGGGGATGATGGGAGTTTTAGTGCAATGACATCTGGAGAGCCACAGATGCAACCCCTGCTCTAGGGAATGACTGGACCCCCCAGTCACCTCTGAACACATACTTTATGGTGTTATCATTACGCTGACTTGGCGACCTCAGACCTTCATGGAACCTGCCAGTTTGGTCCAGAAAAAGCTAACTAAAAAGAACAGTGTGAGGTAGGCAACAATTTTTTAAAAAATCAAATCAGGACTTCTGTACATATAAACATCTGTAACTGCCTTTTATAGAGAGTCAGATCTTTGGTCCATTGAGATCATTATAATCTATGTTGTCCTCAGGAACTCTCCAGGAGCCCTGAAAAGGCTTTTTCAGAGCTTCCACTGGTGATGCCAGGGACCGAGCCTGGGATATTCTGCATGCAAAGTATTTGCTCTACTTCTAGGCTATGATGACCCCTACTGAACAATGCAAGGATCCTCCTGTTGCTTTCTCCCACCCCTCTCTCTTTTCCTTAGGAACATAGGAAGCTGCCATATACTGAATCAGAACATTGGTCCATCAAGCTCAGTATTGTCTACACAGCAGCTTCTCCAAGGTTGCAGGCAGGAATCTCTCTTAGCCCTATCTTGGAGATGACAGGGAGGGAACTTGGAACCTAGATGCTCTTCCCAGAGCGGCTTCATCCCCTGAGGGGAATATCTTGCAGTGCTCACACATGTAGTCTCCCATTCATATGCAACCAGGGTAGACCCTGCTTAGCTAAGGGGACAAGTCATGCTTGTTACCACAAGACCAGCTCTCCTTCTCTGCTCATGTACTGCTTCTCTCCTCATTGGGGTGTAGCTATAATTGGGCAAAAGGGTTCAAAGAACCCAGACCCCCCCCCCCAGCTCCTGAGGGCCCCTGAGCTCCACCCTTCCCTATTTTCTTCATTATCTCCCTCAATCTGAGGGGCTGCTAAAGAGAGGGACAAATACAGGCCCCCTTCCCCCTAGCTATGCCCCTGCTCCTCATGCAGGTTCGGACATAATGGTTGCTCTTCTTCAAGTGGAGAAGATATTCAGTATAGCTGTAATGCAGTGAGCAGCTGATGATGCCAGGTGGGATTGGATATTTTAGGGTATTTTAGGGTATTTTAGGATATTTTAGATATTTTTTATTCATTGTGACTCAGGGGGTCAGGGCTGAACAGGGGGTCGGAAAGGAACTTGTGCCTCCCCTAGCAATTGCCTTGCATTTTATGAATTGTTGCCCTAAAATACTGTATTTCAATGAAGTCTCTCTTTATGTTATGTGAGCCAAGATTTTATACCTGTGGATCTGGCAGATATATCTACATGAAAAGAAATAAAAAAGCTTTCAGAAATAGCCAATTGATCTACTTCATATATTTGTGCATGTGGAATGCATAATAGATTTGAGTGAAATACTGAAAATAAATCTACCCTCGAGGCAATAACATACATAATTCTCTCAGTTCTCAGTTTATCATAGCCTATCATGTGTTATGTGTCTCTTACACTTGTAGAAATCTGTCATGTTTCGCTCAAACCATTAACTACATGGGTGGATTGTAAATCCATCATATAAAAATATTTTTGCAACCTTGCTGAAATGTTAAATCTTGATACTCTTTTTACAAGTTATGCCTATATGTATGTTATACTCCATATAGCTAATGCTCTAGTGTGTAGAAGCACTGGTATTTGTTTAAGACCACCTTTTTGAAGTTGACACATTCACAGAAAGAGAAATACATTCTCAAGTGAACTGGCTCTAAGATGTCATCTAAAGTGACTGCATACTTACTTACACCTGGATTATTGCATTTAGGAGTGAAATACAAAAAGGGGGTTACCTGCTGTCATTTCATTTATTCAGGAAGGATTCTGACAATGCTTTCTCTCTCTCTATTGGTTACATCCACTTCATGGATGTCCACTTATTCAGACATTATGTTGTACTAGTGTACAGATGTTTGCACACTCGTACATGGTTAGATGGACCAAAATTAGATGGCTATTTTTTTTGTTAAAGATAAATAAATGATGGGCAGGTGTTAATGAAACTGCTCTGGGATGTTGGAAAAGCATCTCTGACTAATGTTTAGGTGTGTTTGGGGAATCAGTGAATGTAGAGTGATCAGTTCATTACAGATGAACTTTACATTTGTGCAAAGCTTCAATTTTGGAAACTGATGACAGAAAGTTGAAGTCAAAATACAATCAGGTTTATTCAGGGTAATAGGGGTACAGAAGGAAAAAATTGACACTTTGGGGACACTTGTTGAGCGGGTGCTGAGGAACCTCTCTCTAGGAACAAGCAGGAAAACAGGGTGCAAGAGTGGAAACACATGTGCCACCCGCGAGTCAGGAAGCCAGTAAATGTCTACAAGTGGTCTGATCCCGGGAAACCGGTTCTCTGATGCCGCCAAGCATGCTGCACAGATTGGGCCTGGAGACAGGGCTAAAGTAGAGGTTGAAAGCAGGACAGGCACAAGGGCCAAGGCACAGCCTGATGGAATAGCTGGTGCCCAGATGCATGTGCATGCAACAGGTGAATCCAGAGAAGATACACACCGCTAGATGGAGTTTGTGGTACAGAAAGGGAGAACTCTGCCCTGGGGTCAAATGCTGACCGCACTTCTTTGCTGAGAAGGATGCCATCTGTGGTTGACAAAAGAATACATTTTGTCCTGTTCAATCCTAGGTGGGTGTGCTCTATTGCACAATGAAGTGAAAAGGTTTAGACAACCTGTATGTAAAAATATCAAATAGGTAGACTCAGAGCTTATCTTGTGTCAAGAAGACCTTCTGGGCAGAAGAAAAATTATTTCTTTAAAATAATGAGCACTTTTCCTGTGCTTCATGCCATCCATTAACACTTATGTTGGAGGGATGAGTCTGCTGCAATCTTATATGTTCTTCCTGTGAAGGTGATTAGCTAGAAGGCTAATCCTTTGTGCCAACACTGAGAAGAATTTCAGCTACTCATTTAGAGAAATAGCTTCTCCTTAACTTGGGTCTGCTCAGCAACGTCCTCTGTACATGAACAGAGAGGAGAGAACGGGGAAGAGTTTCAGTCACATGTTAGGCTTGACCTTGAGTTATCTTCCCATGCTACCTACTAAGTGACTTATCCTTGGGAGTTAGCCCATGTAGTCAAATGGTGACCCTGTGATCCTGCAATTTCAGCTAGTCAAACTGGAAACTACAAGCCTGTGGTCCGATACTGCATGTAAGGGTGCTGCTGGGAGCCCCCAAAAGGCTGTCTCTTAACACAGGCAAGCAGACAGGTGGGTAGATAGATGCCAGGAGATGGGGTATTCCCCTCCCCAGCCAAAATTGGGGGGAAATGCAGACTCAAATTTGTACCCAAACCAAATCACCCCTGATTTGGTTTGGGTCAGAATCTCTCCCCGCGCCTGAATCACCCCAGATTTGCTTTGTACCTGAATTTTCTGAATCTGAATCTATTTGGATAAAAAAGGGTCCCAGGACCAAAAGAGTTGAGTGGGTGGTAGTGCCCAATGGGTGGAAGCTACTACCCAAATTTAAAAGAAATTGGGCAAAAGGGTGATATTTAAATGATTTTTGAAGTTGGCACATCTTTAAGCTTTCCCCCATAAGGAATAATGGAGATTTCAGCAATCTTATAGCTCCATGTGGGGGGCACCATGGCATCCCAGAGTGGGTTGTGATGGGTGGTAGTGCCCAATGGGTGCAAGGAAGCTACCACCCAGATTTCAAAGGAATTGGGCAAAGGGGTGATTTTTAAAGAATTTTGGATGGCATGTTTTGGGGGCATATTCAAGAAAAAAGGGTTTGGGGACAGAAGAGTGGGTCAGATGGTAGTGCCCAATGGGTGCCTGTTACCATCCAGATTTAAAAGAAATTGGTGAAAGGGGTGATTTTAAAAGAATTTCTGGTTTGCTTTCCCCCATAGAAAATAATGGGGATTTCGGCAGCCCATAACTCCACTTGGGGGTCACCAGGGTGGCCTAAAGTGAGTGCTGGTATAGTGCATATAGCGTGACAACCACCCCAAACCCACAAGCCCATGAGGCACTGGGTTTTGTTGTTTCTGAAGTGTTCTGAAAGTATTTTCTCTAGTTGCAAATGAGAGTAGATTCAATGTTTGTCATCTGGGCCACCCTGGTGCCCCCCGCCCTGGTGGAGCTATAAGGCTGCTGAAATCCCCATTATTCCCTATGGGGAAAAGCTTAAAGATGCACCAACTTCAAAAATTCTTTAAAAATCACCCCTTTGCCCAATTTCTTTGAAATTTGGGTGGTAGCTTCCAACAATTGGGCACTACCACCCAACCCACTTTGGCCACAAAATGGAGATTCAAATCTCTGATTTTTGGGGGTCCAAATCTGGGGTTATTCTTTTTGTACCCGAATCTGAATAATTGAGGACAGGGGTGATTCGTTTTGTTTACGAATCACCCGAATTGTCTGGATTCGGATACAAATCATTTTGTACATGAACTGTTTTGCACATCCCTATTAGGAATTATCTCTTAAGATTTAATGCCACTTTCATTCATCACACAACTAGCCAGCAGTGGTGCCCTTAGGCACAGACATCGGAATGCAAATCCAAGGCCCCAGCCTCCACACTACCAGTAGCACACCTTAAAGTGGCCAGCACTGGGAATGTCCTCCCCATGAGGCCACCGGCCTCATGGGCTGTGCAATGCTCCCTTCCTGGAGGGTCTCTCCCTGCTGCTACTGATCAGCTGATAGATGGGTCAGCGGGGTCAGCACAGAGGCCTCTTCCTTCCTCGTGGATTTATTTATTAAATATTTATACCCTGCCCCTCCAGTACACTGCTGCTCAGGGCGGCTCACAAAAATAAAATAGATACGAGGTAAAATAAAACTAATAAAACTAACCAAATTAAGTCAACAAGTTAAAAGTTAGCATAAAACCACAATTAGAATTAAGTTCCAAATTAAAAGTTATTTTAAAAGTGAAAAACTTAGAATTATAAAAACTAAAAATTAAAGACTAAAGAACCTACCAGATATAACCAAAGATGAAGCATTAAAAAGTCTCTTTTAAAGGATGTATTTTTAGTTGTTTTTTAAAGAACACTGAGGGAGGGAGCATTGCGAAGCTCTTCAGGGAAGGTGTTCCTAAGCTAAGGGGCCACACCTGGAGAGGCCCTGTCTCTAGTCCTCACCAACCAAATCTCTGTTAGTGGTGGGGCAATGAGCAGGGCATGAGATGATAAGCGGAGGGCCCTGGCAGATTTGTATGGACGAATGCAATCTGACAGGTACTTCGGCCCCAAGCTGTGTAGAGCTTTAAGGTCAAGTCCAGCACCTTGAATCTAGCCCAGAAGCGGAACAGTAACCAATGAAGCTGATGCAGGATGGGGGTGACACTCATGAAGCGACTTGCACCCACGATCATCCTTGTAGCAGCATTCTAGACTAGCTGAAACTTCCAAACCATCTTCATGGGCATCCCCACATAGAGCGCATTGCAGTAGTCCAATCTGGATGTTACCAAAGCATGAGTGACTGAGGCCAGGTCCGACTTCTCCAGGTATTCAACCGAATGGGATGAGGGTTGCTCAGTAGCAGAGGGCTGAGCTTGGAAGTCAGAAGTCCAGTGCTGGCTGCCCCCACACTTGTGCAAGCCCTTTAGCCTGGCTTCCCCACCACTGTCTGCTTGTGTGCTGTGCTTGCCTCATCATGGAAGCCATCCAGAAGGTGCATGGGTGGGGTTATATGGGACTTTTATGGATTATTCTGCCCTTTGTGTATTTCTGAGGTGGCATGACCTAGGGCTTTGATATTTGGCACAGATGTGTGGCAGGATTGGAGGACTCTGTGTATTTAGTTTTAAGCAGATTGTTCCATCCATTATATATATATATATATATATATATATATATATATATATAGTCATGTATGTGGTTTGTTTCAAGGCAGAAAATTGCAAAAACATCTGGAACTGAAGTCCCCCTCCCCACAAGAACATCATTCCACCCACATGTGGAGGAATCTGCTCTTTGCCTTCATACAAAAGAATGAAACACCCCACTTTTGTACACAGTCCTTTAGATATCCTGGAATGTCTTGGGCTAGGGCTTTGATATCAGGAATAGATGACAGGCAGGATGAGAGGGCTCTGTATATTTAAACTGAAGCAGATGGGTCTATACATTGATTTTTAATAGATTTGATTATTAAAAAAAACATTTAAGCAGTGAGAATTGTGTGCTCAAGAATGATGTGTGAAACCATTGGCGGGGAGGTGTTTCATTAGGTAGGTCAGGAGCTACTGGTAACTCAGCACTTATCTGAAGTAGCTCTCTAGGTATTTGGACTTACTTCTCTCCCCACCCCCTTCCTCAATAACACAAATCTTATTGGCCAGCTCAATTGAGCCATTTTAAATCTCTTTCTCTTTGAGTGATCACGGTTGCTTGCTTTTACTTTCTCCCCCATTAATTTTGCTCCACTTTCTTTTCCCACAAAGCAGCTTCTTTTGCTTTCCTTTTGTCCTGCAGCAAAATTCTCATGGATTCAGGGATTTTAAAATCCTTTATTCTGTCTATTTTTGTACAAGCTGTCATTCTGTGATTGGCTGCACATCTCCAAGTTACTATTTCCCCAAGCTCCTAAATCTCTGGCCAAAAAAGAAGAGTAGCCGTTCCTGGAAGTCTCAAGTGTGCTCAACCCTGATAGAATCACTAAGCCTAAGTTAAGAATCCATATTTTCTTATCTGAATTTTGGGTCTGCCAAGAATTCACTAGGTGGCCTTAATCAAGCCACCCACTCTCAGCTTCCAGCTGCAATGTGGAAACAATAATAATTCCAGATTTGTTATTTAAACAAAATAATTCATGTGAAGTGCTTTGAATGTTTGAATACACTATATAAATGATAAGCATTATTTTAAATATTTTTACCACAAAGTTTTTGGTTTATTGTTCTTTGTTTATAACAACTTTGTTACTATTTTGTTTTGTTTATTTAATTTAACTTCATTGTACACTTTCTTGAGGACCCTGAGCAAGAAAGCAGCCTATAAATTTAAAAATGCATGCATGCATGAAAGTAGAACTAATCTGCCTACTTTCCTTTCACTGTCTCTACATCTGGACTAAATTTGGTGACAATTGAGGTCCACAAGTTAGATCTCTTGCACCTCAAATGTGCATGTGTCCCAGAGAATAACTGACCCTATCCACCCCCAGCATTATACCTCCAGTGACTGTTGCTGGTGTGTTATCTGGTGTTTCTTTTCAAATTGTGAGCCCTTTGGGGACAGGGATCCATCTTATTTTTTTATTATTTATCTGTGTAAACTGCCCTGAGCCCTTTTTGGAAGGGCGGTATAGAAATCGAATAAATAATAATAATAAATAATCTTGGATCGTGGTGGATGTCACCATTACAAACTGCACCACTGAGGTGTCCCTGTGTGTAACTCACTACAACTGTACCTAATTTGGTTCAAATCAGTGACAGTCCTCAAGTTAGTGCCCTTGCATCTCAAAGGTCTGTGCATCCACCATCTTGGATGGGGGTAGATGACATCATCACAAACTACTCCACTGAGGTGTCCCTTTGTGTCCCTACAGCTGCAGCAAATTTGGTTCAAATCGGTCCAGCAGTTCACAAGTTAGCCCACTTGTGCCTCAAAAGTTTACGTGTCCACACCCTTGAATCTGTGTGGATGACTTCATCATAAACTACATTGTTGAGGTGTCCCTGCATGTCACTCACTGCAACTGTATCTAATTTGGTTTAAATTGGTTAGTCCACAAATTAGCCCACTTGTGCCTCAGATATTCACACGGCCACCATCTTAAACTGGAGTAGATGACATCATCACACACCACACCATTCAGGCATTCCTATGTGTCCCTACAGCTGTAGCAAATTTGGATCAAATCAGTTAGGTGGTTCACAGGTTAGCCCTCTTGCACCTCAAAAGTTTATGTGTCTGCCATCTTGGATTGGGGTGGAGGACATCATCACAAACTGCACCATTAAGGCATTGCTATGTGTCCCTACAACTGTTCCTGATTTGGTTCATATTGGTCCAGGCATTGCGAAGTTGATGGGGGGGGGCACACAGAGACACACACACGGACATGGACACGGACACACTGACATACACACACAGAATGCTGAGTGATCTCATAAGCTTACTGGAAATATGGCTAAAAATAAGCTGTTTACAGTGATTCAAGTAGCCTTTTAAGGTTTGTGAAAGAGCACTTGCTCTTTTATGAACCCATACAATCACCCATATAAATTCCTTTATAATCAGGTGGTGTAGCTAACCTGACCTGATGTGTAACCTGACCTTTTATTATGTGTAAGAGTACGTTAAAGTGTTCTCTTTATTTTGTCTCTAGAAGTATGAATGGGCAGCATGTATGGTTTGGTTCCTGAGGAATAATTGAAAACAGAAATTTCTAATGCATTTTTAAACATGTCTGTAAAAATTGTAGGCTGACATAATGCTCAGTGACAATCCTGAGGCTGCTACAGACTCATAAGGCAGCCTCAACCTTGAAAATGAGTGGTTGTGTAAGCAACACTACTGCAGTTCTTCCTATTCATTCATTTCCAGCAGCATCGGGGCTGACTCACACTGTTGCCAGTACACTGCACATTATGTTGGCCACCACTTGTAAACATTTACTCCATGAGATACTTTTGTCTCCATAAATTGGACCTACACTTGCTCAGTGGTGCAATGCAACCGGATTATCCAGCTGAGTATACGCACTGGACGGGCCCAAATCCCTCATTAATTGATTATGTTGCTGTAACAAGAAATTTAGCACCATGGGTGGGGTACTTTCAAGTGATACCTCGCCCGGAAAGTGACCATTTTCCATTATTGCTGAACATAACACTAAGAGGGAGAAGTTCTTCGGACTGTGAATGGGCTTTGGGCATACCAAAGGGAAATGCCCCACAAAGGGCAAAATGGACGGTTGGGCAGGCTGCACGTCTTACTGATTTACTAAACTCCTCAAAAGTCCAGTTGTTATGGAATGTTATTATTCAAGGGACATCCGCCCCTGATGGTATCTGCCTGCTAGAACACTATGATAGCCTCTTAACCTTAATACACCCAATGCTCATTAACACTAGGCCAAAAACTAGACGGAAAGTTCTTTCTCGTCCCTGGTTTGATAGAGACTGCCAAGAGGCGAAAGGTTCATTAATAAAGGCATTTGATAGATACACAGATGATACAACTAACTTCAATGTACAGGGTTTACTAATAATGAGGAGGCAATATAAGAGACTATTAAAGCAAAAGAAATCTCAATGGATGATACAGAGAGGGGAGGAGTTAATAGAAGCGGCCAAACTGAAAAATCAAAGCACCTTTTGGCGCTTGGTAGCACCTTCATTAGGAAGAGCCCCCACTTTACCTGATTGTATAATTCCAGCTGATAAATGGGAGAATCATTTTCACGAAATGTATAGACGAAATGACGCCATAACGGTGAATGTCGAGGCATATATAACTGACCCCCCAAGATGGGACTCGGTCTCCTGCTCGGAAGTAGAAGGTCTTGTAAGACAATTTAAAAAAGGCAGAGCCCCTGGAACCGATTATATCACTATAGAGGTGATTCTGTCTAACCTAGACTGGTAGGTTCCAGTTTTAGCCTCACTGTTCACGTTTATTGATAATACGGCAAAAATTCCACCACAATGGGGAGTGGCGATAATAGTCCCAATATACAAAAAAGGTAAATGGAGTGATCCTGCAAATTATAGGCCTATAAGCCTCCTGAGTGTGATTAGTAAAATTTATGCTAAACACTTAGCAATTAAGCTGGTGGACTGGATTGAGGAAAAGAACATTCTTGCAGTTGAACAGGCTGGCTTTTGAACAGGTCGATCTACTATAGAACATGCCCTGACCCTCCATTATCTTGTTGAAAAATATACAGCTAAGTCGGGTGCTGCACTTTATACTGCATTTATAGATCTGAAATCGGCATTTGATTCCATATCAAGAGACAGGCTCTGGCAAAAACTAATAGATTTGGAAATTGATAAGAGATTACTATTATTAATTTATAAACTATATGAGAAGTCTCGATTGCGGGTCCGCTGCAACCAGTATGGTTATTTAACGTCAGATGTTCCAACTAGTAAAGGGGTAAAGCAGGGTTGTATTTTGGCACCTACTTTATTTAACGTCTATATCAACTCAGTGGTGAGCTGTTTATCTGACATGTCTATGCACCCTCCAAAACTGGCACAGAAACACATTGCAGTCCTGCTGTATGCAGACGATATGATCCTTTTATCCCAGACGCCCATAGGACTACGTCGAGCACTAGCACAATTAAGTTCATTTTGTAACAGAGAGATGATAGAGGTAAACCACCAAAAGACAAAAGTTTTGGTGTTTGCTAAACGGCCAAAGAGATATACCTGGCACATGAATGGGAACACAATTGAACAAGTTCAATCTTATAAATACTTAGGTGTTGTATTCCACTCATCTGGTTCCCGTATTGTGCATCAAAAACATATTATTCAGAGCGCCCAATTATCAATCAATCTGATCAAATCATTTTATTTTTCACGGGGAGCTCTGTACATC
This sequence comes from Hemicordylus capensis, assembly GCF_027244095.1. NCBI lineage: Eukaryota > Metazoa > Chordata > Lepidosauria > Squamata > Cordylidae > Hemicordylus > Hemicordylus capensis. The sequence continues at coordinate 318,596,891 of NC_069657.1, forward strand.
CCTGTTGCAATAAAATTACTATTGGCCAAAGTGTATCCTCAGATAATGTATGGTGCACAATTGGGCCCATTTAGTAATTTTGCTCCGTTAGAAACACTGCAAACTAAGTTCATAAGAACTATATTACAGCTGCCATGTTGTGTCCCAAATACTGTTATTAGAAGGGAGGTGGGTCTGGTTAGATTTGAATCACACTATTGGAGATCTATCATACTCTACTGGTTAAAATTAGTTTTCATGAAAGGTGGCTTAGTGCATATAATTCTGGAAGACTCCTTTAAATCCAATTGGAAATTGGCAATTAAAGAAAAACTTCTATTATATGGATTCTCTCATGATGATTTTATTAGATTAGGTTTCGATCAGGCCAGAAGAGAAATTGTGCAACGTATCCATGACGTGGAGTTGCAGATGGATCATGCAAAGTTACCGAGTAGCATTTACATAGGTAGCCAGTGCACCGAGCTCAAGCCTGCTACATATCTAAGTAGCATTTTAATTCCAAAATTTAGACGAGCTCTAACACTTGCCCGTGTAAATGCTCTCCCAACAGCTGTGCTCCATGGGAGATTCCAGGGTATACCATACACATCAAGATTATGCCCTTGTGGATCTGGTAACGTTGAAACAACTGCTCATGTTTTACTGCATTGTGAATATTACAGAGACATAAGACGCCAACAAATTGCCCCACTTTCGATAAATTTTCCGGGTCGTGGAGAGGATTACTATTTAAACTATTTGCTCACTAATCCTAATCCGGATGTTATTCATATCGTGGCCAAATATTGTTATATAATATGCCAAATGCGTATAAATGTAGTCTGATTTTATATTATCATCTTATTATTGTTATTATCATTATTATTTTAATATTGTTGTATTGCTGGTCTACGACCAAAATAAAGTTTTGCTTACTTTTGTCTCCTTTCTAAACTTTGTGTGTGGGCTTCCAGAAGCATCTGGCTGGCCACTATTGGAAGCAGGATGCTGGGATAAATGGAATCTTTTTCTGATCTAGAAGGGCTCTTCTTATGATCTTTTGTTAGGCAGCAGGGCATCTGAGTAGGGATGTGCACGAACCGAGGTTTGTGCACTGATTCGGCACTGAACTGGTTCGGACAAGGTCCAAACCAATTTGGTGCCACGGGGAGAAGAACAGAGATCTTTAAAAAAGAGGAGAGCAGATCCTTACATGCAGCTTCCTGCTGAGATGGCGCTGCCCCCAAGAAACCACACGTGGCACTAGCATGCACATGTAGTCCATGTGGTGTTGCTGACCACAAAAATGGCACCCACACATGTGCAGATGCCATGTGCATGTCAGGGCAGTGTGTGGTTTCTTGGGGGTAGCGCTGTTCCAGCAGCAAGTTGCATGTGGCAGTGGACGGCAGGTAAAGACCTGCTCTTCTCTGTTTTAAAGATCCTGCTTGCCGTTCCCCTCCCTGCAGTACTGAACCAGTGCATGTACCTACATTTGCACATTCCTATATGTGAGAACTTGTCTTTTGTGGGGGTTGGGGGTGGGTGGGATCTTGCATAAGAACATCAACAAGGAGGCTCAGATCTAGGACAAGCATCTTCTATATTAGGAAATCTCATGCAAAGCCTCATGCTAACACAAATACATTCCAAGTTTCCTTCCCCACCCCCACCCTCAATGTATTTTAGGGTGAATTACATATTAGAAGAACATTAGAACATAAGAAGAGCCCTGCTGGATCAGGCCAAACTTCTGTCAAGTCCAGCATCCTGTTTCCAACCAGATGGCTTGGGGAAGGGAATTCTCAACACAATGATGTCAGAACATTGAGGATAACTCATTTTGAGATGAACAGACTACATACTGTGCAGCAAGTCCCACCCTTTTCCTGGTGTATTACAGGGAAATAAATGGCCACACCCTATAGTTACAGGGCATTACTCCCCCACACCCAGTAATGCACCAGGAAAAGGATGCAACATCAAACCGTTGGTGTACTGTAGGGCAATACCGGGAATGGGAAGGTGGGGATTTGAAATGCTGCAGTTGGGGCTGTGAAGAAGGCAGCTAATTTCAAGAAACTGGCTTTTCATTTTATTTATTTTTTGTCTCTCAAATCTGTTGACCACCCCAAACTTCCATCTCTGGGCAGTTTTCAAAAACAGAAAGCAAATTAAAATGAAAACCTTGAAACATTAAAAGGTGAGCCCTCTCCCCACTCTGGAAATATTTGATGCAATACCAATACAGTTCAGCATTGTGTCAATTTTTTTGCTGATATCAGAGACATTTTTCATCGGGATAGTTTCAGATGAAAAATGCCCTGATAGGGCTTCTTTTGCTTCGGACCTGATTACTGGGCCAATGCAAAGTACAGTCTCATAATTTAGTCTGGATGCTGCCCATAGATTATTTTAATGAAACAAACAGAAACACATTAGGCAAACTAAACATCTTGATGAAGAAATAGCAATTTTCTAAGTTCATATTTAGTGTGCTGTTCGACAATTTACCCCCTTCCCTGAAATTTCCATGACATCCATTATTTTCATGCTGTTAAAGCAATTTATCCTGGAACATAAGAATAATTAAAAGAGAAGGAAAGAAATTATGAACCGTCAAAGTGAAATAAAGTAAGTGTAGGGGAAATCAAGAGTGTTTCACAACTTTGCAGACCAATTAAGTTGACAGAGGGGAAATATGGACCTTAAAGAGCTAGAAATGAAGTACGCTATCACAGCAGTTTTCGAGCACACAAGAGGGGTCATTGATGACCCCATTATTTTCCCAAATGCTTTTGTAAATGTCCCAGTCCATATATTCACATCCTGGCAAAGACGCATCAAAGCACCTATCAAGTTTTCTTGCACTGAATGGCTTCCATATTAATTTTAAAGGTGAAATCTCAGCTACACATGCATTCTTTTGTGTTCACTGATTGGAGACACAAACTGTATTATATGCTCTGCAGTGCAAATAACATTTTGGATCAGAGATGGTTATTAATATGGTGCTGCTGTGGAGGGCTGCTGCAGAGTTAAAATGAAGCCCCGATGTTGGTAAGAATGGATGGTGGCGCAAGCCAGTGTTTATAGACATGACAGTGTTCCAATAGCACGTATTTTCCATTAAAAAAAAAACAAATACAGAAAGAGTGTAGACCCTTGCCCTAGTGACCATAGGCCTGTCTGAGTTGTCCAGATTCTTGCCAAGGACAGTGTGAGCTCAAAATATGTATGTATGTATGTATGTATGTATTTACTGATATACTTAGTATGTAAACTGCCCCAAACTAATGAGTGGTTTACAACATAAACAAATTAAAACAGAAATTAAAACCTCAGAACAATTTAAAACCTAGTCTAATTAAAAAGATTGCATATATAAATGTGTCTTTAATAACTTTAAAAGTTGTCAGAGATGGGGAGGCTCTTATTTCATCAAGGAGCACGTTCAGGAGTCTCACAGCGACAACAGAGAAGGCCCGTTGCGTAGCCACCAGATAATCTGGTGACAACTGCAGATGAACCTCTCTGGATGATCTCAGTGGGTGATGGGGCTCATAGTGAAGAAGACATTCTTTAAGATACCCTGGGCCTAAGCTGTTTAGGGCATCATAGGTTATAACCAGCACCTTGTAATTTGCCCAGAAACCTATTGGTAGCCAGTCTAGTTCTTTTAATATAAGAGTAATATGGTCTTTTTGAGATGACCCAGAGACCAACCTGGCTGCTGCATTCTGTACCAACTGCAGTTTCTTGACTATGTACAATGGCAGTCCCACACACAGTGCATTGCAGTAGTGCACACAGAGTGCATTGCAGACTGGAGGTTACTAGCATATGTACCACTGTTCTGAGGTTGTTTATCTCAAGAAATGGACACAGCTGACGTATCAGCCTAAGCTGATAGAAAGCACTTCTGACCACTGCCTCAACCTGAGATCCCAGGGAGAGGATTGGATCTAGAAGCACTCCCATACTGCATACCTGCTCCTTCTGGGGAAATGCAACCTCATCCAGAACCTCAAAATTGTCTCTTGAGTTTTGACCCCATACAAAAAGTACCTCCATCTTATCTGGATTCAGCCTCACTTTGTTATCCCTCATCCAGCCCATTACTGACTCTAAGCCAGCATTTAGGGAGGTTATGCCTTCTCCTGATGATGCTGACATGAAGAAATAGATTTGAGTGCCATCAGCATGCAGGAGAGACTCATGCCTGTAAGCTTGGAGAAGCCGCTGCCAGTCTGTGTAGACAACACTGAGCTAGATGGACCAAAGATCCTATGTTCCTATGTTCTTATGAGACAGTATGGAAACTGGAGGGATGCAATTTAAAGTTCACGTTTTGTAGGGCAAAAGTCTCCAAGTGACACCATTTGGAATCTGCCCGATAGGTAGGACCAGGACCACCACAGATAAATGCCTCCCCTCCCAACCCCTTCAGATGGCCCAGAAGAATACTTTGATCAAAAATAGTAATACTATGGTATATCAGAAGCCACTGAGATATCCAGAAGGACCAACAGGGTTACGCTCCCTCTGACAATTCTCCATTGGAGATAATCCATCAGGCTGACTAAGGCAGTCTCCACCCCATAGTCTGCCTAAAAGCCAGTTTGACATGGGTCTAGATAATCAGTTTCCTCCAAGATTGTCTGAGGCTGGGATGGCATCATGCTAATCTAATGGCATATCACAATTAATTATGAGAACCTCAATCTCTCACTTACCTTGCCCAACCATGGAAGGTGGCTGTTTATAGTGTATTCATTCCGTCATTCCTTCATCAAGTCTGCTTAAGTTTCCAACCAGGTACTAGACATTTCATCTTAAGGTCTACTTTCATACACAGTATGAGTCCAAACATAAATGCATGACAAGCATGAGCACTCTGCAAGGTGGACAGGGCGATTCCTGCTTGTCAGAACAAATGATGATGATCAAAGACAGCTAGGTGCTCACTGCGTCCTGGTTTTGATAATTCACTACACTTTTCAGGACATGAGCTCGGAGTGAATTGCCTTAATGGTCTCATTACATTCATGGTGCATATGGAAGGGGAAAGAAGCCATTGACTACAAAAGAAAGGCACAGACAGGAATGTTTCACCACATATATTCTGTTTTTAAAAATGCTGCAGTCAAGCAAAAAGTTACATTTAATATCATATTCCAACACTGTTATGCTTATAATCCAAGGATCAGTAGTGCCCCTACCCTGGTTAGTTTAATAGCGGTTTCTTCCTTCCTAGGTCACTGCAGAGAGTGCACTCAACAAACAGCCAGCCACTAAGCTCAGCTTGGTGTCTCCTTCAGGTAACCCCCCTAGGCAACTGTGTGGCTCCTCCATCCCTAAGACAGACCTTATAAAATTATCAAATACATTGCTTTATGGGCGGAAATGTTCTGATTGTGAAATATACAGGTGGGACTGAATAGAATGCTACATATTACAGATATTTGAAAAAACAGGATTCATTTTTGTATTGGAAGGTAGTTGCCCTCCCCAACAGTGGCAGGATCTGAGACAGAGCCAAAACTATTACAGTAATGTTTTTGGAAGGTGATGGGTAGATTGATTTAGGTGACAGTACAAATGTGCCACAGACCTGTTAACAGCAAACACCATGGTGGAACTTCAGGAGATAACAAAACATTTATTTGGCCAATATGAATTGAGCCTCAGCCAGAAAATGGTCAAAATCTCCAAAGCATTGCTTAATGCTAGTTCCTAATATTATGAATCATGTTCCATTTTACCAGCACCAGTTAAGATGAAAGGACATTTGAGTTTGCCTTTGAAGTGCCCTTACTATGCCAAAAAAAAAAAAAAAAATGTCCTAAAGGCTTTAAGGTGCTGCAGAGCAGAGCATTCCTCTATTTGCATTTTCATGTGGCTGCAGAAGCAGGAATACAGTTTATTTGCATAGCATCATGCTAATCTAATGCTATGTCACAATTAATTATGAGAACCTCACTCCGGCAACCTTTGCAAGCTCAAAAAGCAACCACATAGTTATGACAGCACTAGAGCACTGACTTTAACTGCTAACCGAATGTTTTAACACCATGTTGAAGTGGCTTCTATAGCACTGCAAGTACTTGTGAAGGGATTCTCAAATGTAAAAAGAGGACACACTTGTTGTACTTGAAGCTTGTACAAAACACGGCATTTTTGCATCACATTTTGCATTTGCAGTGATGGGCCAGAAATAGGCAATGTCACATGATTATTAATCTACAACATATCTTCCTTGATCTGATCATATGAATCAGATTTAAGCCCTATTGATGTGTTATGTTCAGTGCATGTATAATCTGTGTACATTGTATACATGTACAGATCTGTAGACACATACAGTTATTCAAACATTGGCCACATTCACACACCTAGCTAATTTTGGAGCCTGGACCTAAAGGCCTTTTGGAGTCCCTGCCCCCACAAGACACAATGCACTATTTTTAACACTGGAACATGCTCAGAGAAAGCTGGAATTTTTTCACCTTTCCCCCTCCCCTCATATATTTAGAAGAGATTCTGAATAGGATACTTCTCACTGACTTGCAGAAAGATAACATATTTGCATGGACAATCCTGCCACTTAATCCTGCCAGTTAAATTAGCTGAATTCATTACTTTTCATACCAGAATATGCTCAGGGAACCTACAATAATGTAAGGATGTAAAAAGAGGAATATTTTTATGCAAATAAATAGACCATAAAGAAGTAACATATCCCTCTTGGAGTCCCAGCACGCTTTCTCTAATGGAGAAGAAATATCACTGCAAAAACAGGAGCAGCGGTAGCAGCAAGCAGGGGAGAGACTAAATTCGCAGGTGAGCCAGGAATCCTCTGGCTTGGCTCACATACCTTTTGCATCCCCCACCCCACAACCTCGTCCTTTTGCTAGCTACCCCATAACAAATGAATCCTGGATGTGTTAATGGCTTAGTATTGTGAAAAAATATTATGGGGTTGGGAATCTCCAGGAATAGTTCAGCCAGATCTGGCCACCTTCTGAGACTGAGTCCAAGGGAAAAAAAACAAACCAAAACTAAACTCTACCCTGGAGCCAAGCGCCAAATCTACAAGAACCTGCTAGATGGGGTGGAAAATAGATCACTGCAAAACCACCAGCAGCAACAAGCAGGGGAGAAATTAAATTTGCAGATGATCTGGGAAGCCTCTGGCTCGTCCCTTTGTACCCCCCACCCACCCACTCCACCCCTGTCCTTTTGCAAGTGGTGGAGGCTGCAGAAATAGCAGCAGCAGCAAGCAGAGGAGAAAGTAGAAACTAAAGCTGCGGATGACCTGGGAAGCCTCTGGCTTGGCTCTTTGCATTCCCCCTCTGCCCCATCCTTTTGCACGTGGCACTGGCTGAAGAAACAGCAGCAGAAACTAAAGTTGCAGATGATCTGGGAAGCTTGCTCTTTGCATTTCCCCCTACGCCCCACCTCATCCTGTCCTGTGCTGTCCATCACGTGTGGTGCATAAGCCCCGGCAGACACTGGTAAAAAAAAATCCATTAATTTGTTTGTTCCTACTTGCATTACAGGAGGGAGGATCAGGCAGAGAAGCTTTGCTCAGAGCCGGGGCTGGACTCTGGAGGCATTCTCGCTCTCACCTTTTGGAGAGATTTGTGGCTGCCATGGAGGCAGAGGGCCGTGGGCTGACCCAGCAGCAGGCAGGCCTGTATTTGGCCCTCAGTGCCCCCCACCGCTCAACCCTGTCCTTTTGCATGTGGCACTGGCTGCAGAAACAGCAGCAGCAACAAGCAGGGGAGAAAGTAGAAACTAAAGTTGCAGACAATCTGAGAAGCAAGGGTGTAGCAAGACCCCCGAGGGCCAGGGGACAAGATCTTGGCAAGGGGACACCCCCATCGTGCGCACAAAATGCACACATGCCCCAGTGCCCCAAGCCCCGCCCCTGCATCTGACATCAAATGGAAGGGGTGGAGCAACCAACATCTTCCCACCACTGCTTCTACCTCCTGTTGGCCGCCCCCACCGCCGCTGCCCCTGCCCCACCACTGCTTCTTAGCTTGGCCCCCGTGGTGGTGGTGGTGGCAGGTGCTGTGGCTGTTGGGCATCTCTCCAGCTGAACTGCATGCCTGAGAGACCCAATAGCCACAGTGCCCATGGCTACCACAATGGGGTGGGGGGTGGCCTGCCCCCTTGGCTCATCCCCATCCCCGGAGGCCAAGATAAGAAGCAGCAGTGGGGCAGGGGTGGCAGCAATGGCAGGGCAGGGCAGGAACATTGTGGCAGTCTGCTTGGGGGCCACTTGGGGTCCTCGACCCTCTGGGCCCAGGGACATTTGTCCCTGCTTGTCCAATGGATGCTACTGCCATACAGGGAATCCTCTAGGGTTGGCTCCTTGCATTTCCCCTCACCCCCATCTTGTCTCATCCCATCCTATCCTTTCATTTACATGTGGCACTTAAGCTCCGGCAGACACTGGTAAACAATCAATTACTTTGTTCCTACTTATATTACAGGAGGGAGGCTCAGGAAGAGAAGCTTTGCATGGAGCAGCTGGGGCTGGACTCTGGAGGCACTCCCGCTCTCTCCTTTTGGAGGTATTTGTGGTGGCCATGGAGGCAGAGGGCTGTGGGCTGGCCCAGCTGCAGGCAGACTCGTACTTGGCCCTCAGCACCCCCACCTTCTGCATGAAAAGAGATCGAGTGGAAGGCAGGCAGGTGGCAGACAGGCTGCAAGAGGGTCATAGCTGCCCTCAAGATATCAACACACATGGCTGCCGGCAGCACATCCCAACAGTGGGCAGCAGCACGGCACCCTTGGGGCATTTTGGAGCCCCGCCCCGGAAGCTACCCAGATGTGAATGACTGCACTTCTGCCTGAAAGTCTGGTCCAAAGAGCACCACTGTTCGCACATTAGGAGAAAATAGAGGTGAAGGAGGGAGAGTTGACAGACCTGTACATGTGAATGTGTGAAACCCTGGTCCTGTCAGAAAAGCAACCCGAGGTTTCCCTTGCCAAACTCCAGTTTGAAACCTTGGGTTGTAGCGAGTTTCGCTTCTCATGCCTGAGATTTTCATCCGCCTTCTGTACACTGGAATGCAGAACTGCAGGTTGGGCTGGCTGAAACTAGAGTTCAGGGAAGAAGCTCCTCCCTCTTTCCAGCTGTGACTGGCTGTCGGGGCTGTCCTTCATGCCAGAAGGAAACCTGCACAGCCAGTCCCCTGCTAAAGGTTTTGTGTTTTTTAAAACCATGCCCTCTCCCTGACTGCAGTTCAGCTCCTAACCATTTCATACAAATGTGGAAGCATGTGCAGGGTGGTGACTGTTCCATCTTACATGCAAATGTGTCCATTATCTTCAACACACATTCACTAAGACACTTCCTATCTGTATCCTGCGTCTGAGGGGGCTTGTGCCCAATTTCACTGTGCAGTCATTCACACAAAAATATGCACATGCGTACAGAGACCTGTATGCATGTATAACATAATGCCAAAATATAATTTTTGTGTTAAATAAATTGTTCAGTAGGAAGTAAGCAAGACAAAAAAATCTCAGCAATATTCACATCAAAAGAGACTGCATGGGAGTAGCATTTGTCAGACTACACAAAAAGAAACATCTAATCATATCATTTTCCAGTGTTGTATATAATTATATTTGCCATGATTTTCATAGTGCAAGTTGTGAATTTTTGAGCAAAATTATATCAAATGAGTCAGTTTAACATTTTTCGCTCTGGCGAATAGGATTAATGATAGAATATAGAAGGTTGGTTTTTTTCAATTGCTACTTTGTGAATTTGAAGCCAGCTGGGATAGAATTATATGAGACTGAATTTTCAGTCTGACAGTGGTAGACTATGCTCAAAGCCTGAAATAAAAGACACACTCATATTAATGCTGATAGACTATAGGTAGGGATGTGCATGAAATAGATTTTGTGTTGTGTTTCAAGCTCAAAATGGAACTCAGAACAGCCAAAATGTTTCCCCAGAACAGTGGTTAAACGAGCTGTTTCGACAAAACAACTCAAAACATTTCAAGTGTTTTGACCATAGGGAACAATGGGGAAATTCAAAACAATCCATTGTTCTCCATGGGTAGCACCTAGGTACACCAAAGTGAGTTGGGTGGTAGGGCGGTTTGCACTCTCCTTGCTTCTTTGTTGGCTTGCTGTTATACAAACCAAGTGTTGTTGTGGGCAACTATGACCCATGGCTGGGGGGAGGGAGGAGGGGGAAGACCCAAATCAAATTGCCCTTAGAACAAAGGGCCTGATTAAAATTTGAGTCAGATCAACCCTGATTTGAATTTAAATTGATTCAAGTGCCATTTTGGTGGGCTTCCCCCCCTTGCTGATTTCTGGTTTTCTGACACTAGCTTCCAATTGGCTTAAAATCTCCTTGGCTTGTTATCATACAAATCAAGAATTGTCATGGGCAATTGTTCCCCCATTGGCTGGGCTGGGGGAGGGGGGACAAAAATGAGGAATGTCAAGATATGTCTAAAAGGCCTGGGGAGGGGAGGAAGAAGGAGTCCTTAGCATGCCCTTGAAGAAGATACATCAGGAGATGAGGAAGAAAGGAATCAAGGAAGGTATGATTTTGTGGTTTTCTTTTCTCAGTACTAAGTATAATATGCTCTGCTATTGCTGCTATATTATTAACTATCTGGTTTTGCTGGATCTCAGATTTTAAAAAGCAGGTTTTGGGTACTTGCCTTACTTTCTTGAGTGGTGGCTTGGTCTGTTTGTGAGATGGTGTTGTGGCGAAAAATGGACAGTGGCAACTCAGCTCTGTCTGTGTATGAATGTAGAATTTCTTGGTGATTGCTGTGATGAGATCCATGTCTGGCTTCACTCACTGCTCTGATTGCTCTACAATCTGCATTATGCATTGCAAGGTATACTCAGTCAAAATGTGTCCGAAGATGTTGTTCTAATTGAGCTTATGGATATGCTTGCTGGCTGCTAAGGGTGCTGCTATGGCAGCTGTTACAATGCTGAAGTAAGGAGTCATAATTGTTTATAAGAGTGCAATTTGTGCAAATGATGTAACTGCAGTGCAGGCAGTGTGGCTGGCAGTGGATTCTGGAACAGTGATTATTTGGGGGGCATCTTTGGACTGTGTGTTTGGCAAAATGTGGTGGGAATGACTGGGTGCTTCTGGTCTGCAGTGTTTTTCAAAGCAGGGTTGCAAGGTTTATGAACTCTGCTTGTTTTGGGAACAATGTGGAATTGAAAACACTCCATTGTTCCCCATGGGTAGCACCTAGGTACACCAAAGTGAGTTGGGTGGTAGGGCGGTTTGCAATCTCCTTGCTTCTTTGTTGGCTTGCTGTTATACAAACCAAGTGTTGTTATGGGCAACTATGACCCATGACTAGGGGGAGGGAGGAGGGGGAAGACCCAAATCGAATTGCCCTTAGAACAAAGGGCCTGATTAAAATTTGAGTCAGATCAACCCTGATCTGTGTTTTTCAAAGCAGTGTTGCAAGGTTTATGAACTCTGCTTGTTTTGGCTATAGGGAACAATGGGGAATTCAAAACACCCCATTGTTCCCCATGGGTAGCTCCTAGGGACACCAAAGTAGATTGGGTAGTTCAGCATGATGGGTGCTATCTACCATCCAACCTACAAAAGAAATGGTTAAGTGGGCAATTTTTATCTCTTTTGTTTCTTACCTTTCCACCAAAGGATTCTATGAGGATTTTGGGAAAGGTTAAAATTGGTCCCTTGCCCATTTCTTTTGTGGGTTGGGTAGTAGGTATCTCCCATTATGCCCTACCACCCAGCCCACTTTGGTGTCCCCAGGAACTACCCATGGGGAACACGGGGTGATTCAAGTTTCCCATTGTTCCCTATGGCCAAATCACTTGGATCAATTCAATTTGATTCGTCAAAACAGCCAGCAATGCCCACTCTTTCAATGAATTGATTTGAGTATTTTGCAATTCGTTTTGATCTCAATTTGCAAAATCCAATTTGTGCACATCTCTACTATTTTACTGCTGTTCTCAGTAACATTTCCTTTTTCTTTGTCTTCACAGACTTCAGTTGTACAGTTGTTTAATTGGATCAATATGTGACATTGTTGATGATATCACAATGCTACATTTGCAGTGGTGACATCATGGAACACTAAAAACATTATATTCTTATGGACAATAGTAGTTTTGGATTTTATTAAAGTTATCATATGCATCAGATTATTTGAAATAAGATGTTACATAATTATATGTTTATTGGACATCTAATTAAGATGTCTCATAACAGATACCATGAAAAAAAACCTGAGAGAAATCTCTGTAGGGTGTCCCTAGAAGATTTAAGAGGAAGGTAACCTTTATGGGAAAGGTGCTCTCACTGGCCATTTATAACTTCATAGGGATTTATTGTTTATATTTATAATAACTGTATAGGAATTATCATCTTGACCTCTACTTTTTCATTTCTTTTCTTATTTAAATTATTCTCAATTTAAAAGATCAATGTTTTCTTCCTGTGCTCTATTACAGCAAAATTACAGAATATACTGTAGTATATTTTGCTAGTAAATGTCTCATGTTTCACACCGTATAATTTGTTTTGTGATGTAACCTTCTGGTAATTAAAATAAAAATAACCCAATTCTTTCTATATGACTTCAGAGTTCTTATATCTAATAACACAGCTTAAAATAATCCTATATTAACTAAATGTTTTATTATGTATTAATATGCTCTACATTCTTGTATGGAAATACTTATCATTAGATGCCAAAGTATAACTAATGATTTTCTCCAATGCTTTTAAATATGCATATAGAATATTAGCATACTCATTTTTCTCAGTTTCTAATGGTTTTTTGCCTAATGTTTTTTGCCCTGTGATAATTTTTAGTTATTAGCAATATTTTAAAACAAAGCTTATTGGTTACATTTATGAAGAATAATTTAGATTGTTGGTTTTTTTCAAATGTTTTGCTTATTATCTGAGAAGTATGGAACAATCTTGCCTCAAAGGATAGCATTTCAAGTGTTATTAAGTGATAGTTCATTAAAAATACACAATAGGACTAAATCTGCTATGTGAAGCACTAGAACAAAGAAAAATGCAAAGTGACTGGCACATAGATCCTAAATACAATGGCTGAAATTCAGATTTAGAATAAATATGCTGTGCACGTGCAACAGGATATTTGGTCATGCAAGGAAGGGAATGATTTTCACAGCCCTCCTTTTCTTCTGCAGTTGTCTGTACCTCCCAAAAATATTTTCCTGAAAGTCTACAGCTGCTATATGGAAAAGATGACTGGTCTCCTGTACTTTTAAGAGATGCACAAAAGAGGGAATTTCAGCAGGTACAGCCTTTCTTCCCCCTGGATAACAAGCTGCAACTGCTGAACCTCACTCTTCTATGCATCTCTTAAAGGTACAGGATACCAGTCCTTTTTTCCTATGAAGGTCCCCCAACTGGGAGGCACAACTGAATCCTTGCATATCACCAGATCTGCCCCTTTCCCCTTGTAATGGCTTTAAAGAGGGAGATTGGACTCGTTCAAGCCTTTGAAAGGGTACCCAGGGCAAGGAGAAGAGGCCTCCTCTCTTTAGGGATGTGCAAAATGTTTTGAGCTTGAAATAGGTCATTTTGGAAAAAACAAAATGCCCTTAAAATAAAGGGCCTGTTTCAAGCTTGAAAGGGAATGACTCCATTTCACCACAAAATGTTTTGAATGTTTCAGGCATGATTTTGGTGGGCTGTTTTTCCCTTGCTGGTTGGTTTTCTGGCTGTGGCTTCAGATTCTGGCAGTGGTGGTTTCAGATTGACTTGTGATTTCCTTGCTTCTTGGTTGGCTTGTTAGCATCCAAATCAAATGTGGTCATGGACAACTGTGGCCTCCAAGTTGGGGAGAGGGGGAGGGGGACACTTTTGGAAGGAATTTCAAAATGTATTCAAAGGGACTAGGAGTGGGGGAGAGAGAGAGAGAGAGAGAGAGAGTATCAGTCCTTATGCTCCCTGGAAGGTGATGAGAAATCAGGACAGGAGGTAGGTAGGTTTGATTTTGTGGTTTTCTTTTCTCAGCACTGAGCATATGCAATGCTACCTATTGCTGCTATCTGTTTTTGCTGTATCACAGTTTGACAAAGCAGGAACAAAAAGGAGGGGATTTCAAAATGTATTCAAAGGGACTGAAAGGCAGAGAGACCCCTTACATCAAGAGTGGAAGAAGGAACCAAGGAAGGTTTGATTTTGTGACTTTCTTTTCTCAGCATTAAATATAATGCTGTGCTACCCATTGCTATTATAACTATCTGATTTTACTGGATACCAGATTGCTAAATGCAAAACTTGGGTGCCTTCCTTCCTTCCTTCCTTCCTTCCTTCCTTCCTTCCTTCCTTCCTTCCTTCCTTCCATTGTGGTTTGTTTCATTTGTGAGATAGTGTTGTGTTGTGGTGCAAAACAGACAGCATGTCTGTGTATGTGTGTAATTTTTCTTGGTGATTGCTGTGATGAGCTCCATGTCTGGCCTTGAGACTAACTTGTGCCTCACTCACTGCTCTAATCTGTTCTGCAATATGCATTCATTGCAAGGTGTACTCAGTCAAAAATGTGATTGAAGTTGCTTTAGTTGAGCATCTAGTTAAAGCATACACCTTTAGTACGCTTGCTGCTAAAGGTGCTGCTGTGACAGCTGTTGCAATGCTAGGAACATAAGGAGTCATAATTGTGTGAGAGAGAACAACTTGTGCCAATGATGTTAATGCAGTGCAGACCCTGTGGCTGGCAGTAGATTCTGGGTCAGTGATTCTTATTAGCCATGTTTTGACAGTGTGTTCTGTGTTGGGAAAGACAAATTCCCTTTTTATTTGTGTCCTTTTGCAGTGTTTTACAAAGCAGGGTTGCAAAATGTGTGCACAACCATAGGGAACAATGGGGAACTCAAAACACCCCATTGTTCCCCATAGGTAGCTCCTAGGGACACCAAAGTGGGTTTGCATGGTACAGCATGATGGGTGCTATCTACCACCCAATCCACAAAGGAAATGGGCAAGCAGGTGATTTCCCCATAGAATCCTATGGGTGTTTGGGGGAAAGATTCAAATTATTTTAAATATTGCCCACTTGCCCATTTCTTTTGTGTGTTCAGTGGTAGGTAGCACCCATCATGCCCTGCCACTTTGATGTCCCTAGGAGCTACCCAGGGGGAACAATGGGGTGTTTGGGAATTATTATTGTGCTTTTCAACAAAAAGTGGTATATTATTTATAAAATAACAGAATCAGTATATTATTTATAAATCTCTTTTAAAAATAGTCTCAAAAATAGTTTACATAGAAAAAGAACAATAAGGAGAAGATGGCTCCCTGTCGTCAAATATCTCACAATCTAAAAAGAAACACAAGATTGCCACCAGCAACAGCTGCTAGAGGGATGCTGTGTTGGGGAAGTCTAAGTCCAATTGCTCTTCCCTTTCTTGATATAAAGAGTGAATGACATACTGTGCAATGGGGTGTCAGCCTAGTAACATTGCATTCATGCAATTTGTGCAAATGGAAAAATTGTGCAAAAATGCTACATCAGAGTAATTCCATTATATAAAATGAAATATCTTGTGTAACATCATTTGCACAATGCAACGTTACTAGGCTGAAGTACCATTGTGTAGTATGGTAGTCATTATCTCCACTTTGAAAGGTGCCTCTTTGCCCACTTTGCAGGGGTACCACACTTAACATTACAGTACAAGCCAATTATTGCTGGACTTTGATGCCATCGCTGCTCAGTGATCTAACTTAGACTGGAGCCTGCTACTAAGTATGTGTGTGTGGGATGGTAGCCTTTTAGTCACATTTTCCTAATTGTAATTGTTAGATCACTGAGGTGGCGTAAAAGATTTCATAAGCACACTCTTGAGAAAAGGAAACCCTGTTCTGTCACAGTGCAATACAAATGTAGATAGACAAAACAATGATGGCATATAGTAAAATATGGTTAGTGATGTAATTAGTGGATTTCATTGGACAGAAAAATGAATACGATTTTCACAGCATTAGACTTCCCTGCACTTGAGAGTGCGTGTAGATCTCGTGTGGTTTGCTAACAATGTAACTGCATGCATTCAGTATGTAAAGGATATTAAGTTTCAAACTTTTGACAACAAAAGCAAGAGAGTATAAAGAATAACAGTAAGAAAGAACAATGGTGACCATAGGATACCACAGCGTGCATACTCAGAAAATATTGGCTATTGCAGCTGTCAGAAGTCTTCAAGAAACAATGAAACCATAATTATTACAGATACATAACTATGTTGGATGTTTGTCTATTATTTATGGCTTTATATCACATGAGTAAGAATTTGCTTGCAAAAGCAAAAACATGTTATATACTGCAGAAATCAGAAACCTGTGGTCCTCTGCTATGGAACTGGCTGAGAAGGGGCGGAACTGACATTGACAGTGGAAATGGTTGACATGCTAAGTAAACTGAAGTTATACACTGCTGTTATCTTGACCCTAAACATACTTAGACTTGATATACTCATCCAGCAGGGTGGCGTGGGGATAAAATGATACAGTTCTGAGTTGGTAGAACAGGCAGTATCATTTCATTCTATTCTGGGAAGACAGACTGAAACAAAACAAAACAAAAACCCTTCTATGCTGGTAGAGAAGTGATTGGTAGAGAAGTGACTGAGCCAGCTGTGATCTAGTGGTATATACTGTACTACTATACTAATAGTTGTAGTGGTAGCTGTTTATTTGTATGGAATTTTGTACATTCCAAAACTCCATCCACTATCTGTAGCCTGAAGTGATACAATCCTGTCTATCATCTCAGGATTCACCTACTAGTCTACTGTATGTTAAGAGCAGGCCTCTTCAGACGTGTCCCTGTGATTTCAACATAACCCAAAAAGGCCCAATCTAGATGGCATGCTATTATTTCTTGTTTACACAGTCAGACAGGTGTTATTGACTGGTTTGTTTTATCCAGACATCGAGTCCTTCCCAAGGACCTGGGATGGCTGAATTTTATTGTCAATTGTTATAGATATTGTCGTAGAATATAGGCTGTTCCCAGTATAGCTGCTTTTTGTAATTGGCTGATGGTGATTTCTGTGGCCCCTATGGTGTTGAGCATTATTATTATTATTATTATTATTATTAAGCTCCCACTTCTGAAGCATGGGTGCTCACGGGGGTCTGGGGGGTGGGGAGAGGGGTTAACCACTCTCCCCTTCCCCTAGAAGTGCTCTGTGCAATATGCAATTATGTTCCTGAGGGCTGCACAATATTCACTGGTCTACTTCAGGGTTTCATGGAGCACTTCTAGAGGAAGAGGCGAGAGATGAACCTCACCCCCCATCAGTTGTGACAACATGTGCTTCAGAAGTGGGAGTGGAGCCTGCAGTGTTAGGGTGCTGACCCCTATTTATTAATGATGATGATCATTATTATCATCATTAATGGCTGAGAGTAATGAAGAACATTACTCAAAGTAGTCCCAGTGAAATTAAAAGGATGTTAGCCTTACCTTAACTCATCCTTTTAATTTCAGTGGGATTACTTTGAGTAATTTTTTCCCATCCTGTCAGCCATTACATCTGGCTCTCATCCCTCGGCTCTACATTTCCACCAGCAGCAGCTGGTGTGGGCACTGCTGGGGGTGGTGGCGGAAGGCACCTTTAACTGTAAACTAGCAGGTGCTTACCTCTCCTCCCGCTGCACCTGAAAGCTGTTCGGAGCAGTGGCACACCACCCAGCATCCACTGCAGTGGAGTGATAAGCCCGGACCATTCCAGAGGCCATTCTACAGGCCTCTGGACCGGTCCGGACATGGGCGGTTTGGAGTTCGGGTGATTGGGCTGGGGGGTTCCTTTAAGAGCGGGGGGAGGGTTTACTTACCCCTCCCGTCGCTTTCCCCCTCGGGCACCTGTAGTTCTTTTAATAATTGGGGTGGCAGGATACCTCCCTGCTGCCCCTTCTTATGTGCTGCTGCTGCTGCTGCCGGCTACGCTGCAAAAGCCTTCAATAAGCCTGTAGCGCGTGCGCACATCGCACACGTGCTTCACGTCTCCGCCGACGTGTGCTGACGTGCTTCACGTCTCCTCTGACGTGCGTGTGCTACAGGCTTATTGAAGCCTTTTGCAGCGTAGCCGGACTACGGGCGCCGGAGGGGGAAAGCAGCAGGAGGGGTAAGTAAACCCTCCCCCGCTCTTAAAGGAACCCCCCCCAGCCCAGTGCTGGACTGCAGTTCCGTGGTTCTGTGCATACCTCTACTGCAGTGGAGGATCAGCTCTGCCACTCAGCTGGCCTCCTCACATGCATGGAGGCCATTTTCTGGCCACACAGATAGCCTCTGCAAGCTGAATGGTGGAGCCTGATTTCAGATGTCCTCCTTGGTTGGCCACACATTATAACCACAGAGTGAATAGATCTAATTCAACATAGGGAACAAATCTATGCCTGTATTTTCTTTTTTATCTTTTTTTCTTTTGTCACCAAAAGCAGTCACCAAAAGCAGCAGCTCCGTATCTGTTCCTCCTCTCCCCTCTGGTAAAATCTAGTATTACAAAATGCATTGTTAGAGGACTGAACACATTCAGAACATATGCCCGGAATGCAAGTTTTGAGGAGCAGAGTGAGCACTTGTATTCTCACTCCCATATGTGTTTAGCATAATTTGTGAAAGAGCCTACACATGTACAAAGCATGTCCACACACTCATAATCCCAGCTGAAAGTAAGATCCTGACACACAGCTATGCATATATAATTTGTATATGTATAAGCTCTTCCACAAGTGGTGCCAAATATGCATAGGCTGGGGAGGGGCCGACAGGTACAAATCTGTTTCCCTGTAGACTGTAATAATTAAATGGTGGCTGGGGATGATGGGAGCTGTAGCTCAACAACGTTGACCTAAGGTTGCCTGCCTCTGCTGTATACCCGTGTAATAGTCCTAGGGCAGCATTGTGCTACTAGTTACGCTGCTGTGGCAGGTGACAAACAGTGAAGTAGGGAAATAAAGTTGGGGGAAATCACAATGTGATGATGCCATGCGTTTCGTTTCAATAGATCTTACCAGAGAGAGCAAAAAGAGGAGGTACAAGACTGCTCTTTTCAGTGGCAGCTATGTGGCTTTTAGAATGACTTATTGAAGTCAGAGGTGTAGCCACAATTCAACAAGGTTGAGGACAAAAGTCCCTTGGCCCCTGAGGAAGGGGGCCCCACCAGCTGGGTGACAGCTTGTTCTGTATTCTTCACCTCACGCCTTTCCAAAGGCCAGGAATGGGGGCAAGAGCCCTCTTCATTTTTTCATCCCAGGGTCCACTCCGACCATGCAACGCTCCTGATTGGAGACTGTCCCCAAAGTGGCTTTTGACAGAGTCTTCAGTTGCCTGAACTGTGTCCCAGCAATCCTTCTGTTCTGTTGTCAGTGAAAGCAATGTCAGCAGCTCACAGATCAGTCACGGCAAATGGCCTGGTGATTGATAACTGGACCTAATGCGTGACCCCTTTTCAGCTAGGCCAAAGAGCAGGTGTAAGGCCTCTATTCCTGGCTGCTCTAAGGATTGTTATTATCTTTACAAATAGTCAGTGCAGTGGGAGTACTACAGAACGAAACATTTCTCCTGAGAGCAATCAAAGGATTAGTAGAATTTGGGTAGAGATTCAATCTGCATGGAAAATTGTCCCTGCTGAGTTCTATTAGGAGGTGCTGCTGTGCAGGATTTGTTACTAATCATAAGGCAAAATCATAAGAACCTGCAGCAAGGAGGTACTTGTAAACAAAATAATATACAACTAATTTCCATTACTAAGCTAGAGCTTTTCAAATGATGCACCATCTATCAGTGCCATTTGCAGAGGAAGAAAAGGGAGAAATCCATATGCACTCAGCACTCATTTAATTTTTCATAATGAATTACTATAATTCAGTTTTAGGCTATATCACCAACGGCCACATGACAGCCATGCAAAGATTTTTTGGACACTGTTGCAGGTCTCAATACTGGCTCACATTCTGCACAGTGCACAAATGACCCACTGCAGGGGTTCCCAACTTTGGGCCACCAGATAATGTTGAACTACAGCTCTCATTAAACCCCAGTCATAATGGTCTTTGGACATGGGAGTTGTAATCCAACAACATCAGGAGATCCGAGGCTGGAAACACTTGACCAACTGAATTGTAGTGGCTCATTAATTAGTAGGCCTGTGCACCATAAGAAATATCAGATCCAATCCAACCAGAACTGACAGATAAATTATTGGGAGGGCTGACACCTCCCCCGCCCCCAGCAAAACTGGGGTTGTATTCGGCTAGTCAGAATTGGATCAGAATTTCAACATTTTACCAATAATAATGTTTTCAGGAACTGCACCCTTGAAATTTGGGAACAAGGACCCAGCATGAGGGTAAAGGCAACCCAGCATGAGGGACCCACAGGGCCAGAAGGTCCCCAGAAATGGGTTGCTTTTGTCCCCCTCCCCCACAATTTCCAAGTTGCAGTCCTTTAATTCAACCCAGGAGTCGCAGGGGTGGGGAACCTTGGCCCTCCAGCTGTTGTTGAACTACAGCTCCCATCATCCCCAGCCACTGGGGATGGTGGGAGTTGTGGTTCAAAAACAGCTGGAGAGCCAAGGTTCCCCACCCCTGGTTTAGAGAGAGCCTCTCCAAACCAGCTCCCAAGGTGATTTTTGAGGACTGTACCCCTGAAATGAGGTGGGTAGGGGTAACGGTGACCCTCTTTGGAGGGGGATGTTCTGTCCCTGTGGGTCCATCATGGGTGTTGCATTCCCCACCCCCCAACAATTTTTGGAGTACTGTCCTGAAAAACAACTCCAGGAGCCAGCTTGGTGAGACTTACTCTCCAAGCTGGCTTCTGGGGTGGTTTTTAATGACTGCAGCTCTGAAGTCATGGGGTATGGGGAAAAACTAACCCCTCATAGGAAACCCCTAGGGTTAGAGGGTTACCCTTAAGGTATTACCTTTGCCCCCATGCCCCATAATTTTTGGGGTGCAGTCCTTAAAAACCACCCTGGAAGCCAGCTTATAGAGACTTGGAAAGGGTTACACACCACAAAGGGACAGAGGTTTTCCCCATTGGGGGTTGGGTTTTTCCCCACCCCTAGAACATAAGAACAGCCCTGCTGGATCAGGCCCAAGGCCCATCTAGTCCAGCATCCTGTTTTGCACAGTGGCCCACCAGATGCCACTGGATGCCACAGGCAGGAGTTGAGGGCATACCCTCTCTGATTTTAGGGATGCAGTCCTTAAAAACCAGCCTGGAGATGGCTTGGAGAGAAAGTCTCCAAGCAATCCAATAGGTTCAATAGGAATGAAGGATTTCCAAAATGACAGCAGGGATTTTAGTCAAAGTTCTGATTTGCAAGGAACTTCCAACGGACAGTTCCCTGCTGTCATTTCTGAAATACTTCCAGTAATGTCTGATAGTGTGCATATTGTTCCAACATTCCTGTTGGATAGATATGACTGCACAGCCCTATTAATTAGCATTAGTAGCTCACATGTTCTGCAGTGTTAGAGTGTAGAATAGGAGCTGTGTCTGCGGAAGAGGATGCATCGTAGCTCAGACCACAATGTTGCCAAGCATCCAAATATGTATGAAGAGGAGGGTGTTGCATGTTGCAGTTGATTTTCCCCACTCTCCTCTCCTTCCAGAAGTACTTTTTCAGAAATATGTATGAAGGTTACTTGATTTCTGAAGTCAAAAACTACTTTGGGGAAGGAGCAAAATTTCCTGCCACTTCACCCTCTGCATGCATTTGGCTGCATGGCAGCCTTCTCGCCTGAACTTCAATGCAGCCTCTTCCATGGATGTAGCTCCTGTTCCACACTTGCAACACTGCAGAACATGTGTACCACTAATGCTAAATAATGAGCCACTGAAATTCAATTGGTCTGGGGTTCCCAACCTTGAATCTCCAAATGTTATTGGGTTATAACTCCCATGTCCAAAGGCCATTTTGGCTGGGGGATGATAAGATTTGTACTTCAACAATATCTTGGAACCCAAGGTTAGGAATCCTTGCAATCAGTCACATTTATGTAGCACTGGCAAAGTTCCTCAGTCTCATTCATTTCGGGACTTAAGGAAGGAGCAGATCTCATTGCTTTACTGTCCACATTTCATTATTTATTAGTTTTAGCTTTAATACCACACAAGGCTGTTTAAAAGATTTTCATAAAACATTGAACTGATGTCATTTTACCACAATAAGTTTGTTTCCTTGCTTTCAGATTAGTTTATAAAATATCCTCCTTTTTATAAAGGCAAGCCAAACAAATAAGCAATGACAGCCCACATAGGACAAAACATTTTTTCATGATTAATCATTCTATTCGCATTGAAATTCATTGTTTATGTTCCTCCAATGTAGAAATGTTCATTCTTTTGTTTTAAAAAGATAATTGCCCTTCAATGATTTATCTTATAGGCAAATAACTAGCATGAAGTCAGTCAAGTGACTTTTGATCAAATGAACCTAGCACAACAGGATCTTTTAGGAGATACCATCACTAGCCTACAGTCTCCAACACAGTAAAGGATTATGTTTTTACTAGAACAAGTGTACACAACTGTGGACTCGATTGTTGCGGCCCTTCAGGGAAGAAACATTAGCAAGAAACATCAATATTTCTAAAGTAAAAATACAAATATTTTATATAGTTGTAGCAAAACCTACCTTTGATGGCCACTCCATTTTATCAAACATCACAAGCTCAGAGGTTTGGATAAATTTACCTCAGTCTTTCCTGAAACTCAACCAGAAATAGATCCTTATTTCAGTCATCAGCAACAAAAAGGACCAGCTCTAAAATGAAGAAATAAAAAGAGTATATTTGCCAGCTCTGATTGAAACCATTCCTGCAGATTTTGTTCCCAATATTGTTTCCATTTTTTTTCTTCACAGTATCAAACCCTGAAAATTTCCAGGACTGCTTTCAGTAGTCTTCTAGGGACTCCAATTCTTGGAGACTCCAGACCGATCCTCGTGGATTGGCAACCCTAAACAAGAGGCAAGAGCCAACAGATGCTCCACATGAAAAGAATTTATTTTACCCTAAGTTCCAAAAAATCAGTTTATAATAAGTGTACTCCTTCTTAGCATATTAGTTATAGCATGCCCATCAGTTCTAATACTGTAGAACAGGGGTTCTCAACCAGTGGTACAGGTACCACTAG
The DNA here is from genome assembly GCF_027244095.1 of Hemicordylus capensis. Classification (NCBI taxonomy): domain Eukaryota; kingdom Metazoa; phylum Chordata; class Lepidosauria; order Squamata; family Cordylidae; genus Hemicordylus; species Hemicordylus capensis. The sequence continues at coordinate 318,620,062 of NC_069657.1, forward strand.
TGTTACTTTGAAGAGTCCCGGGTGGTACTCAGAAGGGGCTCATTGAGAGGTTGGATGCAGCTCCCTGCTCCTGTGTCTCCTCCAGAGTTCCCCTCTGCCCCTGCATCTCCTCTGGAGTCCTCCTCTGCTTCCACATCTGGGCCTGAATCCTTCTGGCAGAGCTCAGCCAATTGCAAGCTCTGTCAGTAGCATGCGTAGCCAGCTTGCTATCAGTTGGCAGTGGGCAGGCTGGCTGGTTGACTCGGAGGCAGAGCGGCCTGAAGCATGCCATGTATGTTTGGGCTTATGTTTGTCGCCACTGCCTTTCTTCAAGGTTCCTTGTCATCACCAAGGCCCCTGCTCTTCCTTGCTCTTCATTGCCACTGCTTCATCCTCTGCCAACCTTCTTCCTCCTTTTCTCCTCCCCTGTACGTGCATGCGGGTGTGCCTCCTGGACGCTGATGCCACTCCTTTCCTTGCCTCTTCTCATTCTTGCATCTTCCTTTCAGCCTCCTCTGCCAGCTTCCTCCTTGTCTCCTCTCCCTCCACTTTTGCGGAAAAGATGTATGTAAATATTCATAAATTAGTAGTCTTTGGTTGCAGTAGATGGAGGGTGATCTTGGTTGGGGGAGCCTTTAGTAAATCCCTTTTGATGCTTTTATTTTCTATATAGTCTTATGAGACTATAAGTCTCTTTTGTTAGCCACTGTGAGGCAAATGTGGAAGGTGGGGTATAAGTTCTAACAACAAACAACAACAACAACAGTTTTACAAGCAGATAATTATAATGATTGTGGCTATGTTCTTTTATTTCAGTGGAGTGGGGGGAGTGGCTGTCACCCTAACTGTAACATTTGAATTTCTGTATGTGTGCATGGGCGTATACACGTCTCCAAGGGGGTACCTCAGCTGAAGGTCTGCAGCATAAGTGGTACACTTGTTTAAAATGATTGGGAACCCATGCCATAGAAAGGTCTACCAATGTAGATCTGGAGGAGCGACCAAAATATGCATTAGTGCAAGAAGCTAGTTTAGTTATGTTAAGAAAGGGGATTTGAGAACTGAGCTATTTTGCTATAGCATTCTTGCACAAATTTCCCCATAAAAACAAATGAGGTATGCTGCAGTTGCAAAACTGTTGCACAAGCTTCAGATTTAGCATGGCTAGCTAACAACAGTTTTGCACTAGCGTAGTGCCTTTCCACAAATGGTTTGTTGCTCTGGATTCTAAGCAGATAGTCAAGCTGTAGCTTATTGCCTCTATCCTGTCATCAGATCCTGGTACTAGGTGCTCTTAAGGCATATCTTGATGACACAGATGAGAAAGGTTCTTTAGGACAGAACACTATCAAAATTCCCATTTCAGTGGCACATTAACTAAAGTAATGGGTTACCATTCTGTATCTCTGAGAAGAAGGGTTTCTGTAAAACAGAAGATAGTGCACTCAGAATCCATTAGGGGTGTGCATGACTGGCTGGTCTAGTTCGTTTTGAGTCCGAACCAGACCTGAACAGGACTGGGCCAGTTCAGTCTGGCACCCCCTTGAACTCCTCAAGTCCGGTCCAGTCCGGGGTGGGTGGGTGCGGGTTTGTGAGCTTCTATTTTAAAAATTATGGTTTCCCCCCAAATCTACCCCCTGGGTTATGCCAGGCCATGCATAGGACCACTGCGCAGGCATGGCAGCTTCCAAAATAGCCACTGTGCTGGGGAGAAAGGCCTGAAAATGGGCTAAAGAGTGGCCAAACATCCTCTTTTGAAACTAAGAGAGGCCGGCGAGGGGATGGGGAACCTCTGCGGACACACACACCCTGCCGCCGCCTCAGAAAACTCCCCCAGAAGGGATGAGTTTGGAAAAAACAATTTTAAAAAATCACGAACCCCCCGATCTGGCCCTGGGGGTGGGGTGGGTCGGTCTGGGGTCAGACTGAACAGGGGGTAGTTCGGTTCAACACCGAACAGTCTAACTGAACCCGTTTGACATCAAACACCTTCAATGTTGAACCTGTTTGCACATCCCTAGAATCTATGCCTTTGCAAAACACAAGACTAGTAAACTGGAGTTTGTTCTCGAGAGGTGATCTTATGCCATGAACAGTGTTAGAACTCTGTGCCTTTGGCTTAATTCTTCTAGAAAACTTTGCACTTCAAAACTGCTTTTTTCCTGAATGATGTCCAATTTTAAAATAACAATAACAATAATAATAATAAAGGACTTTATCGCAAGTAACCCACATCAAAGGCTCTTTGAAAGAATCTGTCATCCGTATGACCATGTAATGTAGACCATGTAAAGGTCTATCTTCACTTAACTATAACACATACATTCTTTCTTGACATCCTTCATCTTTCTAACACTCCTTTTAGTGACTGTTCATATATAATCTTTATATTTTCCTGGAGTTCCTAAGGCTCCTATTGCTCAAGTTGGACCCAGTCTCATCCCTTGGCTATTTAATGATTAGCATGAATCTGCTCTGGACTACCAGTGCAGAGATAGCTCAATGGTTAGTAATTAATAATGCAGAATTGCTTGGTTCCTGATATGACAGGACACTTACTGTCAGTAATTCAAGCAGTAATACAACAGCTGTTTAAGACAGGAGGCAGAGTTTATGTCCATTTCAATTCAGCAGAAAAACCCGGTTAAGTTTACTCTCTGAGTTACTGTTCCGATGCTGAAAAACATATTTTGAATGATGTCGGAGATTATTCTGAAATATTTTAGACAGGACTGTTGTCAGAAGTCAACATCATGGGACCCCTGTGAAGTGCTCAAACCCTCAAAAGAGCCATTGCTGATCTCTGAGACAATTTCTGAGATCATCAAAGGCACATAGCCTTTGTGTGGTGGTGGTGGTGAAGCTTTCCCAGACCCACTCAAGTAGGAGGGGACCCATGAAGGACAGTTTCCCAAAATGTCTCTGAACTCTGGAGCCAACCTTCCATCTCCTTATTGAGTAGTTTCCTGTAACATGTAGGATCTGGGGCTGGCACCAGGAATCACCATTGCTGGTTATCTCCCAAGGATCCACTGCTGATAGCTGATGGCTGACCTAGGTAGAAAGGGGCTCATGGAGATCAGTTTACCCCTTGAAACTTGGAGCTGACCCTGATTTTAGATTGTCAGGAATCACAGGTGGGTTGTGTGGATAAACATAACAATGTACAATGTAAATTAAATAAATTAGTCAAATAATAATAACGAAAGATAACAGCATGTGAATAAGGCTTTTCTGTGACATTGCAGTGAGTACTGCGGTGGGGCATACCTTTGGGATTGTGCAATGTGGTCCACACTTCAAAAAATGGTGATGAGCACTGGTGAACCCATCTCCCAATCCAGTTACTGGATGAAAACCAGCACTATCTAAGCTGAGATAACTTGCTGAATTGTAGTAAATTCTAGAAACTAAAACCAAAAGCAAAGGCTATTTTAAGCACTATCAATCATCAAGTCAATACATTCTGACATTCTCTGCCAATTTAGTATCTATAGGGCAGAGGGGTTTTTTGTTTGTTTGTTTGTTTGTTTGTTTGTTTGTTTGTTTGTTTGTTTGTTTGTTTGTTCTTAAACAGCACTAAGCCACAAAATCCATTGTACCTCACAATGGAGCATTACTCATCCCCAGATCTAATCAACATATCCCCCCTTGTAATTCGAGTATACTCAGATGAATTTGAAAAACCATGACAGAGAGATAAAGCAATAGAAGAGAATAAAAACAATCAATTCAGTAAAAGGATTCCTTTTAAATAGATATATAGGCCTAGGCTTTGTCTTCAAATGTTCTCGTATAATAACTTCTGCAAACTTCCCAAATTTTGGAACTGGACCAGTCCACAAGCAAAGTAGTTTTTTTAAAAGCACCATTTGATTTAAAAAAATTTTTTCAATTAAATTGTTACTGTTTTCAGCAGATGCTTTAACTCTAAAATAAGATTATATTTCATTCATTATAGGTTTTCTTCCAAGACAACAGATACAACTAAACAGTAAAATAGAAGATGGATATCGGGCCCAGGGCCCTTAAAAAAAACATGACTGCCTAACCCTGAAACCAGCAGAGTGCCCCTAGCCTTTTTGTGGGGGTGATGAAGTGACTTTCTCAGAGCCAACACAAGTAGGATGGGACCCATGAAAGGCACCCTTAAACCCAGGTCCAGCTCTGTGTGATTCCCAACTTTTAACCCTTTCCCCTCCCAGTGATATTCCCTGAAAACGCCTCATTTCTTGTCCATTTGAAACGGCCCCCAGCCACATCCCAAATATGCATAACGTTTTGACGTCAAAATGTTTCGATTTGAAATGAACTGTTTCAAGCGTTACAAGCTAAAAACAAAACAAAACAAAAGGCCTTTTTAAAAGGGCCTGTTTCAAACTTGGAATAAAACAACCTCATTTTGATTGAAACATTTCAACATTTTGAGCACTATTTTGGAGGTCTGTTTTTCCCTTGCTGATTGGTTTTCTGGCACTGGCTTCTGACTAGCTTGTGATCTCCTTGCTTCTTGTTTAGCTTGTTATCATTCAAATCAAGTATTGTCATGGGCAACTGTAGCCCCATTGGTTGTGGGGGATGGAGGAGGGAGGGGGATGGAGGAGGGAGGGGGAACCACAAAAGGAGGGAATTTCAAAATGTATTAAAAGGTATTGGGAGGCAGAGAGGGCCCTTATAATGTGCCTCTCTTGAAGAGGATACATCAGGAGGAGAGGAGGATGGAATTGAGGAAGGTTTGCATTTCTGGTTTTCTTTTCTCAGTAGTGAGTATAATATGCTGAGCTTTTGCTGCTATAACTATTTGGTTTTGCTGGCTCTCAGATTGACAAGGCAGTACTTGGGTGCTTTCGTTCCTTCATTTGTGGTTTGTTTTGTTTGTGAAATAGTGTTGTGGCAAGAAACAGACACTGGCAGAGCCCTCCCTCCCTCTGTAATATTTCTTGGTGATTGATATGATGAGCTCCATGCCTGGCCTTGAGACTAACTTCTGCTTGACTCACTGTTCTGGTCTACTCTGCAATCTGCATTGCAAGGTCTACTCAGTCAAACAGGCATGGAGCCAGACCGCCTGCAGTTCGTGTGTGGCCAGGGTGGCAGCCCTGCTCACCCTGCCCCTCACGTCTGACGTCAGATGTGGGGGCTCTCTAACAGAACCTCATGGCTCAGTTCGGGAGTTAGAGTCCAGCTGGTGCTGCGTTCGCAGCGTGGCCAGGAGCGGCTCTTTCCTGCCTTAAAGGCAGGGGAGAGCCGCTTCTGGCCACACTGTAAATACAGTGTTGGCTGTCCAACTCCCAAATAGGGCCACATAGCCCCGTTCGAGAGCTAGGTTGGGGCTGGTGCTGCATTTGCAGCGTGGCCAGGAGTGGCTCTGCCTTGCCTTAAAGACAGGGAAGAGCTGCTCCTGGCCGTGCTGCAAATGCAGTGGCCATTTAACTCCCAAACGGGGGCTGCGTGCCCCCCCGCTCGGGAGCTAAACCAGCACCCCTGCATCTGACGTCAAACTCTGGGGGCGTGTCGGGGCTGCAAGGCGCAGGCCCTGATTGGCGGTGGCCCAGGTTCCTTGAACCTGTTCACCCAGTGATGGCTCCACCCCTGCAGTCAAAATGTGACTGAAGTTGCTCTAGTTCAGCTTATGGCTATGCTTGCTGCTAAGGGTGCTACCGTGGCAACTGTTGCAATGGTAGGAACATAAAGAGTCATAATTGTGTTTGAGAGAGCAACTTGTGCCAATGATGTTACTGCAGTGCCAATGATGTTTCTGCCACTGGCTTCTGAAGAGCTTGTGATCTCCTTGCTTCTTGTTTAGCTTGTTATCATACAAATCAAGTATTGTCATGGGCAACTGTAGCCCCATTGGTTGTGGCTGGCCGTGGATTCTGGATCAGTGATTTTTAATTATTATTTTTTATTATTTGCCATTTTGGGACTTTGTTTGAAATGTCTGTTCTGTATTGGGAGGGACAGATATCCTTTTACTGTGTGCTTCTGCAGTGTTTTTCAAGGTAGGTTTTAGGGTTGTGCGTTTTGTATTTTTTCTGTTTCAATTTGTACCAAATCCGAATCAACCCCATTTAATATTTTGTCCGAAATTAAGCCTTCCGAATCACCCCAGTTTTGTTTTGTATCTGAATTAATCTGAATCGGAATCCAAATTAATTCAGATTAAAAATGGGTCATGTGGTCAAAAGAGTGGGTGGGGGTTATAGTGCCCAATGAGTGGAAGCTACCACAAAAATTTTAAAGGAATTGGGCAAACTGCTGGTTTGTGGTTAATTTTTGAAGTTTGTGCGTCTTTCAGATTTTCTCCATAGGGTATGATGTTGGTTTCAGGAAAAGTATAGCTTCACACAGGGTCGGGGCAAAGGGTGGCCCAGAGTGGAGTGTGGTTGGTGGTAGTGCCCAGTTGGTGCAAGGAAGCTACCATAATTTTTTCAGAGGAATTTGGCAAAGGGCTGATTTTTAATGAATTAATGAAGTTACACGTCTTTCAGATTTCCCTCGTAGGCTATAATGGAGGTTTCTGCAGTCCCATAACTCCAGTTGAGGGGCACTGGGGTGGCCCAGAGCAAGTGGTGGTGTAGTGCACATAGGGTGCCAACCACCCACATGGGTTGCCAACGCATGAAGTACAGGGTTTTGTTCTAGAGGTGTTCTGAGAGTAGATTCTCTGGTAGCATATGAGAGTGGATTCATGGTTTTTCATTAAAAATCTCATTTGCTACCAGAGAATCTAAACTCAGCACCTCAGAAACAACAAAGCCCAGTACCTCAATGGGTTAGCAATCCAGGGGGTTGGTTGGCACCCTCTGTGCACTACACCACCACTCGCTTCGGGCCATACCAGTGCCCCCCAGGTGGAGTTATGGGGCTGCTGAAACCTCCATTATTCCCTATGGGGAAAATCTTAAAGATGCGTAAACCTAAAAAATCCCTAAGAAATCAGCCCTTTGCCCTATTTGTAATCTGGGTGCACCACCCTTGGGGTGCTGCCACCCAACCCACTGTTTTGCCCCTGAAGCCCCACATAAACAAGTTGAAAGAGAATGACCAATGAGCCAGGGTGGTGTAATGGTTAGAGTGCTGGACTAGGACTGGGGAGACCCGAGTTCAAATCCCCATTCAGTCATGATACTAGCTGGGTGACTCTGGGCCATTCACTTCTCTCAGCCTAACCTACTTCACAGGGTTGTTGTGAGGAGAAACCTAAGTATGTAGTAGACTGCTCTGGGCTCCTTGGAGGGAGAGCGGGATATAAAATGTAATAAAATAAAATAAAATAAAACTGCCTTGGTACTATGGAACAGCTTCAAATGTTCATTTAACTGAACTGGAGTGAGCCGTAGCCCAAACAAATCAGCCGACTGTTCAGAATTGTTGAGATTTATCATCACTGCATTTAAGAAAGCGCAAAACCATGGATCATGGTTACAAGAAAGAGAGAAGCAACTAAGATTCCTGGGGATGTCAATAGATTGACAGGTGTGTTCCCCACCCCCCTCCTTTTGTCTCCTGTAGTCCCATGTGGATGACCTGTCCCTGCAATGGCAAAAGTTGTGAACCCCTGGCTTAGACATCATGTCCCACCAAATTACATTGTGGCCTAAATTACATTAGACTGCTCAACTTGGGCATCAAAACTTAGACACCACTATAACTCATAAAAATCAGAAGAAAAACAAAATAGCTCTTCAAAAGACCCCTGAACAAGTCAAGAGATTCTTTCTAAACCTTTGGAAAGAAAAACCTGTGTAATTTCAGAACTTTCCTAACCAGCTTCTCAAAAAGCTTCTCTACACAATTTATACCATGGCTTTTAGCAAGAGCTTTGGAATTGCATTGAGCTCCCAAAGATATTTGGGTATTTTTGTCTCAAAATGCTGTCTTCCAAATCCCTTTGCAAGGTCAGTTTGCATTTCAATCACACTGAATACAACACATACTTAAGTAAACCATTCATGAGCATTTTTTGCATATCTTTTTGCATATCTTATCTTCTGCTAATCACTCAGTGCCTCAGCTGAAATGCTTTTCCTAAGAACAAAGTATTATGTCCGAAACACAGTCATTTCGATTTGGAAACAAAAATCTCTGTTTTTTAATTCTTGATTTTGTTTTGATTACAAAACCTCCGAAATTGCCATATTCAGGCACAAAACATTTTGTACTCAAATTGATATGCACAAGCCTAGTAGGTTTGCAAAATGCATTGCACTCTGTGAGTTCAGCTTGTTCTGGCCATAGGGAACAATGGGGAAGCTCAAAACACTCCACTGTTCCTCATGGGTAGTTCCTAGGTGCACCAAAGTAGGATGTTTAGAAAGACATGATGGGTGCTACCTACCACCCAATCCACAAAGGAAATGGGCACGTGGGCAATTTTAAACAAATCTTTAACCTTTCTCCCAAACTCCCTTAGGATCCTATGACTGACCAGAAGAAAGATCTTGGGGTCATGGTGGACAGTTCATTGAAAGTGTCAGCTCAATGCACAGCAGATGTGAAAAAGTCAAATTCTATGCTAGGGATCATATTCATTAGGAAGTGAGTTGAAAATAAAAGTGCTAATATTATAATTCCCTTATACAAATCTATGGTGATTGCCGCAATGAGCTCCATGCCTGGCCTTGAGACTAACTTATTTGCCCCTGCTAACTGAGCAAAGAGACGCCTTTTAAAGTGGTGATTCTCTTATATTTAGCAGGGGGAGAGCAACTGGCCCTATCCAACCCCAGCACAGCATCCCTCCACTGGCTGTTGCTGGTATCAACCTTGTGTTTCTTTTTAGGTTGTGAGCCCTTTGGGGACAGGAGACCATCTTATTTATATATTATTTATTTTTCTATGTAAACTGCTTTGAGAACTTGAAGAGCAATATATAAATATCCTTAGTAGTATGGTGTGGCCACATTTGGAGTACTGCATGCAGTTCTGGTCACCGTTATCTGAAGAAGGACATTGTAGAACTGGAAAAGGTAAAGAAAAAAGCAACCAAGGTTATCAGAGGCCTGGAGCAACTTCCTTATTAGTCAACGCTACAACGTCTGGGGCTTTTTAGTTTGGAAAAGAGGCAGCTATGGGGAGACATGATATAGGTGTATAATAGGGATGTACATGAACCATTTGATGCTGAACTAGTTTGCCATGAACCAGGCCAGTTTGGCAGCTTGATTACAAACTGATCCAGAAGCAGTTCAGTCCATGATAGAACTGAACCAAACCAAACCAAGCTCAGTTTGGTTAGATTGGCTCGGCCTCCAAAGGGCAGCAGTGGGGTTGGGGCAGCAAGATAATTTAAAGTGCTTACTGACCCAGTGGGGCTGCTGGTGCCGCCACTTACCCCCCTGGTGCAACCCAATTGAACGGCAATCCCCCATTAGCAAGCTGACTGCACGGCAGAACAGTTCCGGACTCCATGCATACCACTGCATCTATGCATCCTCAGTGCCATAGCACCAACATTAGACAACAACGGCCATGAATCAATAGATTGCTAATTAGAGTTGGCAAATAGTGCTTCACAATGGGAGTCTCAAGACAAATGGGAGAGCCCTGTACCATGCCCTCCCTTGGTTTTTTGTTCATTAGTTTGCATACTCCAGTTTTATCACTCTGTTGCTGAGCAGGTGGCTTGCTAAAGGGGGATCAATACACAATTGGGCTGCATCGGGGGGGGGGGGCGGCGGTGAGTGGCAGCACCAGCAGCCATACCAGGCCAGTAAGCACTTTATACTACTTCTCTTGATGCCCCCACCCCCTTGTAAATCGGAATCCTCACCAGATCCCCCTTAACAAGTATAGCCCCTCATACCACCAAACCAGTTTGGTAAAATCTGTTTGACTGAAGCAGTTCTGAGACAGCTGGTTTAGGTTTAGAGACTGCAATTTTAGGTTCATGCACACCCCTAGTGTATGAAATTATGCATGGAGGAGAAAGAGTGGACAGAGATAATTTTTTTTCTCTCTCTCACAACACTCGGACCAGGGATCACCCCTTGAAACTGAAGGCCGTGGATTTTTGGACCAACAAAAGGAAGTACTTTTTCACGCAACATATATTATTTAATCTATGGCATTCTCTGCCATGGGATGTGGTAACGGCCACTAGCTTAGTGACTTTAAAAGGGGCTTAGACAAATTCATGGAGGACAAGTCTATCAATGGCTACTGGTGGACTATAGGCCACCTCTGGTGGCAGGGGCATAACAAAGTTGGCTTGGGCCCAGAGACAAGTTTTTAAAATGGGCCCCACCACCACCCGTCATCTGTCACCGCCTTCCTCTCCTTCTCCTGGCCCAATGTAGACTCTGCTACCTATCCCAACTAGTTAAAAGGTGTAAATTACAGCACAGCAGAACCAAATTTATTGACTGCCTGACTCCCTTAGACTTGAGGCGGTTTACATAATTAAAACAACAACAGCGGGGTGGGGTGAGGGAAAACACACACACACACACACACACACACACCCCTAAAAGCCTGGCAGAATAGATAAGTTTTCAGAAGTTTCTTAAAGGACAGAAGGGAGGGGCATTGGGAATCTCAGGAGGCAAGGTATCTCAAATAAATGTGAGGCTGGATGGGATGGGATACAGAACGGGCAGAAAGCAGATTATAATCATGCAGGAAATGAAATGGCCATGAATGGAACCTTGCACAACTACTGACCTTTCTCCAATTTGGGAGAGCTAGGAAAAGAGGCTTCTTCTCCTTCATCATGTATACTTTTAAAAGACCCATAGGATCTCATGTGCCAAGGACAGGTCTGTAATGTTTGAGTGATTTCTCCACTCTCTTACCTAACTTTGCATGTTAAGTGATTAAGAGTCAAAGAACAGCCTTGGATGTTAAAAGGGGGTTGATAAACAGAGCCAAGGAACTTTGAAAAGCACACACTTGTCACTCTTCTCTTGTGTGTGCCTCCCCACTTCTGTTTTCCTAATGGGAGGAGGAAGGGGGAGTGGAGTGTTGCAATTAAAAATGAATAAAGGCCCTTTGCGATGTTCTGCTTCCCCTTCCTCTCCCCCCCCCCGTTAGGGAAACAGAAGCGAAGCCTGGGCGGGTGGGCAGCCATAATGCCCCAAATAATGAATTAATATGCCCACTCCCACTGCCAGACCTGCAGTGGGCAAGCAGGGGGGGGGAGTGGGCCATAATGCCCCCAAATGAATCAATGCCAACAAGAGCAACGGCACGAGCAGCACTCTAAAGCTGCCATAGCTCCTCCATCTCCATAACAGAAGAACTGAATTTCTTAGAAGTGGCTGGCTAGCCTGGTGGCTGGAGAGGCTACAATTGACCTCCTCTCTTCCTTGCTCTCATCGGCGTCCAAGAAGCAGAGCCAAACCACCCAATCATGTGCCTGCCTTTCCTTTCTTTATCATGTGGGGTGCCGCCAGCCAATGGATGGGGAAGGAGGAGGAGCTGACAAGGGAAAAGGGTGGGGATGGGGAGGAGGGAGGGGAGGAGGGCAAGGAAATACGGCGCGCTCGAATGAACATAGAGGATTTTTTTAAAAAAAATCAAATAATTCAAATTGAAGGAGCTGCGGCAGGTGCTGGGTGGGGGGAGGCATGTGACATGTCTCTGGAGGGCCCCCCCAGAGGCCAGGGCCCCTAGACAGCTGCCTCCCCTTGCCCAATCATAGTTACACCCCTGTCTGGTGGGATATAGACCACCTCAAGCCTCAGAGGCAAGATGCCTCTAAATACCAGTTACAGGGGAGCAACAGTAAGAGAGAGGGCATGCCCTGCCTGTGGGCTTCTCAGAGGCATCTGGTGGACCACTATGTGAAACTGGAAGCTAGATAGGCCTTGGGCCTGAGCCTGCAGGCTGTTCTTATATTCAAGCCATTAAACAGCTTTTTTGGCCAGAGAAAGATCTCTGGGATGCTGAACAAAGAAGCAGAGTAGATCCTGTTTTCCCATTCAGTCAAAGGCTGTTGCAAGTGCCTTTGTGTCTCATGCCCATGACAGTTTCTGCGCTAGTGCTGAGGTCTCACTCAGGTTCCAATATTGATATGAGCATCAGCTATCACATCCTGTGGGCTGCTTTGCAGCTGCTCATAGAGAGCTTTCTGCTGTTGCCAGGGACTGGAACTAGAGGGTCCTTCAGATATGTCAATTTAGGTGTTATAATTTGTTGATTTCATAATTTTATGTGTATTATATTTTATTCCTTACTGTGGCATGCAGAGACTTGAAGTCATTTTCAGTTTTGCGAGATTAAACAAAATATTTATTGTTTTTCCTACTTTCATTTTTAAAATGAGAACTTGCTACTTTAGACAAACCCAAAGGCCTGTATGAGCCGGCTGTATTATTTCCTTCATTCTTATAAGCAGAACTTATGCTGTGTACCAAAAACCCTTCAAAACTTCCCTATGCTTCAAAGGTGATTTGCTGTGCAGCATGAGGAAGGGAATTTTAGAAACATAATGGAATTCCCACTTGGCTTGTGAAGCTAATGACTCAGATCTCTGGCTTGAATCCAATAGGGGTTTTGTTTGGGATAATACAAATGTCTTCCACTTTGCTATATTTTATATTGGCATGATCGTATATCTGAAAATAAATGGAATAGTACACAATTTTCTCCTTATTTCCACTTAAAAGATCAAACTATCCATTTTGCTTCTGTTTCAAGAATATTTTAGCAGGGAAGATAAAAAATAAATTGCCCTCTCCTCAACAGAGCAGAGCAGAGTGGCAAAATGTTTCTCATTTCTGTAAAGCTCTGAGTAGTGACTTTGAAATCTTTGCTGTCCAACTTCTTTACCTTGTTGGTTGCTTTTTTCTTCTTCTTCAGCAGCTCACATTTAGAAATCGCCTGTGCTTTGTGCTTCTCTTCATTAGCTTCAATTTATATAGTCAGCTTTTCCTCTGCCATTTTGCTGAAAGGGTTGTTTTCTTAAATTGCTTTGTCAAGCACTCTTTGTGTGCTCCTCTTTCTCAGCTACTTTCTTCAAGATTTCAGTTCCTTGGGACAATTATGCTGCAGTTTTCATTTCATATATGTGTGCATTTTGATTTTGTTTGCACATGCACAGGCGTAGGTTGATTGTAAATAGTCCTCTAAAGAGGAAGTCAGGATATCTGGATCCTTTTCTTCTAAAGACATGTTAGCACTTTTTGCTGTGGAATAAAGATGAAATGAAATGTCCCCACTCATATTCACAGAATGTCAGCAGAAATTGTGCATTTCTTCTAGAACACCAACCTTCATCTAGATGGTTTGGGACTGACACCCCAACCTAAGTGGGTCTTGCTACTGGAGCACCAACAGTTTTGTTTGTTTAGGATTTAAGAAGAAAAGAGAGCAGAAGAATAATGGGGGGGGGAGTAGGAAAAGAAGGAGTGAATGAAAAAGATAGAGACTAGAGGGATGAGGGAAAGAGAAATAAAGACAGAGGTAGAAAGACAGTTTGGATTATACTTCATCAACTGGCACTATCGCATGTGATTAAGATATCAGGGTGCTGTTCTTCAGTAATTTGATTTGTTTGGATGAAATATCTCTCATACAATTAAAGCACAGCACTATGGCGCTTCAGATTTGAAAAGGAACTGTGGTGCATGAGTGAGCAAACACCAAAATCAAAAGACAAAAAATGGAAAGAGGAAATAAATAATATTTATACATATTTAATATTTTAATAATAATTTTGTTTTAATAATAATTATATATAATATTTATATATTCTCAGGCAGAATATGAAGTGAGAGAAAATATGCGTGGGCATGTTGTTGCCTTTCACCATTTTTCACATGTCTACCATTCAACACATTGCTGCAGAATCTTCTTGCGTATCTCACCATGTTATAAGTATAGGAGGAATCATGCCTAAACATTGGCAAATATTGGCCAACATCCTGACTAAAACTGCATGCATGCAGCAAAAGGACACAACAGTAGCTGCAGTGGTAGCATCTTGACTTCAGAAGCGTGAGTGCTTGCACACAAGGGGGGAATTTTCTCTAAATGGCCCTTGCCCTGAAGCCACTCTGAACACCACACAATTATGTCTCTGAGGGCTGCACTCAGGGATATAATTGCACATTTCTCCAAGTGCCACTTCTGCAGCCATGCATCTTTTCTCTGCATGAACGCAAATTTAGTCAAGATGTTGGTCAATATCAATAACATTAGACACATCATCATGACAGTTGGCTGATGAGCTGCCATGGGCAGAGCTTTACTATCAGTTAAATACCCTTATCTACTATCTGCCAGTGGAGAGATACTTAGTAATTACTGTCTGTCATTATAACTCCTAGCTATATGGCTTCTTCCATATGAATCCCTATTGACCACCACCACCTCCGATTGCAAAGAATATCTACAGCTCGGGCTTTGTTTTGTTTAATACAGAAGTGGTAAACAGATGTTTCATAGCATACATATGTGGTAAAGGTTAGAACAGGGTCAGGGTAGATTTTAAAGGAAAATTATTCCATCTGTCCATCCATTCAAAAGATCTATACTACTATGAATATTTATATACCACCCTTCAACCAAATCTCACAAAGTGGTTTATACAGAAAAATAAATAATACATAAATAACATGCCCCCCTGTCCCCATGGGAGATTCACAATCACAATCTAAAAAGAAACATAAGGCAGATACCAGCAACAGCCAATGGAGGGATACTGTGCTGGGGCTGGATAGGGCCAGTTGTTCTCCCCCTGCTAAATATAAGAGAATCACCACTTTAAAAGGTGTCTCTTTGCTCAGTTAGCAGGGTACTGTTTGTTTGTTTGTTTGTTTGTTTGTTTAAAAGATTTATATACCACCACCAGTCTTTATAAATGAGTTCATGGCAGCTTACAAAAAAAATAATCATTAAATGCAGTGAAACACTTCATCTAAAATTATAGAAATGAAGGATGAGGTAATAATTAGAACAGGACAAACACAGAGAAATGTATAGAGTTAGGAGAAGGCCTGCAGAAATAAAATTAAAAAGTCTAACTTTCATTTAAAATTAAACAGGGAGCAGGCAAGCCTAAGATCAAAGGCAGGGAATCGCAGAGGACCAGGAGCACCACGGAAAAGCCTTGCCAATGGGTCGCCAACAGTCGTGCTTCAGAAGGTGACGGGATGCACAGAAGAGTCTCTCTATATGATATCACAGGCCGGGTAGATCTATATGGGAGCAGGTGGTCCTTCAGATCACTTGGCCATAACCACCTAGTAGATAGAAGAGTTAAGCCCGCTTCCCCCAAAGAGTTTTGCCACATAATTAGAATGTGCCATACCACTGATGGGCTATACCACTTCAGACTGCAAGGTGGGGATCAAATGTCTGCATGCAATCCTGGCCATGTCTGGTAGGTACATGGGACAGGATGTTTTATGCAGTGATCCCCTCCTTGTGAAACTCTTACCTGGGAAATTCCGTTGGCCCCTCCCTACTGATGTTTTGGCATCTTCTAAAGACGTACTTGTTCCAGCTGGCTCTTCCTTTTTCACGGTTTCAAAAAACGGTTCTAGAAACTTTCATTCTATTCAGTATTTTAATACTGTTTTTGCCCCTGTAGTATTTTTACTTTTATGCTCTAAGCTGCTTTGAAAAGTGGACTAAATATCTGTAAATAAAAATAAAATAAATACTCCCCACAACACTACATGCAGTGATGCTAGCTTGGCTTTTGTAGATATTTAGTATTAGTAGTCATAGCCCACATGTGAACCACCACAAAACCATGTTTTACTAGTGACTAGGGAAAGAAAATAGCTTTCGATGGAAGACCATTTTCAGCTGCAGGCAAAATATCCCACAGACTGTCCAGTTACTCTTATCTACAAACCAGAAAGGAGTTGAATTGATTGCATTTGATCCCCAGCCACACCACATTGTGAAGAATGCTGGCTGCAGGGTTTGAAAGACATATTGAACCATATTATCCGCTCCCAAACAAAACATTCCTTTGTCCTGTTGTGGTACTTTTTCATTTATAATGTATTGATCAAAGGAAAGAATGTCTTCAGACAAGGCTCGGAGGAAAGTCATGCAAGTAGCCAAATGACTTCATTTCTCTGACTTACAACATATTGGATGGATTCCATTTGATTCTATGATATTCAGCCTATCATCACTTCTGCCACGACCACTAATCATAATATCTGGCCCAAAAAATTGCTCTGTACCAAATTGCCTATTTCCCTCAAATACACACAGCTGAGAACATTTAAACCAGCTAATATTCTCAGGTATACGAGGCTGTCTGACATGTGTTGTTTCGTCCATTCTGATAACTTGATGTCATTCACTTTTGACAGTGAATGACAGGTAGCACATGACTCTAGGCTGGGTAAGTTAGCTTTAAAATTCTCACCAATTAACCACTAAGAAAAAGTGTTGAGGTCCCTATTATCTTTAAACATGCAAAGAACAAGAATTCCACTGCCACAACTTTCCAGAAGCCAAATGGAAATCTGCATTAGCAATTCATTGGATACAGTTACTTTCTGCAGAGTGGGGAAGTCAGTCAGCCTTACTATTCCACATGGTTGGATAAAGCTAAAATGCTATCCCTTAGAAGCATGTTATCCCAGGATATAAATATAAATGTAGTAAACAGAGAGCTTTCTTGCTGGCACAGTTTAATGCCTTGCCTTTGGCCGTTTTGGATGGCAGGTTTAAGGTTCCTTAACCTTAGGAACCGGTTATGTCCATGTGGTTCGGACAACATAGAAACCGTATCACACATTCTCTTACACTGTGCATACTATAGGGACATTCGTACCACCTGGATTGAACCATTCTTTAAAAATAGGCCAGGTCGATCAGAAGAGTACTACACCTCCTATCTCTTGGTGGACCAACATGCAGTTGTTACAACGGAGAGTGCAAGTTTCTGTGCAGCAGCTTGTAAACTGGGACGAGAGCAATTGATTCACGGTGACTAAGATTTTTGTATCCCCTTGATGCTCTCTTATTTAGATTTACAGTTTTGATTTTGTTTTGTTTTAAGCTGATTTGTATTTTGATGTGTATTTTGATGTGTCTGCTGACTGGTCATTGACCGTAATATTAAAATTATTATAAATATAGTAAACAAATAAAAAGTTTTGTAGTTCAGGTTCCCATTACACTTTTGTTTAGAAAATGAGTAACTTTTTAAAAACATTCTGCTGGACATACAATGTTGTCTTATACTAAATCCAGTCAGTGGCCCTGAATGAATGAATAGCTTTATTACGATCATTGATCAGATGTACATACAAACAAATAATACTACATTCTTATAAGAATTCAATCATACAAAATACACCAACATAGAAGCCTCTTGTAGCAGCATATAGAAAGTAGGGCTAGAAGTTAGCTGTTGGCGGATCTTAACAGCAGCCACACAAAATTTGGTAACATTGTAGGTGATAAAAGGTTTCTTATCTGCAAGAAGGAGTGTGGCATAAAATTCAGCGATTAGGCCAGGAAAGTGTGATAGCTGGGGAGAAATAAAACTGCGCAACTATCATTATAAAAAGAGCAAAACAGCAGCACATGGTGGACAGATTCAACCTCACTTGAGCCACATGGGCAAATCCGAGTGGCCAAAGGAATTTTCAAAAACCTTCCAGATAAAACTACTGATGATAGGGCATTGTATCTTGCACTGAGAAACACCCTGTGATGGTTTGGTAGAGAAAGTGATAGTCGATAGCTAGCAGGTTCCCAGTTAAAGTCAACAAGGTAACCTCTTATGTCTCCAAAATGGAGCTTATATCATTCTGGAATTCAGTGTATAAGATTCTCTGTTTGAGGATCTCCTTGGCTTAATTGTAATCTAATAATGACAAATATTCAGTAGAAAAGCCAAGTGATGACAATTTGCCCAATAATGCTTGTGTTCAGATGGATTGAAACCTATTGACCAGCATAAGAGGGATCAGCCCCAAAGGTCGGATCTTGAACCAATAACTGAGGAGTAAAATCCATGCTTTTGTTTCCACCCTCTGTAGGCCCATTTCCAACCCTAACACTGCATTGGAAATACACTGAGGGGCCCTAAATATTGCTCTAATAAACTTATATTGGATAATCTCCAATGCCCTATAATTAGGGTAGGGGGCCCAATTGTGTGCCATTATCACATTATGATTTCAGCATTCAGTCAGTACACCACAGGGCAGTGGCCTCTTCCTTGACAGGCTTGATCTATTATTCTGTTATAGTCAGGCCACTAGACTAGACTGTTCTATTATTTTGTTCTAGTTAGGTCTTATTGTTTAAATCCTTTCTCAAGATTCATGTCTTTCTCATAGTTCACACAAACAGCACATGAGGCAGTAAAAAATGTTCCTGAACCAAACCATTTCAATCACCAGATTGGAAGTTTGCATGATTCAGTATTGCATGATTTATGGCTCTTCCAGTAAAAAAATTCCTTCACGTAGTAAGCTAAGGCCTGGTTCACACAGTCGTTTAAATCTAGGTTTAAATGTGGTTTACAAACATTAGCACAATTGTGTGAACCCACACTATAATCCCTTGGTTTATTTTCCAATATGAACCTGAGATTCCCACCTTGGCATGGGTTCACACAATCATGCTAATGTTGGTAACCCCCATTAAACCTAGATTTGTATGTCTGTGTGAACCAGGCTTAAAAGTCAGAGATAACAATTGTAGCTTTTTCCTTGCCATGTTCATATTGAGGCTGTTCATCTGCAGCACCAGGATCAAGTCTGATCCCAAGGCTACCCACTTGCCTATATAACCCAACTTTTAACCCCAGCGTTTAGTTGAGGTTAAGCAAAACTGAGGTTCACTTAACCTCAGCAAGTGATCATCTGGATGTTCACTGCTGGGTTAAAAGACTTCCCCCTGACCTGCCACCATTTCTGGCAGTGAGCCGGGAGGGGATGAGTGGCTGCACCGAATGTGGCAGCTACTCTAATGTGAGCAGCCACCACCCTCGTGGTGTGGTGCACTCTGGGATGCACTGCTGCTCATATGGGCGTGGGTTGCAGTCAGAGCACAGATGGTTGCCGCTCGTCTGTGGGTGAAGGCCAGCAAGCTCCTGCCTTCCTCCGACCCACTCTCCCAACCAAGGTCATGTGAAAGACCATATTGTATGCACAGGAAATGTTTATTGCTCCCATACCAATGAAGACACAAGACAAGATAAAACATACAACTAAATTATGGGTAAAAAGGCCACAACCTTATTGTAACACAATAATTGCTAGAACTGTGGCAGGTCTGTGCTCCACCCTGCAAGCAGTATGGGCACTTTCAGGCCAATACTCAGACATGAGAAGCCTCACCTTAATTTTACTTGGATGATCACACCTTGGCTCAGAGCATAGGCTCAGAGCCTTCTGATTCCTGCTCCTCCTTGCCAGCCCCACAGCTGGGGGTCAGAGTCATTGAGAGACATCACCACGCCAGCTGTTCAACCTTTGAGGTGGATGGTGCCACCAAAGTGGAGTCATTAAGGACTAATTGGATTCCCCCTTTCTGACATCCCCAAGGGTGTTCACCAAATAATACCCATCCCTAAATCTGCATCTTCCAGCTGTGAGCTAAAACTAAACAAAGAGGACAGAATGGAGTAGGTGGGGGGGAAAACTCCCCAACTCAGCCAATCAGCTTGGAGGCAAAAGAAATCCTACTCCCCCCCTCAAAAGATGACCAGTAAAAACCCATCCTGTCTATGCACTGCCTCATGCCTCATACAGGGTGGGTGGGGCAAAAGAACCCCCAGCACAAGACCTCGAGTCACTCTGTGGGACTTGTGAAGCTCTCACCTGCAGTCTAATGTGGTCCAGATTAGGGACAGTTATACTATCTTATCTACTTTTGTATTAGAGGAACAGTTAAGGTTCAAAGTGCCTGAATATCTGCATTTCTGCCATGCCATCCACACACATCACTCCTTTGGCAATTCCTTGCCACTCTTCCATTCTTCCCTTGTCTCCCTAGGCAGTTTCTATAGTACTTTTAAAAATGTTCTGTGCATGTCTTGTACACTGTATAGATCAAATACCAACTAGTGGTGTCCCCCGCTCCCCCAACACCTTAAAAAAAGAAAGAGAAATCTTTTCAAAATCGTTCCGAACATTTCCATAAGATAACTGACAATTTCACTTGAAAAGGTCAGAAAATGTCCTACTTCACACTGGAAAATCTGAGAGTCAAACTAGATGTGGGAGCAGCAGTTCCATGTGTTTAAACATGGAATTGCTTTAATTATGTAGAAAAGGTGCCGGGGTGGGTTCCTTTTAACAGGAAAAGGCTGCACGATGGAGCTACTGCACAATTACTATATTCGCAGCCGATTTCTCTTCAAGGCTCTTTTCCCTAGCACTTTCCACCCTCTTAAGATAACTTCCAGTTTGGGGTCTCATCTAAAGGGAAGAAAAATAACTTGAAGGAAGTTGTAGCAACGGCAGTCAGTGGGATGGTTCTGCAGTCCTCATCGGTGCATTGCTTTTGCTGTTAAAATCAGACTTCGCTTTCTATGTAATTCCAGTTTAAACATACAGAACTGTTAGTTATATTTAGTTGATACTCAGTCAGAAAATGTCTGTTGTTCATTCCCTCATGGGCCTCATCTGTGTGATAAATCTTCAAGTTCTCAGCAACAAAAAAGGAATGATTCTTTCTCTTTCTTTCTTTCTTTCTTTCTTTCTTTCTTTCTTATAGCCAAACAACTGATTCTCTTTTCTATCTGCAAGAGACAAAATATAAAACTACAGTACACACATTTCACTGATTTTCAAGCAGAACACATTTTATTGGGTAAATACTTCACTCTCTGTCAAACACTGCTTAGTACATTTACGACGCAAGGAATACTGTGAGCAAAGGTTTATAAATATATACACATTTATATCTTTCAATCTCATCGAGACTGCAACTTCAGCAAGAGTTTAATTAATGTAAACAAAGAAAGCTCAAGATAATAATGAAGAAGTTAAATACCATATATTATTTAAATTCTGGAATTACTGATCTTTTTTATACTTTCCTTGCTTGATTTGGTTCATTAACATCCCCGTCCTAAATGCAGGGCTTGAAAGTAAGTGCCATTGGTTTCACTGGGAATGTATATAGGATATATTTTCAGCCACTGTAAAGGAAACCAAATAGAACTCATTTCTGCATAATGATTGCAGTTCAAGGGCCTACTTTCGAATAATCCAAGGACCAATTACCCAGTCATATTTTCGACACTGGGTTGGAGCCTAAGGTTTAGGATCTTTCTTCAGAGAAAGCTTCTTCCTTCAGATGAAGGAGTTTTCCTCTGAAGGAAGGATTCCTTGCTCTGGAGTAAAAGGTCTTCCTCTGGAGGAAGAAGCTTTCTTCAGAAAAAGAAGTGTTATCTTGTGGATGGAAGATACATGTTCAATACATAGCTGACATTCTGACCAATGCTGAATACATGATACAAACCAGTGCCCACACAGTGCTAACCCTGTGCAGGTCCCTGCACTTCTAAAGTGCAGACACACTTGATCACAAATAATTTGGAACTGTCCTGGCACTCTAGAAGCACTTTCTTAAACCAGAAACATGCATCAGTTTGCATAAACTGATTCCAAACATTTCAAAGGCAATTTGGAAAATCAAAATCCAGAGACAAATGTGGTTGAAGAGAATGGCCCAGTTCAGTGTTTCGGACAACATGGCACCCCTCAGTTACACTCACCTGAGGTCGGTGTTCCTCATTGTCCAAATGTGGGGAAATCCCGCAAACGCAGTTTTGCCACCTTCAAAACGAGCACTGCACCCACATTTTGAAATTAGGTAACTTACTGGAACCACAGTTCTGCTCACCCCATTGTGTCAAATGCAGTGTACTAGGGTTTTTAATCAAGCTCCTCCCACAAGCACATTCCGTATCATAACAGAGCCAATGGTTGCTGAGCAAGTGACGTGCTTGGCAGAAGCAGAGAGGGAGCAGGATTGCAGATTGAGGCAATGGATCCGCCGCCACTGCCGGATGATCTGCAGTATGATTCATGGCTTCTGAGGTAAACTTCAGGTAAGCTCTCCCGCTGTTTCACTTGTCGTTCGAATGGGCCCAATGTCACAGTCATCCCTAACAAAGCAGTCTGGAGATGGCCGAATTGAAAGGAGAGAGAAAAAGAAGGTTGGAAACCAAAAAGAAGGAGAAGTAGACTAGACACTCAGGGCACTAGGAGTTTAAAGGAAATGGGATTGCACTTGACGTTTAGGGAGATTGCACAAATCCCACAAATGGGATTGCACGGCATTCAGACATTTATGAGTATGTGTACAAGTGTCTGTACACATGCACATGCTCTTGTGTGAATGTACATCACTTCAGAAGTGACCCTGGGTACATGTCCTTCAAACTCAAGTTACAGATATGAGGAGGACTACTGTATAGGCCTTGAACATAATGGGCTGGTTTGGACCCATGCAGTTAGGAAGAGAATGAGCTGAAAGTGCACCCATTGGGAGTTTGGGACATGCTGTACAGATGTCTCAATGCTCTTTTGGTATGTCCCTTTATTGTTGAAATAAATTACTAACTTAAGGAAGTGTTTGAAGGACAAGTAGAGGGGCCATTCAGATTTCAATGTAAACCGCCCTTTGGAAGGGTGGTATAAATTTTTAAATAATAAATAATAAAAATAAATTAATTAACAGCTGCTCTGCACAATAAAGGGGCATGTGAGAAGGGCATCAGGATGTCCATGGATGATGTCCCAATGGGTTCAGTTTCAGCAACCACCCTTCCTAACTGCATGGATGGGGACTGTATCATTCAAACTGCCTCATTGTGTGAATAACTGCAAGTGTGTACAGATAAGTATGCGCATATATTGTGCTCAGACTGCATGTGCATTGGCCTTTGAGGTGGAGGAATCTGAAGACTATTATTTAGGAAAAAGCTTGGCCAGACAAAAGAGAAATATTAGTCATGGGGAGCTAGAAAAGAAACAAAGGAAGAAATGAGGAAAGGGGTTAAAACAAGGTGAGAAATGCTTTGGCTTCTTTTGATACTGTATAGATCTTTTACCTTTCATCAGAGATGAAGTGAAAAGGAAAAGGTTGTAGGACTAGAAATAGAGAGACGAAGCAATTCAGACTAGGGGAGTAGAAAAGGGGATGGTGGGGAGGAGAGAGCAGGGCAAAGGAATAGGATCCTGTGTGGTGTGTGTATGTCTGTGTAAAATGTGTACATTTCTACTTGAGCTTGTTAAACTCCTTCCTAAAGAAGGTGACAAGATCTTAGGTAATGAGAGACTGTAAGCATGTCTTGTTAAACCCACTTACCCCATCTGTATTTCAGTGGAATATTTTAATGTTTCCATTTAAAGTTTCCATCGAAATGCAAATTTCTGTGCTCATAGACCTCAGACAGATGTTGAGGCTGGTTGCTGAAGGGCAGATGCACTCATAATGCAAGGCAAGCAAAACTATGTGCCTAAAAGGAAAATAGTTCAATGAAGGCAGTGTGGCGTCGTGGTTAGAGTGTGGGACTAGGACTGGGGAGACCTGAGTTCAGATCCCCACTTAGTCATGGAACTCACTGGGTGACTCTGGGCTAATCATACATTAGGCTTGTGCCCAAAACATTTCAGAGGCCATTACGGAGGCCTCCAAAACGTTTTGGCTCCGGGGGCCATTTCGGTGCTTCGGCACCGGCAGGGGTAGTCCTTTAAGGGCGGGGGAGGGTGCACTCACCTCTCCCACTGCATATCCCCCGCCAAGGCTCTGTCACTTTTAAGCCCCTTGGGGCGGCAGTGTTCCTCCCTGCTGCCCCGTTTTTGTCATTGGCTGTAAGTGGCCATAAGAAGTAACCGCGCGTGCACCTGTTGCGGGCGTGCATGCGCCCGTCTGCCATGCGGGTGCGCGCGCACGACGGGCACACGCACGGTTACTTCTTACAGCCACTTACGGCCGATGACAAAAACAGGGCGGCAGGGAGGAACGCTGCCGCCCCGAGGGGCTTAAAAGTGACGGAGCGCCAGCAGGGGATATGCGGCGGGAGGGGTGAGTGCACCCTCCCCCGCCCTTAAAGGGCTCCCCCCACCAGTGCTGAAGAAACTTCGTGCACATCCCTATCATACATTTCAAAACCTAACTTACCTCACAGAGTTGTTGTGAGGACAAACATGGTCACGTACACCACTCTGGGCTCTTTGGAGGAAGAGTGGGAAATAAATAATAGAAATAGGTTCTTTTTCATGCACTATTTGTGAGATCTAATATGTTTATTTTGGTTTTTTTTAAATGTTGGTATATCATGCCCTTAGTTAAAAGACTAAAGTCTAATCACATTGTACAAGTTAAGCACTAATGATAGTGCTTCTGAATATTTTTGCAGTATTAATGACAGGTTTGCAGGAGTTCATAACCTATGGCTAAACACTCCAGGACACAAACTTCTTCCAGCAGGTCATTAATTCACTGGAAAGGAGAAAAAATAATAAAAACAAGTATTTTTATTTTTATTTTTTCTTTCTGTTCTAACTGCTCTAACCAGGTACTTGGGAAGAATAAGTGTCCTGCTTGTTATCCAACCAGACTGATGGAATTACGTCTCAGTATTCCATTCAACAAATCATAATTAATGCATACCCATAACTATGGCGTGAATAATAATAGAGACATCAAAAATCTGTTTCGATTATGAATGGCATAAATAGATGTGAAGAGTTTACAATAAACATTGAAAACACATCCTATTAACATCTCAGTTTATGAAAAATGGAACATGCCACCCATATTAATTATAATTATGCAGAAAGGCAGTAGCAAGAGAGGAAGGACAGAGTCCTGAGGAAAAAAAATGTCTTTTGTCTTTTGCTGAGACCATAAAACCTACATGTGAATTAAAGAAGCAGAAGGGCACACACACCCTTCCCCACCATATATACAAGGTAAAGTGGCCACAAAACACATAAATCTAATTTCAGGGGAGAAAGACCAACTCAGGTACAATACAATGTGTCACTTGTTACCTTTCATGCTTTATTCAGGGGTACACACCTGCTCATGCTCATCCACCACCTCTATGGAATATATATAACTCATGGCCAGGAGAGCACATGTAGCCCTTATTTTGTAAAGATGCAGTGGCCAAGATTAAATTTGACCACTGGATCTGCTTACCTTTTCAACAGACACCAAATAATAGATTAAAACCAGTGGCCAACATCCTGATAAGCAAAGAAGGTATATGCAGCTCTGAAGTCTGCACTTCTAAAGTGGGGGTGCTTGTGCAGGGGGATAATTTTCACCAATCCCCCCTTTCCTGAGAAGCAATTCACACAACCCAGAAGTTATTCCCTGAGGGCTGTGTGATCCCCAGAAGCCTACTTCTGGAGATCACACGTCACACATCTGGGGGAATGGGGGATTATGATAATTGTCTCCCTGCACTAGCACTCACACTTCAAAAATATGGAGATCCTTTCTTTGCTTGCACAGGTTCAGTGTTAGTCAAGATTTTGGTCATTGTAAGTTCTTTTGCTGCAAGCCCTTTGGAATGTATCGATAGTGCTATTGTGTACCTCCCATTAATTTCAGTGGAGTTTGTTCAACAATATAACAATAACAACAATAATACACTTTATTTGTTAGCTGCCCATTAACAAATTGTTCTCTGGGTGGCTACAGAGGTGCACCTAAGTAATTTTGGAGCCTGGACCTAAAGGCCGTTGGCACCCTCCCCCCCCCGACAAGTTAAGTATCATTTTTTAACACGTAAGTTGTTGAGGGCACAAACCACACACCCCAGACAGATTACAGAGGATTTAGGGGGCCCAGGGGGTATGGAGGCCCTGAAGTCCAGGGGTAAGAGCACTTCTGGGTGGCGCACAATACAATGTTAAACTTAGTTATCCCTGCTAACTAAGCAAAGAGCCATCATTCAAAGTGGCAATTCTCTTAGATTTAGCAGGGGGAGAGCAACTGGCCCTATCCAACCCCGGCACAGCATCCCTCCAGTGGCTGTTGCTGGTATGTGCCTTATTTTTCTTCTCAGCTTGTGAGCCCTTTGGGGACAGGAGACCATCTTCTTTATGTATTATTTATTTTTCAATGTAAACTGCTTTGAGAACTTTTGTTGACAAGCGGTATATAAATATTGTAGTAGTAGTAGTAGTTTTAAAAATCCAATAAAAATACATAACACATATCAAATACATCACAACACACAAAAATACAAACAAAAAATACAAAATATTTTTTAATTAAAAAAAAAATTAAAATCAGTTTTCAAAAGCCTGAATGAGCAAAAAGGTCTTCATCTGTCATTTAAAAAAACAAAATGATGGCACCAGGTGAGCCTAACTGGAGAGGCTATTCCATAAATGGAATGCCACCATCAAAAAGGCCCTTTCCCTATTAGCCACCCGACTCACCTCATTTGGCAGGGGCACTCAGAGCAGGGTCTAAAGAAGATCTTAAGGTCCAAGTCAGGACATATGGGGCAAGGTATTCTCTCAGATAACTTGGTCCCAAGCCATATTCTCATGACCAGAGTGATGTCATAAATATCTAACTGGCAATCATTATTGGAGCTACATGTGCAATATGTAGATCTTTCTGCAACATATGCCAAGGCTTTGTGACATATATTGCAGCCCACCAATTGCTTGAGTAATCCAGTGTGACTGCCAAGAACTGGGTGAAATAAATTACAGTGTTAGGGAACATTGAAAGAGGTGAATCAATCATCCAGCATTAGAAATGTGATGAGATACAAATACATGTATTAATACTCAGAGTTTCAGAGTTTCATATAATCTGCTTTGGGATCAAGCCTTTTTGCACACTATAGGCCATGTTTTCATGACCAGAATGGTCATAGTTAACCACGATCAGTGAGCCCCACATGCCAGATCCGAGATTTTCTGGGCAATCCTGGTTAAATTGCTACCATTTACCAGCATCAAAGGGTTTAACCAGATGGTTAACTGCAGCGATTTAACTAGGATTGCCTGGAAATTCCAGATCCCCATGACATGCTCTGCGAGAGCGTGCAGAGTTCACCTATTGTGGTTAACTCTTTAACCATGATCATTCTGGTCATGAGAAAGTGGTGGCTACCATATTATATGACCACTAACCAACCCGCACAGAGCATCTGTGCGCTCTTTGGGGCCATTTGTTCCCCGCTCCCTCCTGCCCCACTTTCTTGCCCCCCTCCCCCTCCCTCATGCCCCCCTCTCTTCTGCCTCTTCTGCCCCTTAACTGGCAGCGGGCAGCTGAAAAGGGCCCTGCCGCTGTTGTTCCTCCTCCCAGGCAGCGAACAGGCAAGTCCTGCCGCCCATTTCCCTCCCACCCTGGCCTCCAACGGGCACCTGGCCTCTGTGGCTGGGCCCGCTGCCGCCGTCTGACCTCTGTGGCTGGGCCCGCTGCCGACCAATCCTCCTGGGTGCACCTCAGCCAATCAGGTGCCTCTACCACCCAGCCAATCAGTTGGGCACCGGGATGCACATTCCAAGGCGCACCCAGGATAATTAAATATAGATTATACAATCATTGTCTCAAAGGACTGAGGAAATAATGGCCAAATCCAGATGAATGACATGCCAATAGAAGAGCTTTTTTCATCTTGCAAGGGGGGAAGTTTCAGTTAACTCCTCTTCCCTTTGGACAACCATGGCTGCAGAAAATATGTCCGTGAAGGCTGGGGAAAGAGCTCTTCCATCAACATGTCATTAGTGTGAATGTTGGTTATTGTTTCCTCAATCCTATGACAATGTGATCATATAATACTCATATAATAGAATAGTGTGCAAATATGCTAGATCCCAAAGCAAATTACATAAAGCACTGAAATTCCAAGAATCACTACATGTAATTGTATCTTGGCATTTCCTAAAATGAATGTCATTAGTGTGGCATAGGAGTGTGTGAGCTGGCTTGTCCAGTCTGAGTTTGAATCAAACTGAACCGGTTTGAAGCTCTACTGGTAAGGAGAATCTGGTGAGGCCTGTGTGCAAATGGCTTCTGGGCATGCACGGAGGTAACTAAAATGGCCCCTGTGTGTGCCAGAGGCCCAAAAGGCTGAAGAAGGCCCAAACTGGGTCACTACTAGCCCAGGCTACTCTGGAGGAGGCTCCTGGGGTGTGAGGAAGCCACTGCAACCCCACTGCCTCCACTGCCCCCCATGGACACCGCAACTAATGGGACTTGTAAGTAGCAACAGATTCCCCTCCCGCCCCCTCTAGACTAAGGGAAGCCCCCCTACTCCTTTACTGGTAAAGCAGAATCCTCACCAGATTCCCCTTTATCAGTGGAGTTCTGAACCAGTTTGAACCGGTTTGGCAGTTGAGATTCATTCATTCATTCATTCATTCATTCATTTGCTTATTTATTCAGTTTATAGACCACCCTATCTAAAGTGGCTTAGGGTGGTTTACATTAAAATAAAAAACACATAATAAAACAATTAAAACCAAAACCACATAAAAAACAAAATTAAAAAAAAACATTTAAACCAGATTAAAATTAAAATTAAAACTAGATACTAAAAGCCAGACTAAAATGATGGCTCTTAAAGGCTCTCCTGTAGGTTTCCAAGGAAGATAATCCACTTATATCCATGGGGAGCTTATTCCACAATGTAGGGGCAACAATTGAGACGGCCCAATCCCAGATTACCACCAAATGAATTGGTGGCACCCGAAGATAGACCCAACCTAATGATCTTAATGAGCATAAGGACCTTGTAGAGTTACCCGTACCTAAGCCGTTCAGGGCTTTAAAGGTAATAACCAGCACTTTGTACCTTGCCCGGAAACATATCGGCAACCAGTGCAACTGATTAAGAACAGGTATAATCAGTGTGGTCTCTCCGGGATACCCCAGAGACCAATCTGACCGCCACATTTTGGACTAACTGAAATTTCTGAACTAAGTACAAAGGCAGTCCTACATAAAGCGCATTGCAGTAGTCCAACCTGGAGCTTACCAGCCGGTGTCCCACTGTTTCCAGGACATTCTCCTCAAGGAATGAGTGGAGCTGTTGGATCAATTGCAGCTGATAAAAAGCACTCCTGGCCATAGCCTCAACATGAGGCACCAGGTTGAGACCTGGGTCCATCCCAGGTCCATCGCAGAGAATATCTTGGGCTGAACCTCTTTACTACCAGAGCTCCTTTTACCATGGTGATTCTCTTTATTTAGCAGGGGGAGAGTAACTGGCCCTATCCATCCCCAGCACAGTACTTCCAATGACTGTTGCTGGTGTGTGTCTTATGTTTCTTTTTAGAATGTGAGCCCTTTGGGGACAGGGAGCCATCTTATTTGTTATTTCTCTTTGTAAACCGCCCTGAGCCATTTTTGGAAGGGTGGTATAGAAATCGAATAATAATAATAATAATAATAATAATAATAATAATAATTATTATTATTATTATTATTATTATTTAATGTTTCTCCTCACACCCCTTAACATTCCTCCTCTAACTTTTCCTTCAGAGGTACACTCTAGATGAAAAGACTGCTTCTGGCTCTGCCCATGAATTACCTCTCTCTCTCTCTCTCTCTCTCTCTCTCTCTCTCTCTCTCTCTCAGAGAGAGAGAGAAAGAGAGATTGCATTCCACATTAAAACATACCTGGAGTCTTTCTGTGCTGACCCAGAGGATTCTAACCCTACGCTCCACCCAAGTACCCAAATTTTTTCATGAGCTGTTAGCCCTAAGAGGGAAATGAGTATGAGGATTATGGAATAGATTTGGTTAATGAAAGACTCATTAAAATGGTTGCAATTTGACCCTTTTGCTCCTTTGTCAAATGCCTGTTGAAACTTTATCATATTCAGGTAATTCTATAACATCATTTGTAGATAAGTTTCTATATAATTTGATTTGATTTGAGTGTGGTATCAGCATTTCTGTCCAATATACAATAAGACTAGATGAATGAGTCATTATTCTGTTAGTCATCTCAACAGTCCACTTGCAGAGGCCTGAACCAAGCTCCAGCCATTTCTGGAAAGAAATCCATTTTTCTCAAGAGATAGAACAGCTTTTACTGGGAATTGCAAATAATTGCCTGAAATAATGAGATGCTGTCTAGGAAGAGTAAGTTATAGCGGAATGGCTCCAATTAGCTTATAAAGAGCAAGGCCATGATCATAAAGGAAAGCTACTTCCAGGAACTTCCTATTTGCAAGCATATTCAAAAAGGTTCATAGGTGATGGAACTGTTCCTTGCAAATATACTGGTTAATTATCATTCCTGAGGGTCCTAGTAGCCCAAGATAAATATCCTTATCAAGTAAGGTAGATAGAAGTTGATATAGATGCAAGATACAACTTTGTATTCACACCATCTTTTGAAGACACCCCAAGGATCAACACATGCCTCCAGGAGGTTTTTCACACATGACTCTATGCCTCGGGGTATCTGAAGAGTGAATCTGCTTCACAAGCAATTCGAGGCATTTTAATTCGAGGGATTAGATAGACCATTCGCATAGCCATCAGCACCTTCAGAGAAAGCAGAAGCCCCAGAGTTTTTTTCCCCAAAAGCTGCTGGAAATAGAGGATTTTTTTTTACCCTGGACATAACTCAGGCTAAGCCAGAATCCACAGCCTCCCTTGGAGAAAAACAAAGCCCTGTCTGTCCTGTTCCCTGATAGCCCGGAAGGAGGTCGGGTTAAATCCAGAGAATATGTGGACTGGCACACTCCAATCAGGAGTGAATTCAGGGGGGGGGGGGAGCCCTGTCTGCAAAACCTCCTGGTCACTATGTCTAGCTAGTAAGGGAGACTTCTGGATTGTTAACCAACTACAGGTGAAACTCGGAAAATTAGAATATCGTGCAAAAGTTCATTAATTTCAGTAATGCAAATTAAAAGGTGAAACTGATATATGAGACAGACGCATTACATGCAAAGCGAGATAAGTCAAGTCTTAATTTGTTATAATTGTGATGATCATGGCGTACAGCTCATGAAAACCCCAAATCCACAATCTCAGAAAATTAGAATATTACATGGAACCAAGAAGACAAGGATTGAAGAATAGAACAATATCGGACCTCTGAAAAGTATAAGCATGCATATGTATTCAGTACTTGGTTTGGGCCCCTTTTGCAGCAATTACTGCCTCAATGCGGCGTGGCATGGATGCTATCAGCCTGTGGCACTGATGAGGTATTATGGAAGACCAGGATGCTTCATTAGCGGCCTTCAGCAATTCTGCATTGTTTGGTCTCATGTCTCTCATCCTTCTCTTGGCAATGCCCCATAGATTCTCTATGGGGTCAGGCCAGGCGAGTTTGCTGGCCAATCAAGCACAGTACACTGTATACTTTTCAGAGGTCCGATATTGTTCTATTCTTCAATCCTTGTCTTCTTGGTTCCATGTAATATTCTAATTTTCTGAGATTGTGGATTTGGGGTTTTCATGAGCTGTACACCATAATCATCACAATTATAACAAATTAAGGCTTGACTTATCTCGCTTTGCATGTAATGCGTCTGTCTCATATATCAGTTTCACCTTTTAATTTGCATTACTGAAATTAATGGACTTTTGCACGATATTCTAATTTTCTGAGTTTCACCTGTATACTGAACATGGGTTCTTTGTAAACATTTCCAGTAAATGAACTTAATTTTTCTAGTGGTGTGAACAGTATATGCTTGCTCGGTTCAACACACACATGCCCATGCATGTACACACTCATACTGATAACAATTCTCAGATGCTGATGTTTGGTTTGTATCACACAAAACTGAGCCCAAAACACAAAGTCCTCTGAAAGTGGCATGATGGGAACTAAGTGAATGCCCTTTAGCTTTCTTTCTTTCTGATCATGTGGCAAAGAGATCATGTTAAATCAACATTTTCTGTAACACTGAACCCATACACTTATACAGTAATAATTTTCATTTTTCAATTCAAAGAAGTTCCTGTGAAGTCTCGTAACTTAATTTGAAGTCTCTTAACATGAAAACTTAACACGAAAACCCTAGGGAAACGTAGAAGACAGTTTTAGAGAAAACCTTTTGTGGTCTTTGCCAAAAATAAAAGTTTCACAGAAAAACTCCAAATACCATTTCTAATGATGTCACTGAAGTTTGTGGCTTGTAATACATTTTAGTCTAGAAGAAAGGAAATTGTGGTGGAGAGAAACATGACTGAGGCTTATAAAATTATCCATGTTGTGGGAAAAATGAATAGGGACAAGTTTTTCCCCTCTCGTACACTAGAACCAGGAACCATCCAGTGAAATTGACTGGCAGGCGTGCGAAAAGGGTACTTCTTTAGCAATGAATTCCATGGATTATTTGTAATATGAAGAAGTATATAACAAATAATCCATGGAATTCATTGCTGCAAGATATGGTGATGCCCACTAGTAAATGGCTTTAAAAGGAAATTAGTCAAATGCATAGAGGACAAATCTGTCAAACGTTACTTGTCTTGAGAGCTTCCTCCGGGTTCAGAGGCAGCATGCCTTTGACTACCAGTTTCAAGGGAGCAACAGCAGATCAGGAAGTATGCCTTCATCTCCTGCTTGTGACTTTCCAGAGCCAATCCATTGTGTGATTGGCCATTATAATGCCAGACAAGATAGGCTTTGGCTTGATCTAATAGGACTCTTCTTACGTTCTTAAAAACCTGTGTAACTCTTAAGGCTTGGTATTAACACTCTGAGGCTATTTCCATGATCACTGGAAAGCGGGCTAAGGGAGCGTAGCCTGCTTTCCAGGGATTGTGGGAACCACCGGGCTTGCGGATGAGCCCAGTGCTCCCTAGGCAGCTAGCTGGCCTAATTCCTCCTCCCCTTAAATGAGGTTAATGGAGCGAGGGCTCTGTTAACCTCTCATTTTTTTGCTCATGTGTCACCGTGGTGTGCAGCAACACAAGAGTAGACCCCCCCTCCTGGGCTCAGGGGTCTCTCCAGGATGCCCTGCATGCTCATGCGCTGCATCCTGGAACTTCCGGGCGCCGCGCAGAAGCCGGCAGCCGTGTGGGCCGCCAATCTGGCTGCCCAGCTACAAGTGGCTGCTCGTCTGCGGGGAGAGCTGGCTAAGCCCACTCTCCCCGCAGACCCGGAAGAAGCTCTTCTCGCCAATCGTGAGAAGAGCTTCAGAGTGTTGTTTGCCCCTAAATGTTTTCTCCAATTCAGATGTTAAAAGAAGTCAGTGTGCTTCCCCTCTTGTCTTTATCTTTGGTGCACTGAACACTGTAACAGTTTCTGCAGAACACCTGATCACTTTCTATGGCTGTTGGATGACCTGGAAATTACAGGCCCTCATGGGTCATGCAATAGAGATGCACATGAACCAAGCTTTGTACACTGGTTCCGCGCCGAATCGGTTTGAACAAGGTTGGAACCGGTTTGTCACTATGGGAGGGGAGCAGCGAGTGGGAGCTTTAAATAAGAGGAGTGCAGGTCCTTACCTGCTCTCCACCGGAGCATGCCACTTCTTGCTATGGTGGTGCTCATCCCAAGTTCCCATGCAAGGTCAGCTGAGCAACACCATGCTGACCATGAAAATGGAGCCCACACATGCACAGATGCCATGTGCATGCTGGCACCGCACCCAGGTACTTGGGATGAGTGCCGCCGCCGCAGGAAGCTGGACCTGCACTCCTCATATTCAAAGCTCCCACTTACCGCTCCCCTCCCTGCAGTTCCAAACCAGTGCATGAACCTTGGTTCATACACACACTGATCATGTAATTGCATGCTTCTGAGAAGAAAACACATGTCATTTGTAGAAGGCAGGGAGTAGGGGTGACCCAAGGTATTTGGGCATCATAAGCAAAGCATTTGGCTACCCTGCATGGTTTAAAGGAGTCCAGGTTCAGGAGAAGTGCCTACATCCTGGCAGCCTCTTTCGATCACCACCCCTTGCAAACGTAGTGAAGATGAGGGACTTGATCTTTGTAAGAGCTTAGGGAGAGGAAGAAGGGCTGCTGTCGACCTCTCTTTCCCCCCCATGCTTTTGCAAAGTCTTGAAAGGGTCTGATTGAGGCCTTTTAAGCTTTTGCAAGAGCACAGATCAGATGGGGATTGCTTTTGCTCCTGTTATTTTTTGAAAAGGCTTGAAAGGGAAGGATCTTGTAAGAGCCTTACCAGAATGTGAGCAAGGAATGTGGGGAGAGGAGGAAGGGTGTTGCTAGCAGCTCCTCAGGATATCCTTCAGTGGTGTCAGGGCAGGCATACTCTTGGTGCATGCCCAGACTTATTGTGTGTGCCAGACAGTGTTCATCTGAACCGGCCCTATGTAAAAAGGCAGGGAATTACACAGTAAGTTCAACCTCGAATTCCATTGTTATTTAGTTCAGATTTTACATCCTTAAAGGAACTTAGGGGAAAAAAGCTTGGAGTTGCTTCTACACCTGTTCTACCATACCTTACTGGTGTTTCAAAGCGCAGGTTTGAAGTTTTGAGCATCATCACCTTGATACACATTGATGACAGGGAAATGGAATATGTAAGCTTCCCCCTCACTGCCATCCAGTATACTAATGGCACACTGAGAATGAGAGCGAGATTGATTTCCCTTTCTGGGCAGATAAAAGGTTCTTATCTCGTAACTCACTGTGGCCTAGAAAAAGAATTTATGCATTCTATGAGTGTCAGCATCTCAGGGAGGGTTTTTATGGTCCACTCTTTGAAATGTTCTCATCTCATTTGCAGACAGCTGTGTAAACCAGTGGTCTGAGACTGACTTCTGTGCTGCAGATAACTAGTTATAATTTCATTTTTAATTTGTCCAATAATCATTATGGGAACCAAATTAAATCTTTTTTACACAAAGAAAATCAGTAATTGAATTGATTTGATTAAGTTAGTCCATCATTAAAAAACGTGTTAATTATATATATGACATTATTTATTCAGGTTTCATTCCCACTTTGGCTTGGTTACAGTGCAATGTTATGCTTTTTTTTATTTTTATACCAGCTCTGAAATTTAGGATAGTGACATTCCTAATGCTATCCTGAAAGTTCTTTGCCAGAATAGACTTTGATTCCAGGGACCATCTATATCTATATCTATATCTATATCTATATCTATATCTATATCTATATCTATATCTATATCTATATCTATATCTATATGATAGGGTCTGTTGTTTTTACTTTAAAGCAGCTACAGAGCTGTTCTTGTAATTTCAGATTATAATCTGAAATTGTTCTCTGGAGGGGAGGGAGTGGTGAAAATTTTCCCCAGTGTCTTTTTTTCTAATCAAAATTGCTCCCTCACACTGCTGTTTGCCCCAGGGGAATAAAATATGCCTGCTTCAGGAGGACATTTTGATTCAGAAAACAGACTGGAGGAAAGGGTTAGATATCCCATGCCTTTAGCACAAAAACTCTTGACTAAAATTGATTCTGCCAGTGGCTACCTTAAAGGGTTTTTTTAAAAAAAGCAGGAAGATTGAGTTAAGGATTGTCCTATGTAATACTGAAATAATTATCAGAAGTTTCTCTTTGAGGGGGAATTCTGAAATACCTCTTTCAATTTCAGTTTGTCCTTTGAGGAAGAATTCTTTTCTAATTTCACTTTGATGAAAATTTGGTTCCAACCCTAATATAATAATAATAATAATAATAATAATAATAATAATAATAATAATAATATGATTTCTATACCACCCTTCCAAAAATGGCTCAGGGCGGTTTACACAGAGAAATAACAAATAAGATGGAACCCTATCCCCAAAAGGGCTCACATTCTTAAAAAACATAAGATAGACCCCAGCTACAGTCACTGGAAGTACTGTGCTGGCGGTGGAAAGGACCAGTTACTCTCCCCCTGCTAAATAAAGAGAATCACCACATTAAAAGGTGCCTCTTTGCCAAGTTAGCATTTGGCTTTAGTCCTATAACAAATTGTTTTACTCTATTTCTATCAATACTTATGGAAAGAGATATATTTAATACTTTCACATATGACACTCTCTAGCCCTCTTCTCACAAATGCTCCATCTGTTCGCTCCACAAACAGATGGAGAATAAGGCTCTGCTTTCTGGCCCCACTCTTTGCTTCACAGTGAGGCATGGGTGAGAACTCGGTCTCTGTGTGTGCAGTGATATGTGTGTGAATCCTTCCACATAATCAAGAGTTTTGACTAAAAAGGGTTTCTGACTACAACTCCATACATACCAAATTCTCACCTTTGCCTTAATGCACAAAAGTTGGAGGTAGACAACTGAAGTCAGGGCTAGAAACTAGGAATGTCCACGGAACTGGCGGGGGCCAGTTCAAAGGTGGGGGGACACCTTTAAGGGTGAGGGAGGATACACTGCCCCCCTGCTCCATTTCCCCCACTGGCACTCTCTTAAAAACCGGTCCAGCGGGAAGGCAGTGTACCTCCCTGCCGCTCCATTCCCTCCTCGGTCCAGAAGTGACCGGAAGTATCCCGCATGCATGCACATGTCGCATGCGCACCCAATGTGTATGTGAGTGAGTGCAATGTGTGTGCACCTGCGCACGAGGAGGGAATGGGGCGAGAAGGGAATGGGGTGGCAGGGAGGTACACTGCCGCCCCGCCAGAACAGTTTTTAAGAGAGCGCTAGCACCCTTCCCCACCCATAAAGGTGTCCCCCCACCTTTGAACCGGCTGAACCGCCAGCTGTTCGAACCTGTTCGAAGGCTGCATGTTTCATATGTATATCCATGTTAAATTGCATGTTTCCATTCAACTTTGAGCAAGGTGACAATATTCACACTGTGAATATACCATGGAGAAATTATTGTTTTTTCCCCTGTTCTACTTCTTATGTATTTAGAGTTTAACAATTCTACATGAAAAGGTTGCCTTTCTTAAAACATTTTTAATGGGCACCTCCAGTGCCTGCAAAGGCATGGAAACATCTTGGCTGCCTTCGCATATAACAGCAAACCATGGGTCCAATGGACCTGCAGTTTGCTCCCATTCCTGCCGCCATGCTTCCAGATGATGCTGATCTGCAGTCTGGGAAACTGCAAGAGGGGAGGAAGCCGCTGCCTGGGCTTCCTCCTGCACATGAAGAGAAGTCTGGATGGCTAATGTGATGCTAGTTCCAAGCCAGACTTTGAACAGAATGACTCTGAAAGCGGATTAGACAGTTGACAAACCTGTCTTGGGTACCGTTGCCTTTTTTATCTATTCCGTTTCAGACAAGATGGCTTCTCATCATATTTCACATGGTGAAATAAAATATATTATGAAATACAACTCCTGAGATTGGAAGAGGATAGCAGCATTTCCTTCTCTCATATCTCATATCATTATTGATAAATCAATAATGTTCTTATTTTATAAACTAAGTTGGGGCAGGGAAAGCAACGGTGATACAATATTCTAGTCGGCATGCTACTTGTCATAGCTGCTCTGTTCCATTTTTATGGAACTTATTTCAGTTGTAGTGTTTAGCTGTGGCATCATACACCATGTAGAGTGTGAGTCAGATTCCTGCATTTGGTCATGCCTGCTTTCCCAATTTCAGAGACAGAATATAGGCAAAGATGTGTAAATCTATTCACTCTATAGGCCGTACTGCGACTAGTTTGTATAGCAAAGTTGCAAGCTTATAATCTCTTATCTTTGCTGACAAGGCTAGGGGTGCCATATGAAAAAGAGGACACATCTTCTGTACCTTTAAGAGATGCACAGAAGAGGGATGTTCAGCAGGTGCAGCTTGTTATGTGGGTGAGGGGGTGGGGAGATGCACCTGCTGAAATGCCCTCTTCTGTGTAGTTCTTAAAGGTACAAGAGACCTGTCCTCTTTTCCATTTTGTAGTCCTATGACAGCTCTATCATTCTTGTCAAGGCCTACTCAACTACAGTTATACAGCAGTACACAGAAGGTTAGTTTGGATGATAATTTGACCACCAGCCTTATCACATGTGCATATCCTTCCTTTCCTCCTCCCGGTACATTGGGAGGTTGCAGAATGTGAAGAGGGACTCAGATGAACCACCCTCTCTCACGTAATTAGTAAATGGAACTCCAGCACACAGGGAAACAGAAGATGTGTGTGCTCACAGTGCACACATAAACTTATCATATGTGCTTGGGCCGGTGGTTGGGCAGTATTGTCCAAACCAGCCTAGAAATATGGGTCAGCCTTAAATGCATTTATTTTGCAGTAATAATCCTCATTGATTTCAGTGGATCTTATTCCCATGTATATGTTTTCAGGATCATAGGCTAACTCTTTGCTAGAGATGTGCTCACTGAAGGATCTAATGTGCTAAAAAATGTTTCCATTCAGCATAAATAGTATATTAAAGCAAAAGCATTAAATACTAGCATTCAGTTCCTTAGAGACATTAGCTTGTAAGGAAATTTCATCATGAGCAACATGCAAATCAACCACAGCTATAAAGAAATAAACTATTTCCTCCCCTTTTAAACTTGAACTTTGACTCCATCAACCCATCCCTATCGTCATCTGGTGAGCATATGGGTATTGCTCATCCCCCTAGCTAAATGTGGTTTGGACCCACAAATGCTTTTTGTGATGATGTTAGAACTTCTAGCCAGACCAGTCTGTGATTTGATTTTCCTCTTTGGGCTGAATCAGGTGGTGGGCGATATATTATCCCAGAAATTTTCCTTGGAATTTATGCATTGTTTCTTTCTTGGTTTGGAGCCGAGGTGTTTGATAAACATAGACAGACATCCATACAATCCAGACGAGAATGACCTTTAGCTATGAAAAAAGGCCAGTCTATGATGGTATTCTCAGTAGTATTCTGCAGCTTATGACCTCTTTCTTTTTCATGTAATTCTCTCTTAATGCTTTGCTAGAGGTACATTTGTTTCCATGTGGCTTCTTTGCAAGCTCTGTTTTAAGGATTCCACTTCTTCCTTTCCAAATCCAAGATGCTTTCTTTCTCTCTTGAAATCTTTCATATTTCTATGAGCTCCATATGCACGCCAGTGCTTGATCTTTCCCGGTGATGGCTATCAGAGGAACATATAATGTATGACTTTTTTTTTTTAAAGACATATGATAGATAGATAGACAGACAGATAGATAGATAAATGAATAGAAAAAGCCTTCAAAAGCACAAATCTATACATTCCCGGCGAGGCTGTTCTCATGAGCAGCCAAGACCAGACTAGGACAGCTAAGCCTGAGCTCGGCAGCCTGTGAGAACCACCCAGAGCTGAGTGGCTCCTGGCAGCGCCTAGTGGCAAACACTCTTAGGGAGCCCACCAGTTAGCCAGTGCGAGTGCACTTTTAACCTGGGCTAACTGCTTGTGTGTCAGTGCCGGCTGCTCCCTGCTCCTGGCCATCGCCAGGGGGCTCCCCATAATACACTGCACCAATGCAATGTGGCATTTCTGGGGACTATAACAACGTATCCTGGCCCCAGACCTCCACAATTCCTGGGGCAGCATCAGCTCATTTGGGCGTGTAATCCACATGCCCAGAAACTCTACTGGATCATCTGCGGGGAAGGCAAACTGCTGCAGCCTTCCCCACTGCCCGCTCTCGAGCCCGTTCATGGGATCGTGAGAAAGGGCTCTGTGTGTTTTAACCAGCAGTGCAAAATTCAAGCCTATGGCTTTGTTTGTGGCTGGTGGCATTATGATGAGAACCACACATTCTATGTGACCACCACAGAAAGCAGGGGACTGCATCTTCTTCTCTTGCCCAGCAGTTATGTTCAGTAATGCACAATGTGTGATATGGTGGCTTAATGGAAGACGGTGTTCTTCCACCCACTTTACTTCATTAGCTGCCCCTTGCGGGGGCACAGATATTTGAATATAATGACGTCAAGTTATGGATGTCACCTTTCTAAATATACTGGATGAGAAGTGAAGGAGAGGTGAAGTTGTTGTTTGCATGGCCAAATTGCATGGGGCACTAAATACAACAGCATGTAGACAGGTGCTTAACTTTACTTGTGATTACCAGCCACATGGGAGCATGGCTTAGATGGGGACAATGGCATGGAAGTAGGGGGCATAAACCCCTATTTCCATACTGTTTTCTGGCCAAAGACTGTAGCCTTGAAGTGACTGTTTGTCATCGTAGCAGATGGCACTTTCATGGTTAAATATGCTTGGAGATAGGCTTAATTTGGGAAAATTACACAGAATTAAAATGCCCTTATCTCTACCTCATTCCAGTCTGAGCCATGGAGCTACATTATTGTTACTCATATGTAACATTAGGTACTGTATGCCACATGAAGTTTGGCCCTAAGTGACTGAGAATCTGATCCAGGTTTTCCATATTCTGGATCCAAATGCTGAACTACTTTGGCTCTGTCTCTCTTTCTCAATTTAGGTGGTTGTGATAGGGCTGAATTTATAACACATAAACAATGTCATAGTTTATGATGTCATAGTTTATGATGTCATAAACGATGTCATTTATAACACATAAACCATGTGTTATTACAAAGACAACATGACCAAACAAAGGCCTAAGAGCTATATAACAATTCAGAGGCCTTAGAGCTAAAATGAATGAGCAGAACTCCCATATTATGCTTATGATCTGTTTCTGGGCTCTGCTGTTTTAGTTTGAGGAGACAAATATTTGATCTCCCTAGATAAAGTACTCTCTCTAAAAAAAAAAAAAAAGCATATCAGATGAATAAGGTTTTATATTCTACCCCAGGGCTACACAACTTTGACCCTCCAACTGGACTACAACTCCCATCATCCCCAACCACAGTGGCCAATAGTCAGGGATGATGGGAGTTGTAGTCAAACATCTGCAGAAGAGCCAACATTGTACAGCCCTGTTCTAGCATTTCCCTGACATACTCGTTCTTTTGTGTGCATAGGAAATATTTTTGTGACTGTTTTACATTCAAAGATGTGATTCTCCACCTGCAGTCTAAATTGGTACACCCCGGAATCAGATGCATACGATGGGACCAACTCATCTGTTTTAGCTATTAGCCAAGGAAACTAAGGAACCTACAGAGTTTGCAGTAACTCCCCCAAGCTTTTAGCTGGTGCACTTCTAACAAAAATCATTCCACTATCTTAATAATTCAATTTATTTTCCTAGTCTCCAGGTCTTTCAAATCACTCAATAACTTGGAGCCTGACTGGCCATCAGAATTAGGAAAAAAAAGTAGATGAAGCTGCAAAAAACATTAGGTTTCTTAATAGGACATTGTACATACATCATAATCAATAAAAAGAGGTCGCTAAAAGCCATGTTTGTCAATTTCCCTGTAGAAAGGTTGGTGTCGTCAGCTGGATTTTGAGACAGAATAGTGATGCATTTTATTACTATTCTATCAGCAATAAACATACACCATTTGTCTTTGCGAGCATCTTTAGTTCAGCAAGATAAATGCTTTTGCTTTCATGTATTGTGAGCTGAATTGAAAAGAGAGAGAAAATATAATGCATTGACCTAATCCATTTTACTTATTTGGACAAGAATGAGCAGTTGAAATAGAATGATAATATCACTCTTTTTTTTTATGTTTGGCTGGTAGCTATACAGATCTCAGGTTTGGTTTGGTTTGGTTTGGTTTAATTGACAAATATAATGGTTAGGTGGCCAGCTATGTGCTAAGTAATGTACACACAAACTTAGATATTATTTCACTTACAATTGCAGCCATCATTTGTCACCAATCATAAAACTATAGGCATCGGCATATTTTCTGTTTTACCAAAATAATCTGGAATGCTTCTGGAACGTGGCCCAGTTTTAGTTATTACCACACCATTGTGGGCAAATTCATGAGCTGAAATGAACTCAGGAGTACATGAATCTTTCTGCCTGAGAAAAATGAAGAGGTCAGACAAGCAATCTGCCTGGCCAAACTTTATTGAAATAACAGAACAACAATAATAAACAAGCATCAGAGGCCTTCAGGGTCACTAGTTCCTCCACTGGCAACCTTGATATGCCCTCACAAGAGTCAAGCTCAATTCCCAATAACTGCAAAATGGGTGAAGGACCCTCCATCTTTTCAGGGGCAAGTGGGACCCCCCCCCCAACTCAATTATAAGAACACAGAAATTATGGAGGGCAGTGTGTTACAAGCTTTAGAATCAGCTGGTCCCACAAAGAGAAAATCACCTAAAAAATGAAGCAGCGATTGAAACCCAAATGCAGCTGTGAAGCACCATTACAAGAACGTCTCAAATGCCAAACAGGAGATATAGCATTCCCATAGGTGGGGCCTTGTCAAAATAGTACTGCCCCTCAAATTGAAAACCCAACAAATCAAAACTATTGACAAATGAAAGGCTGTTTTAATGTCGCACTTGGCCATGAGGGCATGATGCCCACTTGGGTGCACCATTGCCACCACTGAATCAAAAGACACAGAGGCTATTCACACAATGGGAGAAAATCGGGCTAGCAGAGGCTAGCCCGATTTCCTCCCATCGTGAGAACCACTGGGCTCGGGCCCGGTGGTTCTTACGCGGGTCACCCACTTAAGTAGCCCGGCACTTAAACCAGATTTGCAGAGCGAGCGCTCCTCAAACCTGGTTTTTCTGATTGTGAGTTGCCATGGCACGGCTCCGTGCCGCAGCAACTCATGAGGAGACCCCCGGAGGGGAGGCAGCTTTTTGCCTCCCAGCTCAGGGGTCTCTCCAGCATGCCCTGCGCATTCACACCAGTCATGCTGGAGCTTCCGGGAGCCGCGCGGTCCCTGAATGCTCAAGCTCCTGCCAGCTCCGTGACAGAGCCAGCAGTTGTGTGGGGGGCCGCTGCAGCTACCTGGAGCAGACTGACTGCTCATCTTGAGGGAGAGCAGGCTTAGCCCGCTCTCCCCGCAAACCCTCTCCAAGCAGCTCCCACTGATCATGGGAACTTCCTCATATACTGCACAGAATTCAAATCAGGGTCAATGAAATGCTTGACTGAATCACTTCTAGGATGTGACAAATGGTGGATTAAACAAAATTCCCCAGGGCTCTTTTTAGGAACTAGCCCTAATGGGGAAATTTGGTGCTCATGTGGCCCAGACACTCTATTGGCCTCCATTTCCTCAAGCACCTTGGCCCTCACTACATCTTCCATCCCAGTCACTGAGTTCAAATTCCTAGAGAGACGAAACACGCTTGCGCCAATGTTCAGGAACTGAAATCTCTCTAAAAGATATCGTGTGCTGACCCAATCAGGTTAGGGAGCCAGATAACTAATTAGAGCTCCCAACCGCACCTGCATTGCAGTCCATTGCCAAAGTACCCCTACTGGCAGTGTTCATAGGAACATAGGAAGCTGCCATATACTGAGTCAGACCATTGGTCCATCTAGCTTAGTATTGTCTACACAGACAATACTGGGACAAATGGCATCCAGTATGTTGGCTGGGTCCCAAATGGAGTTAGTGGCCCTGGAGACCCATCAAGGTATTGTGGGAGACTAGGAATTGTGGGAGACTGAAAGGAGAAACTGGGAAAAACCGGCCGGGAGAGGCCACATTGCGGCCACCTCCATTAATAGAATGCAGCTCAGGAAAGCCTGACACATACTTTGGTGAGCAAACCCTGCAGAGTTGAAGGTCAGTAGCCAAGTGCTCAGGAGGCACTGGAGTCATGGATGAAGAGTTCTGATTTTTTGGAGTCATCCTGGAGAATCACTCAAACAGGCCCAATTCAGTCCCAGCAAAAAGCCCAGCACAAGGATAGAACATGCTGTTAGTGCTACTTCCAAATGGAATGCCATGCATACATGAACAAAGCTTTATATCTCCAACCTCCACCTCCTTTCCTACTTCTCACAAAAACTCAAACAAACACGATCCCCATCCCTTTCAATGACAAACAGGCATTCCAGTGACCCAGCGCAAATTATTCACCCCTGCTGCATTCACAATGAGAGGGTCCAATTCTTGTGAAATGTATATATCAGTGATTTAAACGTTACTAGCTTTATCCACACAGAGCATCTGAGCACTAGTACTGTATTTCTCAGTATCATAAATTTCTTTATACACACAATTTTTGATCTCATGATTTGCTGATACAATAGTTAGAGAGTCAAATGATATTTTGTGTGTGTGTGTGTACGTGTGTGTATACAGGGAGGGAGGGAGGGAGATAATGGACAACTTCAATAATATTTAGTCCAGTTGGGACACAGAAAGGGGAAGTGAACATCAACATATTGATATGAGCAACAAGTGTCAGAACATCTTAGCATGTGTTTATAGAATTGATATTTTGTTCATTATTTATTATTATGGAGCATCCGACCCCCTCCCTACTCTGGGTTGTGGTGGCCATTCTGGGGAGACCCTTAGGCAGGAAAGAGATGGCAGAGTGCTCCAAAAGGGTCATTTCACCCTTATGGGGCTTTGCTCAGGGCTCACAGCCTGGCCTCTCATTAGGTGTGTTCATGAACCAAAACACACAGACTGGTTTGAATTTGAATCAAATTCAAGTTGAACCACATGTCAGCAAACCGGTTTGGACAAACCGACTAGCCGGTCCTGTCTGTTTGACCGAACCAGTTTGGTGGTTCAAGCAGCTATATTGTAAATGGGAAACTGGTGAGGATTCCCCTTTACAAGGAAAAGGGTGGGCGTCCTGGGAGGCTATAAGGGATGGTGGTGGGGGCGGTGGCATCCATGGAGGTTAGAATTATGGCACTGTTGGGCAGCTTTATAAAGAAGGCCTCTCAGTGCATGCTTGGCTATGGGCTGCACAGGGCGAGTCGTTCGGTGCTGTCAGCAGTGC
This sequence comes from Hemicordylus capensis, assembly GCF_027244095.1. Taxonomy (NCBI): domain Eukaryota; kingdom Metazoa; phylum Chordata; class Lepidosauria; order Squamata; family Cordylidae; genus Hemicordylus; species Hemicordylus capensis. The sequence continues at coordinate 318,664,627 of NC_069657.1, forward strand.
TGTCAGCCATGCCAGCCGGGTAAGAGACACCTTAACTACCTTTCTTCCCCCCACCCCCACCGCTGCCCTTTCAATGCCAAACCACTCCACCTGAACCAGGCTTGGTTCAGTTCACAATTGAGCCACCAAACTGACCCGGTTCGAGATGAACCATTTTGGCGTTGAACGGTACTTTCATACCCCTACCTCTCACCAGAGGTCCGAGGCTCCCGTCAGGTTGGCCAGCTTCATCATCAGTCTCCTGCCAGTTTATCCAGGGCAATCTCCCACCCCTTCTGGCCCATGCGCCTCCCTTTCCTGTCCCCCAAGCCTTTACTAGTTCTCCATAAAGGTTATCACCCTTTTCACTCTCAGGTTCCCATCTGCTGTATCTTGTGTTCCCTGTTCCCATTTCCCTTCAGCCTGCTTGCACTTCTGCTGCTCCGCCCCAGCCCCCAGGGCCGGCCTCGGTGTTGCTCTGCCTCCCTCTAGTGATGCTGGCTCTTGCACTTCATCAGAATCACAGCCTTCCTGCCTCCTCACAGCTTGACTGCCGCCACTGGGCCTGGGGCTCTGACTGCTGCTCTGGGTGGCATCTGCCCAGCTTGATCTGCCATGCTGCTCCTCCTCATTGGCTCTTCCCTGACCCCTGCAGGTAATGGGGTCTTCAGGGTGGGGGTTGAGCTACACACGGAGTTATCATGTGTAGGCCTATACATTGTTTCATAAGTATTAATTCCGTAAATGGTGTTGAAAAACCAATCCAGAACTTGTAGGAGGATAATGAAAGGCCTAAGAGAGAAATAGGCAGAAGTATTGTCCCTATTCTAATAAATTATGATGGGCACAGTTCCCCAAAGCTGGATGCACTTAAGCCCACAGAAGTCAGCATTAACTACACCTAATTTTGTGCTCCGTTGTGGCCACCACACAATTAAACACCTGTTTTACACAATCAGTTCTTTATACAAAAGATACACTTTTTATATAGACAGGTCTTATACACATACAGCAATCTTCTATGAAACAAAATATTATCCAGGGACTTGTAATGTCAGACCTTCTCAGGCATAAGGAGATAAACTACAGGCAAGGAAAAAAAAGTTTTCTGGCCATCTGTTTATTCCAGTAAATTTGCAATATGCAACTAATTTCCTCAGCTTGCAAAACAGCAGGTGCCATCTTTTGTTTCAGCTGTCCGTAATCTGTTACCTAACAGCTCCACCTCTTCTCCCTAAAGAACTCTTGTATTACTTTGTAATGCAAATTTGGTGAGGGGAAGAGAGAAAAGTATGCTGCTGTTACATCTTTCCGTCTAAATCATAAATATCTCATTTTTAAACTGACAATCATTGGCTCAACAAAAGCAGCACAATTTGTGCAAGCATTTCTGGTTTAAAGCATGGAATCACTAACATGCTACTATGTAACAATCAAGTAAGATCTTTGCATAACCTTCTCTGTAATTAGTCACTAGTAAATTTTGCTTGCAGTGAAATTCAAAGCAAATGTGAAGGCTCTTCAGGTGAAATTTCATAAGAGTTTGAAAAACAGTGAATGAGTTTGGATGAGCTGAGCAACTTACAGTATATCAGATGTGTTCTGCACATCCCAGAGTTTGTGGAATCCAAAGAGATTGAAGCCATATTATTATCTTGTCCTGTGTGTCTGTACACAAGTGCACATGTTTTTGTGTGAATGACTGTCCATGTGTTCATTTTTTAAAATGGGTTCAGACCTCCTCAAATGCAGGGAAAAGGTAAAGTTGTGCCATCAAGTCGGTGTTGACTCCTGGCAACCACAGAGCTCTGTGGTTGTCTTTGGTAGAATACAGGAGGGGTTTACCATTGCCATCTCTCACGCAGTAAGAGATTATGCCTTTCAGCATCTTCCTATATCACTGCTGCCCAATAGTGTTTCCCATAGTCTGGGAAACATTGTTGAGGCCCAATTCCGGGGAAGGCCAAAAGGCCTGCTAGCTAGCCTGGTAGGGTAGTGACTCTGGACCCTTATTGTTAATAAGCCAATTAATAAGAGCCAGAAAGGAGATATTACAGCAGTGTTTATTCAGCTGAACAAAAGCGGCCGGGTGTTCATCTCAATGCCAAGAGAGAGATGACACACCTCACAAGCAGTTGTAAAACACCTTTATACCTTTTGACAAACAAACAAGTCCACCCAGTTTGCCTTCTTGCAAAGCAATGCAATACTATTGGCTATTTCAAACAAGTTGTTTGCCCAGACATTATCATACACACGTGGCACTCTTTTGGAAGTCCCCTCCTTGCGGTTTCACGCTTAAGCAGTTTGCAAGCGAGCATCTGTTTGGCCAGCCACCTGTTTGTGGTTTCAGTACTAAAATGCTTCTTGTTGACAAAAATCCCCTTCTATTTGTGGTTCTAGCCTCAGCACACAAAACGTCCCTTCTCTCACAGCTCCAAGCAACAGTTCACAGAAGCAAAATGCCATTTAATTAGTCTAAGGGTCAATTTAGCTTTTTGCAGACCCCTATACATAGTCTGGGAAACATATCAGCAGAGATTTGAACCAGCAACCTCTTGCTCCCTAAGCAAGTTACTTCCCCACTGCACCATTAGGTAGCACAGGGTACAGATAGAAATTGCACTGTTGTACATGTGTTGAATGTAATTTGTGAATTACTATGTGTGCGTACAGCAGAACACAATGGCAATTAAGATACTTTTTAAAAACTAAAGGAGCTTATTACTATATACATACAGGCCACAAAAAGAACTCTATTTATATGGTGGTGGTTGTTTTTTGTGGTTTTCCTTAAGTTTTTCTCAATTGTTTGAGAAACCAAGTAAAATCACTTCAGGGGAATGATATAATAGCAGCAGCCACCAGCCCAACAGAACCTTTAGGCAACCGCTGAGCCACTTGAGACCCATTTGTAAAGTACTAGGAAACAGCAGAAGGAAGATTGGTTCCCAGAGTGCTTTTGAGGAGCTGCACTCTTGAAAACGGTGGGGAGAGGCCACAAGGGCCAACACCTTGTGCAATGTCCTTCAGGGACAGAACATGCCTCAAAGTGGAGATGATCTTTGTTCTCTCCCCAAATTATCCAAATTAATTCCTTCAAAAGCTTCCATACTGTTGCTATATAATATAATGGAACCACAGAGCTCCATCACATTAAATAAGGAGGGAGGGAAATAGGACAATTCTTCTCAGCTCACCAGCTGAAGGGGAAAAAATTGGGGTTTGCTTTTCCTTGGAAGAGGACTTCAATAAGCACCTGAAATTCCTTTCTGTGCCTGACACACAAAAAGTTGCCAACATTCTGACCTGAAACATCTGTAATCAGTTTCAGGAAAGCACTAACCATATCTTCTTCAGTGACTTCAACCCACAATGTTCCTCCTCCTCCTCCTCCCTTAGATCATCTTCAGGAAGCCACCTTGCTCACTGTGCATATATCTACATTTACAGGGAGGGAGAGTATACATGCTCTTCCTTTTCATTTCTGTTTAATTTGTTCCTTTCAAAACAAGTTATAGATTTCAATTGCTATGTTTCAGCTATAGCTATCAAGTTGTATTTACGTTCCTGTACTAGGATTTCAAGTTCATCTTGCTTATTTCCTACAATCTGTATTAATGTACAGAGATTAGTAAGCCACATAGATAAGTTCCAGTACCCCAAGCATGGGCCACCTTAAGTGGCACAGCAAAGAAATGCTTTATTAACAAGCAGACAGTTGCCAGTTTGAATCCTCGCTGATACATTTCCCAGACAATGGGAAACACCTATATCGAGCAGCAGCGATATAGGAAGATGCTGAAAGGCATCATCTCATACTGCACGGGAGGAAGCAATGGTAAACCCCTCCTGTATTCTACCAAATAAAACCACAGGGCTCTGTGGGCACCAAGAGTAAAAATTGACTTGACAGCACACTTAAACTTACCCCAAGCTTCAGTGTCTCTGTATATTTTATTGTGGGATTTGCTAGGCAACCCCACATATCTCCCCAGTTTTTCCTGTTGAATCCAAGGCTCTATCTTTAGTACATACCTTTGTACTTACTTCCAGACTCTCAACACACAAGTGTTCACAGAATCACTCACAACATTTAAATGTCAAAATATAGAACAATAAAATCAAAGACAAAAACAAAACTCAGCAAGATAGAACCCAGCAGATAAATCAATCCACAGTGGTTTAAAAGGTCTTAAAGGCCTGAGAATAATAAGAAGTTCTTCACCTAGCACTGAAATGTAATCAGAGCTGTGCCAGAAGAGCCTTCCTTGGATACTGTTCTGTAGAGGGGGCACCACAGGCAAAAAATCACTCCTAACTCACAAGATGAGGCACCTGGAGAAAAACATCTATCGATTACCACAGTGTCTAAATTATAGAGAAAGAATGGCCGTTCAGTCCCCAAATAGCAAAGCAAAACCAGTTTGGTGAGAAGGCAGCAAAGCAAGAAGTCTTCAGACAGTTCTTTAGTATTGAAGAACTGCAAGGATTTATTTTTTTAAAGGGTTACAAACAAATGTGAAAAGGTTTGCTGCTTATTTGAGCTGTAGCTCATGGTTGAAGAGAGAGATCAAAACAAACAGCCATCTTTGGAGAGACAAAATGGAGACTAACTGGAAAAACATAGAGAGGAGGAGTCCAGCACTTGTATCCATGACTCTAACCCCCACCCCACTGTGGTCACTATGAGACATTGCAGCCGCCAGGGTCCTAGCTCCAACACTCCTTCTCATCGGCTTGTGCTGCTGTCTATAAGTCCCAACTTCTCTCACAAGGTTTTGAAATGATCCTGGCTTAGTTAGCACATCTACAGGTGAAACTCAGAAAATTAGAATATCATGCAAAAGTCCATTAATTTCAGTAATGCAAATTAAAAGGTGAAACTGATATATGAGACAGACGCATTACAAGCAAAGCGAGATAAGTCAAGCCTTAATTTGTTATAATTGTGATGATCATGGCGTACAGCTCATGAAAACCCCAAATCCACAATCTCAGAAAATTAGAATATTACATGGAACCAAGAAGACAAGGATTGAAGAATAGAACAATATCGGACCTCTGAAAAGTATACAGTGTACTGTGCTTGATTGGCCAGCAAACTCACCTGACCTGACCCCATAGAGAATCTATGGGGCATTGCCAAGAGAAGGATGAGAGACATGAGACCAAACAATGCAGAATTGCTGAAGGCCGCTAATGAAGCATCCTGGTCTTCCATAATACTTCATTAGTGCCACAGGCTGATAGCATCCCTGCCACGCCGCATTGAGGCAGTAATTGCTGCAAAAGGGGCCCAAACCAAGTACTGAATACATATGCATGCTTATACTTTTCAGAGGTCCGATATTGTTCTATTCTTCAATCCTTGTCTTCTTGGTTCCATGTAATATTCTAATTTTCTGAGATTGTGGATTTGGGGTTTTCATGAGCTGTACGCCATGATCATCACAATTATAACAAATTAAGGCTTGACTTATCTCGCTTTGCATGTAATGCGTCTGTCTCATATATCAGTTTCACCTTTTAATTTGCATTACTGAAATTAATGGACTTTTGCACGATATTCTAATTTTCCGAGTTTCACCTGTACTACCATTTGTTCACTTGGACAATGCATCAATTTTACAAGTCTCTTTTCTTGTGCATCCCGCACATGATGATATTTCGTTTCCATGTGTTTTGTTCTAAATTTAATTTTCTCCATTTGTGAGATCTGGATGCAGCTTTGATTATCCTCGAACATCTCAGTGTGTTTTGGTTCATCTGTGTTGAAATTCAACATTAGCTTGTGCAGCCAACCACCCCTTGACATGCTTGAGTGGCAGATACATATTCTGCCTCAATAGATGAGAGAGCAACTATTGATTGCTTGCAGCTATGCCAACTGACTGCTCCACCACTATAAAAGAATACATAACCACTGGCTGACTTCAGACCTGTTTGATCTTCAGCCCAGTCTGCATCCATATAACCTAGTAATCTGGGTCCACAACTAGAAGGCAGCTTTAAGTTTAGATGGATTGTCCCTTTTAGATTCTTGCCTAGTCTCTTTACCACAGACCAGTCTTCTTTGTTGGATTTGCTTCAGGGGTGGAGCCACCATTGTGTGAACAGGTTCAAGGAACCCAGGCCACAAATGAAAAAGGCTGCCAAAGCCCACAGGGGTGTGTGGCTTGGGTTCTGGAAGAGCCCCGAGCAAACTATCCCCCACCTACACCTGGGCTCTGGAGAGCCCCGAGCGAGCTCTCCCCTATCAATTTAAGCCAGCATTTGTTGCCTGAGAACCTTTATTTCCCTTTCTTTCCCTCCAGCAAGGGAGAGAAAGAGAAATAAATGCTGTCAGACAGCAAACTGCCTGAAATTTGCTGAAATTTGGGGGAGAGCTTGCTCTGGCTATCTGGAGCCCAGGGCATTTCTCCTTTGCATGTGATGTCATGCACATGGGGGTGTGGCTCATGCTCTGGAAATGGATGGGGGGAGAGCTCGCTTGGGCTCTCTGGAGCCTGGGCCAACCCCCCATGTGTGTGACATCACATGCATGGGGCATCACTAGAGAGGCCACTGGGCAGGGCAGGACACAGGCTGCCATTGGGTGGCTCCGTGCCTGTTGTGCTTACTTTCCTACTCAAGATTCCCACAGATGTGCTATATCCAGTCTTGTTTTCATAGCTACATATAAATGCTTTCCAATCACTGTCCTGTATTCACTGTTGTCTTGCAGAAGTTCACTTTCCTCCTGTTTTAGGTAACTTGTTTCTGTAGGTGTACTCATTTCTTTGGCCTCTGTAAGTCCCAAATACTCTAGCAAGTCATTTATTTTCTGATTTGGTTAAGCAAATAGCTTCCATCCTCTTCTCTCTTTATGTGTATCCCAAGATAGTGTGAAACACGCCCAAGTTCTTTTACTTCTATCTCTCTGTTCAGATGCTTTATTATTTCAAGGTTGTCCTCTCTATTTTCATAACAAATTATCAAATCATCAACAAAAGTAAGTATATAGGTCCATCTGTTGTCTTTGAGCCTTGAATACAGGCAAGAGTCAGCCTTTCAATCCCTCATTGACTAGCAACTCATTTAATTTGACATTCCAGGCTTTTGCAGCTTGCTTTAGTCCATAGATACTTTCCTACAGCTCACATAAAAGTTTTTGTTTACCAGGTTCCGCAAATCCTGGAGGCTGCTCTTTATGAATATCTTCTTTGATGTCTCCATGAAGAAATGCAGTTTTCACATCTATGTGATCAACTTGCATTTTCTTTGCTGCTGCAATGCTTAGGAGTGTCCTTACTGAGGTGTTTTACAATGGGGCCAAATGTCTAATCATAATCTTCCCCATATATCTGCAAGAATCCCTTTGCCACCAGTCTCACTTTGTAATGCTAGGCATCTCCTTCAGCATTTTGCTTAATTTTAAAAATCCATTTGCACCGCACAGTCTTCCTTCCCTTAGGTAGCTCTGTGAGTGTCCATGTGTTATTTTTGTGCACAATGGTTCAATTTCTGCTTTTGCAGCTTCCTTCCAGTTTTGTGCTTCAGTTGCAGGTAAGTTATCAATTTCTTTCCACGTGCTTGGTTCTTGAAACTTTTCTCCCTTTGCAATGTAGGAAAGTTTCTTTGCAGAACTCCTTAATTTTGTTGTATTGAACACTGCACCCTTTGTTCATCATCAGCATCCTCTTCTGCTGAATCGCTGCGAGGTGTAAAACTTACAGTGGATCCTTTGATTCTTTCTCCAACTGAAAATTGGGCTCTAAGTTTGGCAGTCCACTCGTGGTTGGTTTTTCATTTTCACTGAAGTATGCTACATTGCATATTTTAATTGTTTCTATGGCGATATCTAAAATCCTATATCCTTTACATCCTATGGAACAGCCAACAAGTATTCCTTCCTCAGATCTACAGTTGCGTTTGATCCTTTTGGCTTTTGGTATATAGGTGTATGCTTTAGATTCAAATACTCTTATATGATTCAAAGTGGGCTTGTTGCCATGCCATAACTCATGTGGTGTTGTTCCTGTGGCCTTTGTAGGCAATCTGTTTTGCAGGTAAGTAGCAGTCATCACTACTTCTCCCCAATATTTAGTAGCCAAACCAGCATCTGCAAGCGTGCATCTGGTCATTTCCAAAAGAGAACAGTTCTTTCTTTCTGTGACTCCATTTTGCTCCGGGATATAAGGAACAGTCTTTTGGTGTTCAATGCCCTCCTCCTTTAGGAATCTTATGATATAATTCCCAGTGCACTCGCCATCATTGTCAGTGTGAAGGATCTGTGGATTTTCCCCAAACTTATTGCTCACTTTTGCAAAATATTCTTTTAGTCTTTTTTGTATTTCTCCCTTTTCACTTAACAGGTATGTATATGAGCATCTAGAATAGTCATCAATGAAAGTAAGAACATATTTATTCCCTCCTGATGTATTGACTTGAATAGGTCCACAAAAATCACTATGAATCAGATCCAAAGGATGCTGTGTTTCTCTTTCTTTGCATGCATGAAAAGCAGGACATGTTGCCTTTGCTCTTATACAGCATGTACACTTTGATTCAGGGGGCTATTTTAGACCCTTTACCAAATCCAGCTTTTCAGCCTGACATATCATTCTGGCATTTCTATGCCTAACCTTCTGTTCCACAAATTCAGACATCCTTTATGTGTGCATTCTTTGTTTTGGCCTTTTCAGTCACACATCCTACTTCAAATTCTCTTGTAAAACAGCGTTCATACACAATTCCTGTTCATGAGTGATGAAAACAGTGCCTTCCTTAATTTTTACTTCATGTAAAATTTCTGTAGCATATTTTACAGACTTGTTTCTAGATTAGGCACATTCAAAGCTTCTTCAATTGTTAATCCAATGGTTTCTCCTTTCTCCAGTTTGCAGAGAAACTGTGCAGATCCTTTCCTTTCTGCATTTATCAGTATTCCATTTGCCAAGTAAACAGGGATTTTACAATTTGTATCTAGGTTTATAAATTTCTCCTTTTTTCTAACCAGGTTGCTTGTAGCGCCTGAGTCAATGCAGATGCCACTGCTGCATTTCTTAGACTTAGCTTCCAAAACTTTATCTGTCCTTGCAAGGTATATCCTTTGCTTATTAGATTTAGCTCCTGGTTGCTTGTAAGTTCTGTACTCTGTGTTCCCAGATGACTCACTCTCTTTGCAACTTTGTTTAGCTTGCCTTTTTTCTGCAAAATCTTTTTTCTTGGGACACTAACTCTGCAAGTTTTGGGGCTTCCACAAGTAAAGCATTATTTATTTCTTTGCAATGTTTTAAATGCATTTTCTTCACTTGCTTTTGGTTGCCTATCATTACTTCTGTGCAAATCAAAGTCCTCTTGATGGTTAATTACAAATTGTAAGTCTTCATCCTGCTTGACTTCCAAGGCACTAGTCACACTATCAAAGTAATGTGGCAAACTATTCAACAACAATCCTATCCAAATCCTATCCATGCCTCTAACATGATTATTTCTTGAGCTTGCAGTTGTCTAGATATTTCGAACATTCCATTCATGTGTTTGGACAGATTTTCTCCTTCTCTGAGTCTCACTTTTATTGCTCAGTTTACTTATTAGATGCACTTTGGAAACCACAGACTTCGTTTTATAGAATCCTTTCTGAGTTTCCCACATATTCTTTGCATTTTTTCCCCTCTTAGATGCACTAAGATTGGGTCACGCACTGCCAAGCAAATCATTCCTGATGCCTTTTCATCTGCTCTGTCCTATTCTTTCTGCTCCTGTCCTGCATTTGCAAGAAGCTGGGTGTGCGAAATACTGCCAAGTCCATGACTCTTGAGGAGCATCTCAGTCCAGAGTTCGTACTCAAAACCTTGCAACTTTTCATTCATTTGAAATCCTTGCGCTGTTTCCATTTTCAAAGCTTTTTTCTCTTTGCTTTGCTCTCTATTTAACTCTCTAGGCTTTTCTCTTTTATTTACTGGCTTTTGGACCTCATAACCCTTTCTAGGGAAAGAATGGCAGTGCAGCTAAGCAAGAGGTCTTGAGACAGCTCTTTAGTATCTAAGAACTACAAGGATTTAGTTAAAGAAAACATTACAAACAGATGTAAAAGAGACTGCAGCTTAATTTCAGCTGTAGCTCATAGCTGAAGAGAGAGACCAAAACAGTCAGCCATCTCTGGAGGGACAAAATGGAGACTAACACATGAAGAAGGAAAAAAGGGGGGGGGGAGTCTAGCACGTTTATCCATGACCCTAAACTCCCAAGTGGTTACTATGAGACATTGCAGCCGAGTGTTGATGCTGCCAGGGTCCTAGCTCCAACATAAACAAGCCAATGTGGGGGGAAGAAGGGCTACTCCTACAAAGAATCTGGACTATTGAAGGGTGCAGAATAGAAGGGGGGAAGCAAGGGGATAAATCGTGATAGCCAAGGAGAATCTGAGGAGTTACAGCTGTGGAGAGACCCAAGATAGAAGCGAAAGATAATAAAGCAGATTAACAAGAAATATTTCTAGACAGGAAGAAGAACACATTCCTCAATAAGAGGAATTACATGATATCTTTCTACAGAACGTAAAGAAAGATATTCCTCTACAAACAACAGGAATTGATATTGATAACACAATATACAGAAAACTGATATTCAGTGAACAATACGTGGTTGACACCATACACATAATAGTGGATTAGGATTAGGACATCTACGTTTTATTATTGCTGTTTATTCATTGTTATTCATTCATATTTGGTTTACGTTCTCCTTCACATTTAGAAGATCAGGGTCTTATCAGCAATTGCTTGGAGAAGGCATTTTGCATTGAGGCAATTGGAAACACTTGGTTAGATGAGGCTGAGAGTTTGCCTAGATACCCTCTCACAAGAGATTGAGGGGGGCAAAATATGGTGCTACATATAGAGGTGATGACTTCTAGCTGGAGTTTTGGTGGGGTCCTGACTCTCTTTTGCCTTACTTGTGTTCCCTTCCCACTTTGCCAGTTGCCCTTTACGGGGACTGTGAGGGGCTTCTGTTCTGCTCCAAGTAGCCTTTGGGAGCAGCGAGCGGCAAGAAGCTAATAAGGCTGTTCTCACAAACAGCCTAACCCAGGCTAGGGCAGCTCAGCCTGGGTTAGGCTGCTTGTGTGCACAGAACCCAGCGCTGCCCGCCTGCCTAACCCTGCTTTGAAGCCTGACCTGTAGCCAAGGTTAAGGGCGTGCCTTATTAACTTCTAGCAATAAATGAGGCAACCCCAGCACCAGGATCATGTGTATGTTCGGGCTGCTTGCAGCTGAAGTACACACCGAGACAGGTGCCTAGAATGCACATCTCACAGGGGTATTCCCCAATACACCACGTTCATAGCATGGTACATTCTGGGATATGTAGATACGTGTAGGCTGGGATGTATCGTCCCAGCCTCCAGAGATCTGTGCTATGTGCAGCAGCACAGATTGTGTGGGAGCACTTTCTGTGCTCCTACCAATGGTGAAAGATCATATGGAGGGAAGGTAGGTTTTGGGCAGTCTTCCCCCCACCAGCCCTCCTCCCCTGCCTCTCAGTCATGTGAATACCCTTAATATGTGTATGTAATATCTGTACGCAGCAGCTTCAAATAGTGCTATAAATCAGGAAAATGGCATGGAGAAATGGTTAACTTCTCTTCTGATTAGGTCCCTCCTACATGGCTACTTTTAAGAAGCAGAAGCAGAAGCAGAAGCAGAAGAAGAAGAAGAAGAAGAAGAAGAAGAAGAAGAAGAAATGGCAAGACAGATGACCACAGATCACCTAATGCCATGTATAGTTTGGACCTAAGGAGCTGTAATCTGTGGGGGAGCAGGGACTAAACAGATAAATCCTGGTAGAAGTGCCTGTGAATATTTCAGAAGACCTTAGATTTTAATCTGGTAAGAGATGCCTGGTGTTCCTGGAATGTTCAATGTTTGCCATTTTGCCACAGGTACTATCACTAGGGGTGTGCAAACAGGTTCAACGTCCAACGTGTTTGATGCCAAAATGTTTCCATTTGATGGTTTGGGATTGAACCAACCCACCCCTGGTTCAGTCTGACCCCAGACTGAACCCTCTCCCGGCCCATTCAGGGGGTTTGCAACTTGTTTTTATTTAAAAATATTTTTTAAAATAATAATAATAATAATACCCCACCCCCTCCAGGGAGCTTCTCCAAGGTGGTGGTGGGTCCACAAAGGTTCCCCTTCCCCCCACTGGCCTCCCATCCATCCAAATTGGCCCATTCAGTCATTCTTCAGCCCATTTGGGCCTTTCCCCCATTGGCGCGGTGGCCATTTTCCCTTCAGAGACCTCCCCTGGAGGGGGTAAATTTTTTTTTTTAAAAAAGCTCACAAACTCCCCTCAGACCAAAATGAACCAGGGGGGTTCGAAGAGGTGCCAGACCAAACTGACCCAGTCTGGTTTGGACTCAAACCGAACCGGACCAGCTGGTTCTGTGCACACCCCTATCACTTCACCAGATGAAAGCTGAGAGGGCCTCATTTAGGATTACCTTTTTAAAAAGAAAGTTGTGTAATTGATCATTGCACCCCCCAGGCCCCAATAAAGACAAGACATGTATAGTTGGATCAACGAGGGCCATTTTATTAATTTAATTAATACAAATCCTGCAGCGAGGCATGACAGTTCAGAGTGTGGTAATTCCAACCAAGGGTAGGTCTCATAAGGAGATCCGCCCAACCCCGGGCGAAAGACTGGGTGTTAGTTCCGCCTAGACTGAATCCAGACATAACAGGCACAGGGTAAAACTCCTCTGAGGAGAGGTCAGCCAGCCCCACCCACCCAGGCCACAAAACTCTGAGTGGTGGGTGCCATCCTGCCCCCCAGTAGGGGAGGATCCCAGCCCAAGGGCTGCAAAACCTGCAAGGGCTGTTCCTTGGCTTGCCTACTCGCCTCAAACAGTCCTCCAGTCAAACACTAATTAATAAACTAATCCACACTCATCGGAAATGTGACCAGTCAAGAGGTGACAGCATTAAAATCAGTTTCCTTGAGAAGTACGATTTTTTAAAAAAGGCCACACCAAAGCTAATCAGGTTTGACCTAAAACATTCCTACTTGTCTCCAAAAGGTGATCCTTCACTGAAATGGGTGGGCTGGAGGGCTGCTCAGTCCATGAAACTGAGAGCAAGCACTGATGGAGCCAGCTGCCACGGCTGAGCAAAGGACCTCTGCATAGCCTGGCATGACCCAGGCCACAGAGAGGCCCATTGCGCAGGTGCGGCAGCCTCCCAAATGGCCACTGCACTGGGGGGGGCAAAACCCGAAAATAGGCTGAAAAACAGGAACACACACATCCCCGCCACCTCAGATGACTCCCCTGGAGGAGGTAAGTTTGAATAAATAAATAAATAAATAAATAAATAAATAAATAAATAAAGAAAGAAAGAAAGAAAGCTCATGAAATCCTCCTGACCAAACTGAACTTGGGGTGGGTGGGTTGAGGGGGTGCCATACTGAACGGGTCCGGTCTGGTTTGGGTCCGGTCTGGACTCGAATGGGACTGGACCAGCTGGTTCCGTGCACACCCCTAATGTGGCACAAGCACCTTTTGTGAATAGACTTGCTTGTGAAAAGTGTATTCACCCCATTTCTAGAGACAGCCTATATCCCCTGCACTGCACTCCACACCATTCCTTAGAATTTCCCAACCCTCAGAAGAGGTTTTTCAAGTGACTGGTGGGACTGAATTGGGGAGGAGGGGCTGGGAAATATCCACTGTACTCATGCAATTGTACACACATAACTCTAGATCTAGCTCAGTATCGGTTAATGAGAGAAAGGCTTGCACATACTAAGGTTACCAACAGATAAACAGTCGTTTAATGGCTCATTTAAAACTCTATATTCAGCCTAAAGATCATATTGACAACCCTTAGAGTCAACTTTTCTTGTTGAGCTTAGAATTGCTCTCTTTTGAATTCACAGTTATTAAAAGATATTCCTAAGGCAGAAGGTGCCTGAATTCAGGTGGCTTACAAGCTATTCTTCTGCTCCCTGGTGCATATGCATTACAAGTCTCATTTTAATTATATGATCACATATATTTCACAAGTCAGGAAGACGAGTTTGTGGTTAAGAGATGGGATCAGAATGGGGTGCAATTTCCTGCTGCGTTGCTGCCTTCCTTTGTGACCTTGGAGCAGTCACCTAATCGCCCTATGTCTGTTCCTCATCTGCAAATGCGATCATAATACCTTCTATTTAAATCTCGCAGGGAGACAGGAAAGAAAAATCAATTAATATTTTGCGGCACTACAGGGGAAAAAAAAGCTGTATATGAAGATACATGAGCCGTTATGCAGGTTTAAACATTCATATTTCATCTGGTAATGTTGTTTTCTGGGTTTAAGATAACCCAGTGATATGAGGCCTGTGCTTTTGAAAATGGTATCTAATATTGTGTCATTTGAACTGGAATCTACTTAGGAAATGCAGATCTTTTAAAAATCATTATTTTCATACACATCATTTCTAGGATACTGCTTTTAAAAATGGCCCATGAAAAACCAAAGTATGTCACTCCCACTTTATGCAAAACTAAAATTCTGGAGTGAAACTGGAGTTGAAACAGAAGTTTTAAAAAAAATCATTCATAAAAGAATTGCAAAGAAGAAATTAATTAATAAGTAAAGCCCAATGTATTTCCATCCAGAATACAGGCATTGCACCCAGACAATAAAGACACGAGACATAATTGTGGATTAAAAATAGGGCCATGACTTTATTAATTGCAAATAATAAAAAAAGAGAGAGCATTGGCACTCCACCTATAATAGTACGGTCCCAAATACTTATTGCTTATGTGTGAGCCAGCTGGACTAAGACCTAAGACGAGACACCTCAGCTCCAGGCAGGATCAGGCCTAAGGTCACCTGCTGCCCATCTTAGCCCACCTAATGTGCAAGAACCTGCCATAGGATTCCCCATCCCAAACCCGGAAAGACTTAGAGGGTGTTGATCCCATTAGCAGGTTAGAGTAAACCTTCAACCAGCACTCCCTGAGTCGGAAAGCCTCTGGGGACTGGAGGAGACTCCTCCTTATGCCAAACATGTGCCTGAAAGATGCTCTCCAGAACTCAATTACCCAAGAAACTGCATTGCACCTGTCGTTGTGACCAAGGGAATCCCACCACCTATTGAGATCATCAGGAGTGGTCCATCTGCAGTTGCCACTGGCTCGTCTGGCGGCTACTTGGGGACGGGCCTTCTCTATTGCTGCCCCGATGCTTTGGAATGCACTCCCTGCTGAAATAAGAGGCTCCCCATCTCTGACAATTTTTAAAAAAATCTTTAAAGACATATTTGTTCACCCAGGCTTTTAATTAAATACTGTTTTAATAGTTTTAACTTTGTTTTAAAATATTGTTTTAAGGTTTTAAATTGTTGTAATGTTTTAACTTTTTGCTGTCATTTATTTTAACCAGTGTTTTAATTTCTTTGTTGTCATTTATCTGTTTTAACTAATGTTTTAACTTTTCTGTTTTTGTTGTAAACTACTCTGAGACACAAGTTTTGGGTGGTATTAAAATATGTTAAATAAATAAATAATAAAATAAAATAAAACCTAAATAACTAACTAGGGCATATAGTGTGAGGTAGGCAAAAAAGACCCCCAAACACAGCCAATCCATCAAGGGTCAAAAAATCCTTACCCGGCCCCCTAAAGGGTGACAAGCAGAACCCCACACTATAGCCAGGGATGGGTAGGAGGGGTCTCTTCCTGAGAAATGACTGAGTTTGGGGTGGGCCGGGAGCAGCATCAGCAGCCCGAGCCCTTCCCGCACATGGCCCTTCAGTCAATGGCTGGTCAACTCATGCCTCGCCTCGTGTCTATCCAAAGGCCGGAGCAAAATGTTCGCCTCCTCAAACATGCTGGGGAGGAGTGGATCATTCAGCAAGAGTCCTTTGAATATCATTAAATGTAGGTTCCTGCGGTCAAACCGGATTGAACCAGTATGGCTGGTTCAGGTGGCTGTGCTTGAAAAGGGGAATCTGGTGAAGATTCCCTTTAAAAGCAAAGGGGATTCCTAACAATAAAGAGGTTGAACAGGCGGATGAGGGGATGGGTGAGAGGGCACCTTATTGACCCACCCCCGAGGTCCTCGGTGGCACCGGCTCCTCGGCTATGGTGGTAACAACTCCAGGACCTGCCAGCACTCCCCCTCCCAGTAATGTGGACCAGTGGCAGCCAAGTTCTGGCCTCTATGTATGTGCTGAGGCTGGAACCATTGCTGGGGAGAATTCTGGTGGCACCTAGAGGAGCTGCCGTTGACGAGGAGCCACCACCGCCAGCCTGCTGCCCCACCAGCACTTGTAAGGGCCCCTCTCTTCCACCCGCACCCTCCCTTTCAACCTCTTTAGAGTTAATAATCCACTACTACTACTACTACTAGAACTAATAATAATAATAATAATAATAATAATAATAATAATAATAATACTTATATAGTGCTTTTCAACAAAGGTTTCCAAAGTAGTTTACATAGAGAAATAATAAATATATAAATAAAGATGGATCCCTGTCCTCAAAGGGATCATGATCTAAAAAAGGAGCACAAGATAGACACCAGCAACAGTCACTTGAAGGGTACTGTGCTGGGGGTGCATAGGGCCAGTTGCTGTCCCCTGCAAAATACAGAGACTCACCACTTTAGAAAGGCGCCTCTTTGTCCAGTTAGAAGGGCCTCATCGGATTCCCCTTTACAAGCATAGCCACCCAAACCAGAACAAATCGGGCCTGGTTTGGTTTGAACTCAGACTGAACCCCTTTTTGGAGGGCTGATCCTGTTTGAGCTGAAATTGGTCAAACTGGGTTCTATTCAAGCCAGTGCTACACACCCCTAATGGCTTACATTTAGAAATGGCTATCAGAGAACAAATGCCACTGGCAGAATTTTTGTCACTTCACATGAGCAGGACTCAACTACAATATTTTCCTGTTGTCCCAGTTCACATGGTCTCCTGTTACCCAAAGTATTATGTATGAGATAACTGAACAGGCATGTGTGGACTTATCTCCAGGAAACCCAGAAGTTTCACATGATAGTGACAACTCTCATTTGTTGTTTAGCTCCAGCATCTAGAACTCATAAATATACTTGCTTTGAATATGGAGTTTCCATTAAGCTGTCAGACCTTCTTTTCTCCATGAATTCTTCTCATTCTATCTAAAGCCACCCAAGTTTATACTTTTTTTAAAAAATAAAAATTATTTAACATATTTCTATACTGCCAAAAACTTGTGCATCTGGGCGGTTTACAATTAAAATCATTTAAACATTAAAATCAATTAAACAATCACAATTATTTAAACATTAAACTTTTAAATCATTTAAAACCCAAAATTAAAAGTATTAAAACTATAAATCTAATTAAAAGCCTGGGTGAATAAATATGTCTTAATTGCCATTTAAGACGTTGCCAGAAAGGAGAGGCTATTATTTCAACAGAGAGCACGTTCCAAAACCCAGGGGCAGCAACGGAGAAGGCCTGTCCTCGGGTAGCTACCAGTCGAGCTGGTGGCAACCACAGCCAAACCTCTCCAGATGATCTTAATGGGTGATGGGGCTCATGGTGAAGAAGACATTCTCTTAAATACCCACTGCCTAAGCTGTTTAGGGCTTTATAGGTTATCACCAGGACCTTGTATTTTGCCTGGAAAATTATTGGCAGCTAGTGTAGCTCGTTCAACACAGGAGAAATATGGTCTCTCCTAGATGACCCAGAGACCAACCTGGCCACCGCATTCTGGACCAACTGCAGTTTCTGAACTATGTACAAAGGCAGCCCCACATAGAGTGCATTGAAGTAGTCCAGCCTGGAGGTTACCAGCATATGTACCACCATTCTGAGGTCATTCATCTCAAGAAACAGACGCAGCTGGCGTATCAGTCAAAGCTGATAGAAAACACTTCTGTCCACCTCCTCAACCTGGGACACCAGGGAGAGGTTTGGATCCAGAAGCACCCCCAGACTGCGTACCTGTTCATTCCGGGGGAGCATGACCCCATATAGAACCAGCAGATCAAAACTGTCCCCTGAGTTCCAACCCCGCACAATAAGTACCTTTGTCTTAACTGGATTCAGCCTCAGTTTGATATCCCTCATCCAGCCCATTACAGCCTCCATACAGGCATTTAGGGAAGTTATGCCTTCTCCCGATGATGTTGACATGGAAAAATAGATTTGGATATCATCAGCATATTGATAACACCCTGCACCAGCAGTTTCATGTAGATATGAAACATAATCAGAGAGAATATGGAGCCCTTAGGGACACCATACGCAAGTTCAGATTTTAAAGAACAACAGTCTCCAAGAGACACCATGTGGAATCTACCACATCTTGTCAGGGTTGGCCATTCCATAAGATGCAATTCCATGAGATGAGGTGAGAAGGCATAATCAGGTAGCAGATTATGCCTTCTGCCCCTAGCTTTTAAAGCAAGCGGGGGAAGGAGGAGGGTGCACACAAGGAGGGCAGTATTTGGCATTCTGCCTCAGATGCACAAAGCCTTTGAGCTGCTGCTGCATTTTGGGCCCATAAGTACTTTCAGTTAATCATACATTATGCAAAAGAAGTACATATTTGTCACACAGGAACCTAGCACCAATCAGTTCCATTATGAAACAAAGACAAAATCATATTTTGTTTCACACTATTCATAATTTTATAAACTTCTGGAATGCCTTATACTCATGTTGTAAAAAACCACCTTCACACCATTAGCATCAACATCTTTGGCTTCTATCTTCTATCTTGCAAGCAGGCCAGATTGGAAAGAGGCTACCTGTGTCCTGGACTTGGTATCTCAAAGGGATGGTGATTTTTTGCACTGGAATTTATTTCTGCATTAATCAGTAACATCAATGACCTTCCTTAGCTCCAGCATTTTTTGTGCAGCATCCAATTTGTATACATGGGAAGGAGAAGAGATACTAAGGCTGAAATCTTACACAGACTTACTAGGGAGTAAGCACCATTGAACTAGGGGTGTGCATGAATGCTTCATCCTGAATTGGTTTGCCTTGAACTGGGACTGGTCTGGAGGTCTGATCATGGTCCAAACCAGGGGTGGTTTAGTCTGTGATCAAACTGATCCAGGCCTGGTTCAGGTGAACTAATTCAGGATGAACAAGGGGGCCACGTGCCAAGGGTGCGAGAGGGGCCACCCCAGCTGGCTGGTGTGGCTGCTGGCACTGCCACTTATCCTCCTGGTACAGCAAGCACACTGCCCTTTCCTTTACTGAGCCACCGGCTCGGTGGCAACTCGGTTCTGGCCTCCATGCACACACTGAGGCCATTTTCATGACTTCTGCACATGCACAGAGGCCATTTGTGACACCATGCAATTAATCAGTTACATTGGTGTCTTTCCTTAACTCCAGCATTTGCTGTACACCATACAATCTGCATGTGTGGGAAGGAAAAGAGATACTAAGACTGAAATCTTACACAGACTTACAAGGGAGTAAGCACCATTGAACATAGTGGCTGACATACAGAGCAACAATGCATTGATACAGCAAAAGAGCAGCCTAACAGATTTTCCCAGCTAATTGCACCAATACTTTAGGGATGTGGCAATTTTTGATGCTCTCCCCTTCTGCAGGAAGCCCTCTGTGCCACTCAAACATATATTCCTGAAACCTGCAGAGCCCCCAGGGACAAATTTTCAGATGGCATAGAGGGCTTCCTGGGGAAGATGAGGGCATCAAAAATTGCTGCTTTCCTGCTATAACAGTTTAGTTAGTTGGGAATTTCAATTACCTGGGAAGTTCAGCACATGCTATCTCACTGTACTGATGCATTCTTGCTCTGTTCCAAATGATGATAATAATTAGCATGTATATAGCACTTTTGTGTGTTTACAGCACTATCATACAATCTTGTCATATTATCTTGTACCTTACAACAACTCAACAAACATTTCAATTAATCCGAATATTGCTGATGGAAGAGTGAGAAGGAGTGGCTTGGCTAAAGCCACCACCTAGTGAGATCTTGGCAGAGGTGAGATTCAAACTAGAGCCATAGTTCAATTGCTTAACCACTATGCTACATCAGGGTGAGTAAACATGCATCACCAGGGGTGGCCCTTTCATGAGGCAAGGCGAAGTGGTCACCTCAAGCAGCAAATTATTGTGGCACCAGTAGGTGGCAAGATCCCCTCCAGCGACTCACCTACCTTTCTCTTCCATTCCCCAGCATATGAGAAGTTCTTCGCCACTACCACCACCACTACCACTAATGCTATCTCCTCCTTCATGTTGCCACTGTCCTCTCCCTTGTTTGCTACTGGCCTATAAGGAGGCAGAGGAGAAAGCAGAACATGAAATGGGGAAAGTGTAAAGTGTAAGACAGTTATGATTAGGTGTAGACATTATTTATTAACCTGGAAAGGGTACAAAAATAAGACTCTCTTTTCAAAATGTTTGTGTCTTCAAATGCTGTGAGTGAAAGGCTGCCAGACAAAGACAACTGATGAAGATTCTGGTGTAACATTATCATTATTGAAGATTAAAAACTAATTAAGGCCTTCTGATTCCTTATAGCAATCATAGTATACCTCTGAGTCATGATTTTAGCTTTACTTTTACTTCAGAAGGAGTAAATGGGGAAAAACAAATTACAACCGCCTAGGACCAGAAAATGATTACAATTATATGTAAAACATTTTAAAAATGCAGTGCATTTTATAAGAAAATCAAACATCAACTTCAACACAAATGCATAATTTTATAAGCTCCTTTATAAGCAACTTTTAAACAATTGCATACCTTTTATAAGCACAAGAACACTTCATCCATTTAAAGGCAGTGAAAAGTAGCTGAAACTTTATTAAAAAATAACCAATAGTCATTCCAGATAATTGAAATGACAGCTTGTTTTGACAGCTGCAAGCAAAAATGTTCTTGCTCCAAACAGTGAGTGTAAATCTTTTAAACTTTTCTAAAGTTGAATGATGTACAGGTTTCACTTTAATCACTTTTAAAAGTTTTTTTTTGTTTGAAAAAAATGTAACTTTTCCTCTGCCTTGTTGATGTAACAGTAATTGGGGGTGCTGCCAATCAGCTGGATTTCATGGCTAGAAATAAAGGCACAATTTCTTGGATGATAGGAAATATATCAGATGAGTATTTTTAAAGTTCTGGCTAGCAGAAAAGTGATCTAATTGGGAGGTGGGCTGTTCCGTTTCATGAAAATGCAGTCATCATAGG
Source organism: Hemicordylus capensis (assembly GCF_027244095.1). NCBI lineage: Eukaryota > Metazoa > Chordata > Lepidosauria > Squamata > Cordylidae > Hemicordylus > Hemicordylus capensis. The sequence goes on from NC_069657.1 coordinate 318,685,828, forward strand.
AAGCGATTCATGTATCTTACTCTGGGGATCAGGGCCTAGCAAGCAGCAAATGTGACAGACTGTCATGCTGAACTGAATGGAAGTGATTGACATCAAAATAAAATACTATCAGAATAAAACAGAACTGGTTTAGCAGAACTAAGACTGAGACAAAAGTTATCTGGGGAAAACTTTCAGTTCAGTTTGGGAGGGGCCCAAATGGCTCATTCCATCTCACCTTTCTTCTTGCTCAATCTTTGCTGCTGTTTTGTGTGCTGTGATGGTGAATGGAGCACTGTTGTTGCTACCTGTGATATGTTTCTCACCATACCTGAAATATTACCAGAATGTTCCAGATTTTGTGTGGCAGTAGAGCCTGAACCCTAAGGAACCAGAAAGTGTAAAGAAACATAAATGGTGAATACTTAAATCCGCTTGACTTGTTCAATGTGTGAATACCAAATATGTGGAGGGGAGCAGGATCATACCCAGCACAATGTCCCTCTAGTGGCTCTTGTTGGTGTCTACCTTCTCTTTCCTTTTAGACTGTGAGCTAGGGATGTGTGAACAGTTGAGCTACCACTGAAAAGGCTTCTCCTCAAGTGCCACACATCCAGTTTCCAATGGTGGGGGTACCTGGAGGATGTAAGGTGGTCCCAGAAAAAATATTGGGGGGGGGAGGGAATTCCCCTGATTCTGAACCTGTTTGACAAAGAACCTGTTTGATGGTTTCTATATTGGACCAACCTCCCCCCCCCCGCCAGTTCGGTTCAATATTGAATTGAGCCCCCCAGCCTGTTCGGATGGTTCCAAGTAATTTTTTTTAAATTTTTTTTTTTTAAATTCAATTTTAAAAAAATACTCACCCTCTCTGGGGAGCGCTGCCACATCTGTTGGGTGGTGGTGGTTTCTTACCATTTCTTACAGGGAAGCAGCTTGTTTCTTTCTACTATCCTGCCTCTTGATCCACTTTATATGTATTCCTATGTTCCGAAGTTCAGTAGAAGCTATGCATTTACACATGTATGCAGCTGTACCCATGCAAGTGGAGAGGAAAGCTGGTCTTGCGGTAGCAAGCATAGAATATCCCCTTTGCTAAGCAGGGTCCATCTTGGTTTGCATTTGAATGGGAGATTACATGTGAGCACTGTAAGATATTCCCCTTAGGCGGTGGGGCCACTCTGGGAAGAGCACTTGAATGCTTGCATGCAGAAGGGTCCAAGTTCTGGCATCTCCAAGATAGGTCTGGGAGAGACTCCTGTTTGGAACCTTGGAGAAGCCACTTCCAGTCTGTGGAGCCAATACTGAGCTAGATGGGCCAATGGTCTGACTTTGTATAAGGCAGCTTCCTATGTTTTGTATTCAGTGGTGGCTGGTGAGACTGTTTATTTAGTGAAATTGCCACCAGCTACTAGGGATGTGCACGGAACTGGTTCGGATGTTGGATGCCCTTTATGGGCCTCGGAACTGGTTCGAAGAACTGACTGGTTTGATTGTGGGGGGGGGGGTTTCCTAGTTTTAAGAGTGGGGGAGGGTGCACTTACCCCTCCCACCGCTTCCCCCCACTGGCATGCATTTTTTTAAAAGCCCATTGGGGCAGCAACATGCCTCCCTGCCGCCTCATTGCCCCCATTTTCCGGATATGACCAGAAGTCTCCGACATGGGAGGTATGCCGCTGCCCTGATGGGCTTTTCAAAAAATGGATGCCGGTGGGGGTGAAGCAGTGGGAGGGGTAAGTGCACCCTCCCCTGCTGTAAAAGCTGCACCCCCACTGCCTTTGAGCCTACCCGCCGCAGTTCCATGCACATCCCTACCTATGAAGCTACTCCATGAGCAACTTTACACCTTCACCTTCAGGCACAGAAAGGTGATGGAGGAAGTGGGGATGGGGTGGGGCTTGCTCCAGCCAGCACTGTGCTACCACGAAGTTGCTAAGCAGCTGGGTGTCTTTGCTAATGCCAGCAGCCTGTGCCAGGATGAGTGTCCACCTAGCAGCCATGCGCTGGCTGCAGCATCCCTTCTCCTACCAGTCCCTGCAGATAAAATTGAGAATTCCCCTTTTTCTCTGATCATGCCAGAATAACTGGTAGTGGTCTCAGCAGTGAATTGTTAAGGGAAGGTTGCCCTTTGCATATCTCCCTGCACCTGGAACATTTCTCTCCTCGGCTGAACACTGTTATTGGAAGTGAACTAATCTGGGACCAAAGTGCTTGCTTACTTGCTTGCTTGCTTGAGTACAGGTATATACCACCCCATATAAAAAAGTCCCTGGGTGGTTCACAATACAAAACCATTAAACCATTAACATAATTACAGCAAGCTAAAATACAATAAAACCTCTAAAACTGAAACTTTAAAACTATGGACTAAAAGCCTGACTAAAAAGGTATGTTTTTAGGTCCTTCTTAAAAACATCCAGAGAAGGGGAAACTCTAATTTTGTTAGGAAGCGCCTTCCAGAGTCCCAGGGCAACTCTAGAAAAGGCCCAGTTTTGAGTCACCACCAATGGAGCCAGTGGAAACTGCAACTGGACCTCCCCAGATGATCTTAACAGGCGGTGGGGTTGATGAAGAAGAAGGCACTTTCTTAAATACCTCAGACCCAAGCCATTTAGAGCTTTATAGGTAAAAATGAGCACTTTGTATTTTGCCCAGAAACTTATTGGCAGCCAATGTAGTTCTTTTAAAATTGGTTCTTTTAATATGATCACTTCAGGCACCTCCAGAGATCAAACTGGCTGCTGTATTCTGTACTAACTGCAGTTTCTGAACTGTGTACAAAGGCAGCCCAACATAGAGTGCATTGCAGTAGTCAAGCCTGGATGTTACCAGCATATGCACCAATGTTTTAATGTTGTTTATTTCCAGAAATGGTCGTAGCTGGAGAATCAGCGAGAGCTGATAAAAAGGACTCCTGGCCACTTCCTCAACCTAAGAAATCAGGGAGAGGTTTGGGTCCAGAAGTACTCTCAGACTACGTACCAGCTTTTTCTGGGGGAGGGAAATCCCTTCCAGAACAGGCAGATCTAAACCACTTCCTACTCCCACAATGAGTATCTCCATCTTGCTTGGATTCAGCCTCAGTTTGTTCTTCCTCATCCAGCCCATTTAGGGAAGTTAGGCCATTTCCTGATGAAGTTGACATGGAGAAATAGATTTGGGTGTCATCAGCATACTGATAACACCCCCGCACCAAATCTGCAGATGATCTCTCCCATGCTGATGAACATGCTTTAAGAGATAAACAATAGGTGTAACAGTGGGGGGAGAAGGGTAAAGTTCCCTGGTTAACACATCCTCTTTGCTCTAAAATTAAGACTCCACACTTTATATATGAATTGGACAGACTCAGATTTCAGTAAACAGGTGTGCCACCGTCAAGCTAGGTTGGCCTTGAACCAATGCTGGGCTGCTCCACAACCAGAACAATGTAAATACATTCAGTGATGTCTGGATGATGAAAGTTAAATGGTGGATAGAAAATGGAGATTGTTTCCAGATCTTGGCACAGCAACTATAACCACCTCAAGTCCCTTGAAAATTCAGTACAAATTCTGTAACATTAGGAACTCCCAAACCTATCCCAGATTCCACCCTGCATGACATCTGAGCAGCAAACTTGGGTGTGTAACTTTCCTGATGACTTAATTTTGGATACCCCTTAATAGGAAAGTTGGCTCCAGATATATCCTGACATAAGTGTTTCTACAGATTGTTCAAATTCACATTGCACACCAACAATACAGTTACAAATATGAGAGAATTAAATATGCATGCACTTCACTCTAGTGGAGTTGTTTGTAATACGTTCATGACGTTAATAATTTTTAAATAATGACTATTAAACTGAGCCTAAGGCTATTCTGTTTGCCTAGAGAGAACATGTACTTGAATATACAGGGCTCTAAGCCTGCTGTAACTTACACAGTGTTGATTGTGTTGACTCATCCTGATTGGGTTGATTGTGTTGACCCATCCTGCTTCCCCATTCTGCTTCCCAACTCATTGACTCTGCTGGAGTGCAGCAAGGGCTCACTTCATGTTGGGCAGGCTGCAGCTAACATGCAAACCTCTAAGCCCTAATAAACATTGATGACATCAACATCACATAGGGGGGAAAGGCCGCCTTCAGACGTAACACCAAATTGGAGGCAAATGTGCCAAAGGTTCAAAATAGTGTTCATCCAAATGTGTGAAACCACAGTTTTGCAAACTAACTGCAGGTCAGTTTTCAATGCCAAGCCAAAATTTGGTTTGTAGTGAATTTCACTGCTGAAACCTCAGGTTTGAAGGCGGCATCACATTCTCTGAATGCTGCTGCTGCGGTAACCTGAGTTTTGTTCAGAGGCAGCCCCTGAAACCATAGAGACAGCAGCTCAGACCAGCCCAGAAATGCTTCCACTCTATGTCAGCTGAGCTTCTCGCCAGCCATCTCTTCAAGCAGTTGCCCTGCCCACCTCAGTCTCTGCAGCCCTCCTTCCATCACCTGGCAACAGGGACACCTTGTACCAATCTTCAAGGCTAAAGGGAAATAACCACATCGGAGGACACCTGCTTTCCAATTCGTGTTATCCCCCCCACTCACCCCTGCAGTCAAGCATTACAAAAAGGGTGAGATTACAAGACAGGCAAAGCAGGAGAGTCTCCAGATATTAAGGATTGTGGACATTTCTGCACAAATAGATGTAGTCCCAGTGACACCAGAAACGGTGTAATTCAGTTGTTTCCCAACAAAGGGCACACATTCCCGAGTAGTGATGCCACATTGCTTTGCGAAATGGCCAATGGGATGACCCCCTGAATAAACCAGCGGAAACCCTGCACATGGAAACTTCCTGTATCTAGAAACAGTGTTTTCACTGTACCCCCACATATGTGTTGTCTGTATCTGTCTAGTGGCTTGGACTGCCTGAGCAACCTGCAACACACACTTTGGCACATTGCCAGGCATGAAGGACATGACATCACAATCTGCAGGCAAGACCCTGTCATAACCAAGAAACACATATGATGCAGTGCTGACATCAAGCAAGGCATTTTTCTGGAGGTTTTCTGTGTGCTGTATGGCTAGTCGGAAGGGCATTTATTTCCCTAGGTGATAGGACAGTGTCTTTATTTTTAAGGTTCCCATGGATAGTTCTGCCCCCGCCAACTGCATAGAGCCGTGTCCTCCACCCAGCACATAGATATATTTATTCATCATTTATTTATTTATTTATTTATTTATTTATTAATCAATCAATCAATCAATCAATCAATCATATTTGTATACTGCCCAAAACTTACGACTCTGGGAAGTTTACAATAAAACAATACAAACAAAACAAAATAAAAAGGTTAAGAAACATCACAATACAGCAATTTAAAACAAAAACTATTTTAAAAGTGAGGCTATTCACACTATGGGATGAGTGATGTCTGGATGATGAAAGGTAAATGATGGATAGAAAATGGAGATTGTTTCCAGATCTTGGCACAGCAACCGTAACCACCTCAAGTCCCTGCCATATTGCAATTGCAGCGGAGTAACCACTGTGAGGAAAGGGTTTAAATGCCCTTTCCCAAGAGAGGGAAGTCAATGCTGAGAAACCACAACTGCTCCGGAAAGACCCCCTCAAATATAGTGGCCAATGGCTTCCACCCTATTGATGTCCTGACACCTTGCCCACAGTCTGGCAATGAGAATGGCATGGAGCTTACTGGGATGGAGCATAGGTGGAACAGGAAGGGCTCCCTCTTTCCCTAAGCCGGGGGCTGTGTAATCACAGAGAATCATCTGCAGGATGCTTTCCAACTCCAAAGATTAACCACAGATTTGTCTAACAGACGTTTCATGCTATGTCTGAAGGTGGCCATAGTACTATGGAATGGCCTAGTGTTATGGAAGACCCAGAAGACACCAGTCAGAAACCTGGTGTCACCTGGGTCCTTTGATTTCTACATAATAATCCATCCCAGAACTTCAGAGCAATGAATTATTTTGCAGTCTTTCCTATGGTATGAGTTTGTCTAGCCTACTTTTTAGCCTACTTTCCATTAGGCTTATGAGATCACCCAGCATTCTGTCTGTGTGTGTGTGTGTATGTGTGTGTCCCTATCAACTTTTTAATGCCTGAACCAATATGAACCAAATCAGGTAGAGTTGTAGGGACACATAGGGTCACCTCAAAGTCATAGTTTGTGATGATGTCATCTCCCCAATTCAAGATGGCAGATGTGTAAACCTTTGAGGTGCATGGGATAACTTGTGAACTGCCTAACCAATTTGAACCAAATTTGCTACAACTGTAGGGACACATAGGGACACTTCAATGGTTTAGGTTGTGATGATGTCATCCACTCCAATTCAAGACGGCAGATGTGTAAACATTTGAGGCACATGTGGGCTAACTTGTTGACCATCTAACTGATTTGAACGAAATTTGGTACAGTTGTAGTGAGTGACACACAGGGACACCTCTACAGCGTAGTTTGTGATGATGTCATCCACCCCTATTCAAGATGGCAGATGTGTGAACATATGAGGTGCAATCGGGCTAACTTGTGAACTGACTAACCAATCTGGGCCAAATTTAGTCCTGCTGTAGGGATAGTGAAAGGAAAGTAGGTAGATTAGTTCTTACTAGAACAATTTGTTATTTGCTGTTTGCTGATTTATCTTTGTTAGTTTTTATGTTGTGTTTTTAATATTTGAAGTTGTATCTGTTTCCCTTTTTGCGAAGAGAAGTAAGGAATGAGCTTTTCAAAATAAAAATACACAACTTTTGTTATACGTTTGAAAGTTAATACAGCAAATACAGAATATTGGCTTCTTGAAAAGAGAGCATTTATGGTTCCCTTCTGCTTCCCTAATTGTTTCTAGAGAATATGTAAAATACAGACTTGAAAAGAGAACTCATCATAGCTATGTCACTTTAGCTCCATTTGTATTGATAACGATGCAAGCAACTACCAAGGCTGTGTGGGAAAAGGAATATATTACATGAGTAGCTACAAAAATCGATTTTAAAAAAAGGCTGCAGGAATAATCCAAATGACATTTTAATATATAATATTTAATAGTATGTGATGTTGCATTGACATTTCTTTTTTCACATGTAAGCACTAATAAAAGCAATACTGAAGAATACAGTCCATTCTGCCAGCTTGATAGGAGCAGTGCTTTACCATGCAGTGACTGGGGGAAAAATCTACACGGGCCTTTGAATGATTTATTTGATTTGATTGCATAATTGTTTAGTCATTACTTTTGAGACAAACTGCTGATGGACACATGTATTTCACAGATCTAAATTTTTACTGTGTATGGGAGAATGACCAAAACCGTGAAGAAGAAGAAAACCATCTTTGGATGAGGCTTGACTAGATATTTTTAGATTCATCAGGACTAGATGTGACAGAGCTTTGTATGAATTGCATTTTTAAAAAGTACTTTGAATTTCTAGGAACAATTAAACGTCATAAAGTGTCCTTCAGATGTTTTTAATCAGGAATTCTGAGTGCCAAGCATTCTTAATCCTGGCAGAATTTCTCCCTATAGACTAATTCTATCTATCTATCTATCTATCTATCTATCTATCTATCTATCTATCTATCTATCTTTAATTTATTTATTTAAAATATTTCTATACCACCCCAAACTTGCATCTCTGGGTGGTTTACAACATATTTGTATACTGCCCCAAACACAAGTCTCTGGGCAGTTAACAACAAAACAATAAACACAACAAGCAAAAAGGTTAACTTAAGCCAACGTAAAAACTATTAAAAATAATCAAACTATTAAAACAATATCTAAGTAAAAGCCTGGGTGAACAAATGTGTGGTCATGGAATGTGTGGGGGCATGATTAAGGAGTATCACTGTGGGACGGTGGAGTTTGCTGGTGTTCTCCTGGGCTTTGTGTATTCAGCAGTAGGCTAGAAGCCTCCTGCTGTACTCTAGTGATGTGCGTTCATTGATTAAGTGACTGAACAGGGCTGACTTTTTCTTTATATTGATTCTCTAAAGATTCTGTACACAGTATGAAAATTCATTGGTTTGTTTAGCATGAAACCATTTTAAAAATTAAACTCTGCCTTTGCTTGGAAGGAACATTACAAATACACAAAACTAGTTAAATAAGCTGGATTGCCCACCTCTCTCTTATCAAGCCCACCACCACACTTACAGTGCACACCTCTTCAGATGAATGCTTTAAGTGTGAGTGGCACAGGAGGGGGAGGGAGAGCAAAATTATTCATTCATTCATTCCATTTATAAACCGCCCCATCCAAAGGCTCTCTGGGTGGTGTACAACAAATGACTGACATGCCAGGATGGGACCTCCATTCCTGCTTTGGAAGGTGTATGTGAATACATCGTTATTTTCAAATAATGTCTGAAGAGTGCTAAAGCCTTGAGGACTTTGCTTCACTTTTTTGCAAGAGCTCAAAAGGGGGCTGGGGATTATAGAACTCAAAGCAGCCTTATCGAGACTTTAGACCTTTCTTAGAATCAAAGGGTCACTGACACAAACAAACATTGCCTCCTTACTGGCAGAGCCTAACAATGACCCCACTGGAAGTCCCTGGCAAGTAAGAACTGGCCATGCGCATCTCTGGCAAGCATAAACTGACCCATTGCATTCAAATATATTTTTGTTGCAAGAAATGAAATCAAATGGAAGGAAAAGATTTTGGCACAGTTGTGCACTAGCTCAGTTCTACAAATGCTTAAAATTGCACAAAGGCAGCTGCACAACACTATGGCCATTGGAAATAAGGGGTGTAGTGTCAAAGTATTGCATTTGTGCAATTTATTGCATTTGTAGAACTTTTCTCTTGCACAACTCTGCCTTTGTTTTTTAAATGCCCACAGTGGCACAGGTGATGCGTAAACACTGTGCAGCATGTTGGCCTCTTACTTACAAGTCCATTCATTTGAAATACTACCACTAGCAGTAGTATTAGTCCAGGACAATCTAAACCCGATACAGTTAAAAGAAGAATGCATCATGGTTTGCCTTTTTTTAGCCAATATTTGGCAATAATCTATTTTCTTTATTTTTCTTTATCATTTCTAGCCTGCCTTTTGACTGTGTGAATACCAAAATGCATTGTTGTTGTTGTTATTGGCTTACACACTGTGCAGCATTCCATTGATCCAAGAGCTGGGTGCCCACGCTGCTTCTGATCCACTGCTCATGCTCACTGCTTGCAAGCATGGGCTGTTCTGTGCTTCCTAAGGAGTGTGCCATTGCTGTTGTGTTGCTAGTTAAGAGCATAAGAACAGTTCTGCTAGACAAGGCCTGAGACCTATCTAGTCCAGCATCCTGTTTTCCACAGTAGCCTACCAGATGCTTCTAGTGAAGCCCGCAAGCAGGAGATGAAGGCGTGCCTCCTCTCCTGCTGTTGTTCCCCTGCAGCTGGCATTCAAGGCATTCTGTCTATGAAATTAGAAATAGCCTATAGCCATGAAAACTAGTAGCCATGATAGACCTGTCCTCCATCAAAGTCCCTTTTAGTGCCATCCAAGCTGATGGCCATCATCACATCCCATCGCAGAGAATTCCATAGATTAATTATGTGCTGTGTGAAAAAGTACTTCCTTTTGTTGGTCTGAAATGTCCTGGCAATCAGTTTGTTGGGTTGACCCCTGGTTCTAGTGTTGCGAGAGAGGGAGAAAAAATTACCTTTGTCCACTGTCTCCACACCTTGCATAATTTGCTTCCATTATTCTCTTAGGGACATAGTTATGGATGGCAGAGCACTTCCTGGGAAAGGGGAGTTCATCACAACACAAAACTACACACACACACACACACACACACAGTGTTAGTCTGGAATTCTTCAGAATTTCACTGCGGCTGCACTGGTGCTCTCACATTGCACCAGTGCTCTAGTCAGGATGTCAGCCCTTGTGACATCCTGACTAGATGTGACATTGTGACAGTTTATTACAATTCTAAACTGTCTTGAATTTGTCCTGTTCTGTTGGGCAAGGATATGATCCAGGCAGAATTGTGTACACTGTTTAAAATTTGCTTTACTTACACGAAGTGTGATCTATAACTTTACGAAAGAAACTATTTATAAATAATGGAAATCCTTTTTTTAAAGAAATCATTTTTGGTTGTTTCAAACATAGCAATGACCTACACATATTAGCATACTACCTGAGAAGTGTTCCTTTATCACTGTACTACAGATCTCTTTTTTTGGGTTCAAAAATATGACAGCAAACACGTTATAAAATGAACAATAATTGCTTTGGGTTTCAGTGCCTTCTGTAGTTGTAAAATGCCATTCTCAATTAATATGCATTAGTTCAAAGAAAGGCAACCATTAATATTCAGTGGTTTTGAGTGACAACTTGGCAGTTACTGTAAATGTGTATTGAGCTTAGACAAGTGTATTTCATTGTGAAAATAATGGTTGGGGGGGGGGAGTCTCATAGGGATAGAAATGGTTTAGATTCAAGAAAATACCTCTAATGAATAGTTAATAGATTTCAGTGGAAAGTTAATAGATTCAAAAATATGTTGCAAGGAAAATCTATTTCAGCATGTTATTATTTCCCCCCTTTTTCTTCAAAGTCAGGCAAAGCTCAAGGCAATCTTTAATTTTCCATATTTTAGCTTCTGTAGCTTAGTGATACCTGAACACATGAAACACATGTAACAAAATTAGTGATTGATTGATGTTAATAAAATACAGTAGAAGCCTGAGTACTGGACTTCTACTTAGAAGTTCTACATTTCTTGCCTCTACCTAGAGTCCTGAGAGTGTAGTCTTCTACATTCATTCATCGTACTGTACTATCAACTCATATAAGTGTTTTCCCATTTTGGGAAGAACACTGCTTCATATTGAATAAGGGGGGCTTTGTGTATTCAGCAGTAGGCTAGAAGCCTCCTGCTGTACTCTAGTGATATGCACAAACCGAGGTTCGTGCACATCCCTACTATACTGATGCAAGCTAATTTCTGTTCATTTCACTTAAGAGGACTAAGGAGCATTGTTACACACTGTAATGAATAGCAAATTTAAGCCCAGCCTTTGTCTCAGAGAAAAGTGCTGAATCATTCCCTCCATGTTTGCTCAAAAAAGGCTGTTCCTTTAAAACTGAACCATTCCTTAGTAGTTATATTCCTGCCACCACACCCATTTTTTAACAGAGTTTAATCCCTCGCTGGTATGAGTGAAATTCTAGAGAAAACTCTCCTTCTCTTTGCCAATGGAAAAATACAAAAACGCCTCCACGTGCAGCCTACACATGAAGAGAACACTTGGTAGTGATTTGCTGAGCAATTAACATTATAGCATGTTTGCTCAGAAAGAGGTAAAATGCAAAGAACAAAAAGAGAAAAACTTTATTCAATATACTACAGACTACTTCAGTCTGAGGCTCTCTCAGCTTTAAGCTACAGGTAAAAGGAACACTCAGTAACAACAAGAATACTTCAAATATCAATACTTCAATATCACCCTTAGATGATATTGGAGCGGCACACTTTAAAAATTGTGGTTACCCAGTTGCATAGAACATAAATGCAAGAAAATACAAAAAGCCCCCTTGAGAGTTTACAGAGACTTTTACAATGCCTAGTTGAAAGAGGGCATTGGAGCAGTTTGCCTTGATTTGTTACATTACCAAAAAAACCCACAATATACCGGTTGTAAGCATTTGCATAGCAGGAAAAGAAAGAAATCTAATGTGAGTTAGCTAACAAACTGTTCCCCTGCTAAACATTTTCCCGAAGCCAAAGCCCTGACTTCTTTTCTGAACTCAGCAAATCCATGGTAGAGGCGTCAGTAGGGGTGTGCAAACAGGTTCAATATCGAACCAGTTTGGTTCAACAGTTCAGGGTCGAACCGAACCACCCCATGACCCTGGACCGAACACCCCCGGATGTTTGGGGGGGTTCAAGAGCTTCATTTTAGTTTAAAAAATTAATTTTACTCTGCACAGGGGAGTTCCAGGAGGTAGCGGGGGGGGTCCACAGAGGTTTCACTCCCCCCTCCGGCCTTCCTCATGCCCCCCTCAGAGAGTTTGGCCACTCTTCGGCTGGTTTTCAGCCTTCAACCATTATGGAGCCTGCGTGTCTGCGCACTTGGAGCCCCATGCAGTGGCCAAGTGCACAGGCCACAGGCTCCATAATGGCCATTGCGCCGCTGGGTGAAGGCCAAAAATCGGCCGGAGAGTGGCTGAACAGCTGAGGGGGGCATGAGGAAGGCCAGTGGGGGGGAACCTCCACGGACTCCCCCCCGCTTCCATGAACTCCCCTGAGGGGAGTAAAAGTTTTTAAAAATGAACCAAATGGGGGGGGGGGAGTTCGAGGGGGGTGCAGGGCCGAACTGGTTTGGCCTTAAACTGAACTGGACCATCTGGTTCCATACACATCCCTAGACTTCAGGCCCCTGCAGTCTTCCTGCTTGCATCCATTGCCTGGCCAGCCAACCTGTTATTCACCCTGCCTGGCTCCAATTCAGAACAAAGACAGCCTTCACTTCCAGCTGCCAGGCCCTCTAGGTCCAGGCCACCATGTGCTGAGTGGCTGATCCCCAGAGGTCACTGCCTGTCAGTCAGGACAGGGTTCACTTCCGGTTCACTCTTTAGGGGAGGGGAGAACTGATCATTGCACACACTTAAGTACGGGGAAATTTCTGCAGAAAAAATGGGAGAAATGGAAGTGGATTATTAACTCTTTTCTTGCCCTCTTTTTCTGTGTTCCAAATTGCTTCTTAAGAGGCATTTTTTCATAGAGCAAATATGCATGTTTGCTCTAACCACTGGGCATTTTTAAAATTACTCTATAGTGAAGTATACCAGAGGAGGGAGGGAAGTTTGGATCTCAAGAACTTCCAGATTGTTATACTTCAGAATAGTGCATTGATATTTTTGCCAGATGGTTTCTTCATATCCAAATAGAAGCTCAAATTAGCATCTTCAGACTTAAATACCAGCATTTCAAATTTCCTAAATCTGAATCTGTTTCCATGAATGCATATGCACATTATATGTGCATAATTTGAGAATGTCAGCTTTGAATAATACACTTTGACAACTTCTCCATTCAATTCACTTCAACAACTCAAGACGTCATTGAATTTGTTTTGCAAGTTTGGAATAATCTCAGCAGACACTTTGTTTCCATAGGCCATGTAAGTACTGAATTCATAAACAGGCAGAAAAAAATAAACTAATAAAGACCACTGTAAATCTCAAATTCAAATTTTGCAGTTGCAGAGAGACTTCCAGATTCAAATTCCTATGCTGAAAATTAATCAGATTTGAACTTGGATTTCAACGTGTGCTCCACATCATTTTCAAAGCATGATTTCAAGGTATTTTCAAAGGGATAAGGCTATTGCTCAGTGGTAGAGCACCTGCTTTGCTTACAGAAGAACTCAGGTTCAATCCCCAGCATCTTCAAGTAGTGCTGGAAAAGACCTCTGCCTGAAACCAAAGTCAATGTAAACAATACTGAACTAGATGGACCCATATTGCCACTTCTGCTTTAAAAATGCCCCCCCACACACACAATTTAAGGTCTTTAGGACTGGCGCCAGTGTGGTGGTTTGTGGGAACTGTAGTTCTGTTAATAGATGTACCCTAAGAACTACAATTCTCACAATCCATCATGCCAGCCAAGGTCTTACGGACCATAAAAGAAAGAAACTTGTTTGAAGAAGAAACACTGGCAAAGCACAAGTATTCAGGTGGCTGGCAGCCCCAGAAGACAACACTATGAGGCTGTTCTCATGACATGAGCTGCCTGGGCTACCAGAAGAGGACAGCCAAACTTTTTAACCTGGCATTTTACTGAGGTAAAACGAACTTGTGGTTCATTTTACCTCAATAGGCGATCATGTGAACTGGGAAAATCATGTGAACCATCGCCCAGCTTGCCACCATTTCCAACAGTGAGCAGGGTGGTGGTGGAGAGGCCACACCAAGCATGGTGGCTGCTTTAATGAGATCACCCATCATGCTTGTGGCATGGGTTCCTATGGGATGCAGGAGGGGGAAGTCCTCCTGCTCCCCACTTTTGCCTTCACTGTGCTGCCGCTCATTTTCCTGCCTTCACTACAGTCCTCCCCAATGGCGACATGAGGTCATGAGAACAACCTCTATGTTGTCCTTGGGTCCAGGTAAGGGAGAGAAACATGGCAAGAACAGGGGAAGGAAGGGAAAGGGTGGAGGAAGGCAGGAGAAGTGAGAGGTATGGGAAGAGGATAGGGGCGGAGCCACCATTGGGCAAATGGGTTCAAAGAACCTGGGCCGCCGCCTATGAGGGGCCATGCCTCGCGGCCCCTACATGGCCCCTGCGTCTGACATCAGACGCGGAGGGTGCTGGTTTAGCTCCCAAGCGAGGCTGTGCGGCCCCATTCGGGAGTTAAACGGCTGGCACTGTGAATGCAGTGCCGGCCAGGCTCTAACTGCCGAACGGAGCTGCGCAGCTCCATTTGGGAGCCAGACCATGCCCCCTGCATCTGACGCAGGGGCATGACTATCCCCCACATCTGACATCAGATGCGAGGGTGGAGTGAGAGGGGCCACCATGCTGCAGCTGGACACAGGCTGCTCGCGTCGTGGTTCCGTGCCTGGAAGAGGACAAATAGGGAGAGAGGAAAAGTCTGACAAAATGTCCATAAAATGTTGGATCCATTCTGATCTACTCCAATGGTTTTGAGGGGATCTATAGCCACAAGAAATTCTCTTCTGGAATCTTAATAGAAAGTATACTCTGAACGTTTCTTGGAAGTGTAGATATGTTGTGAATATTTAACCTTCAGCATCAGCATTTGACATAAAAAAATCTGCAGTCATAGTCAACATTTGTCAGTATCTGATATTTAGTGTCATTATTCAACAATATTTGACAGGTGATATGCAGTAGCAGTGAAAAACAGACTTTTTCATTTTGGCTTCTGACCTGGTTTTTGGACTGAATCTGCTTTGGTTTCCTTGGTGGGGATATTGCTCAGAAATTCGAGGGGGACATTGTCAGAAATGTGCTGATCGTTCTTTCCATCAAAATCCAGGTTGTAGAGGCCCTGAAATGGGGTCTAAGCTATTTTGATGGACTGAATGCAGATTATCAAACTGAAATTTAATCCAGTCAAGGTGAATTTAGATCAGCAAGCATGACTTTTGTTTTAGGGTCAGTCATAAAACCTGTATGGAACAGAGTTGCATTCCCCATAAAGATCAGGTTCACTTCTTGGGAGTGCTGGGATGTCCATGTGGAAGTGCTGCCCAAGACTACTTTGCCCAGCGGTATGCCAGCTGTGCTGTTTCCTAGAAAAGTCAAATCAGCTACTGCCACCCTTGTCTTGGTTATGCCCAGATTAGAGTTCTGTAGTGTGCTCCACAAGAGACTGCCTTTAAAAAGTATTCAGAAATGTCAGCGGGTTCAATGGGCAGCTACTATTTACTTGCCAAAGAACTCCAATATAACTTTCTGGAATTATATAAGCCAATACAGCTTTCTTGGGTTTCCAATTTATTTCTAAGCCCAGTTTTGAGGTGCTGATTTTTTGTTATCCAAAGCCCTAAATGGTCTGCCTTAAGGTTTTGTAAGAACCACCCCCTCTTCTATAAGCCTTCCTGCTCATTCGGGGCTTCAGCTGAAGCCATGTCTTTTCTCCTTCTGAAAACATAATGAAACTGCTTCAGTTTATCCAGGTGCAGAGTGAGTAGAACTGGCAAATTTAGTGGCAACACATCCTTTGGATCCCTTAAGACCCCATGTTCAATCCTAGCTACCTCTAACTGCAATGTTTGCCCAGGAGCATTCCTGGAAAAGGAAACAGACACATCTGTGCCAGAATTGCTGGTTCTGGACAAGAAAAGAAATGGCTTCTCCCAGTATGAAGCAATTCCTTCTGGCCCCAGTACTCTGAGTCAATGGGAAGGAGTGATGCATGAAAATCTGAAAAACACACATTCAAATTCTGCTCCTGGCAGGTTGTCCAATTTCCACCTCTTTGATCCAGCACCTGCTATGGCCAATATTTGGGGGAGGTGCATGCTTCAGCAGTAAAGCACGTGCTTTGCATGTATAAGATTCCCAAGTTTAATCCATAGCAGCTGAAGAACTGCCATATATCAGGGCTGGGGAAAACGTCTGCCTGAGACCCTGGAGAGTTGCTGTCAGAAAGACAAGAATGGGCCAGAAGGACCAATGGTGTGGCTTAGCATAAGGCAGCTCCTTATATCTAACTATCCCTCTCCTTGTATTGTTATTTTTCACTACATTAAACTAGGTCAGCATTCTGTATGCGCCATGAACCTCAAAGTGCAAACACACAGTATGCCAGGTTGTTGATCATTTAACTGCATCTTCTGGTCTTCATAAAGTGCAAGGATTTTACCTAGCAGGAGTGCAGCTTGTTTGACAAAGATTTGAATTCCATTGAACCATGCCCTTCAAGAGCATGAGTTTTTGGTTGTGAACACTGCTGCCAGTCTCGTGCTCAATGTGTGATGAAGGGCAAATGAAAATTATGCCCGATAGCCAAACAAGCTGCTAAAAATGTCAAACAGACCTACGCTTGGGAACTAGTGGAGCGAATAACAAACGCAAGGCAATGTGCAGAATGCAACCACTTTAATACTATCAGCTTTTGAATATAATTTTGTGGAGTGAGGATGGATGGATGTGAAAAGAATGAAGAAGTGTCGGCAACGGGAGAGGCAGGGGAAAACCCAGCTGTCCTCGATGCTGCCTTGAAAACTAATGAACTTGCTGCTAAATCCTAATTCATAGGAAAGGCCAGAAGACAAGGTAGTCCATACTAGAGCCCAGAGGTAAGAAAATTATAAAAGATTCCCAGTGCCACCATTTTATGTTCTGCATCTCTAATACAAGGAGCAGCAAGTACAAACCTGGGCCCAAATCCAGCCCTTTTGAGGAGTGCTGGGTGGTTGCCAAGTTGCCAGACACTGGCAAGAGACGTGCGTGGAGGAAATGGGGTCTGCCAGCATTCCACTTTGGGAAACAGCTGCCTGCTCACCATCCAGCTCCTCCTCAAAGTGAACCTCTTAGAAAAACCAGTGACTGGCTATGACTCTATTAGCTACAAAATCAACTAGTTAATATTTCCCTAGTATAGAAGTGCATTGTTTGTTAATGCTACAGCTGTTGATTTCTGCCTGTCATGCAGTGGTTAAAGTTACAAAGCAATCCTATAGAGCCAGCGTGGTGTAGTGGTTAGAGTGCTGGACTAGGACCGGGGAGACCCGAGTTCAAATCCCCATTCAGCCATAAAACTAGCTGGGTGACTCTAGGCCAGTCACTTCTCTCTCAGCCTAACCTACTTTAAAGGGTTGTTGTGAAAGAGAAACTCAAGTATGTAGTACACCGCTCTGGGCTCCTTGGAGGAAGAGCAGGATATAAATGTAATAATAATAATAATAATAATAATAATAATGCTGAAATTTGGTCAAGTACTGCAATAAAGATATGCATTCATTCATTAGAAAATGTGGTCATAATCCTCCACCCCTCAGCCCCCTCCCCCACTGAGACCGGCTTGCCCAATCTAGGAAATAGCAGGCTCAAGCAGGGTGCTGGTACACTCCTACATTGTGAGGCCATTTTTCACTACTGGAGGATGGGCTCGGATGGGGCGAGGGGCGGAAGCCTCAAAAAGCTCACCTCCCCTGCAGACAATCCCATCCATGTGGCTGGGCGGCCGGATCACCCACCCAGATGATTGCCGGCTTCTGACGGTAGCAGGCAGGGAGATTTGGGGGCTGGGAGATTTGGGGGCCAGTGCACAGTGCATTATGGGGAGCCTCCTGATGCTGGTCGGGAGGTGACGTGTGCAGGTGCTGCACTATGCCACGCCGCACTGGCACACGAGCATTTAGCCCACTATTAGCCCACAAAACCTGGGCTAAGTGGTGAGGTCCTTAAGCAGGCTTGCTGCCGCACCGCTGCCAGGAGCCGCCCTGCTCCTGGTGGTACACACACACACACTGAAAACCAGACTGGGCTTCCTTAGCCCAGTTTTCAGTGTCCATGTGGATACTGTGCGTGCGTGCGTTCGTGTTTCAAGATAAAGCTCCTGGCATTTAGATTCTGGGAATGGAAGAAGAGTTCCACTGACACTTGCTAAAGGGTCCCTTGTGGAGCTTCTGCCACCAGCACACCATTGTGCTTCAGGACTGGATGCCGCCAACTACTTCCCAACGTTTCCTTCTTAATCTATCAGCATCCTATATATAAATTAGAATGATGAAAACAATCTTCATCCACACACAAAAAAGGGCAGGTACAATTTAGGATATTTTTATTTGAAACTTTTCATCCCAAATTGTTCATTGCTTAAATTTCAATATGGCATGCTTTGAATATGGTATGCCAAGAAAGTATTTATTTAGGAAAATTTCAGATGTGCAGTGCTACAAGATAGGAGGCAGAGGAGCCACGTATTTCTATATGTGTTCTACTGATAGGACCATGTTCATTCACTCACTCATTCATTCATTTGATTTCCATACCGCCCTTTCAAAAATGGCTCAGGGGAGTTTACACAAAGAAATAACTAACAAATAAGATAGAACCCTGTCCCCAAAGGACTCACAATCTAAAAAGAAACATAAGATAGTCACCAGCAACAGTCACTGGAGATACTGTGCTGGGGGTGGACAGGGCCATTTACTCTCCCCCTGCTAAATAAGGATAATCACCACGTTAAAAAGGTGCCTCTTTGCCAAGTTAGCAGATGATGTGTTTCCCAACATCAACCCATGATGTGGCACAGGAGCAGAGAAACATAGACCATCATGACATCATGACAGTTGTATAAGGGGATGGAAGGAACTGGAAAATAAAAATGTGGCATTGGACAGTCTGAACTGACCTTCTGATGAAAAACAGATGCTTTGTGGAAACACCTTAAATATTTCTTCCAACCTAACTTTCATACTGGTTTCAATGACTATGAAATGTTAGCCTTTCCAAAAGGAAATTCCCCTCTGTTGTATCAGAAGAATGTATATTACATAACTCTCAGCTTGACCCGGCTGAGCCAGGACTGGATTCCTTAGCACAATCCCTCTGGCAATCCAACTCAAAAGGGTGTTTGTTCCCTTGTCCCTTCAACCCTTCAACTGAGGTCCAGCCATTGTAAAGCCTTTAACAGGGACTGTTCAAGTAGAGGAAGTTACTAAATCTAGTGTATATTAGGAAATTACTACTCTCTGTATCAACACTTCTCAGGATATTTTTTCTTTCACTTAGTCTGCTAAAGGTTAGTAATGATTCATTCCAGTGCAGAATTTTCTGAGAATGTGTATGATTCATCATTTTGACAAAAGCATTGCCCCTTGTTACTCCTGCCCCCCAAATATACATAATAGAGAAACATAATGTGGACAAGCGAGACGTCTTGTTGCTGAGAAATTCTGTACCCTAGACTGCCCTGGCTTCGATGCAACATCATAAAAATATATGTTTATGTAATCTAAAACACATGTTTAAAGGTGAGCTTGATACAATGCGGAGGGACGAATGTGAGCGCTGCAGTTGCTAGAATGACTCCGTGCTTGGCAAAGCTTAATTGTGGAACTTTGAATTATTTTACATCACAATAATCTCCTGCCCACTAAACTGAGTTTTGGTGTCAAACTAAATCATCGGTTCTAGATGACAAGCGAAATGAAGGATCATCACTCCCTGGAGTTCTAGGGAATTGTGAGAAAGAGGAACAGGGAAGGAAGCAACAAAATTGTCAAGTAGATGGATACGCTCTCTTAATACCAGATGTAATGGAGAAAGCACTTGCCATCATGTAAATTTGTGCTTAGTGAGCAAAAACCATTCTCAAAGGTTTTACATCAATGTCAGGCTGGTACCTACCATGGCTTCGAAACACATGGTGAATTCTAATGTTAATGTATAACACAGTCATTTCCTGAAGGGGTTTCAGTAGTATTTTTTTTTAGTGAATTATAGCTTAGAAACATTTTTAAAAATCCTAACAGTGTTGTAATAGTGTGCATAGTGTTTTAGAAAAATAAAATAATAAACTTAAAAATCTGTATTATATTTGTGCAAAACAAGTGTGATTGGGGGTGGGGGTGATATAATGAATATAGAAGACCATTTCCCCCATGCATGAGAGAGATGCCCCATTCACTTGAACAGAAGAAGCAGCTCCGTATTGCCTTGGAACAGGATGTAAACAGAACTCTGTAGAAACATTAAACTCCCAGACTTGCAAAGGATTGGTGTGTATGGTTACAGCTCATTCCGTGGAAGTCACAAAGCCATTTCCTGCAGGGTTGTCCCAATGAAAAGAGTGGGAACCACTGTATAGCATTTAGGCATTCTTGTTTTCAAGAATTCAGTTACATGCGAATGGGACCTGACCTGTTACTGTAACAGAAAGCCAGAGTTGAAGGGGCCAGAGGTTGCCAAACCTGACTATCCAAACGTATGAAACTCCGGTCCCATGTGGAGAGTGACTTGAGGTTTTGTTCATCAAACTCAGGTTGTAGTGAGTTTCGCTGCTTTTACTCAAGGTTTCCAGCCACCTATAGTACATCTGAATATGGAACTTTAGGCTGGGATGGCTGAAACTGGAGTTGAGGGAGGCTGTGATTGGTTGTTCGGTCTGTCCTTCATGCAAGAAAGAATCCTGCACAGCCAATTTTCCCCTCCTCTCTGCAGTCTCTCTGACTGCCTCCAGTCTGTTTCATCTGATTCTGGACAGGAGAGCAGGGGGTGCGGAACAGAACAGCAGGTCCATAGGACCTGCAGTTCCGTGTTCCGTGTGAATTTGCCCACAGTGTTAGTTGCTGCTGCTTTCACACTTGGTGATTTTAACAGCAGGCCTGCAAAACCTATGGGCCAACAAGCTGAAGGCAAACGACAAACCAAGACCTTGATAAATCTTCTGTTTTTGCTGCCTGCCGGGAATAGCAAAAACTGAATGTGTAGGGGAGGGGAGACATTGCTTATGACACATCACAGCACATGACTATGTGGACTGTGTTTACCTTGGTGGCTCACAAGTTGAATTATTTGTCTACTGGTGGACCTTGCTATACACAGTACTGCTATTCTCAGTTCTCTGTATCCTCAGGTATCTAACTGAACCTCACTATCCACAGATACAAAAGGGTTAAAACTCACGTATATGTAGGGATGTGCAAACCAGCTTGATGTCGAACAGGTTCAACGTTGAGCCGGTTTGGTTCAATGGCCCGGGGTTGAACCAAAGCACCCCTTGTTCGTTCCAACCCCGGACTGAACACCCCCCAACTGTTTGGGGGTTTGCGGAATATTTTTTTAACTCAAAAATTGTTTTGTGTCACTTACCCCCTCCGGGGGAGTTGGTGGAGGTGGTGAGAGGGTCCGCAGAGGTTCCCCCTCCCCCCACCAGCCTCAATGCAGCCTGAATCAGCCCGTTCAGCCACTTCTTCGGCCCGTTCAGGCCTTCCCCCTCGGCACCGAAGACATTTTTGAGTCTGCCACACCTTCACAACTGGCCTCTGAGAAGCCTGGGTCATGCCAGGCCTCTCAGAGGCCAATTGCACAGGTGCAGCTGCCTCCAAAATGGCCACTGCACTGAGGGAGAAGGACTGCATGGGCCGAAGAGCAGGCCAAATGGGATGGTTTGGGCTGCATTGAGGCTGCCGGGGGGAGGGAGAACCTCCACGGACTCCCCCACCACCTCCAACTCCCCCGGAGGGGGTAAGTGACATTAAAGAAATTTTTTTTGAGGGGAAAAAAAAGGTCCGCAACCCCCCCAGGACAGAATCAAACCGGGGGGGGGGGGTTCAAGGGGGTGCTGGGCATTTCAAGGGGGGACCGAACTGGCCCGGTCAGGTTTGAGTCTGGTCTGGACTCAAACTGCACTGGGCCAGCTGGTTCCATGCACATCCCTACATATATGTGGTTCCTAGATGGCCAGAAATTACCCCCGAGGTCATATTCCAGTCAATAGGAGCCATTTTGTGGCTCTTTTTTTTAAAAGCACTTTCCCCATGATTATTTGCAGGAAGAGAATTTGAGACTTGCGGGGGCATTTCTGTACAGCTGGACACTTGCAGAGAGTAGGGCACTTTATTTGCCATTGATTGCTGTTTTAGGGCCAATTTTCCAGCCTCCAGGCACCTAACCACCGCCCCAATCCCACTGACGTCAATGCTCCATTATCCATGGTTCTGTTATCTGCAGTTCCCCACAGAATGGAAACCCTGCAAATAGCTGGGCTCACCTATATTTACAAATGGTTTATACTGCCTTGCTCCAATAATTTCAGAGAACTTTGCAATAACAAATCAAAACAAGCAATTTAAACCATTTAAAACTAGCCAAAGCAAATATGGAGATGAAATCAGCAGTAGAGCAACTGAGGCAATGATTTACCACTAACAGTTGCTGCAGCCAAGAACAACAACAGAAATGTGTCTTGATTTCTTTATGGAATGCCAGGAGAGAAGGTATCAGACATACAGCTTCAGGGTGGCCATAGAGAAGGTCCTCATAGAGACCAACTTGGCCTGAAATATGATGGAACCTGGAAAGATTCATATGCAAGCCAGTCTCTGAGGTTTTTAGGACACAGACTTTAGGACTTCACAGGGAAGGTCAGCACCTTGAACTGGACCCAGAAACATATCCATAGCCAACAGCAGCTGTCTTCAGGTGTAATGTGGAACTGCGGGTCCAGAGAACCTACAGAGAAGTGTGGCAGCTGGTTGTGCGGGCTTCCTTCTTGAAAGAAGGACAGGCTGTTCAGCCAATTGCCCAGAGTGAGGGTGGAGCTTCGTGCATCCTTCAACTCCAGTTCCATGGGGCTGGAACTGCAGTGGCATCATTTGGATATAACACTGGTGCCACAGAAAACTGAGTTTGGGGAAGGAAACCATGAGTCCCTTTCTACTGCAAACTCAATTTCCCAAAATTTGGATGTGTGGGTGAGGAAACTGGAGGTGAAGGGATCTCTACTTTCCTGTTTGGCTAAATTCATCCATAGGCTTCTTTTATCACAGAGGATGTAGATTTGAAAACAAACAGCCACCCAGAGACATAAGTTTTGGGCGGTATAGAAATATGTAAAATAAAATAAAATAAACAATAATTGTAATAAAAATGACAAAATGCATTCCTTCCTCCTTTTAATGTTAATATATTCTCCTTCCTCTGTAACATATGAATTACTCTTAAACCTTCTCCCTGCGTCCTTGCCTTCTTCTACCTTTTAACTAACCATAGGCATAATCACATATTTCCAGATGCATTCTCAACAAAGTTTCCGCTAACTGTCAAATGTGGAAAAGAACCTGGCATTTTCCTGCAATAAAGAGCCATTTTGTAAAGTAGCCCCCCCCGCCCCATTTTACTGACTGACAGAGACAAGTTCAGTAGGGTTAAAGTCAAGCTTTCTGAAGTTGGGGAGGGGAAAGACTTGAAAAACTGCCTGGGTTTTCTCTGTCTATTGTTATGCCAAATAAACAGAGTGGAAAGTCCCATCAAAGCTCTCAGGAAGTGCACTGCATCTTCCTGGTAGAGATACTAATGGCATAATAGGCTCGTTCTTATAACCTTGTGATTCAGGGTGGCCCTATAGTAATGCATTCACATTCATTAATCTATTCAAGCAGTTTCTTTAATACTGAATAAACTTGAATGCACTTCTTGAAGGATGGAATAAATATCTCAAAAACCTTGGATGGAAAAAAAAGTGTGCTGTGTTGAGTTCTTGTGTATTAATAGCTGGCTCCCTGGCAGATTTAAAAATGCAGGCCGGGGGCGGCCGGGGGGGGGGGGAGGCTCTGTTTCGGATTTTGTGACCTGATATTGCAAATCCCTTAGGCCACATGTTTTGTCAAGCAATGTGAATGGGTGCACTTATGTCAAATAAAGGTTGCACTTTCTTCTCGTTAGTGACAAGACCTGGACACAAATATGAGCTCATTCCTTTCATTGTGACTTTTGTTCTTGCTGCTTTTGTTTCCTCTCTTCCCACCATTTTCTTTTTCCCTACTTCCCTCTTCCTTTCTACTGGGGCTGTCTTCTGGAACACACACACACACACACACACACACACACACACACACACACACACACACACAAACACACTTGTCCCTAGAGGCACCAGTACAGGCATTACAGCTATAAAACACAACTTGAGGGCTTCAGAAACTTTCCACATAGCCATTTGGCTTCAGGCAATAATTAAGCTATAACTTACCAAAGCAATTTTAAAAAATTAGCATATCTATGGTAAGGAGCAACCACTATAATAGCCGGTGGACAATATAAGTACCTTGGGGCATGGCCTCTGTGATTTGATGTGAAACCTGGTGTCTAGTGCAACATTTGTTTTTCTGCAGAGGAAGTTATCATCATTGTTTTACAAGTAAAGTTTTTAACTGTCATTGTTGTAGGAAGAAGTGTGAAATGTTCAGTCACTTACCCTGAAGTTAGATTACATAGGAACATAGGAAGTTGCCTTATATTGGGTCAGACCACTGGTCCATCATAGCCCAGCATTGTATACACGGACTGGCAGCGGCTTCTCCAAGGTTACAGGCAGGAGTCTTTCTCAGCCCTACCTCAGTGATGCCAGGGAGGGAACTTGGAACCTTCTTCATGCATATGCTCTTCCCAGAGTGGCCCCATTCCCTAAGGGGAACGTCTTACAGTACTCACATGTAGTCTTCCATTCAAATGCAAATCAGGTGTACCCTGTTTAGCAGAGGGGACAATTCATGCAGGCCAGCTGTCCCTGTTAGATTAATCATCCATGTAGAATATGGATCCATATGCATCAAGGATTGTGCATCCGGGAGGCTGGAAAAGGGGATTCTTTGTATGCATTAGCTTTTTTGTGCCTGTTAGGAATATGGAATCAGGATGGATGATTTCAAATAAAGAAGCATTTCTAGTTAGACTGCTGTTCTGCTCTTATGATCTGAAACCATGCTTCCACCCCCTTACAATCCCACATGCATTTGTCCACTTTTCTTTTCCTTCTGGCAAAAAAGAAGTCCAAATGTTGATTTCAGAAGAAAGCATGTAGTTCACACATCCAGATAGTTATGGCAAGATGTAAGTTTGAAGCAATTTAGAGATATATGAGAGAGAGCGAGAGAGAGAGAGAGAGAGAGAGCGAGAGCGAGCCTTCATACATAATGGCAAAATGGAGGCAAATGTGCCAGCACTTAAAAATTGTGGTAATCCGAATGCAGAAAACCATGGTTTTATTGCTGAACCACAGGTCAATTTTAGCCCCCAAACCTGAATTGTTGCCTTAGTTCTATAGTGAGTTTTGCCACCAAGACCTCAGGACTAAAGGCAGCATGGTGTTGTCTGAATTCTGCCGCCATGTTCTAACCGGGGTTGAGGTTAGGAGGCTCCTCCCTCTCTCCTTATTAATTGTCTGCTGCAGCTGTCCTTCATGCCATGTGTGCAGCTAGTGTCTCCTCTTTTGCAGTCCCCCAGACTGCATATTGGATCATCTGGAGCCATGCACGGGGCGGGGGGGATGGAGGCAAGCTGTGGGTCCATTGGACCCGCAGTTTGCTGTTATGTGTGAAGGTGGCCAGAGGGTGAAATTTATGTCATCATCCAGCTAGCTCAGTCACCTTAAGTCTGTGATGCCACATGGAATGGTAAAAGGAATTAGGTCCTATATAACATTCACATAAACTGTTTAACAATTACGTATGTATTTGTAGTTGAAAAACAAGGGATATGTATGTGGTTAATTGAAACCATTTAGATAATATTTGGGTAGGAAAACGAGGAAAGAAATGAAATTATGTCTTTCTACCAGAGGTTGCTGGTTCGAATCCCTTTTGGTATGCTTCCCAGACTATGGGAACACCTATATCGGGCAGCAGTGATATAGGAAGATGCTGAAAGGTATCAACTCATATTGTGTAGGAGATGGCAATGGTAAACCCCTCCTGTATTCTGTCAAAGACAATAACAGGCTCTGTGGTCGCCAGGAGTCGACACTGACTTGATGGGACACTTTACCTTTACCTTGATTACATTTAATCTCTAGTGAACTTTAAAATATTATGTCTACTAAAACTACTACAAATAGTAGTAGTTTATTTAGTGCTTTCTAAGTTCTCACAGCGGTTTGGTTTTTTTTAAACACTTTTATACAAGTAGGTAGACTGATGTCCCTTTGTTCAGATATTTGTGGAACTGACTAGAGCAATCTATATTCTCTTTCCTGCCTCATATTGCAGCACTGTTAAGGCAACCATGCTGGCCAGTTGAGGAAATTGGCTGAATTGCACAATTGTGCATTTTGTTGTATACATCATCTTAACATTTCGACTCACATATGTTTCTAACATGGAGGTTCGCTGAGTGCTGTTTGAGGGATGCTCCAAATCCCACTGAAAGTTCTACATACATTTCTAAAAGCAGGAGCAAGCTAAGGGTTAAGCAACTGCCAGTCTGTTTTGACACATATTGGTTTATTCCATATAAGAACCTAATATTAATGCACTTGAGGTGATTATTGCTGTTGTAAAATATTAAATGAAAATATATAATGCGATGTGACATGTGAGAGTGCACGTTTAAATGAAAGCAGAGCTCACATATTGTTTTTACACAGTACCTGCCAGTCAAGCCAAAACTTTATGAAGAGCCAAAAAGCAATTTTCAGTCATGTAGTGTATATCATCCAGGTCAGATTCTTTTATGTAAATCCCTTTCACTTGGGTGTTTAAATTCCAATAAAAATGGTACTATTAAAAGTGTGGCTTTTATTTCACCTTCTTTTCTTTAATTCATTTTGAGTTTTGGAGAACAAGTGTTTTATTGAGCGTGACGTCTAAAAGAGGCAGTGTTTAAAGAAAATGTTTTTAAAAGGGCTGCATATGCTTTGAATAAAGCATATCCAATAAAGCTCCAAATAAAGCAGTATTGCAAGAAATGCCTCCCCTTGTACCTTTTCCTGCGTGCATACATGGTCTGTTTTTCAGTGGGTGAGCTTGGGGTCAACAGGATCAAGACAAAAGCTCCAATTGCAGTCTTAGAGCTAGTTATTCATTCATTCCACCAGCTCTGCTGTAGTCAGTGCAATCTATACCTGTGCATAAATTAAGACCAGGGGTGAAGGGAGACCAGTGATGGTTCGGGTTCAGCCCACCAGCACATCCCCCTAGCCCTGTCCCCTGCATCAGACGTAAGCAGGGGCATAACTATAATAGGGCAAAGGGAGACAGTTGTCTGGGGGCCCACTGCCTTGGGGGGCCCCCAGAGGCAAGTCACATGATTGACTCCCCCAGCTGCGCACCCACCCAGGCTTCCTTCTGTTGTTTTCATCCTCCGAAATGGATGTGAGTATTCAGACCTGGAGCTACCAGAACAGCATGTCTTTCTCTAGTACCATTCAATGACTTTCATCGTCCACAATTTACAAACCCTTTAAAAAAATAATTTAGGATGATGTTCTATTGTGGCACATAGGTTATATCTATCTATATCTCTGTCTGTCTGTCTAGAAATTTTACTGTGCTTTTTGTTACCACTATTCAGCCTCATTAAAGATTTATTTACTTCATGAGCTGTTCTTCAGTGAGGGGGGGGGCATTTCAAAATCTTGTCTCTGGGCCCACTCCAACCTTGCTACGCCCCTGGATGTAAGCATCTGATTTCACATGCAGGGCACATAGTTAAGCCACACTCCCTGTGTCTCAGAAGCAGGGGGCGTAGCTTAGCTTGTAAATGGGGCCACATGGCCCTGTTTGCGAGCTAAGTCTGGCAAGAGCCACAATCACAGTGCAGCTGGAGCAGCTCTCCCTGCCTTTTAATATCCGCAAACCCAGTTTAAGGGGAGGGTTACTTCGGCGTGTTAACCGCCAGGAGGCCACCGGGCTCGCCTGCGAGCCTGGTGGTTTCCACGGTCAGGAGAAATCGTGCTAGGCTCCTCTAGCTCGATTTCTCCTGATCGTGGGAATAGCCTCCAAGTCTGATAATGAGGCAGTTTTCATGTGCAGTCTAATCTGAGCTAGGGATGCACAGCCCAGGTTACTCTGCGTGTGACAACCACCAGGATTGGGCCTGATCCTGGTGGGGCAGTGCCACTATTTGCCCTGACTCTTAGCAGAGGTTAAGGGAGCGAGTGCTCCCTTCAAGTTTTCAATGTAACTTTAATGGAATTTTTTTTAATTAACTTGCCTAGGGAGCAAGAGGTTGCTGGTTCAAATCCCTGCTGGTATGTCTGGGGCAGCAGCAATATAGGAAGATGCTGAAAGGCATCATCTCATACTGCACGGTAGATGGCAATGGTAAACCCCTCTTGTATTCTGCCAAAGAAAACCACATGGCTCTGTGGTCACCAGAAGTTGACACTGACTCTATGGCACAACTTTACCTTTACTTTACTCAACTTTACCTTGAGATGCATTATGAAAGACAGTATAAAAAATTGAACAATCAATCAATCAATCAATCAATCAATCAAACAAACAAACAAACAAACTAAACAAATATTGCAATATTGTGGACAGCTCTGTGTTTTCCAAACTAGTCACCACACTCACCTATTCTGATATGTGGATTCACTGCATGTTTTTTTAGGGATGTGTGAATCGATTCAGGTACAAAACAATGTGTACTAGGAGGCAGCCAGCCACCATTCTGCCTTTCTGCCTTGTGGGAGAATAGAGAGAGACAGAGGAGCTTTGCTTTGCCTTTCCTGCCTGGAGTGGATTCTCTGCATTTTGTTCCTGCTTTTCTGACTGAGGAAAAGAGAAGAGAATTTTGTTAACCCTCTTCCTGCTGCTGAGAGAATCACTGCACTGTCTGTGCAAATCGATTTGGGTACAAAATGATTTGTAACCGAATCTACCTTTTTTGAGATATTTGTGGACAAAACAAATTGCCCCTGGACAATTCAGATCCAAAATAAATAGAAAAGTGATTTGATTAAGGTACAAATCAAATAAAAAAAAATCAATTTGTACACATCCCTAATGTTTTTAGAACATTATTGACACAGCTCCATCTTATGCTTACTGGGGTTAGTACTGACTATTTGAAAATATCTTTTTTGATCATACTTTCAATAAAATAGTGCTATTCGTACAAATTTGTTGGGGGCAGGGGAATTATTGCTATCTTATTAATAGAATGCTGAAGAATTCAGCTGCTCGCCACCTGAATGGGTGGCGCAGCCCATTTGCCCACATCCCCCTGGAAATGAGCACGAGGCAGGTCGCAGCCCCATTGGCCGCATGGCACGCAGGGGTCGGTGTTTCAGCCACGCTGCTGGCTTCAGCATCCTTCCTCTTCAGTTTGCTCCTTGCAGGCATCAGGAGCAGATGTGGAGTTGTTGGCTGCACGGCTTGTCCTCGGCCTGCAGTGTCTCTGGCTGGCGATCCTGGGAATGGCGAGATCGGGGGGCAGTCTCCTCTGCCCCCCCCCACCGGTTTGAGAGCGTGGGGTGGCTTGGGCTCACGGGCGGGCTCAGTGAGCCCTAGTGGGCCTGAGAAAGCACTGGGGGGCTGGCCTGGATCAGTATTGGTGACACAATGGGCAGCATTCCAGGGGCATTAACTATAAGTGGGTGTGCTGAGCCCACTGGGGACAACTATTACATGGCAGGATCAGGCTGCCTGGGGGCTGTTCTTAAGGAACTCTGCTGCATGCCAGGTGGGCTTTGGTGGGTGGTATGGGGCCCCCAAAGACCAAGGAGACATCTGGTGGAAAGCCAACTAGGCTGCCCAGGAGGCCTCCTCCTCCATCGGACTCCTCATCTGATGAAAACAATGACATGGGCACTATCAGGGCTTATTGCACATATGGTTGCTCTTGAAAAAGAGAGATGTGCTCCCTCAGGAGGTCAAGATAGAGGGGGGGCCTTCTGGGGTCTCAGCTGGGCCTAAAAAAACTCACCAGGGGGACTAAGAAGGCCAAGTTCATGCAATCATTATCTGACAGACTGGCTGCACTCAAGGTGGAAAAATCCAGGCCAGAGCAAGCACCTGTGGACCTGACTGGGAAAAATAATGATGTTGCCTATAAGCTAAGCAAACCGGGGGAAGATGGAAGAGCTGGACAGCACTGGGCAAGGTGAGTCCCCTCAAGGTTTTTGGCCATGGGGTATGTCCCCTTACAGCACCCCATATGGACCGTATGGATGGCACCTGGGCATGACCACTCCCTTTGGGGTTTGCTCTCAGGTCTGGAAAGGGGTTGGCATGGCCGGGGTACTGGGGGCTCTGTTACCATTCCCTGCTTCGGCAGTGGGGGCGCCGGTGTCCCAGGAGCCTTATCCACCATGTGGCACTTCCCTTCCATTAGGGGATCACCTCTTGCCGGCGGTTAAGGAGCACATTTGGCAAGGTGAATTTGTAGAGGTTTTGCAATTGCTTTTTAGGGAACCTGAGCCAGTCATCAAGGAGGGGGGAACTCAAGAAATCCAAGAGGAAGCCAGCTGAGCATAACTGGTCCAACTGGCTGTCAGAATTCACAGTTTATATGGGGGTTGTCCTTCAGGTGCAGCCATCCAAGGGGCCGGCCCTAGTTAAGTACCTGGACATACATAGGGGTTACACAGATTTCATGGGAAATGCCTGGGAGTGCCATGACCGCACATTCTGATTGCAGGTTTCTATGGATCCATGGATCACATGGGACAAACAACACTAGGAGCTGTAGCCGGTGAACATGACACCATCCAGACCCATCCAAGGGGAATGTTCTGATAGTGGTCACATTATTTCCAAGACTCTGCAGCACAGGCCTCTACCTGTGTTCAAAGTCCCCTGCTATGCTGGGAGTTCAACAGCAATGGGAAATGCTCCCATTCCCCTTGTAGGTTCAGGCATGACTGTGGTTTGATTCATCACCTGTCATTCTCATGCAGTTCTTCAGTGAATGGTGGGATTCCAGCTGAGCTTTGCTTGGTTATGTATACCTCGTTTGATGAGGCAGTTCAAATGGTTTGTTCATGCGGGCAGGGCGCTTTGCTTGCAGTGTGACATTGAGGCTGCTTTTTGCCTGCTACCCATGCACCCTGACAATTTTGACCTCCTAGGTCTTTGCTTTCCAGGGCTGGTATTACATCAATCAAGCCTTGTCCATGGGTTGCTCGGTGTCCTGTGCTGCTTTTGAGGCATTCAGCTTCATGTTGGAGTGGGTGGTTCAACGCAGGGCAGGAAGCACAGCGGTGCACTTTCTAGATGACTTCCTTTTTTCTAGACGAGCTGGAACTGGTCAATGTAGGCACCTGATAGAGTCTTTTCAAGGATTATGTGAGGAATTGGGGGGTCCCCTTGGTGCAGGAGAAAACTGAAGGCCCAGACCCTGTACTTAATTTTTGAGCATCGAGCTTGACACGCTGAAAGGATGCTCTCACCTGTCTGCTGAGAAGTTGGTCATGTTAAAGGCATTACAGTCCGAATGCCTGCAGTTCTATAAGGTCACGTTTCATCAGCTACATAGGATTATAGGTCACCTTAACTTTGCTTGCAGGGTTATTGTGCTGGGCCAGGCCTTCCTGAAATACCTTTGCGATGCCACTGCAGTTTGTCTCAGCACCCCATCATTGCATAAGGATCACTGACCCCATGCGGGAAGACATAGGTCTGTGGGCCTCCTTTATGGAATCCTACAATAGGGTGTCGTTTTGGCGCAGTTTGAATATGTTGGAGGTGGAGCTTCAGGTTCAGTCAGATGCAGCAGGGGACCTAGGGTTCGGGGTCTACTTTAGGGGTGTGCCGAATGGTGGCCAGATGCCTGGGTAGCTACAGGTATGACTAAAGACCTTACTTTCCTAGAATTCTTCCCAATTGTTCTAGCTGTTCAAATCTGGGCGGACCTGTTCTGGGATTCCACAGTTAGGTTCTGGTGTGACAACCAGGCCAAAGTGCATGTCATTAACAAGCAAACATCAAAATCTCCCGGGCTCATGTCCTTGGTCACATCATTTGTTTTGGCCTGCCTGACTAATAACACCCTGTTTGTGTCCTGTCATGTACCCGGGGTGCAGAACAGTTTGGCAGGTGCCCTGTCTCATTTTCAGGTGCACCGCTTTCGTCAACAGGCAGAGAGGCAACCCGATCCGATGCCTGCCTGGCTGTGGAATCTTGGCACATAGAAGCGCATAGGGCTGTACTTGCTTCTTTGGCACCACGTACTCGGGCTGCTTATAGTAGGCATTGCAGGGCTTTCCAGGACTTTAGGAAGCAGGTAGAAGTTGTGCAGGTATGGCCTCCACCTGCTGAGCACCCTTATGCAATATCTTGTGCACCTGAAGGTAAAGGCTGTCTCCTAGAGCTATGGTGGGTCACCTGGCAGCCCTGGCATTCTTTGCAAAGGCAGAAGGCCTTAAGGACAACAAAGGGGATTTTAGAGCAAGGCGAATGCTTGAAGGTTGGTCCAGGGAGCATCCCCCAGGGAATGACGGACACAAGCCAATTACACCTCAGGCCCTTCAGGGTGCAGTAGCTCATTTTGAAGTCATTTGCCAGTCTTCCTATGAGGCTGTGCTCTTCTGAGCTGCCACATTAGTAGCCTTATTTGGGGCTTTCCGGGCCAGTGAACTGTTCCCCAGGGGACGTAGGGGTACTGTGGCCAGGGTTCTGCAGTACAGGGATCTGTTCTTTAGGGAAAGTTCAGTTACGATTTTCCAAGACAGACCAGAAGGGCAGGGGTCAGATCGAGGAGTTTTGCCATTCCAATAACCCAGTTTTATGCCCTGTTCAGGCATTAGAGCATTATGTTGCCCTGCAGGGAACCAGAGAGGGGTGCCTCTTTGTGCATAATGAGGGGCTTCCTCTCTCTCAATATCAATTCTGGGAGGTGGTGCAGCGAGCCCTGTCAGTGGCTGGGGTCCACCCTGAGCATTTGTCACTTCATTCTTTCTGCATCGGTGCTGCAACAGCGGCATTCTGGCTGGGGTTCCCTGGTGAAGCCATTCAGAGGCTTGGCTGTTGGTGCTTGGGGGTGTACAAGCGTTATGTGCATTAACAGCCTTGGTTTCAGTTACTGGTTGTTCTTCTCCTTACAGGACCAGGACCGGCCTAGGGTCCTCATCCTGGATCATTCGATTGTGTTCTGGGACCACAAGACAGTGTGTGGCACGCAGCCAGGGACATAACTAGGACCTGGGAGGTGGGCTTCAATCTCCTGGATCGGCCGGCAGGGCATGGTAATAGCTCAATTTCTGCCCTTGCTACAAGAATTCCTCATGTCCAGTCCTCCGCTGGACATCTTGGTGGTGCACATGGTGGAGAATGACTTAGTTACTCAGTCAGGGCTTTCCATCATTCTTAGAGTGAGTGCTGACTTATCGAAAGTATTGGAGTGGATCCCTGGGTTAATAGTTATTTGGTTCAGCCTGTTACAACACAGATTATGGAGGAGGAGCCATGCACCCAGGCAGGATTGAGAAGGCCCACCGCAAGATCAACATGCATATGGCCCATTTTGTTCGGAGCATTGGGGGGGGGTGCCTTAGCACACTGTGACATCATAGTTTCAGCCCCTGAATTGTTGGGGGCGGGGTGGAGTTCAGCTTTCCCCATGAGGAACGGGTATTTTTCTTGAAGATTTCAGAACAAGACTGGCTGCTGTTTTGCGTGGTTGGTGGGCAGTGCAGGGGGTTAAACTAGGCTAACCCCCGCTGTGGCAGGTACAGTGCGGTTGGAGAGAACATCTTAAGTTGGTGAGCACCTTCATGTAAGCGTTTAGCTAATAGATTGGACAGGTCAACTCCCTAGATGCTTCACAGCTCAGGGAACTCTTACTTTGACCAATCTACTCTGTCAGGCTAAGCTCCCCAGACATGCTAGGGGGCTGTCAGGAGGTGATGCTATGGCTAAGGCCTGACCTTAGTTCAACTAGGATGGGCAACCCCTGCTTTAGAGCATTGGGGGCTGTCTGGAGCCCAGAGATGAGAGTTTTGGGCTGTACATAAATATGATAAATAAAAATGAAATGAAATGAAATGAAGAACAAACTGGACATTATACAAAATTCCATATATATATAGCCTCCATTAGAGGCTGCAGACTTAAGAGGGAAATAGTCAAGTGGAGAGTAATGTTTCCATGCCAGCTGATCTTTTACTCCGAAGATGTTTCCCTGGCTCCTTTTCCTCTCATAGTGATACCTATCTCTTTTTGCCCATGAAGGGAAACATTTAGGAAGTGTCCAGAATAGATGACCCACTTTCTTTCCCACCTGCTGGTCCTCAAGACTGACTCCAGTGGCTGCTTTGGTGGTGGCTGTTGTGTTGACTTCACTTTTAAATGTATTGGGCCATGAAAAGGTTACACAGGGTGGATGCGTAGTTTGGACCTGTCACAAGGAACAGGTTCACAGTCCTTGCCAGTGTTCAATAAACAATGACATTAATGTGGCATCCCAAGGAAACTGAACAAGGCCTCTGTTCTGCAGAGATTTGCCCACATGCTTACAATTGTGACTGCAAATAGTTAGTTGCATTGATTTCCATATGATTCCCCTTGGTGCAGAAAATGAAGGATATGTATAATCCATTGCAGGATAGATTACCATGTAATACTTAATAATGTACTACATAACTAGGTTCTCAAATAGGAAGCAGCTGGGTGTTGGCCTGCTGAAGTCATTGGTGCATTGTGGGTCAGGGCCTAAGGGCACTGTTTATGACTCCCAGAGCCAGATGTGGGCCTTAATCCAGAGCATTCTTGTATAGAGGTGAAAATGCTATCAGAGCAGTTAGAGCCACAATGGATGGAACCCATAAAAGCAAGAACAACAGGTTTATTGTTCTATCTTATGAAAAGGACTCCATTTAAATGTATTCTTAAAAGATTAAACCATGTACATGGAGTCTCGTAAATACTGACAGTTTCTTTCCTACTTATTGAAACAAGCCATTTCTCTCAAAATTACAATAGGAAGGTGACAAAACACTTATGTCCCTCTACGCCCTTGTCTCACATTATAATGCCTATTAAATCTACACACACACACAGTTTCTTTACATGTGTGCACACACAGGAATGTGACTGCAGAAACTTACTGGGATTATAAACTATATGTAATGCAATCTGGATTTGACATCAAAATCTACTGGGCCACTGGGCACTTTTTCGGAATGTGGGCTGTTTTTTCCGTGCCATTCTTAAGCATTAGAAATTGTTCCCCTGTGATTGTGTTACCAAATATCAGTGACTGACAAAATACTTACATTTCTATACTTCCCTTCTGCTTACTCTTCTACTGACTCAGTAGAACTGTTTAGAACCAAAGCATGTAGCTAAGATGTTTAATCACCATAAATCTAACATATATGTGCTTAAATGTGTCCAAAGTTTATAGGGATGTAGTAAATGCAATTACAATCAAACGAAAGCCCTGCTAGGTAATGGAGGTATAGGAACAAGGTCAGGGGTCTGCATCATTGGGCAGCTAGAGGGCAGACTGTCCATCATCTAATGATGATGGAACGTTCTCTTCATCAGTCATGGTAAACTCCTCCACAAACCTTATGGAGACCCACCCAGCTAAGAGCAGACGGCATAGAATTTGGTTTGCTGAAGGCCCTCTAAAACCTGGAACCAGCTATGTTTCTATATACTATCTATACCTTTAAATTGGCTTCAACATGAGAGCCAACTTGAATAGAGGGCCTTAAGGGCTCACTTCCTTCCAAATAAAACCCCAACAATCTCATACAGAGGGAATCCCAATAGACAATTTATCATCTACTGTACATTGAGCATGACTAACCAATATGTCAAGGTATGCTTGGAAATTCTGTATTGTGTCCAAAACAGCACCAGAAAATTTGACAGCCATTGGGCCTGCTACTGAGATGGGACTTCCTTCCATTTGTGTAGAGCTCTGTGTCCAGACGGTCTGCACATCTGGGAGAGCATCCTCCCATATGTCAAAGAGTTTGTCATAAGTGGTACATTAGCACTAGAGTATCCTTCTCCACACAATGGAAGGGGATATAGTCTTGTTGCTTAGCCTGTTGGTCACTTTAAAACAAATCAGAGGAGATAATGAGTGCATTACACTGGAGCAGGGAAATGTGCAGACTCCTAAGATTTAATCAACAAACAAATTAGACCCCAAAAGAAGAAATTTCACCAAATATTGTGGCATTGTGGCAGAGGATTAGTGTTGACCTTGATGGCATTTGCCATTCTTTTTTCCATTTAGGAGAGTTTAATCAACAGCCTGTAAATAGGATTTCTGTGCTTGCAAGACCCTATGCATGGAGAAAGTGCAGGGTCAAAAGTTCATTCTTGTTTTTCTGAAGTTTCACATTTGGTTTAGCATTTTGACAGTTGATTTTTGGAAGGAAAAGAGATTTCAAAAAATGAAAGGATTTGTAAAAAAATTCAAACTAAAGGTGTAAATATTTGCTTGTGTAGAAATGCTCTGTGCATGTGTGTGCACGTGCATGTGTGGAGTTTCTGTTGTGTGGGTGTCAGTAGAAGTTTCTTTCTTTTGTGTAGATAGTGTTTTGGAAACTTTGGTTTGTGTAGATAGTTGGTGTGTGACTTACAAGCACAGAAATCCTATTTACAATATTGCAGAGATTTTAGGAATATTAATGCAATATATAATTCATTCATGATACAGGTGCTATTAATAAAAAGAAGAGGTTTGGGGAATATTAATACACTATACAATACAGGGGCTTATTTACAGAAACCCAAGAGGTCTAGGCCTCATTCCTTCACAAGCTGTTCCAGAGATCAGTGGTGAAATACATGCTGGTGCCAGCCAGTGCTGCACACAGCATGGCTGACATGAGCTCCCTGCACCACCTGTACAGGAAGGGGGGGCACATTCCAGCTGAACATGGTCCTTAAGAGGATGGTGTAGTTGGGCACTAGCATCTGGAGTAGCCGGCAGAAGCCAGCATTCTCAACCAATTGAAAAGTTTGGTCTTCAGTGGCCATAATCTTCCTTATGAAGTGAGTGAGGAGACATGGGTCCACATGATTGGGATGCTTCTTGCCCGACGACTGCATCCACTGCTTGACTGGCAGCATGCCCTGCTTCATGGAAGCCTTTGCATGGCCCTTGTCAGAGCTAGTCACAGGCACACTAGATGCAGTAGTGCTGCCCTCTGAGACAAGGAGATCTGGGTGATGCTGTCACATATGTTGCCACATGGAGGTCATCCCCAGATGCATAGCATCCTTGCTCCGACTGACCTGTGCCCTGTTGTGGACACAGTGAGCAGTGGTTGAGGCATTTTGAGGGTTTCAAAATGCCACCAAACATCGCTGCTCTGTGTGGCCTCCAGTGGAGAGCCTTCATGCCACCACCTCACTTGGGGCAAAAAACTCACCAACGGGGGACCTGTGGGACCCCTGCCATCGTCTCTGCCCCCCACCCTGGCCTCCCACATCAGCCTTGGGACCCTTCTCACCTCTGTCTGCCATCCTGCTACGAGCTCTGCTCACCACATAGCACTTAGACATTCCCAAACTCCGGGGGCTTTAATTTTTTAAAGAAAAAATTTTAAAAATAGAGGGGCAGAATCTGAAAATCCCTGTTAAAAAAACCCCACCCACCCACTCCACCCACAACAATACAATACAAATATAATACAAATACAATGGAGGGCAATGGTTAGCAGTAACCCCTGCTAACTTGGCAAAGAGGCACCTTTTAACATGGTGATTCTCTTTATTTAGCAGGGGGGAAGTAACTGGCCCTATCCACCCCCAGCACAGTACTTCCATTGACTGTGCTGGTGTGTGTCTTATGTTTCTTTTTAGATTGTGAGCCCTTTGGGGAGAGGGATCCACCTTATTTATTTGTTATTTCTCTGTGTAAAGAGCCCTGAGCCATTTTTGGAAGGATGGTTTAGAAATTGAATAAACAAACAAACAAACAAACAAACTAAGGAAGGGAACTGCGAAAACAAGAAACAACTTGTAAAATCAAGAGACAACCTGTTTGTTTGTTTTTTAAAGACAGAAAAAATACCTCCCACAACCCAAACCAGAAAAGAGGCCCCTTTTAACAAAAGCTAAGGACAAAGGGGGCACCAAAAAGAAAGCACTAACCCCTCATTGTCATGAAGAGAATCTTCTGCTCCACACACTGGTCAGTTAAAAAAAAACCTTACCTGACCAGTGGCAGGCTGGCAGGCAGGTACAGCCAGGGTGGGGGAGGGCAGAATGAGCAGCCTTCCAGCTGCCCACCCACTCAAACAAAAGAAATTAAAATAACCACTGAATAATTTAAAATAAAAAGCTGATGCGGAAAAGAGGCTGTGGGGAATAGGTGAGGGGGAAAAGGGAGGGAAAGAAGACAGAAAGAGGACAGAGGGGAGGCACTGCTGGAGTACTCTGGAGCAAGCGGTGTGCTAAGCACAGTAAGAAAAGGGTTAAAAAAGAAAAAGACCTGTTCCAAAGAAAATAAGGACCCCCCCCAAAAAAAGAACCCCAAATAAAATAAAGCAACTGGTAGCTGTTGAGCTGAGGACTCTAATCTCAACTCAGCCCAGAACTGAAAGCAGCAGTCACCAGAAGCAAAAAAAGTGGGGCAGGGGAGAGTGGGGGTTAGGGAAATGGGCCAGAGATGCCCCTCAGGCCAAAGGGCCTGCCCCCGCCCAGCTCAGAGCAGGAGAGGGAGGAGAGATCAGGAGAGATGGGAGAAAGATAGTCACTCACTCACTCTGGGGTGGGGTGCAGCAGAAGCACACACTCACACCAGGGGAAAAAACTTAAAGCAGAGGGGAGTGGGGAGGGAGGAGAAAAACAGGTGGGCGGCAGTGGCTGAAGGCCAGAGAACAAACACAGCACAGGTCTGCAGGTGGACTCTGTCTGTCACCAGCAGAGGCAGCAGCCAGCACTCAGCAAGTCAAGGACTGCAGCAAGAGTGATTTTGCAAGGCCAGAGGCTTGCCTATAAATAAAACTCCCTCCTTTTAGAGCCCTCACCTTTGCCCTCCCCTCTGGCCAATAGGGTGCCAGTTCTCAAGGAGTGGCACCACTGGAGAGCCTACCAGACAGCCAGACTAATCTGGCCCATTAGGGAAGCATAAACTCAGCAAATGAAATTAAGCAATACAAGTGACACAAAATGGAGGATAGCACCTAAAATTGAGGCTTGAGCCTTTGAACTGGTTTGAACTGGTTCGAACAGAACCAGGCTTGATTGGTTCAAACTTGGACCAGCATTGCTAATGCAGTGCCCAGTTTGGTTTGAGTTTGAGCCATCAAACTTAGCCGGTTTGAATCCGAACTGGTTCAAACTCAAGCCTGTTTGCACATCCCCAGTATACTATGTCAACTGGATCAGCTTTATCCTTTATTCTCCTATATGATGGTGCAGAATTTACATTTACATTTACGTTTCTTTTTCACATAGAATGCACACAGTCCTGCTAAGAAGATGCTACATAGTACTAATGTATTTTCATAATCCACCACGAAATCAAGACATCAGCCAAAGAGCATGCAAGTCACAGCATGGACTGAATGCATATGATGCAGCAACCTTTCTGAAGCCAAGCAGGTCTGGATGATCAGTGTCTGCTTATGAGGCAGCCAGGAAGCCCAGTGTACGCTGCCTTGAATGGAAGAAAGGAGGAATATAAATGTGATCACATAAAAAGGTGTTATGCATAAATGACTATTTCAAAACTAGCACCAAGCCTAACAATGAATGAGAGGTGGTACAGCTTCGTGGTGAAGAGACTGAGCAGTGAATCAGGAAGTCCCTGAATTGAAGCTAATCTCTGCTGTAAACTCAATAGGTAGCTTAGGAGAGTTTCTGCCTGAGCTTTCTTATCCTCAGTACAGAGATATAATAATAATGGCTTGCATACCATGCAGCAGCCTGCCAATCCATGGGTGAAGTGGACACAGTGCCTCCTACCCTGTCCACACTGCTACCGAGTGCAGAGGGGCTCCGCGGCACCTAAGAATTGCACCAGTACTCTTGGGACAATTTCCCCACCATTCTTTAGAAAATGGTTGCAAGAGCATTGATGCAATTCTTAGGTTCTATGGAGTCCCTTTGTGCCTGGTAGCAGCATGGATGTTGTTCAGGGATGGATGGAATCAGAGTGCACATGCCCTGCCTTACAGTACTGTTGTAAAGGTGAAATCAAGATAAAGCATATGAAGTGCTTTGAACACTCAGAAGTGCTATTATAAGTGTTAAATGGCACAGTGGTCAGCAAAGAAGCACATGAGAACAGACGTGCTCCTGCTCTAGAAAAAATATATTGGCTGCATTTGCATATAATGCAGAACCACAGGTGTAATGGACCTGCAGTTCCGGTCCCCCCTCTCCGGTCCGAATTCAGATGTCACAGAGTGCGATCTCTGCAATCAGTGAGACTGCAGAGAGAAAGAGGAACTGGCTCTACAGGTTTCCTTCTGGCATGAAGGACAGCCAATCACGGCTGGAGGCCTGAACAGCCTGCAGTTCTGAATTCAGATGCCACACAGGCTGCATTGAACCTTGGGTTGGGGAGATGAAACTCACTTCAACCCAAGAGTTCAAATTGGAGTTACAAATCTGAAACTGAGGGTAGGTCACCACACGGAACTGGAATTGCAAGCATTCAGATAACTTGCCAAGGAAACCTCTGCCCCCTATAACTCTGGTTCTGTATTATGTGCAAATGCAGCCACTTTCACATTGATGGGATATTGGAATTTTAGAGCCAGGAAAATGCAATAATTCCATAAAATGTGACCCTTTATTACATATGTAGATGGAAAGGTCCATCCAGTAACACACAATGGCAAAAGCATAGCATGGAAACTAAAATTCCCTGGAAAGGTCTAAAATCAACACTGAACAGAGGCAGGAAGGTACACTGCTGTTATTGAGAAGCAAAATAGAAATAAATGAAAGAATTGGATTCCATTGGCTCTGGTGTGTTTTCTCTTCAATCTTTTGTGCATATTAAAGACAAAAGTACTTTTTAAATTGGTCAGATGTTTTAAAATCCTGATAATGTAGTTGAGTGAAGAACTGAAATGACTAATTTATGTTTCTTTTTGCTTCAAACAAGTATTGATTTCCATTCAGTCTTAGTGATAACAAATGGATGATTGGAAAATGCTCTGTGTTTTGGATTTCCAAACGTTTTTTACATGGCAAACATGTCCAAATGAAAATTGCCATGGGGAAAGTTAATTAGCTTCATTCCCAAAAACTTCCGTATCTAAGAACTTTTCGCCATCTGTAGTCTTGTGATGCAGAGGGAAGGCAAAGGTTAGTCAACAGCCATTTAAATGAAGCATAAAATTGCGCTTTAAAATTCCCTTAGTACTTGGTACTAGCCCTGCTAAGCTAGCCAAATTCCAATTAAATCTGCTTACCTTGATTGCCATATTTGGAAAGGGTATATTTTCCTGAGTCTCCCCCCAAGCTATTCTAGTGCTGCAAAATATTGTGTGATTAGTAAGTTGCATCTTTTATTATACTGTTTCCTGTAAAATCTTTGGCATCTTTGGAGATGAAATATGTGATCTTTAAAAAAAGAAAGAAAAAAGAGATTATTTCCAGTTTTGCTACTATATTTGTAAGAGCTGATTTTGAAGAATGCCTGCTACTTAATATACTGAACAGTCCTTTGGAAAATCTGTTAATCATAGGGTTGCCAACCTTTACTGGCCTTATTCCTGGGTCCTGAACAGTAACTTGGCATACATGAATTAAGCAGGAAAAGGTTCAGTTGCTTCAGTTCTGGTGCTGTGGTGGCATTCAAGAAGCAGAGCAGGCTGGTAAAGCAGTTACTGACAATCCTACTTTATGCTATTCATCATATGCCATTTGCATCTATCTATCTATCTATCTATCTATCTATCTATCTATCTATCTATCTATCTATCTGTCTGTCTGTCTGTCTGTCTGTCTATCAACACATACCACTTCATATGCAAGTCCCTGGGTGTTTCACAATCTAAAAAACACAACAATTAAAATATTAACACAATTAAAACAGTTTAAAATGCAGATAAGAACTCTAAAACTTTAAACTTTAAAACGATAACCTAAAAGTCTGACTAAACAGGTAGGTCTTAAGGTCCTTCTTAAAAACATCCATAAAAGGGGAGGCTCTAATTTCATTTAAAAGTACTTTCTAAAGTTCTGGGACAACCCTAGAAAAGACTCGATTTTGACTCAGCACCAACCAAGCTGGTGGCAACCGCAACCAGACCTCCCCAGATTATCTCAATAGGTGGCATGGTTCATGAAGATGCCCATTTGGTAACTGAAATATTTTAACTGCTGTCAAAACAACTTATCTTGGGGTTGCAAACAGCATCCCTCTATATTATTTGGAACACCTGAGCTCATGTGATCATGAACTCTGCACATGCCCACATTTGGCAAATTATGCAATTCGGTCACTTAGCACAAGCAAAGCATGGGGCAATGCTGCCCTAGGTCACCCTAACAAAGGCCTGAAGGGAATCACCCCACAAACTTCTCTTTGTCTGACCTTCAAAGAGAATGAAAAGCTAGCAAAGTAGACCTCAGGTTAAAACATACCCTCAGGGGGAATAACTAACTCCCTCCTGCCGAAGATAACTTTCCTCCTCAGTAAGTCAGATAAGCAAAGTGCATCCCCACCCCTCTGTCAACAATCTAATGAGCTGGTGGGGACTGAGTGAAGTCATTAAGACTTAAGAAAAACTTATTTCTCCACCTTATCTCTCCAGACTAGATAAGAACTCCACCAGTTCTTATCTAGTCTGGTGTCTATGAGCCACCTCCAGCCTCAGAGGCAGGATGCTTCTGAATACCAGTTGCAGGAGAACAATAGGAAGAGAGAAGGCATGCCCTCACCTCTTGCCTGTGGGCTTCCCAGAGGCATCTGGTGGGCCACTGTGTGAAACAGGTTGCGGGATTACATAGGTCTTGGGCCTGATCCATCTGGGCTGGATCAACTCCTGAAACTATGAACCTAATTGTTCTACCTGAGTTCCGGCCCTTCCAAGGAGGGAGCATGATTTATGCATTGCCCCCAGCTATGTTTTAGAGTACAAGTATTCCTGGCACATCCACATGGCCTGGGGATCAGAACTGGAATCTGAATCTATATGGATCTTTACCATACTGGTTCTCAAGCTTGCAAGTGGTAGCTTTATGCCACTTGCCCTTTCTTCTTCCTGCTTTTCTGCTGCCTTCCCCTGTGAGGAAATCTGCTCATGTGCCCATCTACATGTGCACCGAATGCACCACCAGACAAGGATCGGTACTACTAGCCTTCTGCCCCTCTAAATCTCCTCACCCCCTTCACTTTCCTTTCCATTTCATCATCCAAGCCCTTTATACGCAAACACAGTGTGAGTGTCAGTGCATGTGTCTATGCATGAAAGAGATAACTTGTGTGCTTCTGACAACCTTTTCAGCAAATGTGGGCTCATAGTGCAAGACAGGCAGTCGTAACACCTTCTCCTTCTCCCCTGCGTAAGCTGGTTTATTCACAATTTAAACCCTAAGCTAAAATTCCTCTTCA
Organism: Hemicordylus capensis; assembly: GCF_027244095.1. Classification (NCBI taxonomy): domain Eukaryota; kingdom Metazoa; phylum Chordata; class Lepidosauria; order Squamata; family Cordylidae; genus Hemicordylus; species Hemicordylus capensis. The sequence goes on from NC_069657.1 coordinate 318,729,245, forward strand.
TGAGATTATTGTTAAGACTCTTAGTTACGATTTTATTACTTTGCCTAATCAACTTTTTTATTTTCTGTACCCCTCTTCCTTCAAATAAAACTTTAAATTGCATGTATGCTTCCTCATCATTTCCAGACCAAAGCTTTGCTCAAGATTAATACTGTAATAGACTGCTCCCCACAGTCAAGCTGATTCCCCACATTGACCCTGAAATCTAGCTGTAGTGTCCTAGCCAAGCACTCCAGAGCAGAGCTATTAAAAGAACTCAGCATCAATTACCATTCATTAAGGTCATTCACATGACCTGTAAGTAGGATGGGGAGGATGCAGGAGAAAGGTAGGATTGCACCTACCTTCCCTCCAGATGATCCTCTTCCTTTCCTTGGCCACACAGCTCACGTGCCCACATGGCTGTTGCTGATGGGAGTTGCATGGCCATCTGGAGGCCAGGGACTGGGGAATTTCCCCAGGCACTGGGGAATTTCCCCACAAGCTAAATGCTCTAATCACCTGGCACTGTGGCTGCTCAAGCTGCAAAAAGCCAGCTCAATCTTGGTGCTCCATATGAGCAGCCCTACCTGGGTAGGGCTGCTCGTGTGAACAGCCTCATAGTCGGACAGATAGCCACTATACCACGCTGGCTTTCATGAGCTCACTATGTAGTGGTTAGGGTTGCTCTGTTTTTTCTCTCTCTGCATGACAGTTGCAGCTTCTGGTCTGCTATGGGAAATGGAACACAATCATTTCTGCAGAAATGGATTATTTCTCCAGTGACTGTTGCTGGTCTCTATCTTATGTTTCTTTTTAGATCGTGAGTCCTTTGGGGACAGGGATCCATCTTATTTTATTTATTATTTCTCTGTGTAAACCGCCCTGAGCCATTTTTGGAAGGGAGGTATAGAAATCGAATGAATGAATGAATGAATGAATAAACAAATGCACAGTTGCTCTGTGAGGACAAACAAACACACTGCAGCAATGGTGACTGCATCTAGTCATCACATAAGACAGACTTACCATTATACTGAAAAGGGCTGATGTTTCAGAACCACATCAGAATTTTTTTAGAGTTGCATTGTCATTCACTCACATTTGTTATAATAAATGTCTTATTGTGGGGTTAAATTGCATATTTAGGAACAGCCTTGAGCAAGAATAGAGGCATAAAATTACCCCAGGAGTTGCCTCAGATGTATTGATCTTGACCATTATATTAGACAAAAAGGGGAAGCTCTTTTTAACGGTGCTCTTTTCCGTTTGAATTGTAACATTTAACTGGGGCTTTGGTCCTTCGAAATCTCTGTCATGGAATGCAGTCAAATTCCTCTAACCACATGCACATACTTCTCTGGTTTGATCCTGTGCACCTTAACTTGAAAACGACTCCTACCGAGCAAAATGAGTCTTTCCCCCTAGTAAGTGTGCATAGCATTGCAGCCTTATATGCATATGTGGTAAAACTATGCAAAGAATTCTGAACTCTCTCAAAGAATTTTGCCACTTATTAATGTTTTAAGCCCTCTAAATTGTACTGAATGAAAGCATATTTTGGGATATTTTGGTTGAAGACCATAAGTGACACTGATGGTGAAGCTACTTTTCCTCCTAATTGTTCCTCCCCATAGTCGATCACTGTCATTGGGGAGTGTGACAGAAATCATTCATCTTGCTTGCTTCAGGCCAGATTGCAGTATGCCCTTCATGCAAGAGAGCTGACGATGAATAAAATATATCCTTGTGTTCCGACACAAGTCATATCCTGTCATTTGCCGCAAGCAGGAGGAGTTAGCAATATTATTTCATTATGTAGGTGGACTTGATTCAGGCCAAGACCTACTTCTTGCACCTCCAGTGACTGAAGTCACAGAGCCCTTTCTCACAATTATTCAGGGAGTGCGAGGAGGAAGGCTAACACTTACCTCCCCACAGACGATCCTTCGTTTCTCCCTGTGTGGGCGGATCGCCCACCAAGACAATCACTGGCAGCCCCTGGCAGTGCAGAGGGTCGGAGGACAGGATGCATCTTCTCGACCCTCCGAACTCCCACAATGCACCACGTGAGTGTGCGGTGCATTATGGGTATCCCAGCAGCGACAGGTGGGACCCCGTCACTGCTGCAGCGCTGGCTAAAAGCAACCAGTGCTGTACAAGGAAATGGGGCTAAGGGAGCCAGCACTCCTTTAACCTAATTTAAAAAGGTGGCTGCACAGGCAGTGGTTCTTCAGAGCAGGCTTGGCTTCCTTAGCCCAGTTTTGGCTGATTGTAAGAACAGCCTCACTGTGTGCTTGGACAAATATGCTAGATCTATATGGTTTGTCATTCTATATTCTCCACCATTATTCCAGTCCTTTCCCAGCATTATGGGACTGTGATGCATGAATGCCCTCAAGGGCTTCTATGGAATAATGCTGAAAATGTCCAGACCTGGACATTTTTCTCTTGGTTTCATAATGTCTGATCAAGATCTTTATCCTTGTAATGCTCTAAACCAGTAGTTTTTATTGTGGGGTCCACCAGATGTTGCTGAACTACAACTCCTAGCCTCCCCAGCCACAATACATTGTGGTCAGTCTCTGCCACAAGGAGCTATGTTCTGCTAGGCTCACTCACATACAAATAAATTTAGCAACTGATGCTATCAGATAAAAGGGTCTCCCTTAACAATTGATTGCTATAGATTTTAAATAATGAGCCCATCACTTTTAGGCTGCCAGAGCAAACAAAGTTATACATTGGGTAAGTCCAACATCACAATCCAATAGCAGAAAAGGCACCTTTTCCTCATCAGAGACTAGCTGGTTGAAAAAATAAACAAACCCCAAAATATCACTTTAATGAGATAATGATTCTCTTGCACCAATAGATATAGCGGGCAATAGAGCAGATAATGGGGCAAATCTTTGATCTGAGGCTGGCCACATATACAGAACCAAAGGAATGGTGGTACCAAAGGAATTTGTGATATCTGCCATCAATCATTGCCCTTGGCATGGCTTGGAAACTAAAGGCATTGAAAGCCTGGTGCAATCTCAGCAAGCTGTATGAAGTAAACCAGTTAATAGGCTTTCTGATTTTCAGTGTTAAGTATGCCAGAACATATTTTAGGCTTGTTCACACAATTGTTTGAATCTAGGTTTAATGTGGGTTACCACATATGCCAAGATGGGCACCTCAGGCCATAAACCACCTTCACATGGGTTCACGCAATCAATTCAATGTTGGTAACCTGCATTAAATCTAGATTCAAACAACTGTGTGAACAGCCCTAATATCTGGGGAAAGTATCATGGTGCAAGTACCCTAACACTACATCAAGAACCAGTTCAACAGTCACATCTTTCACACATCGAGGCTCTTCACATAATTCGTGAGAAGAGCCTCTAGTGGGGTTGCGGGGAGAGCGGGCTAAGCCCGCTCTCCCCACAGACAACCAGCCAGTCTGCTCTGGGCAGCCGCAACAGCCGCCCACATGACTGCCATCTCCGCCATGGAGCCGGCCGGGGCTGGGGAGTTTGTGGGCTACGCAGCCCCCGGAAGCTCCAGTGTGCTCTGAGCGAGCACACAGGGCATACTGGAGAGACCCCTGAGCTGGGAGGCTGCTTTTAAGCCTCCCGGCTGGGGGTCTACTTGTGAGTAGCTGCAGCGCGGAGCTGCGCCATGGCTACTCATGATTTTAAAAGCTGGGTTTGCGGAGCGCTCGCCCCACAAACTTGGTTTAAGGGGAGGGGTAGTTTGGCGGGTTAACTGCCAGGAAGCCACCGGGCTCATCTGAGAGCCCGTTGGCTCCCACGATCAGGCAAAATCGGGCTAGGCTCCCCTAGCCTGATTTCACCTGATTGTGGGAATAGCCCCATCACCTCATTAAAAGTCTTATGGCTAGATCCTCTAACTAGTTTAACCGACATAGTAGCTTACAGGACCAGACTGAAAGAGTCCCAATGGAAGCTGCAACTGCAAACTTAGAAAGAGATGGAGTTGACATTTAGGGCAAGGTGATATCCAAGGCAAGCAACAGCTGGCAAAATGTAGTTCTCATAATATTTTCAGTCTATAATGTAGCATGTCCACTAGCACAAACCTGCATATTTTATTTTTCCCTTCCCATACCTTTCAGCAGTTCTCAAAAGCAGATTAATATAGTTTCACCTCAAATGCCCTAGAACTCCTGGACTTTGTGTTTATTGGTTAAAAATTTGAGACCCAGAGAGGTTAAAGCCCAGTGTAAGCAAAGAAGAGTACACAGATTATAAAAACTCATGTTGCCCAGACTAGAATTTTGACCTTCTGTTTGGCGGTCTTGCACTTTACAACTCTTGAACCACTATAATAGGAATCTGACAATGCTGCTGATAAATGCACTGTGTGGAAGGAACGCATATTTTATGATTTTATCAGCAGGTGATAGTTGCACAGGGCAAAGTACTGTCTATATAAATTAAAAAGATAACTGAAAGTTATACCCCTTGGAATTGTATCTCTAAATTATACACACACTGAGTTTGCTAATCCTCTTTGCCTAGGAAATTGCATATGACAAGTAATGTTTTTCCCAATACAGGTAAATTATAGCTTCCTAGATTTGTTTATTCCTAGTGCTGTGGTGCAAAATGGTCCATTCAGAACTTATTATGAGTGAGGGCTCCCTAAAACGTAGAGAGAGAGAGCCTGGCCTTGATCCAGCAACAGCTCCAGTCACTCACAAGTAACATAACAACCCTCGATAAGAATGCAGTTCCATTTGAATCAAACAATTCATTCATCCAGTTCAGACTCGGATGAGAATTGAAACATGGATGGGGGATAAGTAGCTGTGTGGCTGCTACCACATGCTGATCTACTTCATTGATTAGGGTACCTATTTAACCCTCAGCCTGAGTCATGAACTTCTACTCACAAGTAGGACTTTTTACTCATACATAGTTCCTTTGGTGACATTAGATGCACCCCAATTTTTCTATACCACAGAATTGTATATTTCCCTTCAGGGGAGTGCTGTGGTGATACCTTCCACCTTCAAGTAAGGTGCCCTGTGTAACTGCACAACTCACTAAGAATGTGAATTGCTAGCTTAAAAAAAAATCAACATTTCATACCCAACTGAAGAGCCTAACCTCAACATCTCAGTTCTCAGCATTTTATCTGCGATACAATATGACTGACTTAATGCCATCATCACAGGTCTCTGGGACAGTGTGGCCAGAACCTAAGGGGTATACTCATGAGTCAAATGGGCCGTAACCCAAAATTTAGCTTTAAAAAAGCCAAATCTGGCAACAGAGTTCTGGGAGCTAGTCAAGTATTAACTATACTCTCACACTTGTCACATCTTTTTTCTGTTTCCTATCAGCTGTCTTTGGACACACATTTCTTGAGTACATCTTCTGCCCATCCAAGCCAAACACGAATGACAGCAGTTCCCTTTGTGAACATGGTCACATCTCTGGGAGTATGTCTGGCTTGTTGTGTGTCTCATAGTACCCACACATGTAGACCCCTTGCTCAGAAGAACCTCTGCGAGCTCTACACTAGGAAAACGTTATTCCCCACCACAATCTTCCAAGTGTTGTTTCATTGTTGTACAAGTTGTTGCTCAACCTGTTGGCTTACGTGTATTTGATGTGGCTTGCTTCTCAAGGTAAATACCTCCTATCTGCAGACTCTGCATCATTGATTATGTGCCGTCAGGTCAGTGTCAACTCTTAGTGACCACACAGATAGATTCTCTTCAGGATGATCTGTCTTCAACTTGGCCTTTAAGATCTCTCAGTGTCTGCATCATTTTTCAAACTGTACTTCTTTAGTTTACTTGGCATGTGTAGCCAGAAGGGACAGTGCCCTCAGAAAACTAACAACTGCTCATCAACTGTTAGGTCAGGCTTAGGAATGTAGCACTGCTACAGCTGCTTTACAAAAAAAGGGCCAGCTACCTTTAATGGGTGCCAGTTTGTGCTTTGGCATAGAACCTTTAATAATGTGTGATGCCCTCAAACCATCTCAGCAGCATTGTTGCACAGAAGTACAGAGGCCCAGATGTGCTTCTCACAGTCCCCACAGAGCTTCATGATTGGCATGAAACACACCAGCCAGAAATAGCAGACCCAAATACATTTGCAATTCTGTTAGGTCAAGGGGATTCTACATTTGTGTTTTCTCAGGGTAGCTCTCATTCCGCTGCATGAATGTTCATTCCATATCTGGATTGGATTCCCTGAGAATGATGTTCAAAATGTTTTCTGTGACCACAAGCATAGAGGTTTCCTCTGTTGTATATCTGATTACTTCACATGCTCCTCCTGTGTGCTCAGCTATGATGGATTGGTTGTGGTGTTGTAGACCATCTTCTGCCATTCCTGCCTGTCATGTAACCCATGATCTCAGTATCTTCACTGGCAAGTGAGTGTGGTTCAGTGCCATGCATCCCACCTCTGCATCTTCTTGTGCTCTCCACCTGGAAACAAGCTTCAATCCCTCATTTGTTGGGCTGTATCCCACCAGGAGATATGGGGGGAAATGAGATACACACTGTGGATGGCTGATCCTCTGATGCCAGGCTTGATGAAGCTGAGATGTTGCCTGTTGTGATCCTTCTGCCTTTGTTGTGATGGCTAAAATCCCTTCTTTTGTGAGGAGCTATTAACCTACAATTACACTGAATAGAGAAGGAAGGAAATGACAGTTTTCTTCTACAGTCTGAACTATTCATTCATTCATTCAATTTCTATACCACGCTTCCAAAAATGGCTCAGAGTGGTTTACACAGAGAAATAATAAATAAATAAAATGGCTCCCTGTCCCAAAGGGCTCACAATCTAAAAAGCATAAGACAGACACAAGCAACAGTCACTGGAGGTACTGTGCTGGGGGTGGATAGGGTCAGTTACTCTCCCCCTGCTAAATAAAGAGAATCACTACGTTAAAAGTTGTCTCTTTACCAAGTTAGCAGGGGGAAATTAGGAAAGAATTTCACCCTAAATTCTTCCATTCAGACAGACATGTAAGTGGAGAAGAATTGCTGGTTCCCAAGCTCCCTGTTTAATGTAATGGATCTCCATAGCAGGAGGGCAAAGACCAAGTGCTCATAGGGACCATCTGATCTTTAGTATTTCCCATGCAGGATTGTCTTTCCTCCCTTTGCCTGTTTTCCAGAGTGTCCCTTCAAAGGGCCATAAAATACTATACAGGACTATAAATGTTATATAAAGGCTCTGTAGTGAAGGGGGTTTAGTCTTGCTGGTTTTGGGACATGAATGTAATGCTGTCTCTGCCTGCCATGATAAAGACATGATTGCATCTAAGCATGTGTGTGGGCCTTTTCCAGGGACAACTGAGTAACTAAAACCTGAGTAACCTGCACATCTAGCAAAAAGAATAAGGGCTTCTGTCATCTACATCAAATGTCTCTCACCTTATAGCATTTCTCATCAATGTGCGTTTTCCATCAGATAGTTTTTCTATTTCCGAAGCCCAAGATGCTGTGTTCCAACCTCCGCATATCCCACAATGCACAGTGCAATGAACTCAGTGCATTGGGGAATACCCCCATGAGACAGGCACTCTAGGCACCCATCTCTGTGCTGGAGGGGTCAGGCTTAGGAGTTGGGTCAGGATGTGTGTGGGATCTGCTCAGATCCCAGCGCCCCACATAAGCAGCCTAGGCTGCCCTAGCCTGGGCTAGGCTGCTCGTGAGAACAGCCTTACTATGTTCTTCTGTAGCAGACAGAGGGGGAAAGGAGGAGGGGCAAGAGGCCCATCATCACTTCTTGTCCTGGGGTCCCCTGCAATGTAAGGAGGAACCTTGAAATTCTCCTTGAATTTGAGTTTCTCTTTGGAAGAACCTTGACATTATCTTTCAGATTTCATTATGGAGAAATTTCAGTTCCAGCCCTACTAAGAACAGTTTGCACATACTAGCTTACATGCCACAGAAACCTATGAGGGTGGAACAAGAATTTAGCAGCACGTGAGGCTTACTTTGCAGTGACAGATGTGTGGAGAGGGAGGAGGAAGTGATTTTCACCTCTCTCCTCCCTGCAAAATCCCTATTTGCATCCAGGAATATGTCCCTGAGGGCTGAGTGAGTTAGATATTTAGCAAGGGGAGAGTAATGCCCTATCCAGTCCCAAGACAGCATCCCTCTAGTGGCTGTTGCTGGTATCTGCCTTATATTTCTTTTTAGATAATGAGCACTTTGGAGGCAGAGGACTAATTTATTTATGTATTACTTTTTTTTCTATGTAACCTAGGGATGTGTGAATCGATTCAGTACAAAATGATTTGTACCCAAATCTACCTGTTTTGGTGATTTGTAGACAAAACAAATTACCCCTGTGCTAGCTGGCCACATTTGGCTCCAAAATAAATCACCCAGATTTCGGACCTGAAAAATTCATAGATTCAGATCTCCATTTTGTGGCAATCTCTATTGCTGTTTCCATTTTGTGTCAGGATTTTTTTTTTTAAATCCCGCCCTCTCAAGCTTCAGATTGGTGACTTACAGTGTTCAACGATTGGCTGGCGATTCCTCCCTGATTCCAGATTGGCTCGTTTCCTTTCAAATCTTGTGTTGCCAGGGGTGACTGACCCCGTATTGGCTAGGTGAAGGGTCAAAGAAGGGACAAGGGGGGAGTTTGAAGGAAGGATTTTCAAATGTACTTAAGGGGGCAGCCATTCACCATTCTGCTTTTCTGCCTTGTGGGAGAAGACAGAGAAAGGGCCAGAGGAGCTTTGCTTTGCCTTGCCTGCCTGCTGCCTGGAGTGGATTCTCTGCATTTTGTTCCTGATTTCCTGATTGAGGAAAAGAGAAGAGCATTTTTTCTCCTACCTCCTTCCTGCTGTTGAGAGAATCACTGCATGCGCCTGCTGTCTGTGCAAATCGATTTGGGTACAAAATGATTTGTACGCAAATCTACTTGTTTTGGGAGATTTGTGGACAAAACAAATCACCCCTGTGCTAGCTGGCCAGATTCGGACCCAGAACAAATTGGGGGTGATTCAATTTGGGTACAAATCGAATTGAAAAAATCAATTCATGCACATCCCTAATGTAAAACACTTTGAGAACTTTGGTTGAAGAGCAGTATATAAATATTTATCATCGTCGTCATAGTAGTAGTAGAAGACGATGTTAGATTTCTAATAAGGCCGTGTGATTCTTAGATTCCTTGTAAGGCTTGAAGACATGTACATCACTGTGTGTGCGTGTGCATGTGTGTTCATTACTAATTTACGCAGTGCCCCTGGTTTGGATATTTAAAAGAAAAGGACATCACTGTGTGTAAAATACATCCCTAAAAACCCAGGTATATATATTTTAGGTTAAAGCACTGACAGATTATGTTTAGCTTTTATGTATGACATTTTGACAAAATCTGAAACCTAATCCTAGAACATGCTGTGTTTACACAAAGATGTTTAGGACAGTATTTGGTGACCAAATAATGTAAATACATGTTACTCTTGCAGATGCTGCTGCTGTGAGAATAAGTGGGGCAGCTAAATATTACGCAGCTGCATATAAACAATGTAATAACACTTCAATGGCTTTTTTTCACTAGCAAAACACTTGTGGAAGAGGGTGATTTGCCTGGGAAGAGGGAAAGAGTGCTCACTATTTTTCCTGCCAGTAACTTTCTCCCTGAAACTACCTCCAGTGAGCCCTGTGGAGCTGATTGTGAGAACTCAGAATTTCCAGGTAATCCTTGTCAAATTGCTCTGATTAACTAGCATTTAATCTGGTTATCTGTGCTGGGTAAATGGAGTTTAGCAACAGTGGTTTGACCAGGATTGTCTGGAAGTTTGGGGCTTTCACAATAAGCTCCATGGGGCTCAGTGATCGTGGTTAACTCTTTAATCAGGATCACTGTGATTGTGTGAATGCAGCCATTCATGTGCACAGGCACCTGTATGAACAATGTAATGCCTGAATATCTCAGTGAGTTCTGATTGTCCCTCCCGACACTGATACAATTAGTATCATTAAGAATCCTAAACTTAGGTGTTTTTCAGTGCCTGCAGAGTTGCATGTCATACAAAGCAGCCTTCTGCTCTACGGTGATGTGACACTCTGATGTGAGATGCTAAGCTACTTTCAGTAGATGCTTGGAAATACCTTGACACCCTAGTTAAGAGTCAATCCCATTCATTTCAGTGAAATTTATTCCTGTGTACGAAGCTCAGGATCGAGGTTTTTGAAACTGTACTAATGAACTACTGCATACATCTACCACAGCTGAAGCACTTCTTAGTGCTCTCCAGTGAAACTCTCAAAAGAGGGACCTTGTGAGCTTTTTGTAAATTAAACTACTTTTTTCATGAATAATTTATGAACGATTACGGTTATAACATTGATAATATTCAGCCATCCCGGGTCACTGAAGGAGATCACATTACGCTGAGTATTCATACTGAAACAGGCAGACTCTATTAATGTTGCCTACTGCCAATATAAAACAGTCTCTGAAGAACTGGAGATAAATGGGTACATCAGTTCATATTGGTTTACTGCTGCATCTGGGCAATGGAGATGCATTCAGCCATCTTCATTCTGAAAATATGCCTGGTTATTTGCTTCACATTTCATAATTAGGCTGGTGTACTGCTTCCTATTACAGCTCATGTTAGGGGAAACCAGTATTTTCTCAGCAAAGGTGTTTAAATGCGTTTATGCCCTTTTCAATGCTGAAGTAAGCCAGAAGTTTCAGTAATTTTTCATTTGTTGCTATATTAAGTAAGCCGCTGACTGTCATTTCATCTGTACAGACAGCAGCCAGGCATTGCTTTATTGTACTTTTGGACATGTAAATTCATTTCCCTAATTTAAACCAATTGTGGCTTGGAAAATATAATTTGTATGTTACCAATGCTGAGATTATGAAGAAGCAAAATCATCTGGATGGAGGGGAAAATAGCCAGTTAAATGAAGTGAATGAAAGCTATCAACAGAGGGAAAGAAAAGCACAAGTGAAGGGGTGGCAGTTCCACATTAAGAGTGGGGGGAAACAGACTCGGGTAAAGATATGGGGCATGCTTAACCCTAATGACTGGATTACCTCCATAGCTCCATGCATATCCTACTACATTCTCCCTCCCTTCTTCCTCTCTCTATACTCTTCCCTTCTGCATGTGTTGCTAACAAGTATCCAACCTGCTCCCCAGGGTACACGGTCTGCATGTAGCCTGCAGATAAGCTCATGGTTTGTGTATGTTGTGTTCAGTCTTTTGGCATTTAAAGATTTGGGTTTTAGTCAATACATCTTGGCCTCATACAATACATCTTGCATTGTAATACAACTTGGCCAACATCCTGACTAAGGCTGCATGTGTGCAAGCAAAAGGAGCATCTGTGCAGTCCTGCTTCAGCAGCATGGAGGACAATTTTTCCAAGCTTGGGCCATACTAGATGTAATATAGGCTAGAATGTGGTGTAGAGGTATGCGCAAAACCAGAAAGACCAGTTTGGCTCAAATCAAACTGGACTCAATCCAAACTGGGCCAAAAATCAGTTTTTAATTGTTTCAGCCCAAAAACAATCAGTTTTGTGCACAATGGAGACAGGCACAGTTTGGTTTGAGTTCAAAATGGTTTGGGCCTGGCTTGAGGGGGGTAGGGGCAGTAAAATTGTTTTTGTAATGGTGACTTAGCATCACTGAGGGCTTTGATGGCCTCGGGGGGTACTGTGGCATCCACAGGGAATCTCCAGCAGCTGCCCCTCCCCCTGCCAGCCTCCCCCTGGGTGGGTTCAGGCCATTTTGGCCCATTTCAGGGGCATTTCGGCCCTGTGTGTATGTGCTACGGTCATTTTTGGGGCTGCCACATATGCACATTGGCCATCTGCATGATCTAGTTATGTAGGATGATCAAATACTTACTTACTTTTGGCACAATTCCCCCCCCCCCCGCTTGAGGTGGAGAGCTGTGAGAAAGTCCTTTCAATCTCTGGCATGCTGACATATGTGGAATAATTGCTTCTTACAAGACTAATGTGCCGTTTACAAGTTCCACCCACTTTTTCATATAAAATAAATGTGAAAAACTGAGTGTACCTGTGCATTTGAGTTTCAGACATCTCTCTATATAATTCTCTAACCATGGCTAATTCCATGCGTGGCAGCTCTCGTGAGATTTCCTGGTAGAGCAGAACAGAGCAGAGCACAGCAGGGGGAGCCTCTCTCTGAGCCAGTCTGCTGAGGAGGGAGGGAGGTCAAGGAGGTGGTGGTGCCACCACTGAGAGCCGGCTCCAACCACGCACCTTCTCGCAAGGAGGACGGCCAAGTAGGCAGTGGCATGGGAAGTGAAACCAGGGCTGAAGGGATGGGGGTGAGAATGAACAGGATGAAGGGATGTGGGGGGTGGGGAATGAACTGGTTGAAGGGATGTGGAGGAGAGAACAAACTGGCCAAAGGGATGTGGGAAGGGGAAAAAAATGAACTGGCTGAAGGGGTGGGTGGGGAGAATGAACTGGCTGAAGGGATGTTTGTATGTGTGGGGGAGGTTGAGAACGAACTGGCTGAAAGGATTTGGGGGAAGAATGGCTGAAGGGATGGAAATGAAATGAAGATGGGGCAGGTAGCTGCTGGATCAGTTGCAGGGGGGAGAGACAGGGAGAAATAAGGGAACAGATGCTCTGCGCTGGGTCAGCTAGTGAATGTTTGTTTGTTTTTTGTGAGAAGTAAAAAGGGGAGGCAGTTTTGACCACCAAGCCTTAAGGATGGCCCCTGGTCCTTTGTCTTCACTCCCTCACCTTCCAGAGCCCCACTTACAGCCTCTTCAGTCACTCCCCACCCCAGCATTTCTTCCTGCTGGAATCTGACAGAGCATTTTGCCCAAGATAATCCCAGTCAGGTTGGGGGTCAAGGATTGACACAGGCAGGTTCCTTAAGGTTTAGGAGTCACCCCTGGTCCCTTGACTCCACTTTACCACCTTCCAGCACCTCACTTACAGTTGCAAAACAGTGTCTTTTCATTCTCCAGCTTAAATCTAGGGTTGTGAACTTGGAAACTGTGAGGATCCTTTCATATAAGAGGGCTTTCCCATTTTTAGAGTTTACTATATTGCTATCTATCTATCTAAAGCTGCTTGGGTCTCACTTATGGACATGAAAATCCCAGACCAATGCACACAAAAAAATCTATCTAGTTTTTGCAGGTAGGTTCCAGACCTCGCCCAGACTCCCAAAAATACTCCCCCCCATGCATTATTTTTCCAGAAAATGTGGAGAAACACTCCCATTGAAAAACATGGAGAATGCAAACTCATACAGATGGGAAAAGCTAGAATCAAAGAAAGAGATAAGATCACCGTATATATTTGATTGTTTCACTTTCAATATAATTTATATTATATATTCAGTAGTTTTTGTTGTTTTTGGTTATATTATTAGGATCTGTCGTTTCATTTTATGTACTACATTTCAGATCTTTTACATTGTGTCTGACAAAAGGCACAGTGCACCAAGACCCTGGTTGGTTTGACCCTGTTCAGGCTCTTTGGCAACATGGGGGCCCAAACAACTGTCGGCCCTTGCCCCTACACTAATAAAGGCATAAGGCAACATTTCTTGGAAATTATTATTATTATTATTATGCCAAAAGAAGTCCTAGACATATGATAGGGCAGATTTTTTGGCTGATTCTGTGCTAGCTGTAAGACACAGGGAAGTTAAATGGATAGCTAGAATAGGGAAAGCAGTAGGTGAATTTCTTGGGTTGAGTAACACACAGCATATGCGCACCAGCAGTATCAGCTCAGAAACATCTGAGGACATTTTACAACTATATCAGGGAGTGGTAGGTGGAATTCAAGAAATACTGTTGAGAGAGCTGGTTATTTTAGATCATAATGGTTTTAGAGTTTGCTCTAGATCTTGGTTCAATGCTGAGCCAATGAGGCACTTCACATGACACGAGTGAAATGCCTGACTGGGGCCATAGAACGGAACAGGAGACTTTGGCTCATTCATTTCCTATTCACTAACAGAGAATTGCCTACACATTTCCTATTCAGTAAAAGTGAACAACTACCAGGGCTTTGGGCCATAAAAATCTGTAAACAGATTCTCACAGTTCAAGATAGCCAAATGCTATTTAGGACTGGAACAGGATTAGGATAGGCTAAGGATGAATGATACTTAACACACTTCTCATTGATTTGGGCAACTATTACAGCCACCTTCGGATGTAATGTGGAATCATGGGTCTAATGGACCTACGGCTCTGCCCCCCTTCCCCCACTCTCCCGTCCTCATTCAGACAAAATGGAGAGCTTCCTCTCTGCAGTCTCGCTGACTTCAGAGAAGAGGGGGAACCAGCTGCTGGGGTTTCCTTCTTTTCTGAAGGATAGCCCCAGCAGCTAATAGCAGCCTGAGTGAAGGAGGAGCTTCCTCCCGCAACTCCAGTTGCTGTAGGGGAAAACTGTGGTCCAATGTTCAGATGTAATGCTGGCACTGCAGAAATGAAGTTAATGGCTGCAAAACAGAGTGAAAACCTAAGGTACAAAGTAGAGTTTTGGGAGGGAAACTTTGGGTCTGTTTCTAAATGAAACAGAAATTGCCTGCATTTGGACGTACAGCTAATGAGATTGGAGGTAAAGGGACCTCTGGTGTAATGTTATGTGTGAATTTGGCCAGTGAAAGTGAAATTAGATGTGCACATCTAACCCACTGATGGGTGCAATGCTAATCAACATTGCTTAGGTAAATTCTGTTGAAATCAGTGAATTGAGAGAATTGCTTAGGATTAGAGTTCCAATCTATCATTGGTGGCAAAAAGTTTTCTCCTGAAAAAACAACAACGAAGTTGCATTTTGTCAAGTTGCCAGAGATAACCATGTGAATCAACACAGCCTAATGTGCTAGAAATAAACCACAGCAGTGCAATATATCAACTCTGAAACAGCACAGGAGGAAATTGATGCATCTTGCCCTAATGAAATACACATTTAGACTATCCATTTTGCTAATTAGTCAAGTACACCAGATCTGATTATTAAATCTATCTTTAATATGCTTGCTTCACCCTGCACAACGTGAGGGTATAGCCGAGATAATGCTCCACAAAAACAATGCAAATAATATTCTACAGTGGTATTTTAACATTGTGAGTTTCCTAATGAAAATGTTGCTTTAATGTTAAGATTACCTATAGAGCTTTTCTTAAAGTGAAACTCATGCTGTGATGTAGGCTATTCATATTTCACTTTATAAGTGGTGGTTGTGGTGGTGGTGTGTCAGAAAGAAAGAAAGAAAGAAAGAGAAAGAGTGAGGGAGGGAGGGAGGAAAGGAAGTTGTCACTCACCTGAGCATATCTCAGGCATGGCAGAGATGCCCACCCTGGCTTCAAATGAAGCACAAGGCTTTTGGGGCTGCTTGATTGGTGGAAGGGTGTGGGCAGATGGAGCAAGCCAGCCATTGTGAGGTGAGCCTGCCTAGCCCTTCACTCAGCTTCGTGGCAGTGAAGTCCATCCTTTTTGGGCCTGGGTAAACATTTTTTTTTGTTCTCCTTACAATTGGCCTAATTGGGGGCGGGGGGTCTTTTCCCTTTACCTCACACTGTCTCCTTTGGTAGATAGGTTTGTTCTCAGTCACAATGAGCAGCACAGTGCAGGTCTGAGGATGTGTAGGCCAGTTTAACAGTGGACACCATAGAATACATGTTTGACATGAGGAGGAGTTCCAGTTATTCCCTACAGGCTTTCTGGCTGGGGCTTGTGTCTTCATTGGTAAGTCTGTGTTATAGTGTGAATCGCCTAAATACCACCCTGAGTTTCACTTTAAGAAAAGCTTTCCCTGTATTCTATTTTTAAAATGTGTGTGTGTGTGTGTGTGTGTGGTGGGAACCTTGAACATTTCTTTAAGGAAAAATGCCAACAACAGGAGATGAAGGTTCTTGATCTTTCTCCTGCCTTTTGCTTTCTTCATGTGACCCCACCTAGCTACTTTTTCTGTAGATAAGCTTATCATAAATGTGTTTGCTGCTGAACATGTAGATTGCCTGTTAAACTGTCCCACTGCTTACCTCTGCCTAAGGTGGCAAACAGTTTGGCAAGAAGCAGCTCTCAGTGGCCATTTTGCATAGAGAACTCCTGCTGATATCTCACTTGCAGCTGTTTACTCACTGGGGAAAGGTGGATGTTGGGCACAGAGCCTGGAGTGGTCTCAGACATTGACAAACAGCAGGCCAGAATCTCTCCCTTCTACCTATCCCTGCATTAACATAGACATACTACTTAGGCAGGAAGGCACCATCAGGAGGCTTTATTTTGGCAAAACTTTATTTTGGTCCAAGGGTTTCACCATGGGTGAACATTTCACCAATATCCAAGGTTATGATACATAATTTGTCAATCATATGGGTGGTGCAGGGGAAGAGAGCATAATGTCGAGAATATGTCATTCTGAAGTTCTTATATTTATGGTAATTGGCATTAGACTTAATTAAAAAATGAGCCATCCATCAATATCCACAGGGTCCTCTTATTATTTCTAAGGGTGAGGTTATGAATTCAGTACTTGGTATTCCTCTTTGACCAGTTCCGTCATGTTTTCAGTACCACAGAATATATTTTCAGATGCAATTGGCTGAATCTCGTTTAAGAGCTCTTTTTCAAAGTGAGCAATGCTGAGAGAAAGTGTAGAGTTAGCAAAAAGAAATGGATGCTGCAAGCATATCTGTTTTAGCTATTTTGCATTCATTTCTTTAAAAACTTAACCTTTTGAAGGTGAAGATGCACAAATTACCATAGCCTCATTTTATCAAACAAGGTATGTAATTGCAGTGTTGCATAGCAACACTTAAGCTACTCAGAAAGGAAGAGACGACAACTACCCCACCAAATGTGGTAGCTTGAATTTCCCTTTTGATTTTTTAGCTTCCCAGGAAAAATGCTCATGGAAACAAGCGATATCAAGTAGGTAGAATTAAAAGTTTCAGAGACTTCATTTCTACAATTTCTCTATCTTTCCAGGCTCATCACACCGTCTGTGACAAGGAAAGTGTATTTCACCTCTCTCAAATATAATGAGTCTGCACGCCTGTTCCCTGAATCTGTACAGCACCCAGTCCCTCACCCCTGAGTACCAGTCAATACTCATCACACAATTCATCACACATTTTTAACATGCACACTAATTTAGCATGACAGATGGAAGAAATGGAAAAAAATGCATCAAGAATCAACTGGACATGCATGGCAGTCTTTGTAATTTCTAGAAATCCAACCACAAAGAATGGTGAACACAAACACATCAGTGTCACTCTGCGAGTAACATGGTTACTCCCCACTATTAAAGTCAGGGCACAAATTCCAAGGGGGAATTTAAGGAACCTGCATAGCTCTATATAAAACACTCTTCCTAATCTGAAATTCTAGCCAGCTAAACATTGGGGAAATCTCTTTCAGCCATTTGAATAAATGATGTTGCACCATACTTATGTCAAAATTATTGACCATACGTGGGCCTGACAGGGTCAAATTCCCATAAAGTTTTATATCATTCTAAAATTAAAAGTAGAACATCTTAAATTGTACAGTAAGTGATTCTGCGCTAAAGGCATATATAAAACTGTGTTAATCAAAGACTGGCAAAGTATCCAGTAATATAATCCAGAGATACTACTCTGATATAAATCTACTATATAAATTAATACAGACCTTGAAATACATTAACCTGCCTATTAAAAAAAATAGTCATGTTTTATCTCCCCTTGTCTTTGGGGGAAAAAATAGGGATTAAACAAAAGGTTTCCTTTAAGTTTCCTCCCTGCCTCTACTCCTCAAATCGAATACTTCAAAGAATTAAAATATCTTCTCGTATCAATTAAGCGTGTGCAGGATAAACCTATGTGGGCTTCTGATTCTCTCACAGCACAGGAAAGATGTCCCTTTGTCCTTGCTCAGTTTGCACAGTCCAAAGCTATTTATCTCTGTCACACCCATGCAACTGAGTCCCAAAACTGCAGAGTCCCTGCTAGGGCCATGTCCCTGAATTAAATGGATGCACTATAGGATATTGACTACTGTGAGGCTGACAAGGCTGCCCTTTTGGCAAGGTGAGAGAGGTTGTTACAGTCACCTCTGGGAGGAACATGGTATTATAAATCTAATTCTTAAAAAGGCACAAAGTATTTGAGACATGGAGCTCTTTGATGTAGGAGCCTCTGGGGTCCTAACTACACAGTGTAGGATTTTTCAAACTGTTACACAGTGTACACATAGTCAATATGCCTGGAAGCACATTCAAACCTGATTTTTCTATCCCTTTGCTGCGCAAATTGATCTACAAGGCCAATCCAGACAACTTTTCAATACAGATATGGACTAGACTAACTTTTTTCACCAACAGGATGTTGTAGTCCACCAGGAAAACAAATAATGCAACACAACTGACAAAAAGGCAAGTATGTGTGTTTACATGGCTGACATCTCCAGAGCATCACAGGTATGTAGGGCAAGAAAAGATACTTCCTATCACTTTTCTATAACTGCACAGCACAACAGCATTTGATAGTGTGTAAAGGGGGAATTCCCAATATAGTGTTCCTTCCATAATGTATAGGTCCTTCATACAGGATCTATAATCCTAGGCCTTTTGCATGGAAAGTAGACATACAGACAATCAATTCTAAAAGCCCCATCCACCTGGACTCTACTGTACTGGTCAGCAGTTGCTGAGGTTTGACAACTCTTGACAGATTATGTGTTTTGCTCTTCATTGCACTTTCTTTAAAATGCTGTTTTATATCTATGGTTTGGTTTACAAAGGAGGCAGCCACCACACAATAATCACTACTGCCTGACAAAGTGTTTGGTCAGATTTATATGGTAGTGAGCATGTAGTCACCTAATTCCAACTGCAAGTAGTTCCCCTGCCCAAATAATGCTCCATCCGCAGGAGAAATAGAGGTGGTCACATATGCTTGCCTGCCTGGCCAGGACACAAGCTCAGTGCTCCATCAGCTACCAAAGGCAATTGCATGGATGTCACTGCATGTGTGAACCAACCTAAAGTCTATCTCTTTTCTATACATTGCCTCTGTAGTGCTTTTTAGTGCCTAAAATACATTATGAGTTTTATTCCCATTGTTCCACATAATGGCCACATTCATACATAACATGAAACTGGATGTCCGTTCACCTCCAGTTTTGTTAACCGTATGTCCGAATGCAGGCAACCACCATTTTATCAGGAAATGGACCAGCAGTTTCTCTCCCTGTACTGTAAAATGAACCTTCAATTTGGATATGGTTTTGTCACCTCAACCTCCAGTTTTGCAGTGCCAGCGTTATGTCTGAACACTGGAACCACAGTTTGCACTTTCCCCAACCAGAGTTGAGGAAGGAAGCTCCTCCCTCGCTCTGGCTGCTATTGGCTGTGCAAGCTGTCCTTCATTAAGGAAGGAAGCCCACACAGCCAGTTTCCCTCCTCTCTGTAGTCAGCAAGACTGCAGAGAGGAAGCTTTCGATTTCATTTGAATGCGGATGGGAGAGCAGGGGGAGGGGGGACACTGAATCGCGGCTCCATTGGAATGTGTGAAGGAGAAGACCTGCAGTTTCACATTACGACTGATGGTGGCAAGAAACTGTGTGGAGAAAATGAAAGGTTACTCCTCCTTCACACATTATTTTTCTTCCTCACAGCATCTGTTCGTAGAATTGGAGTGTTTTGTCTCTTCCACAAACACTAGGAAAGAATACATAGGTTGAGCAAAGCTCTCATCTAAGGTTTTGGGGTTGATTCACCCAATCATATTCGAGTCAATCAACAATGAACATTTCCTTAATATCAATATTGTGGGAATACATTTGTCATGTTAGGCTAAAAAGATAATTTGAAAATGATGGGTCGTCCCCCTTCCTCAAAACACCACCAACAAAAACATGATTACTACCAGCTTTATCTCTTGGCAGCTCTTAAATAATACCTTTTACTACATGATTTTTGACAAGAAAATTATGTCCTGGTGACTCATTCATCTTTTAAAAAAATGGTAGTAGATAATAATAATAATAAGGCATGTAAGTATGGGAGCACTTTTTGACATTCCCATTTAGTCCTAATAGAATTACTATATGAAACACAAGTACACATTTGAAAACTAGATATTTATTTAAAAGGATGTGTCTAGGGAGTCATGAGTATCTGGGAAAAATTCACTTTAAACTGCTCCAATCCAATCAGCAGCTTATACAATCAGAGACATGTAGGATGAAAAGATGGTTTCCGGTTATTATATAGCCTTATTTTTATTCTATGCACTGGTGGACTATGGAGGCCTAGACGTCTTAACAATGAATGTGTGTGGCTCCAGCAGAATTTATTATTAGCCATCCATCAAAGTGCTTGAAGCCCTGTGTTTAAAATTATCCATTTAGCGTTCACTGACATTTATGCTCAATTTTTTAAAGTTTAAATTAGAGTTTTTGAACTCTGAATTTCTGACTGCCATGGCTCTGCCCATTATCTTTTCCAAACTTTTAAATGTTTGCTTGCTATATTTAACAGTGCTGGATCCCATTATTAATAAAACTGGTTGAAGAGGCTTCAGTCTATAAGCAATGGAGTAAATAGAAGTCACTGAGGGAAAAATGTTCTGACAGCAGACAGGAGAAACCCTGAAAAAACTGCACAACTACCAAAAAAAGAAAAAATGATGCCTTGTTAAAATGTATAGTGTAATACAGAAATGTTGGGCAGGATGCAGACTAAACTAGCCATGACTAAATCCCAATGCAATTAATGGGACTTCGCTTAGTCATGACTAACTTGTCTCATTGATTCCACTGGCACTTAGTCTGGATCCTGCCATTAAATGCAAATCCAGTTTGGATGAGATGTGCAAGTTGAATCAGCACTTAGCTGCTCTGGTTAGATGTGTATACTTTTTTGGTTACATTTATAATGTAAGGGAAAGGGAAATCCTCCATTTTCCAGCATCTTCAAATTGAATTGGGTGTTAATTTTTTAAAAAATGCTAAAATAACAATCATCTTGTCTTAATATGATCAGGCATTATCAACTGTCATTGTGTATAAAATGACTTCTTTCAAAAACATGCAGTTTGCCAATGAAAAATTCTTATGAAGTGGAAGTCAAGAGAGGAAATAATAAAGAGCACTGGCTGAGCACAGAGCAAGTATGGTGCAATGAGAGAGCAGCCGAACAGAACTTCCTCACTGCACCCTTGCAGCAAGGAAGAGGCCATTTTTGGCACCTTTACCCTCCCCAATAAGCTTTCTGTGCCACCCAAAAATATGTCCCTAAGTGCTCCTTGCTCTGTACATCAGCCAATGAAATTATGTAGCACAAAATGCAATATACTAATCTTAAAGAAAATATCTGTAAATTCACAGTTCAATATTATTATTTGCCAGTTGCATTAAAAAATAAAAATAAAAATAGAGTGCTTAAAGGATGTGCTGGAGCTGTCATGCAGAATCATAGGTAGATTTCCTGCATAGATAGTTAGATTGGGCTGGTTTGACAATGCCTCTCTGGCCTATGCAATGAAAATGGAGATGTGTTGTGTTTGTGCCTGTCATGATGCTTTTGTGACATCCTGACACTTTCCTAACACATCCCTTTATCACATGGACAGGTTTCTCTGAATGGCAGCTCTACATTACTTCCCATTAGTATGTGAAACATATGTAGAGAACCTGTTCAGATACACAGCCCCCCACTTAATAAAGGGATATCCAGGGAGGGCATCATTGCAAAAGATCTTGAAATACATTTGGCACATCTCCCTTTTCACTGCGTGGGCCAGAGACATGCCATCTGAACTGGTCCGTTGTAAAGTAATTACAAGTGCTGGAAGAAATCTTTGCTATATCATTCCAGACTTGTGCTGCACTGGTGCAACAGGGTGTGCCTGTGTGACCTATGGCATGCCTCTTATGGCATGCTGTGTGGAGCCTCTTTCTCAGTCCATATATATTGCAGAGAATGATGCAAAGTTGTCTGTGACCCTTGTTATGCAAGCACAACGCTTGTACAAACAGACCAAGACCACAAGAGACTGCACAACTTGGAGGATCCACTCAGCTAGGCAACCTTCTTGTATGAGTGCATTTTTGTTCATTACACTAGTGTAGAGGTTCCCTACTTGTGGTACTCGAGATGTTGCTGTACTACGACTCCCATCATCCCCAGCAACAAATTACTGTGGCTGGGGATGATGGGGGGTTGTAATCTGGCAACATCTGGAGTACCACAGGATGGAAACCCCTACCCTAGGCAACATTAGTCTGAGTGCCAGCCATGTATAGGAAAAGAATCATGTGTGAAGCAGCTCTTAGCTGTGAAGGGGAAAAAATAACTTCTGTCCCATAGCACATCCTGTGATCTGTCCCCCAGGCATATTCAGCTCTCAGGCTGTCAGCTATTACTGTATTTTGCTCTAAAATCGCCTATTGCAGCAGTGACGTATAAAGGAAAGGAGCAGAAGGTTCATAAGACTGCCTTCAGAGCTTGACCTTGACTATGCACGTCTTCAAATAAGTTGGCAGACAGAAATAATTTCTAGTGAACTATATGAAGCATAATGCAACAGAATTGAGGGAAAAAATGCTGCAGGAAAAAAACTTCAATTGAAAGTTATATTGCAATCCATATTGGAACACTCTGATGATGTTCTATGAGATCAGAGGTCTCAGTAAGACACAAATGAAAGAAATGTAGACTATGAAATACGTTTGCACAACCAACAAATTATAAATCTTCAGAAAACAATTTACTACCAAATAACAGTTTCAATCCCAGACAACCTAATTTGTTTAAAGAATAGGGTAAAGCAGTAACATGTGATTTCTGAGCTACATTTAAAATAGCAGACATAAATAGCTGACATTGATTCAGACTAATGTTGCATGTGCTGAAAACATTTTGCACATGTAACCAGAGAGGGATGATTTCTGCTGAGCTCACCTTCCATCTGGAGCCCACTATGCTTCCTGAAAATATTCTCTGAGGGCCCTGCAATATTTTTGGGAGGCACAGTGAGCTACAGAGGGAATGGGAACCTACAAAAATCACCCTAACACCGTTGTGTGTGGAAAATATTTTCTGGTGCCAGTTGTCATTATTATATTGTAGAATCTATATTGCTATAGACTTTATATTGCTATACCCTAACCAATCAACAACAAAGTAGAGAACATGACAGAGGGTTATAAAATCATGCATGATAGATAGAAAGTGTGTGTGTGTGGGGGGGGGGAATCCATCTTTAGCTTTCTTCCCTGTCTCAATACTAGAACCCAGAATCATCCATTAAAACCATTAAAACTCATCCATTAAAACTCAGGAAACATAAAAGGAGATACTTCTTCACAGAACATGCTTAATTTGTGTGGGACCCTCAGAAACATACTAAAAGGGCTTATGGAGGGAAGGAAGAGATACGAAAATCGCTCCCCTCTTCCTCTTTGTACCCATCCCACAGCTGAAAGAATAAAAGGATCAATGGTGGATTGATTAACGGAGAGGCAGAGTAGGCATTTGCCTACGGCGGCAAAATTTTAAGAGCAGAAAATGTTGCCCCTCCTCAAATTCTGGCCACTGCTTTCTGTGGGCAGCGGTGTCTGCAGCAAGGGTGGAGTGGGTAAGGAAAATGTCCCCCCACTTTTTACCTTATTACAAAAGAAGGCAAACCGTTTTTGTTTAAGGTAAAAGGGCGGCAAAAGCGGTGGAAAAAACTTAATCCACCCCGATAGGGATGCTGAAGGCATCTTGATACCTGCAGCCCTCTTTTAGATGTTAGAGGACTATGCATCATGTCACCTAGCACAAGTATCAAGGATATGTGACAGCACAAAGTGTGAGAGCACTCTTGAACAATATTTTCTTTTACATGCTTGCAGCAGCACACGCAGTTCAGAACTGCCTACATTCCAGAGCACAACCAGTCAGGCACTGTGGAGATATTGAGATTGTTCTTACAACCATTTCTCCCGGGGCTGGGGAGGGCTGGGGGAAGGCAGGCTCAGTCCTACCTTCCCCCACATGACTACTGCTGCCATCCTGTTTGCCACACTGCGCTCCGACACAAACACCACTGTGGCTAGTGGCATGGCAAGAGAGTGGCCAGAGGAAGGATGTCTGGCTTCCAGGGATTTCACAATGCACCACACTGGTTGCAAAGTGCAATGTGGAAATCCCTGAGGCCAGGTTGTTCCTTCCCCTGACCTCTATAGTTAAAATAGCTGCCGGGAGCCCAGGAGGAGCTGCCAGTGCCTGGTCAACTACAACTCTTACCTCACTTTTAGCCCGAGTACAAAACCCAGGCTACCTATTTGAGAAGCACTGGGATTGTGACCTGGCTCTACTCGAGCTAGTGCAGCCCTACTTGGGTAGAGCCAGTCGTGAGAACAACCTCATTTTTATCTTAATGTTTCAACTTGTGAAAAGAAAGTTCTTTAGCAGATTTTCTATCTGAATAATATGAATGAGTCACTAAAATGTTACACCAAACTTTTTGTTTTAATTTTGAGTACATAATTCAAATATAGAATAAAAAATATGTTAGCATTCTGAAATTCTAGACCATCTCTATATTTCTTCCAGGAGAAAAGCTGGCTCAGCAGTGTTGAGGAGGATCATAACTCCAGGTACACATTTGAAATTACAATGTAACTTGAATAAATTGTAAATATAAAAAGAAGCGAACCCCCTTCCAATGCAACAACCCTTTTGGGTTCTTTTCTTTTCTTTTTGGGGCAGGTGAGAGTTTTATGCTTTATGTTTTCTTTCAAGTAAAACTGTAATCATATAAGATGCATTTTTAAAACTGTGTAAAGTGAAATTTTTATCTAAAAAGTAAAGAAGAGACTAGGCGGATTAGATGAGTGAAGTCAATCCTTCTCAGTCTGCAGTGAAACATTAGAATGCAGAAGAAAGTTTATAAACATGATCTGAGGCATCCTTAAAAGAAATAACAGTTTCAAGAAATTGAGAAGTTTGAAATGAAGTGACAGGTAATGTTATTTCTCAAGGACACTGATGGAACTTCAGTTGCACAGACACTGTTTTCTGTAGAGACCAGCAGAGCTTTTTCAATACCAATCTGAGGTTGCATTTAAATGGGAATGCCACCATACATGTTTATAGCCAACTGTGCTACCACCTAATATGCTACCACCTAACAATAAAAGGAACAATGAAAGAGAAACTAGACCAAAAAAAAGAGAGAGAGAGGATTCATTACCTAAATGACTTGTCTTCTACAAGGCTTGTTTATTGCCGTGTGCTTAGTTACCATCTTTAGGAGTCTATTCACATATTAATTTCTTAATGAGGCATCACATGATAGAAGCCTCTGTGCACCTGTAGCGGCCACTGACTGATGCAGCCATTAGAGATGTGCTGCTGGAATAGTTTTCCCTCCCCTTATCCATTGTCAGTTGCTGCCATGGCTGGTGATGCCCATTCACTCCTGATGCTGTGATGATACGTAGAGGAGTCATAGCTCAGTGTTAGAGCCAGTTAGTGTAGGCAGCACTGAGCTTGATGGAGCAATGGGCTGACTCATATGTTTGCAGTGACCTGGCTTTAATCTGGTAGAGGGAACAAAAAGCACTTTACAAAAAGGGCAGAAAAACCATGGAAGAAAGGAGGAGCCAACACCAGAATGAACAGTGAAGGCAAGAAGGTGGGTGGTGACTTTATTATTCAGTCAATATAAAACCAAGATGGCAAATGGGCAGCTGTGGCAGAATTATCAGGGAACTGTAGGGCAGCTATGTTGCTTCATAATTGTAAATTAGGGATGTGCAGAACAGTTCGCGGTTGGAACATTCCAACCGCAAATTGTGCCATTTCAAGTGTTCCAAGCTCAGAACAGAACACCCTTCAAATAAAGGGCCTTGGAATGGAACGAACTCATTCCAACTTGGAACACTCGAAATGGCCTGAGCATAATTTTGGACTGTTAGCCTTCTGGTGACTGTGCATGTGCTGGGGCCATCTGCGTGATCAGCACCACCACAGTAATGGCAGCCACATGTGTGCAGAAGCCAGAAGAGCACCATGGTGCTCGGGCTGTTCCGAGTTGGAATGGGGTCATTCTGTCAGAACAATTGGCTTGAACGGTTGTTCCAATGGAATGTTCCATGGATTTTGAATTTCATTCCAGGCTCAGAACAAAATGAAAAATCTGTTTCATACATATTCCTATTATAACTGAATATTATTATTCACTGTACAGTTTCTGATGCATTGTAAATCGAAATAACCTGAGCTGCAGAACCTATGCTGTGAATGAAATAGGGGGATTCATCTCTCCCCCTCCCTCCTCCCCCCCACCCACACACACGTCAGTGTCTGGAACCCAGCCTGCTCAGACACAGGAAGATGCACACAGGTCAGAGGAATGATATCATCCTAACAAAATTCCCCTTGGAGGTAGGATGAAGAAGAAGATAATTCTTCTGGACAAGGAGGGGGCAGATTCCTGGCTTTTGGAACAAAAGACACTGAAGGTCAGCGGGGAAAGAAAACTGCTATGTACTAAAGCTTGGAGCATACATTCTGTGGCAGAAGAGCAATCTGGTGCAACAAGAAAATCCAAATGTGACGAGTAAAAGCAATGTTGAGAGAGAGAGAGAGGGAGAGAGAGAGGGAGAGAGAGAATCCTCATTTTGTTCTGGATGAAAAATCTGAAATAAAGGGCTTGATATGGAGCTCTGTAGATACACTACATTGGGGTCCCATGTCTCGAGCCTCAAAACACCTGATTCTCTTTATACTAAAGGACGATGAGTTCACAATAACGTTTAAGCAGAATGAGTCATGAGTTTGTTCTCTTGGTCACTGTGATTTCACCTATCAGCTAATAGGTGGACTTTAACATAGGAATGTTGATGTTCCTGGAAATCTCTCTCACCTATCTTTGGAAAGTGACACCCTTCAGCTAGTGTGTGTAAGAGAAAAACACTGTTGCAGATTTGAACTGTGTGACAATGAAAGACAGAGGGAGTCAGAGAGCTAAGAGTGCTGTGAATTGGCTCAATGTGAAGCACTATGGGGTGCAGTTGCACTTTGGGAGTGATGCAGAATCAGTGTGATGCAGAATCAGCCTTTTTTGGCCGCTTTTTAGGAGTTTGCTTGCTACTAATAGGTGCTCTGGGTTTATTTGTACATTAACAGATTGCAACGTACTTTCTACATCTGTTATACATATTATTTGTATATAATCTGTATAATTTGTATATAATCTGTATAATATATAATTACAGATTATATCTCCTATCCTATCCCTCATCTGAAGAACATTCAAGCATATAGTACTAAGTAACTATGCATTTACATCAAGAATCAGTAAAAGACACTGACACCAGCATATATGTAACTATGTAACAATATATACTGGCTTTGTACAGGTTGCTCAGTGATATAAGCTCTGTCTAAATGCCTACTGCACATCCAGACAGATTCTTGAGGTGGCTCAGTTTGAAAGCAGCTCTAGAGAAGACAAGGCTCAGACCAGGGGAGGCAGCAAACCTCCCTTCTTTTGTTTCCTAAAGAAGACATCAAGCAAGGAAGCAAGCAAATATATAAACGAAATCAATCAACAAGAAAACAAGGGAGAAAGAACAAGCTAAGTTTGTTGGGGCTAGTCTTTCCTAGGGTTTGAGTTCTGATTGGCTAGAAGTTTATTTTTGACAGGGCAGTTGGCGGTGGGGCATTAGCTGCAGGTGAGTCACACAGCTTGTGGGAGGGGCCACATTACTGAGGTAGCACAGTTTGAAAGGGGAACTTTGTGAACAAGAGTTTGCAAATAGATATGAAAGGAGTTATGTGTGGGGTTTAGCAAGGAAGTGTGTAGGGAGGCACACAAGCGGTCCCTGTTTTTCACAAAGTAGACACTCAGCACAAGGAGAAAGTGAGTATTACCCCACTTCTGTAATTTTATTGGAAGACAGTGCTCAAAACCTTTAATTAGCTGAGAACTGCAGCTAAGACCTAGCTTTCAAGTAAGCAAGTACTATATAATCTAAACAGCCAATAAAATAATGTTGGAAAATGCAGTCGGGAGGTCATAGAAGCCAAATTTAGGCTACTGGGTAGTATATTTAAGTCCAGGACCCCACAGGGAAGCATTCTCTGAAGTGCTACCTGTTCCATGTGCAGGGTGAGCATTACAGGCAGAGCTGAGGGCTCTCAATGCGTAGATGAGATGGTGGTGCCAGGAAGAGGGGTTTAGATTTGTTAGGCACTGGGATACATTTTGGGGCAAGCAAAGCCTGTACAAAATGGATGGGCTTCCAAGATGAAACCAGACTGATGAAACCAGACTGCTGGCGCTTAAAAGAAAAAGGTTTGCAAAGCAGCTTTTAAAATGACCCCTGGGTGGTATCTGGTTGGGCAAGGAAAATCCCCTAAGCTGTGAGAGTGCAAATGTTTTAGATAAACCAGAAGGGGACAGAGTAGAACCAGGAGTAGAGCAGATGGAGACACATGACAGCTGGTCAAAAAGGTCAAATGAAAGTAAAGGAGATAGCACACACCAACACCAGGTAAGAGACTCGATATACAGGTGTTTATATACCAATGCCAAAAACCTCCAAGCCAAAATGGGTGAACTGGAGTGCTTGGTTGCTAATGAAAACATAGATATAGTGGGCATAATGGAAACATGGTGGAACAGTGAGAACCAGTGGGACACTGTTATTCCTGGGTATAAACTCTACAGAAAGGACAGGGAGGGGAGGATTGAGGGTGGAGTAGCACTGTATATTAAATAAGAGATAGATTCCAACAAGCTAGAAAACCTAGGAGGGCCAGATTCCTCTAGAGAATCATTATGGGTGACAAGGACTGAAATGTGTTACAAGGAATGTGCTATTGCCCTCTGGATCACAACGCTGAGGTGACCTGGATTTGGAGAATCAAATCAGGGAGGCATTAAAGAGATTGGGGTGTGCACTAAACCGGTTTACCCGGTTCGGTTTGAGTCCGAACCAGACTCAAACCAAACTGGGCATGTTCAGTTTTGTGACTAGAAACAATCACACACAACCCCGGCTTGGCTCGAAAATGACCCAGCCATGCAAACGGCCAGGGTGCATGCATGGTGGCCTCCAAAATGGCCAGTGGTGAGGGGTAAAGAGCACTCTGCACCTGCTAAGAGGCATTTTCTTTTTATTGCATCAAATATCCTAGGAGTTATGGTACAGTAATTGTGCATAGTGAGTCTAGACATATTGGAGAGAAATATGAGCTTTCTGTGTAGAGTTTGCCTGAGGCAAAAGCAAGTTGTAGAGGTCAGAATGATGGCAAGGGACATGGAGCCAGTTTTTTGAGGAGGGATTTGGGTGTGTGTGTGGAGGATGGTAACTAAGTAAGTTCAGACCTGCATGGAGGGCAAGGGAGAACAGCTTGTGTAGCTAGCATGAATTGTCCCCTTTTCTAAGCATGATCTTCCCTGGTTTGCATTTGAATAGGAGACATGTGTGAGCACTCTAAGATATTCCCTGTAACGGATGGGGCCGCTCTGGGAAGAGCATCTGTCTGCTTGCATGCAGAAGTTCCCAAGTTCCCTCCCTGGCATCTCCAAGACAGGGCTGAGAGAGATTCCTGCTGGCAAACTTGGAGGAGCTGCTGCCAATCTGTGCAGACAATACTGAGCTAGAGGGACCAATGGTCTGACTCGATATAAGGCAGCTTCCTATGCTCCTATGTTCCTACATTCAAATCCAGTCTCTTTTAGATGGGCCTTGGGCAATGTTGCAGTTGGTCAGAGAAAGGCACTCTGTGCATGATTATATATACTTTCATTTGTTATATTACAGTAAATAAATAATTGTTCGTTATTAGTTAGGGATAATTATTTAAAAAGTGAAATTGTGTGTGTTAGGGAAGAAGATCTTGGAAGTTAGAGTGAGTTTAGAAGGAGCCCCCAAAAGGAAGAATGTTGAGAACTACTGGGCATTGATGCATAGCAACATTAAGCCCAAATTGGATTGGATTTTATCGGTTTATATATCCCACTCATTCCTGACAGACTTTAGCTGTCTCATCGAGGCTGGGCACAACAATAGTTTCATATTCAATGACAGCTTTGATTATATTAATGAGAGAACATCTGTGCCCAAAGAGTAAACAGTGACTTTTTATCTTGTCAAGGATTTGGAATCAATATGTAAGAATGAGTCACTAGAAATTGATCGCCATTCACCTGCCATCAGTTTGAATTTCTCAGGGAACAAAGCATTTGAATGGCTGATGCCAGTCATTCGTTGGCTGCTCTTCTTGGCTTATTTTCTCAAAGTGCTTTGCTGGCACATGACCCGCTGGAACATTCTCAGGGCCTTGTTAGACATTTTTAGCTGTTGCTTGTAATTTCTGTGTTGTTTGTAAAAATGATGGGCACTCATAAAGCAGTCAGAAGAAAGGCTCTCCAGAGCCTTCTCTAGCGATCTACCTATATTTAGTGTGTTATAGCCTGCCCAGGAACTTAGCAAGGTTGGAGTGGATCCTGTGAGAAAAAGTGAAGATGGGTCCCTGTCCTCCACCTTCCCATTTGAAGAACAAGTTGTTGTAGACTCAGACTTCATCTAAATCACGTAAGATCCTCATCCTTTTCGAATTGAACTCTGAGCCTAAAGGTCGGTCCAATCAGAAAGGTCTTACAATATTTCCAAAAGGTGCTTAGGCTTGGACTTTGGAGAGTCTCCAGTGAGAAAAGCCACTGATAATATTTGTACTCTTGCTGACTGAGGTGATGATATCATTGATGAGGCAGATTCTCACAATGCACGTGAGGCTGCCCAAATGGGATTTGGGGGATTTGTAAGCCATGCATGTTCCTGATTTCTGGTTATTAGAATTTGGACATTTTCTGCAATGTTAGGTTGGCCAGTCCCAACATTTAACTGGGATTGGCAATTTGAGATTTGATCTAAGGTTGCGATTCCTGGCTAAATGTCAATTGGCACAGTGCCAACCCAACCTTGCTGAAAATTCTCAGAATCTTACCACTGGGAATGAGGAGTGTGCATAGTTTGCAAATCTCCCAGTCCCTGTCTCACATGGGTAGTGTGGATCCCAGAGTGTCCTTGGTGAATCTAGGAGTTCATAATAGCTCACAGGATAAGACCTGGTTTCAAAGGTACGTTAGTCCTAAACCATTTAGGACTTAGGAAGGATTTCTTTTTCTGATAGTTGAATTAGCATGGCCTGTCAAAATTGTATCCACATATTTCAGAAAGAGAAAACTGGTATTTAGAGATAGGAGAGAAGACAAAAACAACCAGAGAATGTTATTCATGTTATACAGGCTGTACAGGCTGTACTAAATTAATTTCTATGGCTTTATAGCAATCCATTGTCTGGCCATCTGGTCCCGGGACTTTTTGCTTTTGCTTTTTTTAAAAAAAACCTGCTATTAGTAATTCCTCATTTGAATGGTTCCATTCATAGGTTCCTTTTTTCCTTCCAAGAGTTTGAGTACATTTACATTTTTCTGGCCAGTCTTCAATAGATATGGTGCAATGTATATTTTTATCTCCTTTCAGCAAATTCTTGTCTAATTTTTATAATACCCTTTTAATTGCTATATTATTGCTTTTGCTTTCAGCTTCCTTCACTTTATGTTGTTCGTCTTCTTTAACTTGGGAAACAAGTGCCAAAATGGAAGTATCAGAAAAATATCTCACTGAACAGAACTAGAAGCAGGCATTAAAGTAGGGATGTGCAAAACATTTTGAACTTGAACCGTTTAGAGTTTGAAATGGGCTGTTTTGAGTGTTCCAAGCTTGAAACAAAAAACCCTGAAAATAAAGGGCCTGTTTTGAGCTCAAAACAAAATGACCCCATTTCAAATTGAAATGTTTCAAGTTATTTGAGTGCCATTTTGGAGGTCTGTTTTTCTGTGGATAGCTGGTCTACTGTTTGAGGTCACAGGTAGACCAGGCCTCCTCTCCCAGCTTGGTGTGCAGGCCCACCTTGGAGGACTGGTCTACCCACATTGTGTGAGGCTGATAGACCAGGCCTCCATCCCAGACTTAGTGTGTTGACTTATCTTGGAACCTGGTCTACCCACCTCAGGTAGACCAATCCTCCATGGTGGGCTAATGTGCAGAGCACTGGTCTATGAGCTGACTCCAATAGGCAGACCAGTTCTCTCAGGGAAAACAGCCCTACAAAATGGCATTCAAAACACTTGAAATGTTTTAAGTTTGTTTCATTGGAAAAGTCAGCTTGGACACTGTTTCGATGAAACATTTCATTTTGAGCTTGAAACAAAGTGCAAAATCTGTTTCATGCACATCCCTACAATAAAGTGCCCGCAGGATTTTTGAGCTATGTCTGCTCAAAATACACAGTGGCCCCTAGAGGTTATCTGGTTGTTCATCACTTCTGGCTCAATACATGGCTGTCTGGCTTTTCTTCTGCACTTCCTACTGAGTTACATCATATATATTTCCTCCAATCTAGCATTTTGCTGGCAGTGCAGGAACTCTGGGTTATAATGCAAGGCATTTTGGTTGGCCAAAATTAGTTCTGGAGGGTTGTGGTTCTTCCAGTGCAGGATGGCATGTGTGTGGAAGGAAGATTGGCTAAAGTCAACCCCTCCACTTTAGCACAAACAGATGTGCCTAAGGATGTACAGTTTGAGCTCCCCTGCCTTCAATAACAATACATTTTGAGCTTGCAGCTTCATATACACAAAGGAATGTATGCTCAAAACTTTCTCTATTGAACTAAGAAGATAAATGTGTAAACACATTCATACATGTATACATTAAGGATAAGCAGGCCTGTTGATTGAAAAGGTTTATTTCACAATCCAGAATCAAGTCTGTCTATCTATCTATCTATTGATCGATATCCCCCATTTTATTTAGGTAGTTTAGAAGTCTATTCTCACAAGCAGCCTAACTCTATCTAGGGTAGCCCAGCCCGGCTTAGGCTGCTCATGTGTAGCGCCAGAATAAGGGTCATTCCCAGCACTGCTGTGCCACCTAACTCTACTTTTAACCCTGTCCTTAGCCTGAGTTAATGGAGTAACCATGCCCTTAAACCCTGCGTCAGCATTGAGTGTATGCTCAGGCTGCATGCATACATAGAGTCAGGGGCCTAGAGTGCCCAACTTCTGGGGGAATCCCATAATGTACTGCGCTTGTTCCACGGTGCATTGTGGGATTCCTGGAGCATGGGACAAGTCCTGGCCTCCAGAGATCTGTGCTGCTCTGTGGAGCATGGAGCATGTGGGCACGTTGAGACACACCAAAGAGGCAATCAATGGTTGTGTAGGGGGGAGGTACGGTAGGTGGATCCCTGGCTCCCCATCTGCCCAGCTGCTCTTATTTATAACCTCAAGTTTTTTTAAACTGTGCACTAAAAAGTGTAGATCTTAATTTCTAATCAGCTTGATTTCTGTGCCATGTAAGCACAGATATTTGTACAATATCATACAGTGTTGCGCTTCACACGATTAGTGTGAAGCACCTTGAGGTGGTTTGCAAGGAAAACGAGTTTAGCCTGCTCTCCCCGCAGACAGTTGCACGTGCAGCCCTGGGCAGCTGGATCGACCGCCCACACAACTACTGTTTCCGGGCAAAATACAAAGTGCTGGTTATTACCTTTAACGTTCTAAATGGCTTGGATCCGGGTTACCTTAGAGAGCGCCTTCTTTTGTATGATCCCCATCTCTCGTTGAGGTCATCTGGAGAGGTCCATCTCCAGTTACCACTGGTATGTCTGGTGGTGACTTGGAACCAGGCCTTTTCTGTAGCTGCTCCTGGTCTATAGAATGAACTCCAGGCAGATATCCACAGTTTAGGATTGCTGCCGGCCTTTAAGAGAGCCCTAAAAACTTATTTGTTTAGCCTGGCCTTCCAAGGCTTGTAAAATGTTGTTGTTTTTTAATGGTATTTTAATTGGTTTTAAATGGTTTTAATTGTTTTTGAATTGTTTTTATATTGTTTTTAGCACTATGTTTTCAATTGTGTGTTTTTATGTCTTTTAAGAGTTGTTGTACACCGCCCAGAGCCTCTGGATGGGGTGGTTTATAAATGTAATTAATAACAATAACAATAACAATAATACTGGCTCCGTCACGGAGTCAGTGGAGGCTGTGGGGATTAGGGGCCACTCGGCCCCTGGAAGTCCCATGATGCCCCGTGTGAGCACACAGGGCATTCTGGGGGGACCCTCAAGCCCAGGAGGCTGTTTGTAGCCTCCCAGTTGGGGGTCCAACTGGGTTGGGGGTCCAACTGGGTGCACCACGATGGCACACAAAACAAGGTTAGCAGAGTGCTTGCTCCGTTAACCTTGTTTAAGGGGAGGGGGAAATAGGCGGGCTAGCCGCCTTGGAACCACTGGGCTCGCCTGCAGAACCACCCAGTGGTTCTGACGATAACCAGGAAGCGGGCTAGGCTCCCTTAGGCCACTTTCTGGTGATCGTCAGAATAGCTTCAGTATGTTATTAGGCTGCAAGCACACACAATTCCCTTTGGTCTTTCAACTCAACCTTGGGCTGGGAAAGCGAGTGCTGTTTCTCCAGGAACTTACTCAATGTGCACCTGATTAATGTCAGCCTGATGCATAGCACAGTGCTTTTTATATTAAATGCCCAGGGAGAAATTCAACAGGTATAGGACCTTCACCTATCACTCATCCAGTAACTGGTGGTAATGCAAGGGTGAAAGGAAGGATGACCAAGCTGCTGCTTTTCCTGACTTCATGCCCCATGTTTCATTGTCTGCCAGTGCAGAACAAGAAGATGTGGAATACCAGGAGGTTGCTTCAGCACATCTTTGAAAAATGCAGTAGGTCTATATGTGTTAGCTATAGTAGGCTAAGAATCTCGGTTGATTCTATCACCTTAGTTGCCATCTTTTGCCGGAACATTCTAAGGGGAAGTATATGTCACTGCAACAGTTTTTTGGGTTTTGTTTTTTTTACAAGGTCCAGTTTCTCTACTTACCTGCAGCATATCAGTAATTGACTTTAAAAGCTCTTTGTTATGCTGTGAGCAAGAACCGGACCCTGGAGGCCTCCAATGAAGCATCTTTAATTTGGGAAACTGTAACTGAGGTCATGTAACTTTAGCTGTCTTGAAATATCTTGACCTTAACTCAATAAATTCAACAAATTAGGTCATTAAGTGAGGATTCCTTAATGAAATGTATATCTAAACCATCCTCACCATCTGAGTAACTGAAACATACTTATACTCGCAGAGTCTCTAGACAAATGGTACTTCAATTTAGAGGCTCCTATTCAAGTGAGACAACTACAGGAAATTAGAGGGAAGTCACAAGTGCTATATTTGTTCTTCAGCTGAGGTCTATCCGCTGTTGTTTTTTAAATGGGGTTTGTTTTTTAAAATGTGTTGGTTTTTGTAACACATTTCATGCAAACATTAAAAATAAAAAGTGTGTGTGTGTGGAGGGGGGAAGAATTCCAATTGGTTTGATGAAATTCTGGATCTTCTTGGGAAGGGAAAGTGGAAAACATACCTCTGAATCTACAGTAAGTGATCAAAGGTAAGGTTACAACTGCAGAAAATAGCAAAATTTTCACTTTGCCGTTATAGTTGCAAAATAAGTTACTGTGGCTGACATACTGTGCAACATTATGCATGCAGTGGAATGAACATTTGCACAGTTGCACAAAAGTGCTTTTGCACAAGTGCAAAACTGCACAAAATGAGTTACATGACGGTGTAGCCATTATATATAACAACTGAAGTGTCACTCAACTCCTTTTATGCAATTTGTTGTGATTTCACAACAGTGCTCTTGTGCAATTGCACAAACATGACATTCCACCACATGTGTAACATTGAAAAGTATGTCAGCTTATATATGCAGAAATGTTTATTGCCTCTATATGTGTGTTGATGCTCATGTACACATGCTTGTGCAAACCAGGTACTAGTACATATGCTGTAGTCATACATTGACAAATCTTTTCTATGAGTGCGTCAGGATTATTTCCTATGCTGCTCATGCAGGCAGTCATTTATAGAAGAGAAAGACCAATATTAATGATGATTGAGCATTTTAACAGCAAGAGCAAGGCACACATTCAGCTCAAATTAACTGCTTCAGGACGGCAATGACCTGTACCTTCATGCATTTACAACACTTAGTAGGTAGGGTACAAGCAAGAAACATTACTGGAGATCTTGTTTCTTTTTGGTGAAGCTTATTATTTCCATTGCCAAGTGTGTTGATTCCCCCATCAGAGGTTGTTAGCTCTGGTCTCTCCTTCAGCCCCTGCCTCCAATAGTAAAATGGCAGTTTGTGGATTTGTAGATGGTTTGTTGATTTATTGCAGACCATTGATTCTTGACTGCTGAATGCTGCTACTATGTACAAAGAGTGTGTGTGTGTGTGTGTGCACGCGCATGCCTTTAAAATGTCCTTCACTCAAAGAGCTTTGCAGAAATGATACCTTTTCTTTCATAACTGTGAACTGTGCACTATGAATTCTATTAAGATATTCTCTCAGATGGAATAAGATAGTGTTTTTTAATTGACTTATCTTTATCCTTTCTATTGATGCTGGCTGCGGCTTCCTATATGTACATCTTCCTTTAGTTTATCCTTTTGCTCCACTTATACATCAATTTATCCAATTTTTCTTTCATGACTTCCAATTGGCAAGGAATCTGATACGGCTCTCTTTGGAGGGCACAGTTAATTATTCATGCAAAAAATGCTGACTCATATGTAACATTAATGGGAACCTTATCTGCTTTGAGGAAATTAATTATTATTTGCCTTTCTCGCATTGCTTCATAGACTCATATGGCTTCTTAGCCTTAGGGCCTAGCAATTTGAGAGCTATGACCCAGGGCGCCTAATTTGGGGCTGTTTCATAGGGAAAAGTAGATTAATCTACAGTATTGGTTTGCTTATTTGGGTGTAGCAGCACATGTAACAGTATTCCCCTTGCTTTTGTAAGAGCAGAATGTAACATGAAAATGCTGTGGAGTGAAATTCGAACTGTGGTTGCCATGCATTGCATTACAGCATTTCCAGCATTTATTTAAAGATAAATTCTCCCAGATAACTGATTTTAGCAGTCCTCTTGGGTACTTGTACAAAACGTTCCGCTGTATGCAAAATCAATGGCAGTCTAATGTTTCCCCTTTGGGGACTACAGACAATACTGTGCCCATGATCTTAAGTGAACAAAAGGTTTTAAGAGAATATTAATATGTTTTACAGGGCTTATGGGGTTATTTCCCCACAGTCCGCACTTACCTCACCATGTTCATCATTAAAAGATGATGATTACATCTTGCGGTACAATGCACTAGACTGAAACCTTCCAATGATGTAGTTCAGGGATTGCAAAAATAATTCTATCAGTTTGGGAAACATGTTTAGATTTCTCTAAAGGTATTTAGAAGAATCTATCATTTGTTCTAAAACAGAAAAAAACCCTATTTGAAGTTTGTGGAGGGCGGGGGACTCCTATTTGAAGTTTGTAGAACAAATAAATCCTATTTGAACTTTGTGGAACAAATAAATCATGACATTGTCTTGACCACAAAAAATCCCCTTCTCTCCATCTAGGTAAAAGATAATTTAAATATTAGAATTGTCTACATGTCCCTCACCCCCACCCCTGTAGTGGGAAGGCCATTGTGTGCAGTTTGTAACATGCATGACTGGCTTTGAGAAACACGAGACTGCCCATGAACATTGACTCTCTCCAGACCTGGTACCAATAGTCTGTATATTTCATGTTCTTTTTGTAGGGAAAGAATGGCAGTTCAGTCCCCAAATAGCAAAGCAAAACCAGTTTGGTGAGAAAGCAGCAAAGCAAGAGGTCTTGAGACAGTTCTTTAGTATTGAAGGACTACAAGGATTTGTTTAAAGAAAATGTTACAAACAAATGTGAAAGAGCCTGCAGCTTATTTTAGCTGTAGCTCATGGCTGAAGAAAAAGACCAAAATGAACAGCCATTTCTGGAGAGACAAAATGGAGACTAACACTGGAAGAAGAAAGGGGGAGGAGTCCAGCACTTTTATCCATGACCCTAACACACACACACACACACACACACACACACACACACACACACACACCCAGTTGTCACTATGAGACAATGCAGCTGAGAGCTGATGCTGCCAGAGTCCTAGCTCCAACACTTTTCAAGTTCAGCCACTAAATTAATGCTGAGTTCTCACAGTGTTTGTTGCAGAGCAGAAAATGAATCATTTTTACTAGATGTGCAGCACTGTCCTAATTTAAATGATAGTGTCATGAGGGAGGATCTGACACTCACACTGGTTGCTAAATTGATAGATAAAACTTACATGGCATGGTTTGGACAGTTTGGGATTGGGGGTGGAATGATGCAATAATACAATAAAACAATCTGTTGAAGCCCAGCTTTAAGTTGTGAAAGGACCAATGGAGAACTCCACCAAATAACTTAGTACATAATATTTGTACAATGGATATCAGCCAATGAATATTGGCTGATATCCTGACCAACGCTGCATGTGTGCTTCTAACAATTCACACGAAGCACTAGCCCCCCAAGCAAGTGTTTGACTATTTGGGGCGGGGGGCTCTCTCTGTGCTTTGAATGTTCTCTGTTTCAGTAAAAACACATTCCTGAGGGTCAACCATTATTTTGCACCAGGGTAGATTTCCTTGCACTGAAACCTTTTCTAATCTTTTTTTTCTTTTCTTTTATATGGAACATGATATTGTATTTGTTTAACAACCCCTGGATTTGTTTCATAATAGTTTTACTTTGGTCCATCTGTCTCACAGCATTTTTCTTTTTCTTCTTAACTATTTATCAAAAGTTACATTTACAGTTATATTGCTTTTGAATTTTCAGAGTTTACATCTTTTCTCTTTGAAGACAGCAGTCAATAGAAGGAATACAAAACCATACTCTTCTTTCAGATGATTGTCAAAATGGACAATTTTTGGTAATCTTTGTGTGTGAAACTGTGCACTTTGTTATTGATTGGTTTCAGATGGCTTCTGTCAAGTGCCAGAGCTCCTGTACTCTTGACATGTTGTCTTGGCAGAGTTGCTTTTCAATATGTATTACATTGTTTGTAGACTATCTATCTGAATCACAGCCAGTCATTAAGGATAATAAGGCTAAGATTATTTAGTATCATCTCTTTATTGTCCATCCAATATTTATATGAGCATAAATAATACTTTATTATATGGATCAATTACAGAGGAATTTATTCTAATATAACTATGGATGCTTTGTGCTTATTAGATCTACAGATTTAATGTCCATTAATAAGGCATCAGCAGAGCTGATTTTATTGTTGGTTTTATGTTCAGTTATACATATTTCTGTGAAATATTTTTAACACATAATTTTGTGGACAATTTCAAACAAGATTTTTGTTGTTTTTAGGAATGATCCTCAAAAGCAAAATATAAGCTCTGTTCTCTAAGTCTGAACACACAAATTTAGTATCTGTCACAGAGAGAGAGAGAGAGAGAGAGAGAGAGAGAGAGAGAGAGAGCACACAGGTTCCTCCCCCCTCTAGAGTATCAGCCTCCACTCCACTCCAGCCTCCACTCTGGAAAACTCAGTCTGTCAATCAGACATCATTTACCTCTCCCCATTGTGTGCCCACTTACTTTATTTATGTATGTATGCATTTATTTATTTAAAAGTTATTATGCAGCATCTCTGATAACTTTTAAAGGCAGTTAAGACATATTTGTTCACCCAGGCTTTTTACTTAGAAGCTATTATCATGATCGGCTTAAATCGGGCTAGGAGAGCCTAGCCCAGTTTTAGCAGAACATGAGAACCGCCGGGCTTGCAGGTGAGCCTGGTTGCCTAAAAGTGTGTAATCCGCTTGCAAAGCCCTTCCCTAAGCCCAGGTTAGCGGAGCAAGTGCTCTGCTAACCGGGGTTTCTGGATCGTGTGTTGCCGCAGTGCGGCTCCGCGCTGCGGCAACTCACAAGGAGACCCCCAACTGGGAGGCTAAAAAGCACCCTCCTGGCTCAGGGGTCTCTCCAGCATGCTCTGCATCCAATGGGTGGGCACAAACAGATTTAGAAGCAACGGACTCAGGGGTTTAGCTATACTTGAACAAGGGAGGTCCAATGTCACTGAGTCACCACCCACTTCTGTCTTCCCAAGGAATAAGGTGAAGAGGTTGGGGGAGCAGGGACCCATCTTCACTTTTTGTCCCAGGGCCCACTCCTACCTTGCTACACCCATGAACAGACTCTTGCATTCTCAACTAACTGTTTTTACACTGCTACAGTTCTTTTTCTTAATCAGAATTTTGATAATTTAGCCTGATTATACACTTCATCACCAGGTAGATTCTTCATTACCTATGTTGTATGGATAGGAGAAATTGCCTTACTTTTATAAGGAATGGATTTTTCAGGCTTTATAATTCTGAAATATTTTAAAACCAGCCCAATCTAATTATACAGCTAGGGAACCAAGCTGTATCAAGGTGAGTGGCGCATGAGTATATCACTCCCCATGTCTAGAGAACTAGCACCATGCCTAGCACACAAGGTTGGGCAGACACTGGAGATGAGGCACTTTGCACAAACAACAAACATCTGGTATCCAGGAAGAACAAAATGAAATAAAGCAGAGGCAGATAACTCTTCTGTCTGCTCAGAATTAGGCAGGCACCCTGCCTAATTGCCCACACCTACTGCAGTGGCGGAACCAGAAAAAGAATTGAGAGGGGGAACAGCAGGATCAAAGCTCATTTATGGGTGGGCGAGCTGAGTGTTCTACTTATTAGATTTCTGAAACAGAAATGGGGGGGGGGTACTTACTCATGCTGCGTCTGCATTTACAAGATACTTCACACAGATATGCTAA
Source organism: Hemicordylus capensis (assembly GCF_027244095.1). Taxonomy (NCBI): domain Eukaryota; kingdom Metazoa; phylum Chordata; class Lepidosauria; order Squamata; family Cordylidae; genus Hemicordylus; species Hemicordylus capensis. Next base: position 318,770,047 of record NC_069657.1, read on the forward strand.
GGAAGGCAGAGCACCAGAGATATGGCTTTGTCTCAGAATATGAATGTTGATTATGTGGTGTTTTGGGTTAATCCATTCCTTGATCCAGTTCAGCTTTTGAATGGGGCTTTAGTTACTTGTATTCCAGTCCTGGTGTAGAGGCAGGGCTAACAGAAGCAAAAGCACTGAAAAGTAGTCTGCACTTGCCTCTCTGTACATAATATCTATTTCATTAAGCCGTAAATATTCCTGATTCCACTGCACGGCCTTGCCCTTGCATACGACAACTCTTTCCCTTGGATTCTACAGATCACTCATCTCCCTTAGCTCCAAAATGAAAAATATAAGTGTGCTGAACACCGGGGTGGAGCCACCACTGGGCAAACAGGTTCAAATGACCCGGGCCACCTCCAATCAGGGCCGCGTCTCACAGCCTACACACTTCCCCCACATCTGACATCAGGTGTGTGTGTGTAGGGGGGGGGGGTATTTTGTTCCCAAACAGGGCTGCACAGCCCCATTTGGGAACGAAATCAACCCATGCTGCATTGGCAGCACAGGTGGTGTGACTCTCCCTGCCTTTAAAGGCAGGGAGAGCCACTCCTGGCCTCACTGCCAATGCAGTGGGGCTGATCTCCCTCCCAAACAGGTCCATGCATTGCCAGGCAGGGAGAGTTGCTCCGGCTCGCGCTGCCCAATGTAGCGTGGGCCGATCTCCCTTCCAAACAAGGCCATGCTTCCCTGTTTGGGAGGGAGACAACACCCCCGCGTCTGACATCAGACACAGGGGGCATGGCTTGCCACCCCCTGCATCTGATGTCAGACATGGGGGGCAGGGCCAGGGGGCCATGATGGCGGCTGGACATGGGCCACTGCCAGCCTTGCTCTGTGACTGCTGAGCACTCAAATACTCATGGCAACAGAGTGTTACTCACTATTGTTGTACCCCAACAAAGAGAGGTTCTTTTTCTGGGTCAGCGAGCCAAACACATGACCAGTCGAGAAAGTTGTAAAGGCTTTATTTTGCTCTATAGTAGCAAAAGGTCTTGGCCAGCTCTCGCTCAAGTCCAAGACCCAAACATATACAAACATGATATATTTATAGTCTAGGAGTCACATACATAGGTACTGCCCATCTTCTTTGTCTGTACTTTCTGTAAATTTCCAGCTAACTTCTGCGCATGTACCTGAGTCAATACATAAACATCTTCTTATCTAGTGTCTCCTGGCCCTCCTTTACATGGCCAAACAACTCCTTATTTGGTGTCTCCTAGCCCACCTTTACACGGCCAGGTTATATGAAGGGTAACATAGCTTTGGTCTGGTTCAGGCCTACACCACTATTACTATTAAACTATTATTATCTGCAAGCGGAAACATATAGGTACCATCCCTCTTCTTCATTCTTCAAAGTAGTCAAATGGAGCTGCTAATTCCTAAAGCACCATGTACTGCACAAGATCCTTGTTAGGACTCTTCCATGTCATGGCTAGTGCGGCCCACATTCTGCAAGATAAGGACCTAAATTTCTGTAGCTCTTCCCTTGAAGCTCCAAAACAGAAAGAAAAATTCCCAAAACTCACTACCCAAGCTTTTTCCAGATCTAAACCAAATTTGACGCTGGGCATATGGAGCAAGAAAGCATTAACACAGTGGGAGTGTGACTCGTTGTTACCAAAAAAATGTGCAAGGTTCAATGATAACATTTCTGTGTTTCAGAAGATCTTTCTGTTCACAAGCAAGCCTCAAGCAGTGGCAATTGACAAGGGGCTTCAAGGCAGATGAGGTCAAGAAAGTGTAAATTCCATTCCTTGAAGACTGCTGTTCTTGCTTATCACATGTCTCACTCTCCACTGTGATGTGCCAATTAAATGGCTACAAGATGAAGAACCCATGCACTTTTCTTGTGGGGCTTGGTGTTTTCCCCCACCCTTTGTAAAGCTAAGCTATGTATAATTTGGCATGCAATTTTGCTTAAGAATGAGACTTTGTATCCTAACTTTTTGTCCCTGAGTGAGTTTTATACATGCTAATTATCGGTTCATGAAAAATGAGAGAACAAAAGTGCTGACACAGTCTTAATGACAGCGCTGCGAACAGTTTACCATGCTCTAGTAATACAAGTCTAGAATCATTCTTATGAAACTTTTCTCAACTATATGAGTATCCTCAGATTGGAGAATGTATGCTTTTTGGACTTCAGACACCAACAGATGTGTATTCCATCTTGTTATGGTTGTTGCTAAGGTATATTTTCAGGCAAAAACATTATTAAAATATTAGCTGATATGAAGGTGACACAATACGAATGATGGATCTGCAATAATACTTCTCTTCAGACCTTCTTTACTGTGCAAAATTAAAGCATAAGTATGCATTATTAAAATAGTTAGGCCTCTGTGCAATACCACCTTAGCACCATGTATGCTAAGGTTTCCATATGTGTATGAGGGGTATGAGGGATAAGCAGAAATGGGGAGGCACTTTTTGTGAGTATGTTTGGCAGAAGGGAAAAGTGACACTTGGTAGGAATAATTTGGAAAGGTGTGGAATGTTTTAACCTCTTCAGACTGAGGGCAATGTGATGCAGACAGTGTTGCTCTTACTTTGAATATGTGACACTTGCTCCCATTGTTACCCTCTGATTGGCTCCACAGCATGGCAGAGTCATGTGACAGCATCACAGTCACTGTTCCTTAATTGGCTTGGATCCCTTTGGAAAGAAGAAACCCTGCACATGGCCATACAGTATCTACAGACTGAGAAAATGGTGGTTGAAAATCGTCATGAAAAACAACAAACAGCATTCCCCAAACCAGCTCCTCCAAAGTGATTTTCTATCCTAAAATTGAAACTGGTGAACATTTGGCTCTATTGCATACAGTATAAGACAAACCTCACTGAGCAACCTTCATAGGAAGATTTGGTACAGAAAGGGAAGGAGTGATACCTGTCAAGCAACATCCCCAGTCTTTCTTGGATTAGGCTTTCGGAAGAAAGTGGTTTATGGTCTTACGAATTATCCCAATCATGCTTAACTTTTCTCAGAAACAAAGGCACCATGTGCAGAGGGATGAGGGCAGTTCTCCATCCCTTGTGTTTCGGCCTTGTTTGATCATGCACCAGGAACATGAACATCTCTAAAAAAACTCATGGTTTCTACACACACTGAGTGATTATATTTATAAATAATGCAGGGGGAATAGGAACTAGCTGTGCACAAATCCATGTAAAGGAAGGAGACATCTGTGGGCCACCTCCAGCCTCAAGGGCAGGGTGCCTCTGAGTACCAGTTGCAGGGGAGTAATGGCAGGAGAGAGGGCATGCCCTCAACTCCTGCCTGTGGCTTCCAGCAGCATCTGGTGGGCCACTGTGCGAAACAGGATGCTGGTCTAGATGGGCCTTGGGCCTGATCCAGCAGGGCTGTTCTTATGTTCTTATGTCTGAATTTGATTGATAACATTGTTATCATTATTAGAAGATATGGAAAATGTAGTAACAAATGAGAGCTCATGGAAAATTTATTTATTTATTTATTTATTTATTTATTTATTTATTTATTTATTTATTGAAACATATTTCTATGCCGCCCAATATTTGCGTCTCTGGGCGGTTAACAATCACAATCATTTAAAGCAGTATATTAAACAATTAAAATAATTTAAATATTAAAATCATTAACATTAAAATCATTTAAAACCCAATGTTAAAATATCAAAAATATAAATCTAGCGCACCCATCCCCTGGTGAAATCCTAGGTGCTCTAGGTGCCTGTCTCAATGTCAGTGTGAGCTGAAAGCAGCTCGTGCTGACGCACAATCCTGGTAGCCTGGTTAAGGGCGCATTTACTAAGAGTTGGGCTTTGGTGCTGCATTTGGCACTGTGGAACTGCCAGGATCCATGTAGATCCAGGTGGTTCTCATGGGCAGCCAAGCCCAGGCTTGGCTGCCTAAGCTGTGGGATAGCTGGTGGCCAGGATAACAAGTCCTGCCTCTGTTGATCCACACTGCTAGGTACAAAGTACATCCAGAAATGTGAGGTCTCTCTGCATCTTTTGCATGAGAAAAAAGCATATCCCCATTGCTCTAAGTGTTCTGGAAAAACTTCTGAATTGGGCAGCTGTGCTGATAGTACTTTTGAAGAAATACAGAAATGCAAGACAGAGGCCAAGGAAATGATTCCAATTCATGAGCCATATTATTTTTTTACTCATATGGCAGTTGAAGCTGCTTCTCAGAATTGTACAGTATTAGTCAAAAGAGCACTTCCCTTCATGTCTCTCTTCCTGGCTTGAAGCTCCATGAAGAGAAACAAAAGTTGTGCTTACATTCTGGATTTCATATTATTGCCAAAACAAATGAAGATTAAATAATTCCCAGGCAATATTTATTTTATTATTTATTTATTTATTGCATTTATATACCACCCCGTCCAAATGGCTCTGGGTGGTGATGAATATGATGAAGTTAGCAGGGTCCTTTTTGTTCTGTCTTGTTTAATGACTGTTTGTGTTACTTGTAGTTTGTTCTAAAACTAGATAAAGATGTGAATGGAGCTGGCCAGGCCTGTTCAATCTTGGGTCTGGCCAAACTGGGTCCAGTCTGCTTCAGCCGCGTGAACTAGGCTGAACCAGTTTGGGGGTCAGTTTGGGTGGTATGCTTGCAAAGGGGGATCTGGCGGAGATTCCCCTTTACAAATAAAAGACATTCCCTATAACTTGTAAACCGTCTAACTGATTTGAACCAAATTTTCTACAGGTGTATGTAGGGACATATAGGGACACCTCAAGGGTGTTGTTTGTAATGATGTCATCCACCCTGGTTCAAGATGGCAGGCACATGAATATTTGAGGTGCAAATGGGAACTGATTTGGACCAAATTTGGTTCAGTTGTAGGAACACATAGGGTTACCTCAAACACATAGTTGAGGCACAAGTGGGCTAACTTGGGAACTACCTAACCAATCTGGATCAAATTTAGTTCAGTTTTAGGGATAGTGAAAGGAAAGTAGGCAGATTAGTTCTTACTAGAACAACTTGTTTAAATTATCAACTGGCCTGTTTATGGTGTATAGTTAAGTTAGATAAGAAGCATTATGGAATAAAGTGAAATAGGAGTGGGAAGAATGCAAAATGAGCTTCTCTTTCCTGTAAGGGGAGTACATTCTTTCCTTTGACTACCATAGTTAGGCTGAAGATTGCAGAAAGATCCTGGAGCCCTCCCATAATTACCTTTTTGACACATCTATTAACCTTTTCAAAGTAATGTTCCCACCAATTTGAATGGAAGTCTTATCTAGTTATATAAGAATTCTGCATCATATCAAGAGATTATCTTCTCCTGCCCCATATTGAACACTAAATTATCATGACATGCTTTTCTTATCCATTGTGGTTTTAATTAGGGTCAAATTAGACATGATGTGAAATCTATTATCACATTTCTATCTTTAACTTTAAAAAATAATTTTAAAAATGCCATGGTGGTCCTAACTGAATCAGGACTGTGGGGAACGTTGAGGTTTAACATTTCCCCCAGGGGCAGAGTTGTAATAGTGCTGACATGACCTTACCAAAAACAAGGTAGCTAAACATCTTCAATCATACATGCATGTAGTGAATGAGCTGTCCCTTCTCATTGAGTTGATGCTGAGGTCTGATCGTTTGGTGGTGCCAACCTCCTTACAAACAAAAGTGATCAAAAATGACCATGAAGGTCACCTAGGCATGAGCTTGACTAAATGCAATTCAGAGGAAGTTTTGGGTAGCCAGGTATGGACAAACATATTGAAGATGTACTCAGGCACTGTATGGCTTGTGCTGTATCTGAAAAATCAGATAACACTGGTTTTTACCACCCCCTTGACTCCAGTAGAGTATACCAATGGTCCCTGGGGAAAATTTGCTCTGGATATAATGGGGTTTTTTGATAACCAACCCACAAAACAAATATTTGTTATCATGATGGTAGATTACTATTTCAGGTGGCCACAAGTTTCATCTGTTGACAACATTACTACAATAAAGGTGATTCAGTTCATGGCTACAGTTTTTGCGAGGGAAGGTCTTCCTAAAAACTATTGACTGACAATGGGACACAGATTACCTCATTTGAAATGGAGCAATACTTGCATGACCAGGGGATAAAACACAAGACTATTTCCTTGTACCATCCGTGAGGGAATGGCTTAGTGGAAAGAATGAACAGATTAGTGAAAGGAAGTTTGTAACTGGCTACTACACAACAACAACCCTGGAAAGAGGCAATCCATGAAACTCTATTTACTTATTGAGCTACTCCTCATAATACAACAGGAAAATCACAATATGAAATGCTGAGAGTATGTAAAGCTACCACCAAACTTACCCAATGGCAACAATGGATGGGGCTTTCCATGCCATCTCAGTTTGAGGATGCAGAGATTTGTGATCGGGTAAAGGAGAAGCAATAAAAATACAAATTGTATGTTGATCAGAAATGGGATTTGAAACAGTGGACATTTCAGGCGAGGGACTATGTTTGAGTATGGCTGCCTTATAAAGTGAGAACGGGATGTTCCTGATATTCTGGACCAAAGCAAATAATCAAAATCCGACGTATTCTGCCCTATTGGATGATGGAAAGAAATGGAACAGTTCAAAACTTTCCAGCATTCATACTATGGCCGCATTCATACATAACGTGAAACCAGAGTTTTAGGGGGCAGACTTTGTCACCAGACAACTGTGGTTCTAGAGCAGAGATAACATTTAAAGTGGTGTCTAATGGATTGGTGTGTGGAAATTTCCTTTTCCTGACTCAGGTCAGGTTAACGATTAATCTCTCTGACCGGTCTAATCCAGTTCTGCAGCACGAGGGAAGGCTCTAGTGCTGAGTCATCCCTTTCTTGTGCTCTGAGAAGCAGACTGGTTGGGTTAAAACTTCTTTAACTTTCCAAACCCAGAAAAGCTAAGAAAAAGATTTTGGTAAACCCAGAAGTTCTGGTAGGTTAATATCATTACCACCAAGCACTCTTAAGACTTGCAGAGTACTGGACCATTGGATTGAGTGCTGTAGTCCATGGTCCCCCTGTAACCAGGTATTGGACAAATACAAAAATCTGCTCCCCCTGGCTAATAGGCAAGAATTAAACCAATTGTTCTCCCAGGCAACTACCTGCACATGGAGTTAATTGTTAATCTGGCCAAGCGCTCTTTGAGATGTGTTCTGCACCAGAGAAAATCCCCCTCCTCCTGCTGTGGTAATAAACAACCCTGAAGAAGCTTGTAAAATGTAAAGAACACAGGGAAAAAACCTTTATTCATTTACTACAGACTGGTTCCATCTGAGGCTTTATGTGTTTTTAGAAACACTTCAAACTAATTAGTTGGTTACAAGAATACTTCAAGAGGTTGCTCTGGGGTGGCACACGTTAAAATAGTAGTTACTCAGTTTCAAAGCACAGATATTTAGAAAAATGCAAAGCAACACACACAATCATGCTGCTCGGGGGCGCCCCGGCCAGTTTGCCCCAGCCCCCCTGCAAGAAGCACGAGGCTTGGGGGCTTCTGAATGGCCAAAGGGCCTGTGCTGGGGGCAGAGCTTCGACTGCGTTGCCAGCTCTGGTGCTGGCAAGCCTCAGTTCGTCTCTAGCTGGCACCCTCCCTCCCTCCCTCCCTAAGATGCAGTCTGGGCTCAAGCCGGTCGCCCCTTGGGTCTGGGCAGGGATTTTTTGGGCGTTCCCCTGATTGGCTGTTGGTGTGCATCCTTTTCTACCTGCCTTGGACTGTACTGTTCTTTAGTTGAGTAGTTAAGTTTGTAAACCTTTCCCAGTCACAATATGGCAGGTATAGTGTGGTTAGAAATAACATCTGAGGCTGGTGAGCACCTTCAGGTTTGAGCACCTTCATTTGGCCATAGGTCAGACAGAGCAACTCTCTAGAGACTGCACGGCTCAGGGAGACCTGCCCTGGGTCAATCTACTCTGTCAGGCTAAGTTCCCCGGAATCTCTGAATGGCCACTGGGGGGTGCAGCTATGTCAGAGGCCTGGCCTTAGGCTGGCTAGGATGGACAGCCCTCGCTCTAGAGCAGGCCTGCTCAACTTAGGCCTCCCAGCTGTTTTTGGACTACAGCTCCCATAATCCCCAGCCACAGTGGCCAATAGCCAGGGATTATGGGAATTGTAGGCCAACATCTGCAGGAGGGCCGAAGTTGAGCAGGCCTGCTCTAGAGCATTGGGGCTGCCTGGTGCAAAGGTGTGTCACCCTATGCCATAAGAGAGGCATGCCCTGGTGGTGCATGCCCAGTTATACCGTATTGTATGGAGTGGAGAGCCAATCCCTGTTCTTTAACAAGTTGGTTATGAATTAATAAAATGCTGTCCCTTATTTATACCAACACACTGTGTCTCGTGTCTTCTTGGGTGCTGGGCAAAGAAATATGTTTCTAACGCAAAGTCTGACTAAACAAACTGTTCCCTAGACTAAATCCCTGAAGCCAAAGCCCTGGCTCCTTTCCCTTGAACTCCTGATGAGATTCCTGATGAGAATCAAGCATCTTGCAGATCTCTCACCCTGAGAGATTATCCTGCAGCCTCCACCATGAGGCAGCCAACCGCATGCTAGTCCACACTCTCTGCACAGACTTCCTTTCTTCTTCCCAGAATTCCCCCTGCAACTCTCATGTCCCACCCACCTGGTGGACTGATTGGTTGAGCCCTGGAGGTCACCAGCCTGTCAGTCAAGATAGGATTTCACTTCCAGTTAACCCTCTAGACGGTGGAGAGACTGGTCACTGCATGATGACTCTCTTCTGTTTAGCAGGGGGAGTGCATGCAACTTTCCCTATCCAACCCCAGCACAGTATTCCTCCTGTGGCTGATGATGGTTTCTACCTGTTATTTCTTTTAGACAATGAGCTCTTTTGAGACAGGGAAGTATTTTTTTTTAAATATTCAACACAATATAAAATTTGTTTATACATATTCATGGTAGTAGTAGTAGTAGTAGTAGTAGTAGCAGCAGCAGCAGCAGCAGCAGCAGTAATAGTAAACTGATTTTCACTAGAAAATATTTTGAATAGTGGTTTTATTCCTAGCAGTAGTAGTCACAGTACAGTAAATGTAATACTACAGGAATGGTTCCTCTATAAATACAGATGAATTTAATGTTTTATAAATATAAATAATAATATATTATTATATAATAATAAACAATACAATGCAATGTATTAATTAAATGCTTTCCTATAGGACCTCTTCTAAATGTATTAATTTGCTTCTTCTTTGACATCCGTGAGACATATGTGTTTTATAGTATTGTAAAGCTTTATTCACTTCCTCAGATGCAGATGTGGGGGGAGATTGAACCTGCAATAATAAAAGGGATTTAAAAATAAATAAATGTAAACCTCTAATGAGTCATTTAAAGAAGGATATGAGTAATATTTATAACTTCAGTATTCATGGTCTTGACAGTCAGCCAGCACAGACAATAGAGAACCACATAATGGAAACAGTGTGGGGAAGAGACAAGCTTACGAAGTATGCAGGTGCTGAGAATTTTTAAAAAGTTGATCTGCTTTGGACCCATTCAATTACAGGAGTGACTTCTATTAATCCACTTCACAGTGACATTTTAGACCTTTTCACTCCATTGATGTTTAGCTTTGGGCAAATTTATACCATGACTTTGAAACTTTCCCCAACACTGAACAGAGAACTTCCTGTTCACATGTGCCCTGCCTATGCATCAGTGTGTATCTTGGTATGTACAGGAATCCTAAAACATGGTCTAAGGGTGTATGATACTGCTAGCTTGCTGAAGCTATGCAGGTCTTGGTGTGATCAGTGCCTGGATGAGAGACCCATGATTGCTATCTTTGTCAATGGGGCTGTAGCTTAGTGTAGAGCATAGAGATGAGCATGGAACCAGTAGGGCCAGTTGGGTTTGAATCTAGACTGGATCAAAACCAACCAGGACCAGTCTGGTTCCAGGTCTGGTCAAACTGGGTCCAGCTTGGCTCGACCCTTGAGCCAGGCCAAACCGGCATGCGGACAAGCTGTATAGTTGTAAAGGGGAATCCTTGAGGATTCATTGAGGATTCGCCTTTACAAGTAAAGTGGGTGTCCCTAACCTAAACTTCCCTAAAGGTGTGGTGAGGGGAGTAGTGAGAGAAAGCGGCCTCTGTACTTTTAGCAGAGACCACACGATAGAGCAGCATCAGCATCACCATGAAATTTGTGTGGTGATGCAAATGGCCTCTGCACATTCATGCAAGTCACGAAAATGGCCTCAATGTGTGTAAAGAGCCACAGCCAACCTGGGCTGTCATTTGGGAGGATGGTGGGAGGCTTGGGGCCCCCGGTGCCCCTCTGCTGCCACCTCACTGCCCACCAATGGTGCCTATCTTGTGGCCTCCGCTAAAGGTACAGAGGCCTCTTTTTCTCATTATCCCCCCATGCCATTAGGGAAGTTTAGGTTAGGGATTCCCCATTTACATGTAAAGGAGAATCCTCAAGGATGCCCCTTTGCAAGTACACCCAAGCTGGTTCACAAGCCAGTTCTTCAAACTAGGGGCCGGTCCAGTTCAAACGCGGACCAGATGAACTGGGCCAGCTCAATATCGAGCCCAGCTCAAAGCAAGCTGGCTCACACATCCCTAGCAGAGCATCTGCTCTGCATGTGGAAGGCCCCAGGATCTGTCTGGTGTCTCCAGAGAGGGCTGAGAAAGACTCCTGCTTGAAACTTTGGAGAAGCTGCTGCCAGTCAGTGTAGACAATACTGAGCTAGACGGACCAATGGACTCACGATAAAGAATCTTCTTATGTTCCTCTGGATAGGGAATTAGAGCACATTTAGGTTCTCTTTAACTCACCTGCATGTTTAGGGTCATAATCAAAGGGTATAAAAATGCGTAAAACATTTTCCCCGACTGTATCACTCCAAATCAATTTATTATCCTTTTTTAAAAAAAGTTTCATTAAGAGGCCAGCAGACTCAAATTCCTTGAAGCTGGACACAGAATGAGGCTATTCTCATGAGCAGCAGGAACCGGGCTAAGGAAGCCCAGCCTGGTTCCTGCTGCTAGTGTGGGGCAATGGGAACCATGTGGCTCCCGCCTGCAGCTCGATGGCAAGCCTGCTTATGAAGCCTGCCGCTTAACCTGGGTTTCGGGTGCGAGAGCATCAGAAAACCAGGTTAAAAGATTGTGTGTCACCGCAGCACGCTCTGTGCTGCAGCGACTCACGAATAGCCTCCTGACTGGGAGGCTACAACAAGCCTCCCGGCGTCAGGGGGCTCCCCACAAGGCATCGCGCACTCACGGGGTGCCTTATGGAACTTCCGGGGGCCGAGAGGCCCCTGAACCCAGCAGCCCCAACCGGCTCCGTGACGGAGCCAGTAATCAGCTGGGTAGCCAATCCGGCCACCCAGGGAGTGCGGCCTGATCGTCTGCAGGTCAGACCCACTCTCCTTGGAAACCCCATTTTGGCTCTACACACGGATTGTGTGTAGTGCCTTATGATCTTGGCAAAAGCTGCCCATACCTGTGTTGTACTACTATAAAAACAATCATATTAAACATTTTGTTCGCTCTCTTTTCTTTCTGTAGTCTAAGTATATTTTTGTTCATAGTTCACTGAAAATGCCATAGGAACTATTTTTATAGAATATTTTCATCAGAGCACAGACCTGGAACATCAAAACGGCTTGGTGGATCAGTGCTTTTTGCAGACCTTGTAAGATTTCTGGGATTTGATGTCCTGAATTTAAATTAGCACATATCTATCCCAGCATACATTAGGAAGTAGCCTGACTACAGATGCTTCTGGAGTTTATCGCAATTATTTTGTTAGATAAGTTGTGGAGACAGAATAAAAGATGAACTCTTTCCTTAATGGTTTTAGCCTACATCAGTTAAACACCCATGTGCTATCTGATAGATCTACTGTTTCAGAAATACAACACAGGATTACTGTTATTCCCTGGTGTACCATCTGCCACCGAGCCTTCACATTCTGAACTTAACAGCCTGACAATCCAATGCCATGCATGTCTGCCCAAAAGCAAGTTTCAACTTTCCACTGCTCAGTGGGGCTGTTTCCAAGTAGGCATGGCGTTTAGTCTGATTATTCCAGCTATTACGCTGTTAGCCATAGGACTGACTATAATACCATTACAACTGCAAGACTCCCTTACATTCCTTACATCTAATGGGGCAGTTTTTGATTAAAAGAGCTGAGGAAAGTGGGCAAGTTAGGCCATGGAGTCTAAAACAAAGCTTTGGAATAACCTCATGTTGACTCTGCCTAAATGTACTTCCCTCAGTCCTCACCTTCTATAAGAATATCCAGTTCCACACTGGAGAATAGCCTGTTTCAATTACAGCAGCCCACAGAATTTACCAAAATAATTGCATGGAAATCTCCCTTCAAATCTTTAGGAAGGCTTGGATCTTCAGCCCTCCTGGACACTAAGCCTTGGGTCTGCTTTAAACGAAGGATGTGAAACCCATCCCCTTAGTTCAGTTTGGAATTTGGACTGCTATACTGAGCTGTTTCCCAGCCAAAAACAGAAAATAGCTTGGAAATAATTCTGAACCCATTTGGAACCCAGTCACAGTCCAGATTAGATCCTGCCAGCATGACAAGATCTGAATCTTAGCACCAAGCCCCCATAAGTCTGCAAGCCTTGCAATTGCTTGTTGCAGTGGCAACTACCATGGGGTTACCAAAAGGGCAGTCTTTTTCTTTCTTTCCTTCTCTCTGGCACTTAGTGCACTGTTACAGCAGCATCCTAGCAACAGAGAAGGCAGAAAGCAGGACACATAGGAATATCTCAGTGGTGTAGTTTGTGATGCGGTTGTCCACCACAATACAAGATGGCGGGCGTGTGAATGTTTGAGGAGCAAATGGGCAAACATATGAACCATCTAACCGATTTGAACCATATTCATTCATTCATTCATTCATTTAAATTCATGATTCATTTTGCAGGAATTCTGCTAGTCCAACTAAAGTTCCTTGACCTATCTTAATGGGGTTGCACTTGTATGCAGATATGGGGGTTATTCTCAATTGTATGCAGTAGGGGGGTTATTCTAAATTGACAACTGTTTCTGGTGGATCTAGGGGAACTGGGAACTGTGGTTAAGATCAGCTTTGGTCAGCTTCCTTTGGGGTGACACTGTGGCCTGATCTGACCTCAGAGGTTTCGACTTCAGTAAAGCAGGGAAGCTGCAATTATGAACTTGAGCCCTTAGATTAGCATCCAAAGCCCACCTCATGTGGACCTACCTTTAATTAAGATACATTTCCAGGGCACTAGAAACTAGAGATATGCAATACAATTTGACTTGAATCAATTTGAGCTTGAATCAGGGTGATTAGAATGATTTGAGCTAGAACTGAAACACCCCTAAAATGAAGAGCCTAATTCAAGGTAGAATCAAATCACCTCCAGTTTGAGCTCAAATCAATTTGAGTGAATCAAGCTGCAGGCACCATTTTGTCTCTGTTTTCTCCCCTTGCTGATTGGTTTTCTGGCACTGGCTTCCAATTGGTTTGAGATCTCCTTGCTTCTTGGTTGGCTTGTTGTCATTTACATCAAGTGTTGGCATGGGAAACTGTGCTTCCATTGGATGGAGGGAGCAGGGGAAGGCCAAAGGAGGGGTTTTCATAATGTATTTAAGGGGCTGCTTGTAGGCAGAAAGAAAGAGCAATTTGTGCTTCATTAGAAAAGGATCAGGGAGAGACTGCAGCAGCACTGAGAGTTAGGGATGGGCACAGAACATGTATGGCCAGTTTGGTTTGAATTTGAAGCAAATTTGAAATGATCCAGCCTGTTCCGGTTCAGCCCTATTGCTTGTAGCAAGGCCGCAATGCCTTTAATAACTGGGCTGCTCAGCTTTTAAAAAAGAATTGCAGCCCCCTTTACTGCTGCTGTCTGTGTGCATGGTGGATTAATTTTTGGTGTGTTGAATGACCTCTTCAACTTGTAAATGTACCTGCAAATTAAGCCGATAGGACTAGAAGCTCTTTTTCAAGTTTTTATATGCCTGGTTTTTGCTCTGCCCATGAACTTGTAATAACTGTTCCCACCCCCTTGCTCATGTTGGCTGTGTCGCATCCATATAGATGAGAAGGTCAGAGCTGCTGATTCCAAAACCAGGATGACCAAAATCAGGATGACCAAATCTTGAGAGACCTACTGTATGCCCTCTTTGCTGGGGCCTTTGAGTCCTTTAGGATAGCAAGGACTCAAAGAGGCCGAAAACAGAGAAGACCTGCTTGGCCTTCTTCCCATGAAGATGCTCACCACACCACTGTATAGTCATTTGCTGTTGTGGCATTTTCTTGTCATGCTAGGAAAAATCGAAGTCCAGAAGCTAGTCTTGAAACCTGTTCTTGATATCTTTCATGTGTTTCAGTTAGCCGTTTTGAAAAATGGTCTCACTTTAAAAAAAAAAAAGCACCTACATATGGGAGGAACAGAGGCATGGGAAATCAGCAAAGAAAAGGCTTCAGAAGCAGTAAAATCCAGATTTTTTTTTTCAGCAATAAGAGAAGCGGGGGGAGTTCAAACAGGGAGACTGAAGTATCATTAAACCATCAGTGTCCAAGTGTATACCAAGTACAGGTACCAAGTGTATGGACTATCTCAAAATTATTGTTCTTCAGCCATGTGGCAGAAATACTCTGGTGTTCCACCCTATGACCCTGAGCATTCTGGGTAAAAATTCATTTTCCATGGATATGTCATGTGAACAGAACTAATGACATCATATTATGGTGTAAGAATTTCAACATACTTTTAAATGGAGGGAACAGAAAATGATTGAGATTTCAGCAGCAGCAGCCCCATATCTTCTGGAAATAGAGTTGCTAACCTCCAGGACTGGCCTGGATTCTCTTAGGAACAACATCAGTCTCCAGGAGACTGCCCAGAGATTTCAGTGGCTTGATATTTTGAAAATACTGTGAATATTTCACAAAAATGTTGTGAAAGGACATTGGGGGGAAATAGTAGGAAAAAACATCCAGGAATAGTTTCCATCAGAGCCAGCAACCCTTCCTGGAAATGCAGTATAAATGGACTGAACTGTATTATTTTCTTCCTCTCTTCTTTCAAGTACTGAAGAGTCACCTGTGATCCAAAGCTCAGTGAAGTCAATGGAATAAAAATGATCAGACTATACATCAGACTGTGCTCTTGTACATCAACTGTCAGTCAAGGCTGTAATTTTCTGTAGACTTTGCAGAAAGTTCCACTAAAAAGGATCCAGCAACTAAACATGAAAAAAAGATATGCTACAATGAAATATCAAATTTTAAGCAATTTTCTTTTTGTTCTAAAGCAGAAACAAAACATCAAAACCATGACCTCACAACAGCTTTGCAAGTTATGCTGATAAATCCAGCAAATACTGACTTAATATTCTGCTCACCTGATCCATTCATCTCTGTTCTTGACATCAATAAGAGTTCAGTGTAGGAGGCAAGAAAACACTGGAGATGACATCTGCCATTCAGATCAAAGAAGATAATTTGGCCTTGGGTCGTTTGATTTCCCAAATCCTCACCTTGCAAAAAAGCTCATGTGCAGGTGCAAAAACCAGGTGGATTACCAGTGGCAACCAACAAAAGTGATAATTAAAAGTTAAGCAACGCTAAGGAGTGGTGGCATAAATTACCCTCCTCAAGATGTGACTCCTCCAAGAAGCTTTCAGTGTTTGTGTTTCACAGAGCAGCTTAGCCTGTTTCATTTATCTATCCAAAGAGATATTCAAATCATTCAGCCCATGCACCAGTTCTGGTCAGGAAGGAAATCAGGCCAACTCAGTATGCTTTGTCAAGGCTGGATTAGAACAGCAAAAGCAAAGAGTAGTGCCTTAACTCTTGCAGCCTCTAGACCAGGGATTCTCAAACTTGGGTCCTCAGGTGTTATTGGACTTCAACTCCCATAATCCCCAGCCTCAGTGGCCTTTGGTTGGGGATTATGGGAGTTGAAGTCCAATAACACCTGAGGACCCAAGTTTGAGAATCACTGCTCTAGACTCTGTCAAGCTGCCCCACTTTTTCCCCAACTACTTCCCACAACACTTTTTAATTTCAGCTTTCATTTGGTTGGTTTCTTTGGCCATGTATATTGGTCATTTGCTGTCCCTTTTAGTTATTACTACCTGCTTTTATTGTTTTAGTTTAATTGTATTTTTTTCCAAGTCTTTGAGCTCCCTGAAAAGTGGCTAGGAATGTGTTACATAAACAAGTTTGATCACTGTCAATCCTGTCTCTCTTGATCTGGAGTTCCAAGGTACTACATGCTATCAAATTAGATTCCGATTGAATATAGTCAGATTGCTGAATGCGGCTCTACATTCAAATTATTTGGCAATTGCATTCCAATCAATAAAGCCTACCAATGTTACTGAATCTTAGCACTTCGGGCTTCCCAGATACCATTTTTGACTAGTTGAGAACAAAACTGAAATGAAGATGATTGAGTTGTAAGAAATCAAAGCATTCTGAGAGGTACTTCTAGTTAATTAAGAGCTTTTTTATGTACAGTGCTGCCCAACAGGCTGTTCACTCAACTATTTGGGGGTGGGTTGGAGGGTTGAGAGCTCTTACCCCATTAGCAACACCAGAGGCGTAACTATAGGGGGGGCAGGGGCGGCACGTGCCCCGGGCGCCATCTTTTCTGGTCACATGGGGGGCGCCGACATGACAAAAAATATGTTTAATTTTTTAAAAATTTTTTGTTAATACAAATGTTTCCTGCTCAGTGCAGCAGCGCTGCAGCAGTCAAGGGAGCGCGAAGGCAGCCCATCCCCCACGAGTGGTCCCTTCCACGCCGCCCGTGGCCCCCCCATTGCTTTGCTGGCGCCTGGCAGCCAGTCAGTGGCCTGGCTTGGCGGCAGTGGGCGCTTGTGAGGAAAAACCTAAGTATAATGTAGTATGTTGTGGCGCGGGGGGGGGGGGGGGCGGGGCGCGGGGGGCGCCATTTCAGTGCTTGCCCCGGGCGTCATTTTCCCTAGTTACGCCTCTGAGCAACACACAAGAGACCTTTTTCTGGGTCAGCAAACCCAGGAAACACACAATTAAGCCCGGTGCAACATCCATTGTTTAAATTGGGAGCTAAAAGTCCTCTGATGCCTCTATTCCTTCCCAGCATGTGTTGTGCTGCCAGCAGCCTGGAAAGCCTCATGACATGAGCAGCTGCCCTCTGATTTGCCATAAAGGAGCAAGAAGTGAACTCAGCCCTGTTGAAGCAGCTCCACCTACATGATCATAGAGTGCTTCTATTGTTTCCGTGCCTTCTGTTGGCTTCATAGAAGAGTTGAGTGGGATATGCATGACCAGAAAAGGAAGTTCTGAGAGCTCTCCTCTCCTCCTACCTTAGTTAAGAGCAGAATGGAAGCACTGGGTTACCCTGCTTTGAGCAACTGGTCTGAAGGGTTCTAACAACCATGCAAAACAGGGCAGCTCAGCTTCCCCCCTGGTTTTAATGATCATGTGAACCAGCCTATGCATTTTCTTTCCTCAGAAGTCCTACTGAGTTTAGTGGTTCCTGTGGCCAAATAACTATGCATATGATTGCAGGTTTATGCATGTTAGTTGGAACTTAAATCCATTGACCTTGATTGCATGAGTAGTATATTTATAACCAGCCATTCTTAACCCAAAATAATCCCTGTTTATTTCAGCATCTCCCATGTATCCATAAACCTGCAGTCTTCGTTACAAAATCTAAGGAGCAAGAGCAAAACTTCATATTTCTCTATCAAACACTTACCTGTCACTGGGCCTGGATCTGTAGACACTTTAAACTAAATTAAAATTCTTGTAAATCAAATGAGACATTCTGCCACCATGTAATACTGCTGAGAAGGTAGACAAAACAAAAGTAATGCATGTGACAGCAATACCATATGAGGCTAATGCAAGCCCATTGAAATCAGTGATATCGGAGCCTTCTCCCTGGCATTAAAGGCAGACAAAGAAGTGAAACATGAGCTAGGTGTTCCTGGAATATTCTGTTCAGCTTGATCTTGTGTGATTTTTGCAAGAAGTGGAAAGCACAGTGTGGCTAGCCATTTTGTTGCTTCTGAAGTCAGAGGTTGGGTGGGGATTTTGAGGCTTTCATTAATGTATATTGTCACAGTTAGTGGGGTAGCTGGATTAAACACGGAAGTAAGGCTGGAAGACTGTGGGGTGGTGACCCAGGGGCTTTCTTGGAGGGTAATTGTTATTGTAATGATATTAACTGGAGATTAGGACAACTGGTGGAGAAGCTGGAGCAAACACAATGGAGCTATTCACATGAGCAGAAAACAAGGTGACCCCCTGCAAACAACTTTAACTCTATTTTAAGCCTCACAGTAAACACACGCACATTTGGTGAAGCCTCGGCAGCGAACAGGGGAGACTGATGACCAACGTTTACAGGGTTCAGGGCAGTCAGCCACAGCTTGCAATGTTGGTCCTCCAGCCTCCTGAGTGGTGGTGGGGGGATCACATGACCCAAGGAGACCACTCTGAGGGCTCCAAGCTGCAGTCCCGCTTTGCAGCACTCTGATTGGTAGCCTGAGTTAAGCCTTTCCTGGCAACCGCAGCACTGTCAAAGGCACTGAACTCCATTCTGATGCCCAAAACTCCCTGCCCACAACAAGGCAGGGACAGGAGAGAGAAGAGGGCAGCTGCAGCTGTATATGGAGGGATCTGGCAACTACTCTTACCGGCATCTGGCAATTGCTCCAGGGGGCATCTGCTGTGTCCCTCCTGGATCTGGGGAGTGTGTTGAGGTGTATGTGTGACTCTTCCCTTCGGGCTGGCTGGCAGCTGCACTGCCCTCTTCTCTCTCCTGTCTCTGCCTTGTTGTGGGCAGGGAGTTTGGGGCATCAGAATGGAGTTCAGTGCCTTTGACAGTGCTGCAGTTGCCAGGAAAGGGTTAACTCAGGCTACCAATCAGTGTGTGCCCAGGCACAAGGCACACTCCGTACACTGTACAGCAGTGTGGTTTGGGAAGGTAGAAGGGGGAACCTTCCCCTCACTCCCTCACCCTCCCTGCAGCTGTGGCCTCCATGGCACCCCCCTACCCCACTGTATAGCGTATGTAGAAGGTAAAAGGGAGAACCCCCCTTGCCCCCCCTTCCACCGTAGACAAGTGGCGACTCTGCCTCCCTATCAATTTGCCACTTCCACCTCTTGTCAGCCTCCCAAATAACATGACAGTCAATCTGCAACCCATTTTGGGCCTCTGTGCATGCACAGAGGCTATTCAGGTTACCAGGCGAGTGGGCGTAGGAGGGTGGACATGTGGGGGAGGGTGTCCCCATTACCCACCTGCCCTGATGCTGCCACTTGCCACTCTTGCAGTGCCAGCAGGGTGGGAGGTTGAGTGGCAAAGTGTCACCCACACCTGCCCACCCTCATTGGCACTGCTACCCTCTGCATCTTGATGATGGTGCAGAGGGTGGGCGGGTGGGTGCAGTGTCACACCCAGGCAAATTGGGCACCTGGACTGCCACCGCTGTGGTCTACCAGCCCAGCCTGGAAGCAAGTGCGACAGCGGGCCGAATAGTTGGGAGCCTCTGGAGGTGGGATGCACGGCAGGGTCTGTTGTGCTTTGGGAAGGGGCTCTCCTGCCTACGGGAAGGTTGGCCGTCCGTCCCACCTGCTCCCTGCCTGTTGGAGACCTTGTCGGACACACCCGGAGTAGCCACCATCTGCTTGGGAAGGAGGAGAGTGCTGGCAAGATTGCTGCTGCTCTCTGCCATGCCTTTCCCTGGATTTTGAGCGGGGCAGGGGCTTGATTCTTGGGCTGCTCCTTCCGCGCCTTTGCTGAGCGCATCTCTAGCCCGATTCCTTTTGAACTGGCTCCCAGCAGCAGCTACAGCAGCAGCACCCCCTCCACCCCCTCCGGTGCAGCCGCCCTATCACCGGTGCAGTTTCCATCTGGAAAGGGCAAGGGTGCTGTTGCTCTTGCCTTGGTGGAGGCGGGGTGGGGGTGGGTGGGTCGTGAAGCATCTTCTCTGAGGCAGCAGATGGAAGGAGGAACTGGAGGAGCCCAGAGCGGTGTACTACATACTTAAGTTCCTCCTCACAACAACCCTGTGAAGTAGGTTAGGCTGAGAAAGAAGTGACTGGCCCAGAGTCACCCAGCTAGTATAATGGCTGAATGCCGATTTGAATTCGGGTCTCCTGGGTCTTAGTCCAGTACTCTAACCACTACACCATGCTGTAGGCAAGGGCAGCTGCAAGCAAGGGCAGGGACACTCCTGCTTTTGTCCAGTGACTTGCAGGGGCAGGAAGGAGCACAGAAATCCCCATTCAGCCATGATACTTGCTGGGTGACTCTGGCCAGTCACTTCACTCTCAGCCTGACCTACTTCACAGGGTTGTTGTGAGGAGGAACTTGAGTATGTAGTACACTGCTCTGGGCTCCTTGGAGGAAGAACGGGATATCTATATTATTAATTCTCCAAGATGGGCCATGTGTGGGGATGTGGTAGAAAGGAAGTGATTGACTGACAGAGGGGGAGAGAGTCCTGGAGCAGCAGGGAGTTTTGTGGGGTGGCTGGAAAGCAGTTTGATAGTTGGCTCGGGGCCACTGTGAAGCAGCAGGGAGCTCAGAGGCTGGGGGTGGCTTCAGGAGCTGGACAGTTGGCTCTGGGGGCTGCAGGAGGCAAGCGATTGGCTGAGCTGTGCCGTGAAGCGGCACGGAGGTCAAAGGCTGTCAGACAAACAGGCGACAGTCCCTGGCAGTGGCAGGGGGAAGCAAGGACTGCAAGACAGAGATAGAAAGATGGAGGACAGAGAGCACGAGCGAGAGACTTGTGGGTGGTGGTGAGAGCAAGTGAGAGCATGTGGGGGGTGGCAATAGTGAGCAAGAGCATTGCGGGGGTGGCGAGAGCGAGCAAGAGCAGTGTGGGGGTGACGAGAGTGAGCAAGAGCGTTGTAGGGGGTGGCGAGAGTGAGCGAGAGCATTGTGGGGGTGGCGAGAGTGAGCGAGAGCATTGTGGAGGTGGCGAGAGTGAGTGAGAGGATTGTGGGGGTGGGATGCCACAGACTCAGTGCACGACCACACAGTTGCTCTGTGCAGGGTCAGCTAGTAAAATGTAAAATGAATGAATAGTATGACATATGTGTCTGTGCAACTATTCCCCTTACGGGATACGGCTGCTATAGGAAAAAGGATTTGAGCTCCCTGCCTGGCATCTCCAGGTCAGGCTGAGCAGGAATCCTGCCTGAGAGCCTCAGGAAGCCACTGCCAGTCTGTGTAGACAGTACTAAGCTGGATGGACCAATGGTCTGACTCAGTGGAAGGCAGCTTCCTATGTTCGTAATTTCCCTTGGGCTTATTTGCAAGGTGCCTGCCACTTTAAGGAAGTTTGAGTGAGTGTTCAGAGCTGTTGCTGGACCGGCTTTCACCAAGTGTTAAACTGCTTGCTTTGCAGCCCGCTCTGGTACGCAGGCTCTATGGTAGTTCCGTATAGGCTGCCTTCCGCAGTGTTCCGAAGCTTTACATGAGTACTAGGAGGGGGTAGACAACCTCCCCTGCTTTCTAAACCTGGTTTTAAAGGAGGGGCTGGGAACTGGGTGACCCTGTTTTGACAGAGCCCTGTTTGAGAGCTTGCCAAGGTTTCACATGGTAGTGCTAACCCTGCCTTCAGACCTCAAGCCCTGTTTTTGCTGGTCGTGAGAATAGCCTCAATCAGGTGGCTGGGGCACTTGGCTGCTCTTCAGGGATGTTTCTGGTTTTGGGTCCTGTACCCTAGAACCAGGCAGGAATGGGCAACAAACATCAACAGGAAGATATCCCAGCCTGTTCCCCATGGGTTTGAGATGCATAGGTCTTGGGTCACCCAGCTACCTGTTCAAAGTCTTTTGCATATATGTTACACTGTTTCCTTAATAAAGTTGTGGCCAGGCATGCACCACATGTATGGTCTTTGTTGATCGCAATGCAATAAATATGCCTAATGGTGACCATCCGAACCAGCCCATATACTTTTTAGAGCATGAAAAGTGTGAATATATTTTTCTTCCACTATATCCTTAAATAAATGGGGAACCAGTTTTCTTTTTTGCAAACTTGTTTCACACAGCCCTCGATAGCAGTTCAGATAAGAAGCTAGAATCCTCCCTGGAGACATATTTTTACTCTATTAAAGTGTGTGAGAATTTCTCAGTCCTAACCTTTCTTCCATATATTCCATTTCCTTTTCTACTACCACCTGCAGCACTATAAACGGAAAAGACTTGCATGATGGAAGCCATCTGTACAGTAACTCATCTCATCAAAGTGCTGAAGAGCTGTTCCAGTTAAGTGTTATCAGTGTCTTCAAACTTATTGTGTATTTTCCTTATTGCTAAAAACAACTCCAAGCATTCTGTTTGGCAGTTTAGGGAGGGATTTAAGTAACAGATGGCCAAATCACATTTCCTTTGTCTTCCACTTGCATATTGATTCTCCATAATAATATCAAGATGAAGATCTGTTTCTTGGAATTTGCACTAAGTGCAGCAGTTCAGTTATTACTCTTATTTACGGCCAGAAACATTGATGTAAGGAAATGATATTGAATATTAAATATTGAATATGTTGAGCAGCGGCTTCCCAGAATGTGTAATTGCAGCCAAATAAACATTCACACCAATCTGAGACATGACAACGTCCCTCTTCGTCTGTGGAGAGCAATCATGTGAGAAGGGCATTCTCTCTGGAGAGTTCTGCGCGGCAGCGCTGGTTGCCTTCTATGGGGTGTTCAGGGCTGGGGAGTTGTTCCCCAGGGCGGCACGCAGTGTGGCAGGCAGGGTCCTGCAGAAGTGGGACCTTACGCTGGGGTCAGCCTCGGTAATGCTGCAGCTCCGCTTCTCCAAGACAGACCAGAAGGGCAAGGAACAGTTGGTCACCCACCACAGGGCAGATGACCAGCACATGTGTCTGGTGCAGGCTCTGGGGGCCTTTATGGGGGGTGAGAGGCGAGGCGGAAGGATGCCTCTTTGTCCACACCAATGGTAGCCACTTGTCCCAGTACCAGTTCTGGACAGTGATGAAGAAGTCCTTCATCATGGCCGGCATACTCACACACCACTTATCATCACACTCCTTCAGAATTGGAGCAGCGTTGGCAGCGGCGGGTATGGGCTACTCGGCCAATGCCATACAGCGCTTGGGCCACTGGCGGTCTGGAATCTACCGCAAATATGTATGTTGAAAGGGGAGGGCCTACGCACCTCCCCGCCTCTCCTCCCCCACTCACCATGTCCTCTCTCTTGCACAGGGACGAAGTCTCCGGCAAAGCGGGCCAGAGTCCTCGTCTTGGGCCACTCTTTTATATTTTGGGCCCTCAAGTGGGCTCAAGGCACAGATCCAGGAACACAAATGGGCCTGAGGTGTTGGGCCTCAGTCGAGTGGCGTGGGCGGCGGGGTATGAGAAGGGCCCAGCTGCTCCCGATGCTGTGTGAGTACATGGAGGAGAATCCAGCACCGGATATCCTGCTCTTGCATTTTGTGGGGGACGACTTGATTAGTCAGTCAGGTATTTCGCTGTCTCAGCAGACCTCACAGGACCTAGAGGTGGTCCTGGCGTGGTGTCCAGGTGTGGTCATAATCTGGTCCGACATCACTCAGCACAGGGTATGGAAAGGGCCCTCAAGCTGAACAAGGTGGACAGGGCTAGGCGAGGGGTTAACACAACGATGGCATGCTTCTTAGCCACTAGGGGAGGGGGTTGCATTCCGCACAATGACATTTTGTTTTCAAGGCCCGCCCTTTACTGAGGCGATGGGGTCCACCTGTCGGCCGTGGGCATGAGGCTGTTCATAGATGACTTGCGGCTGGGGTTGGCAGTCATTCTACTGTGTCTGTGGGGAGTGGGGTGTTAAGCTAGGCTAATGCCCGCCATGGCAGGTACAGTGTGGTGGGGAACAGCTAAGAAAATGCGTGTGGCACCTTAGGTAAGCTTTATACATCAAGGAGGGGGCGTATCCCTTGAGGCTTGACAGATCAGGGATGCTGCTTAACTCCTACCTCTCCGCAGGTGACATCCTTTCCGTATGGCTGTACAGCATCAGAGGGGTGGTGTTTGCTATCGGAGACCTGACCTTAGGTTGGCAAAGAAGGGCGCTCCACGCTTTAGATTGGAGGAGCCACCTGGAGCCAAGGTGCTATCTCCATGGTCATAGGCGATGGCGGCCACAGCTGTGGCCTGCCTGCTAGGGACCACACTGTAGGGGGAGGAGGGTCAATCCCAGCCAATATGCCTTGTAAGCACAAGACAATTAAGCCTCAGTAAAAGTGACCAATTACACCACAGTAACGTCTCCGTGTCTCCTTGGGTCTGGGTGCAATGACAACGTCCCTCTTCATCTGTGGAGAGCAATCATGTGAGAAGGACATTCTCTCCGGAGAAGCTCTGATCATTGGGGAAAAGAATGAGTGGGCATGGCCACAGAGTGTCAGTAGTGGGAGGCATAGCTGGCCAGCACGTATGCACCTGACACTGCATATTTATTTGAAGGCTTCCCCATGCCCCCTTAATACCTCTGACTAAGAATAATGTTACATAGAAAGTTGCACTTGGATTAGGAACAGCCAAATTAGCTTTGCTTGGACTAATGGTACTGGGTCTAGGGCTGCAAGCACAACAAATACATCAGGCAAACAAAAATGTGCAATTTTCACAGGTTTCCATGATGTCACAACATACCATTTTATTCTTCATCTCCTATTCAGGGATCTTCACTGGGAGCTTCTCCTGCCTCTATCTATTCAGCCTGCATTCCATTCCTGCTCTGTGCCATCCAGAATGGAAGATGCAAATATACCACCCTGAGCCACTTTATGCAAAACCCTCTGCTTGACATCTCAGACCCTGCTCATGGCCCCACCACTAACAGAGATCCAGTAGGCAGGGACTAGAGACAGGGCCTTTTCAGTTGTGGCCCCTCGGCTTTGGAACACCTTCCCAAAAGAGCTCCACCATCCTCGCCTCAGTATTTTTAAAGAACAATTAAAAACAACATCTTTTTATAGAGGGTTTTTCATGTTCTATACTGCTTATATCTGGTAGATTCCTTAGTTTTTATAGTTCTCACTTTTAAGCTTTTTAAATACTCTGAATTTGAAACTTTAAAAAAAAACAACTGTAATTTTAATTGTTGTTTTAACATAGACTTTTGTTTAATTTGTTTGATTGTATTAGTCTCTTGTTTTATGTTGTAACTGTTTTATTAATGTTTTGAACCACCCCAAGCAATAGGGTGCTGCAGGGGCTGAATAAAAAATTATCTAAACAATAAATAAATTATATATATATATATATATATATATATATATATATATATATATATATATATATATATATAGGAGCTTGCCGTTTAGTGGGGTGCAAATATCAAACTCTTATCCCTCTGTGTGACTCTAGCATTTCCTATCTCTGTGAGGTTTCATTGTCAATGCTTTTCAATGGGAGACCTTACCTGCATTTTCTAGGAAGGTAATGCATTTTTGTGGGGTTTGGGTTTTTGTTTGTTGTTGTTGGTAGACTGGGTGAGGTCAGGAACTTTCCTGTAAAAACTAGATAGATGTTTCTATCTTTTGTGTGTTGGTCTGGGAGTTCCATGTCAGTGAGGGAGGCCCAAGCAGCTTTAGATAGATAGATAGATAGATAGATAGATAGTAGGGATGTGCACAAACCTGTTCAAAGGCCCTTTTACAGGCCTCCGAATAGGCCTCTGAAACACTGGCTGGTTTGAAAAGTTGGGCGGTGGGGTTGGGATAACTTTAAGGGCTAGGTAGGGTACACTTACCCCTCCCTCCACTTTCCCCCTGCCAGTGCTGGCTGGAAAATCAGTCTGGCGGGGCAGCAGTGTACCTCCCTGCTGCCCCATCCAGTCTTCAGACACTCCATAGAGAGTGTTTGGAGAGTGGGTGCAGCTGGCAAAAAGTGGTGGGGTGGAGGCAAGCAGGTAAGGAGCTCCTTGCCTGTCTTCGAAGCGAACTGCTCCCTGCCTCGTTGAGTCAGTTTGAATGCCGGTGACCAAGCTGATTTGGCACTTCCCAGAGGGGGTGCCAAACTGGCTGGTGCACATTCCTACTCCTCTTGTGACTTCCCTGTCTCAATCCTTCGCTCCCAACATGACTGGGAACTTCCCATGCAATATGCTCTGTCAGATCCCAGCAAGGAGAAATGCAGGGGGAGGGAAGTTACTGAAGAGGCTGTAAGTGGGGCTCTGGAAAGTAGGGGTGTGCACAAAACTGGAAAACCCAGTTTGGTTCAAGTAGAACTGGACTCGAACCAAACTGGGCCTGGTGCACATTGAACTGTGCCCTGGTCCAGCTCAAATTTGAACTGGTTTGGGCCCGGCCTGATGGGGTGTGAAATTTCCCCCCAAAAAACTTACCAACTCTGGAGGCCTGTGGGCACACAAATGGCCAGTGTGCATGCATGGTGGCCTCCAAAATTCCCACTGCCAGTGCAGAAAGGGCCCTGAAACAGGCCAAATAGCCCTTTTAGGACAGCAGGGAAGCCAGCAGGGGAAGGGGGAACTGCTGGAGACCCCCCCACCCCATGGCCCCAGCAGCACCCTTGTATGCCAGAAGTGGTAAGTTATTTTTTTAAAAAAATCAATCACAGTATCCCTGAAATGGCCCTGAGCCAGTCGTGTGTGTGTGTGTGTTGCCTTGACCTCAAGCCAAACCAGACCTGGTCCGGCTCAAGGGTGAGCCCTCAAGCCACACTGACTCGATGTTGAGGCAGCTTGAGGGTGAGCCGGTTCGCACATCCCTACTGGAAGGTGGGGGAATAAAGGCAATGGACTGGGGTAGCCAGAGGGGTGTAGCTATAATTGAGCGGATGGGTCCCACAAGGTAACAACCTATCCTATTTTCTTCATTATCCCCCTCACTCTGAGGGGCCACCAGAGAGAGGAGCAAACACAGGGCCCCTCTCCCCTAGCTACATCCCTGGATGGCCCTTAAGGCCTGGTGGGTAAAACAACCCCTTTATTTCTTGTCACAGCAGAAACATGAAAAAAATAAAAATTCATGTTTGAAACTCAAACACGCGCACACACACACACACACAGACACAGACACAGACACACACACACACACACACACACACACACACACACACACACACACAGAGTTTTTCACATTTATTTTATACCAGAAAGTGGGTGAACTTGTAAACAGCACTCTTGTAAGCAGCACATATTCCACTTATGTCAGTTAGTAATTAGATTAGCAGAGATCAGAAGATCTCTCACAACTTTCCACCTCAGTCAGGGAGAAAAAAATGTGCCAAAAGTAAGTCCTGACTATATAACTGGATGATTCAATCCTGGGCTCTGTCCTCTTTACAATGCAAATTCTATGGTTAAGCGGGGGTGGTGGACCTCACTCAGATGATCATCTAATCATATGATAGTGACTATCCCATATTCTAAATCTACATTACATCTAGTATTTAGATCCAGGGTAGAGGATGTATGGTTTTCCATTCAATTGATCATATGTACATGTGTAGAGGAATCTAATCACATGTTGAAAGTATCATCTAAACTAGCCCACTGTGTATTTGAATTTTCTTCTTGAATGCAAAGTCTTTATTTGAAGTTCCAGACCCAGAATCATGCTCTAAATTCTGAAATCACTTTTGGTGTCTCTGCAATTCCGGCCACTGTTCATGTCACATTTTTTTTACACCAAGTTATTCTCACGTAGGAGAAAAAACACCCAGGGATGTACACATTGTGATGTTTAAAGATACTTTGTTTATTTGCTGCAATTAACTATACTTGGAAGTTACTGCTCAACACATTTAATATTTAATATTTAGTAGTAGTTCTTTATATCTGTGTTTCAATTCATAAAGCACAGAGCGAAATGAACTGTAGCACTTAGTGCAAATTCCAAGAAACAGATCTTCATCTTTATGTGATTATGGAGAATCAATATGTATCTCCTGGGAAGATGTTATGAGACATCAATAACTACTGGTGTTTCAGCATCATTTAAAAATTATTGTTTGGGGCTGTTTTTCTTTGGCTGTCGAAGTATATGACATATGAAGTATGTGGTGTCAGCCAACAACCTGGATGGCTTTAAGAGGGGCTTGGATGACTTCATGGAGGAGAGGTCTATCAACAGCTACTAGTCGGAGGGCTATAGGCCACCTCCAGCCTCAAGGCAGGATGCCTCTGAGTACCAGTTGCAGGGGAGTAACAGCAGGAGGGAGGGCATCCCTCAACTCCTGCCTGTGGCTTCCAGTGGCATCTGGTGGGCCACTGTGTGAAACTGGATGCTGGCCTAGATGGGCCTTGGGCCTGATCCAGCAGGGCTGTTCTTATGTTCTTATGTACCAGTGTGGCAAAACATATGCATTTTCTATACATTTTCAACATAAAATTAATGCTGTGATGCAATGTAAAATAGTTTCAGGGTGTAAAAGTTGTTGTTTACAGTGGTGCTTCCAATTCAGGGTTAAACCCAAATGTATTAATTTAAAAAGTACAAAGCAATTTAACTGGCTTCATTATTTATTTTTCATTATCGTTTTTGAAATAACAATGAATCCTGCTTCCAGTTGGTGCATCCACCTGTGTCTAGGTAGTGAAGAGAGAGTACGTGTGTGCATATGTGTCATGCCTGTGGATTCCCACCACCAAATGTAATATTCATTCACTCATTCATTCATTCATATATAATTTTGCTGGTGTTCTTGCAACTGGGAAGCTCCAGCTACTGGGAAGATCACTGGGAAGCTCCAGCTACTTTACCCAATTAGACATAGCATGAAACTTCAATGAGATGAACCTGTGGTTAATCCGTGAAGCCAGGAATAATTCCACAGATGATAGTTCAATCATGGTTCCACAACCTCTGTCTTCTGGGCAGAGGGACCCCTCCCTTTTCCTAGCCCACCCTGGCTGCATCCCCGCAAGCTCCATTCCACTCACGTCGCTATGCTATGGACAAGGCATCAGCACTCTAGTGAAGCTGCAATGGCTGTGATGTTATAGGGGGCACACCTAGCACACTTATGCCTTTTCGGCATAGTTCTCCCACCTTTGGCAGGGCAAAGACATTTTAACTCTTTCGTTGCACTACTTTCAGCACTGCCCTTGTAAGAACTATCAAACTATGCGGTCACACACAAGCACAATACTTGACAACTCCAGGGTGTCAAGGGGCATGTTTAAGTACTTTTGGGGTCTGGGGGAAGGGACGCTCCATAGTACCCGATAAGTTGGAGCAAGGGGGTGATGGATTTTTGGCTTTGTGGGTGCAAGAAGGAACAATGCCCCATGAGAATTGAGGCCTTTGTGGTGTTCACACAGATGCTCCATGAGCCTAGGGAGGATCTGATGCAATTGGTGCTGGTGCTTCTGGGAACGTCTCTCTGCCCGGAAAGGCTGTGCATGGTGAAGCCATGTGACTGCTACCTTTGGCTAGGGGGAATTACCTGCATTGTATGCATCCTAATTTAAAGACAAGGGGGCAATTCTGCATGTAGTTTGCAATTGCTGCATTTAAAAGAGCTGTTGTTGGGATTCTGGTGCTAACCCATACCCCACCAATGCATGGAGTCTGCAGCCAGCAAGTGGACTCTCCCTAGGGGGAATCTGCTTGCAGCATTGGCATTAAATATCTAGGAAAATGGCTTGTTACTTCTGGCTGTGAGAATCCCTGCTTTCCCCTTGTGGGAGTCCTCCTTGAGGGAGTCCTCTGTGGCAAAACACACTGTCTTCTCCAGTTTGGGAGGAAGGGACTTAGGCCGCCCTGATGCTCCTGATGAGTTTTGCTCCAGGCACCAGTACATTGGGTGCCCACATTAACTAAGAATGGGCCATTCATCGTGGGGATCCAATGCCCCTATACCTTCTTTCCCAAAGACCTGTGCAAACCAGTCAACGTCTTCCCCAGAGCACGTCAGGCTTCTCCCATTAAAACCCTTTAGACACCTTGGCATTGAAATACCAGCAGAGGAGTAGCAACACCTGACACCTGACTTCCTGCCCATCCAAATGCCAGCACACAGGACCTGCAGTTAAAGGGCAGGTCACATAGACAGAGACACACATCACATTTGTGGGACTAAATGTTATCACTTTAATATTTTAACATGGTGATGTTTGCCATGGGCGTGGCTACTCCAGGTTTTTTCCTGATGGAGCCTTCATGGAAACATACCTAAATGTGGTATCATCACCCAACCTTCTTGTGCTTTAAGAGTGATGTGTCCTTCCATCACCACATACCTTTCTGCCTTGCTGTTTGGGTGGTAAAAGATGTTCCCTGGATTATCTTGCAAAAGCTGTTCTTACTGCTCATGCTTTCCTGCTGCTGCTCCTCTGTGCTCTGGTTTGGCACTGCGACACATTTATGAAGTCTCATGAACCAGGAACCCACAATGCATAACAGGAGCATCACAGAAAATGGGAGGATATAGATGTTGAAGGAAGTCATCCATATGAATATACGCCAGTGCATGGTGGGGGCATTATAATGATGGGGGGAGGCAGAGGGCGATAGAAATATTAGTGCGGAGGAATGCACTCCATGATTGGTGGTACCAGGGCTCAATGTGTTTTTCCCAAAGCCCTGCAGTGATGAATTGTCAGGAAACATCTTGTTCTAACATCCCTTTCTTGTTGAAGAACACCTGAGCCCCAAAACATGCCGTAGAAAGCAGGCATTCACTGTATTTCTTTCCCTTTAAGTGCAGGAACTGTAGGGACACGGCAACCTTGTTGCCAAGCAGTGGTAGGAGGAGAAAGGTGATGGCAGAGGGTGGGACAAGAGCTCTGAGAGGTGGCTAATGAGTAGGGATGTGTGAATTGATTTGGGTATAAATTGATTTGTACCTGAATCTAGCTGATTCGGGTGATTTTGACACAGAAGAAATCGCCCCTGTGGTCCACTGGCTAGATTCAGGTCCAAATCGAATTGTGCCAGATTCTATTTGAATCAATTTGAGATTCCAATTCCTTCTGTTAATTCTCCTGGATTCCCAGCTTTCATTTTTTAGAAATAAAAATTATGAGGAAAAGTAGTTAAATGCCAAAGAATCCAAACACTTGAAAAATAGTGACTGCACATTTTCCTCCATAATTCCACTTCTACAAGGGCTAGAGCTTAGTGTTTTTTAAAAATGAAAGCTGGGGAGCCATGTTAGGGGTAGGAGATGGTGACTTCAAATTCCCATTATTTCCTATGGCAGAAATATACAAAATCAATTTTAAAAAATCAATGGGGCTATTCTTACGATCACAAAAATCAGGCTAGGAAAATCCTAGCCCGGTTTTTGTGATCATAAGAAACACCGGGTTTGCAGCAGAGCCCAATGGTTCTGGAGCAGCTAACCCGCTCCTGTAGCCCCCCCCTTAGCCCAGGTTTGCGGAGTGAGCGCGCTCCGCAAACCCGGGCTATCTGCTCGTGAGTTGCTGCGGTGCGGCTCCACACCATGGCTACTTGTGAGTAGACCCCCGGCCGGGAGGCTTAAAAGCAGCCTCCCGGCTCGGGGGTCTCCCCAGTATGCCCTCCGCACTTGCGCAGGGTATACTGGGGCTTCTGGGGCCTGTGCGGCCCCCGAACTCCCCAGCCCCCGCCGGCTCTGCCTCAGAGCCGGGCATCGTGTGGGCAGCCGATCCGGTTGCCCAGGGCTCCCTGCCCACTCAGCGCCCTAAACCGGGTCTCACTAATTGTGAGACCCGGTCCAATAAATATCAACCAAGTGCCCTACTGCATTGAAATTTGGGTGCTAGGTGGCAGCTATGGGGACCTACCCACCACCTAAGGCTGGTGCCCCTAGGACCCTTATAATCAAATCCAAATCAAATCTGGGTTGATTTGGGGGGACAGATTCAGACACAAAACAAATCAGGGGTGATTTGATTCAAGCATTAATCGAATGAAAAAAAATTGATTCATGCACATCCCTACTAGCGAGAAACATGGTCAACCTAGAACTACATTTCTGGGATGATCTGAGCTGACCTCTTGATGGTAGCAGGAGGAACTTGAACATGAAACCTAGGTTACAGTGGCAGTGAAATTCAGAGGACACAATGGTGCCTTCTAAACTGAGTTCAGCAGCAAAAATCACTACAGACTGGAGCACTAATTCCAAACCATGTTTTGAGGTCTCACTGGGGTGGAGGCAAGGAGGTGGAAATCTTCATGTTGGAATGAAAACACTTTCCATTCTTACTGTTGCCTGGAGGATATTAAAAAATAATTTTCTAATGGTGTTCTTGCACAGCAGCACTAGTATATTAGAGCAATGGGAAGATCTGCCACATCACTACATCACTGAAAATGATATCTCATGGGGGAGCAGAGCACCACACACATCCCCTCCCCAGACACCGCAGAATTGTTATTACTTCTTTCCCCCTTTATGAAAGGAAACATAGCTGGATTTCTTTGATGTACTGGTGTTCTTGCACAAGAACATTGTGGAGGTGTGTGTGTGTACAGGAGGCCCTCTTTTTTGCAGGGGTTACATTCCGGCCTATTGCTGCGAACAGGGAAATTTTGAAAAAAGAAACCTTGATCCTATGGGGATTGGGGGGGTAGGTTTCTCAGCACACTTAAATGTGCTAAAATCTCATTAAAAAGTAGGGAGAGCAGAAATAAGAGTAGTAAAGCACATTACCTTGCTCTCTAGCTCTCCAGCCATGTCCTCCACACCCCTGCCTCCCAGTTCTCCGATTTTGGGTCTTTTTTGGTGGAAAAGTCCCAGAATGGCCACCAGAAATTACACCGGAAGTCATTTCCAAGTGGCACTTGCCCACAAATAGCTGAAAATAACCCTAGTTTTAGTGTGCAAAGAAACTAGGTCTCTATACTGTGAATAGCCGAAAATAGCCCTAGTTTTAGGTGCATAGTTTTAGGTGCATATTTTTATCATAGTAAAAATAACCGTGTGCTATGTGGATGCACATATCCATCTGCATTACAAGAAATATGTAAAGCATCATATTCATGTCTCTAATTTGGATGTACCTTGTGTTATGAAATACATGCAGTCTTCATTCCAGAATAGGTTCTTAAACACAGCCTTGATTTCAGGATGCAGGTATCAGCACCCAGTTGCACATGTGTGGAAAGCTGCTTGCTGCATTTCACTATTTATTCATTTGAGGTAAGTACGGATAAGTAACAGGTTATATAGTGCAGAGACAGTTCTTTGGCTCATTGTTTTTCTGTGACAAATGTGGCTCTCTGACCTATTTGGAAATAATAATAATAATAACTACAACTACTACTACTACTACTTTTGCAAGAATTACAAATTGCTAGCAAGCAAGAATTGGTGGAATCATCCGATTGAGAAGGTCACAGAAAATGAAGAGGCAAAAATCCTTTGGGATTTTCAAATACAATGGATAGGCATTTCGCGCTCAGTATGCCTGATCTGATAGTCATGGAGAACAATCAGGTTCTGATAACTGATATTGCAATCCCAGGGGATAGACAAGTCGACAACTGGAGAAAACAACCAAATACAAGGACCTTCAGATTGAAATTGAGCCGCTCTGGAAAAAGAAAACAATAGTGGTGCCAATAGTTGTTGGTGCCCTTGGTGCAGTACCAAAAGAACAAACAGCATCTCAACAACCTGGGCATCAATAAAATTTCAACACATCAACTACAGAAGGCCACACTACTCAGGACAGCACAAATATAATGATGATATCTTTAATTCTTCTTTAGTTATCCTAGACCCTTGGAAAGGACCCGATAATTAAAGTACCAAATCAAGTCAATAACATCTGGTAGACTGTGTATAAATAGCATGATGATGATGATGATGATGATCTAGCTAGTTTATTGTGACTCTGAGTAATTGATAATCCATGTTGGCACATGTACCCACATGCTGTAACCGTGTTCTAGGGTTACATTCACACAATCACAAGGATCCTGGTTAAAAGGTTAATCAGGATACTGAGCCTAACAAAGCTGATTATATGCACAAAATGTCAGGGCAATCCTGGTCAAACCATTCCACTTAACCAGCATTGAACCAGGAGAGATAACCAGGATAAAATCCTGGATAAATGCTGGTTAACTGGAATGGTTTGACCAGGATGGCCCTGAAATTTTGCATTCACACAATCAGCTTTGCTGGGTTCACTAATCCTGATTAACTTTTTAACCTTTTAACTTTTTAAATATGTAAATGCAGCATTAGATGGTGATTCAGATGCAGATCTGGCAGATGCTCATGGCATGAGAACAATCTTGGACTGCAGCTACAGCTCACCTATAGTCTGAATGCAAAAGGTTCCAAGATCAGTCGCTAGATTCTGTTAGTAGCAACAATGTAAATTCCATTGTCTGTACATTTTAAGGATTAAAGAGTTTTCTTGAAGCCTATACTTAAATTTAGTCTCTGTATATCTCATTTTTCCATGTTGATTAAGCAGAATAATTAGTTCCCATCGTCTTGTAACATTCTGTTATATACTTACAGCTTGTCATCATTCTTCCCCTGTGGTCACGATGTTTGGCAATTGAGCATCTGTTCAGAAGTTATTGGCATGGCACATAGCATAAATGGCGAGTGGCAAGTCATATAATGCAGACCAGGGAATCCGAGTCTGAAAAATGAGGAAGGCTGTAATGCTTCAAAAAAAGAAAGAAAGAAACTTCTAGTCATATTAAATAATCATATTCAGGTGAGACTGAAACTGATCTTTAAGCATTAACACTCTCTTTCTTTTTCAGCATCCAGTGACAGTTTGGTCTGAATATTTACACCAGCGTATTTTAAAGGGGAGAGCACATTCTTTCCCCTTGGCCTGATAGCTAAATTTTCTAGATTCCCCAGCCTATGAGTAAAGTTTCCCATGAATAAGGCTATGCACACAATCACATGGGGGTGGCAGGCGGTGGGGGGGGGTGAAGCCTGACTGGAACTCACCTTCCTCCAGATGATCCTCCCTCGGTGATGGATGCATGGATCATGAGCCCAAATGATCCACACTGCTTGGAGCAGCATGGATCTCCAGAGGCCAGCAGTAGCAGCCAGTACAGGCGCTGCCAGGGGGTGGGGCAGTGAGATACACCTTTAAGCATAAATAGTAGGTGTTTATCTCCGCTCTGGATGCACCTGCAAGCTGCTCTGAGCAGCAGCATGCCGCCCAGCACTCCTTGCGGCAGTGGATTGGCATTGGTACTCACCTGGCCTCCATGGAGCCTATCTGCCACTGGCAGGTGAGTGGCGGAGCTGATCCCTTGCCACAGGGAGTGCGGGGAGGTGCGCTACTGCTTGGAGCAGCTTGCAGGTGCATCTGGAGCAAAGGTAAACACCTACTAATTTATGCTTAAAGGTGCCTCTCACCACCGTCCCCGGGGAGAATGCATGGTGCATTGGGGTAATCCCCCAGGAGCCAGGCGCTATAAGCACCCACATGACTCCAGAGCCAGGGTTAAGGGCACAATCATGCCCTTAACCCCTGATAAAGGCTGAGATATGAAGTAGGGGTCGGCGGGCAGGCAGTTCCGGGAACTGTGTGGATCCTAGCACTGCACAAGAGCAGCCTAGTCCAGGCTGGGCTGTCCTAGCCTGGGCTAGGCTGCTCATGTGAATAGCCTTAGTATTTTGTTACCCACTCCCACGGGGTTTGACATTTCTATTTTACATGTCTGGCCTGAAAGGAAAATGTTAAATGCCTGACAGGTGCCGACAAACCCAGCATTAGTTAATGAGCCATGGCATTCATGATCAAGTGCATGTCCTTTTGTGTTTTGAGCTACACTTTTGTCAAAAAGTAATTTGCAGGTAAGGAGGTGTTTTTTTTTTTTTTAATGTCTAAAGGGTGAAAAGAGAGAGATGAAGTTAAGGGCAAGCTTAAAAAAAAACCCAACTTCAAATACAGAACTTCCCCATCTACAGATCATTTTCCCTTTTATTTAATAATTAATGTCACCCGCACCAGCGTGCTTAAATCCTCCAAAGATAGGATATAATTAAGTTAACACCACTCGGAATGATATGTAACATCTCAATCAGTGAGAATTTTAAAGTAAGTGCAAGGAGAATGAGATGATTAGAATTTGCCCTGTAGGTGTCTTTGAAAGTGTAAGTTGAAGCCCAGGTTCGTACAGTTGTGAAGTGGACCCCCGCTTTCCTAGTTGCTGCACCATCGGCTAAAATAAGGGCTGCAGCTGTCAGCAGTTTTCATGAATTCTCAGCAATGCTATTATACCATGCTTCTCTTTTCCATCTTAATAATATACCTTGCTAAAATTACAGAGCTCACACCATTCCTATTTTATCTTCTTTTTAAAAAATGTAAACCACACAAATATCTAAATTAATATTTGTAACACTCGAGCATAAAGGTTGTTGTAAAAAAAGAAGTATACATTGTTGTATACAGCTGCAAACCCCAAAGGTGCTTCCCTGTGCTGTCAGTCTGTCTGTTAGCAGTATAAGTTTATTAAGTGATGATCCTGTTGTTTAATCAAAGAGTTCATTAAAAAAAAAGAATGCTAGAAGGTTCAGCCAGGTTGCTGAAAAGTTCTCAGTTGTATTAGTTAATTAAATTAAATTAATATACTGGTGTACCTTTCCCCCATGGAATTCAAGGCAGCATGCACTGGCCAGCTTAGCTTGGCAGTCTGCTATACCAAGTGATATGTGGAAATTATAGCTCTTTGAATTGTAGATGGGAAGCATATAGGGGTGTGCAAACCAGCTCAACGTTCAAAAGGTTCAGTGTTGAGCCGGTTCAGTTAGATGATCCAAGGTCCAACTGAACCACCCCATTTTCGGTCTGACCCCTGACCAAACACCCCCCGACTGTTCGGGGTTCACGAATCTTGGCGCATATTTGGTTTTTTTAAAAAGAATTTTTTTAAACCATGATCCTGCTTGGGGGAGTTCCTGGAGGAGGCAGGGGGTATCCACGGAGGTTCCCCCTTCCCCCGCTGGCTCTCTTTATAGCCCCTCCGGCCGATTCAGCCAGCTCTTCAGCCGGTTTTCAGCCTTCTTCTGGTGGCCTGGTGGCCATTTCGGAGGCTGCGTGCCTGCACAATTGCCTGCACAAAAAAGGTTTTTGTTTTTTTACCTTACTCCCCCTCAGGGGAGTCCCTGGAGGCATTGGAGGGTTTGTGTGTGTGTCCATGGAGGTTCCCACCCCACTCTGGCTCTCTTTATAGCCTCTCCGGCCAGTTCAGCTGGCTATTTGGCCATTCGGCTGCTCTTCTGTCATCCAATTGTGGCCAAATAGCCAGCTGAACTGGCCGGAGAGGCAGTGTGTGTGCGCGCACACACACACACACACCCTCCACTGCCTCCAAGGACTCCCCTGAGGGGGAGTAAAGTAAAAAAACAAAACCTTTTTCCTTTTTTTTTTTTTTAAATTGATGAACCCCCTCAGACCAGACCGAGCTGGGGGGCGGGTCGAGGGGGTGCCGGAATGAACTGGCCTGGTCGGGTTAGAGTCAGGTCCAGACTTGAACTGAACCTGGCCAGCTGGTTCCATGCACATCCTAGAAGGGTAATCTTCTGTACATTCCTGATGCAGCGATTTTTTTTCCTGGTTAACGATTTTCTTGGGTGGGCCACCTTCACATAAAAGCCTTCTAATGAGACATGTAAGACATTACAGACCTTGACTGCAACACATTAGCTATGGTTATAATTAAAAACCTTAAAATCCAAGCATTTCTGAGATCAGAGTCAACCTTTAGCCCTACAATTCTTTGAGTCAATTTTACGGAGAAGCCCACCATATCCCTTGTGACTGGACACAAAAGCAAAAATGGGTTGTCAAATAGGCATGTAACTGACTTGGATTGTTCTCATTCATCAAAAGGGTCCTCTTCTGGCTAGGTATAACTCACAGATACTATGCATCACAAATTTTGCCAGACCATTCTAAAACTTGGAGCCCTGAAGCAGCAAACATCGCTGCCAGTAGACGCACATTGATATACAGACAGTATCAGCAGCAGGACACCAACATCAAAGTGCTATTTGTAGCTGAGTAGTTAGCAGTATCCAGCTGGACATGACAGATAATGCCATTTCAGAGGGTGACATTCAGTGCTATATGTGGACATAGCAAAACCACGTCTTTAGAACAGATGGATAACAACTGAGTCCAGTGATGCTTTTCCACCCAAGTCCTTCCCCCTTGGCCCTTAGAAATTCACATTGAAACTGACCATGAAGTTCGCCTGCATCAGTTCTTAGCATTATTATTGACATTGGGTGCTTTACAACTTTTGAAAGAGAAATGCAAATATAGTTTGAATTGCACTGTAGAAAAAGCAGTATCACAATGGAGAGTTGGGCTGAAAGCCTATTGTAGAACAGTATCTATCTAGCCACGCATCCATCCATTTAAGCTTAGGCCACAGAAAATAACCAAGGTGCTATAATGCAGATCTGTTCTCTAATAAATGTATGCTGCATTTACACTAAACTTGTATCCATCCATGACAGCCCTCCAAGAAGTACACAAATCAAATATAGATGGGGTACATATCAAGACAGCCAGCTGAGCCCAAGTATTGCTTGTTTTGGGTAACAAGAATAAGATTAGGGAAGCCCATCAGCTATTATCCTTTGCTGGATGCCAATCGCAGCCTCACAGAACTTGGCAACGATATTTGTGGTAGCCGGGTTAGAGTCAGATTGCAGCAATTGAGTATAGAAGTGACTTGTACAACCCGGAAGCTTGTTCAGCAGTGGGGAAATAAGGGCGGCACGAATGTCTCTGTAGAACAGGCAGTATAGAAGGACATGCTCAGTGGTTTCAATTTGTTCTGAGCCGCAGGGGCATAATCGTTCTGCATACGGGATCTTTCTGTAGCTACCCTCTATTACTGTTGAGGGGAGACCATGGCAGTGGGCCAGAGTGAACACCTTTCTATGGCTTGGGGCCTCCAGTTGAGAGAGGTATGTTGCAGGAGAGGCCATATAGCTAAGCTCCTCACTTATACAAAATTTTGGGACACTGCTGAGATCCGCTTGATGCTCAGTGCCTGTGATGTGCTGTTTGATGATAGCTTTTGCCTCATCGTAGCCCATGTTGATCAGGGACAGAGGGGCGAGGCCCAGAGTAGCTAATTTCATCTCAATTGCCTGAGCCCATATAGAATGGTAATTGTTATGAAGGGTTAGAGGGACAAGACCAGTTGGACTGAGGGATAGTTTAAGCCAGTAGGAGAGAGTGGCCACCCACACCCTAGCCTCAATCTTGATCAGGCCTCTCTCCAGGCATAATGTTGAATTGGAGATACACCTTGGTACAACGTTGAACCAGTTTGGTTCGACTATTCCGGGTCAAACTGAACCACCATCTGTTCAGTCGGACTCGGACTGGACACCAACTCTACTGAGGGTTTGTGGATTTTTTAAAAAATGGTTTTTTTTAACACCCCCTCTGGGAAAGTTGTCCGAAGCAGCAAGCGTGGGGGGGGGGGGTCTGTGGAGGTTCACCTTCCCCCACCAGCCTCCCTTATTCCAGGCTGCACATGCCAGGCCATGCAGAGGCCCATTGTGCAGGCGTGACCCCCTCCAAAATGGCCACTGTGCCAAGGGGGAAAGGCTGAAGAGAGACCAAAGAGTAGCTGAATGTCTGATTTCTGGAATAAGGGAGGCCGGCGGGTGGATGGGGAACCTCTGTGGAGCCCCCCCACTCGCTCAGACAACTCCCCTAGAAGGGGTAAGTATAACAAAATGTAATTAAAAAAAATTGTGAGACACCCCCCCCGGACTGGACTGAACTGAACCGGGGGTTGGGGTTCAAGAGGGTGTGGGACCAAACTGACCCAGTCTGGTTCGGGTCCAGTTCGGACTTGAACTGGACCAGACCAGCCGGTTCCATGCACATCCCTAGCATGTGTTCCTTGTTTTCTGGTCATGTGCGAATTACAAACAAGCTTGAAGGTACTGGCAGTGATCATGTGCTAAGCTGCAACGGGGTCAGAAGACTTTCCCTCCTAGCTTGTTAAAGACTTGAGTACAGCTGCTGAGTAGGAGGCAGGACCTTGCTGCTTATTAGCACATGATCACTGCCAACACCTCCAGCCTTGCTTTTAACTTACACACGAGCAGAAAATAGGAGGGCAGATTGCTCCTAAACTAGGATAGGAGGCTTCTCCAACCCTATTCTTAACCATTTGAAGCAGGAGGTTTCTCCTACCCTATGCATAATTGTGTGAAGCAGCCTGAATCGATTCAATTCAACCTCAAATTAAATTGCAAAAATTCAGATCGATTCATTGAGCCGGCTGGCCACTGCCAGCCAGTTTGACAAACCAAATTGAAAATTCACAAAAAAATCTGCGACCCACCTGTACCCCATTGTTCTCCTTTGGTAGGTACTAGGGACACCCAAGTGGGTTGAGGGGTAGAGCATGATGACCATCATAAGAACATAAGAACAGCCCTGCTGGATCAGGCTCAAGGCCCATCTAGTCCAGCATCCTGTTTCGCACAGTGGCCCACCAGATGCTGCCAGAAGCAACAGGCGGGAGTTGATGGCATGCCCTCCCTCCTGCTGTTACTCCCCTACAACTGGTACTCAGAGGCATCCTGCCTTTGAGGCTGGAGGTGGACCACAGCCCTCCGACTAGTAGCTGTTGATAGACCTCTCCTGCATGAAGTTATCCAAACCCTTCTTAAAGCCATTCAAGTTGTTGGCCATCACCACATCTTGTGGCAGAGAATTCCACAAGTGGATTATGTGTTGTGTGATGAGTCCCTAGAAGATACCCATGAGGAACAATGGCCAAAACAAACAGATGCACAAAGTCTACAACCCTGCCTTGAAAAACACTGCAGAACAGAAGCACACACAGTCCCTCCCAACAGAGAACAACACATTTTGAGAAATAGTAAAAAAAATAGACAAAATGGAATCACTGACCAGCCACAGTGCCTGAACTGCAGGAACATCATTTGCACAGATTGCTCTCTATGCACATGTATGACTTGGTCCTACTTGCAATAGCTGCCACAGCACAGCAGCACCCTTAGCTTCCAGCCAGTTTGACAAATCAAATTAAACATTCACAAAAAAATCTGCAACCCACCTATACCCCATTGTCCCCCTTTGGTAGGTACTAGGGACATTAAAGTGAGTTAAGGGTATCTTCTTCTTCATAAGGGCTCTATCTCTGGCTCCCAGTCCCTTTAAATATACATTTTGAAATTTCCTCCAAAAGCTCCCCCCCACAGCAAATGGGGGCACAGTTGTCCATGACAATACTTGATTTGTATGGTAACAAGCCAACTAAAAAGCAAAGAGATCTCAAGCCAATCATAGGCTAGTGTCAGAAAACCAATAAACAAGGGGGGAAACCCCACAAAAATGGCCACTCAGGGCTTATCACACTGAATTGAGGTTGATTCAATTCAGTCTCAGATCAGCCCCTTGCTTTAAGGGGTGATTTGATTCATGGTCAAATTCACAAATCTAGCCGTATTCAAATGTGAATCGAATTGCACACCCCTACTAATAAGCGCTTTCTGGTTTTCTATTGCTTTCTATTCTTTCTGTACAAGTAGTTTGCTGCATAAGCGAGCTCAAATGTAATCATAGTCACCAACATGATGACTAGCCCTGCATCAATCTTGGGGACCTGCCGGGCCTGCTGCACAACTTCATAGGCAACCCTGATAGTATAGCATGACACACTAGCTGTGGAATGACTGCAAACTACTTTTCGCAAGTCAATGGAAGTAACAATGTGTACCTTCCTGGAAGAAGTTTTAAGTCATTCTGCAGTGATCTCATCATGCTACACCACTGGGTCTGCTTTTCAAATTATGCAGGAGCCCTGGCAGGTCCCTAATTTTGACATAGAGCTCCTCATCATGTTGGCTAGTATCTGAAATATATGGAGGGTCCTGTAACTATCCAATGGTAAAAATGACTCTCTAAAAAAATATTGTTTACAATGAGAAGACATGAAAATTGAAATGGTTTTAAATATTTAAATTAAGTGCTTCAGACAATGTTTGATAGTTGCAATGTGGTACTATCTTCTGCTGTTGTTCAACAATATATGACATCAGAAGATATCTTAAATATTATTAAAGTTCTGTTTTATATTATAAGCAAATGAACAAAAAGTGAACACTAAAGAGTAAAATTATGGTCAAAGCATTACTGATTAGAGATGTGCACGAAACAGGATCTGGTAGTTCGATTCAAATTTGCTGGGGTCAAACCGGTTCTAATTGGTTCTGCCACAGGAAATAAAGGGAATTCAAACTGGCCCATTATGGATATGGATATTCCCTAGCGATATTCCCTAGGGACA
The DNA here is from genome assembly GCF_027244095.1 of Hemicordylus capensis. NCBI lineage: Eukaryota > Metazoa > Chordata > Lepidosauria > Squamata > Cordylidae > Hemicordylus > Hemicordylus capensis. Next base: position 318,812,315 of record NC_069657.1, read on the forward strand.
CCAAAACGGGTTATGTGGTAGGGCATGATGGGCGCTACCTATCACCCAACCCACAAAGCAACTGGGCAATTGGGCAAATTTTAATGATTTTTAAAGAAGAAATTCAGGGTCATAAGTAGGTCAACCCTAAGTTGGGGTTGACCTACTGACCTTGAAAACATTCAACCACAGCCTGGCAATGGCATGCATGCATGTGTCAACAGCACTAATGGGTAGACTATGACACATTCAGGTTTGTCAGGGTGAGCTGGTGTAACAGCAGGTGGAGGTGACCATGAGTCATTCTCTACATCCAGCTTGGAATAGCTCAGCAGGAGAAGGTTGGCCTTGAGGAAGACCAGCTACTCCACCAAACCATCATCCAGACACAAGCAATGAGGTGTCACCATTTTCCCGGCCACGGAGAACCCCCCCCCCCCTGGACACTGGTTAGGGAGCAGGAGAGGAGCTGTCCAGAAACTGTTGCCAAGTCCAGCCAGAGTTAATGATGCGTTGCCCAAAACTGGCCAGATCTGTCTCTGGGTCCACGACCAGCTCCTGCAGGTTCTGCAGAACACACTGCTCGGCACCACTGCTGGGTATAGGCAGCACCTCCCATATCCCAGCAGGGAACCAAGGAACCTCCATTTGAACCACAGGGTGGAACAAATGGGTGGAAGTACTGGCGGTGTTGGTGCTGCCAGGGAGACCACACTGCTGGACTAAGAAGTGGTGGTGCTGCTGGGCATGGACTATGCACTAGAAGTATCCAGCAATCTCACCCTGGTTCTGATGCAGCCTCCTCTCCTCTGCCTGCCTAACCTCTTGAAACAAGAGGGCTCTCCACCTGGGCAGCTTGCCAAGAGTGACAGCATTGTCCTTCATAGTTGGGTCACACAGTCAGGCCAAAACATGCTTCGCCAATTGACCCAATCTGGTGCTGAGCTGATCAACCACTCCAGTCCTCAACCGGTCTGTTAGAGCACATACCTTTCCAGTGGTCAGAGTGGTCTGGAGCTCACCCATTATCTTCTTCAGGAGAAGAGCAGCAGCCAAAGCCAGGCTCAGAGCTGCTGCCTCAGCACACAAGCTGCTCACTGCAAGGAGAAACAGCTTGAGTGCCAAGACCAGCTCAGAAATGAGCTTCCTGTCTGCAGTGGACTGGTCACACATTCCCAAGCCACACTTCCTCACCATTCCTCATGGATGGCCACCTCTTTCTCCTACAGGCATGGGAGCAAGAGAAAGGTGGAGTTCCACCATGTCTCAACATCCCTAGGTAGGCTGAGCTCACACTGCCTCTCCCAGAGCATCCACCAACCCTCCTTGCTGGGGTGGAAGTAGGCTGCTGTCTTGTGGCACTTCTCCACAAGAGCAACTATGGCAGCAGCAGCAGCAGCAGCCCCTGCGGGGGGAGCCCTCTACATTCCCTCGCCCTAGCCTCATTGATGCAAAGTGCATCCATCACAACCACATGCAGATTGTGTGCCATACAGCATATGGACATAAACTGCAGCTGGCGTGCTGCTCTTAGCACATTGACACCATTGTCCTGGCAAAGGTTTGTGCCCACAGACTGCCATTTCTCCACTTGGTACCCGATGACTGATGACAGCTCGTCTGCCATGTGGCCTGTGTCCAGTGACTCCACATGCAGCAGAGCCCACCTGGGCTTTGCTGCCTAGGCATGCACTGAGGTTTGGTGTCATTCCTTAATCTTCCCAGGAGATGCCCTCTTCTGCCCATCCCTTAATCATCAGTCGCATGTCCAGGGGCTTCACAGTGGCATTTTCTAGGCAGAGGCAAGCAGTCCAGTGATCACTGGAGAGTCCCAATAACAATAATGGGCTTTTTCGATGTAGTGGTAACACTGAGGTTAGTACTGTGGGCTATAACTAAGTGGCACTCCAAGGCTGAAGGATAGTACAGATAATAGACTGAATCAACTATATACTCCCTGAAAGTTTGAGTGGGTGGGGAAACAAGAAGATATCAGGTGAAGCGAAAATGAGTAGCTGGGAACAGAGAATAAAACTGAATAACAAATCTCAAGGAAGATGTGAGTTATTAACAAGTCAGTTGTTCCTCTCAAACAACTTCACAAATTAATCTTGATTTCTTCCTAGCATCAACAGATGAAGACATTTCCCTCCCCCCTCCTTTTCTTAAAGAGTAAGTTCATATGCAATGCTACAGAACAAAAATCAATTTAGATTTGCTTTAAAAAGTTAAAAGCCAATGATGTGGAGAAATAAGGTGCTAACGAAAGTGGTTCCTGCTCTCTGCCTGATAAAGAAACAAAAGTGTGTCTTTTTTCCAACTCAGTTCTCTGAGAGTGTGGCAGTGGGTTTCTGCAGTGACAAACTGTACTTACCGATATACCCGAAGCCTCTGATGAAAAGCCTTTCTCATTCCCTGGTGCTTTATGGGAGTGCTGGAATATTTTTTCAAGCAGAAAGCCATCATCATGACAACACCGAAGTAAAGGAACGGGGGGGGGGGGGGCAGGCGGGCGGAGGGAGAAATCTTTCTGGTAGGGAAATAAAGACATCTTAAGCTTGACTTCAAAAGCTCTCTACAGCAAACAGTAGCTGTGCAGATACGGTTTCATCTTTGCCTCTGGGATATTATTAAGCCTTTCTAGTAGCTCTAACTGTGGGAGAAGGGATTACAGAAGTGGCTGCTGTGTAGCTGCCTGCCATACAAATACTTGGAAAGGCGCAGATCATGTTTCAGTGCAAAGGCCACTTATTAGGCCCAGGAAGATTAACCCAGACTGAATCAAATGGCATCCTACTACTGCGCAAGCACACACACACACAACACAACACATGACAAACTGACAATTCAAGGAGGCCTTTCATGTAAGCTGGGAGAATTTTTCAGGCTCCTGTTTGGGTACTGGCTGAAGCTGCATTTCATTAATAGATATAGAGATGTCAGTCACTCGTTTTCTGCGAAGGGGGCACCAGCATTTCCATAACAATTCCTTCCTTTTAAGGGGTTACAGCTCAACTGTTACCAAAAAAAAAAAAAAGTTGGGGGGAAAAGCGACCGAGATGCATATAGCTGTAAAGAGATTTGTGTCAGAGAATGGCAGAATCAAAAGAAAGTACGTTATTACAGGCCTCTGTGTCTGCTGTGAACAGCTACCGATCTCAAAGGGCTTATGGCTGAAGTGTGATACAGGGAATTACAGTCCTTACAATGATCTAGGGCTGTGCTGGACGTCTGTGCTGAATTTTCAGGGGCAAAAATATCCAGTGCAAAATGGCAGCTTTGGTGGGACATGGACTTTTTCACACTGGCCTTCTTTTTGCTGTTCCTCCTAGGAGTTGCTTCAGCATACCTGTATTTACTTATTTTCTGCTGGGTATGTGATCCCAGGCAAAAAGGAATCACATACACAGTGCAATGATCAGATGTGGCTATGTGGTGATGTCACAGAGTAAAGACAAAGCCCTCACACTTTGCACTCACTCCGCATAAAGGGCAAAAAGAGGGAATGAATTGGTCTGCTGTGCCAGCCCTGAATTACCTAGTCTTGTTTGCAGTCATGCCAATTTATTTTTATTGTTTTATTTATTTTACACTTATATCTCGCTCTTCCTCCAAGGAGCTCAGAGCAGTGTACATGGTTATTTTTATCTTCACAACAATCCTGTGTGGTAGGTTAGACTGAGAGATACATGATTGGCCAAGAGTCACCCAGTGAGTTTCATAGTTGAATGGGGATTCGAACTCAGGTCTTCTTGGTCCTAGTCCTACACGAACTACTACAATATGCTGCCTCTCAATGCCAATGTTGATGCAGTAATTAACTACGTATCTGGTTTTGTATTTGTTTTTTAAATGTGCAGACTTCATAAAAAACCTACACATGCTCCTCTTATCACAATTCCAAATTAAGTGTATTAATGCTGTTAACATATCAGTGCTAGGCAGGGTGGAATGCAGGGAAATCTGCCCTTCTTGAATAGTGTGTGATATTTTTTCCTAACCAATATTTTTGTTACTGGTGTGACATACAATGATGTTATTTATAAAGCCACCTAAATGATTGTGGGATGAAATTGTTTTATGAAAATAATCTAGGCTGGGGTGGGTGGGTGGGTGAACTGCACTGTATCTATTTGCATGCATGTTGATCAGCTGTTATATTTGCTCTATGCACTTTATTTCACTTTGGTTTCCAGTTTCCTGCCCTCTCATACCACTGGACATACACTGAATTTTCAACTCTCCATTTTTCAGTCGTTTGTGTCACTGGACTAAAATATTCAATGAAAAGATATCATATCAGGGTTTTATATCGGGGTTCCCAACCTGTGGTAGATGTTGCTGAACTACAACTCCTATCATCCCCAGCAAGAATTAATTGTGGCTTGAGATTATGGGAGTTGTAGTTCAGCAACATGTGGAGTACCAAAAATTAGGGGTGTGCATGGAACCAGCTGGCCTGGTTCGGTTTAAGTCTGGATCGGTTTGGTCCAGGGAGGGTTCGCGATTATTCCCCCCCCCAATTTTTTTTAACCTTCTGCCCCTTCAGGGGGCGGCTTCCTGTCCACTGCAAGGGGTCCGCAAACATCCCCCCGCTGGCCTCTCAAATCACTGCCGTGGGCCATCCAGACCCTCTTTTTTGGCCCATTTGAGCCTCGGTAGATCATCATGGCAGCCATTTTGGAGGCTGCCGCGCATACGCAAATGGCCTATGTGAAGCCTCGCATGGCCCAGGGCCTTGCAGAGACCATTTGCACATGCAAATGGTTTTGGTGCCCATTTTTAAAAAATGGCTGCTGTGCATGTGCAAATGGTCTCTGCAAGGCCCAGGGCCATGCCAGGCCTCGCAGAGGCAATTTGTGCATGCGTGGCGGCCTCCAAAATGGCCACCGTGACTCTCTACTGAGGCCCAAATGGGCCAAAAAAGAGGGTCTGGACAGGCCCTGGCGGTGATTTGAGAGGCTGGCAGGGGGAGGGGGAACCTTCACGGACCCCACCCCCAGCCCACAGTAAGCCCCCCATAGGGGCTGAAGGTAATTTATAATCTATCTATCTATCTATCTATCTAAAATTATTTTTTAAAAAAAAAATAAAAAATAAAAATCCATGAACTTGAGCAGGGGTTTGGTTCTGGTCCGGACGGAACCGGGGTGGTGGGGGGATCGCCGGATCACCGAACCTGTTTGCACATACCTACCACAAATTGGTAACCTCTGTTCCATATTATGGCTATTTATTCTAGAAAAATTTTATTTTCTGGTACACTGTGAATGATTAATAGATGCTGATGTAATTTATGAAGAAAGATATGGTATTAACTTAAGTCAATATCTTAAGCGACAATCCTAAACATGTTGCGATCTCCACTTACTTAAATGAGGCATGTTTATTTGTGAGAAGACTTATGATATAAGCCTTCCATAGTAGTAAGTCAATTAGTATGGGGTCAGAGGATTATGATCCTATCCTCTGTTATTCAGTGACAGCACAACATAGGATCTGATATTCAGCTTCCAGTGCTGGTGAAATAGGCTATGTCTTTGCCCTGGAAATGGTAGGTGCTACAGCCTCCTGCATACACGTTATGATCTGCGGTGCTTTTTTGGCACCACTGGAAGAAATCTATCTGATCCAAGAAATCTGCAAAAAGACCTTTGGGAAACTAAAGGAGTGAGTCTAAAGTGGAGCCTTGCACATTCAGCAACTGGAGCAGGGCAACTGGATGGGTCACCTCTGGACACTGTGGTGTCTTGCAATAGCAGCTAAAGATACAGGCTACCATCCTGACTAGCAGAGTGCCCATGTAACGAGGGACTCTGGGGATGGGACAAGGGTCCATACACAACTCCTCTAGTCTCCCTGCATGCATGCTGTTGTGCAAGTGGGCAAGAGAGCAGGGCTGCACTACATTAGCTCTCTAGCTGTTTACGGACTCCCACAATTCTAGCCTCAGTGGCCCATCTTCAGGAATTATGGGAGATGTAGGCCAACATATGCACAAGAGCCGAAGCTATGCAGCCCTGCACTACAGCAACATCAGTCTGGATCCTGCCTATTGATATTATATCCCCCAAAGGAATTTTATAATCTAGCTTTTTATTTTTAAAGTCTGTATGTGAGATATCATTGAAGTTTACAAGTGTGCATTCAGAGTAAATTAGTACAAGTCCATAAAACATATGTGATAAAGAGAAGGAGGGGTACACAAACCTGTGATAAAAGGGAAACTGGTCACAGGTATAAATGGTGTGACATAGTGGGGGAAATCGGAATGTTTTAAAAGGCTTTTAAAAAGCGTTAACATATTTTATTAGCAGTCCCTTAATAGATAAACAGTGAACGGTTTTGAAAAAGAGACAAAACTGAACAGAGAGAAAGTAGGATTCTTACAAAACAGAAGCAACATGGGAAGAGAGTGCCGGGGAGAATTGGTGGCAGCCACATCTAGAAATAGTTCTCCAAAGAAAATAGGACCCAAGTTCCACTTTGATACATTTACCATTAGCTATCTCTCTTGTAATAAGCTTTAAGTATCAAAGCACTTTGATAAATAATAAATAGAAACAGAAATGAACAAACAATCTTATACAAGGCAAAGATGCTGGGGAAAATATTCAAAGGTTGGTTTCTTTAGCTTCTTTTCATTAAGGTAATATCTTCGGCATCTAACCTTAATAAGAAATGGAAAACAAACCAAAATTAGATGCTGGCTGAAGCTGCATAAAGCAGTCAAAAACCGGATCAACAGCTAATAGTTGACTCAGGCCCTTCCTGAGTTTTACAAAGAAGATTAAGTATTTTAAAACAAGATAACTGGAATGTAAGATTTATCAGTGCCCCATTTCAAGGGATCATTGTTTGTAGCAAGGCATTCCAACACCATGTTAAGACTGGTGTAGTTTCAAGTACTTTATGGCCTATAAATTTCCTTGTGTATATTATATGGAATCAATGGATAAATGAAATGAGCACAAAGATGGGCACTATGGAATGTCTGAGAGTGGTATAAGACATATCTCTATACCGCAGTATAGAAAGTGGTATAATAAATATTTCTATATGACAGTAACCTCTCCTGCAAGTAATTAGTGCTAGTAGAAATGTTTTACATGACTAAGGAGCAGGAAAAAGACAGTCGTTCTAAACATGTGCATTAGGGCATCAACTAATCAAAAGAATTTTAGCTGATAAATGATTTGCCTTTTATGTATTAATTACTCAAAAAACATTACATAAATTTTCATGTTACAAAAATTTCAGAACTCTGGAGATATTGAGAGAGTGTTTAGATACTTTCCAATGTTTTAACAACACACCTAGTTAGGGAAGGGCTTCCTTTCTTCCCCTTGTTCATTCGCCATGACACTAACAAGTAAAAATTAGTAACAAGTAAAAATTTTTAAGTGAATTTGACAAGTTAAAAATAGCCTCAAATAATTTTTTAAAAAGTGTCCTAATTCTCAGTCACATACTAATTAATCACTTTTCAGGTTTAGTTAATGAAAGCTGCCATCCTGTACATACTAGCATCACTGAACATAGTTGCTAACTTGTCATGTTAATAGCGATGGGATTTCCTTGGAGTAAATTTAGTCAGGATGTCAACCAGTAGGATTTTCTTCTGAACAAACCTACATGCATTGGGCTGTAGACTTTCAATTAAAGCTAGAAGCCCTAATGGCATTATATAATAATAAGTAAAACTTGCATGGGAACAGCAGGATGAAGTCACAATAGTTGTTTTTAAATGTGCACAAAACATATTTGTAATATAAGATTCATACTACCACAGAGAATGGGCTGTAGGCAAGTGGATGCACATAAGCATCACATGTGGAAGGTCCCAGCTTTGTTCCCTGGTATTGCCAGCTAGGACTGGGAAATATACCCTGACTGTTGGAAAGCTGCTACCAGTTACTGTAGACCAGGCCTGCTCAACTTAGGCCCCCCAGCTGTTTTTGGACTACAACTCCCATAAGCCCCAGCCACAGGGGCCAATAGCCAGGGATTATGGGAGTTATAGGTCAACATCTGCAGGAGGGCTGAAGTTGAGCAGGCATGCTGTAGACCAACAGTTCTCAAATGCTTGGGTCCCTGCTGTAGACCAACAGTTCTCAAATGCTTGGGTCCCCAGATGTTTTTAGGAATTGGCCATTGTGGCTGGGGTGATGTGAGTCTGAGGACTCACATCTGAAGACCAAAACTTGAGAACCTCTCCTTTAGACAATACTGAATTGGATGGACCAGTGGTCTCATTTAGTAAAAGGCAGCTTTGTATGTTCATAGTATCACAAGTTATAAAAACGATGACTGACTTTCAGACAGAGGCCCAGTTTAGATTTAACACAGAACTGCAGCTCCAATGGACCTGTGGTTCCATTCCCCCTCCTGTCCGTGTTTGGACGTTGGGGAGAGCTGCCTCTCTGCAGTCAACGAGACTGAAGAGAGGTGGGGGAACTGGCTGTGCGGGCTTCCTTCTTGACATAAGGACAGCCTGCACAGCCAATTGGGCCAGATTGAGGGAGGAGCTTCCTCGCTCAACTCCGGTTCTGTGGGGCCCAAACTGTGTGCCAGCACTCAGATGTAATGCTGGCACCACAAAAATTGGGTTTGCGGCTCTGAAACTCCACTCTGAATGAAGCTTCAGAGTAGAGTTTGACAAGAGAAACTGCTGGTCGCTTTCTCCCGCAAACACCATTTCCCTAAATTCGGACATTCAGGTTAGGAAACTGGAGGTGAAGGGTCCTCCAGTTTCCTGTTATGTCTGAACTGGGCCTTAGTTACTCACTATTGCTACTCAGGAGTTACTCTAAAAGAATATGTAATTTCAGTAGGACTTCTGTTGAATTTAGTCAGGATGTCAGTCAATGAATGTAATCAGATCCCTTAATCAGTACAAATATATTTGGGAAGTACATTTCAGAATTTTCAGGAAAGATTAGATTCAGTTCAGGAGAATGTAATGACTTATTGTCTACTAGCTGATCCCGCACAGAGCATCTGTGCGGTAGTAAACTCCCCCCAAGCCTTCTGCCCCACTCTGCTCCCCCCAAGCCTTCTACCCCAGTCTCTGGTCCTCAATGCCCGCCCGCTTCTCACCCCCCTCCCCGCCAGGCCGCTTTTCTCCCCCCCCCCCCAGGGCTGCAGTTTCTGGCTGGCTTTCCAGGTCTCTGCCGCTCCCCTCCAAATTTCCTTCTCCTCTTGCTGGTGCCTCCTCTCCTCTCTTCTAGCCAAGGCCAGGCTGTCCTGCTGCCGCCACCACCTCCTGCTCCCTGTGGCCAGGCCAGGCTGGGTCGCTGCCTCCTCCTCTTTAACCAGGTGAGCCAGGCTGTCCCACGGCCACCGCCTCCTCTTCCCGGCAGCTAGCCCAGGCCACCTCCTCAGGCCATTTTGTGACCCGCCACCACCGCCCACTGCCATTTTTGTTGCTCAGCTGCCAGAGCTCGCCAGGAACTCTCACAGCATGTATGAGAGTGCAGCGCAAGAGTACCGCCGTGAAGACACGCATCCCCATGGTCCCCACTTACCTTTCTTCATAAATTATTATTTTCAGCCAGCAGAGCCCTTTTAAGAGATATGGAAATTTTATATTTCTGAATAATGACAGTTCAAAATGCCTCTTTCTTTCTTTCTTTCTTTCTTTCTTTCTTTCTTTCTTTCTTTCTTTCTTTCTTGATTTGATTTCTATACCGCCCTTCCAAAATGGCTCAGGGCAGTTTACACAGAGAAATAACAAAGAAATAAGATGGATCCCTGTCCCCAAAGGGCTCACAATCTAAAAAGAATCCTACGATAAACACCAGCAACAGTCACTGGAGGCACTGTGCTGGGGGTGGATAGGGCCAGTTACTCTCCCCCTGCTAGAAAAAGAGAATCACCATGTTAAAAGGTGCCTCTTTGCCAAGTTAGCAGGGTTTACAATATATATTTCACACTTCTATAATTATCTTATGTGTAAAAGTCAATGTTTTGTTTTGTTTCATTTTATTTAGGAATATTTATTTTTATAAAGTTTCTGAATGAGACTGTGGCCCTGATCCTGGAGCAGCTGGATTGTGATGAAATTAGAGTGAGAATTTATAGACATTGACATTGCATCAGCCACCATGTCTTAACTATGCTTCTTCTTGACATAGGCTAGTATTATAATTAAATACATTATTCTCAAATTCAAAAATCAAATTGCATTTTTAGCTGGTAATCTCTAGTTTGGAATATGTGAAAACAGGTTTGAATGGATGTGTAAAACTGTATGTATCTGCAGACTGTTTCTCTGACTGCCATTATCTAATAATAAAGCATTTACCAATTTTCTGGCTTTAATCTTACATTGGCTGATGTGTGAAGAAGAAGGTTGCTTGCCGAATCATGAACTAAAACATTCTGGTCACAAGCTAGTGGGTCATGTGGTACAGCCCAGAGCGAGTCCAAAGCTGGAAGTGGGAAATGTTTTTTGGCAGGTCCAAGGTGAAAACTGCTGCAAAGGCTGTCTATTTAGCTAAATTGTACTTTAAACAAACAAACAAAAGAAGGTGGAAGGAAAACAAACCAGCCTTGCTGTCGCTTTTCTGGTCCACATCAAGCTCATGTCAGTTAAAATTTCCCCCATCCCCACTTTGGTCAGTTGGAGAACAAAGAAAAGTAGCAAAGAAACTACATGTAACCTTCTGTTTCTTAACCTTAGGTAATAATCCCTCCTAATGCAACATTATATGGGCTTCTGATTTCATTCTAGCATCAACTCATCAGTACAGCTTTAGCAAGCAACTGTGCACATTTATGTCTGCAGTATAATTAACAGTAGCAAGTACAATGTTTTCCCCCTCCCTTTCCAGTGCAAGAAGTATTTCTTTTCATTCATATTATAATTTAGCTTTAATTTCTGCCAAAATGAAAAACAAATATATTATTTTTGCTCATATTTACTAAAGAAGGGAAAAAATGTCCCATCACATCACATAGTGTGTTGCTTTTGAATTCGTTCATGAGCAAATATATGGAGCATTACAGCCTTCTTTGGTGATAATAGCGGAGGAGTAGCTTTTTGCTTTATATCCATTTCTCTGATCAAATATTCTCCCCTTGAAACTGGGAGATATGAAGGCTGGGAGATGTGAAATCTAGTCCCTCTAGATTTTTTTTTTAAAGTTTCATTCAACAGCTGCTGATGGAAAGGAAGGCAGTGGATATATTTCCCCACAATTGATAATAACCAGCTTTATAAGACTTACAGTTTGATCCGAACTTGACTTCTGAGTAAGTCCCATTGATTTCAATCAGACATGTAGCTGTTCAAAGAATTCTATATAATTTTAAATGTGTAGGAATTTAAATGTGTCATTAGAAAGTATATTCTTATGACAGAGACAAATAAAATATGTTTTTGGATTTAGAATGTATTGTTGTTGTGTTAAAAATAACAGTTGCATTTTTAAAATTGTTACCAATATTTGGGGGGAGTCATAATTTCCACATATAATTCTGTTTAAAATATTTTAATAACTGTGATGTTTTAGAAGCTACATTTTGGAAGGTAGTGATTTTTAAAATTCACACAAAGCATAACATACACTTTATTTACCAGGAGTAAAACCAGAACAAAAAAGAAAAAGGATGAATCCGCAAACCAAAAAAATAATGCTTTGTCTTATTTATCAATATATATTTGAAACGAATATTATTACTATTTGTCCCTCTATGTTCAAACATACAAAAGTAGCATAATATTGTTGCATTAAATAGAACATATTTTTAAAATATTCAGCTCCCTTTCAAAGCTGAAAAACATGGGCAAATATCTCTTTGATAGAAACTGCAGAATGTAGAAAAATGATTGGAGAAAAACAGAAAAGAGTGAATGGCAGGGGAAATTGCAGCATGCAAGATGAATGGTTTAAATCTAAATTAATATTGGCAACAAACAGTACTATAAAAATGGGTTAACAGAAAAGACAGATAATTCAATGAACCTAACAAGCTTAAAGAAAGCAAATATAAACTGTAAAAAAAAAAAGTAATCATTCTCGGGTAGACTGTAAAACACTTACTTGTAGTTTGGTCATATAATGTAACATAATGTTGTTTTTGCTATGCTGTAATTTAAATCATATCTCTTACAGCCAGAGGCAAGTTGGAGAGATAACAGCTGTGGTGAAGAGACCCATAGCAGCACTGGAGGCATTATGCCAGGGTATGTCTGCAAACCACTCAGTATAGATTCAGCCTTTTAAAAGTAAACCAAAATAACTTATTTGGAACAAGTGGGAGTGGACTGTAGCCAAACTGGGTAGACCTCATGTACCAGCTTTGATGGTGAGGATTATGTATTCTCTCTCTCTCTCTCTCTCTCTCTCTCTTTGCTTTCTATACCACCCTTCCAAAAATGGCTCAGGGCAGTTTACACAGAGAAATAACAAAGAAATAAGATGGATCCCTGTCCCCAAAGGGCTCACAATCTAAAAAGAAACACAAGATAGACACCAGCAACAGGCACTGGAGGTACTGTGCTGGAGGTGGATAGGGCCAGTTACTCTCCCCCTGCTAAATAAAAGAGAATCACCATGTTAAAAGGTGCCTCTTTGCCAAGTTAGCAGGGGTTTTACCCTGTCTCACTAGATGTGTCTCCTTCCCTCAAGGATTTATTGTTTGAGATGGGCTGAATATATACCCCACCCCTTCTGCTATCCCAGTTACAGGGTGTGAAGTTGATGGGCCAATTCAGGAATTTGGGAGGGGAGCTTAAAACTGGGCAAAAGACAGATTGTGAATTTGAGAGTTACTACAGCTGATGGCCACATTATTTTTTTACATATCTCAGTGTCATTGTCTTCAGAATGGTGCTACATGTCATCATGTAGTGTCATTCTAAAGCCATTCAGAGTGAGGGCAATGCTTCCTGCCCCTGATGCCTCAGAAAACAGCTATTGTAAGCCAATGAGGACTGTGAAATGACTGGTGGCAGCAGTGAATTAAAATGAGAGCCTTTCATCATCATAACTCCTTACCACCAATTTCAATCCAAAAGTTCTTTTGACAAAATTGTGGCTCAGCCTTACTTAGAACATAGAGCAAACCTCCGATGACAAGTATTTAATGAATGTATTCTATTGCTCACTCACTCTCACTAAAAGAAATATTTTAAGCAATGTCTCCCAGAAAGCTCATATCTGTTGATGGTTCATGCATAAAGAAGTCCTTTAGTCAGGTATTTCACTATGCCTACTGACACAGTTTTATTTAAAACTTTAGATCCCACATAACTCTAATGGACTCTCAAAGTCACATAAGAATTCACAATCACTACAATAAGAAACATAATAAAAACAACACTAGTACAGTAGTGCTAAAGCCAATCATACCATACATGCAAAGCAATGAAAATGAAAGGAATCTGTACTAGATTCAAAAAGGCCCTCCTAAATGGGAAATGTTGCTAGAATGCACAAGTCAGACTGAGAGCCCTGGTATGGGAGTCCAAAGGCAGGATGCCTCAGCAGATAAGATCACAACAAATTTTACTGACAACTATGCAGATCCTCATCTGAAAATTAGAACTTGAGGCAACACTTATGAGAGACAGAGATAATATAGGCTGCCAATAGGTTTCCGGGCAAAATACAAAGTGCTAGTATTAGGACTGGGTGTTTAAGAGAGCGTCTTCTTCACTATGAGCCCCATCGTCCGTTGATGTCACTTGAGGAGGTCCACCTCCAGTTACCGCCAGCTCATCTGGTGGCTACACAGAGACGGGCCTTCTCGGTTGCTGCTCCGAGATTATGGAATGCGCTCCCTACTAAGATACGATTCTCCCCATCTCTGGCTATTTTTAAGAAACATCTGAAAACCCATCTTTTCACTCAAAGCTTTTTCAGCTTTTTAAAATAATGTGCAGGTTTTAATTTTGTGGTTGATTTTAAATTGTTGAATTATTTTAAATTTTTATGTGTGTTTTAATTGTTTTATCTGACTGTTAACTGCCCTGAGACAAAAGTTTGGGTGGTATATAAATTTGAATAAATAAATAAATAAATAAATAAATAAATAAATAAGGTGAGGAACGTCATATAAGGCCCAGATAGATAGGAAGGATTGTGAGAGGTGAAGAGGGATGAATCTCACAATTCTGATCTAAAGATCTCTTTTATTCATTCATTCATTCATTTATATGCCACCTTTCATTAAAACAATCCCAAGGTGGTTTACAGCAAAATTTAAAAACAAGGTTATAAAAATGACACAGTTGAAATATTAAGCTAAAAATATGACAAATCTGATTTAAAAATTTAAAACACAAGTATAAAAACAATACAAAGTACAAAGTACAAAGAGCAGCAGCAGAGACAATAATATAAAAGCCTGGGTAAAAGCGAAGATTTAACATGCTTTCTAAAAGCTGTGATGGATACCAATAACATCCCACCAGATATTCATATGGAGGTTACCAGTAGCTTCTCCTAATAGAATGGGCCAACTTGATCTAATCAAGTTCTAATCAATCTTTCAAAATTTGAAATTGATAAAGTAGAAATCAGTACCCTTGCAAACAAAATAAGTCTCTCTGGAATCTGCTAGACCCAAATGTTAACAGCAGAAGATGTTCAGCAAACCTTAAATATAATATTTAGCAAATAGCAAAATACATTACAGAAAGTGAGATCGTCGTCATAACTGGGTGGCGGGGTGGCAGCATAGGCTGCAGAAGCCTGCCTTCCCCACAGACCAGGGGTTCTCAACGTTGGGTCCCCAGATGTTATTGGGCTTCAACTCCCATAATCCCCAACCTAAAGCCACTGGGACTAGGGATTATGGGAGTTGTAATCCAATAACATCTGGGGACCCAACGTTGAGAATCCCTGCCGTAAATGATCTTCACAGTCCATCTGGGTGCCTGGGTCCACTGCTGCCCCGGGGAGTCTGGAGGCACGGGGGCTAGGATGCATAGCGCCAGCCCCCAGAAATCCCACAGTGCACTGCATGAATATGCAGTGTATTGTGGGGACCCCCCCCCCAATGATGAGTGGATTCCCATCAGTGCTTCAGCACCAGTTTTACGATCAGGGAAACATGGTTGAGGGAGTGCTCACTCCCTTAACCTAATTTATGAGGCTGGCTCCCTAGGCAGCTTTGCTACTGAGGTGCCGCCAGGAGCTGTGTGCCAAGCTTGGACTTGGCTTCCTTAGCCTGGTCTCAGCTTTTCAGGAGAACAGCCTCATTATGTAATGTATTTAAAGAGCAAATGCTTAAAAAAATTATATCTAACCCTTTAAAGAGTGTTGTTATTTTTGCCTCTCAAAACTGGACATTATTATTAAATCAGATTTTTTTTTTGTTCATTTCAATGTTATTGATGTTTTCCAGAGATTTCTATTGACCTGTGTAGAAAATTGCAGGAATACATAATCATTGCATCATTACAACTAGCTAAAAAAGAAAAAAAGGTAAGCCTACACATTTTAAGGCATGTTTATATCAGCAAGAGTTATATTTTGGACTCTACTGCCCATCTCATTATGCTTGAAATATCTATTCTATTTACATTTTCCTATTTACCTCCTTTTGTTTGGAAATTTAACATTATGAGCTATAAGAAAAGCTGGGATTGCTGATTCCGACTGTTCCTGCTGTTTTCTTCTTCATTACCAATGCACATACAGCTTCTCAACCCTTGTGAGTCATTTTGAGACTTGCGAGAGACTGCTGCAAGCGATATCTTCCTTGATCATACCAATTTGATGTTGACTCATTCTCCAGGCAGATCTAAAGGGGAAAGTAAATTGGAATTTTTCAATTGGTGAAGTAGCAGCAGCAGTGCCTCTGCCCTGGAGACCTGATTTTTCAGATGGCTTTGGGATTTAGGAGCCTGGGTGACAAACTGATTTAGGGTACCACCAAAAAGGAAGCATTTGCATTCTCCCCAATGAATCGGCTGCCAGGTATTACACTCTACAAGACAGCAAGAGAGTTGAAGCAAAACATTTTTTAAAATCTCTTGTTTCAGAGATTAAAATACCTCTGCATTTCAGGACATCGTTTCAAGGTGTGAAATTATGAGGCCTTGCTTATTCCCTGTATTAAGAAAGTTGTGCAGGGGTCAAAAGTTCACAGCTCCCATTCTACAATTTGGTTTTGGAGAGAGAAGAGTTTGACTGTTAAAATTTTGGAGGGAAGAAAGAGAGTTTGATTTTATTGGGTATGTTTAGAAAAAATTGAGGGAACTTAAGTTGTTTTGATTGGATAGTTTGGAAAAATTGGAGGGAAGTTAGAAAATATAAGGAGGATGCTTTCAGCAGAGTTTACTGAAGTGCAAGTTGGGGAACTGAATATGTCAGAGTCAGAAGGTGTCAGAGTGAAGATCAAGTGGACATCAGAGCTGGAAAGAGTTGCAGAACTGGAATGGTAAAGAAGAAATGAAAAGAGTTGTTGAGAATAAGGGCTGAAAAATCAGTAGGAGAGAGTCAATCTCTCTGGAGAGTTGAATCACTTACTAGCATTCTGAGATGGAAACCCCAGAACTGTGAAGTAAGAGCAGGACCGAAGGCTAAACAAGGGATAAGCCAGGTTTGCTGGAGAAGCTGAAGTGATTGCAGAAGGCTCTAAAGACTCTGAAGTTAGGGCCCAGTGTTAGACAGGTCAGCTTGGATGCATTTTGATCATATTTTATTTCTTCCCTGTGCTCATTCAGTTGCTGTTTTGGTACAAAATTTTCCAAAGGAACTATTGTTTTAAACTGAACTGTTTTCAGAGTAAAATTTATTGTTTGTATTCAAAAATCTGTAGCTTCTGTCTGTTTTCTCCACCCCACGCCTAAAGCCTTTACCACACTACTTAATTTTTAATACAACAGAAGTTGGAAGGCTGGTTTCAGTAGACTCAGCCAGAGAAAGCCTAAAAGTCTACTTGGTGGCAGCAGTTAAATTTAAAAATCACAGGGCTGGCTGAGACCGGGCCATGACACGTGGTGGCAGCACCATGTGATCCATGACACAGGGCAATATAAACTTATTCAATTTTAGTCAGCAGCAAGGTTGTGTTTATGACATGCTTTATTAAATAAACCCCATGGAAACTATAACATTACTTTGATCCAAAGAACCCAAAGATAGGGCCGGCCAGCCCATCTATTGGTTGTATGGGTAATGGAGACAGGAACACAATACCTGAAGCACTATGACACCTCCTCTTTGCTTTCTCTTTACAATTGAACTTTCAAATATCTCCCCCTTTCAAATATCTCCCCTCTTTCAAATATCTCCCCCTTCTTCCCTTTTATATTAGGAAGAAATCAGAAGAACAGTGTGCTGCCATTTTGTTTCCCTTCTTCTACAGACCATCGATGGGTGGGGCTGCCATGCTGCCCCTGTAAACTGGCCCACAATCGGCTGTCTACTTCATAGTAGTGCTAGTTCTATCAGCTGATGTTTATATCCCTGCTTAATTGCCTAGGCATTTACTTCAGTTTAATAAAGAGCTATCACCTTTCATTGAAGAGCATCCCTCCAAAGTGGACATGGCATATGAAGAATATCACAGTGATGAGTACGTTGAGCATTATTCATTTTGACAAGCCTTTCTTGGCAGTGTAGTGCCAAAGAGTAAGGATATGTGGCAGGTTCTTGCTGAGAGTGATGATCATACCAGAAGTTACAGACTTTATGGAATGTATCACAGATAAAAAGTTCTCTCATATATTCCTTGCACACTCATTTCCTAGGCACACAGGTCCTGGGGGACAGGAGGAGATTGTCTGGTTGGATATCATATCAAGCTGCATATTGGAAATGAGGGGTGCTTCTCTGATTGCAGTTATGCACCCCACATGACACCTGATGTCCCAAACTGCAATCACAATCACTCACTTATCAGCTGCAGTTCAATATAGTAGCAAAAGTAACCAGAAAGTTCCTCCTAGCAGCCTCATGCTATGGGGTGGACCTTTGTCCCACCCCCTCGCATGACTGCTGCAGGCTTAGCTCTGATTGGAGCTGGGGTGGGATAGAGGGGGGGCTGGCTGGCTGTTCACGTGCAGCCTCACCTCTGATCTCAGTTGTTTCTCCACGCTTCCTCTCCCTCCCTGCCCTAGGAAAAGATTGGGCATTGCTGGTTGTCCTTTTGGGGAACAAGTAGGAATTTTTGGCCCTTGACTGATTGGCTCCTGTCAGGGTTCTTTTTGCCTACTCCATTCCATTTATCATATTAGTTAGTTAGGTCACAACCTGGCAGGTACAGTGCGGGCTGGGTGGAGTTATAGAGGGTTGAAATCTGGTGAACACTCTTGGGCAGTTACTAGGGGGTTGACTGGTCAATCTTTCCTTGGTAAGTTCATGGTGCAGGGTTATTGATTCACCTGGATACCTCCTTCAGGGCTTCACAGACCTTGCAGCCTGAGTGACTTGAGGGAAGTGAAGCCCTAGAAATGTCCTGACCCTTTGGGTTGACAATGATGCACATGAAGCAGGTCACTCTGCTTCTATCCTTGAGTCAGGTTGTGTCGTCCATTTCAAGCTCAGGAAAGGACTCTCAAGTCTGGACCCAGCCTCTGTTAGGCCCACACTGTTGTGGGGTGGAGTTTGCCCCACTCTCAGTTTGCCAATTGGTTTAATAAAGTGGTGGCCCTTTAACCGAAATTTATTTGTGTTCTGTGTCTTGCTTGCGGCAGTGGGTGTGGGGACAATTGCTTCTGCTAACTGTGGGACCTGGTCAGTCTGCTCCTGACCATACTTGAAGAAGATTAACTCTGTTTCTTCTAGGGAGCATTTTGCAACCCCAATATGTCATAGCCTGTTCTTCCTTATGGTCTTCTTTATCCTCTAAACTGGCTTTTCTCTAGATGCTTAGCATTATCTGGAGATTAGGAACTCTGAAAAAATGTCAAAATGTTACTGTTAAACATTTCTGATTCTGTCAGTAACTTCTTTTGCATCTCAGGACAATTTCAGTTCCACTTAGATCCATTTCAGCTCCATGTTCTTTCTGAGAGATTCAAGACTAATTCACATATGACTAAAGGGTGATAAGCTCATCACCAAGAAGAATTCCTTGAAGCAATTTGCTCTGGAGACACCTTTATGTGATTAATTTGTTCTGTCTCTGTGTGTGTGGCCACTATAGTCAGGATTGAATGGGCTGATTATGGGTGGAGGGTTGAAGGGTCCTCCTTTATTTGGACAGTAGATTGCCCAGATGGCCTTTTGATCTCAGGAACATTTTAATTCCATGCAAGCTGCAGGGACTAAATGTTGATTTTTGAATCCCCCCTCCTTCCCTCCAAACTCAGCCAGAGTTTTGTTAATTTGTGAATCCCCCCTCCCTCCATCCAAACTCAGCCAGAGTTTGTTAATTTGTGAACCCCCCCTCCCTCCATCCAAACTCAGCCAGAGTTTGTTAATATTGACGTGGGTCTCTCTGTATGTGGGGCCCTGACCCACATCAATTCTCCCTAAAAAGGGACTGATCCAACTCTCTGATTTCATGATGGCAAAAGATACTAAATAAAATTACTGAAAAAGAAGGGACATTATAGAGCTAGACAAAGAACATAAAACATGCAGCCAGGTCAAGAAGAAGTTATAGACATTCAGGTCTTAATGTATGCTTGTTAAAATTTGTCCATTCTGTCTAAAAACATTATTAACTTTTAAAAAGCAAATGAAGGGGGGACACTTGCAGGTGATAGACTTGAAAATGAAAATCAGGCTGAAAGGCATTACAGCTACCATCATGCTGGAAGAATATTTGTGCCTGCTAGTTCTGGCTTTTGATTTCCAACACATTTCCTGCATCATAATGGAGCATATTCTCCCCCATCCTCCATGCAATTCTGAAACCATTTGAAAAGCTGATATCCAACTGTAACTTTTTTGCCAACAGGATACATGCAGGCGGCTGATAACTTTTGATTATCTACAAACACTTCAAAAACCTGAGTGGTGTAATTTGCTGCCTCCACATCTGTAGAGCACTGCAATGTTGGAAAACTCCCGTAACATGAGGTGTGCTCTGCTTTTTGATGTGCTTTTCTACAATCCTTTTAGGATTATCTTTAAAGAACCTTTTTAATATATAGTGCTCAGAGATGTAAAGTTAATCCCCCAAAATGATTTACTGTTGGGCATAAATGAAAAATAAAACCATCTCACTAAATCAAATGTTAACTACCGTTCTTTGTGAATACACTTCCTTCACAGGAAAAGAAAAACAATAAATACTATTCCACCAGCACAGCATCATTACAAAAACAGCCTGTTCATTTCCTTAAGCTTTATGTCTTCGCTATGGATTCATTTCCTTAAGCTTTATGTCACCAAGATGTATTCTGTGGGTTCTGTGTGACTTTATTTAACATATACTGAAGGCAAAAAGAGCAGTGTTCAATTTTATATTGTTGTCTCTGTGGGCAATGGATGCCAAAGTGTTGTCAAATGATAAGTGGAGATGGTATTGTCATTTGCCCTGAAATGTAGAAGGAAGTACAGAAGCTGCCGCTTTGCACTTTCTGTTTTATGATACCATAACTTTATTGATTCGAACCAAGTCAACCAAATTCAACTCCTCAACCCTATTATGAGGAGAAGTCTTTTTACAGTCCCTTCTATTTATAATTGTATTCAGATATTTGCACACCCCAGCACAAACCCCAGGGACTAAGCATGCTGGCTTTTCCAGTGCATTCTGCTGCCCCTGTTCATTGTACCCACTGCCAGCTGAACATTTTGTGGATATGGCCATTTATTCAGGGGCACATTTAGGGTGTGCAGTATCTCTGCCCCATCCAAGGTTATAGTGTACTATAATTCTGAGTATATATTTAAGAAACAATTATTTCATAATGATGAAATTATGAGTGTTTTTTTCTGAGCAACTTATTAGTTCTACATACAGAGTGACTGTAGGTATAAAAATTAAATGGGTCCACGTATCAAAGGCATAGATCTCTATGCTTGTTTAGAGGTGAGTATCCACCCTGGATAATATTTCTATAATTGTTTTGATATATAGTATCCCCCCCCAAAAAAAAATAATTAAAAGAGGTGGTTTAGAAATACTTTGCTTTCCTGTTTAATCTTGTTTGTCTTCAAGAACTGCATAAATTCAAACATTCTTTAGCCCCATTCAGGCATTTTAAAAAAATTTCTCTGCTCATGCTTATAGTGCTGAAAGTGGGTAGGAAGTCCTGCCACAGTGCGATTATTCACTCCCCCTCTCTAGCTGCTCACTGTTACAGCAGCATTTGTATGCACAGGGAAATGCCATCTCCATGATGGCTGGCACTTCTGTGATTGACAGCTTGGATCATCCCAGGCTGCCAATCACAGAAGCTCTAGCCATCACAGTGTTTGATGATGGTCATTGCCAAATGGAACAGCTGGTGATGGCTAACAATTAGCAGCAGCAAATATATACTGTATGGATTCCTTATCCATTTCCGAATGTCTCAGTATCTAAAACAAACAAAAAGTAGTAGAGTGCTAGATTCAAAATACTAAGGTCTGAACTAGTCTATTAGAGATATCTTATAACTATTTTATTTATTAAAAAAAATATTAATTAAGTTATTTAAAGCTTGTGCCATTTTGAAGGGCCAAGACAGAGTAAAATATCAGCTCCCTCATTCTAAGAGATAGCTATGGTGACAGGAGTTGATCTCTAAACTTACTCAGATGCCTCGAAGCCAGTCTGACAGCTGCCTTGTTTCATTTCTCTACTCCTTCAATGACTAGCCAGTAAGTATACTATTAGGAACCATTTATAGAAAATGAATAAATAATGCCCTGGAGGTATTTCTTTTTAATGAACAGTGTTACAAAAAAAAAAGATTTCAATTAAATGTTGATGAAAAATATTTTTCAATAACTACTACACACTATTGTGTTTTTCCTTACAGAGCTATTGTCTGAAATAGGATTATAGCAGATGTAAACATGCAGCAAACTCCTGTAGTTTCTTAGGATGAGTGGATTCCCCAAGTACTCCTGCTCCAATATTGCCATTCTCTTATGTCTTGGGTTTGTTTCAGAATGTTGAGAATGTAGTTTGGTATTACTTACACAAGCACACACACACACCCCAGAAGAAAGGAAAAGTATATTTGAGGGTTTTTTAACATTGCCTTTCTGCAGCAGTGCACTAGTTCTCCAGCAAGGGGTACACATTAAAAATGTTAATTTAGTTTCCAGTTTAAATTTAATTTACATTTCAAGTTAATTGTTATATGCACTTTAATTTAATTTTAATGCACTCTTTTTATGCATTAATTTTAATATGCTTCCCCAGAAGAAAATGTCTTAATTTCTTTCATCAACATTATTTTTTTAAAATCACAAATATATATGTAGAATATTATATTTTGTTCAAAGGAAATATGGCACACACACACACACACACACACACAGACATACATATACAAACAAATATACATATACATGCATACATAGGCACACAACACACATTTTACTGTTGGAGAATGAAGTTGTTATATTATATTATATTATATTATATTATATTATATTATATTATATTATATTATATTATATTATTAGTTGTTATATTAGCCAAGCACTGCTGCATTCAAACAGACTAGCATCTCAGTCATCTAGCTATTCTAGAATCCTTCTTCTGGATGTGCTAATATCCTATGTGCAGGAGGGTGTTTGTTTTGGAGGGAGAGAGTGTTCAAATACACTCCCATCACCTGCAGTCTAAATAGAATAAGAAAAAACCAAGAAAAGCTGTATCACATGATTCTGTGGCATATGTAAATAGATTCTTACTGTGCTTCAGAACATCTATGTGTCTTTCAAGCAGTTCAGAGGAGAAATAGGGGGAAAATGACAAAATGGCAATACTCAGTTTCCCACTATTCTGGGAGTTTTGTTCATTAAATTAGTCTGTGGGATATAAGAGCTTGGTACAATTTTAAATGATACCTCATATTTTCCATATCTCCCACTTTTGTGGCATGACATATTTATGCTCATAAAAGCTGCAGAACAATAATAAAAAAATATGAATAATTAACCCCCTCCCATTTAGCTGCAGTCTGCCAAACATGATTTCTGTTTGGAGTTGCAAGACATTATTAAGATGTCAAGGAAATCAAAACCTGAGTAATACATGAAATATAAATACTGTACATTTTTATTAGTTCCCTTTTTGCAGTGGCTCTTTTGAAGACTCCTTAATGAAACTGACTGAGCGGTAGCTGAGCCGATGTCTCCAGCCACATTTTGCAGAATGCCAGTCAGTGTCTCAGAAAGAATATTAGCTGACATTGACAAGGGAAAGCTTCAGAAATCAAAAGCCTATTTAAATTCACTCTCTCCACCCGATGGGCCTCCTGTATAAGACAAATATTTTCAGGTTCATTAAAACTAAAGACTTTCGCTGGGAATAAAGAGGGTCTTTTCTGAAAATATTGAACAGTTAGGAATTGCAAGATAAAATTTCCTGTTTCATGAATATTTAATTTTTGAGTTCAGTAGAAGTCTGTGGCTGATCATATAAAAAATATGTAAATTCAACAAAGTATACTACCTGCAGTATGGTAGATGGAAGTTGCAGCTTTTTAAAATAAAGTAATCAACTTCATTTGTGATAGTCATTAGTCAAGTATAGAACAGGGTAAGTGGTTATTTGCACCTAAGAATGTATAGTTTGAATGGAACAACCAAAAGTTATAAGGTATTGTATTATACTTCAGATTTTCAACCACTTGAATTTTATATGTGGAAAAGAAAACCTACTGCTGTGAAGCAATACAGCCAAACACTAAGCAACACAAGCCAAGGAACAGAAAGTTTACATTTTTAAAACATATGGTTCAAGACTGTAGGACGAGAACTATTAGAAGTTTTTGAAACATGATATCAGTTCTTTCATTCTTTGGATATTATAGCATGCCTGATTCTAGTGAGTTGTAAATGAACACCAAATCCATTCCTAGTGTTAAGTAATACCATTGAATAAATTGGCTGTAAGGGTTGCTGAAAGCTTGTGGTCTTTCATTGGTCTGTGTGAAATGAATTAATGGTCTCCAGTTTCAAGGGGCGTTCCAACACATAAGCATGATCACTTAAAATGCCAACCAAGAACTGAATGATCATCTGTTACCAGCCTTTCTTGCACTTCAGTGATAGAATAGATATGAATGTGTATGAGAGTCTAAAGAGTTCAGACTTTTGGGGATCTGTGATACAGGGGATATTTATGTATGACCTCATGAACCCCCAAATCATTCCAAAGAAAACAAAAAAGATTTTCGTGAGACAATGGGCCAATTCAGAATGATGATACTACCCACTAGCCCGGCCTACCATAAAGTGGGGTGTGTGAACTCATGTGGTAAGCTCCCCCAGCATGCCATTTCACTTTACATATTCACATAGTTGGAGATGGGCCATCAAAATTGTGCTTCACATATGTTTAGTACTACATTAAAGTAGAGTATCATGTGAAGCAGAATGGCACCTGGAGAAAGAATGGGATATGTGTATTCATACCCCAAGCCTAGTCTTGTTTTCTGCACTTGAGAACCATCCCAAGTGTGTACTTAAGTCTGGGGACCAGGGTTAGACTGGGACTTCTATTGGTGTACCGATCACCCCGCTGCTCAACAGAGTCCCTAACTGAGTTGACGGACTTGGTCTTGGACTTGGTGTTGGAGTCCCCCAGGCTTGTGGTGCTGGGGGACTTCAATGTTTACTTTGGGACCGATTTGTCAGGGGTGGCTCGGGAGTTCATAGTGGCCATGACGGCTATGGGCCTATCCTAAGTGGTCTTGGGGCCGATGCACATTGCTGGTCACAAGCTTGATTTGGTCTTTCTCTCTGATCAGGGTGGTGTTCCGTGGGTGGGGAATCCTGTGATTTCCCCACTGTCATGGACGAACCACCATCTGGTTAAGGTCGGACTCACAATCACTTCCCACCTTCACAGAGGCGAGGGACCTATTAAGATGATCCACCCGAGAAGGTTATTGGATCCAATAGGATTTCAAGAAGGCTTGGAGGGATTTAGTGTTGGCTCTGCTGGTGATCCTGTTGATGCCCTGGTGGAG
Organism: Hemicordylus capensis; assembly: GCF_027244095.1. Lineage (NCBI taxonomy): Eukaryota > Metazoa > Chordata > Lepidosauria > Squamata > Cordylidae > Hemicordylus > Hemicordylus capensis. The sequence goes on from NC_069657.1 coordinate 318,837,345, forward strand.
AATTGGAACAGCAGACTTACTGGGGCAGTAGACATGATTGCTCCTAAGCGTCCTCTCCGACCTGCTTCAAAACTGGCCCCTTGGTATATGGAAGAACTACAGGGGCTGAAGCGGCAGGTAGATGACTGGAGCACAAGTGGAGAAAGACTCGGCTTGAATCCGACAAATTGCAACATAGAGCTCATTTGAAGACCTATGCTCAGGCGATACGTGCGGCAAAGAAGCGATTATTTTCTGCCCATATTGCATCCGCAAGTTCACATCCGGCAGAATTGTTCAGGGTTGTGAGAGGGCTAGTGAGTGCCCCTCCTCCTTTGAATTAGAATCTGGAACCATCGATTACCCGCAGTGATGTGTTTAATGAATTCTTTGTGGAAAAAATATCTTGTATTCGGGCCGACTTAGACTCCAGCTCCACAATTACCTCAGTGTCTGATGTGGAGGTGTCCAGCGACTCCTCTTGTGTGATTAGGTTGGATCAGTTCCAGTTTGTGACTCCTGAGGATGTGGACAAGCTGATTGGAATGGTGTGGTCTACCACCTGTTCTCTTGACCCATGTCCGACATGGCTTGTAATATCTGGCAGGGGGGTTGTTGTAGAAGGCCTGGTAGAGATTATAAATGCATTTCTGAGGGAAGGTAGGATGCCCTCTTGTCTTAAGGACACAATTATTAGACCACTTCTGAAAAAGCCTACCCTGGATCCCTCGGACTTGAACAACTATAGTCCCGTCTCCAACCTCCCGTGGCTGGACAAGGTAATTGAGAGGGTTGTGGCCTCCCAGCTCCAGACAGTCTTGGATGAAACTGATTATCTTGACCCAATTCAAACTGGCTTTCGGGCTGGCTATGGGGTGGAAACTGCCTTGGTCGGCCTGATGGGCGATCTCCAATTGGGAATTGACAGAGGAAGTGTGACTCTCTTGGTCCTTCTGGACCTCTCGGCAGCTTTCAATACTATCAACCATAGTATCCTTCTGGAGCGTCTGAGGGGGTTGGGAGTTGGAGGCACTGCTTTGCAGTGGTTCCGCTCCTACCTCTTGAGCAGGTTCCAGATGGTGTCCCTTGGAGACTGCTGTTCTTCAAAATCTGAACTTTTGTATGGTGTTCCCCAGGGCTCGCTCCATATTGTCTCCAATGTTGTTTAATATCTACATGAAACTGCTGGGAGAAATCATCAGGAGATTTGGTGCAGGGTGCTACCAGCATGCTGATGACACCCAAATCTATTTCTCCATGTCAGCATCATCGGGAGAGGGCATAACCTCCCTAAATGCCTGCCTGGAGTCGGTGATGGGCTGGATAAGGGATAACAAACTGAGAATGAATCCAGCTAAGACGGAGGTGTTCCGGGGTCGGAACACGGGAGATGATTTTGATCTGCCTGTTCTGGATGGGGTCACACTTCCCCAGAAGGAACAGGTATGCAGTCTAGGGGTGCTTCTGGATCCGAGCCTCTCCCTGGTTTCCCAGGTTGAGGCGGTGGCCAGAAGTGCCTTCTGTCAGCTTCGGCTGATATGTCAGCTGCGTCTGTTTCTTGAGGTGAATGACCTCAAAACAGTGGTACATCTGCTGGTAACCTCCAGACTGGATTACTGTAATGCGCTCTATGTGGGGCTGCCCTTGTATGTAGTCCGGAAACTACAGCTGGTCCAGAATGCAGCAGCCAGGCTGGTCTCTGGGTCATCTCAGAGAGACCATATAACTCCTGTATTGAAGGTGCTACATTGGCTGCCGATATGTTTCTGGGCAAAATACAAGGTGCTGGTTATAACCTATAAAGCCCTAGACAGTTTGGGCCCTGGGTATTTAAGGGAACGCCTTCTTAGGTATGAACCCCACCGCCCACTGAAGTCTGCTGGAGAGGTCCGTCTGCAGCTGCCACTGGCTCGTCTGGTGGCCACTCAGGGATGAAACTTCTCCGCTGCTGCCCCGAGGCTTTGGAATGCGCTCCCTAGTGAAATAAGAGCCTCCCCATCTCTGACAGCTTTTAAAAAGTCTTTTAAAACACATTTCTTCACCCAGGCTTTTAATTAATGTTGTTTTAATGTTTTTAATGGTTTTAATGCTGTTTTAAAATATTATTTTAAAATTTTTAAATTGTTGTAATGTGTGTGTTCCCCCCACCCACCATTTTTGTCTTAACAAATGTTTTACTTTGTTTTTATTCTGTTGTAAACTGCCCAGAGACATAAGTTTTGGGAGGTATAAACATGTTTTAATAAATAGAATAAAAATAAATCCCCTTTTTGGTCGGACCCTGTACTGAACAGCTCCCGACTGTTCGGCGGGGGGGGGGGGGGGAGTTCACAATTTTTTTAAAAAATATTATTTTTTATTTATCCTCTCTGGGGGAGTTGTTGGAGGTGGTGGTGGGAGGGGCCTATGGAGGGTTTCCCCTCCCCCCCCACCAGCCTCCCTTGATGCCCATACCAGCCATCCTGCTGGCTCTTTGGCATGGCCTGGGTCATGCAGAGGCCAATTATGCAGGCATGACAGCCTCCCAAATGGCTGCCATGCCAGAGGGGGGAGGCCTGAACGGGCCGAAGAGCTGGCTGGCCAGCTGGTATGGGCATCAAGGGAGGCTAGCAGGAGGGAGGGAGAACCTCCGTGGACTTCCCGCCACCTCCAACAACTCCCCCAGCGGGGGGTAAGTAAAAAAAGAAATATTTAAACATTTTTTTAAAAAAAGTTTGCCCCCCACCAGACTGAAAAGGGGTGTGTGTGCTGTACTGACCTGGCCTAGTCCAGTCCGGGTCTGGTTCAGACCTGTACCGAACTGGACCAGCCGGTCCCATGCACACCTCTAGCTCCCAGTCAGCGCTGGGGGGATCCCCAGAGATCCCCACAATGCACTGCACAGTTACACAATACATTGTGGGAGTTCTGGGGACTGAGATGATGTGTCCTGAGCCCCACTCCACTGCTAGAAGAAACAGCAGACCATCTGGGTGTACGGTATCGTGCACCCTGACCTTCCCAGCCCTGGCACCTGTCTCTTCTGCAGAGAAGGTAAGCTTCTGCTGCCTTTCCCACCACCAAGCCCTTCTCACTGATCATGAGAAAGGGCTCTGTGTCTCTGTGTTGATTGATTGGCATTTATATCTATTTTGGGGGGTCCTTTTGTCTGATAAGACTAGCAGCATATCTCAGAGAGGGATAATTCAGCACCTCCCCTAGGAGCAAATACTTTAATCTGCAAAACTATTCTTGATAGTTACTACCTTGATGATGTAGGAAACCACCTTCTAATAGGTGGTCACATAGATATTTAGCGCCTGGATTTTCAAAGAAAACCAGACACATTTGCAAGATGGTTCTAAAAAGAGAGGAAATTTTTATCTACTGGCAGTATAACCTTTTACTGGCAGTCTGTCAAGCTCCTGACTGTTCAATGGGAGGTGTATCTGAACTCTGATCATTACACTTGACATGGGGCTACTGCTGCTGAAAACAACCTCCTCCCATTTCCTGTAATATTTAGGCACACATAACCCATGTCATGATGTCATCACATTATGTGACTCCTTTCCACATCTCCACTCTACATTATTTGCTGCCAATGGCAGATTGGGAAAATGCACATGATGACTTCCTCATCACAGCAAGAATAACTGGGCTAAAATAACTGTTGAAGGAGAAAGAAAGAAGTTGATATGGGGGTGTCATCTTCTGAAGTTCTTGTCAAGGATAAATTATTGCCAAATTCATTCAGTATGAAATAAAATAGCCAAAGCATGGACTGAAAAAGCTCAGCTTTCTATTATTTTTATTTTTTCACTATAAGAGACTGCTTATTATAGTATTCCATGCTGACCTTCAAAGTTATAAAAAAATTACTGATCTATTTTCAAGCTAATCACCAGAGGTTTAAATTAGAATAAAATAAATGTGTAAGTTGCTATGAAGTTGCTATGTGCGCCCCTCAAATCATTTCTGCACAGTACATTATTCAGAGTGAAATTTGATTACCAGAGAATACAATGAACATTATGATTGATAAAGGAAGTCATTTTTAGCACCATTCATTGTAGATTATTAGAGAATTGAAGATTTTAAATGACGAAAGACATGTGGATATCAAAATTCATGCACAACTGACTTTGACAAAAAAAATTAACTCACTTGTACAGAAGAAGTGAGTAAGATTTTGTTAAGGTATGTTTCACACATTACATACACAGCAACAAAACTGAGATTGTTAATGAGTGTACCCCCGTTGGCATGTGGAGCTAATCCTGGATTTCTTACTACTAGTTGCAGCAGCAGCAACAGTATTCTTGGTTTCCCCTCCATGATTTCCAGTATAGCAGGATGCTATATGGGAAATGGTGGAGGGAAAACATGGCAGTGGCAACTGCCACCTAGAATATTGTTGTTTGTTATTGTTATTGTTGCTACTACTGCTGTTGGCCCATTGAGATGAAAGAAATGCATGGTTGCTTTCTTGGTAAAGAGGGAAGGTGGGGCATCCAGGTCGAAGGAAACCCACCAGAGGTCATCTGAACTGTGTGAATGCATTTCATATGAAAAGTAAAGTGAGAATCAAATCTGGGCTATTTTGAGAGCTGTCCTCAGATGCTAAGAACATGACCATTCCAATCAAATGAGACTGGAATGGTGAAACATTCCACTCTGTACTTGTACATATATAGTAAAACAAGAAGAACAGCAATACAAAATGTTCTTTCCTTCTAGGTTTTTGATTAATGACTATAACAATACTGTTTTGTATGGTAGACATCACCTTCTTCTCATTACTGAGCTCTATCGCATGTCAACTACTCTTTAATTGTAATCCTGACCAGTAAGTGCTCTTGGGAGAAATGGTGGCCTCTTTTAGAATGAAATAAGAAACAGATTGGAAAAACATTAATAAAACTTGGAGGGAGAGAGAGAAATGTGTGATGTCAACAAAAGCCTCAAGTCCATGGATTGCATTTATTAAAAATGAATAAGTGTGCAGTTATGTCACACATTTGTCATTAATGTTTCATGTGAAAACAGTGGGCACATATTCTACATTTAATTAAAACAGAAAATTATTAGTTCCATCTGTATGTACAGACTTGAGAAGGGGCTTAAGGTGCACTACTATTTACATATGTTATTTAAATATCAGTTGACTATATCAGGTGAACTTCTGAGTGGTCTCTCTGTTTGAAGAAGCCTTGAATATGAGAGGTTGTCAAGTAATGTTAGGGCTTGGAAGATCTGTGAAGAATATCTCCAAGATTAAAATATTTACCCACAACTATATATTCTTATGTACATTATTGAGGATAAGATCAAACTATAGCCATGAAGTTCTATCATGTGAATTTTGTAAACTCTGGGTGACCTGATGAAACCAATTTAAATGCATAGTTTATTCTTTGAAACTTTAAGGAGACTTATGATGACTATAGCAAACCTTATCCTTATGGTGACTATAGCAAACAATGGGGAAAGTACTATGTGAATCAAAATAGATTTTATGCTAAAGACAGATGTATAGCCCAAGACAATCAATTGTATTTATGGGTTTGTCTGTGTGTGTTTGAAGAGATGGCAATGGTTTGAAAGTGAGACTCTACTTGTGGTGTGTGTGTGTGTATGTGTATGTATGTATATGTATGTATGTGTATATATATATATATATATATATATATATATATATATATATATATATATATATATATATATATAATTTCTTGTTTACAGTCAGACAGGTGTCATTGACTGGTTTGTTTTATCCAGATATCGAGTCCTTCCCAAGGACCTGGGATGGCTGAATTTTATTGTCAATGTTGTTGCTGTTATTATAGATATTGTCGCAGAATATAGGCTGTTACCAGTAAAGTTGCTTTTTGTAATTGGCTGATGGTGATTTCTGTGGCCCCTATGGTGTTGAGGTGCTCTTCAAGTTGTTTTGGAATTGCACCTAGGGCACCAATTATGACTGGGATTATTTTGGCCATGGTTTATTATTATTATTTCTGCCACAGCCTTTCAATTTCAATTTGTAGATCTTTGTATTTGGTGATTTTTTTCTATTTCTTTTTCTTCTATTCTGCTATTCCCTGGTATTGCTATGTCAATTATTTTAACTTGTTTTTCTTTCTTCTCAACTGCAGTTATATCTGGTGTATTGTGTGGCAGATGTTTGTCTGTTTGTAGTCGGAAGTCCCATAATATTTTTGCATCTTCATTTTCTACAACTTTTCCCATTTTATAGTCCCACCAATTTTTGGTTACAGGTAGCTTGTATTTTTTTGCAGATGTTCCAGTGTATCATCCCTGCTACCTTGTAATGTCTTTGTTTGTAGTCAGTCTGTGCGATCTTTTTACAACAGCTGATTAGGTGGTCCAAAGCAAATCTGCATCTCTGAGCTGCAAGTGGGCATCTTCCCAGATTTGCCAGCCTGACCCCCCATAAAAGGTGTTAAAGTGTTAGTAAAGTAAGAATTAAAGTCTATAGGTGTTTTCTTTGTATGCATCTACCTATGTTGAATTTCTATAGAGAGCAATTGAGTCAATCATTGACAAGGATTAACACGTACTTCTTGCAACAGGAGAGGGGAGATCAGCCTCTGACCTCTTCCACAGACATTATCTGATAGTGAGTCACATTTTAGCATTTGGATTGTTGGGGCCTGGCTTTTGTGCTTCCTTGAGTACCCATTTCACAATACAATGCTGGATTGCCTCTTCCCTCACAGACCAGCTGAGATCTGGGGTGTCAATTCACTCTGAGTCCAGGCATTAATTGAACTCTTAATATAAAATGAAATCAGACACAGGCCTGAATTCCATATACTTCTGGGTTGGTACCTCTGAGTCTAATATGTTGTGGTGCCCATAACAGTTTCATCTGCTTCTTTACAAAGGCGGCACTTGCTGTTTGTTGTTGATTTTTCGACTTTTGCTCTTACTGCATTTGTTCTTAGTGCCTGTTCTTGTGCAGCCAGTATTAAACCATCAGTTTCTTTCTTCAAGTTGCCATTCTGATTTTCCACTTATATTGTGCAATTATTGACCATGCAGTGGCTTATTTTTTCCATTTTTCTGCTCAGTTCTTGACTTGTTCTTTCTTTTAGGCCTGCTTTGTTTCATTGGTGTTGAATAGTTTCTCGTTATTGACCATTTGAAGTGCATCTTCTTCACTGTCCTTGATATATTCTTCAAGGCCTCTTTTCTCCTCCTCTACTGTTTGGTGGACTTGCAGCATTCCTCTTCCACCTGAGCTGAGAGGGAGGTATAGCCTATCTACATCACTGCAGGGGTGGAGAGCATGATTGATGGTCATTATTCTCCTGGTCTTACGATCTAGTGTCTCTAGTTCTGCCTGGGTCCAGTCTATTATTCCTGCAGTGTATCTGATAACAGGTATAGCCCAGGTGTTTATGGCTTGTATGGTGTTCCCGCCATTGAGTTTGGACTTGAGGATTTTTCTAACTCTCCTGATGTACTCACTTCCAATTTTTCTTTTCACTTCAGTGTGTGTGATGTTATCAGCCTGGAGAATGCCCAAGTATTTGTAATGTTCTTTCTCTTCCAGGTTCTTGATGTTGCTTCCATTGGGCAGTTCTATTCCTTCTGTTTTTGTTATGTTTCCTCTGTTCATTAATGATGCAGAACACTTGTATAGTCCAAACTCCATTGCTATATTGCTACTGAATATATGGACAGTGTTTAGCAGTGATTCAATTTCTGACTGGGACTTTCCATACAGCTTCAGATCGTCCATGTACAGCAGATGGTTTATTTTACTTGATGTTTTAGGTATTTATTATTATTATTATTATTATTATTATTATTATTATTATTATTATTAAAATTTATATACCACCTAATATAAAAATCTCTAGGCAGTTTACAGAATTAAAACATACAATACAACACATTTAAAATTTTAAAAAAGATAAAAATTATAGATAAAACCACATTAAAACCACGTTAAAAACACATTAAAATTTAAAATACAATCTCAGTTGAAGCCCTGGGAAAACAGGTCTTCAGGGTCCTCCTAAAAGCAAACAAAGAAGGAGATGCTCTTATTTCAGCAGGGAGCGTGTTCCAAAGCCCTGGGGCAGCCACAGAAAAGGCCCGGTCCCGAGTTGCCACCAAACAAGTTTGTGGCACCCGTAGTTGGACCTCTCCAGATGATCTTAATAGGCAATAAGGTTCATGCCAGAGAAGGCGCTCTCTTAAATACCCTGGACCTAAGCTGTTAAGGGCCTTATAGGTAATAACTAGCACTTTGTATTTCATTCAGAAACCTATTGGCAGCCAGTGCAGTTCTTTTAGAATTGGTGTTATATGGTCCCTTCGGGTAAACCCAGAGACCAGTATGGCTGCCGCATTCTGTACCAATTGTAGTTTCCGAACTACATACAAAGGCAGCCCCATGTAGAGTGCATTACAGTAGTCAAGCCTAGAGGTTACCTGCATATGCACCACCATTTTAAGGTCACTAATCTCCAAGAATGGACGTATCTGGCGTATCAGCCAAAGCTGATAAAAAGCACTCCTGGCCACAGCCTCAACCTGAGACCAGGGAGAGTTTAGGATCCAAGAGCACTCCCAGACTACAAACCTGATCTTTTAGAGAGAGTGTAACCACATCCAGAACAGGCAGATCTAAGCCATCTCTCGGATCCCGACCCCCTACATACAGTACCTCCATCTTGCTTGGATTTAACTTCAGTCTGTTATCCCTCATCCAGCGCAAGATCGCCTCCAGGCAGGCACTTGGGCGGGGGGGTCATGCCATTTCCTGATGAAGTTGGTATGGAAAAATATACACTCATTCTTCTTTGCTTCCACACCCTCAGGCATGGTGCCAATAAACACACTGAAACAAGTCTTGAAGAAAACGCCACAACTTTATCAACAAATTTAAAGAACTGAATTTTTGCTGAAAATCCACCCTCAGGCAGTGTGGGCCGAAACTGAGCTGGGGTTGGACAACAAGTCCTTCCCCAGTCTTCTGGGGAGACACACCCTGCTTGGAATCCGGCATCAGAGCAATGGTGATACCTAGTCCTCATTGCCAACCCAAAGGGTCAGGGCACTTGCATGGACTTCACTCCCCCAGGCCACATAGCCTTTGAAGTTGTGAGGTGCTCAAAGCAGGTATGAGTGTAAAATGTAGCCCCTGAGCCGTGAAGCCTCTAAGGACCAATTGCACACTCCCCTGATTTAACTAGCCCAAGGATGTTCACCAGTGTAACCACCAACTACTGCAGAATGCCACCCCACTCAGTGCCCCCTCACAGGGGAAGGCTATCCCTGCTTGGCCTTGCCCTCCCACCCCCTCAAAAACTCTGCAAGCCCTTGCCTCAGGTTGGACACCCTGAGGCAGAGAGGTGGAACCTGTCAGGCCAGAATACTTCAGGCATTAAAATACCATATCCAGATGAGTAACCACAAAACTCCCTTGCACCAAAATTACCCCCGTTGACCTTCTTCCAAGCTCTCTCCACTCCTTTCAGGTTGGACACATTCCTCCATACCCTATGCTGCATCAGGTCGACCCAGGCTATAACAAGCCCTGGGGATCTCCTGTTTAAGCATTTCAAACTTCACCTTAGCCTGCAGAATCAGCAAGATCCCAGTTCATTGTGTCAAATCATTTTCTCCCGAGTAACCAAAATTAACCTAGGTGGGGACAAACTCCTTAAGAAACTCCTTAGCTACCAACAGCAACTGGCCCCATACCCTGCACACCTAACCAATAAATAGACGTACAGTCACCTAGTCCCAATTCAGTACCAAAGTGGGAGGTGCTGGCCTATTTGTATGCCCAGAAGACAACTGAATGGCCACAGATCAGCAAATGTAGTGGAGCCCATCCAGCATCTGCCAAGACAAACTGTCATTAACACACCCATATGCCTAACCCTAACAAATGTAATGCCGAAAGGGTGGAGATGCCAATGGGGGTGCCAAAGGGTGGAGATGCCAATGGCCAATGTCTTTGAATGGCAGTGTCCAGGAGACACATTCACAAAGCAGCAGTAGCAGCCCCAATATGAAAGGAATGCAACCCAAAGAGACCACAGCCAGAGATTCCTCACATTGCAACAAGGCTTTGCACCGGACTGCCAATAGTTGGAACTGCAGCAATAGGTTCCCATCCGCATGTACAAAAAGGCCTGGCGTTGATCTAAACCCCAGGTTGGCCCTCAATGGCTGAACTGGACATAGGTCAGCATTGTCCACTAGGGGTGTGCACAGATGGACCAGATTGTCCAGTACCATTTGAGTCCAAACTGGACCCGAACTGGACCAGGCCAGTTCAGTCCGGTAGGGGTGTGCAAACAGGTTCGACGTCGAATGTGTTCAGCATTAAACCAGTTTGGTTTGACTGTTCGGGGTCAAACCAAACCACCCCCTGTTTGGTCTGACCCCAGATTGAACACCCCTGGGCCACGCAGAAGCCATGTGCGCAGGCACACAGCCTCCATAATGGCTGCTGGACCGCCGGGTGAAGGCCGAAAACTAGCCAAAGAGAGGCCAAACTGGCTGAGGAGGAAATTTCAAAGGCCGGCGGGGAGAGGGGAACCTCAGTGGACCCCTCCACTGCCTCCAGGAATTCTCCCAAGGGGAGTAAAAGGTACAAAAATGGAATTATTTTTTATTACAAAACTAAGCTTGCTAACTCCCCAAAACTGAACCTAACCAGGGGGGTTCGAGGGGCTGCCAGCCTTGAACTGAACTAGGCCATCCAGTTCTGTGCACATCCCTACAGTCTGGCATCTCCTTGAACCCCCCCCCCCCCCGTTCAGTTCAATCCCAGGGAGGTCCGTGAGTATTTTTTAAAATATATATATTTTACACTTACCCCTTCCGGGGGAGTTGTCCGAAGTGGCAGGTGGGGGGGGGGGTCTGTGGAGGTTCAGGACTGAGGGCCATTTCACAGGTGCAGCAGTGTCCACCAAAATGGACACTGTGCCAAGGGAGAAAGGCGGAAGAGCAGAGGAAGAATGCCCAAACTGCTGATTTCTTAAATAAGGGAAGCCGGCGGGGTGGTGGTGACGGAACCTCCACAGACCCCCTCCCGCCATCTTGGACAACTTTCTCGGAGGGGCTAAATGAAAAAACAAACAAACAAAAAACCTCGCAACCCCCCGGGGGGGGGGTTGGTCTGGGCTCCGACTGAACAAGGGGTGGTTCAGTTTGACCGGGAACAGTTGAATTGAACCGGTTCTACATCAAACACGTTCAGTGTCAAACCTGTCTGCACATCCCTATTGTCCACCTGATGAAGGTAGATGATCTGGCCCCAGCCCTTCTGATCAGTTTTAGACCTACGTAATATGAGTTGGATCCCATCAGCTGTGAAGGACAGGTCCCGCCCCAGTAAACAAATGGACCAATCAGTGCGCAGGATCTCTGACGGCCTGAATAGACCAAAGAAAATGACCAGGGCAGTGGCCCCTAATAATGCCATTTCTCATTCGGAACTGCAGAGTGCTGGAAGTACCTCAAAGAGGGACTTTAATAGTTCAGGAATCAGAAACCATATGGAATCAGGCACCTGAGGGCTAGTCCTTCCCCAGCCTTCCAGCATTTGACTAATCTTGAAACAAGCCATGGAATCCCCCCATCTCTGAGCCCTGGCCTCAAAGAAAAGGACCAAAACATACCCCACTCAGGTACTCACCGCCTTACCAGATGCTTTAAGCGGAACCAAGGGCTTCATAAAGTGTTCCAGAGAGAGCAGCCAAACCTCCCCCAAACCTACCTGCAGTCTAAGTGCACTGAAAGCAGCCACCTTTGTGGCATACTTAGCTTTACATGGAGCCAACAAAGCATCAATTGCCTTGCATGCCTCAAATTGCCAACTCCATATGGCTGGGAGTTTCTCTGGGAGCTTCTCTGGCTCCAACAATGCTCCAGAGCTAGCTCCCTGAACCACCCTTCCTGATAATGAGATTATTTATATATTTATATATTTGATTTCTATAACACTCTTCCTAAAGTAGAGGCAGCAGAGGGAGAGGCCACTCATTTCCCGGAGAGTCCCCAGGGTGAGAGGTTGGTGCTGGCTGTTTGTTGCTTCTGCTATTAAATGCTGCCCGCAGGAGAGGGAGAGGTGAGACCACCCCCTGCTTGACCTGTGGGAGTGTGGCCCTGTAGGACTGTGGCCTCTGGCTGTGGCTGCTCTGCAGGGAGTATGTGCAGGATTAGGGCCCAGGAGTGACTTAGAAGTCCCTGCATACCATCTGCCCAGAGTGGCCATCACTGGGCCTATAAAGGGATGGATGCTGCTTCTGGCAGCAGGCCCACCACTGGCGGGGTCGCCACTGAAGAGGTGACACCAAAGGGGTCGGCCCTTTGAGGGAGCCACTTCAGGAGTTAATGAGGGTGAGGGCCAGGATTCCTGGCCTGAGAACCTTGTGTGTGGTAGTGGTGGTTGAGTTGGTGGGTATATAACACTTCAGCTTCTGTTTCAAGCGATCTTCTGTTTCAAGTGATCTTGGGTGAGACATGTTTAATGTGTCTAGGGCTTTCTGGAAATGGGGAGAGAGGGATGTATCCACTAATTATGGGGCAGCAATTCTGGTGGTGGTGGGGAACAGAAGTAATGTTGGCGGGTCAGCAGGCCATTACAGGGGAAGGGAAATTGGAAATCTAATAGCTGTCTGGTCCCAGCTTCTCCCTCCAGGGTTCTCTGTTGACAAGTGGGTGAGAGGCCATGGGCGGAGAGGTGGAGTGGGTGTGGTCTATAAGAACAATATCTCCCTTACCAGGATCCCTTTTGAAGTGTCAGGCCATATCAAACTTGTGTACTTAAGTTTGGGGACCAGGGATAGATTGGGACTTCTGTTGGTGTACCGATCGCCCCACTGCTCAACAGAGTCCCTAACTGAGCTGACAGATTTGGTCTCAGGCTTGGTGTTGGAGTCCCCCAGGCTTGTGATGGTGGGTGACTTCAATGTTCATTTCGAGACCAATCTGTCCGGGTCAGCTCAGGAGTTCATAGTGGCCATGACAACTAGGAGCCTATCCCAAGTGGTCTCAGGACCAATGCACATTGCTGGTCACATGCTTTATTTGGTCTTTCACTCTGATCAGGGTGGTGTTCCGTGAGAAATCACTCCTGTGATTTCCCCATTGTCATGGACAGACAACCATCTGGTTAAGGTTGGACTAACAATCACTTCCCACCTTTGCAGGGGTGAGGGGCCTATTAGGATGCTCTGCCCAAGAAGGTTATTGAATCCAACAGGATTCCAAGAAGCCTTTGAGGGATTTAGTGTTGGCTCTGCTGATCAACAGGATCCTGTTGATGCCCTGGTGGAGAACTGGAAAAGCAAACTCACCAGGGCAGTAGACATGATCATTCCTAAGTGTCGTCTCTGATCCGCTTCAAAAGTGGCCCCTTGTATACAGAAGTATGGGAGCTGGAGCGGCAAGGTGGACAACTGGAGCACAAATGGAGAAAGACTCAACTCGAATATGATAGATTGCCACATGGAGCACATTTGAAGATTTCTGCTCCGGCAATATAAGCAGAAAAGAAGCGATTATTTTCTGCCCATATTGCATCCGTAAGCTCACATCTGGAAGAGTTGTTTGGGGTTGTTCAGGGTTCTGCCCCTCCTCCCTTGAATCAGAATCAGGAACCATCAGTTACCCACTGTGATGTGTTTAATAAATCCTTTGTGGGGAAAATTATTTATTTATTTATTTATTTATTTAGATTCATATGTCACCCTACTCCCATAGGACTCAGGGCAGCTTACAAATCTCTTGTATTCGGGCCGACTTAGACTTGGTCTCCACAATTATTTCAGTGTCTGATATGGAGGTGTCCAGTGACTCCTCTTATGTGATTAGGTTGGATCAGTTCCAGTTTGTGATTCTTGAGCATGTGAAGAAGCTGATTGGAATGGTGCGGCCTACCACCTGTTCTCTTGACCATTGCCTGACATGGCTTATACTATCTGGCAGGGGGTTTATTCTAGAAGGTCTGGTAGAGATTATAAATGCTTCTCTGAGGGAGGGCACAGGCCTGTCTCAACCTTCTGTGGCTGGGCGAGGTAATTGAGAGGGTGGTGGCCTCCCAGCTCCAGGCAGTTTTGGAGGAAACTGATTATCTAGACCCATTTCAGACTGGCCTTTGGGTGGGCTATGGGGTGGAGACTGCCTTGGTCGGCCTGATGGATGATCTCCAATTGGGAATTGGCAGAGGAAGTGTGACTCTGTTGGACCTTTTGGACCTCTTGGCGGCTTTCGATACTTTTGACCATAGTATCCTTCTGGGGCATCTGAGAGGGTTGGTAGTGGGATGCACTGCTTTGTGGTGGTTCCACTGCTACCTCTTGGGCAGGTCCATATGATGTCCCTTGGAGATTGTTGTTCTTCCAAATCTGAACTTTTTAATGGTGTCTCTCAGTGCTCCATATTGTCTCTGATGTTGTTTAACATCCACATGAAACCGCCGGGAGAAATTATCAGGAAATTTGGTGAAAGGTGCTATCAGTATGCTGATGACACCCAAATCTATTTCTCCATGTCAGCATCATTGGGACAGGGCATAGCCTACCTCAATATCTGCCTGGAGGTGGACTGAATCCAGATAAAATGGAGGTACTCATTGTGAGGGGTCAAAACTCGAGAGATGAGTTTGATCTGGGTGTTCTGGATGGGGGTCACACTTCCCTGGAAGGAACAGTTATGCAGTTTGGGGGTCCTTCTGGATCCAAGCCTCTCCCTGGTATCCCAAGTTGAGGCAGTGGCCAGAAGTTCCTTCTATCAGCTTTGGCTGATATACCAGCTGTGTCCGTTTCTTGAGATAAACAACCTCAGAACAGTGGAACATATGCTGGTAGCCTCTAGACTGGATTACAGCAATGTACTCTATGTGGGGCAGCTTTGTATGTAGTATGGAAACTACAATTGGTCCAGAATGTGGCAGCCTGGTTGGTCTCTGAGTCATCTTAGAGAGACCATATTACTCTCATATTGAAAGAGCTACACTGGTTGCTGATAAGTTTCTGGGCAAAATAGAAGGTGCTGGTTATAACCTATAAAGCCCTAAATGGCTTGGGACTAAGTATTTAAGAGAACATCTTTGTCATGAACCCCACCGCCCATTGATATCATCAGGAGAAGTCCGTCTGCAGTTGCCACTGGCTTGCCTGGTGGCTACTTGGGGACAGGCCTTCTCCACTGCTGCCCCAAAGCTTAGGAATGTACTCCCTGCTGAAAGAGGAGCCTCCCTATCTCTGATAACTTTTAAGAAGTCTTTAAAGATGCATCTGTTCACCCAGGCTTTTAATTAAATACTGTTTTAATAGTTTTAACATTGTTTTAAAATATTGTTTAAAAAATTTTAATTGTCATTTTTAAACTTTTTTTTGTCCTTTATTTTGTTATAACGAATATTTTAACTTTTTGTTGACATTTATTTTCTTGTAACTAATGTTTTAACCTTTTATGTTGTCATTTATTTTATTTTGTTGTAAAGTGCCAAGAGACGTAAGATTTGGGTGGTATAAAATATGTTAAATAAATAAAAAATAAAATAAAATAATGATAATAATAATAACAATAAAGATAATGATGATGATCATGATGTGGCTCGGTTAGTTTACAGTAAAATAAAAAGTACATAACATAGGTGTGACAGTAGAGAAGGCCCTATCACAGGTCACCACTGATGAACCAGTGGCATGTGAAGTCGGACCCCTCCTGATAATCTAATTGAGAGGAGGGTATCCTGCAGAGAAAGATGCTCTCTCAGGTAACCCTGACCTAAGCCATTCAGGGCTTTAAAAGTAATAACCAGCAATTTGGATATTGCCCGCAAACATATCGGCAGCCATTGCAACTGTTTGAGAACAGGTATAATGTTCTCTCTCTGGGATACCCCAGAGAACAATCTGGCTGCTGCATTTTGAACTAACTGCATTTTCCAAACACCATACAAAGGCAGTCTACATAGAGCACATTGCAGTAGTACAACCTGGAGGTTACCAGCTAGTGACCACTGATTTCAGGTCATGTTCCTCAAGAAACAAGCAGAGTTGTCAAATCAGTCGCTCCAGGCCACAACCTCAACCTGAAGCACCTGGGAGAGACCCAGGTCCAGGAGCTCTCTCAAGCTACGATCCTGTTTGTTCTGGGGAAGTGTAATCTCATACAGTACAGAAAGTTCTATCTCATCTTGCAGATTATGACCACCACCAATGAACACCTCTGTCTTGCTTGGATCCAGCTTCAGTTTACTATCCCTCATCCAGCCCATTACTGCCTGTAGGCAAGCATTTAAGGGGCTAACACCATTGCCTTGTATTGATTACAAGGAGAAATAGATTTGGGTGTCATCAGTATATTGATAACACCCAGCACCAAATACCTTGATGACCTCACCCAGCGGTTTCATGTAGATGTTAAAAAGCATTGGTGACAGAATGGAGCCCTGGGGCACTCCATATTGTAGCTCCCGTTTTGAAGAGCAACTGTCACCAAGTGCCACCATCTGAAATCTACCCGAGACAAAGGAGCAGAACCACTGTAAAACAGTATCTCCTATCCCCAGATCTCTCAGATGATCCTGAAGGATACCATGGTTGATGGTACTGAAAGCCTCTGAGGGACCTAAAAGAACCAGTAGAGTCACTCTCCCTCTGTCAGGGTCCTCTATCAGGCCGACCAAGGACATCTCAACCCCGTGGCCCACTCTAAAACCAGTTTGAAATTGTTCTAGATAATCAGTTTCCCCCCAAACTGCTTGGAGCTGGTCAACCACCACCCTCTCAATCATCTTACCCAAGCATGGGAGATTGGAGATTGGCCTATAATTATCTATCACCAGGTGGTCCAATGTGGGCTTCTTAAGAAGGGGCCTGACTACTGCCTCCTTCATACAAGATGGCATCCTACCCTTCCTCAGTGAGGTATTAATGATATCAACTAGGCCAGCTCCAACAACCTCCCTGATAATGCATCGCCAATTGTATTATCAGAGACTGCCCAGAGACACATGTTTTGGGCGGTTTAGAAATATGTCAAATAAATAAAATAAAATAAATATCTTTCTGCAGGCCAGGAACATGCTGGGACACAAAGAAAATATCACACTGGAGACAACGCAGCCCATCACCCTGGGAGAGTGGGAAGACTGTGCGTTGATAATCTGAACCACTTTAAATGATTTGTAGTATGAAGCTGGTAGCCCGTCGGGCCCTGGAACCTTATTAGCCTTGTTTTGATTTATTACTTCTGTTATTTGCATTATTGATATCGGTGCATTCATAATTTCTGTATGTTCCTTAGAAAGTTTTGGAATATTTTGTGTCTTGAGAAATTTGTCAATTTTTATATCTTCTACTTTGTTTCCTTTATATAATTCAGAATAGTATCTAAAGAATTCCCTTTTTATTTCCCTTTCATCAGAGGGTTCGGTACTACATAGGTACTATAAATCATTTAAAGATCAAATATTACAGCCTTTGCAATGGATGATGAATGATATTTTGCAAAGAGGGATTATGCCGGAGTCTTGGAAGTACGCCAATATCGCAGTAATTCCAAAACCGGATCAAGATTTAATGCAAGTCAAGGACTACAGGCCAATCTCACTCTTAAACAATGACTACAAATTTTTGGTGCCATTTTGGCAAGGAGAATGAAGGTTATATTAAGACTTTTTATTCATGAAGATCAAGCAGGTTTTTTGCCAAAACGGCAATTAAGAGATAATGTGAGAACAGTTTTGAATGTATTGGAGTATTATGAAAAACACAACGATAAACAGATAGCTATGATTTTTCTGGACGGAGAGAAAGCTTTTGATAATGTCTCCTGGCAGTTTATGTGGAGGCTATTAGATGTAATGGGAGTTGGTAACAATTTCATTAGGGCTATCAAGACAATCTATTCGGAGCAATATGCTAAAATTATTATAAATGGGGAAGTATCAGACAATTGTAAAATACAAAAAGGAACTAGACAAGGATGTCCACTTTCCCCATTACTTTTTATATTAGTACTGAAAGTGCTTTGTAGAAATATTAGAGAAGATGATCAAATACAAGGCCCCAAATTTGGGAAACAGGAGTATAAACTAAGAGCCTTTGCGGATGATGTAGTGTTTTTTCTAGAAAATCCATTAGAGAAGATCGGAAGACTCTTGGAAAAAATACAACAATTTGGCCAACTGGCTGGGTTTTATATAAATAAGACTAAAATGAAGGTGTTGACAAAAAAATATGGATCAGAAATCTAAGGATAGATTTTTTGAAATAAGTGAACTGAAAGTGGAGAAGAAAATTAAATACTTGGGCATCTGGTTGACAAACAAAAACGCTTTGTTGTTTTTAAATAATTATATTAAAATATGGATTACAGTAAAAACTGACTTGCAAAGATGGTCTAGAATGAACTTATCTTTAATGGGAAGAATTTCAGTTGTGAAAATGAATTTTTTACCTAAAATGCTGTTTCTTTTCCAGACTATTCCTATAATTAATATTTTAACTTGTTTTAAGCAATGGCAAAAGGACATAACCAAATTTGTTTGGCAAGGGAAAAGACCAAGAATTAATTTTAAAAATTTAACAGATGCTAAAGAAAGAGGTGGTCTTACCCTGCCAGACTTAAGGTTGTATTTTGATGCTGTTTGTTTGACGTGGTTAAAAGAATGGATAACATTAAGAAATCCTAGAATTCTTGATCTGGAAGGATTTGACAGAAGGTTTGGATGGCATTCATATATGTGGTATGATAAAAGTAAAGTACATAAAGATTTCCTTAATCACTATGTAAGAAGAAGTCTAATGAGAGTGTGGGTAAAATATAAAAAATGGTTGGAACCTAAAACTCCGTTATGGCTATCCCCGATTGAAGCTTTAGCACGTAAAGAGATAAATATGCAACCGGAATGGGGTACCTATAAGGATTTGTTATGTTTCCAAGAAAAGGGCTGTAAATTAAAAAACCTAATTGAAGTACAAAATTTGGTTAGTAATTGGTTTCAGTATCATCAGTTAAATGAAGTTTATAAGAAGGATCTTAAAGTTGGATTTGAGGATCAAATGTCGAGATTTGAGAAGGAGCTGTGTGAAAATGATGAAAAATTAGTTTCTAAGATGTATAGGCTGTTGCTTTTGGAGGAGACAAGAGATGAAGTGGTTAAAATGACTATGATAAAATGGGCTCAAGATATGGGTCATAATATAGATATGGCAGCTTGGGAAAAATTATGGAAAATGGATTTAAAGTTCACTGCATGTTATACTTTAAAAGAAAATTATTATAAGATGATGTACAGGTGGTATTTGACACCTAAAAAATTAGCACTAATGTATAAAAATGTTTCAAACAAATGTTGGAAATGTGGACACTGTAAAGGAACCTTTTTCCATATGTGGTTGTCGTGCAGGAAGGCCAAGGCCTTTTAGGACATGATATATGATGAGTTAAAGAAAATTTTTAAAATGACATTTCCTAAGAGACCAGAATCCTTCCTGCTGGGAATAACGCAAGGAGAGTTTTCCACAAGAAATTTAACATTCTTTATGTATGCAACCATGGCGGCCAGAATAGTATATGTGCAGAAATGGAAGGATAATGAATTGCCCTCAAAAGGAGATTGGTTGATAAAAATTTTGGAATATGCTGAGATGGCAAAACTTACAGTACTGATAAGAGATCAAAACTTGGAATGTTTTAAAGAAGATTGGAAACCATTCTTATTATACCTAAAGAACTATTTTTCTAATATTGATTTTTCAACGGTTTTGAAATTTAGTAATATTAGCAGGTTGAGTAGAGTAAATTCGAGTTTGTAAGGTATAGGATATATGTTTTGAATTACTATAGCAATGGTTGAATTGTATAGTTAGTGATTCGCGTGGATTGGTGAGCGGGAAGTCAACATTTGTTTAATTGGATGTAACGAGATTGTTAATATATTGTAAAAATCAATAAAAAATTTAAAAGCAAAAAAAAAAAGATAATCTGAACCACTACCCAGTTATCACACCAGAAGAGCACCATGGAGTTGCTAAACTCCTCTGACCAAAGGTACATAGCCACCACAATAGGTAACAACTCCAGATACATCAAGTCCCTGGTTTTTACTCCCATGGGATAAGCCCCCTGCTGCTATTGTGCCTTCTCATGCCCCACAGGGAGGCCTACTGTCCCCCCCCCCCCAAAAAAAGTGACAATATGTACAGTGGGAGACAGCCAACCCTGGCAAAACCAGGTGGGCCCATTGGGAGGCCAGCCCAGATCATATCCCCAAGGAAGTCCAGGGGAGGTAGGGACGGGATAACTTGGCCAGACTCCCAATCCCCATGTGGGAATCACAGTAAGTTCCTCAGCTGCTCCCCTCCAGCATATGTACTTCCACAGGTGGTGAAGGGCCCACCAGCACAGCTGGCGCAGGCACAGGTGTGGCCATGTCAGGGGCTCCACTGTCTTGTCCTTGGGCATCCCATTTAAGGTGTGCCAAACTATCTGAAAGAGAGCATAACAGTTCAACCCTGGTATTGCCCCTGGTATGCTACTTTCCAGTCTGACGTGAATCAGAAGGACTCCCCCGACTTGTTTATTTGCTTTTTCAAGCACCTCCAACCTAGCAATAAGGACCTGAAAATCCACCCCTTCATAATCTTCATTAGATGGTGAGAGTTGTGGAGCAGCAGGCCTCCTCAGTGGCCACACAGCGTACCCACTCCTCTTTTTCTTCACTTTTTTTGGAGGCATGATGCAGTGCAAAAGCAATCAATGGGTACAGTTAAGATCATCTGGAGAGGTCCAGTTGCAGTTGCCACAGGCTTGGTTGGTGGCAACTCAAAACTGGGCCTTTTCTAGAGTCGTCCAGGGACTCTGGAACACGCCTCCTAACGAAATTAGAGTTTCCCCTGAATGTTTTTAAGAAGGACCTGAAAACATACCTGTTTAGTCAGGCTTTTAATTTATAGTTTTAAAGCTTCAGTTTTAGAGTTTTTATTGTATTTTAAATTGTTGTAATTGTTAATATTTTAATCATTTTATGTAAACTGCCCAGGGACTTCTTTGTATGTGGTGGTATATAAATGTGCTAAATGAATGAATGAATGTCTACCAGCCCCAGCTGAGTCAAAGATGAGGTATAAAAACCCCCAGAGCCACCAACAATGAGGATAATTGGGTGGGGGGAATAAACAGGGGCAAAACTCCTGAACTGCAACTCTGGTTGCACGATGTCAGCATTACATCCACTGGCACTGCAGTTTCACCCTAATGGAACCGGAGTTGAAGGAGGAAGCTCCTCCCTCACTCCAGCTGCCTTTGGCTGCCAGGGCTGACTCATTAAAGGAGGAAGCCCCAGCAGCCAGTTTCCCCTTTTCTCTGCAGTCAGCGTGACTACAGTTAGGTCACTCTCAATTTTGTCCAAATGTGGACAGGAGAGCAGGGCGTGGGTCCATTGAGTTCTATCCAAAGGTGGCGAGAGTATCAGTGGTACAGCAGAGAACTGACTGTGGCTAATCCAAGTCTTCATGCTGTTACCTTAACCAGCAGACTATCCCTTTCTTGAAAGTTTTTTCGCACCTTATTGTTTCTCCAGCAGTTCTCCTCTTGCAATATTATATGAAACAATTCCCTATTGCCTCACTGACCATGGTTTTCATTTACATGACATCAGCTGTTGATCCTCTACTCTGCCAGTACCAACTCAGCATTGCTGTGCTTACTTGATTCTGTGCTAATAGAGCAATAAAAGTTTTCCTTGTCTGCCTCTCTGTACTTCAGTGAATTATTTCACTGCTATTATAACACAACCCCACATTCTAAAGTACCAGCAAGCAAGTTGCTCTTTCTTTTCACATATCACTGGATACCTGCTCTATCTAGCCATACGTAAAAAAAGGAAAGAAAAAAGATGCTTAACAGCATAACTCATGTTGAGAATAGATATGACATTCTTATTGTGCTTAGGCCAGTACTCTCGTATAAATATTTTTCCTGTCTAGTTTAAATTGAATTGTACACCAATTTAACCTTAGGATAATACTGTTTAAAAGCTTCTAGTATACTAATATTAGGTTTGTAAGTGGATACAAACCTGCTACATTATTTAGCCTGATCACGATAGCCCTGTTCAAATATTGCATTGTACATGCATATGGGTATCTGTAGACAAGTACATTTTTTTTCTGATGATTTCTTACTTCTGATTGGTTAAGAAAATTTTTATTGTTGATCTTAATATTCTTAGTTAAATGCTTTCTAGGTATTTCACTTACTTTATCATTAACTTACATTTGTTTTTCCATAATTTTGTGCATTCTTGTTCTTTGCATCTCACAGACTTATGTTTTGGAAAGGTATCCCCCTTGCTTTTTATTACTTCCTTTACTCTGTCCATTACTCTGTTCATTGCCATCATCTTGGACTTGGTGGTACTTCTCTTAATTGCCTTACGCAATAGCTGGGCTTTTATTGCTATGATTTTTAATATAAATTTAAATACCTATAGTGGATGACATACTGTGCAAAAGTACACCAGCCTTGCAGCACTGCTTATGCACAATTTGCATAAGTTGTGTAAATGCAAAATTGTTTTATACAAAAGTAAGCCCATTATGTCCAATAAGCTTAATCTTGTGCACAAATGCAACATGTCTAGGCTGATATACATTTGCACATGTTGTCAGCCAGTATTTTTATATGGCTTGTCTACTCAAGGGGACACAAAGTGGTGCACAATGACAAATCAAATAAAACAATTTAAAACATTATCTCAATTTCACACATGATATAAACAGCAGCAAGTAAAAGTGAAATACAACAGCTCAATATCCAGCAAGCACTTGCTCAAACAAGAAGGCTTGCACTACTCAGTGGAAAGCTGCTAATGAGGGAGCCTGTTGGGTCTCAAGGGAGAAAGAGTTCTGCAACCTAGGTGCTACCACCAAGAAGCTCATGTGGTTTAAAAAAGATATTTGAATAACAACTCAATGAGGCTGTTCTCACACACAGCCTAACGCAGGCTAGGAAAGCCCAGCCTGGATTAGGCTCTATATGAGAACCACTGGGACTGGGACCAATTCTGCCAGGGCAGTGCCACCTAGCTCTCTTAAACCTGGCTCTGCGGTCATGTGATCATGCGGGATACTTGAAGAGCATCAGTCTCCTGGGAAAATTCCCCAATGCACCTCTCTTGGCACGCACACTGCATTGTTGAATCACTGGAGGTTGCAACACATCATCCTGGCCTCCAAATCTCTGCACTGCAGTGGAGCAGCACAGATTGTCAAGGTGAGCTGAATATTCCAAAAATGATCATCGGGGGAGGGGGGGCAATGGTCTCAATATTTTAATAACCTTCAAATGTTTCAGTGCACTTCCACTAACTTTTAACTAGACACTAGAGCTGGATGTAGAGTCACCATTGAACCAATGGGTTCAAGGAACCTGGGCTGCCAATAACAAGGTCCACTGGGGCTCATTGCGCATGATGTCATACATAAAAGGGGCATGGTCTGATTGCCAGAAGGCCCACCTTAGTCCTCCCTCTCGCATTTCCAGGCAGCGCTTGCTGCCTAACAGTGTTTATTTCCCTTCCTCTTCCTCCAGCAAGGGAGAGGAAGGGAAATAAATGCAGTAAGGCGGCAAATGCTGCCTGAAATGTGAAGGGGAGAGCTCGCTCCTGCTATGCCAAGCCCAGGCCATGTCCCCTTTGTGTGTGAGATCACATACATGGGGGCGTACTCTGGAGAGCCCCAAGCAAGCTTTCCCCCTCTCATTTCAGGCTGCGCTTGCTGCCTGGCAGCGTTTGTTTCTCTTCCCCTCCCTCACTGGATTGGGAGGGAAATAAATGCTTCCAGGCAGCAAGTGCTGCCTGAAATGTGAGGGGGGAAGCTCTCTCGGGGCTCTCCAGAGCCTGAGCCATGCCTCTGTGCACATGACACCATGTGTACAGGGCGTCCTTAGCAGGGCAATCCGGTGGGGTGGAACACAAGTTGCCGTTCAGCTGGCTTGGCTACTGACTACAGCTAGCTAGTTTAACTAGCTAATGCTGTATGTTTCCCCACCAATACAGATTCTCTTATTAATATGTAATACACTACTACAGATTTCTTTTATATTTAGCAGGGGGAGAGCAACTGGCCCTATCCAGCCCCAGTGGCTGTTGCTGGTATTTGCTTTATGTTTCTTTTAGATTGTGAGCCCTTTGGGGAGAGTGGACCATCTTATTTATGTATTATCTATTTTTATTTGTAAACCACTTCGTGAACTTTGGTTGAAGACCAGTATATAAATGTTCATATTATTTATTTGTAGTAGATTGCCTACAGACATCATTGCAAAGTCATCCCTGAATCCCACCACTAGGACATCCAAACAGAAAATCAGCACTATTTGGCCTCTTGTAAGAGTGTCTGTAATTCTTACTCATTTTCAATATTAATGGAATCTGTACCAAACTGAAGGCAGAATGAAATAAAGCTATATCTGTATGGTGTAATTCACTGTTGTACATGAAGATCTGTGATTCAAAGCTGTAAGATTTTAAAAACTCTCAGTATGTGTACTGGTATTTTAAAACAGATGCAAGTATATGTTCAATGTTAATTTCTCAAATTAACTAAATTACCATGATAATAGTTATTAATCAATATAATGATACAGGCATGATCAAATGTCTGCTGTATATCTTTCAGACTCTTTTTTGTTACTACTACTCTCTGACAAATAAAAATTAAAAAAAAATTAAGTTTGTACTGTCTTTGTTTTACCTCATGTATTATATTTCTTTGATTTTCTTCACTAAATTTAACTATTTTGTTTCAAGATTAAAAAGAAATGGCTGACACGTTGAGGGAAATCACTCAAATGCCTAACTTGTCCCTTTAATTTCCGTGGGATTACTTAGAGTAATTTTTCCCATCATGTCAGCTAGTGTTTCTTGTTGATTGTGGTAATTTGTTTTTCGGGCTCAATTTGATCTTCAAGAAAACAGTATAAACCGGAGTACAAACCATTATGAAGTATATGTTTCATAACTGCTTCCCCCACAAAGTAATCTTATATAGATTTAACTACATCTCTGTCCTTTCCCTCTCTTTTTCTTTTTGACCATACTCTCCACACTCTCTACAAGATCCTCACTGGGACAAACCTCTCAACAACAAAACATAAAAGATATTGCATAGAATACCACAATATTCTTGTCAATTTTAATACAAAACCAATATCAAGGATTATATGCAGCATTTTTCAGTCAGTGCACATGAAGGAATTTTTTTCCACCAATATTCATGGAGGTTAGGCAGACCTATTAATAAGAGACACCAACTCTTATCAAATTTCTTTCAGAAATATTAGAAGTCAACTTTACTGAATCAAGGATCATTTTTATTATCAATATTTAACAAGGGAAAATGCTCCACACACACCATCACAGTTCAACGAGGAACAATGTTGTCTTCTAAAAATAAACACTGAGGTGATCTCCTTTCTGAGTGTTGTGAGGTCATTTTATAACTCCACATGCTTCACTGACCTCTTCTACCTCTTTTGCCTTCTCAGATTTATTGGAAATCTTCTCAGTGTCGAGTATATCCTATTGTAGATTGTTCCAAGGGGTGGGGGGTACACATTCTTTAATGCTGAGTCTCAGATTTGCTGCTGCTATGTTTTATTCTATGCCTTCAGAACCAAAGTATATCTTCTGAAGGTTTTCTTTCTTTGTTTGAAATAGATGAGCTGGGAATATAAACTGAAATACCTTGTCTGTTCTTCCTTTGGATCCCCTGGCTGCTTCAGAAGGCACCTTGGGAGCAATGCATGTCAGCATATGTCTGTATTATTGCTTTCATTAGTGTAAGGATTCTACAAGAAAGGAAAGTCAGTGATCTGATTACTAATATGGATCAACGCTAAACTCAGCATGCATCCCGTGCTATAGGGGAATCATGCTTCGAAAAACCACATTGAATGGCCATACTGGAATGGAAGGTTATTCCAGATATTATGCATCTTTACATATTAATGCTGGGAACAAGTTTGAGCTCCACTGTGAGTGAGTGTAAGTCAGTTAACATTAGCAATCTTGTAGAATGTGTTTGAGAACCATGGATTTAGACTTTCTTTTATGGCAGGCCTGCACAACTCAAATGACCGGGTGGGCCGAACCTGACCGTGACTTGGCTCATGGGAGCCGAGGTCAGTTTTTAGGGTGCTGATTATCAAAGTAACACTTAATATAAATCAATTAATTAAATCAAATTAAAGTGAAATTAATTAAAATGAATGTAATCAAAACTTAACTTTTGAAGTTCTGGCAGGGCAAGAGTAATTTAAATTAAAATAAAATGAATTGAATTAAAAATTCTAATAAAATAAATACAATACAACATGTACAAAATACATAACAATAAGATGCATTGTTCTTCCTTTCTACCTCTGCCAAACCATCACACTTAACACGGAGCACTTTTAAGGGGAAAAAATAGAGAAGTTTTTCTCTTAATTTTTAATAAGAAGGTTACACTTTGATCCTTCACCAAACAGGCTTTTATAAGAGGGAAAGAGAGAAGTGAAATGGGGTGGGGGAGGGAAAGAATGGGGCAGGCTTGGCTTGAGAGAGAGAGAGAGAGAGAACACGGGGAAGGCTTGGCTTGAGAAAGAGAATAGGGAAGACTTGGAGAGAGAGAAGACTTGGAGAGAGAGAGAGAGAGAGGCAGGTTTGGCTTGAGAAAGAGAGTGGGGCAGACCTGGTGAGAGAGCAAGAGAGAGAGAGAGAGAGAGAGAGAGAACAGGGCAGGCTTAGCTTGAGAAAGAGAATGGGGCAGATTTGGCACACAAGAGAGAAAGTTTAAGAAGAAATTGATGGAAATAGCTACCCCACCGCACATGGCCTTTATTGCAGAGAGCTTCTTCGGCACCAGGAAATCATTAATCCTCTTCCGAAGTAAGAACGGGGGACTCAAGAATGCAATTTGGCCCTTTCTGCCTTTGTAGGCCAAACAATTACCACACGCACACAGGAGGGGGCGGGGAGACAGGAGGGAGAGTACTCACGGAGTTCAGGGGCCTAGTTTTACTTCTCCAGAGCAGCCGCCAGCTCTTGTCTCTCCCGCAGCGCGTCCCTTTCAATGCACAGCCAGCGAGCCGTGCTCTCAGCTGGGAACCATTTCTCCAGCAGATTACCCAGGACCACATTGACACAAAGACAAGCCTGGAGTTGAGCTGCCGCGATAGGGACTATGGTAGAGGCAGAGTGCCAGGCAGAGCAGCGGGCACACTCCTCTCTGTCGCTCTGGGTGCTGTGCTTGCAGTGGGTGTGCCTGCAGTGTAGGGTGGGAAGCAAAGCGGAAAAGAAGAAACCCCTCCCTGCTTCAGCTTCCGAGCAAGACAAGAGGTGTGTGTGCACACGCGCTAGACTTTGCACCCGACTTGCTCTCGCCAGCCTGCCGCATGAGCCAGAGATTGGGGATGGGGATGGGAAAGTGAGCAAGGGGAAAGGCGAGGCTCCTCCACCCCGGGGGGGGGGGAGTCACGCAGGTGCTTCTCAGCCGTGTGGCGGCTGGAATTGGGTTTTAAACAAAATCAAAACAAACACGGATGTTCACAGCAGGGAGAGTCAAGTGCAATGGCCCCGTGGGCTAGTGGAAAAGGCCTCATGGGCTGGATGCGGCCTGCAGGCCATATGTTGTGCAGGCCTGTTTTATGGTTTTGTGCATAATACATGAAGAGATTATAAACATCATCTGTGCTCGCATTCATGACAGGTGCAGCAGTACATGATTGTTCATACACAGCAAGCACTGTCACTGGAGAAGCATTTATGGTGATTATTGGCCATAGTTACACGAATCTAAAACACACTCACACACATCCATCTATAATATAAAGCTGCTTGGGCCTCACTGACTCTCACTCACACTCACTGACTGACATGAAACTCTCAGACCAAACCACAAAATATAGAAACAGTCTGTTTTCTCAGGTAGCTCCAGACTTTGCCCAGACTAGAAAAAAGTATCCCAAACCCCAGGAAAATGTATTACTTTCCTAGAAAATCTGAAAAACTCTCCGATTGGAAAGCATGATGAATTAGACCAAATATACGTACTAGAAAAAGGTTAGAGCGACAGTGCGATAAGGTTAGAGCGACAATGCGATAAGTGACAGTGCGATAACAGCCTGGGTTTGGCTGTGTGTGAAAACCGCCAGGATTGGGCCTGATCCTGGCAGGACAGCACAGCCTTTTAGCCAGGGTTAAGGGCATGAGGTGTCATTAACCCCAGTTCTGGGATCATGTGTTTGCATTAAGTCCAAGAGGACACAGAGATGGGTGCCTAGAGCACACATCTCTTGGGGAATGCATACGTGAGATGTGGTGCATTGTAGGATATCCAGAGCAGCCTCTGGAGCTCTCTGCTGCGTGCCACAGCAGAGTTCATCTGGGAGCACAGTATATGCCTCCAGCAACATTTCTGCTATTGTCTGGGGGGAAGGTGAGTTGGTCCAGACTTCTCCCCCCACCCATTCACCCCCCTGGTTGTGTGAATGGCCCTACTGTGTTCATATTGGTTGAAAATTGCTAACCCTTTTACTAATACTTCTCTCTCTCTCTCTCTCTCTCTCATGCACACTATAGTTTTTTTAAAAGCACCCTAGAAAATATTGGGATATGAAATGGATTTGAATCACCAATAGATTATCTGTGTCATGTCACAGTCAAACTGTTGGGCAGAAGACTATTGCCCTCACAACCCCAGCTGCAAGGATGACACAACACAAGTAGTTTGGTATAAAAGGACCACAACTTTATTAAATAACCAGTTGGCGAACTGGATGTGGACAAAAGCTCCATCCCCTGCAGTGCGGGCCTAACAAGGCTGGGTTCAGATTTTTAGATCTTTCCCCAAGCCTCATCAGGGCGACACGCCCTGGCTCAAAGGAGGAAGCAGTGCAAACCTGCTACCTCCTCAACTTTGCCAACCCATAGGGTCAGGGCACGTTCTAGGGCTTCGCTTCCTCCAAGCCACACAGCCTTTAAAGTCTGTGAAGCCCAGAAGCAGGTGTAATGGCCAATTGCAGCCCCTGAGGTGTGAAGCCTCTAAGAGTTGATGAACCATTCACACTTTTAAAGCCCTTGGGGGCTCACCAACACTAAAACCCACTGCACCTGCCGCAAGGGAAAGTCAGCCTAACTTGGCCTAACCTCACCACCTCTCCAAAAATTCAGCAAGTTCCCACTGCAGATTAAACAAATAAATGTCACAACCCTTCATTGACAAATGGACCCCATCCGGGTGAAAAAGGTGAGGATCTAAGTGTTCAATCTCAGGTTGAGAGATGAAGGAATGCCCTGTGCCAGACTGCCCACTTCAAAAATGTGCGGAATGCCTCGAAAGCAGCACATGAAATTGAACACTCCATAGGGAGGGCTCTGTCCACGTAAAACAGGCCCTCGAAGGCAAAACTCAGTAGGTCAAAATCTCTTGGGTGGACAGGCGGCAGACGGCAGGCTGATTCAATGTGACATTTTGCAAGGAAAGTCCCTGGGCCACACCCCCGCACAACCTGCACCGCCTCATCAAATGAAGTATAGTGCACTGAACACAGCTCCTCCAGAATACCATCATTCATGGAGGAGCCCTTGGGTTAAGACAGGTGATGAATCAGGCAAAATTCACCAGGAGCATTCTTCGGCACCACCCCAAGCAGTGAAATGTGCAGGTGCAGGATGGGGGGGTGAGTCAAAGGGGCCCAGCACTCAGCCTACAGCTGCCTCTTTATTGATCTTTGCGCTGACCACCCCATCCATCCCCACCACAGACTGTAAGTTGGGTGCAAAAAAGGCTTCTCAGCAAGAAGTTTAAGGAATCCTAAAACCCTCCCCAAAACCCTTTAACAGAAAAACAGCCACCCGTATATCTGGATAATCCACCAGTAGCTCAGCCAAGACTATAGGGTTGATTGGGCTGGGACGCTTTTCCAGGTGGTGTCGGGGGCAAGGGCTCTTTATGTTGATTGGCTGACTGACCCTGAGCCCTATTACAGGTGGAGTTCCCCAACCCTGTGTCCTATTACAGGTGGAGCTGGGGTGCTTCATATCACAGAGGCCACACACATTCCAGAAGTAGCAATGTGTCCTAGAACAGTACCCCCCAATGTTGTATTCCCAGCACACCAAATGGGGTTGAACCCACTGCTGGCCTGAGCCCAACATGCCAGTAGAACCAGAAGGCTTTGAGAGCAGGTGGCCACTGTCAGCTCCCTTGCTATCCATTGGTCACGAAGGTGACATAATGAGGAACCACAGCTCATTAGGAGGGACTTTCCAGGGTAGAGAAGGATCTAGAGTGGCTCTCATCCTGAAATTTTCATCATAACAAGCCCATGAGGTGCCCACGCAGTCCATAAAAACCCAATGTATGATGTCCATATATTTGACAAGGGATGGGCCCCTGGACATCTGTGCCTGTAAGGCCACCCCCATGCAGATGGTGAAACCCAACAACCAATTGTTCCATGTCCTCTCTACTGGCTTGCACTTTGTCTCCTCCTGTTCCTTATTTTGTTCTCCTTCCTTGGGCTTAACCTCTGGCTCCCTAAAAAGTAAGCTGAATGTGTCCATATATTCACCCTTGAGGCTCTTCTCCGTAGTAGCTGGAAGCAGATGATCACTCAGCGGGAGGCCCATAGCCCCAAAATACGAATGCCGTGGTGAAGGGACAACTCCCATGGGGGAAGCCCCTTCCAGTCCCCACACCACAAGATCCATCAGGAGATGGTATCTCCCCACCCCCAGTTGCCCTGTATAAGCACCTCCAGGCCACCCTTGTAAAGCTGTTGGACCCCAGAATGGGCTGCAACCCCAGCAGGGGAAAGGCTGCAAAGACCATGGATACATTGTCCACGGCCCTGAAGCATCCTTCATCAGATCCCCATCTGCCTCACCTGAAGGTCTTGGTGTAGGTGTTTCTAGTGATGGAGCCTCTGGAGCAGGTGGCAGAGGTGCAGGCAGAACAGCCTGGGTCTCATGGGCTGGTGCCACTGGAGGCAGTCAGTTGTGGCCTCCCAGGTCAGTTGGCACAGATGCACTGTCCATTCCCCCCTTTTCAAGCACAGCCAGCCTATCAGATAAAGCTTTTAGCATCTTAGCATGTGCAGTTCCCCTGGTGCATTTTCCCTCTGTTAGGCACCCCTGAAGGACCCACCCCTGGATCTTAAGGTGCCTTTTTAGCACACTCCAGTGCCTTCATTCTGGCAATCAAAGAGTGCAGTGTGCCCATATCGTCTTCATCCTCAGAAGAGGAAAGTTGAGGGCGAGGCCCCTTAGGATTTTGCACAGGGTGCCCCACTTTTTTGCCTGTAACTTTCTTGGGTGGTATTCTTAAACCAGGGCAGGTTACGAGACAGCCAAACAAACCACCACACACTAAACACCGGCTGAAAGCCACACACTCTGGACCAGACCCAGGAGCCCCATGTGATAACAGTAACTGCACCTCACTGCCCCAGATAAAAAGTAAACAAGCAAAAGCAGCAGCCCAGTACCTCATAGTACAGGCCCCAGCCAATTAGCCCTATGAGGGAGAGAGTGGCACTGCCCTTAGTCCCCACCACCCTCCAAAGAGCCCCCAAAAGGCCTCACATTCCCTGGGCCTGACCCAAGAAAATGATGTTGGGAAAGAGAGAAAAGGAGGGTAGCCCCCACGAACCCCCCATCACTAAGTAGAACTCAATTGGCCTGCAAAGACCCAGTGGGGAGATGTGAGCCAAAATAAACAGGAGGGATTTCCAGGAGGGATTGCTGCTCCCCTAGGGCCCAGACCCACTGCTAGATCCAAATGCAGTTGCAACCCTCCTCCCCAAGCCTTCCCCTTTCTGGGCAAACCACACGTGGCCTCTGCTGAGATCCGCGCCACTTTGTTGCCCACTGGCCAGAAGGCCGCACCAAACACTGCTGCAAGGCTGCACACACCTCACCAGATTGTAACCTGCTCAGCCCAGCAGTCTGATCCCACAAAGCAGAGGAGGAGAGCACGGAACACATTCCCTCTCAAAGCCGTGCTAGAGGCAAATTGAGAAGGGAGCAGCAAGCCCCAACTAATGCTCCTCCTAAGCCCACCAGCCCTCTCTGAAGCTGCCCAAACAGAGCTGCCTTGGAGACTGGCCAAGGACTGGGGTGAGGCAAAGAGCCACCCCCCGGCACGAGGCAGAGGGATGCTGCATTCTGCTGAATAGGGCCTCCAGCATTCAAACTCCAACATAACTCAGGAGTGGTTCTCCAGAAAGCTGTCAGCTTTGTCCACCATATGTCACTCCATGGGAGGGAGCCAACATGATGCCCTACAGGGAAGCTTTGGAGGCATGGATGCTTCTAGTTTGGGAAGGTGTGGGGGTCTGAATATATGATGACACTGTCTTATACTTATTCTGTTAATCTATACAGCTCAGTATTATTTACTGTAACTTGCAGCAGCTGTCCAGAGGTTCAGACAGGGGTCTTTCCCTGCCTTATCTAGAAATAGCAGGGACTGTAACCTGGGTGTTCCAGCATGCTCTGACGTATACCCCCATTTTAGTGTGGTTGCTAAGTGGCTAGCAACACCCAATGCACCCAATGCAATGATGGTAACATTAGCAACTTGTACAATGCAGTAGCAGCACATCTTCATATTATTGATGAAGCAGCTCAGTGCCTTCACCACTGCCTTGCACTACTCTAGTATGGATTTTGAATCCCTCTGCCCTACACAGTGGTGTTCAGTCAGTGGTAGGAATTTTGAAGGGTGTTTTAAGAAAAAAATCAGAAGATTTTGGGAGCTGGTTTGATGGTACTTTCCATTTAGCAGTATGCTTAAGAGGTGAGCATGGGGCGGAACCCCCATTGCGTGAATGGGTTCAAAGAACCCATGCTGTCACCCCTCAGGGCCCACGCCTCATGCCTCAGCCACACACCCTGCATGTAAGGGGTGAAGTTTTGCTTGCAAAGTGGGTGCACGCCCCATTTCCAAGCAAATTCTTGGCCAGCCGCCTTCGCAGTGTGGCCAGGAGCAGCTATCCCTGCTTTAAAAGGCAGGGAGATGTGTTCTCACCCAGGCTGGGAAGCTGCTCAAAAACGGAGCTGTGCAACGGGCAGGACAGGGGCCACCGCTGGACTCCCTATGCTCCTGTGTGAGCATTCACATTTCCTCCTCCCCACCAAGTACATCATTTCTTAAATGTGTGGAGGGACTTCATTCAAACCATTCCTGTATTTGTCAAATGCTGTCTATACTTTAACATCAGAATTTCAAACTTCTCTAGTTATGAGCAGGATTTCTTCTCAAAATCAGCATTAATCTCATCAGACAAATGCTGTGCTAAGTAATGCATCAACACAGGGAGCGTAGAGGCAGGACTTACAGATATACCCACCGTATACACTTGCCCAACAATTAAACAGAGTACAGATACAAAGTAAAGATAATAAGAGTACAGTAATTTGGTGACCCAAAGTTTCCCACTAATAAATCCGACATCACATTCTTTTTAAAAAACCTGCAAAAAAGAGTATCTTCTTGCTTCTTGCTGTTTCATATTCTACACGCGGAGAACAAATGAATTTCTACTAGCCATGGCAGAAATCATTAAGAGGGATGTGTCTGTTGAGGTTAGGGGTGGATGGTTATTTAAGCAAAGCCATTCTTCAGTCATGTGCAATGGCATCAGGCCATTTTGATCTATGAGAGATCTATTATTTGCACACATTCCTCCTATTAATGATAATGAGAGGACTGCACAAGCGTTGACAGCTGAATGGCACCTTTAGTTTTGGACTATTAGGCTAGATTACTCAAACCGTCAGTAGTGAGCTGTAAATTTTGTTTTTCTCCTCAGCTAAGCACACAACACTTTGCACCTAGAGGATTCTAAATTCACACAAAGTTTAGTGCCCCAGTAGTATTTCACAGTTCTATCAATCTTTCCCCACTACTGTGATCTATTATTTCCTTGTGCCCAACTTTCCATTATTCATATATGCCAGATATGATTTCTCTGACTCCTTTGTTTATAGACCATATATAGGAAGTCTCATATTGTGATTGAACACCAACAAGCATCCCAGCATGATTTAAATACTCAATAGTTTTTGGATTTTAATATTTATCCCTTGATTTCTTTTGCTAGCTTAGTCTTCCAGCAAGCGAAGAGAGCAGGCCCAAAAATAAATAAGACCCTGACACCAGGCTTGCATTAGAACCCAAACCTGTCAATTGAGTAACATAGGACTTCAGCACCTTGCTGAGTCTGCTCCATAACAAGGACTTTACAGTGTTCAAGCAACAAACTAGGAGGGAGCTGGTGGACAGGAAATGGGGTGCTAGGCTCCATACCAAAAGGCTGCAGCACTCTCTAGGGAAGGGGTGGGTAGTCTGGACTGAGAAGGATATAAGGCATCAATTGGACCAAGTTGATTCATCTTGAAGGTGCCATAGAACTCATATAATGTGACTCCTTCAAGTCCCTTTAAGACTTAACTATGTAATAAATGGCTAGACACTGAGTTTCCAGAGAAGCATAAGTAGAAATCTCTTTGCCTTTCCTAACCCTTGAAGCTCTCTGAAGCTGGCTAGGGCCAGGGCCTATAGATCAGCATCATAGGCGATGCAGCAGCTATGGCAGGAAGAGGGATTAAGTATCAGCTGAGGGGGCATCTATCACAAGCCAAACTGTTTTTAGGCACCTTTAAATACCACCTAATAGATATGGAACTTTATGGAGGCAAAGTATGCTGAGAGATAAATTGCACAATAACCTGATCGACTCTGACACAAGAGCAGGAGGCCAATCCAGAATGCACTTGAGGTGGCAAGTGGTTACTATTCCTATTCCTTCACAGGGAGGGATCCAGTTCCCCTTGTGGTTGCTATTTTAACCTTGTGGTTGCACGGCTTCGGCTAGTGCGCCAGCTGCGTCCCTTTCTCAAGAAGGCAGATCTGGCCACAGTTACCCATGCCTTAGTCACATCATGGTTGGATTACTGTAACACGCTCTACGTGGGGCTGCCCTTGAAGAATATCCGGAAACTGCAGCTAGTGCAAAACGCAGCAGCTAGGGTTTTATCCGGAGCTGCCCTGCGGGAGCACATCACACCCATTTTGAAAGAGCTGCACTGGCTACCAGTTTGTTTCCAGGTCCAATTCAAAGTGCTGGTTTTGACCTTTAAAGCCCTTAATGGTTTGGGCCCAGGATACCTGAGGGACCGCCTGCTCCCAAGGGTTGCTGCCCACTTGACGAGGTCATCTGAGGGGGCTCTGCTCCAGGTGCCGACAATGAGGGAGGCTCGATTGTCGTGCACGTGGGACAGGGCCTTCTCTCTTGCTGCCCCCAGACTCTGGAATGCTCTCCTGGTGGCTATTCGCTCCTCGGTCTCCATCACAGCTTTTAGAAAGCATGTTAAATTCTGGCTTTTTACCCAGGCTTTTATATGATTGCCTCTGCTGCTGCTCTTTGTATTTTGTACTGTTTTTTATGCTTGTGTTTTAAATTTTCGATCAGATTTGTTTTATATTTTTTAGCTTAATATTTTAATTGTGTCTTTTTTACCATCTTGTTTTTAAATTCTGCTGTAAACCACCTTGGGATTGTTTTGATGAAAGGCGGTATATAAATTTAAGAATAAAAATAAATAAAAAAATAAATTTTAGGAAAGAATAAGCCTGCCAGAGCCAATCCTGTTATTAACAACAACTGTAGCTTGGCTCACGGTTAGTATAGCATCATACTGAAGTAAATGAGAACAGATTTTGGCCATACTTATTCTGTTTGTCATGTAAATGAGGGAAATGGCACCTGGTCCTCTTGCCTTTTGTTACCAAATAAAAAAATTAGGCCATACCCATGACTAGCCTTTTCTGGGAAGGTGAGGGTTAACCAGGGTACAGAGACTCCTGCAGCCTTGGAACCCTCTCCTCCCTAGCACCTATCAAGCTGGGCTGCCAAGCTTTTCTACCCTGCTCTTAACCTATGTAGGACAGAAACGTGCACTGTCCTACCTTTGTTCCTGGTCATGACGGTGCCTGCAGCAGCTTTTGCGGCTCCTGGGGCTGGCAACCATAAAGGTCTGTCGCTTGCAAAGCCAAGGGTAGGAGCCCACGTGCATTGCCATCATACAAGGGTAGGAGCCCTTGTGCATTGGGCTGCCTCTCTGCTTCCTGTGCAATGCATTCTAGGATAATGGAGGGCTTCCTTCTCCTCTTCCCAGCTCTGCCAATAGCTGCCACGTGGGTCAGCAGAGGCGAAAGGAGCCCCTGATTGTCAGCGGGGAGGTAGGTAGGTTCCTGCCTTCTCCCCAGCTCCCCTCTATTTGGTCATGTGAATGATCCCATTATATTGCTCTTATAACCAAAAAAACAGAGTGGATTTAAATTTCATATTATAAAGTTCAAAGAACACATTTATTGTTCATGGAAGACTCATTAACATGATAAAGACTCCTAGAAAACATCAAGTATTATCATTGTTCTTGCTATTGTTGAATGTTGTTGATTAATGGTAAAAATAGCAGCTCCAGCATTTTGCTACATGTAAATTTACATTTACATTTACGTTTAATAGCGCAGTGGGGAAGCAACCAGCCTAGAGAGCAGGAGGCTGTTGGTTTGAATCCCCGCTGGTGTTTACCAGAATATGGGAAACTCCTATATTGGGCAGCAGCAATATAGGAAAGTACTGAAAGGCATTGTCTCATCCCACTGTGTGGGAGAAGGCAATGGTAAACCACTCCTGTATTCTACCAAGAAAACCACATGGCTCTGTGGTCGCCAGGAGTCAACACTGACTCAATGGCACAATCTTTTTAAGGACAAGACCAAATTCTGATTGTGCTCGCTATGATTTATTGAGTCTGTCTCTAGTTATACTGTATATCTTGCCCTGTATATCTTTGATTATGATTATTCAAGATCTAAAAGAGGGTAAATGCATGCAACAATAAACTGCTGTTAATGCTATAAATGCAGACAAGGGCAGAGATCCAAAGCTCTGTACATATTTTTACACAAACTCACAAGGACTTTTCAGGGCCATCCTTCTGGCAGGAGTACCTTGCAGCTCCTGGTAACTCCCCAGTTGTAACACGCTCTTAAGTGGCAAACCTCTTGAGGAACAAAAGAGGTTGGGGGAAAATCCCATCCCTGAGCACAGGCTTTGGCTTCTCTGGATCCTGGCTTTTATTCTACCTTTCACTAAGGCTGATCATGTGCTTAGACTAGCAGCAACAGCAGGTGGATATTGTTACAGCCTCACAGGTTCTAAGAAGGTATGATTCAGTGCTGCCGTCACCACCAGAAACATTCTTAATCAGCCATGTGTTCTGGAAACTCTTTTAATGTCCTTCTGGCTAGCTAGTAAATATCAAAAAACCAAGACTCTCCGACCATCAGTCAACCTGCCTTGATAGGAAGGCCAGTGAGCGTATCCAGCCTCATCAGCTAGTGATCTATCTTAAAAAAGAGTAGCTTTATTAAGGAAAATCATATAACAGTCTGTGCTTTCAGGCAACGGAACATCTGCATTCCTAAATATCCATAAATCACACTTTCAATATTATATGAACCACAGTTCAAAGGTTAAAAGAGCTTTAAGCTACCACATAGCTTTTTGTGGTGTTAGTTGGCAATGAATAGAGTTCCCATCTCTTCCCAAGCAACATTTTCATTTCATCAGATCAGATTCTCTGACAAGAGATTCCAAAAATACATATATTAAATATTTGGCTGTTGACAATGGAGCCATTCATATGACCGGGCAGGTGGGCGGGCAGGGAAGGCTGGTTAAATTCACCTTCTCCCTAGATGAGCACCCGACTGTTGCTGGGAGTGGACCATGCTTCCAGAAGATCCATGCTGAAGGGTGCAGTGTAGACCTCTGAAGGTCAGGATGATGCCTGAAGCTCTGAAGTTCAGGATAATAGCCTTCATATATCCCATGCACAGTGCATTGAGGGATTCCCCCAGGAGGCGCCCATCTCTAGGCACCTGTCTCTGTGTCCGCTGGGGCTGAATGTAGCCCCAGAAAACAAACACATTCCCTGAGTCTGGGTTAAGGGCTTGCTTGAGCTGGGTTTCAAAGCTGGACTACGCAGCCGTGCCTCATCTGGATTGGGCCCAAGCTGGCAGTTCTCCCACACAGCCTAACCCTGGCTGGACTTCCTTAGCCTGGGTTAGGGTGCACATGAGAACCATCTCAGACTTGAGTTTGGGGTTTTAAAAGAAATTTGTGCCCAGGTTAAGTTTGTATGATTCTAACTGTCACTTTGTATTATAGCTCACTT
Source organism: Hemicordylus capensis (assembly GCF_027244095.1). Classification (NCBI taxonomy): domain Eukaryota; kingdom Metazoa; phylum Chordata; class Lepidosauria; order Squamata; family Cordylidae; genus Hemicordylus; species Hemicordylus capensis. The sequence goes on from NC_069657.1 coordinate 318,875,620, forward strand.
GTCTGAATGATCTAGGTTTGATCCCATTCATACTATGGTCCTATAGGGTTGTGCTGTAGCTTGCACACAAGCCATTACCATTGAACATCTATTTGATGGTGCAGGAGATGAGGAAAAAAGAAGACTGAGCAGTTATGGGTGGTTCACTCTAAAAAGCACCCAGCACTCCTTCCCTTAAAGTGTGTGTGTGTGTGTACTGATCTTTCTTGACTATCTCTTAAAATGTGGCAAAAAGCCCAAAAAACTGCAGATGTTTTGAAAGCCATACATCACTGCAGCACTTGATTAGCAATAGACTTAAGACGAGCTATAGACTCTTTCGCAAAATTGCTTACAGTGCACATTTGCTACTCATCAGAAAGCAGAGTGTAGCATGTTGGTAGTGGAGGGAGGTAAATGCATAATTCTTTCTCTCTCCAGCTCAGTAAAATTTTGAATCAAAGGCAGAAGATTCTTTGAATTAGATGGGGAAAGTAGCATGCACTGAAATCCAAAGGGTAAAAACTTCATAGGAAGCCAATTAGATCACCTGTAATATTTTAGTCTTGGCAGCAAGCAAAGGTGGGAGAAGTAGCTGTCCCCCATTCTTCCCCTAAAGCAATATCTGTATCAGCCCATCTGTCACTGCATTTGGTGTCACTGGTGCATTGCCATTTTGTCACCAAAGCAGAACATGCTGCATTACAAGGCAGATGCTACATTTTGATAAAATATATTGGCACTGAATCCCAGTATAATAACAATGGGTAGTTTGTAGCACACGTTCACTGTTATAAAATGGATTCTATTATCAGAGAAAAAAGGGGTAGCATGCCTGCAAATATATTTCCTTCAAGATGTTTAATAGAAAACCCCCCCCCCATTATTCCCATGTATACATTGACAGAAACAGGATGCAATTACCTGGAGGGTATGCAGTCATTAATATGGACAAAAAGAGAAGAAAATGTGATGAATAACTGTGCACTTTTCACATCTCACAGATAAATTCTATCAGACAGAAAATAAATGCCACATTTGCTTTTAAAGTAGCAGATTCAGGATTGCAAATTTAAGTGTTTGTTCCTTGCATCTCTCTTCCTGCCACAGGAGGACAGACATATTAAAGGGCATTTCCACCAAACAGAATCCAATAAGATAAGTGCAATTGCATTTTACTTGCTACTTCCCAAATTTTACACACAATAAGCAATAAAAGTTCAGCACAAAGAGGGAAATAAGGCGATAAGCTATCAGAGGGAAGAAGAAGGGGTGGTCTTGTCACAAGGGTCAGATCTAAGAAGGAACAGGTGTGTCCTCAGACCAGGTCATAAGTTTCTGTATAAAGTAAGCTAAGATTGCTGGTTGACATTCAGAGCAATGTAACAAAGATGTAGCAAGAAGCTTCATCTTTGCAGCCAGAGGCTTCCTGGGCAGCAGAGAGTACATGGAGAGGCTGGAGTAATTTCTGCTTATCTCCCTGGCCTCCTGAAGGTTCACAGGACCTCATAAAATTGCTCCCCCTTTTTTGCTCAGGAAGCATACAGCTGCATTAAGAGCAACAGTTGGTTACAAATGTGCAGCCGCTGCTGCATTCCTGGAACATTTCTCTGGATGGCAGCCATTGTGTTCCACTGAGAATTGTGACAAACATCAAAGGTGCTTGTGGAAAAGCAGCTTATAATTACATGAAACAAACACATAAATTTACAGGTCTGGTGCATGAGGTAGAGCACTTTCGGAAGCCATACACACAATTTAAAACTGTACTTGGGTTTGGGAGCCCTGTGTGCTCCCAATTTTTGGTTGTGTGGAAGCAAGGTAGGAGAAAAACCTGGGTAGAAGTGACTGGTCACATCTGCACATAATGCAAAACCAAAGTTAAATGGAGCAGAGGTTTGAATTTGTGAATGTCCGAATGCATGCAAAGGCAGTTTGGTGGCAAAAGCGATCTACGGTTTACCTCACCAAACTCCAGTTTGAACCTTTGGTTTGTAGTGAGTTTCACTGCCGTAACCAGCCCCTTTCCTTGTGGGAATGTATGCAGTCCCTAGACTTACTGATGAGATGGGCCAGGCAGGATTGCCAGGATCGGCATTGCCACCAGTGAAAGGAGCTCTTCGACATGGGTTATGATGACGGATGTTCCTGAACGAACTGCTCACTCATGAGAGTGTAAGGCCATGGGGATATCCATTCACACCTCATGAACAGAACCATCTGCAGGGACAGGGTGTTGGGTGGAATCACTTCTAATAATCTGTGACGACATCCCTTCTCCCATGGACCATTCTCTCATGAGAGTGTCAGGCCATGGAGACACACATGGGCAGATGCCACCCAGTCTGGTTGCTCTATACAAGCCAAAGGGATGCAGGCCCATCCTTAGGGTGGGGTGACCAGTGCCATTGCTCCAGGCCCAGCTCCTGGACAGGCACTGCGGGGGCAGCAGCAGCAGCCAGGCCACACGGCACACCAATTTCCAAGTGGCGCGCCTGCCGCCCTCTACGTACGCTTGGCAGGGCAGCCCTGCATGGACCTGGTGCTGCCGCTGCTGCCATCATGATATACTGGGCCTGGGGACTTCCATTTTCTGAAGGAAGACTTCGACCCTTTTATAGCTTCCCTGACTCTACTTGTTAGCCACACTGGCCTCCTCCTGAACTTGGTGGTACCTTTCATCCTTCTTGGTATACATCCCAACTGTGCTTCTAGTATTGTGGTTTTAAATAAGTTCTGTGCTTTCTGGAATGCTTTGACCCTTCCGACTTTCCCTTTCTACTTCCTTTTTACCAGTCCGCTCATTTTTGATAAGTTTCTTCACTGTGTTGGACTTCCTTGACAAATCTCCACTTGCATATTTTTGCCAAGCTGTCATGTGTTTCCTTCTGCTCAACTCCTGGCTCTACTCTACCCCCTTCTGGTTTATCTGAAACACACCTGCACCTTAGGTGATTTTGCTGGCCGAACCAGATACCCCCCCAGTTCCTGTCGGCAATTCACCAGGCATCATTTTAAAAGATGCTCTGCTTTTTCTTTTTTTTTAATTTTAAGCACCAGCAGTCTGGTTCCATCTTTGTTCAAGTGGAGCCTGTCCCTTTTGTACAGGTTTTGCTTGCCTCAAAATGTATCCCAGTGCCTAACAAATCTAAATCACTCCTCCCAGCAGCACCATCTCATCTATGCATTGAGATAACCTCAGCTCCACCTGCCTCACTGTTTCTGAGTGTGGAACAGGTAGCACTTCAGATAACACTACCCTGGGGGTTCTGAACTTCAATATGCTACCTAGCAGCCTAAATTTGGCTTCCAGGACCTCCCAACTGCATTTCCCAACATCGTTGGTGCCAACGTGCACCACAGCAGCTGACTCCTCCTCAGCACTGCCTAACAGTCTACTTACATGCAGTGTGACATCTGCAATCTTTGAAACAGGCAGGAAAGTCACCGTGCGGTCTACACATGGATCACAGACACATTTATCTATGCCCATAATGATAGAATCAACTACTACTAGGAGGCCCTCACCCGCTGAAGGAGTATCCTCTGTGCGAGAGGATATGGATGCACCACCCAAGGAAGGGGTCCCTGCTCTCTTCCTCAGACCAATGTGCTCCTTCCCTGAGACCTTCACTCTCCATGACAGCAGAAGCTCTGTCAGCTTGAGAGTGGAATGCCTCTATCACATCCCTGAGGGTCTCATCCACACACCTCTCTGCCTCCCTTAGCTTCTCCAGGACAGCCACCTTGGCTTTGAGGGAATGAACCTGCTCCCCAAGAGCGAGGAGCACTTTACACCAAATACACACCCAGGACTTCTGCCTCTTGGCAGATAGTCACACATCCGACACTCTGTGCAATACATTAGGAAGCACCCCTCCCCTGCTGGTATTGGCTATTCAGGTTTGATTGGCTATTCAGAGTATATAGGGCTTGTTCATTTGAAGCTATGTACTGGGTGCAGTTGTCAGCTAATTAAAGGTTTTAAGCTTGTCCTCCAATAAAATTACAAAAGTCAGGTAGTACTCACCTTGTTTTTGCACTGGGTATATCCTCGCAAAGTACCACTTGTGTACCTCCACACAGACATCCCCACCAATCTCATGTGAAACTCCTTCGATATCTGTTCATAAAGCTCCTCTGGTCTGAACCTTGTAAATCAAGATCAGCAGGCAAACTGACTGTCCTCAGGAATGGGAATCCTCCCACAAACTGGAATGTCATTCACTTGGAATGAATCCCCCACTCAGGCTCCTCTGACAAATACACAAACACTTCCATCCAGCTTCTCCTTTGCCTTTTGTTTTCTTGGTGATTTATTTATTTTTTAAATTTCCTTGCTGCGTTTCCTTGCTTGATGTCTTCTTTAGGAGAGAAATACAAGCTTATTGTCTCCTCTGCCTTTAAGGATCAACCTTTTTGTTCATCCTCAGATTGTGTCCTTGAATCTAGTCAACATAGATGCTCCTAAGAATCTAGTGAACCCAGATGTTCCTATTGGAGTTAGGACCCTGGCAGCATCAGCTTTCAGCTGCAATGTCTCATAGTGACCACTGGGGAGTTTTAGGGTCATGGATAAAAGTGCTGAATTCCTGCCCTCTTTGTTCTTCCAATGCTAGTCTCCATTTTGTCTCCCCAGAGATGGCTTTTTTTTGTCTCTCTCTTCAGCCATGGCTTTTTGTTTTGGTCTCTCTCTTCAGCCATGAGCTACATCTGAAATTAAGTGGCAGGCTTTTTCACATTCATTTGTAACATTTTCTTTAAATAAATCCTTGTAGTTCTTCAATACTAGAGAACTGTCTCAAGACCTCTTGCTTTGCTACTTTCTAACCAAATTGGTTTTTCTCTGCTATTTGGGACTGAGCTGCCATTCTTCTCCTACACAGGGTTACAAGCCCAGAAGCTAGTATATAAAAGATAAAAGTCTAGAGAGCTAAATAGAAAGCAAATCAATGAGAAAAGCTTTGAAAATGGAGACAGCACAAGGATTCCAGATGACTGAAAAGTTGCAAGGTCTTGAATACAAGTTCTGGTCTTTCAAGATGGAGATGCTCCTCAAGAATCATGGACTTGGCAGAGGTCTGCACACCTAGCATCCTGCAGATGCAGGAAAGGAGCAGAAAGAATGGGACACAGGAATGAGACACAGGAAAAGATATTAGTAATGATTTGCTTGGTGGTGAATGACCTAATCTTAGTGCATCTAAGAGACAAAGAAAATGCAAAGAATATGTAAGAAACTCAGAAAGGATTATATAAAAAGAAGTCTGTGGTTTCCAAAGTGTATCTAGTAAGAAAACTGAGCAATAAAAGGAGAAGGTCTGTCCAAGCACATAAATGAAATGTTAGAAATATCTAGGCAACTGCAAGTGTAAGAAGTAATCATGTCAGAGGCAGTTTGGATAGGATTGCTGTTGAATAGTTTTCCACATTACTTTGATAGTATGACTAGTGCTTTGGAAGTCAAGGAGGATGCGGACTTACAATTTGTAATCAAGCCGTTTTTGATTTGCACAGAAGGAATGATAGGCAACCAAAGGAAAGAGAAGAAAATTCATTTAGAACCTTTCAAAGAAATAAGAAATGCTTTATTTGTGGAAGCCCCAAACACTTGCAGAATAAGTGTCCCAAGAATAGTTTGCTGACAAAAGGCAAGCAAAACAAAGTTGCAAAGAGAGTGAGTCATCTGTGAACACAAAGTACAGAACTTACAAACAATCAGGGTCTAAAGCTAATAAGCAAAGGAAAAACCTTGCAAGGACTAATAAAGTTTTGGAAGTAAAGTCTGAGAAATGCTGCAATGGCATTTGCATTGACTCAGGTGCTACAAGCAACCTGATTGGAGAGATTTAAAAACCTGAGGGAGAGATTTATAAACTTAGATACAAGTTGTAAAATCCCTATATATTTGGCAGATGGAAAAGTGATGTATGCAGAAGGGAAAGGATTTGCATAGTTGCTCTGCAAACTGGAGAAAGAAGAAACCATTAGATTAACAACTGAAAAAGCTTTGTATGTGCCTACTCGAGAAACAAGTCTGATGTCTATAAAATATTCCACAGAAAAGTGGCTACGAAGTAAAATTTAAAGGCTGACCCTGTTACATTACTGATAAACAGGACTGCTTATGAAAGCAGTTTTACAAGTGAATGGATTGTTTGAAGTAGAATGTGTGACTGAAAAAGCCAAAACTGTGAAGGAATGCGCACACAAAGGATTTCTAAATTTGTGGCACAGGAGGTTAGGCCATAGGGATGCCAAAATGATATGTCAGGCTGAAAAGTTGGATTCGGTAAAGAGTCTTAAAATAGCCCCTGCAGGACTGAATCAATGTGTACATGCTGTATAAGAGCAAAGGCAACAAGACCTGCTTTTCTTGCATGCAAAGAAAGAAAAACACAGCATCCTTTGAATCTGATTCATAGTGAGGTTTGTAGACCTATGCAATTTAATACACCAGGAGGGAATCAATATGTTCTTTTTTTCATTGATGACTATTCTAGATACACATATACATACCTGTTAAATGAAAAGAGACAAGCACTAGAAAGACTAAAAGAATATGGAGGCTTTTTAATATCATTATTTTGTTATCTGGTAAGTTCTTTAGCTTCTTTAGCTTTTTATAATTTTCAGTTTTAACTGAAAAAGGCTGTTCCTTATATTCTGGAGGAAAATGGAGTGGCGGAAAGAAAGAACCATCCTCTTATGGAAATGACAAGATGCATGCTTGTGGACAAAGGTGCACCTAGGTAATTTTGAAGCCTGGACCTAAAGGTCTTTGGAGCACACCCCCCCCCCCGCAAATTAAGCATCATCATGCTCTGCCAGGCAACCACACCATCCAAGAAAGATTAAAGAGGATTTGGGGGGGCTGCAGGGGCTGTGGAGGGCCTGGACTTTGGCCCCAAAGTCCAGGGGTAAGAGCGCCTCTGCTTGTGGATGCTGGTTTGACTACTAAATTTTGGGGAGTGGCAGTGATGACTGCTACTTACCTGCAAAATAGATTGCCAACAAAGGCCACAGGAACAACACCACATGAATTATGGTATGGCAACAAGCCCACTTTGAATCATATAAGAGTGTTTCGATCGAAAGCATACACTTATATATCAAAAGCCAAAAGGACCAAACTCAACTGTAGATCTGAGGAAGGAATACTTGTTGGCTATTCCATAGGATGTAAAGCATATAGGATTTTAGACCTCGCCTTAGAAACAATTAAAATATGCAATGTAGCATACGTCAGTGAAAATGAAAAACCAACCACTAGCAAACTGCCAGACTTAGAGCCAATTTTCAGTTGGAGAAAGAATCAAGGTAATATGACAAAAAGGAAGAATCCACTGTAAGTTTTACACCTGGCAGCGATTCAGCAGAAGAGGATGCTGATGAACAAAATGTGTGGCATTCAACACAACAAAATATAGGAGTTCCACCTAAGAAACCTTCCTACACTGCAAAGGGAGAAAGATTTCAATATCCAAGCACATGGAAAGAAACTGATAACTTACCTGCAACCGAAGCACAAATCTGGAAGGAAGCTGAGAAAGAAGAAATGGAATCATTGCACAAAAAGAACACATGGACACTCACAGAGCTACCTGAGGGAAGGAAGACTGTGGGGTGCAAGTGGATTTTTAAAATTAAGCAAAATGCTGAAGGATATGTCCAGTGATACAAAGCGAGACTGGTGGCAAAGGGTTTCTTGCAGATACAGACTCAGGCCATGAACGGGCCTCTAGGGTGGTGGTGGTGGCTTCTTTAAGTGTAAATGGAGCCAGTGCTCCATGCCACCCAGCAGCAGGAATCGCCTCTGCCACTCACCTGGCCGCTGGCGAGGGCTTGCCTCCATGGGAGCCAGGTAAGTGGCGGAACCAATTCCCCGCCACGGGGGCTGCTGGGCAGCACGGAGCACCGGCTCCATTTACACTTAAAGAAGCTGCCCACCCTGGAAGTGCGTTCACAGTCCGCGCCTGTGCAGATATATGGGGAAGATTATGATGAGACATTTGGCTCCATTGTAGAACACCTCAGTAAGGACACTCGTAAGCATTGCAGCAGCAAAGAAAATGCAAGTGGATCACATAGACGTGAATACTGCATTTCTTCATGGAGACATCAAACAAAATATTTATATGGAGCAGCCTCCAGAATTTGTGGAACTTGGTAAAGAAAAATTTGTATGTATGTTGCAGAAAAGTATTTATGGACTAAAGCAGGCTGCAGGAGCCTGGAATGTCAAATTAAACCACTTGCTAGTCAATGAAGGATTTACTCAAGGAAAGGCTGACGTCCCTTGCCTGTACTCGAGACTCAAAGACAACAGATGGACCTATATATTTCCTTTCATTGATGATTTGATAATTTGTTTTGAAAAAAGAGAGGACAGCCTTGAAATAATAAAGCACCTGAATATTGAGATAGAAGTAAAAGAAACTGGGCCTGTTTCACACTATCTTGAGATACACATAGAGGGAGAAGAGGATGGAAACTATTTGCTTAACCAAAAACAGAAAATAAATGATGTGCTAGAGTATTTGGGACTTACAGAGGCCAAAGAAATGAGTACACCTATGGAAACAGGTTACCTAAAACAGAAGGACAAGAGTAAACTGCCAGACAACAATGATTACAGGACAGTGATTAGAAAACATTTATATGTAGCTATGATAACAAGACAGGATATAGCTTGGGAATCTTGAGTTGGAAAGTATGCACATCTAGCAAAGATGACTGGACTGCGGTAAAGAGATTAGGCAGGTACCTAAAAGGGACAATCCAACTAAAATTAACGTTGCCTGCTAATAGTGGACCCAAATTAGTAGGTTATATGGATGCAGACTGGGCTGAGGATCAAATAAACTGGAAGTCAACCAGTGGTTATATTTTCTTCTCTGGTAGTGGAGCAGTCAGTTGGTGTGGCTGCAATCAATCAATAGTTGCTCTCTCATCTAGTGAGGCAGAATATGTCTGCCACTCAAGCATGTTAAGAGGTGGCGTGGCTGCACAAGTTAATGTCAGATTTGAACATAGATGAACCAAAACCCACTGAGATGTTTGAGGATAATCAAAGCTGCATCCAGATCTCACAAATAGAGGAAATTAAATTTAGAACAAAACACATTGAAACCAAATATCATTATGTGCGGGATGCACAAGAAAAGGGATTTGTAAAATTGATGTATTGTCCAAATGAACGAATAGTAGCAGATGTGCTAACTAAACTGTTGCCCAGGGATTGCTTCAAAACCTTGAGAGAGACATTGGGAATTATAGACAGCAGCACAAGCCGATGAGAAGTAGTGTTGGAGCTAGGACTCTGGCAGCATCAGCTCTCAGCTGCAATGTCTCATAGTGACCACTGGGGATTTTAGGGTCATGGATAAAAGTGCTAGACTCCTCCCCTCTTTGTTCTTCCAATGTTAGTCTTCATTTTGTCTCTCCAGAGATGGCTTTTTTTGTCTCTCTCTTCAGCCATGAGCTTCAGCTGAAATTAAGCTGCAAGCTTTTTCACATTCGTTTGTAACCTTTTCTTTACATAAAGCCTTGTAGTTTTTTAATACTAAAGATCTGTCTCAAGACTTCTTGCTTTGCTGCTTTCTCACCAAACTGATTTTGCTTTCCTATTTGGGGACTGAACTGCTATTCTTCCCCTACAGTTTCTCCATGGCTCCTAAGAATTCTAAGAATCATTGCAGCGACAAGCCTCCCTTTGGGAATAATGGGAGCCTCATCGCTGCAGTGATGACACAATTCGTAGGAACTGCAGAAGCTCTGTGAGTTTTCTAGATAAAAATGTGCAATTTGGGGATGAATTGACACAGCACACTCAGCCTTTCCACAGATGGTGCACTGAACTGTATGTGAGTCACAGTTCTTTAACTGTTAGATGAATAGTCTGTTCTTAAAAATGCACTTGAATATCTAGAGGAGAGCTTGTCTTGTGGTAGCAAGCATGACTTGTCCCCTTAGCTAAGCAGGGTCTGCCCTGGTTGCATCTGAATGGGAGACGATGTATGAGCACTGTAATATACTCCTCTTAGAGGATGGAGATGCTCTGGGAAGAGCAGAAGGTTGGATTGGCATCTCCAAGATAGGGCTGAGAAAGATTCCTGCCTGCAACCTTGGAGAAGCCGCTACCAGTCTGTGTAGACAATACTGGGCTAGATGGACCAATGGTCTGACTTGGTGTATGGCAGCTTCCTATGTTCCTATGTTCTATGCTGATCCCTGTGGCACAGTGGAAATGACTATTCTTAATATAAGTTAGCTACAAGTATTTTCCAATTTATCCTTTTGTCAATGTGTATGAGAATTCTCTTCACAGCGTTATTTTATAAGATGGAGTTAAGGAACTATTTAATTAGGCCAGTATGACAACTTTTTTTTTTTTTTTTGGTGCTCACAACTACTCTTTAGAAGTTGTCTCGAATTATTGAACTAACAATATTCTCTATGGGCCACCTACAGTCTTGCTTTATGACAGATGGCACATGAACCTCCTTCTTAGGCTAAATCTTTTAACAGCTTCAATGTAGATTATGTGTCTGCTAAAAATCTGTGACTCATAGACCTACAAAGCTCTGAATTTTTTTGTGAATGAAGGGGATATATTGAAAAAACTACTTTAACAAATAAAATGATGTGCTCTAAGTCATTGCATAGAGAGGACTTTATAGCATCACAACTAATTAATGCTTCAGCTTTAATTAGTTCAATCAATAGATTAATCAACTGAAGCTTTATTTGATTAGTTGGGAAAAACCAATTTTAATCAGTGAGGCTGCAAGCAATGTATACACTTTTTAATGGTTGTTTTTAGTGTATTACTCCAATAGGAAATGGGAAAATATTAAACTTTCATTCTAACAGTGACTGTTAGCTTTGTAAATTAAATTGTAAGTTATTTATTACACTTGTACCCTTCCATCAAGAAACTCAGGACAGCACCTCTAACCTTTCCCTCTCTTACCCTCATAGTATCCATATCTGGTGGGTCAAAGTGAAAGAAAAGTGCCTACATAAGGGACCAAGCAAGTTCAAGGTAATATGCAAATTTATTTACATTTAATCAGCTACAATTTAACTAATTACTTGATAAATTGGTTGATAGATGAATCCTTTTTTAAGGTTTGATATAATAAAAAATTAAGTGCTATATTGTTATGTCATTTGCAATTATATGAACTGTTTAAAAACCTCCTAGTTTTGCGGAGTTGTTTTATTGACAGTGGCTGACATGTTCTGCAGCATTAGGAGGGTGGCATAAGAGCTGAGTTCCTGCAGAGAAACTGCTGCAGAGCTCAGACAAAGACTTATCCTGCTTCTGAGCACACACAGAGGGGAAGGGAGTGATCAATATTTTCAGCTTTCCCCTCCATCCTAAAGTACTTTTTGGTTTCCAGAAATGTGTCTTGAGAAAGGGGAGGGCAGCAAAAATTACTTCACCCTTCTCCTGTGAGGGCACAGTCCTTGGCCTTTGGGCTCCACAGCAACCTTTCTGAAAGGCTGTTGCTTTGCTGTCCTAATGCATGAAGAACATGTTGGCCCATGTTTTTTATTTATTGTCTGTTGCTCTCTGTACCCAATAGGTGGAAAATGCAACTAAAAATAATTAATTAATTAATGGGAAGGACTGGGAGAAAGGCAGGAGCTTACCTGCCTTCCCCCCACGTGAGCAATGGTTCCCTTGGACTCCACCACAGCGATCAGCGCTGTGGTGGAGTCCTGAGGTGGGATCAGGAGTAGGAAGTCCTCCCACATCCCTCAGGGCACCATGCAAGCAGTGGAGCAGCTGCTCTCAGTAGCGCAGGCACTCTGCTCTGCCCGGCCACTCCTTCCTCCTGGATCACTGCCTAAAATGGCAGCAGGCTGGTGGGAAGCCCAGCTACCCGAGGTGATCTTACATACGATCCCCTGCCAAAGTAGAACGAACCATTGAGTAGAAAAGAGCAGGGTAGAAAATCCAGTCTCCGCAGGTCTGGAGCAGCCAGGACCAGAGGGCTCCCGGTGCTCCAGATGACACAAGCTCCCTGGGTTCATCCAGGGAGCTCATGTCATGTGAATACACTCTATGGCTGAAATTCTTAAATGTTTGTACTGTTGGGCTTTTCTTCTGGCTATTTTTAATCAGTGCAAGCTAACAATTGGTTTGACGACAGGGCACAGGCTCTCTTTCTGGCTGACCAAGTGGTGCATGCCTCTCTTCTGAGGCCAGCCACATCAATATGGGGCCTGCTCAAGCTTGCAGCCTTGACCAGTACAGGGCAGGCCTGGGCTCCAACGAATGGCAGGCCAGCAGGTGGGCAGGGCTGACTTGGTGCACAGCATCCTGGCTACACAGAGCAGAATGGGCTCCTTGCCCCGGGGTGGGGGGAGCATCACCCAACTGAACTTCAGAGGGGAGGGGAGTCACTGAGCAATAGGGAGGGAGGAGGAATCCAAGGAACAACTCCAGGCCACCAGGGAAACAGAGGGTTGGGGGAATGAGGTGGGGTGGGACAGGAAGTGGGATGGGTCCTAAGGGAATGCCATGGATGTGCCAGACTATTTAGAGGACCCCACACTGCTGATGAGTGAAGTAAGGGTGGTTGCGAAACTGAGTCTCCTGGTGAGGAACCAGATTTTCCCTCTCCCTGGCTAGTGGAGGAAAAAAGGATGAATTAACCCCCTCCCCACACCTCTGAGGTGCAAAGGAGAAGGGACCTTTGACCAAGGCAAGAGAGGAGGTTTGTCAATCCTTACTCATAGCTGTTATCAACACATCTCTTTAAATCAGGAATATTATTCTGGTGTATGTGAACAGCATGGTCAGTGATAAAGGTGGTAATATTCGCCTCGTGACCGACGCTGAGACTTAAGATAAATAACCTATTGAAATTAAATCCTTCCCAGTAGAAAGTGCAAATCAAGAAGTGTGCATTTGTATAAAGTAGTGTGGTCTTTGCTATACTTTGTGCTAACATACAATATTTATCTCCAGTAGATAGGTAGTCTGATCAGTCACAAGTGGCATGGTGAAGAACCCATAAGGAGGTAATGGGCCACCACTAATAACTGAAAATAAATTCTACATCCTCTGTTGTTTTGTGGCATATATGATTTATGAAACTAATACACCTTTCATTTTTAATGTCAGGGCTTCTCAGCACCCCCCTCATCTCTCTATTTCCTGGATATATTCTGATGACAACCTTCTATAAAAGCTCATTTATCTTATGCTATTTCTACCATATTATTGCGATTCTAGAATTTACTTAAGTTTACGGGCTATATCCCTGGTAAGAATAAATCCATTCTCCTCCACAATGGCTAATAAGATTACATTTATACACGTAGAGGAGCTGCCTTGTCTAAACTCTTGGGCAAACTCCATCTTTCCAGAATTGTTCCATTTTCAGATGATTATCCTGACATTTGTAATATTAATATAACAATTAATCTGACATTTTCAATATTATCACCAAATCAAAGACATCTAGCACACTACACCATGGTCAATTTTGGTGTAATGCAGCAAATACATTCAATGAGCAGATGGCACCTTTAACTGATATTCCTTTCTTATATGTAACCCATGTTCAAAATTGCTAGAGGATTTCTTCAGGAGACTTTCCCCCCCCCAAGTATACTACTAACAAGATGTATCTGAATACATATTTTCTTTAAACAATGCACTTCAGTTATATTAACTGATATCCAATGTAAAATATCTTGGATGCTCTATGCAGTGCTATGAATTGAGAACAGTGGCACTTTAAATCCATCTTTTAGGAAAACTTGTCTAGAGATGAAAGTCGATGCAGTATGAGGTCAGAATATGTTGCTGTGATATCTTTACTTTCAGCCACTCAGCAGCATTGCAGTTAGTACATTTGTTGTTATTGCAATTACCTTGGCTCTTTTTTGTCATCAGATGGGAAACACACTTTGCATTCTCTTACTTTATCCAAAGAGCTGATTAATTTTCCTGCTGTTCTCAGTAGGTTTCTGTTTCATTGGTAGAACAATATGAGCTTCCTTCTTCACCTCATTTATCACCTATGTAAACTCTAGGATATTAATCAAATACTGGACAACATGGAGAGAAACAAGTATTTCTCTTTTTTCTCCTACCGAATCTTCAAAATATAAGGAAAACTCATACACTCTAGGGATTAAATATCTTACGAATAAGCTTTACTTCTTGCCATGGTGTTCCAGATGACTATATTTTCTCTACTTGAATTCTTTCATATAAACACATTTGAGTTACCGAGGTGGAAAAAGAAAAGAGATGCCATCATGGCATACATCACAAGCATATGGTGGGCTGTACGTTTCGAATGAGAAATCGAAGACATGGTGTAGTGTGAACAACCAGTTTTCAGCAGGATAACAGAAGTAAGCCACAGAGGGGAAGGATTGCAAGATTGCAGAGAGGCAGGAGAGCTGGCTGTATGGGCTTCCTTCTTGACATAAGGACAGCCTGCACAGCCAATCAGGCCAGAGGGAGGGAGGAGCTTCCTCCTTCAACTCCGGTTCTGTGGAGCCCAAACTGTAGTGCCAGCATTCAGATGTAATGCTGGAACTGCAAAACTAGAGTTAAGGGCAGCAAAACTCCATTCTGACTGAAAGTTATGAGTTTGGCGAGGGAAACTGCAGGTCCCTTTTTGCCCTTAACTCTGGTTTGCTGAATTCGGACGTGCAGTTTCGGAGACTGGAGGTGAAGTGACCTACAGTTTCCTATTTCGTCTGAATTTGGCCCGTGTTTCATTTGTACAGAGATCAATAGAGACATGTGAAATGGTGCAGAAAATGCATGGCCAAAACTTTATTAAGGTATATAACAATCTGTACAAAGGCTTCATACAGGTAGCTGGATGACACAAGCATTACCTAATGAAAGCCCCTAGCAAATTGACTGGGAATGCTTCTTGCCAAAGTTTTTACCCATTCCCTGCCTGAATCTGGGCTGGAGGTTCCCAGTCCAGAAACTCCCCTAAAGGCCAGCCTAAAAAAAAGAGAACTAGACATAGCCCAGCAACCCAGCTGATGTTTGCCTCAGCCTCCACATCAGCAGATATCCAGGGATACCTAGAGATAGAATATATCCAGGGATACCTAGAGATAGAATTTATCATTGTTTTAAATTGTTTTAATGTTTTAACTTTGTTTTTAATCCATGTTGCGTTACTGTAAATCATCTGAAGAGGGGAATTTTGGACAGTATACAAATGCTAATTAAAACAAAATGAAATAAATTGCTACAAACTTAACACCCTCATAACAAATGCCCTCTGAGAAAGCTCCTAGAAGCCTACCAGCCTTCCATTCAGTTACCCTGCTAAATTGACACAGAAACTGAATAGAACCCCAAGAAATCCCCCAAATTCCCCACTTAATTGGCCAATCAGAGCAGGGGGTCAAAATTCCTTCATGGCTTCCACAAGCCATGACCAACTAAGCCAGGCGGTGGGGGGGGGGGAATCACAAGATGAAAGTGAGGTCACATTCATGAACCTTCCCAAACACTGACTGAGAAGAGAATAAAATGGCCAGCCCTTAAATAATGTACCTTCCCACCTCTTGCAGAATATCACAAAATGACCTGTAGCCAGCTAAATTAACATGGCACTGCCTAGCATGTGCCTTCCTTGTCTCTCTTCATACCAGGGATTACTCCACGGAACAGCAAGGGGTAGCTGGTGCTTCCCCCCAAATATTTCCCGCTCCCACATCCACCAGATGGGAACTTTTCAGCAAAGTGTCAGGCAATACAGTCAAAGTATATTATGGTCCTATAGATCGATTTAGTTATTTGTAAAGACCTCAGTTGTTTAAAGGAACCTCTTTCACTCTGTCCCAGAACAAGCTGCAGTTGGTGCAGCTAGGTAGACTGGAGATTCATGAATTACTTTAATTACGTTACCCTTATAATTATTTAATGTATAGCAAAATCCTCACTCCCCAAATAAGGTTCTTTGGAACCCCTTTGCTCTGCCAGACTAGTTCTTCCATAGTCACTCCTACACAAATGATCCCCTCTCTACAAATAACAGGGAGAAGGCCTCATTACAGCTAACTTGCAGGGGTTCTGCTGCCTGGAAATCAGCCTTCCACAACTGATTATTCTCTCCCTCTTCCCCTAGGTAAGACTGTTTGGAAACTACTGAAAGTGATTGTTTGAATCAAGCCTTAGTTTACTTCCTGTTTATTGCAGCAGTGGAATAATTACCTCAAATTTAAATGCTATTAGTAGCAACTTCAAGCCTATATCAGAAAGATATGAAAACCTCTCTGCTTCTGCGCTCTTGTATAATTTGCAAAGGGACTGATATTGCAAATGTTAGTTTTTCTCCATAAAGAAACAGCTCATTAGATCTCATTAGTACTGCAGCTGCTGTATGTTGTATAGATTTGGAACTTCAAACAATACATTATTTCCAAATGCTCTTCCAGAAAACAGCGAAACAGTCTATTTCATTGTTCAGTTGCTTGAACTTGTAGATTGTGAAATAACGGAAGAGCAAAAAGTGCAAGGTTCAACTGCATTACAGTTTTGCCTTCTTTAAATATACAATTTCCTTCCTTCTTTTTCATTTTGGCAATCCATGATATGCAAAAACAAACAAAAAAGTGTGTTGTTTATTAGGCAATCAAGTTTATCTTTTGAGATTCCAGTAATAATGTGTTTGAGAAACTGGCTGTGTAGGACAATAACTGTGTTAGTCCAGCAGTGCTATCAAACACTGTCTGCAGTGATCAATGCATAGTAAACATTTAGCAAATAAATAAATAAATAAATAAATAGCAAGCAAGCGAGCCTGAATGGGGATGCCACCTTAACAAATGTATTCAGTTCCCCCCAAAAAGTGATTAAAAGTAATCTCTGTTTGGGTTTTGTTTGTTTGGGTTTTGCTGACATTTGCTCATAAGCAGCTTTAATTAAGTTTTGAAATACCTATTTGGTCACGGCCCTCAAAACAGGGAGCAGACATGTTGATTGTGCTGTGGAAACCTGTCTGTTTTTGAGGCCTCATCATTCTGAATATGGCGAGTGACTTTACCTGCACTAATCTGACCAAAAATCCTTCCGGATTTTTGAAAAACCCAGAAGCTAATAGTGATGTATAGAACAACTGTGCAAGAACACAACAAAAAGCACACCAGCTGGGTGTGTGAGAAAACTGTGCATGCACCTACAGAAAAGAAGCAATGGAAAGCTGAGGTTGATGAAGTGAGAAGAGAAAAGGTGTTCCATGATAGATTTGTGTTGTTTGTGTATCAGGAGCATTTCAGTGTTAGTACAAATACATGATAAAAGGTTTATTATCCTCCAATATTATATTTATATTTTTAATTTGATTTTCTAACCCCCCCTTTTTTAAAAAAATGGGAGCAACTGTGCGACAAAGAGTAGGAGGTGAACAGTTTCATAGGATGGAGATGAGGAGGGTGAAGACCACAAAGTTAGTATCAGAGCTAGTTTTATAACTCAAAAACTCTACACACACCCCAAACTGTCCTCTTATATGGAATGCCAGTGTAAGGGGAAATTATTTTTATTTGATTTTTCTCTGCCTTTAAAAAAAAGGGGGAGTGGGGCTGGGAGCCACTGTGCGGATTAGGATGATGGTGAAGAATAGTGGTTCTGCATAGATTCCTGCTCTTTCTGCCTTTTGCCCTAGTAACAGCGGAGCAGAATTGAAATTTTCCCCTCCCCCAGTAAAGAGATCTCTCATGAAAATAAAGGGCAACTATTATTACATTTGAATAATTTAACTCACGTCTCTTGAGGTAGATTGGACTTGTTTCTATCACGTACACCTCAAATGCTTAGCAGTGTTAGTGTTGCTGCTTCTGTACAACAGTGGCTTCTTCCTTCATTTTGTTTCATTTTACCACCCTCATATTGTTGTACCAGTTGGATGTCTGCCTGTCATGCCTAAATTTCCTGGGCCCTCTGGCCCTTACAAGGAATGTAGCAGCCCCTTCTGCAGGTAAAATGAAGGAAGAGGTCACTGTCAAAGGTAGGGAGCCAAGGCCGATGTGATCCAGCCTGGTTCCCTATTTACCTCAGAGACATGACATAAATCATTCAAGTGTAATAATCCTGCCCTTTATTTTTTATTTTTTTTAAAATCACATTTCCAGGGGGCAGATTTCACCAGTCCTGACAGAAACAGAAGACCTTGTGGTATTTACTCCCCTCATCTCCACTCCAATATAATCTCCGTTGCCAGTGAAGAAATTTGTGATCATACAGGAATCTACAAATGGCAGATTTCCTGAATTTCCTTTAAGAAATCCTTTTTCAGTCATTTTCAGTAAATCCACATCATTCAGTGAGTCCTCCCACTAGGGTCAGTCCTCCCACTAGGGGTGTGGCCCAAACTGGCTGTCCCAGTTCGGTTCAAGTCTGAACCAGACCCGAACAGGACCAGGCCAGTTCAGTTTTGCCCCCCATCAACCCCCACTGCCCACAGGTTGAGTTTGTTCAGGGGGGTTCTCAAGTCAATTTAAAAAAAAGTACTTACCCCTTCCAGAGGGCTTCTCTGAGGCTGGTGGTCCATGGAGGTTCCCCCTCCCCTCGCCAGACTTCCTCATGGCAAAAATTGCCCGGTTTGTGTGTTCTTCGGCCCTTTCTGGACCTTTCTCCCTCACATAGCCATTTTGGAGGCTGCTGCACATGCGCAATGGGCCCCTGCATGGCCTGGGTCATGACTCGACCATGTAGGGGCCCATTGTGCATGCCACGAGCCAGCATAGCATAGTGGTTAGAGTGTTGGATTAGGACCAGGAAGACCCAAGTTCGAATCCTCATTCAACCACGAAACTCACTGCGTGACTCTGGGTCAGCGATGTATTTCTCAGCCTAACCTACCTTACAGGGGTGTTGTGAGGATAAAAATAACCATGTACACTGCTCTGAGCTCCTCTGAGGAAGAGCGCTACATAAATGTAATAAATAAATAAATAATCACCTCAGTCAATTGGAGAGAGTTTTTGCTCTGCCAGGCAAATGTGGGTTTTTAAACAAACTACTTCACTCCTTCACGTAGGATGAAAAAAATCATAAAGCTACCTAATGGTGAGCTGCTTAATGGATTAATACTACTAAAAATGCTATATGGAGACATTCTCATTTTCCCGAAGTATCCCATTAAGGTTTCTAATCTAGATCTAAGAGTCCTCTACCAGTTGACTGCAATGTCAATTTTTTCACCATTATTCACTTATCTAGAGCTTTCCATTGACAAGAGTACTACTTTCTTTATTGTCCAGAAGTCCAAAAGATTGTCATCTGCAAATCTGAAAGCACTTGTGAATCATGTGCTACAACTCTAGAACAGTACCATTCCTGATCCTCATCATATGGTTCCAATCTAGTGATGATCAACAGTAAGTGTCCCTGATGTGATCAGGATGTGAACTGCTTACAGTTCAGCTATGAACAGACCATTAAATGGTATCCAGATGAGTACTGCAACATAGAGCTAGCTAGGCTTGAATCCAAATGAACATCTATATGTGTATCATCCAAGAATGAAGAAGCCTGCTTCCTGGATTGATTATACACATTAGGAGATCTCATGATTGTATGTTCCTCCATTGAAAAACAAAAACAATTCCTGCAGTACACATAGAAAATGATCAAACCAGGGAGAGATTTTTTTTAAGTCAAACTCTCTCTGATTACAGCTTCTAGGAGGGTAGCTCTATTATACTGCAGCAAAAAAGAGTCAACAAAATGTCCCTGGGTCATGAAAACTTATGCTAGTTTAATAAAAAATATGAGTAGGCAAAGTGTGCTGATGGCTACTTAATTATTTTACTTTTTCATTTCTGTAATTGGTTAATGCTAAAATGGCAATATTTTGAGAAGTTTTATGACCTTATATACACTAGTTTTCCTGTGTTAAGATTTCAAAATGCATTTAGTTCTCACATTTGTACCCCATGTTTCCTACAAAAAGCCCAGAGCCATATACAGAGGCTTATTTTAGCTTCACAACAAGCCTGTTAGGTAGGCTAGGCTAAGAGATAATGGCCGACGTAATGAGCAATATTACAGAGCCGTAACCTGGAGCTTCTGCAGGCTTGGAAGCAAGCTCCAACACTTTTCAAAAGCAGAGATTTCACAAGCAGTGTTACCACATTTATTCTAATAGCAGGGAATCAAGTGAGTTAATAGGTAATAAATGGAAATAGAGAGATATATAGCACAGACTGCGTATTTTCTTTTTCAGGCTCTTTCTAGGGACTGATCTAGTTAAGTAATTCAGTTTCCATTCGCCCAGTCTAGTATGACTGTTTTCTGCTTTTCATAGTAAATTTGTTATGTGGCCAGGTCCAACTGTTGAGTGTTGAGCATATGCAAACCTGAAATGGCCTTTTTTCTTTGATGGCAATATGTTAAAAACTCTTTTTCTTTACATTTCAAATTTCCTGTGCATGGTGATATGATGTGTGAAGCATTACTGCATCATTCTTGATAGTATTACCATGTGACATGTCTTTCAATCCATTCAGTTTAAAAATATGTATAGGGATAAGAAGAGAAAATGAGACAAAGTACAATGTAGAGGGATATTCTGATTAAATAATCAGATCAATTAATTAAATATTCCTTTAAAAAGAAAGAAGAATAGGAGATGAATCTTCTGGGCACCACAACAACAATTGTCCTACATAAAATTGAGACTGTGAGCTGGATTAGGTGTTATACATACAGAATGAAGTACAATTATGCTTCATTGTGCACAGATTACAGCTTCACAAAATAAAGTTTAACTACAGTAGAAACAGAAGAGATAATCGAAAAAAGAAGCTTTTTTTCTGCTTGTGACAACTTCAGATATATTCCTTTGTTCTACCACCCATAAAAGAGCCCTACTGGAATTCAGTAAGTGTTTATGAGAATGTATAATGTGTTTCAGGTTACACTAACTGTCGATTCTTCATGGGTGTTATTTTCCTGATGAAAGCCCTGCCCCATCTTTCAGCTAATGTATCCTACATCCGCAAATGTTGCCTACCTCCTGTGCGTTAATGTCACATCTAACTTTAGTTCTCACCTATTCATTGGCCGATCCTTGGTAACCAATCACATTTGAAAAAATATGTATTTTTTCATTGGCCCAATTCATATGTAATATGAAACTGGAGATTGGGGGATCCACAGATTCAATTTTAAACTGTTAATCGGACTGCAGACATTTGTCAAACCATGGCCCGCCAACCTCCAGTTCCAGGAGAGAGGAGCCCCTTCCTGCTGCTCAGCGACTGAGGCCTATCCCAGCAAGGTCTACAGCCAGACTGTGGGTAAAGCATCAGCATGTCAGCAGAATGGCCACAATCTCGAAGGGAGCATGCCAAGCAAGATCATGCATTTTTGGAGCACAGAGCCCGCCCTCAGCAGGGAAGGGCATTCAAATCCCTTTAAATGCCAGGCCAGGCCATGGCAGCACCTCTTCTGGCAGCAATGGCACCAGTGGCCCCCAAAGAGCCCTGTACCCTGATAGTCCTACACAAGCATGAATGGTGGGGGTGTCTCTGGGCAGGGGATATTTCCCTGTTACTCTGGGAGGGGAGGGAAGGGGAGGGGAGGGAAAGGGAACATTGAGACTTCCTAGGAAGGGATATGTAGATGAGTGAGGGCAAGGAATGCTGGTAGGGGTACTGTCCCACCGTAACCTAGAATGATGTTGCGGGGAGTAACCCTACCAAAGCAGTTCACCCAGACCCAATGAACATCCTGCTCTACTGGCATCTTGCTGCTGGAGGGCTTGCCCTCTCATGAGAGGGCTAGTCTTCTGGGGAGACCATGCAGTTGTAAGGGCACTGGTCAACCCATGGACTGTGTGCTCACGAGGTGAGCTAGCAAACCTAAGAGGGCCACACTTGTGTGTGGCCCCCAACTCCAAGATAGAACAGATACCCCACAACCCCCCCCCCCAGTTCTCTGTGAAGCCTTGCACACACCCAAATGAGATGTTGATGTTCCATGTGCCTGGCTGTGTGCATGGATGAGGGAGACACTGGGATGGACCTTTAAACCCATTCTGAATTCCAGGGTCTGGTCCAGCATCATGTTGTATGCAGATCTACTGGTGTGGGGAATTGTGGGAGAGGGGAGCTGCAATTTCCAGCAGCCCCAGGACAGAAACCCCACAAACCCCCCTCTTCTCTGTGAAGCCTTGCACACACCCAAAGGAGATTTTGGTGCCCCATGTATCAGCGCCTGCCCCGTGCATGGGCAAGGAAGAAACTGGGTTCTGGGACGAACCTTTAAATGCATTCAAAATTCCCAGGCTTGGTCCAACATTGTATTGTATGCAAATCTCGCAGTGTGGGGGTTCGTAGGAGAGTGGAGCTGCAATTTCCAGCGGCCCCAGGACAGTGGGTCGCCATTTCAGGGTGCAGGCAAGGGAGCACATGTCCACATCAGTGGAAGGTCTAGTAGGGGGCATGCTTTGACAGAAACATGGCGGCAGTTGCCAAGACAAGGAAAGCAATATCTGGGATACCCTGCAGCTTTCCTCCGTAGAACATCCTGGCTCAACGTTGAGCCCATGATGGCCTGTCCCTCTTGTGAGAAAGTGGTCTGTGAAATAATGTGTGGCAAGTACTAGAGTACCACTTAGTACATTTGAAATTATTCCTCACAAACAGGCCTTCTCATGAGTAAGCCTAGGGAGCAAACATCCCCCCAGGGGAAGGGGCTGGGCTAGGCTCCCCTTCCCAAACCTTTATGTGAAAAAAATAGAACTTGGCTGCTCAAGAATTCCTGCTTGGAGCTGCCTTTTAAACTCAACCCCAGGCACGCACACACACTTACCCCATCAAATGATTCAGCTCCCGGCGCTGTGGAGGGGTGCCCTGCTTATGTTGCCACCTGGAGTGTTTGTGCTTGTGAACATACATCACTGTCACTTGCTTCCCAGGGAGCAAAGCACTTAGTGCCTGTCTTTTCATCCCATCCTCTTCCCCTCCTGCATGCCAGGTGGGGAGAGTAAGGGACAGAGTGGAGCAAGAGGGAATGCCCTCGAGTGACTGCACAGCTTGACAAGCAACTCAGGGATGGGGCATGGCGCTGTTCCTGTTGCTAGGCAACTCCATAGCTGCATAGGTGACAGGTGGGGTGGGCCTGTTTCTCTAAGAGGTGGCCAATGAAAAGCCATGGCATCAACAGAGCAGCCACATCCCTGGGTGGTTCGGTACTGCTGACTCCGTGATTGCAGTTTGAAAATCAGCGTGAAAAAGCAGTTATGGCAGCATTCAGAGTCAGACGTAAAGTGTCCGTGGCAAAACCAGAGGTCCTGGTGGTGAACCTTTGTGCAAACCGAAGGCTCAGTTTGGAGTTTGGTGAGGTAAACCAGAGGTTGCAGTTTCATACATTTGGGCAAAATGGAGTCCCAACTTCTGCCCTGTTTAACTCCAGTTTGGCATTACATATGAAGTTGGCCATTGTGTCTCCCCAATATGAACTGTTAACTAACTTTGCATTCAAATTATGCTATGATTCATCTCAAGAGATGTGGGATGAAAGAACAATCTTCTAAAATTGCAATGTAGCACTGGCAACATATACCCTCTATGAATCTCTGTTTGTATAGATTTCATCATTTATGCATTACACAGCAGCAAACCCTGGAGTTCAAGTGAGTTACGGGGCTCAGATTTTCTGAAGCAAGTAGGTTAGAATATGACAGGATTGGTGAGTTTAGATGTCTTGGCAAATCCTAACCAAAAGAAAGTAGGCACTCATGTGAATGGGAGGAGAGGACAGCATGCACTTCAGGTTGAAGGGATATCATGTGGATATCAGCTGCAACCTAGATTCTGTGCAATGTCTGAAGCCGTGCACAGTTTTTCAGGATTGGCGATTAGAAGTTACTAAGAGATGGTGTCTTTCTTCCTGATATTTTGCAAATACTCATAGGGTTTTTTTGCTTTAATATAGCTATTGCTCTACATTTACTGGAAGCGAATTCCAGTCATTATACAATATACTGAGGTGCCGATGTAAGGATGGGTGAATCTTGGGTTGTTCAGTTCTCTTAAAGTCATTGTAGGATAGCATCTAAAGTCTAGCTCTTATTGAACTGGAAAACCTGAGTGGTACCTCTTCAGACTGAAAGCAGAGTCTCTCATGACTGAATGCTCTTCCATTAAAATAAAAAACCTCATAGAATGTTAAATGTTGAAGAGAAGAATTCTGCTTGCCTAGTTTTCTTCTTGATGTGTTAATTTTCTGTATAATTTTATTGTAAGATCAGTCAGTCATGTAAGCATGGTTCTAGAGTAGTTTACCAACAGGTTTGCTCAGATAGTTCCAGATGTATCAAACTTTCTGAGAACTAGGGCCAGAATGGGTAGGCCACTAACTTCACAGGTAGAGAAGAAGAAAAATAATAATAATGAACTTTGGAGAAGGTCCCAGAAGCTTTCCTAGATTGAGTTCCTGAATGTACATCAAATACATTCTGTGCATCTCTTTGTCATTTACTATCACAATTCTAAAATGCAGCATTAGAAGTAGTCACTGTACAATGATGACCACATCATTTTCAGGTATAAAGTTCTATGCTTCCATTCCTGATTCCAAAAGTATTTACAAAAGGATAAATGCCAATGGGATTATTTTGTAATAAGAGGTTTGATGACTGAATCACATTGTTTTGGTTGGCAGAAAGTAATACAACCTGGAAATATTATTTTTGATTCCTTTTAATAAAGGGATCAGCATGCAAAAATCAGGGCTCACTAAATCACAGAAATGCAAATACATTTTGAGATCACAACCAGTTATAAATGTTTTTCTAAGATGACTCTTTGCTTTCAGCCACTTTCCTCCACAGTTCAAATCCTTTGATATTTTAGCTAACACACAAACTATGGAGAGTGTTCCAAGAGCTCTAATAAATTCTTAATTAGATAAAATGGATACTCTAAATTAGACTGATAATAGTCTATTCTTTCCAAGAATCCATGAGACCACATCAATCTATGCTGGTTCATCAACAATCAGCCTTAGCTGGTTGATCCTCTTCACAGCATCCAACAGAGCAGTGCCACTTTAGATATGTGAAAGTTGTTCCATTGTTTTCATTTGTGAATAACACATTGCTTCACTTTGGAAATATATTGACCTATATGTATTGGTTGGTGTCTCTTGACTTAAAACAATCAATATTAATTGCACTGAATCTATTGCAAATCACTGGTAACAGGAATATTCCAATTTAGAATAAAAGCAATGTTTTATAGATGCTATTAAACTTGAGTGCATCTAATGCATGCTAAAGCTATATGCTACGTAACTCTTGGTATTAAATTACTTAAAAAGGAAAAGAATTTTAAAAGGAAAATAAACTGTACTTCCATTTATTAATTACAAATTGCAGTAATATAATAGATGCTATATTTAAAATCTCAGCAAATTGCTCATCATCAAGGGAATGTGGCTTTTGGTTTATAAGAAATGAATGTGGTTTGTCATAAGTGAATGTGTTCAGGAAAACATATTTATGAATATTAAGAGCATAAAGGAAACAAATGATTTCTTATTTGAGGAATGAACTTCCTTTGTGATGTCCTTGAAATATGTGTATTCACAATGATCATAACTCAGCCTTGCATACACATATTTAAAATGTATCTGTCAACCACTATTTTCAGGCCATATTGCAATCCTTAAAACCCCATTGTTGTTGTTGTTGTTTTACCAGGCTAGCTGCTGTTATACCCCTGACACGGAGAATATCTGGAATGTTCCAAACTTATTGATGCTTCCAACATCATGGAAGTCAACCCACCCCACACACCCCAACTAGGGGCTGTGAGTGTTAAACATGTTGTCAAAGGGAGTCACGTGCATGGAAATCTTTGCATATTCTGTACTAGCAAGAGAGCCACCATGGGTTCTATGCCTTCATCTAGAGGACAGAGAACTTCTAAAGGGGATTCTTCTTTAGGTTGAGTGTTGTCCCATTGCAATGGTGCCTTTTAAAGGCTTGTGTCAGGTTGTAGCATAGGCAGAAGTACCTATCCATTTCAGAACTCCTTGTGACCCAAGGAAACACTATTCTACGGTTGGTAGTGCTGCAACTTGCATACTTACAGCTTGATCCAGCTGAGGTACCAAGTGGCTAACGTGTTTGGTGAAATAAATTGTACTGAGCACACAATGAATAAAGTTTGAGCTTTTGTACATAGGAGCCTCATGTGAGCAACTACATTTTGTTATACCTTACAATTTCCCCATTCATTGACCTGATCACATGCAACAAAATGTTCTAAGGTGGACCGAGACATGCCAGGCTGCAGAAAAGGATCACAAGAATTGTTGGTTTACCCACATCAACTAGTGCAATGGTGAGTGTTCCTTTGCCTCTTCCCCACTCCCCTTCTGCTTTCTTCTCTCCTTCCTTCCCTCTTATCCCCCCAACCAGTGCCAAGGGGGGTGGGACTGGGAAAGGTGTTGTAAAAATACAAAATGTAAATAATAATAATAATAATAATAAGAAGAAGAAGAAGAAGAAGAAGAAGAAGAAGAAGAAGAAGAAGAAGTTGAAGAAAATGAAGATGCAAAAATATTATGGGACTTCCGACTACAAACAAACATCTGCCACACAATACACCAGATATAACTGTAGTCGAGAAGAAAGAAAAACAAGTTAAAATAATCGACATAGCAATACCGGGGGATAGCAGAATAGAAGAAAAAGAAATAGAAAAAAATCACAAAATACAAAGATCTACAAATTGAAAGGCTGTAGCAGAAAAAGACCCAAATAATCCCAGTGGTAATTGATGCCCTAGGTGCAATTCCAAAGCAACTTGAAGAGCACCTCAACACCACAGGGGCCACAGAAATCACCATCAGCCAATTACAAAAAGCAGCTTTACTGGGAACAGCCTATATTCTGCGACGATATCTATAATAACAGCAACAACATTGACAATAAAATTCAGCCATCCCAGGTCCTTGGGAAGGACTCGCTGTCTGGATAAAACAAACCAGTCAATAACACCTGTCTGACTGTGTAAACAACAACAATAATAAAGAAATAAAGGTTATGTTCAAGAAAACTGGAATATGGAAAGATCATCAATGTATTCTTGACCAAATAATAATAATAATAATGAAGCTAACTTGCTTCAGGGTTGAAATACACACATCATCTTCTGAATTGTACATTTGTCCAGGACAAATGAGAATCTCACAAAACAAAATCTACACCACCCAAGTGTTGAATTGGCAAGTGAACTGTATAAATTTGGTTAAATTCTAAAATTCTTTATAACACAAGAGGGTTTTTTGTTAGGGAGCACAAGAATGTATTCTTAAAATCTATCATTCACAGCTTCTTGTAGCCTAAAACCTATTCTTCCAAAGCTTCTTGGCATTCCCCGCCTAAAGATTCATGACGATGTATCCACAGCCTGCAATACCCATGTAACATAACTTCTTACTTATTCCTGTTTGTATAGTCCATCCTGAACAAATCTTTGTAAGGCATAATACATGAAAAAGCACTAGAAAGTACCACAAATTATTATTGTATTCCATATTACAAGCATACAAGATGACCTTGTATTCATGCAACAGTTTTTTATTTTGTGTGTGTACCCTGGCTGTATTTATACTGTTTTGAGTGCATAGTAAAGGTTAAAATGTGGTCGCCCAATTTTTTAACCAGGTGTTCAGCCAAGGCTAAATGAACCTGTGGTTTGTTTAACCTGTGCAGGCAATCATCGGTATGATCACCAGTGGGTTAAAAGGCTCCCCCCCCGGCCTGCTGCCATTTCCTGCAGCGAGCTGGGTGGAAGGAGTGGCTCTAATGAGAACAGCCACCACACTCATGGCATGAGGCACTTTGAGACGCAGAAGGGGGAAGTCACTCATGTGGGTGCGCAGGAAAGGCAAAGATGGCAGTGCTCATCTGCTGGGGAAGGCAAGCAAGCTCGTTCCTTCCCCACAGGCCTCCATGAGTGGCAATGTGAGGTCCTGTGCATGGCCATATCTATACATCTAGTCTGTCCCTTTAGTTTCTATTAAAATTTTAATTTCCATTTTAAACATCAAGAGTAAAAGAACAAGAGCAACCAGACTGATCAAAACGATTCCTCGTTTGTCATAAGAACTATAATAATTCCTCTTTAGCTTATATTAAAAATTCAAATTTAAGTTCTGCATAAACTGAAAGCCCCAAATTAATTTTTTTCCTTTGATGGGAAAGGAAATTAATTAGCTCAGATTATGCAAAACTCTTAAGCAAAGGTTTTGTCATGGTAGAGACTTCGTAGAACCTTCTAGGTTGCACATTAATTATCTTTGCCTTAGTTGCATGCTGCTTTAATTATATTCATTATTTCTGTCACTCTTCAAAATATCATATATAGAACCCATGGTCTCTTGGTGCATGACTATTATTTTTCCCCTGCTGAGTTACTGGCTTAAGTCCAAACTGTAGTACAAATGAATGAAACTGGGAAGTCAAATATGATCCCTAGTTAATTTATATCACAAAATAGTCACTTGACATTTTCATTAGTTGTCATAGGTACTTTTGTGTGTGCGCACACAAGATTACAGTGATAAACTCTGTGGCTGCCATCTTAAACAAGGTAAAAAACAGACTGAAGACCTGCTTGTGATAGAGCCTTCTGGTGATACGATGTAAGGGATTCAAAAAACATCTGTTAAAGGGAAAAAGCATACATAACGCTATTTTTGACCAATAAAATTTTCAGTTCTGTGTGTATTTGTGTCCATGTAGGTAGTTTACTTCTCAGAAGGACATTGACACAGTTGCCCACCACATCTTAAGAAGGATCACCTCTTCAGTCTAAATCTCAATGATGTAACTGTGGTGTAGCAGTTGCTGCATCCTATCCCTTATGTGATGGTGTAAGACCTAGCATACAGCTATTTGCATATAAAGTGCTTTGCAATTTAGATCTAATTCGTCCTCACACCTTCTGTCAGAAAAGTAATTATGGCTCTCATTTTACAGACTGGGAATTAAAGGTGAAGAGTGTGTTCTCAAAATCACCTAATGAGAATATAGGACTTGAAAGACACATATTCCCAGTCCAGCTGAAAAGCCATATTGACTTCTCAGAGTTTCAATGGGACTTGGAGGAGATGTTCCTCAAACAGTATAGCAAGAGAGCATTCAAGGTTGGAACCAGTTTTGGAGAACTGAAAATAAAAAGTTTAACATATAAAGGGGAATATAGTTGCAGTTGTAACTGGACAGGATTAATATATCAACAACATGTAGGAAAATGTCAATATTATGAACATGTTCCAAATTAGGAAGTCTTATCACAGTGGTAACTAGGAGGATACTGACAGAAGAATGGTAAATGGCTGATCTGACTGGGCTTTTAAAATCATAGTATAGCATTGGGTGCATTTATTTATTTCACTTATAAACTGCATAATAAAACTTCTCTGGGTGATTTACATGGGATTTAAAAAATCTAAAAACCAACCAACAGTTAACATGCTATATTATATATAAGCCTGAAGAAACAGGGGTGCTCAAGGGCTTTCCTAAAGGCAGCCAGAGATGGGGAAGTTCTTATTTTGACAGGGAGTGCATTTCAAAGTCCTGACACAGCCATAGTGTAGGCCTGATTCTGAGTCACTACCAAAGAAGTCAGTGGCAACTGCAACCAGACTTTTCCTGATGACCTCAGTGGGTAGCGGGATTTGTGATGGAGAAGGTGCTTTCTTAAATACCCTGAGCCCAAGCTGTTAAGGGCTTTATAGGTAATATATTTATAGCATGTATTTTGCCTGGAAACATATAGGTAGCCAGTTAAGTTCTTTTAGAATAGGAGAAATGTTGTCTTTTCGGTTTGCCCTGGAGACCAACTTGGCTGCCCCATTCTTCACCAACTGTAGTTTCTAGAATACATACAAAGGCATAGAACATAATGAGCCAGGTCTCACGATCAGTGAGACCCAGTATGGGGCACTGAGTGGGGAGGAAGCCCTGGGTGGCCGGATCGGCCGCCCACATGATTGCTGGCTCCATGACAGAGCCGGTGGGGGCTGGGGACTGCCTGAGAGGCAGAAGCACTTTATTTATTATTTATTTATTTATTTGATTTATATACCACCCTTCCAAAATGGCTCATGGCGGTTTACAATTAAAGCAAACCACTAAAACAATAAAGAGCTAAAACAAATTAAAAACAATATAACAACAATTAACATTTTAAAAACATTTTAAAACAACAATTAAACAATTACAATGATTAAAAGCCTCAAAATCAGGTTAGAATATTAAGACAGATTTAAAAACCCTGGAAAGCCAGGCCAAACAAATACATTTTAAGGGTTCTCCTGAAGGCTAATAGAGAATTCAAACTGTGGATTTCTGCAGGGAGCACATTCCACAGCCCCGGAGCAGCTATAGAGAAGGCCCGCCTACAAGTCGCCACCAGACGAGCTGGTGGTAACTGGAGACGAACCTCCTCAGATGACCTTAATGTGCGGAGGGGATCACGCAGAAGAAGGCACTCTCTAAGGTAACTCGGGCCTAAGCTGTTCAGGGCTTTAAAGGTAATAGCCATCACTTTGTAATTTGCCTGGAAACATATCAGCAGCCAGTGCAATTGTTTCAAAATAGGCATAATATGGTCTCTCTGGGTTACTCCAGAGACCAATCTGGCTGCCGCATTCTGAACTACATACAAAGGCAGCCCGATGTAGAACACATTGCAATAGTCAAGCCGGGAGGTTACCAGCTGGTACACCACTGTTTTGAGGTCATCCTCTCCGAGGAATGGGTGCAGCTGTCGAATCAGCCGAAGCTGATAGAAAGCACTCCTGGCCATGGCCTCTACCTGAGAGACCAGAGTGAGGCCTGGGTCCAGGAGTACTCCCAAGCTGCACACCTGCTCCTTCTGGGGGAGTGTAACACCATCCAGCACAGGGAGATCTAACTCACTCCTCAGATTCTGAGCCCCCACAATGAGCACCTCCATCTTGCTTGGGTTCAGCTTCAATTTGTTCTCCCTCATCCAGCCCATTACTGCCTGTAGGCAGGCATTTAGAGAGTGAGTGCCATTTCCTGAAGATGAAAAGGAGAAGTAGATTTGGGTGTCATCAGCATACTGATAACACCCAGCACCAAATCTCCTGATGACCTCACCCAGAAGTTTCATGTAGATATTGAAAAGCATTGGTGACAGAATGGAGCCCTGAGGGACTCCATATAACAGCTCCTGCTTTGAGGTCCAACTGTCACCAAGCTCCACCATCTGGGATCTACCCAAGAAAATAGGAACGGAACCACTGCAAAGCAGTGCCCCCTATTCCGAACTCCCCCAGGCGATCCAGAAGGATACCATGGTCGATGGTATCAAACGCCGCTGAGAGATCCAAGAGGACCAACAGAGTCACACTCCCTCTGTCGATTCCCCAGTAAAGGTCATCCATCAGGCCGACCAAGGCTGTCTCAACCCCATAGCCCCTTCTAAAGCCAGTTTGAAATGGGTCTAGATAATCAGTTTCCTCCAAAACTGCCTGGAGCTGGTTAGCCACCACCCTCTCCATTACCCCTGCCCAGCCAGGGAAGATTGGAGATTGGCCTATAACTATCCATCGCTGAGGGATCCAGGGTAGGCTTCTTAAAAAGAGGTTTCATGCGATGACCCCTGGTTCTAGTGTTATGGGAGAGGGAGAAGAATTTCTCTCTATCCACTTTCTCCACACCATGCATGATTTTATAGACTTCTATCATGTCTCACCGCAGTTGTCTTTTTTCTAAACTAAAAAGCCCCAGGTGTTGTAGTCTTGACTCATAAGAAAGGTGCTCTAGGCCTCTGATCATCTTGGTTGCCTTCTTCTGCACCTTTTCCAGTTCTACAATGTCCTTTTTTAGATGTGGTGACCAGAACTGTACGCAGTACTCCAGGTGTGGTCGCACCATAGTTTTGTATAAGGGCATTATAATATTAGCAGTTTTATTTTCAATCCCCTTCCTATTGATCCCTAGCATGGAATTGGCCTTTTCCACAGCTGCCACACATTGAGTCGACACTTTCAATGAGCTGTCCACCATGACCCTACGATTCCTCTCCTAGTCAGTCACCGACAGCTCAGATCACATCAGCGTATACTTGAAGTTGGAGTTTTTTGTCCCAATGTGCATCACTTTACACTTGCCAACACTGAACTGCATTTGCCAGTTTGTCGCCCACTCCCCCAGTTTGGAGAGATCCTTTTGGAGCTCCTCACAATCAGTTATGGATTTCACTACCCGAAAGAGTTTGGTATCATCTGCAAATTTGGTCACCTCACTGCTTAGTCCTGCTTCTAGATCGTTTATGAATAAATTAAAAAGCACCGGTACCAGCACAGATCCCTGAAGGACCCCACATCTTACTTCCCTCCATTGTGAAAACTCTCAATTTATTTCTACCCTCTTTTTCCTGTCTTTCAACCAGTTAGCAATCCACACATGTACTTGTCCCCTTATCCCATGACTCCTAAGTTTCCTCAGGAGTCTTTGATGAGGAATTATGTCAAAAGCTTTTTGGAAGTCCAAGTGTACTATGTCAACTGGATCACCTTGATCCACAAACCTGTTGACACTCTCAAAGAACTCCAAAAGGTTGGTCAGGCAAGATTTACCTTTGCGGAAGCTATGCTGGTTCACTCCCAGCAGGTCCTGTTCTTCTTTGTGCTTTACAATGTTATCCTTGAGGATGCTTTCCATCAATTTTCCTGGAACGGACGTTAAGCTAACTGGCCTGTAATTTCCTGGATCGCCCTTGGATCCCTTTTTGAAAATCGGTGTTACATTTGCTACTCTCCAGTCCTCTGGTACAGAGCCAGATTTCAGGGATAATTTATATATTTTAGCAAGGCGGTCAGCCATTTCACATTTGAGTTCTGTGAGGACTCTTGGATGGATGCCATCCGGCCCTGGTGATTTGTTAGTTTTCAGTTTTTCCAGACAGTTTAGAACATCATCTCTTGTCACTTCTATCTGACGCAGTTCTTTAGCCTCTATCCCTAAAAAGCCTGGTTCAGGAACAGGTATATACTCAGTATCCTCTGCCATGAAGACGGACACAAAGAACTCATTTAGCTTCTCTGCAACCTCCATATCCTCCTTAATAATACCTTTCACTCCCTCATTGTCTAATGGTCCAACCGCCTCCCTGGCAGTTTGTGTTCCTTTCTGTTCTCTTCATTTGGACAGGCCTTCCAATTTCGTAAGGAAGTCTTCTTCCCTTTTATGGCTTCCTTGACGGTACCCGTTAGCCATGCTGGCATCCTCCTGAACTTAGTGGTACCTTTCCTCCTTTTGGGTATACAATCTAACTGGGCTTCTAGTATTGTGGTTTTGAGTAAACGCCATGCACTCTGGAGCGAAGTGACTCTCCTGATTTCCCCCCTCAGCTTTCTTTTCACCATACTCCTCATTTTGGAGAAGTTTCCTCTTCTGAAATTCAAAATGTCTGCGTTAGACTTCCTTGGTGATTCTCTCCTCGCATGTATGCTGAATTTGATGGCTACTGGGGACTCCTTTGATTTCCTCATTGCCATGGACAGAACCCCATCTGGTTATGGTTGGACTCACAAATATGTCCCACCTCTGCAGCACTGAGGGGCCTATTAGGATGGTCCACCCAAGAAAGTTATTGGACCCAATAGGATTACAAGAAGCCTTGGAAGGATTTAGTGTTGGTTCTGCCAGAAATTCTGTTGATTCTCTGGTGGAGAACTGAAACAGTAATCTCACTAGGGCGTTTTTCACAAAGCAGGCTTTACCATGAGTTTACTGTGAGGCTTTACTGCAAGTTCAAAGTTGTCCCCTGAAAATGATGCAAAAAGTGGATTTTTTAAAAAACCCTGAATATAAATAAGGCTACACTCTAACATTCAATGAAAAACCTGAATCATGTGTGGAGTGCTCCCAATAGCTCACAGGGGTAAATCTGGCCAATTTATGAGCACACACCCTCCATTCCAAAGGAAATAGAAGCTAAAAGCCCTGTGTGAAAAACTTTCAGGGCAGTAGATATAATTGTTCCTAAGATCCAAAGCTGCATGATCGCTTTCCGACCTGCCTCAAAATTGGCCCCTTGGTATATAGAAGAAATATGGAAGAACTGGGTGTGAGCTTGTGGGTACAATATGGGCAGAAAATAACCACTTATTTGCCACATATATTGCCTGAGCATAGGTCTTCAAATGTGCTCTGGCAGCCTCTGTGTTGTAATATGAGATGAGTCTTTCTCCACATGCGCTCCAGTAGTCTACACATTTAGGCACCCAAGCAGGGGTGTAGGGAGCTTTGTGGGGGTGGGGGGATAATGTCTGACCATAATGACTCCCCCTTCTTTCATGCACTGTCCAGTGAGGCTGGCTGTCCCTACCTCTGAGCACAGAGTAGTGAGAGGGCCCAAGGTGACAGGGATGGGTGGCAGCCGAGGAGAGATGGAGGAAAGACGGCCAATGGGCAGGGATCCAGCTCCAGTGGAGGAGAAGCAGAGCCCTGATAAGACTGAAGGGAATGCGTGCGAGGATAACATCAGCAGCATGCCTCCCAAAGGGAGGGGGTCTGAGCAGGAGGAAGAAGAAGGGGGAGAGGCATTGGCAGCAGCTGTAAGGGGTAATCAATTACAGGTAATAAAGAGGAGTGTTGGTCCCATAATTGGGGGCGGGTGATGCATAGCCTATGAGAAGGCATATAAGGAGCCGACCAGGGATGAGAAAGGGGCTGGTGGAGAGCGTCAGGGCCCCCCGGAGAGGGGCAGACACAAGGAATAAGCAGCCTGTGACAGAGGAGGCACAGTGTGATGCTCAACCCCCTCCCTCTCCCTGCTCTGAGGCCGGTCCCGATAAGCCTAGCCAGGCTTGATAAAGGAGACAGGGACATGTAGGCAGATAAGCACACAAAGCCTGCATGTGCCCCAAGCCATGCTCCCTGCATCTGGAAAGGAGTGCGCTTTCAGAGATTCCACCAATTGCTGACAGGGGAAATGAGGAAATGAAACTGCCTTGGCTGTGACAGCCCCAGTCTCTCACTGGCCCCACTCCCTTGCATCAGATGTCAGATGTAGGGAAGGGGCCAATGCTCGGGGTGAGAAGAGAGTCCATCTCTCCCCAGCCAGCGTGAAATGCTGCCTGGAGAGGAGAAGGGCGTGCCCCGTGCTCCCAGCTGGCTAGCGCTTTGCTCACCAGCAGGAGGCAAGGGTGCAGGAGGCGAGGGGGAGCCTTGCCCCCCACCAGATCCTTGGGGCCTGGGGACAAATGTCTCCCCTGGCTCAATAGTTGCTACACCCTTGCACCCAAGCTTTTTAATCTATCATGGGCTTAAATGGTTTGAAAGTTTTAATTTCTGTTTTATTTTGCTGTAAACCGCCCAAAGATGGAAGTTTGGGGGCATGCACAAATATAAAATAAATAAATAAAATGACTATATGAGTAAAATGGTATCAGCATGTAGGACAGGTTCAAAATCTACTAAGTCTCAGAATTCCAGACATTCTTGCACATATTTGCAGTGATTATGTGATTTTTTTAAAAAAAAGAATTCAGGGGCACTAATCGATATGGAATTCCTCCATCCACCAAAAAGTGATCTATGCATTTCAGCAGCAGCTCTGAACGTGTCCTTGTTCACATGGATTTGCTACCATTGCAATGAAAGGAAGAACCTCTGCACACAAGAATTCTAAGTGTGCCCTTAGGCAAATTTATTTGTTTATTTTAAAGATTCCCTCTTTCTCTTTCTTGGCCCAAAGTGGCTTACATCAAACATGAATAAAAGCATACACATAACAATAAAAGCACAATCTAAGAAAGAAATGGAAAAAAGCACCGCAGATCAAGGTTTAATAAATGGAACAGGGATGAGAGAAGTGTGAAAAGGCTCATTGGAAGAGCCTGGTCTTTACAGTCTGCCAGAATACTGAAAGAGAGGGGGCCAGTCAGATTTCCAAGAACAGGGAGTTCTACAGAGCAGGAGCCACCACTGAAATTTCTCTCTCCCACATGAACACCAAATGGACTTGAAATGAAGTATGCTCACATAGGAAAGCCTTCCTAGGTCTTCTGAGCTGTATGGCTAAGGACAGCAAAGTGTGCAAACATCGTTATAAAGATGATGGCTCAGTATTGTTATTTTCAACATTTGTGTACTGCCACCATAGGTTGCAAAACATGATTACAAATGACCTACCGTAGAAGGAAATAACTGCCTAGTCTATTTTACAGCTGCCTTTCATTTCTTGTATCATGTTTCCCCCTTAAAGGATTGGCATTATTTTTGCCATCAAAAACTTAGATGAGAATAATGAGATAATGAGCCAATTCCATCTTACATTGGGTACAGATACTTTTACAGTTGCTGCAGGCAGTAGCAACTCGCAAAGATTTTTCTACAGTATCATTAGCTATGTAAGCCTCTGCTGGTGGAGGCTTCTAGCAAAGGGCCAATAATGAGAAAAGTAAATAGGTTATCCAAAGATCAAAGAGCAATTACGGATTTCAATTTACATGAAGAGGTATTGTGGTCACAGCCTTCTAGCCCAATCAAGAACCAGGAAATAGGAGTGTTGTGTTTTCAATACCACAATGCCTTTTGCATTCTGTATGCAACTAGTGAAGTGCCTACTGAGTAATTTCCCCCATACATTCAGTTTAGAGACATCCAAGCCTGGGCCCACAGCGCCATTTGATAATTACTCAATCATACCGCCCAAAGAATAATAATAATTACTTTTTAAAAAGTCTTTCATGTTATAATGCAGCATCTATGAAGGTGGAAGCAGCAGAGAACTAGGTGTGGAGAACTCTCTCATGCTCTGTGCATTGTGGCACTTCCTTTCTGGAAGAGGTGGTGGAGGAGGGAGGTGGCTGATTGACATCCGGGCTCTGAGCAATTCACTGGGGGCCCGTGCCTCATAGGCCACCTCCTAATGACACCCTTGTTTTCTCCACATGTAAAACCAGTGATACTTTTTGAACAAGGTGGAATTCTTAAACAATATGCCCCAAAACTCTTGTCTGATAAGTAGAAATTACTTTAGAATGTAGGAATGGATAAAATATCTGAACCAGTCCCTCCCATAAGTAAATTCAGGATGCAAGCGTACACATCCCTCTCTCCCATCCAGCAGGCTGCTCCAATATTTATAATTGTAGTGGGGGCCTGTTTGTCTGAACTGCCTCCCCCCCCCACAATTTAAATACTTCATTATGCTAGTATTTAATTTGCGTCTGAGTGGGCAGTTCAGACAAAATGCCGTCAGCAGTCAAATTATGAAAAGTGGAATGGCCAGGAAAGCGAGCAGGACACGCACACTTATTTATTTAATATTTATTTATCAAAAGATTTAATATACCACCCAATCCATAGACTCAGGGCAGTGTACAAACAAGAACAGCATCTGAGATTAAAAATAAATAAATTAAAGAGCAAATGCCTGGCGGAAAAGTAATGTCTTCAATAAGGTTTTAAAGGCTGAAAGAGAGGAGGCAGACCAAATCTGGGGGTAGGGGTGGGATTCCAAAGTGAAGGGGCAGCAACAGAGAAAGACCTTACATGGGCCCTAGTACTATGGACCTCTCTGAGACTAGGGACTGAAAGAAGGGCAACCTGAGAAGATCTCACAGGACGGGACAGGACTGGCCAGGAGAGGCGGTCCTGAAGTCAGCAGGTGCTAAGCCCTGAAGGGTTAGACTTATGTGTCCAATTGTATGTGGATGGGGGTGTTATAGATGTATAATCTAAACTGGCACTGTTTGCCAATGCCTATTTGCCATACACACAGGGAAGGATTACATTGGGGCCATATTGATTGTGCCTACAGCCAGGGCCTGATGCATGAAACAGGTGTTGCTCCTGAAACCTGTTTGGAAATTCCAGTAAATATAGGATGTGGTTCCACAAGGGGCTGGTTTAGATTGGACTAAACTTGGTACTGAAGTGACAGCAGAAGAGAGAGTGACTGAGCTAGAGTGACAATGAAAGGAGGCCAGCTGGACACTGCAGATGAGAGTTGGATCTGTGAATGGCAAGAGCAGAGCATGACAGAAGACAAGGCTGACATAGGGGGAAGAGAGGTAGCATCTGGGCTGGTGGATAAGTTCAGCAAGAAGGATGGGGATGGCTCTGGTGTGGGGTGGGGACAGTGGGGGGCAGTGGGGTGCCTTCTCCTCTAGTGAACACTTCATCAGTCTGGATGTTAAGCAAAAGAGGAGGAGACAGAGTTTTTCAACATGGTGTAATAGCCTTAAATGTCCAGTTTATAGCATTCTTAAACTGGAGTCTAAAAAGAATAAAGCACACCTGTTGATTAGCCTCACTAGGTGATTGATGTTGATCTGTCTGTAACCAGATCCTGGAATGAAGAAGAGTTGGATTATTTCCCCCACATTTATTCTCTTACACCCCCCAGGACTAATAGATACACTCAGACCGTTTGTAAGGCAGAGAACAGACGTTAAAAAGAAACAGGGTGGTCTTTAGATTAGAGTTGCTGGATATAAATGTTAGATGGTTCTTGGAAGCAACCAAGAAGTGCCCTAAGACTGCATGTGTTTTGACTAAACTATTGATACAAAAGATGCATGTAACTGATGATATTTAAAACACAGAGGTGTATCTAGGAAAAATAGCGCCTAGGGCAAGCACTGAAATTGCGCCCCCTTTCCAAACATCTGACACCCATCTTTCAGATAACTTTACCATAATATCAGCTGAAAAGTACAAGTCAAGCTCGTTAATCTTTTAATATTTCAAAAACTATTTTGCAGTGGACGTAGCCAGACCAAAAAATGCAGGAAAACTACAAATTTCAGTATGCTGGGGCTCATGAAATACCCAAATACTATGTGGAGGTGTACTTGGAAAACTAAACAGAACTGCCTGTCTAATTCTCTACTATGCATTCTAGCATCACTGTTACATAAGTTCTAAAAATAAATAGAGAATTTGACTTTCCCCAGATACTCTGAAAATAATGAAAGGATATGCAGAGTAAATTGTGTCACTGCTTAGAATATATTCTAGTATTTCAGAAAGACAGTTAAAATGAGAGAAAGAGATCGAAAAACTCCCAGTGAGCCTTAATACTAAGGATTTCACACTGATTCAAAGACAAACTCACCATTAATAGCCATATTATTAAGACATCACATTTAACTCACTTATCACAAGAAGCAAAGTAAGAGCAAATGAATACAATCCTAGCTCATAAGCTTCAGCTCAGTATTCACAAGCCCTGATTGTCTGTACATAGTGCCAATCTGAATATGTGTACAGTGACTTATATTATATTAATTTTTTTAAAACTTTTTTTTACCTGTAGCCCCTTTGGGGGGCTTCCTAAAGGCCATGGGGGGGGTCTGCAAAGCTTTCCCCCCACTGGTCTCTGGGGCCTCACAGGGACCATTTGAGCATGTGCAGTGGCCATTTAAAAAAAAAATTTTTTTTAAGGCTGCTGAAAACAAAATGGCCACTGTGCATGTTCAGATGGCCTCTATGAGGCCTGGCATGGCCTAGGGCCTCACAGAGGCCATTTGAGCATGCACGGCAGCCATTTTGTTTTCGGTGGCCATTTTTTGATTTTTTAAAAAAATTAAGAAATGGCACCCCCTTCAAGTGGCGCCCGGGGCATGTGCCCTGCCTGCCTCACACTAGATACGCCCCTGTTAAAACAGTGGGTAGCATCCAGATTAAGTTGGTCATGGCTCAGAATGAATGACTACAAGTTAGTTATGATTAACAAGACTAATTTTCATGAGAATTTGGATGCTTCCCAGTATCTGTGACTGGGTTCATTTCACATCAGTGGCATTTTAAAGAGTGATCATTTGGCAAAGGATCAGGTAACATCAATTAATAATTTTTATGGCTCTGTTGATGTCAATAGACTGGTCATTAGAGATTTACTGTGATCATTGCACTGAAACAGGAAAATTATTAAGAACTTTGGGATGGCCTTTATTTGGAGTTGTTTTGTACAACAAAAATAGAATATTAGAATTTCATATTATCTTGTACTGAGATAGGTCTTTGATATTCAATATTGTTATTATTCTATGTAAATACCTTACAATAGCAGGGAGTCTTCGTGAGTTTTGACATGATTAGCTCTAAGATTGTTTTCATAATGAGAGCAGAGCCAGGTTCTTGGTTCTAAGGTCATTGCGCCTTATTTTTCAAGCTGAATCCTTTTTATTAACACAGTGATGCTTTCCAAAATACCACATTGTGAAGTCTGTTATAGTTCCACTAACTAGCTCCCAATGACCAAGCCATTATGAGAATGGAAAACAATGTCTATCTCAGAGCTCCTTGGGTAATCGGTTCATTTGAACCTATTGTTCATCCATGTGATTAGCACTCCTGAATGAAGTAATGAAAAACTATATTTCCTATTCCTGCTTCTTTCTCTTTTTGTTCATGCTGTGATGAGCCCTCAAAAACATGAAAATATACTGATGTAATTACTAGTGGGGGTTTTGTAATACCTAGAGGGGATTGGTGTCATTTCTCATACTTCCAAGGGTATAATCCTCTCAAATTAATCACAGTTTGAATTATCCAACTGGAGTTATCCTGTTCCTTTGCATCAATTGAGGCTTTGTGTTTTCTCACCTCTAAAATAGGAAGTTTGCTGTATGAGAGACTTGTTCATAATATACTATGGATAGAAATGCACTGCTGAGTGAGACAGAACCAAAGAGAATGCTACTTCCTTACCTGCTATCTGTGGACCAGGATAGTTACAGAGGAGAATATGCAACTAGAAAGGGGCAAAACATAGTTGAATATCAAGTCTTGTGCAGCCCAGCCAATGAGGGATACTTATGTAAAGCAGTTCCACTGTAACTCCTTTTGCTCACTTTCTCAAAGTTCCTGGTTGCTTCAAGAAAGCCTTGAAGTGGCCTGATATGGATTGCTCTAATGACATGGGCATATGCTGTGACAGGGGTGAGATGGGAGAGCAGCAGCAGAACAGTTCCAAAGTGCAAGCCCAGACAGACAAAGGTAATACTGGGGAAGGGAGAGCTGTGGGACCTCAGCTTGGTGTGTGTGTGTGTGTGTGTGTGTAGAGGGAGCAGTGCCAGTTCCCAGAATTCAAATTACGGAATATCTTGAAGGGAGTTGGCTCTCATTTTGCTACCACAGTGGAATATCTACCTTAAATGGTTAGGCCATATGTTTTATATATATAAACTCCTCCTTGTCCATGGTCCTATTAAAAGACCCCCCTAAAAAAGCAATTTTTAAAAAGGAGGGCTTGGCCAAGCAAGCCTTCCCTTGAGGAAGAAAACACTCCTAATGTTGGTGCTCTTTTCAAGAACTGAGAAAAATGCAAGGTGATGCACTATCTCCCACCATCATTCCCAAACCCACATACAGAGCCTACATGTGTTGAGCTTTACATGTAGTGTCTGTTTCACACTTGCACCCAATCTGTAGAAGTTTGGGCCAGGGCTGGCAGAACGATTCTATTGGCCCTTCCACAAATGTGGGATATGCATGAAGGAAATGCCTGAAAAAAACTAATAGGTTCTATCCACAGGTGTCAAAATGTGCAATTTCTCTCTCAGGAAACAATTGCAATTGCAGTTTTGTTGCTTTTGTTGAAAGGTTTTGTTGAAAGGTTGATCCCTTTCAAGTTTATCATAGTTTGTTTTGGATTTCATCAAAAGAGGCGGATGGGGATCCAATTGCTGCTTGATTTGGATGTTGACTCAACATCCTTAACTGATTCAAGTTGCGACCCTTTTCTCCAGTTTAAAACTTATTTATTCATCGGTGTGGATGCAATGAGAACAATTTCCAGTATACCCTAAGAGTTCTGCATTTAAAAAAAAAGGGGGGGGGAGAAAATATATGCTTTGTACAAAAGAAGAAAAAAGATAAAATCAATGACTTATAATATTTTCATAGAGATGTATAGAAAGACCCCCCACCCCTAGAATCTCCATGTGTTTTATAGAAACACATATGGCTTCCCTTGAAAATTCTCAAATGTTTTCCCAGGGAAAGAACCCTGAAATTCAAATTTCTCTGTTCTGAAATTTTGGTGCCAACCATGTGGCTGGTCATATTAATGTGTCTGACTTGCTGTTCTCAGAACCAGCAGTGAGATCTTC
Source organism: Hemicordylus capensis (assembly GCF_027244095.1). Classification (NCBI taxonomy): domain Eukaryota; kingdom Metazoa; phylum Chordata; class Lepidosauria; order Squamata; family Cordylidae; genus Hemicordylus; species Hemicordylus capensis. Next base: position 318,917,741 of record NC_069657.1, read on the forward strand.
CCCCAACTGTGCCACTGGCTTCAGGTGCCGTTTCAGTTCAAGAAGAGAGAATGCCAACAGAGCCCAACTAAATATGATTACCATTTGAAAAATGATAAATACATCCTTTGCTTCTCATTTGCACCCATAGCTTTCATTTGCCTGATTTACTAGTATCTCCTCTTTCTTGTTTTTGACTAGAAAGTGGGATGGGTGGGTGACAACATTCTAGTCTTGCCCAAAGTGAGGAGTGGTGGTTTGTTTGTTTTTTAAATTGTATTCGGTGGGATTCTTCACCTTTAAATATCTAGTATTACATCAAATTGCTCTAATTTGATGCCCTCTAATCTGCATGGTTGGATTTAAAAGGCCATTTTTCTCAGCACCATGATTATATCTTTTAAGAAAAGGCAAAAAGTCAAGTGAAGAGACTTTTTTCCCTTTAAAAATACACTATTTGATCTTTTTCTCCCACCAAGAGGATTAATGATGGCAACAGAAGTATGCCTTTAAAAAAAAAAAAAGCCAGTTTTTCTGTGGTTTTCACTCACTGTTTGTGAGACAGTCTAATTAGCTGATCAGAGACCAACCACCAAACAAATCCAAATGGGGGTCACTTTGAAAAGAAATCTGGAAATAATTATAATGGCTCTTCAGTTTCTGCAGTCTTCTTTATCTGATTTGTTTGAATCAAAGTTTTATTTTGTTTCATCAAATATGTCAGATCCAGAACACAGGATCCTAGAACTTGAATGAAAAACTATACTTTTTTTTTCTCTCTCAGAGAAGAAAATGAAGCACAGGAAGAAAAAGGCATCCTGTCCAAAGCAGAGAACTTTAATAAAATGTTACACTTTGTGCAACATAACATTGTGGTTTAAGGAAATATGGACAATTGGCTTTTGGTATCTAAGGCTACAGTCCAGAGTGTGATAAAATATATGGAAGTAAAGGATGCATAACTCTGGATTGTTGTGTGAATCCAATTGTGTGAATCCAGTGTGAACATTGCGTCAACGTTGTGTGAAAAGTGAACACTTACAGGACTTTCTCCAGCATAGCTTTGGATGTTCTCATAAATGTGGCAATGCTGAGCAGCTTTCCCCTTCACTTTAGGGTTGTTCTACCCTCTGCTCCACTCATTCTGAATTACAGTTTAAGTAGAATAATTTCTAAAAATTAAATTAAATTAAATTAAATTAATTATTTTTTTTTAAAAAAAAAATAAAATTAATTTTGGAATTGAAACAATTCCAAAAAATTATTACTAGTTTTGGTGGCTAACATGATGCGCAGCATTACGGCTCCATAATGCTGTGCCCCAGGTCTGCTGACGACTTCTAAGGCAGGCCAGGCGCTGTTTGGAAGTAGTGTTTGCGGAAGCAGTGTTTCTGTAGGTTTCCCCGTTTGTGACAGCTGAGAAAGCTGCAGAAATGCTACTTTAGAAGTTATAAGGCAGCATCAGGGCAGACTTCTGTCTGCAGCAGAGCCAGGGAGCAGTGTTAGGGAGGCGCAACACATCCTTTTAGCCAGTACCTTGATTTCTTTTGATCATTTTGCCTCTTACTGAATTGCACATATGCTCTGGGGGGTGGGGGGAGTTGCAACAAAAGCAGTCTTGATGTGACTTTGCTCTTCACCAAGCTGCGCTTTGTACAGTGGTTTAGTGATATGCTTGCATGCATCAGTTAAAGAAAGGCCACACAACAAGGATCTTGATACAACTCTATGTAGAATCACATCCATTGTTCTTTGTTGTCACTACAAAAGTCAATTTATGACTGGAGGGAGTAGTAGGTGGGGCAAACACCCCTGTTCATGTGCCCCCAAGTGCCAAAGTGCTCTCTCTCTTCTCCCCTCTGCAATCTGGAAACAGGTAGCAGATTTTGGTTGTCATTTTGACTTACCTTTAAACAAAATAATGTTACATTTTGTGACACACACACTTGCTGGGTGGGGGCAAGTGATGGCAGTAGGATAAGAAGCGTCACACTTTGGCAGCTTTCCATTTGCCTTTGCAGTCTACCATGCTTCATTGGTATAGAGCACTTGCAGACATCAAGTTGGAAGTAAAATCTTTATTTGGGTCCCAGCAGAGGTATTACAAGTCTGCTCTTTGCAAGCTGTAGGGAGGGCTTGGCTCAATCTGAGACTTCCTCCCACAAGGCTTGTTGCCTCAACTGCCTACTCTTCTGGCTCCTCCTACTCTTCTGGATCCTGAGTCTTCTTGACCCCTGGGTAGCATATTAAGAACATAAGAACAGCCCTGCAGGATCAGGCCCAAGGCTCATCTAGTTCAACAGTGGCCCACCAGATATTCAGACAGGGGCGACTCTCTCATGAGGCCAGGTGAGACAATGGCCTCAAGCACAGTGATCCCTGTAAGGCATGCACATCTGTGCACACTCACACATTTTTTGACATCCATTCAGTTAATTTTATATCCCTCTCAGGTTTAATCAGGAAAGTCTCACTCTAAATGCATGTTCATGCACACTGCCTTGATACTGCCTCCCAAAACAAAACTCATTCCGCACACCATTGGAAGAAAAGAGAGAGAGAGAGAGAGAGAGAGAGAGAGAACACTGCTCAAGCAGTAACTGCACCATGGGGTGGTAAGTGAAGGCTCATGATGAGCTTAACACCATTTGCCTGCTGCCACCACTGCTCCACCTCCTCTGCTGCCACTGCCTGTCATAAGAACAGCCCTGCTTGATCAGGCCCAAGGCCCATCCTGTTTCACACCGTTGCCTACCAGATGCAACTGGAAGCCTACAGGCAGGAGTTGAGGGCATGCCCTCTCTCCTACTATTACTCCCCTGCAACTGGTACTCAGAGGCATCCTGACTTTGAGGCTGGAGGTGTCCTATAGACCTTCCCGCTAAGCTCCTGCAAAACTCCAACGTCCTGTTCACTATGCTCTGTTCAATATGCTCTCGGGTCTTCACTTCTTATGTAGAGAGTAGGCTTAAAACTGAGACACAGGAATGTGGCTCAAGAAATGTGAGAGCCCTAGCTGACTCCACCCCCTCTAGGCAAGGAGAAACAAAAACTGGATGACACAGGAGCTTGCTAGCCCTGGCAAATGCTAGCCCTGGCAAATAACACACACAGAGACTAGGATATATCCCTTAAAGAGAAACCAGCCCCTCAAAATCTTCCGTCCTCCTTTAAGTCAGTTTGAAGGGAGAAAAGGCTTGATGTTGTTCTGTTTAGAAAACTTGCTCACCTCCTGAAGCTACTTCTGCTCTTCCCAGAGTAGGTTTAAGTACTCAATACTCAATATTCAATACTGTCTTCATACTCTCCCCTCATCACCAGCCATGCCCCCACTACTTTCACTGGGCTGGTGATTATCCTGCATCACCAACCCAGGTGCTGCCCCTCTTCCCTCTCACTGGGCTCATCTTCTGCAATATGCTGCCACTGCTTGCTGTTTGCATGCCAGATCCAGCAGTGGCAGCTTCACCTGCTGGCCTCTCCTCACCACTGCTGCATGAGCATCAGCTCTCTCTCTCCCTCCCCCACCCCCACTCTCCAGCAGCAATGAGGAAAGGCTAGCAGGTGAAACTGTCACTGCTGGATGCAGGCTCCTTATCGCTGCACCAGCATTCAAACAGCACACTGTGGCAGCACATTTGAGAAGGGAAGGTTATTGAGCAGGAGAGGGCTGGTGACTGGGCTAGTGAGACAAGGGTGGGCTAACAAGTGTATTGGGGGCATTTAGAAGTTGGAATTCCTTCTGATGTTTCTCAAGATTATCACCCAGCAATTTCAATTGTTATCAGTCCTTCCTCCTAGGCATCCATTCAGGAATAATGGCACCTTTTACCATGGTGACTCTCTTTTATTTAGCAGGGGGAGAGTACCTGGCCCTATCCACCCCCAGCACAGTACTTCCAGTGACTGCTGCTGGTGTCTATCTTATGTTTCTTTTTAGAATGTGAGCCCTTTGGGGACAGGGTTCCATCTTGTTTGTTTGTTATTTCTCTGTGTAAACCGCCCTGAGCCTTTTTTTGGAAGGGCGGTATAGAAATCAAATTATTTCTTGTTTACACAGTCAGACAGGTGTTATTGACTGGTTTGTTTTATCCAGACATCGAGTCCTTCCTATTATTATTATTATTGTTGTTGTTGTTGTTAACATGTGTTGTGCACTTTCAGATTCTTCAGCCGCTACATACATTACTTACAGAGCCAGTTTGGGTGAGCATCCAATGGCTCACATGAGGAAGACAGGGTTGGGTCCTTTTTGACAACACCTCCTTTTTGACGTCATTGAAGGACATGAAGGACATGCTGTTGGGACATCCCTCAATCGAGTGAGAGGGGCATTCATCCAAATTGCCCCTCCAAGTGCATTTGAAAACCCAGGGTTTTGTGTTGTGTATAGAGGGGCAATTAAGATTAACACCCCTCTCATGCGATTTAAAGGGTGTGATGTCAGGTGACAGTGGCAGCCCTATCGCCACTGTCGGGTATCCTGATAGCATGTCAGGACATGCTTCAGTGATGTTGGGGTGGGCATGCTCTCAGCAGAACCCTATCCTCATGTGAGCTGCTGGACACTTTTCCAAACCAGCTCATAGTCTTTTAGAAATAAGGAAAGTCATTTTGGATGTGTGTGGTACCAGGCTAGAGATCAGAGGGGGAAGGAAGCAAGAATTTGGAACCTGCCTCAACTGTACAAATGACACTAAATGTTAAATATACTTGATACAGTACTCCATATTGGTCAAATCCCCTACCGCTCTATATGCACCACATTCCTTGCAATGAGAAAAATGAGTCATGAGAAGTTACATTGCCCTTGTAATCTTTTGCAAAAAATGTGTTACCAAGGATTCTGTGCACTTGAAGGTACGCAGCCACAGTGAGCAGTAAGCGAGGTCTTTATCTACCTCTTCCATCCTTCATGCATAATAAATAAGCTCCAAATACATAATTAATGCAACTGGGGGAGGGAATGACTCCTTGTCCTGCTCAAAAAGATTCATATCAGTTACCCAAATTGTGTAAGGGCTTTCATTTCATATTCAAAGCTTGTTGTTAACTTTTTAATTTCCTGTGTCACAAGCTGAGTCTGTCCAGAGCATTGCAGATCCAGAGTGTCGCTTCTAGATAATCATATTCAGCTTCTAAAAAAGAACTTGCTTGCCTGAGGTTTTGACTGTCTGCCCCTAGAGCACTAAATATAGCTTTTTAGTTTTCACCTGATGAGCAAGATTGTTTACTATGGTAATCAGTGCAACCTTACTTGGCATGTGAAGGATATTTATACGATGTTGAATAATTCAGGTAATTAAACGAAGCCAAGGTGGATCCACAAATATTGTGAATAAGGTTAATTTTACTCCTGCATTTACCCTCACAGTGTCTACATGTCTGTGAGTTCCCGTCTGAATTTAAGTCTAAGGAAAGCACCTGCATCTGTAGTATCTGACAGGTGTGGCATTTAACCTTTCAAGCTACTGTAACAGCAATAACTAGGGAGGCGATGGCTCAGTGGCAGGGCAAATGTTTTGCATGTTTTCTGGTACTTCCTGTTCTTTTTCGAGTGGCAAGGCTAGGAAAAGCTTCTGCTTGATACCCCAGAGAGCTGTTTCCAGTCAATGTAGATAATACTGGTCTATGAAATACCTAGTTTTACCCAATTTGGATCAACAGTACAGGCCATTTCACACATTAGGTGTGCATGTAAGCTGTTTTAAGTACACATCTTAGAATGTAAAGTATTATTGTGATCAACGCATGCCTGAAAACATTCAGGCACACTTCTCTGGGAGTATGATTGGCTGCGGCTGCCCATAGTTTAAATCCAAGTTTTTTCCTACATAACAAATGTAGTACCTTTAAGGCAATTTACTTATACCAAACAATAGCCACATTCCAGAGATGCATGAATTCACCAACAATTTGTATCCATTGAGATTATATGGTGAAACATCCGCTACCAAATCTGTTCCTAAATTCTGGGTTTCTCGTTTTGGCATGAGGTATTTGTAAACAGAAAGCTTGAGGGTACCTTGGGACAATTTGTCTTTCTAGGTTAATGTGGGTTTTTTTTTTTTTTTTTTTAAGGTCTAGTGTAGATAAATTTGGGGTTTTTACTTTTTTATTTTACATTTTATATCCTGCTCTTCCTCCAAGGAGCCCAGAGTACTTAAGTACTACATACTTAAGTTTCTCCTCACAACAACCCTGTGAAGTAGGTTAGGCTGAGAGAGAAGTGACTGGCCCGGAGTCACCCAGCTAGTTTCATGGCTGAATGGGGATTTGAACTCGGGTCTCCCCGGTCCTAGTCTCGCACTCTAACCATGTGTTTGAGAATTATCAAAAGGATTTTTTTTAAAAATTGGAAGTCTTTACAATAATCTTGAACAATTCCTACTCTAAGTAAGTTTACCTATATACTAGGGTTGTCAACATTGCGTTGGCTGAAATTAGGACAGGAACTCCCGAGGGGCCCAGGGGGCATGGCCACCGAGGGGTGGGGCTTGTCTTTAAAAAAAACACCACTTTTAAAGCCACCGCTGAGTAGCGGTGGAGCAGGACGGTGGCAAAAGCTCTCCTGCCTCCCAAACTATGGGGAAAGAATGGCTGCTTTCTGGGGCAAGGCTGGCTGGGGCAGGTCTGGCCAGGGCAGGTGCGCTGGCGACAGGCACACTGCTGCTAAAAGAAAGGCACTCAAGCACTCACTGCCACAGCTGCCACTGTCTGACTGCAGGAGGGAGGGAGGAACGGATGGAGTCAGAGAGAAGGCAGGCGAAAGACCCTTCTGTCTCATTTGCAGGAAGGCAGAGCTGAGGAAGTGAGTCTTTTACCTGCCTTCTCTCTGACTCCATCCGTCCCTCGCTCCTCCTGCAGTCATTCAGTGGCGGCCACAGTGGTGAGTACTTGAGTGTCTTTCTTTTATAAGCAGGACTCCTGTTGCCAGTGCGCCCACCGCAGCCAGCCCTGCGCCAGACAGCAGCCATTCCTTTCCCATAGTTTGGGAGGCAGGAGAGCTCTCGCTGCCATCCTGCTCTGCCGCTGCTCAGTGGCAGCTTTAAAAGATTTTTTTAAAAAAAATTAGAATCAAAGAGCTGAAGAAATGAACATTTCCCCACTGAAAGTCGGGACATCCTGCACAGTGTGGGACAGTTGGCAACCCTACTGTATACATGTTGTATCTATATCTAGAATGTCAATGCCAAACATTCTGTTGCACTTTAGAATGACAAAGTTTGGGATGGAGCTAGAAGCAGGTGGGGGTTTTATACCCGCACACACTATCCAGTTCAGGGACCCATTCATTCCTGGTGCTCGTAAATGGATGCCTGCTATTTTCATTTCTGATCCTGCCCAGAGGATTTAAGGGACCTGAGGCAGGTGTTATGTTGGGGCCCCTCTAAAAGGACTCATGCATATCTGTACAAAGTTGGGGGGGGCATAGGTGAGATTTCTTGCATGAATGGTCTATAGGTGAGAATTCTCACATGCAACTCCTCTTTGCCCAGTTTATCATGGTTGGGTCAGGGTCTACATTTTGCATTTCATGGTCATCTTATACTCTGATAAACCATCCCCTCTTTTAAAAATAAATAAAATAAAACTCTAAACAAAATAGGTTTTATATTAAAAAATTCTCTCAAATGAATGGGGGATGAAAGGTTCCAGAAGCCCTTTCATACTCATTCATGCACCATGACATTCATTTCAGAATAAACAGACCTAATCTGTCCCAGGTTCCACCATTCAAAAAATGAATACACAACTCTAGGAGCATGGCTGGGGTCCCCAGGGAACAGGTTTTGCCTCCCCTTGAACAGAATTCATGGCTCCCATACCGCACAGCATTCCTGTCAGTTTTGTACGCTGCGGGCATTGCTGCATCTTCCAAAAGCAAGTTGCACTAGAGCACACTTGTGCAAATGCTGAAATTATGCAAGGGAATTGTATGATTGCACAGTCACTGAGAGAAATCTCATAAGGCGATGGCAATCAGCAGCGTTCAAAGAGATACACTGCACCTTTCCAAGTATCCTTACAATGTAAAAATATGGCAAAAATGGTAATGGCAAAAATATGTTAAATAAATAACTATTTTGTAAACTGCCCAGAGAACTTGTGTTTTGGGCAGTATAAAAATATGTTAAAATAAATATATGTTAAATAAATAAATAAATAAATAAATGTACAAACCTTCCCTACACAGGCTTCATAATGAAAGACATTTTACTAGCAGTTAAAGAAAGAGAGGAACCATTAACTCTGGTGATTTTAGTAATCTTAGCTGATGTAAATCTGTCATTTTGCAATAGGTTCCTCTGTCTAAAACAATCTTAAGAAATTGTAAAATGTAGACATTACTCTAGAAAGCAAATGCAAACACAATTGACAGAATGGGGCAATGGTTTTGAAAATGCATGTGCCACTGAAATACCACTAGACACAGTATTTCTAATCCTCAGCACTAGTGGTTAGTGTCTGTTGAAAACAGATATCTGTTTTTGTGCAGAACTCCCAACATGAAGAGATTCCAAAAAGAAAAAAAAGAAAAAAAGAGAGACCTATTTAATGACAATAGAACAAAGGAATTAGAACACTGTTTAATTCAACTGTCTAACAAATTATAACCCCGAGGACAAATCTAAAATATGAATAAACTCTACGTCAAACAACCTTCAACATGAACAGGAGAAGAAAGAGTAAGAAGCTTCTAAGCATGTTTTGCAAAAGAGCAAGGTGTGATTATGTGATGTGGATAATTAAAACAAATGGATATTCACGTCCTAGATGTTTACGGAATTTGTATTTGACAGTACAAACCTTGCAGGCAGCCCAAAGCAGGAGCTTAAATGTAACCTGGTAAAAAAATGAAAGATATAACATCTGATCCAGCAGTAGCAGGTGATCAGAGAAATAAAAGACCACTTCCAGGGTTTAGGGTATAAGTCAACAGAGAGATTCTAAAAATGCTAGATGCTTCCAAAAACAAATAAAGTCTTTCCCTTGTTGTTGTACTTAGCACAAGCTACTGCTCTGAACAAATAAAGGAGCAGGGGGAAATTGATAATAAAGCAAACAACCAGGAAAAGGAGTCAATGGGGGAATTAAATCACACAGGTAGGAAGTTAGTGACAAATCAGGTTAAGCAACTGAAACAGGAAAGTGGTTCACACAACATGTACTAAAAAGCAAATGTATCTTTACATAGTGTTATGGACATGTTTGCCTCCAAAGCATGGGAGGTGACATAGAGCTGTGAAATAATGACATATTTGTTGGAAGAGCTACCTGACTGAAATGTGAGCTTGCCAACACATGCATATATCATCAAAATAAAATTAAAATAATCCTCTTGTCAGTGCTGATGATAGTAAAGTAAGCCTTCTGCTCTTGAAACAAATGGGATCCCTTCTAAGGCAAATACATATGAGAATTATCAAGACAAACTAGACAAGGCTGCATTCACACAATCCCAGCAATCCTGGTCAAAGAGTTAACCAGGATTCCTGAGCCCCATGGAGCTTTTTGTGACAATGCAGATTTCCTAGGCAACCCTGGTCAAAGTGTTGTGGTTAAACAGCATTTAACCAGGATAGACCTGATTACATGCAGTTTAACCACAGAAGTTTGCCCAGGTTTATCCGGGAAATCTGCATTGTCCCCAGACCCAGGCCCCAAGAAGACATAGACAACAAATTAGTGGGTAAAATGGGCCACAGCTTTATTGAAACTATTAAACAGGTAAGCGGACTGGATGCAGGGAACCCTCTCCCCAAGACAGTGCGGGGCTTAGCAACAGCCGGGTTCGGACTTCCCAGTCCACCCCCGCACCTTGCTTGGGTGACACACCCTGGGTCTGGAAGGCAGCAGGCATAAGCCTGCTCCCTTCCCTTCACAGCCGACCCCGTGAAGGGGCCTGGATCCTTCAAGGTCTTCTCATACCTCGGACTGCACAGCCCACAGGTTTGCGAAGTCCTGAAGCTGGTTTCATAGCGAATCATCCTCCCTGGGCTGCGCAAACCACAAGGGAGTGATTGACCAATCACCAATTAAACTATCCAAGGGTGCTCACCAATATTCCAACCCAACTACTTACCCCCAAACCCGCACTGTCCCTGCCCAGCCATGACCTGATGAACTAAAGTTTCCCAACATGGCAACAGAATGGAGTAGGCGGAAAAAACCCCAACCAGGTCAATGCGTTGGGAGCAAAAAATTCCTACTTGGCCCCCAAAAGGACGACCAGCCCCTAGGCCCACTCTGTTCCTAGGGAAGGGACGGTAGGGAAATCTCACGCCAGACTGAATAGGCGATGCGGGGAGATGCTGAAGACTCCCCTTAAGCCCCGCCCCTTGCTGCAATGGCCCAGTTGGGTTCTTCCTGGGGCCTCGTGCAGGAGGCTAGGACAAACAGCCCTCCCCATCGCACGAGGCAAGAGGAGGGTCATTCTCACAACCAGCTCCATTGGGCTCACTAATCCAGGATAACTCTTTAATCATGATCACTGTGACTGTAAAAATGCAGCCAAAGAAAAGTGGCGTTCTTCATGAGGATTCTACACATCCCCACTTAAAATATCTGTATCATTTTTGTAAGAACCTGTGAGAAATGCAGAGTTAAGGTAATGAATTACTTTCATTAAGTTCTATGAATGAAGTTGCAAAATTTTATATTGATGTCACTGGGGTCATAACATTTTAGGGACTTTAATAATCATTTTAAGAAAAGTAGTCCCACACTCTAAAGAATAAAATGTATGTTTTTCTCACCGTGAACCTATTGTTTTGGTTATGAGAAAAATGAATTAAATGATTTTATGTCCACAAAACTCTCATCATGAGATTAGCGCATAATTAATTTCAAAGTAATTTTAAAGACCTGAAAGGCCAAGTTGAAGACAGATCCTCCTGGAGATAATCTATCTATGTGGTCGCTAAAAGTCGACACTGACTTAACGGCACTTAATCAATCAGTCAATCAATCAATTTTAAAGTAAGCAAAATAGGAATTAAAATTAATCGAGTTCCTAATTTACAGGAATTAAAATGGATGGAAAAGTAAGAAAGCAGAAATTAAAATTAATTATGAAACAATTCAGCCAAAGTTTCTGACCAAAGAGGCCAGTTGAAATATGAACATACCAAAGGGAGTGACTTATCCAGGCAGTCAGTTAACAAAGAAAGAATGTGTGTGTGTGTGGCGGGGGGAGATCAGGAACATGGGGGGAGTGGTTTGTACAATACTCTGACTGGCCCTCTTTAATCTTATGGGTGAGGAGTGTAGATGTGCATGTATTTCCTCTCGCTTGTGCACCAACACCTTAACATGTGAGTGGTGGTTTGAACAAATCATCTCTGGACATGCAGTTCAAATACTACTTTAAAGTAGCATTTGGACTGTGAATAGAGGGAGGTTCTACTCCCCTGCTATGCATAATTGCACTATAGCCACTGGGAGAGGGGAGACTTGTGTGTCCACTGCTCCTCCATGTGATTAAATATCCAGATCATCAGGAGATTTGATGCAGGGTGTTATCAGTATGCTGATGATCTGCCTCTTTTGGATGGGGTCACACTTCCCTGGAAGGAACAGGTACACAGTCTGGGGGTGCTTCTGGATCCGAGCCTCTCCCTGATGTCCCAGGCTGAGGCAGTGGCCAGAAGTGCCTTCTATTAGCTTCAGCTGATATGCCAGCTGTGTCCGTTTCTTGAGATAAACGACCTCAGAACAGTGGTACATATGCTTGTAACCTCCAGACTGGATTACTGCAATGCGCTCTACGTGGGGCTGCCCTTGTAAGTAGTCCGGAAACTACAGCTGGTTCAGAATGCAGCAGCCAGGTTGGTCTCTGGGTCATCTAGGAGAGACCATATTACTTCCATATTGAAAGATCTACACTGGCTGATACTAAGTTTCCGGGCAAAATACAAGGTGCTGGTTATAACCTATAAAGCCCTAAATGGCTTGGGCCCTGGGTATTTAAGAGAACATCGTCTTCATTATGAGCCCCACTGCCCACTGAAGTCATCTGGAGAGGTCCTCCTGTAGTTGCTACTGGCTCATTTGGTGGCTACTCGGGGACAGGCCTTCTCCACTGCTGCCCCAGAGCTTTGGAATGCATTCCCTACTGAAATAAGATCCACCTCCTAACAACTTTTAAAAACTCTTTAAAGATGCATCTGTTCACCCAGGCTTTTAATTAAATATTTTTTTAACAGTTTTAACAAAGTTTTAAAATGTTTTAAAGGTTAAATTGTTGTAATGTTTTTACTTTTACTATGTTATTTATTTTGTTTTAACTACTGTTTTACATTTTTGTTGTCATTTGTTTTAACTAATGTTTTAACTTTTCGTTTGCTTGTTGTAAACCATCCACAGACGTGAGTTGGTGGTATAGAAGTGTGTGAAATAAATTAAAATTAAAGGGAATCCTTAGAGAGCCCTGGTGGGGTATTGGGCCCAGGGCAAATCAGCCAGTGCAGGGCCCTCTTCCAATTAATTCTAATGGGGGTTAAAAGAGTGAGCCCTGGGGTGGTTGCCCTGCTTGCCATGCCCTAAGGACAGCCCTGGGCATGGTAGAGTATATTTGTCCCAACCAGACCAATGTTGTAGAAGTTGATTGGTGTTTGCTTTAGTGAACTATGAGCAGAGATGGCTCTCTCATTAGGCCAAGTGAGATATTTCTCATAATATTATGGGGCACTGAGAGTGGGCATCCTACCCCAACCCACTTCCTGCATCAGGTGTCACCCCATCTGCCTGCTACTGCCAGTTCTCATCTCTGCTAGTTCTACCCATCTTTGGACCTTTTTCCTGCTTGCCAGCCCTGCTCCCCTCACTGGCCCCACCCCTGCCTCATTCACTACTCCACTACCCCCAGTGACTGGCCCTCATGTCACTTCTCTTCCCCTTCAACAGCCTCAGCTTCCAGAATGTGCTGCTGCTTGCTGCTCTGAGACAACAAGGCAGGATGGAGAGTGCATCCAGAAGCAACAGCTTCACCCACCAGCCTCTTTTCATCACTGCTACTGGACCAGCACTTTGTCCCCTCCTGAAGTGAATAAGCAAAAGCAGAGAGGTTTGGTACTAGACAGGAGGCACAGCAGGAGGTTTTTCACAGGCGGCTTTGAAAGCCCTTTAACTCGCATCTCCTCTGGAATGGAGGGGGTGAATTCACATATTGGCCGGATTTACCCTGCAGTCTTGCGAGTCATCCGGGAGCAGTTCACCCACAATTCAGGGGTTTTACTGCACATTAGAGTGTAGCCCAATGCATATCTGGGGTTAAAAAATCCACTATTTATGTCGGTAGTGGTGGTGGTGGTGGTGGTGGGAGGGGGGTTGGACAACTTTGAGTTTGTAGTAAAGCCTCCCAGTAAACTCACAGTAAAGCCTACTGTGTGTAAAAGTCTCTCTCTCCCAGGAAAGAGAGAGAGAGAGAGAGAGAGAGAGAGAGAGAGAGCGCAAGCAAAGTGGTGCTGGTACAGCAGCAGTAACAAGAAGAAAATGGTAGGCAAAGTTGCTGTTGCTGCTGCTAGTTGTACACTCCATGCTCCTTCGCTAGCAGTGTGCCCTGGAAGATAAAGCTGGCAAGGGTGAAGAGGGGCAGTGAGGCAGGTGGCAGGGAAGACTGAGAGGTGGGGCAAAGGGCCAGCAAGGGGGCAGGGTGGTGTCACTGCCAGCTCCGGTCAAGGGTGGGGCCAGCAAGAGGAGACTGGGTGCTTCACCTCAAATGGCGAGAACCAATAAGCCAGCACCGGCCATGAGCTAATGTCTAGGATAATTGTGTGTCTCTGAGGTTGGAAAGCTTTGTTTATTTGTGTTATCAGTGTTTATATGTATTTAAATTGTACTTGGAGCTTGAGCTTCTCAAGGAACTTTGCATTTGAATATAACTGTTTGGAATGTCTGTAAATAGTGGAAGCATAGAAATTAGAACAAATTGTGCTGACTGTAAATGTTATCAGAGATCTAGCAAACACAATGTGAAACTAAGCTGCATTTCAGTGTTCCTTTCAAAAACCAGAATATAGTATTTCTGACATTTTGTAATGTTCTTGACACATTTGTAAAAACCATGGGAAACAACAACAGAACCAAGGTCTTTAAGGGAACACCATTGTGATAGCTGTATTAATGCAAATCCTTCCTATTTCCAAACTGTGTGTGTGTGTGTGTGTGTGTGTGTGTGTGTGTGTGTGTGTAAAACATATTTATATGTCATGTCATGTCATATGCCACCCCAAACTATGTCTCTGGGTGATTTACATTAAAATAATACAAATTAAAACAAAATTAAAACCTTAACACATTGAAATAATTTAAAATTTAACGCAATGTTAAAAACCATAAGTCTAATTAAAAGCCTGGATGAACAAATGTGACTTAACTGCCTTCTTAGAATATATCAGAGCTGGGGAGGCTCCTATTTCAGCAGGGAGCGCATTCCAGAGTCTCGTGGCGGCAACCATCCCTGAGTTGCCACCAGATGAGCCAGTGGCAACTGCGGATGAACCTCCCCATATGATCTCAATGGGTAGTGGGGCTCCTGGCGAACAAGATATTCTCTTAAATACCCAGGGCCTAAGCTGGCTAGGGCTTTATAGGTTATATCCAGCACCTTGATCCTTGCCCCTCCTGGTGATCCTTGCCCCTCCTGGCTGGTGAAGGCTGTCCGGGAGGGGTTGCAGACCTCCCTTGGGAATATTATCAATCTTTCCCTGGAGACGGGGATTTTCCCAGGAATCTGAAGGAGGCATTGGTTAGGCCACTTTTGAAGAAGCCATCGTTGAATGCCTCGGAGCCAGCTAACTACCACCCAGTATCGAATTTGCCTTTTCTAGGTAAAGTGATAGAGTGAGCGGTAGCAGTACAACTTCAAACATTCTTGGACGATGCAGCGATTCTTGATCCCTTCCAGTCTGGGTTCCGGCCTGGGCATGGGGTAGAAATGGTCCTTGTCGCCCTGGCTGATTATCTCCATCGCCAGCTTGATAGGGGAGGGTCGGCGCTGCTGTTGCTGTTAGATCTCACACCAGCATTCGACACCGTGGACCATGATATTCTGGTTCACCATGTAGCTGATGCTGGGATCTGAGGCGTGGCCTTGTTGTGGCTGTGTTCCTTCCTACGAGACTGGGGATATAGGGTGGCAATGGGCGATGAGAGTTCTTCACGTCAGGTACTATGTGGTGTCCCCCAGGGGGCTATTCTCTCACCCTTGCTGTTCAATATTTATATGCGGCTGCTATCAAAGCTGGTGAGGAATTTTGGGCTAGGGTGCCACCAATATGCGGATGACACCTAGCTTTTTCTGCTGATGGATGGCAGGGCTGAGGACACCATAGCCAGCTGACCAGGTGTTTGGAGACAGTTGCAGACTGGCTGAGGCAAAGTCATCTACAGCTTAATCCAGATAAGACTAAAGTTCTGTGGCCGGACCCGAAGAGGTCAGGGGGTAGTTTTCAATTACTGAGCCTTGATAGTGCTTGTTTGATACCTCAGCCTACTGTGAAGAGCCTGGGTGTGATTCTTGATGCCGCTTTGAATATGGAGGCTCAGATCATGGAGGTCGCTCAAAAGGCCTTCTTTCAGTTACGCAAAATACGGCAGCTGTTCCCCTATCTGTCCCCTCCAGACTTGGTCACTGTGATCCTTGCAACGGCCACTTCCAGGTTAGATTATTGCAACTCACTTTATGTGGGGCTGCCACTGCACTTAACTTGGAGATTGCAACTGGTGCAGAATGCAGCAGCAGCCAGGGTCCTCACTAAGGCACCTTGGCGAGCACATGTGACACCTTTGCTCATTCAGTTGCACTGGTTGCCGGTTGAGTCCCGGGTTAAGTTTAAAGTATTAACCTTAACATTTAAAGCCCTACACGGTATGGGCCCTCCATACGTCCAAGACCGCCTGGTTCGATATGTCCCTCGCCGGGTCCTGAGATCAGCCACAAGTAATGCCTTGGTGATCTTGGGCCCTGGGGATATTAAATTGCAATCAATGAGAGCCAGAGCCTTCTCAGTGGTGGCCCCAACTCTATGGAACGGTCTCCCGGATAATATCAGAGCTTTCCATGATCTGTTGGCCTTTCGTCAGGCATGTAAGACTGAAATGTTCTGCTGGGTGTTAGGTCACTGACATAGCTGGTCATAGAGTGCTCTTGTAATCCATGGTTATTATATCATGTGGAATGAGAATTGTATGGGGTTGTGGTTTATGAGGCTATGTAAGATATATTTTTATGAAGTTGTGTTGTTGTGTATATTATTGCTTGTAAGCCGCCCTGAGTCCTATGGGATTTATATGTTGCATTTATATCCGACATATAAATCTAAACAAACAAACAAATATATCAGTAGCTAGTGTGGCTGTTTTAGTATAGTAATGAAATGGTCTCTCTGAAATTACCCAAAGACCAACCTGGCTGCCGCATTCTGTACCAATTGCAGTTTACAGACTACATACAAAGGCAGGCCCACAAAGAGTATATTGCAGTAGTCAAATCTGGAGGTTACCAGCATATGTACCACTGTTCTGTGGTCATTTATCACAAGAAATGAACACAGCTGGCCAGGGAGAGGTTTGGATTCAGAAGCACCCCAGATTGCGTACCTGTTCCTTCTGGGGAAGTGTGACCCCATCCAGAGCTGGCAGATCAAAATCATCTCCCGAGTTCCAACCCCACACGATAACTACCTCCATCTTATCTGTATTCAGCCACAGTTTGTTATCCCTCATCCTGCCCATCACCACCTCTGGCAGGCATTTAAGTAGGTAAAAGGACAACGTATTAAAGGACAACATGTGCCTATTGCTTTTTATATATAAAGTAGATAGGAATGAAATATCTATGGAACTGCACAATTTGTAGTGAAGTTTCAAAATTCACAGGGCACAGGTCAGCAGGGGTAAGGACCCTAAGCATCTTGGGACATTGGCGTCAATGAGAGGGTTGGAACTAACCTACTGACCCTTTAAAAGAATTCCAAAAAATCATTAAAAAAATCTCCTGATTGCCTAGTTGTTTTGCAGGTTGGGTGGTAGGTTGTACCTATCATGCCCTATCACCCAACCCACTTTAGTGTCCCTATGCACTACCCATAGGGAATGATGGGGTGGTTCATATTACCATTATTCTCTATGTGTGGACTATTCAAACTGGTTCACACTAGTTAGATGAGCGAATCAGACTGGCTGGTCAGTTTAATTGAACCACTTCACAATCTGGCAGTCTGGTTCAATTTTGGTTCGAATTCAAACCGAACTGTGGAAACAGGTTCTGTGCACACTAGAAGAAGGTGAATAAATGAGAAGATAACCACTTGCAAAAGTGCAGTAGCATGGCTGGAAGAATTAGGGTAGCAACCTGTCAGAAGAGCAGGTGGAAACATACTGGTAAACTGTTAGCAGTTCTGACGTGGGCATGGCTGGTCTGCATGTTACACTGGGAGTGGGGAACATTCTTGCCTCTGCATTAGTTGAAGGGGCTGTCTGTGGAGAGCCAAGGCAGACACCTTAAAGGATAATGATAGATACATTAATAGGGGACATTAATGGACAATTCATCATGCATCTGATGCATTCTGCTGAAATAATTGTATTCATCAGTCATGTGCCACAAGATGCTTTGTTGAGTTTGCTTTATACTGGGATACCAACACCTCCCTCTCTATATTTAACATGACATTCCAATAATCCAAGAACTGGATTACATTCCTTTTCTTTGCAGCAGCATCTCCACATTGGCAACTCACAGTCATTAATGGTCAGCAACTATCTTGCCATATTTCCAGCTGAGTCCCAGAATCTAGCCGATCACCGCCTGGATGGGTGGCGCAGCTTGTTTGCCCCAGCCTCCTTGCCAAGGAGCATGAGGCATGGGCCATGTCTGATTGGCTCCTTCTAGGATGGGGGCAGGGCATGAGGGCTGAATGGCCGCAGCAGCATCTTCCCCATCAGTCCATCTCTTTCAGGCAAGGAGAGAGGACGTGGGTGGTTGAGCTGCTGGGCCTGGGCGCGGCGGTGTAGCCTTCAGGTGTGGAGGCCATGTGTTTGGTGGCAGGCCTAGGCATGGCGGTGAAGCCGCAGTCAATGGTGGCATTTTCCCCGAGCTACAGGGAGTGCGGGGACACCGTGTTCGGCCCTGGAGCGGCGGCCTGATTTGGCATCTCTTCGGGGTTGTGGTTGGCCGGGCTTACCCGGCCCAGCTTTGGAGTCCGTGGGGGCTGGGGTGTTTTGCGCTGCCACTCGTGGGGGGAAATTTTTCACTGGGAGGTCTTGGCAGCTGGGTTGGTGGAGTTTGTGTTGGGAAGCAACTTGAATCCGGTCAAGGAGAGGGGGCTGTAATTGGGAGCAGTGTTCTTTTTGGCTTTGGGCTCTGTGTAGAGATTGGGTGCTGTTATGGGCCCTAAGAAGCCACTGGTAAACAAGGGGGGAAGCCCATTCTTCAGACCAGGCAGCCTGCCCCTCCTTCAGAGTCCTCTTGGGATGAGGAGGGTGACAAAGATATGGGGACCATTTGGGCACTTATTGCATGTTTGGAGGCCTTAGAGAAGGAGCACAAGGCGCCTGATGGTGGGATGGAGAAGAGCCCATCTGGGGTCCTGACACAACCAAGGAAGCCTACCAAGGCGGCTAAGCGAGCAGAATTGATGCAGGGCCTTTCTGATAGATTGGCAGCATTGGAAACAGATAAGGGGCATGCTGCGCCTGTTCCAGTGGGAGCTGTCTCAAATTCCTGCACGGCGTCAGTGGATCTGAATGTGGATTCTCGTGGGACTGTGCCAACACCTCTAGAGCATGGTGGAGAGGGACATGAGTCGGGAGATGCAGGAACAGGTGAGTATCCACAGGGTCTTTGGCTATGGGGCATGCACACATATGGCATCCCGCCTAGCCCACATGGATGGTATCCGAGTGCATTCGGTGTTCCTTCACCTTACGCTGCATGTAACCAGGTGTGGTTCAAATGTAACCACACTGGTTCAAATTCAACCGAACCGGGCAAACCGTTTTTGTGCACACCCCTACTCCTCTTCAGAGAACCTGAGCCAAGTTCGCTAGCAGGGTGGTGCAAATGGGGGACTTGGCACTTAAGTCTGACTCGGTGGAACTTATGTTGCGCTTCTCCAAGACAGATCAGAGGGGGAGAGGGCATCTAGTCAACTTCCATAAGGCCGACAATCCCATGCTATGCCTTGTCTGGACCCTGGAGTAGCCATGCAAGGGGCTGCTAGCGGGTGCCTTTTCATGCATGCCTATGGGCGCCACCTATCGCAATATCCATTCTGGGTGGTGATGAGGAAGGCATTAGTGGCTGCTGGTGTGTCTACGTCTTGCCTGTCACTTCATTCCTTTAGGATTGGCACTGCATCAGCAGCATCCAGGTTGGGTTACCCGGGAACGGCCATACAGAGGCTCGAACAGTGGCAGTCCGGGGTGTACCGCAGGTACGTGCACTGAAGGTGTTTGGCTGCAATCACCAGTGCAAGCTTGAGTCCTTGGGCATTCAAGTGGGCACATGGTGCTGAACCAGGAATGCAACTTGGCCTGGGGTGTTGGGCCTCAATTACATGGCTTGGCTGTCAGGACATGTTATTTGCCCAATTTCTGCCTTTACTTCTTGAATTTCTGGGGGATAATCCACCTCTGGATATCCTGGTGGTACACTTAGGGGGAAATGATCTGGTGAGTCAGTCAGGGCTCTCCATTATACACAAGGCATGTACTGACTTTAGGGCAGTGCAAATGTGGTTCCTAGATCTCATTATAGTATGTTCAGATATCAACCAGCGTAGGGTATAAAGAGTGGGGTGTAAACCGGGCAAGATCAATAAGGCTAGAAGGAAAGTTAATGCAGCCTTGGCCCAGTTTGTGGCTTCCATGGGTGGCGGCTGCTTGCCACATACTGATATATCATTTTCGCAGCCTGCTTTAGGGCTATGGGGCTGCCTGGAGCCAAGATGTTATCGCCCGATTCAACTAGGTTAAGGTAGCCATGTGTGTGGCCGGCCTTTCAGGAACCGCACTGTGGGGGTTGAGCACCAATCCCAGTTACGTTCTCTTTCAGTTAAATTATATTTCAATAAATTGTGGCCCTTTTTTACCAAATAAGCTTGTATCTCGTGTAGCCTTGGGGTGTGGGTGCAAAGTGCACTATCTATCTCTTAATTTGCTGGTCAATGACCGAATAAACTTATAACTAAATCTATCTCTTAAAGTTATCTATCTATCTATCTGTCTATCTATCTATCATATTTATGAAACACCTGACATAGGAATCTCCTGGCAGTGTACAACCATTTAAAACACAGTAAAAATAAAAGTTAAAATTACAGTATAGTTAAAATTTAATTAAAACAATTAAAAAGATTAGATTATTCTTCATACTACTGAATCAGTGTGAGTCACTCCAGTACATCATACCATCCAAGTCATGTGCGGTCATTAGGATGCAAATTGTGCATCCTACTGCCTTGCTCTCCAACATTTGTGGTGTAGTTTCACACAGCTGTATTAAATGTTCCATAGGAACATAGGAAGTTGCCATATACTGAGTCAGACCATTGGTCCATCTAGGTCGGTAGTGTCTACACAGACTGGCAGCGGCTTCTCCAAGGTTGCAGGCAGGAGTTTCTCTCAGCCCTATCTTGGAGATGCCCGGGAGGGAACTTGGAACTTTCTGTTCTTCCCAGAGTGGCTCCATCCCCTGAGGGGAATATCTTACAGTGCTCACACATCAAGTCTCCCATTCACATGCAACCAGGGTGGACCCTGCTTAGCTAAGGGGACAAGTCATGTTTGCTACCAGTAAGCTCTCCTCTCCATAGACCCTCCATCTTGGGCAGGCTGCAGCTAAGCTCTCCAGCTGTTGTTGGACTACAACTCCTATAATCCCTGACTATTGGCAGTTGCGGCTAGGTATGATGGGAGCTGTAGACCAACAACACCTGGAGGGCTGAAGCTGTGCAGCCCTGGGCTAGGGAGAGCATTTGTATAGATGAGATTGTTGATGTCACAACCCAGTTTTGAATCCTGACAATGCACAGGGCCTTCTTTTTTTCTGCTTCCAGCTGTTTGAAGTTTCCTGCTTTCTCCTGAATCATCCCCTTAAATGTGAACCAGCCTGCAGAGGGCCAAGATGGTGGCACATCCCTGTCCTTTCTAAATGTTTCAGTGCATGCACATCCCAAGCAAGCACAGCACAGGCTCCAAACCCACCATCCCCTGTGAATGCTTTGGTTCAACATCTTCTTAATGCTTCATCTGAACTCCATATGAAGTCTAAGGAATGGTAACTGCATCAACTCACATTCATCATTTGGCCCCAGCCTGTTTTCCCCCTCTCCCATTGCTCTCTCTCTCACTGTCAAACATTGGACACTGTCTCCTTTGCTTACGATGCTCTGTAAAGCGCCATGGATGCTGATGGCACTGTATGAATAATAAATAACAGTAAGTCAAACTAGCTGTGAGACAGAGATGCAAGCAACTTGGTTCTCTCTCTGCAGCTTCAGCCTGTATAAATTACCAATGCAAGATCTCCTTGGACATAGTAAATGAACACCACTGGATGACTGTGGAAGAGACTGTGCAGACAGCTGGTGGTTTTTAGTTGCAATGCCCAACATCGGCACTAAGTCCTGGGCAAGAAGATCAATTCCATCAGTTCTTAGCATTGCAGACCCTCATTCAGCAGCATTCTTAAGCACACAATTAGTATTAAACACCTGAATATCCCTTACTGAAATTAACCACATGCCTAAGTGATTTTCTAAACAGAGATAGACTTACATATTTAGAGCTAAATGAATGCTTAGGCTCTTGGTGGAATCAATGCCTTAATCTCCTCATTTCTGCAGGACCACTGCCAAAGTGCTATGTTTAGGATTTGTATTCAGTCCCTGCTGTCTAATTTCCATGCCACCTCCTAAATTCTTCATTGACTTTAATTATAAACTCACACTACTCACCCAAGTTTGATGAACTTTTCCTTTTAAAGGAAACAAGCTGGCTCACCGGGCAGGTTTTTAAATCTTTCGCAGCTGTAATAATGAGAAGGTAGGTTCATTATTCTGTATATTCTCAGCTATACGGATAGCAGAGCTTGTATTTTTCATCACACCAGCAATTACTTAGGTTAAGTAGCTACCGTCTTTTGACTGCAGTGCAACCACCAATCCTGCAGCCATAGGCACCAGAGTGTCCCTTGCAAGGAAAAGAACATCAGTAGCTGATGAGGCAAAAAGGGCTGTCCATGTACTCTTTGCTACTACAAGACAACCATGGAGGAGCGGGGAGGATGCTAGCACAGGAACTGCTTAACAGCACTATGCAGCAGTGGCTGCCAGCTTGCTATTGCAAATAAGATATACAAATGTACCCTCCCACCACACACACACACACACACACCCCTTTCCATTTCCAAACCTAGCACAGCATCCCTCCAGTGGCTGTTTCTGGTGTCAACCTTGTGCTTCTTTTTAGATTGTGAGCCCTTTGGGGACAGGGGACCATCTTTTTTTCCTTTTTAAAAAACTTATATACTGCCCAAACATTCGTCTCTGGCTGGTTAACTTAAAAAAAATACAACACATATAAAAGTTAAAACAAATCAACATTTTAAAATTGATGTATTGTTTATTTTTTTGTGTAAACTGCTTTGAGAACATTGGTTGAAGAACAGTATATAAAAATTCATCATCGTAGTAGTAGAGCAGGAAACAGATGGCTGCATCAGCCACTTCTGAAAAGGAAAAAGAACCACTGGGCAGAGGATTCTATGGCCAATTTCAAGGATACTTTTGGTTTCTGGATGCAATCCCTATATAATCAGCTGTCAAAATGTATTCTTCTTCTTCTGCTCTGAAAAAAGGATCTCTGTAGTATTGCAGCTGGTGTGTGTGTTTATTTTATTCATTCATTCATTCATTCATTCATTCAGTTTTTATACCGCCCTTCCAAAATGGCTCTGGGCGGTTTACAATTAAAACAAGACCATTAAAATCAATTAACAGTTAAAACAGAGATTATAAAACACCATTAAACAACAATTAAACAATCAAAACAGTTTAAAAACCCTGAAAAATCAGGTTACAACATTAAAACCATTTACAACAATTTAAAAACCCTGGAAGGCCAGGCTCTTGTGAAAGCCAATAAGGAATTCAAATTATGGATTTCTGCAGGGAGTGCATTCCATAGCCTAGGAGTAGCTACAGAGAAGACGGAAACGTATTGGCAGCCAGTGCAGGTGTTTCAAAACAGGCATAATATGGTCTATCCAGGTTGCCCCAGAGACCAATCTGGCTGCCGCATTTTGAACTAACTGAAGTTTCCTAACTACATACACAGGCAGCCCCACGTAGAGCATATTACATTAGTCAAGACTGGAGGTTACCAGCTGGTGCACCACTGTTTTGAGGTCGTCCTCTTCAAGGAATGGATGCAACTGTTGAATCAGCTGAAGCTGATAGAAAGCACTTTTGGCCATAGCCTCCACCTGAAATACCAGGGTGAGGCCTGGGTCTAGGAGTACTCCCACACTCTGTACCTGCTCCTTCTGGGGAAGTGTAACCCCATCCATCACAGGGAGATCTAACTCATCCCTCAGATTCTGAACGCCTACAATGAGCACCTCCATCTTTCTTTGATTAACCTTCAATTTTTTATCCCTCATCCAGTCCATTACTGCCTGTAGGCAAGCATTTAGGGGAAGAAACAATTTCCTGATGATGCAGATGAAAGGAGAAGTAGATTTGAGTGTCATCAGCATACTAATAACACCCAGCACCAAATCTCCTGATGACCTCACCCAGCAGTTTCATGTAGATATTAAAAAGCATTGGTGACAGAATGGAGCCCTGAAGGACTCCATCTAACAGCTCCCATTTTGAGGAGCACCTGTCATCAAGCTCCACCATCTTGAATCTACCCAAGAGATAGGAGCAGAACCACTGCAAAGCAGTGCCCCCATCCCCAACTCCCCCAAGCAATCCAGAAGGATACCATATTCGATGGTATCGAACGCCACCAAGAGAACTAAGAGAACCAACAGAATCACACTCCCTCCATGGATTTCCCAGTAGAGGTCATCCATCAGGCCAACCAAGGCTGTCTCAACCCCATAGCCAGCTCTAAAGCCAGTTTGAAATAGGTCTCAATAATTAGTTTCCTTCAAAGCCACCTGGAGCTGGTTGGCCACCACCCTCTCAATTACCTTGCCCAACCAAGGGAGATTGGAGATTGGCCTATAATTATCCATCGCTAAAGGGTCCAGGGAAGGCTTCTTTAAGAGTGGTCTAACCATTGCCTCCTTCAGACAGGGGGGCACCCTACCCTCCCTCAGCAATGCATTTATGATATTAACTAGGCCACCTCCAACAATCTCCCTGCTAGACAGAAGCAGCCAAGTCGGGCAAGGATCCAGAAAACAAGTGGTAGGCCACTCTGCACAGCCCCAAGCAGCTTGTCCACATCCTCAGAAGTCACAGATTGAAACTGATCCAACCTAACACTGCAAGAGGGATCACTGGGCACCTCCTTCATAGACCCTGCAGAAATAGTGGAGTCCAAGTCGGCCCAAATACCAGAGATTTTGTCTGCAAAGAACCCATTAAAAGCATCACAGCAGAATGACCCCAGGGACTGCCATGATGTCAGTGGAGGGTGTTCTAACATGTTCTTCTTTATTGTGTTTGGGGGTGGCTCATCGGAATTGCCCCTAAAGAGTTTAGACAGATATTTGGAACACATGTAGAACGACAATTCGGATGGACAGCCACCCACCCACAATAAAGAGATGGCCCAAAAGTGTGTTGGGACACCCTCTGCTGACACCATGGTAGGCACACTCTTTGCATCCCCCTTCCACTTTTCACTTGTACCAATTTTCTGTACTGGGCCTTAGGCAAATATACCAACTGACTTCTTGACTAACAGTGCAGGTGTCCTTCCAAAAACAGCACATGGAGAGCAGGAGCCTCCTTGCTTCTGTAGCTCAGGCTCTCTAGTGCAAGAATACACTGATTTTTACTAATCTCCCCTTGCTCCAGAAGTGTTCTTTGACCCACAAAAATGTTGCAGAGTGTATTGGTGGATTATGGAGCAAACACCAGTGAAAGGTTTTTCAGATAACTTTACTTGGGAGACAAAGGCACTAAGAGGTCAGTACTTAACTTGTTGACTCATACACAAAAGAATAGGAACAAACAGGAACAGGAAGGAGAATAGAAACTGCTAGCTAGTCCAACCAATAGAGAGGATACTACAGTGCCCCCTCTGGCTCTATAGTAGATTAGATGCAAACTCTACAGCAGGCTAAGCTGCAGCTGTTGCATATCCCAACAAGAAACACATCTGTGAAAGAGTGCTTCCAGAGCATGGGGAGATCAGTGAAAATTGCTAGCTTTAGCACAAGAGCACCCATGCTTCTGAAGCAGGGGGCTGCTGCTGAGCATGTGTGCTCTTGTTAGAAGCATATGCATATCATTAGTGAGGATGTTGGCCACTATTTCTTGCATTGCATGCTGTTAGTTTTTTCTGGAAAATCTGTATTTCCAACATCATTTCATCTTTCAAACCTTGCCCATTTTCCTGAGGTTTACTTGCCAGACCAAATGTGATGCTTCTGCTGCCAAATAATGTTAATGAGGAATTCCACCTACATGATCCAAAACCAGGTCAAGATAGATGCTGAATACCTGACTAACATATTGAATATTTATGCTGCTGCAGTTCTCTATGGAGACATAATAGCTAACAGGATTAGCTGTTGATTCCAAAGAAAACAAGCTTAATGACTGTAACTTTTCACTAGCCAGTTGAATAAATTTGTTTGGACATTAAAGATAATGGCTGCTACTTACTGCTCTGGTACATCAGAGCTATAACCACAGATCTATACATTGGGTTGATATGATTAATGAATTCTTCACTCCATTGTATTAAGAAATTGAATATAAAGTAAACTGTCCAAAGAAGCAAATACATCACACCAAAAATAAAAATGAAAGAAGAAGAAAATATTTGGCATGTTTTCAGTTCTCCTGACACTTGTAGAGAATTCTGAAATAGATAAACACACAGAAATCAATAGTTGTACATTTTCAAGGGGAGACACTGCACCAACCCTATGTAATGACTCACCAAGCTAAATAAAGGTTGAAAGAGTATTTGGGAATAAATGAAGTCTCACTGTGCTATCGATTTAAAGCAGTTTAGTAGTCTTAAAAGGTGTGGCTTAATTGAAATTTCAATGAGGGAGAGGGAGCTAAAATGAGTTCTTAACTCAAGTTGATAGCATATGAACATTCAGTAAAGAAACCTAGTTTGTGATACTCTAATATCATCTGTAGGTCCACACATGAACAGTTCAGTATACTAAGCAGCATAATCATGATTTGGGAGTGACTTTCCCTTTTATGAGAGAGAGATATGGGAGGAAGAACCCCCCCAAAAGATCAATATGTCCGATTTTGTTGTGCTAAAAAAATGTAATGTAAATATGAAGCTTGAAAGTACAGGGAAAATATGCATCATACCATCATCACCACCACCACCAACATTTAATCCATACAGATCTTTGCTTTGGCTTCTCAACTGGCAATAGAACCTTGGGCTGAGCTTGACATACCCAGTCCTGCATCCAACAAGCCAGGCTTGCTGCCTCTTTTTCCATAAATATAAAGGACTGTAGGAGCCAAATTCCTCTAACACAGGTTCTCTCAAACTTGGGTCCTTAGAGGTTGTTGGACTACAATTCCTGTCTTTCCTGGCAACAGTTGACTTCGGCTATGGGATGAAAGTTGTAGTCCAACAATATCTGGGGATCAGCTTAAGAACCCATGCCCTAACATGATGCCTAGATTGAAATGGGTGATACAGCAAAGCAAGCAATGTGGATTACTACTATAAATACAACTACTTAAACCACCTTCACTTTTTGCATAAATTAAAAAGACAAAGCAGGAGAAGGCACATTCTTTTTCTCGCACTGCAGTCCTAATGAAAATCTCCCCATTCCTCAAAGTTGTTTTGGTGGCTCTCAGAGCAGCTTTGGGGATAATTTTTCCTGGAGACCATGGTTCCTCCATCCCACATACCATGGTCCCAATCTGGATCAGTCCCCCACCCCCATGGCTGCTATTTGAAAAGAAAATAGAGAGAAAGAAAATGACACATTGAGGTCATTTTCACAACTGGGTGGGCAGGGCAGCAGGGAAGGCTGCAGAAGCCTGCCTTCTCCTCAATCTCCGAGGACCATCTGGCTACATGCATCACATGCCCAGACAGTCTGCTGAGTGTGAAAGCGGGGATAGGCAATGCCAGTGTGTGGTGCATTGTGGGGATTCTCCCCACTCCCGTGACAGGCAGACACCTGTCAGTGCTTCAGTGCCGGCTACAAGCAGCCGGTGCTGGCACACGATCAGAGGAATGTGTCTAAGGAAGCGCTCGCTCCCTCAACCTCATTTACAAGGCATGCTCTCTAGGTGGGTTTGCCGTCAAGGTGCCCCTGGGAGCCACATGCCTTCCTTAGCTAGGTTTTGGCTGCTCGTGAGAACAGCCTCATTTAATGCCACATCTAGTTTGACCCTTAAACTATCTTTAATCAAAAACACAAATATAAATTATAAAATTTGTCTTCTACTTGCATAGATGAGGACATTTTTCAATTTGATTTAGTAGGCTGAATGCAGTTTTTGGTCAAATTAACTCAACTGACCAGTAGCTTTCTTGGGAAACTGCAAAAACTAAGCCTTGAGGAACATTTTCTGAGAGAATGAACATGTGGCCAGATATGATTCACATGCTTTATGTTATGTACCCCTGCAAGGCAGCCCTACTCTTTCACAAATAGCATTAAAAGGTATGAAATAAGCCTTTCTCTGCTTTTCTCCTTTATGTAGGTGACATCTAGTTGAATACATTTATGTAGGTGACATCTATTTGAATATATCCGACCAGATGCTGTATTGTATGCAGCTGTGTGCCAGAAATGTAGAGCGCAAGTTCTGAATGAAAAATGTGGATTATTTTTTGCTTTCTTGTATAAACTAATATTTATCAGAAGCTGTAGATGTAATATCTTTGCTATGGTAGGATATATTAAAATTGCCCATGCTGTGCTTGTTCTGTGGGGTCTAAACCCAGGCGTGCACTGGATTAAAGGGGGAAAAATGAAGATAGCTGCTGTGTTGAGCTAAGGGCTGAGGAGGAATGTTATGAATCTTCTCTGAATACTAGGAATAATAGTCAGAGAGAATAATTTACATGGAACTCTCTTCACCCTCATCTTTAGCTCTGTGGGGAAGAAATATTTTTAAAACCTTCCATGACTAGCCAATTTCCAAATAAGAAAAGAAACCTCTTTTTAAGGCTTTCTTGCAGTTTCTATAGAAGACAGACGTGAGATTCAGTGCACTTCAAATGCCGGATCCCAGTTAGCTGCAACAGACATTGGTTTTCAACAGTAGGTACTGAAAGCTTCCTTTTTGCTTGCGGTTCTCACAGCTGTGTCAATTAAGGGTGCTGATGTATGACAGACAAATGTTGATTTGTAGAAAAGCATAGTGTCATAATTAATTCTCCTGAATATTTTATAGTGAATTGAAAAAAGGCATCTGTGAAGATAAATACATATCATAGTAAGCTATGGTAGCTCACTCCTATAAGCTATTTCTGTGTTTTCCAACCTTTTTATTTATTGTGCAATATGATATTGCAAGTCTATGTGACCTGGAAAATCCCATGCCTATGATATAAAATCCAATTCATTCCGTTTTAGCTATTTGCCACAGCTGCTACATCACATTTATTTAGCACTTCTTAGCCACTAGAAGCAATAGGAGGTTGTAGTTATTAACATGTTTTATTGACTATGTGTTAAGTTATATATTGGTTAGTGAATACCAGGTATATAATACCTTGTAAGAATACACTTTTCTCAGCTTTTGGTCCCCAGATGTTGCTGGAACTGCAATGCCCATGTGTGCCACACCACATAACATTATGTCGGGACATTCTTAAATCTATTGGACGTACCAAATAAGTCCAGGATAACCTGGGTCAGATCCACTATATGTTCTGCTAAAGTTTGTTTATTATTCATTACCTTTTTAAAATCCTATTCTTCCTTCCAAGGAAGACAAATATGGCTCACCTTTACAACAACCCTGCAAAGTAAGGCCATTTTGTGGCTGAGCAGAGATTTACATCTAATCTCCATCATCACAGTCTTACACTTTAAGCACTATACCACATTGAATCCCACATCCCTAGGCACAATGCCACTGTACAGCTCCATCCAGTGTGGGGTGCAGGGCTGGGGACGAAGGGGCCCTGAAATAATCTGAAATCATCTGATGTCAAACACAGCAGTGGGCGTGGCATCACTCTGAAATGGGGCCGCACTCTCCGTTTCAGAGCAAACACTAGCCAGCACTGCGTATGCAGCGCTGCCGGTATTTGCTCTGAATCGGAGTGCATGGCCCAATTTCAGAGTGGAGCTGTGACCCCTGCATCAGGCACAGGGGGTGGGGGGCTTGCTTCCCCCCTCCCCCAGGCAAGCACACATTGTGGCAGCAAGCAGCTGCAGTGGCTGACACATGCATCGCCACCAGGAGTTGAGCAGATGGGCAGTCTGGGAGGCTGCCCACTGCTCGATGGCATAGCAGGGCCCCACCAAATGTGTGGCCCGGGGCTACCACCCCAGTCGCCCCGCCCTAAGGTCGGGCTTGCCACGGTAGATGAGGCTGCTTTTGCTTTAGTGGCAATGACACTGCCAACTAATCTGGGGTCCTAACTCGGTTCACAATAGTAGTGCAACACAACATACATTGAAATTACACCATCATGCTGTTTATTGTGACAGGTGTCAGATGCCATCAGTAGAATTAAAGAATCCACTTTTCTGGTGATTCATAGAAGGAAACTGGAAGGAAATCCAGAAATCACATTTGGTATCAAAGCAATATGTCTTAAAGAAAAGCCAGTGATATATATGAGGAAGAAGGACAGGTAGATCCATCCAGGAGAAGATCAATTAAAAACAAATTGAGAGGACATTAACAATAATCAATTTTTAATGGATCACTTCCATATTGGAAGGCCTCTTAGGCCAGTTGTGCTCCTTGAGAGATCATCAGGAATTTGATAGGAAGGTCTCTTTGAAGTTAATGCCCTTTCTGGCTAGGCAAGTCCCTATTCAGCATGGACAAAAAACAAAAAGTTCAAAATCACCCAAAGCAGTTCATGATATAGTCATGACTGAGTAAAAATTTTCTGAAGTTTTTATTTTCTGTAAAAAGAAAACGACGAGAACAAAGTTCTGGAGAAACCTGTAGTCCCACAGCTCGAAATGATGAAGGCCTGTCTGTAGGAGTGATATTAATTCATGGCAAATGATGCTTGGCAGTGTAATTTGTCAACAGTGATTTATCACACCAAGCTTGTCAAACACGAGAATTTTGCTGCAAGCACTGGTTACCAACCATTTCTTGTTGGCACCAAAATGGGAATTGACTTGTTTTCCTTACAGTATAAGTGTGACAATATGGACATGAATGAAAAAGAAGAAGCTGGGTGTTTTCACTTGGATCCATAGTAGACATTTTTGATTTGCGATTTGCAGCATGGTATGAGGTACAATATCAGCTGCCAGACCAACTACAGGCAAACCTTGTTATACACAGAATCACTATTCACGGTTTTGCATATCTGTGGTGTCAAATAGATACCCGATCTCCTTATTTGTAGATATAAAAGAGCTAAAACCCACATATCCATGGTTCCTAGAAGGCCAGAAATTACCGTAGAGGTCATTTCCAGCTGTCATTTTGTCTGCAGGAGCCATTTTGTGGCTCATTTCATCAACAACAAAAAACAAAAGAATTTTTTTAAAAATCCATGACTTTTGGGGACCATTTGGGACTTTGGAGGAGCATTTGGGGGGCATTGCTGGATGCCAGGAGACCCACAGAGCATGGTAGGGGACTTTATTTGGCCTGTTCCCCCCTTTTTTGAATGTTTTTACTACATTTCCTTTACATTACTAGGAACTTAACCCCTGTGGTAATCTGTGGGAATGGAACTCCCGTGGATAATGAGGGCCACCTGTACTGTGCCTGTGGTTAGGAAAACACAGTCTTTTGGCTGCAGTCATAGAACAAATCTGTAAAATAAAGTTCCAGCAATTTACATGTGCTCTTGCAAGGGTCAGATGGCCCAAGGCTGGTTAACTCCCTGAAAGGTCATATATAATGGGTCTACAGAGCTGAGCATTCCAGCATGCCACTTGGAAACAAAACAGTGAGGGTGCATTGAGGATCTTGGAAATGAGTGGCATGTTCTTACTATGAAAGAGGGAGGTCTCCTCCTTGGGTGGGCAATTAGAAGGGGTAAACTCCCCCCCCCCCCCCCACACACACACTGTAAAATAGGTTCTGCATATTCAAAAATAAACCCCCTGTGCTCTAAGTTCCAGTTTTGCCATCTGTTTGGGAAGCAATTCTAGGGAAGAGGATTTTACAATGTAGTATGGCATTTCTCACATCAACTTTTTATCTTCCCATATTTGAGTCATGAAGCACAGTGTGGAATTACCACATTATATATGTGGGCGGCAGAAGATTAGGGCAAGCTATACATCTCTTAAGAATTCCTGGTATGTTGAATGAGTGCACTCAAGATCCCCAAAATCTTCCTTATTGCTCTATGAAATCTGTCCTCTAACTGATCTGTCCTCTTACACTTGTAATAAACACACACACAAAGACACAATTCTGGTGGTTCTTTTCACCTATGGTATGCTCTTTGTGTTCACTGGGACATCATGCACAGAAAAATATATACAGTGGAAGATAAGAGCTGAGTTAAGGATAATGGACTAGGAATGGGGAGACCCGAGTTCAGATCCCCATTCAGCCATGATACTAGCTGGGTGACTCTGGGCCAGTCACTTCTCTCTCAGCCTAGCATTCTTCACAGGGTTGTTGTGAAAGAGAAACTTAAGTATGTAGTACACCACTCTGGGCTCCTTGGAGGATAAGCAGGATATAAAGATGATGATGATGATGATGATGATGATGATGATGATGATGATGATGCAAAAGACTCAATGGCGGGAACACCATACAAGCCATAAACACCATGGGCTATACCTGTTATCAGATACACTGCAGGAATCATAGACTGGACCCAGGCAGAGCTAGAGACGCTAGATCATAAGACCAGGAAAATAATGACCATCAATCATGTTCTGCACCCCCGCAGTGATGTAGATAGGCTATAACTCTCTCGCAGCTCAGGTGGAAGAGGAATGCTGCAAGTCCATCAAACAGTAGAGGAGGAGAAAAGAGGCCTTGAAGAATATATCAAGGACAGTAAAGAAGATGCACTTCAAATGGTCAATAATGAGAAACTATTCAACACCAATGAAACAAAGCAGGCCTACAAGAAAGAACAAGTCAAGAACTGAGCAGAAAAATGGAAAAATAAGCCACTGCATGGTCAATATTTGCACAATATAGTGGAAAATCAGACATCACCAAGACCTGGCAATGGCTTAAGAATGGCAACTTGAAGAAAGAAACTGAAGGTTTAATACTGGCTGCACAAGAACAGGCACTAGGAACAAATGCAATAAGAGCAAAAGCCAAAAAGTCAACAACAAACAGCAAGTGCCGCCTTTGTAAAGAAGCAGATTAAACTGTGGACCACCTAATCAGCTGTTGTAAAAAGATCACACAGACTGTCTACAAACAAAGGTATGACAAGGTAGCAGGGATGATACACTGGAACATCTGCAAAAAATACAAGCTACCTGTAGCCAAAAATTGGTGGGATCATAAGATTGAAAAAGTTATAGAAAATGAAGATGTAAAAATATTATGGGACTTCTGATTACAAACAGACAAACATCTGCCACACAATACACCAGATATAACTGTAGTCAAGAAGAAGAAAAAACAAGTTAAAACAATCAACATAGCAATACCAGGGGATAGCAAAATAGAAGAAAAAGAAATAGAAAAAATCACAAAATACAAATATCTACAAATTGAAATTGAAAGGCTGTGGCAGAAAAAGACCAAAATACAGGTGAAACTCGAAAAATTAGAATATCGTGCAAAAGTTCATTAATTTCAGTAATGCAAATTAAAAGGTGAAACTGATATATGAGATAGACGCATTACATGCAAAGCGAGATAAGTCAAGCCTTAATTTGTTATAATTGCGATGATCATGGCGTACAGCTCATGAGAACCCCAAATCCACAATCCCAGAAAATTAGAATATTACATGAAACCAATAAAACAAGGATTGTAAATAGAACAATATCGGACCTCTGAAAAGTATAAGCATGCATATGTATTCAGTACTTGGTTTGGGCCCCTTTTGCAGCAATTACTGCCTCAATGCGGCGTGGCATGGATGCTATCAGCCTGTGGCACTGCTGAGGTGTTATGGAAGACCAGGATGCTGCAGTAGCGGCCTTCAGCTCTTCTGCATTGTTTGGTCTCATGTCTCTCATCCTTCTCTTGGCAATGCCCCATAGATTCTCTATGGGGTTCAGGTCAGGCGAGTTTGCTGGCCAATCAAGCACAGTAATCCCATGGTCATTGAACCAGGTTTTGGTACTTTTGGCAGTGTGGGCAGGTGCCAAGTCCTGCTGGAAAATGAAGTCAGCATCCCCATACAGCTCGTCTGTGGAAGGAAGCATGAAGTGCTCCAAAATCTCCTGATAGACGGCTGCGTTGACCCTGGACTTAATGAAGCACAGTGGACCAACACCAGCAGATGACATGGCTCCCCAAATCAACACAGACTGTGGAAACTTCACACTGGACTTCAAACATCTTGCATTGTGTGCCTCTCCATTCTTCCTCCAGACTCTGGGTCCTTGGTTTCCAAATGAGATGCAAAAGTTGCTCTCATCAGAAAAGAGGACTTTGGACAACAGACCAGTTCTTTGAGCAACAGACCAGTTCTTTTTTTCTTGAGCCCAGGTAAGACGCTTCTGACGTTGTTTGTTGTTCAGGAGTGGCTTGACAAGAGGAATACGACATTTGAAGCCCATGTCCAGGATCCGTCTGTGTGTGGTGGCTCTTGATGCACTAACTCTAGCCTCAGTCCACTCCTTGTGAAAGTCCCCAACACTATTGAATGGCCTTTTCCTGACAATCCTCTCCAGGCTGCGGTCATCCCTGCTGCTTGTGCACCTTTTTCTTCCACACTTTTCCCTTCCACATAACTTTCTATTAATGTGCTTTGATACAGCACTTTGGGAACATCCAACTTCTTTTGCAATTACCTTTTGAGGCTTTCCCTCCTTATGGAGGGTGTCAATGATGGTTTTCTGCACAACTGTCAAGTCAGCAGTCTTTCCCATGATTGTGATTCCTAATGAACCAGACTGAGAGACCATTTAAAGGCTCAGGAACCCTTTGCAGGTGTTATGGATTGATTAGCTGATTGGAGTGGGACACCTGGAGCCTAGACTGTTGAACCTTTTCACAATATTCTAATTTTCTGGGATTGTGGATTTGGGGTTCTCATGAGCTGTACGCCATGATTATCACAATTATAACAAATTAAGGCTTGACTTATCTCGCTTTGCATGTAATGCGTCTATCTCATATATCAGTTTCACCTTTTAATTTGCATTACTGAAATTAATGAACTTTTGCACGATATTCTAATTTTTCGAGTTTCACCTGTAATCCCAGTGGTAATTGGCGCCCTGGGTGCAGTTCCCAAAGACCTTGAAGAGCACCTCAACACCATAGGGGCCACAGAAATCACCATCAGTCAATTACAAAAAGAGCTTTACTGGGAACAGCCTATATTCTGCGACGATATCTATAACAACAGTGACTACATTGACAATAAAATTCAGCCATCCCAGGCCCTTGGGAAGGACTCGATGTCTGGATAAAACAAACCAGTCAATAACACCTGTCGGACTGTGTAAACAAGAAATAATAATGCTGTGGTAAATATTATATGATCTGGTTTATTTCGTTTGGAGGAAGCTTCAGGAACTCTAGCCTCCCTCAAGAGTTTGTTTAATGTGTTGGAATGTCTGTCTAAAATCTCCCTGCACCAAATTATTCCTGTCATGACTGACTCACTCACCAGATTCTGAGGAAGAGAGAAAGAAGAACTTATCATGAGAAGGCCCTGGATAGGTAGGTCATTTGCATTGTTAGCTGGTAGCAGAATCAGTGATAACCACAATCACTTGCAGTGAGGGACAGTGATATATACAATTTCACGTTCCTTTTGGAAAGAGTTATAGGCAGAAAGAACAACAAAGAGGCCACCATGAGGGCAAAACCTCGATCCTCAAGATCAAGTTTGACTGTGTGTTCTCTGCACTTACAAATAGTTTTACTCTGAAGTCGTGTTACTTTGAGTCATGTCACCGGAACAGCCATTACACTTCTGCATTCTAAATGTGTGTTCTGATTATAAAGTCTTCCCTCCAAATCTTCATATCAATATAGTCCAAGTAAATGTCCTTCAAAGTAATCTGGATTTTGGTTCTCCAAATTTATCTGGGAGCATTCTGGTCCATTCTGATGACCAAATTCACCTCATAGTTACTTGGTTTTGTTTGCCCCTTTGTCATTTCCCCCCTTGTCATTGGCTTGGTTCCCAAGACATGTATTCATGTCAAATGGCAGGCTCACCCATACAAGTGCTTAACTTGACATCTGGTTACTTATGTTTTACTAGTGATGACATGCAGCTGAGTGTACATACTATAAATTACCTGCATTGAAAAAGCATTGAGAAGTTTCACATGACCACCAGCATGGCAGTAAGCTGGTAACTTCTTAGTAAAATGTTGGGCTGCAAAAGCATGCATTCTTGGCAGCCTGATGTCTGAACTCCCTCAAATCCATATCTGAGATTCTTCACCTGGCATTCTCCCACAATTCTACACTCAACTTCCAGATATTAGCAACAGAAATTGGGAGAATGTTAGGTGGAGAATCTTGGGAAGCAGACTTGGGCAGGTCCAGAAGTTATGATCACTGGGAATGCATGCTCTTGTGGCCCAACATTTCACTGAGAAGTTACTGGCTTACTATCATGTTGGCAGTTGCATGAAGGTGCCCATTGTGCAAACAAAAGATTGGAATTATGTGGAATGATAGGAAGATCATCTGAGGTGGTTCTAATGAGTAGGGCAGCATGAGCCTGGATAGACTGGTCATGAGAACTGCCAGGATTGGGACTGATCCTGGCATTTCTCTGCTGGGTTGCCAGATTTTTTACCTTACTGCCTGGTCATGTGAAAGCCCAGACTGCCAGAAGCCTGAGCTTCCATAGAGCTAGGCAGAAGAAGCACAGTGCATTGTGGGATCCTGGCAGATGCACTCAGGTTTCCTCCATCCTCCTCACTGCTCCAGGAGCACTTGCACACCAGTCGTGTGGGTGCATGGCATGACTGTCATGATGGGAGCAGCAAGGATCGTGGGGGTGGGGGCGGTGGGAAGGCAGGTAATCTCCTGCCTTCCCCCCAGCCCTCCCCAGCTCCAGCAGTTAAGGTCATGTGCATGATCTTTCTGTGTTTTTAAAATCTCTGATAGATGATTCGGCATGCATGCTATTCTTCAGTTGATGAATAAAGTGATGAATAAAGTCATAAAGTGAGGAAGATGCATCTGTGAAATCAAGAACATCATTGGACTAGATTGAAGAAGAGCCTTGGGGATGCATGTAAGAAACCAAGAACCTTAACGGGCCTGGAGAAAGGCTTGCCACAATGGCCTGCAAAACAACAATCAAAAGAATAGCCGGAGGAGAGGCTTTTTGCTTCAGAAACTGAAATACATCATCTATGCGTCTCTCTCTCAGGAGTACATTCATTACGGATCACAGCTTTAGTCATAATTTTGCTATATGGTATATTTGGTACATTTATGTCCTTTTAATCTTCCTCATAAATCATTTCTCCCAGCTGCTTAATCACTTATATTGGCCTTCTTTGAATCCCTTCCAATTTTTGACATCCTCTTGATAATGAGGTGCCCAGTGCTGCTTGAGTATTCTAGGTGTGCAATCTCATATTACCATATGGAGAGAGAGTAACCGAGAGACGATCATGTTGTCAAACCATGTGTGTATGAGACACATTCAAGAATCACCTGATTATTGTTCTAAAGTTGTCTCTCTGTGTGTATGTGTGTGTGTGTACGTGTATGCATATACATGCTTAGTTTTCTTATAAGTGCCACTCTGCTGAGAATTCTATTACCACCACCCATCCATATTCTTTAAACTTCCACCTTGGCTTACATTGTCCATTTAAAATACAGTTTTGTGTTCCTGAGGGAAGCAGAAACTCAATATCTGACTCTGAAAGTGTCTACCTGTCTGTAGCACTATTAGGTTGCTTCTGTGAGTGAATTTATGTCTCTCGGTCTATAGCTGTCTATATTATGTACACGTGTATACATTAATGTTGTAATTTGTTAAAGCATTTCAAACCCTGTACTTGTACATTCCAAGGAAGTCACACTTATTGAATATATCTGCATTTTGGATTACTAATCCCCAGATGCATTGTTTTGCAATTTTCAAGGCTAAGGCTGATTTTTGTTATTTCCTGCTCATACTTTATTTCTCACCTTCTTAGATCCCTTTCTATTTCTTATTTCTCACCAGTGAATCAAGCGCCTCTTAATTTAGTATCATTTGTGAAAGTAATTAATGCACTGTTTATTCCTTCTTCCGGATCATTAATAAAAATGTTGCATTCCACTGAGCTATTAAAAAAAAAAGCTGCAGTAATCAATCTTGGTGTTTAAAAGAATTAAATCTGATTCCTATTGTGAGTGCTCATCAGAAACCTAAACATATTCAAAATGAAATAGAATGACCTCATAACAAACTGTAATTAATTAGAACTTAATATCCATAGCACAGAATAACTTATATCACATGTGAACACTTAACTTGTAGATTTCATACTGAAATATGGTTCCGGTTGCAAGCAGCCAAATTTAGATAATATTAATGTTTATTCATTCAGACTTGTTTCTGTAGGTTCTAACAACATTAGGCAATTATTGTGGACTTTTGAGGGGATGATATGCCTATTTAGAGGCACATGGGAGTATGCATCTCTTCCCCATTGGTAAAGGATTATGCACCATCCCACTGGTGCATAATCACATGAGTGGGAACTGTCTGAGTTGCACCTCACCTCAAAATTTTAATACTACTTTAAATAGTATTTAAAATATGTGGGGGCAGTTTAGACAGTCTGCCTCCCATACAATTATGAACCAGTGGAATGGTGCATGATGCACTAGTGGGATTATATGGTGGTGGTGGAGGAGATGTGTGCACCTGTGCTTCTCCCTACATAATTTGACAGGCCCAGTTGAACCAATTATTCAGTCCATTGTTAGAGAAAAATCACAGAAGTATGGGAGATTAACAATTCAATGTCAAACAACACTTTAAGAAGACTAACGATGGTAAACACTAAACTTTTGCCATTTTCCTAAATTATTCCATTAGTTTATTTCTGAAAAAAGGCCAGGTCAAGATAAATGCTGAACAGAAGAACAAATTTATTTTAGCAATGAAGATGCCACAGCAGCACATCTCTCATTCTGAATAAAACACCACCTAGTGTTGGAAAAGCAGCATTACTCAGGGCCAACAAGTTGACACATAGAAGATCCATGATCAGATCTTCTTCCACAGGGGCTTGAACTAAAAGACCTTCAAGATCCTTTCCAACTCTAAAATTCAATGATCATTTAATTGATTTTTTCAGAGCAGCCTTGGGAGCCATATTTTGGACAAATCTCTGAGGACAGCAAATCTCTGCCTTGCATGATATGAAGTATTACTTGGCATAAATCCTAGAAACAGAATAACAACAGATTAGCTGCAGCGTGCACTAATCAATGCCAAGTATCCTGATGATAGATCATAGGAGAGTTTGCTCAAGGCTGCTAGTCTAGGGTGTTGGTAATGGAGAAGGGATATGGCCCCAAACAGAAGGCAGATATGGGGTAATGGGACCTATTGCTTCTAGTTTCTATTGCTGCTGCTTTGTATTTTTTATGATTATATTGTGCTTGTTTTTAACCTTTTAATCAGATTTGTATTTTTATGTTCTAGCGTAATATTTTAATTGTGTCATTTTCATAATCTTGTTTTAACTTATGTGTGAACCACCTTGAGATTGTTTTAATGAAAGGTGGTATAGAAATTTAACAATCAATTAATCAATAAAAATAAAATAAAATAAAATAATAGAGACCATGAGTTGTCAAGAACTAGAAACATGATCAGGTTAGGTAAGCAAACAGAGAGATGGGCCAGAGGCAGGAGTGGATTCAAAGTAATGTATTATTTGAACTGGCCCAAAGATAAAACA
The DNA here is from genome assembly GCF_027244095.1 of Hemicordylus capensis. NCBI lineage: Eukaryota > Metazoa > Chordata > Lepidosauria > Squamata > Cordylidae > Hemicordylus > Hemicordylus capensis. The sequence goes on from NC_069657.1 coordinate 318,957,120, forward strand.
CTAACACTGACTGCCACATCAGTCCGTTACTGCAGCATTAAGAGCCTAGGCAAAAGCAAGTAAAAATCTTAGCCTGGTATCTAAAGTTCCTCAGATTAGGTACATGGTGAGCCTCCCTCAAGAGACTGATTCAGAATCAGGGCACAAGGATCATCCACAAGGATGATTGCTTCCCTCTCTGATTCTTGATGTTGTGGATACCCAGAGAAGAACCACCGATGATGAATCTTGACAAAAGGACCAGTTCATGAATCAAGCTTCATGCAGCCAATCCTCAGTCAAATATAACTTCAGTTGAAGTTATATTTATTTCTAAATCCTCTTGTACATACAAACACATGAAAGTTTTATTTCAGTGATTTTGGAACAAGATAAAGTTGATGTAGTAACAGATGTCTTGAAGAAACAGCAAATCCTTACTTCAAGCTGGATATTGAAAATAGCTGCAAACAGTTGCCAGAGCCAAACCATTGCATTTCATTCCACACATTTTAAGGCAAAGCATTAGATACATTTGTTTTGAGCGGACCAAGTACACTCCTGCAGTAACTTTATTCATTCAGGTAAGTTATTTTAGGGATTAATTTAGTCCAGGAGATTTTATCAGAGCTGAACTATACAACCACTCTGCAAAATGGATTAACCTACAGCTTTAATGGTATATTGAAAAGTACTTTGTGATGGCTCAGCGTGATAAGGTACTATAAAAGTGTAAAGGGACTGGTGTTGGTTTAACTGCGGCAAGTGGCCACCAACCATGTGTCAGAAGCTCAACTGCTATATAGTTTCCTTGTAGATAATGTTTTTCTTCAGCAAATGCACATGTTGGCCAATCAGGCAGGAGAAGTTTCCTCATTTCAGATGGTTTCGATAACGTTTGCTTTTATAATCCATTTTCTCCCTTGTTATTCTTGTCAAAGGGGCTACAAAAGCTCACCTTTTCCATTAGTGAATGGTGTCTTTTTCACAGATGAAGAGCTAAGTAATGTTTGTATGTCTCTGTGCATAAATGTGATACAGAGCTATAAAATGTAAAAAGCTGACATTCATAATATATAGGACAGACTGAAATGGTAAGATTTCTTGTCCGGCTTGCCATATAACCTAAAGCGAATTGAGCATGTTTACTTATATTCATCAACCCAAACTAGGCCTTGAAGAAAGCCCTCCACTCCCCCACTCCAGACAACATGAGCTGCCAGGGGTAACTCAGGCAGCTCATGTCGTGAGAACAGCCTCAATGCCTCTTGCTGTTGGTTTTACTGAACTCTTTGCCTGAAGCATAGTTCTGGGAAATTTGAAAGCTTGATCACCATTTTGTGACATTTTTGCTGGTCTTAACACAAGGTGTAGCACTTATGTTGTGTTGTTTTTTTACTGTTCCAGCCATGGTCACATGGACATTTTATATTAACTGAAATAGATCCGTGTATTTCCTGGGGAATTGGTCTTTCAACTGTGTAAGCAAACAGACCATTCCACTTAACCCTAATTTGTGCATGTCTGTTTGTCTAAGGATGTCTTCTGTGAAACTGGAAACTGCATTTTCAGCAACTGGTACAACTGAGATGTAATATCCTAATAATTGACTTTTTTTAGCTAATCTTAAAAACACAAGTGAGCATTCATGCTCTTGGTGAAGTTTGGTCCCTATGCAGAAGACCCATAGGATCCCGTTCTATTGCATCCTTTATATATTATATAATATATATTATATATTGCATCCATATACCCAGTTGATATATTTCTTCAAGTTTCTACCTAGCACTGTTTGCTCTGCTGAAGTCCATGAGAAGACTCCCAGCCAGGTGAAGAATGGATTTCCAAATAAGTGACTCCAGGTTAGGTGTGTCAGGAATGGCCTAGGTTCTGGGTTCCCCAGCCTGTACTATGAGAAATATATATTTTAAAAGCCCTAGGACTGTCCTAATGCCAGCAGCAGAGTTCTCATAGATCAGAAGACTCTCTAGTATCTGCTTAGAAAAAGAACTGATGACTGTGTTGTCTGCATTGCCAGACCCAAATGAAGAGATTGTCTCTTGGTGGTTTCCCTGTTCTGCCCAGTGCTGCCAGGCATTCAGTTCTCTTTGACTGCTTGTTAATGCACCCTTGAAGCATCATTTTTCCTTAGCCTACTATGCGTTCTTCCTTCCTGCTTAAACTGGCTGATAAGGCTACATTCTTTCCCTGGGTTCTGCATTAGAATAGCAGCATTCATGTTTATATGAACATAAGAACAACTCTGCTGGACCAGGCCAAAGGCCTATCTAGTCCAGCATCCTGTTTCACACAGAGGCCCACGGGATGCCTCAGAGAACCCCACAGGCAGTGGGCAAGGGCTTGCCCTCTCTCTGCTTGTTGATTTATGGAGCCTCCACCTGCATGTAGTCACTTCCAGATTCCCAAATATGGCTCTATCGAGGCACATGATATCTTATCCACGATAGCACTTTGATACTGTGACAATCTAATGACAATATAGTGGAACCACAACAATCACACAGCACAACCAAACACTAAGAAATCTTAAGTTAAAGCATCCTGTTGAGATGGTTTGTGGACTAATACATGGAAAAAAGATGTTGACATATGTCCTTATTGTTCCTCACACAACTAAAACCAGTCACCCAAATTAACCAAACATCAGAATTATACGTGTGAGTGATTTCACATAAAAATGCAATTGAGAGCTGTTTTCTTACCTACAAGCAAACATCATGACTTTGCCATAAACTATTATTTATTTCTCCTCAGCTTTGTGTCTTCTGTATTGATTTGAAGCCTTTTGTAGCTATTTATCTTCTCAAAGATTTTAAAATTCCAATTCATTTAATTTACTATTGTGGTTTTTCACTTAATTGCTTTAGCTTTTTCAATGGCAAGGTTTACACTGGTGATGAGAAATCCAATCAATGCTCAAATTCATGAGAACAGCATAATAATATTGTAATTCTAGGCAAAGACTACAAGCAGCATAGAATGAAGCACATCTTTTGTCTTCACCTTGAAGGAAAGTCTTTTAATTCAATCCCCCTCATTTATAATCATCACAGAAAAAAAAAAAACAACTTGAGATATTGCTACCTTTTTATTTCAAAGGCAATGGTCAACATCCTGCCCAAAACTGTGCATGTAGCTTTGAAGCATGGGTACTCATATGTACAGGGGGGTATTTTTTGCTGATCTCCTCTTACCCCAGAAGTAATATGAGGAATGCACAATTATGTCCTTGATTGCTGTACGGCCCTTAAGGATATAATTGCACATTGCCTAAGAGTGCTTCTTGGGGAGGAGGAGATCAGCGAAAATGTCCATGTATTAGCATCTGTAGTGATCAAACACTGCTCCCCAAAGAGTTAACAGGGAGTGTAGCCTTGTCTTGACTGACACGCTGGTCAACTCCAGGGCAGCCCATCAGTACACTAGGTGAGTGGGACCTAGAGAATGGTTGTGGTGAATTCTGGGAACATGAAGAGCAGGTCTTTGCTACAAGAGAAGGACATGTGGCCATGGAGGATGGCTGCAGGGGAATAACTCTGCAGATCCTTGAAAGACAGGAGGGCAGGACACTTGAAATCTCAACCCGGCTTTGGTGAGTTCAAGGGAAAGGGGAAGTTTAGTCTAGAGGGAAGTTTATTTAGTCAGAGTTTGCGTTAGAATTTATCTTTCTTTGTTGTGTGTGCTTTTGCATATTCCTGATACCATTTTATTATAGTTTACCTGCAACGTAATTGAAAAAAGAAACACTAGCCTACTCCCCTCCTACCTAGGGCATTGCAAAAGACTTCATAAATATTTAAACATGCCTAAGACATCGTGTTTTGTAATCTACTATGTATTCTTTACTGTATCTAAGAAAGCTAGAAAGCCTCTGAAGGAAGCAGTCTGCAGAAATGGAATAAAATTGTTTTTTTTAAAAAGTCTTTTCTTTTTACAAGCCTCTCTGATTTGGTTTTTTTACTCAGGAAAAGGGGGCGGGACAAGGGAGATGTTCTCTGGTGCAAACACATCCTCAGAAGTTCAGCAGCTATCAGTTTTCTCATCTCGTGTAAGCTTACACATAGAAGTTTTTTAATTATTATTTGCCCAATAGCCAGTTACCAGGGATTACAGCACCCAATCCACAGGTCCAGTTCCCAGCAAGTTGTAGGGTGCTTGGTGACAGCATTTTGAACTTACCAATAATTACAGAATAGTTTTAGGAGAAACCTAGCCAGGCAGCTCAGCAGGGATGATTCAGCATTTTCTTTCCCTCACGTGAGCTTGCTCTGAGACAAGGCTTTAATCTGCTACAGCACCTATGTTTCAAAAGTGGGTACGCTACTGCTGTGGGTTAGGAGTGTTCACAGAAGTGGATTTGCATACCCCTATCCCACAGAGGATTTGTCCAAACTGGTTTGGAGGTCAATTGGTAAAGGGGAATCCAGTGAGGCTACTTTCCTTTGTTCGCTTCTTCACAGATTTTATTTAACTTTATTTTTCTTAAGGTAATATTTAGAATGCAAGCCTTTTTGAAGCAAGGATGATTTTCTGTCACAAAAGGAATGAACACAGTTGTTGGCATCCCTACCTTCAGCAAAGTGGCTCTGTTATCCAACATTCCTTCCATGAATGGAAGGAGGATTGCATTCAGGGACCTGTTCCACCCACACAAGGATTCCATGCATGAGTTCAGCACTCCTTCTACTCATGGAAGCAACTTCACTGAAAGTCTGGATGCTGCCCAAGATTATTTCATATTTTGTAATGACAACAATAACAATAATAAGCACTGCTTATCATGTACACAGGAATACTTACAACAATTATGTAAAGTAGATCAAACCTAAGGCTACATACTGAGCATGCCAAAAGCTAGGATTAACTGTGGATTTCTTAGTTCAGTCATTTAGTCACTATGCTATACCATGCTATTATAACAATAGTTTAATGCTTGGAATAATTAGGAGCAAATCATGAGGTCATTCACAGAATCGAAAACTGTGTCCTACCCAGGTATGTGAGCTGGGTGTGCTCCCATTTTTTTGTTGTGTGGGTGCAAACATCTAGGTAGGAAGAGGGAGAAATGATTGTGTGGAATCAAGGCAGGAGAACAAGCTACTGAGCTTTTCCTCCTACATTGATTCCACACCATCCCTTCCCCCTCCTCCTACCTGGGTGGGTTTACTGTTTACATCCACATAACCAAAAATTGAGAGCACACACAACTCCCAAACCTGGGTAGGAAGGACATAGTTTTTGATTGTGTGAATGACCCCTACACACTTTTTTTTTTTTAAATTGTAAGTTGGGGTTTGGGATAATTTTTGGGGAGGGATAATTTTCAGAACAGGGATTTTAACCCTTCCCCCTCCTGCCACTGTACCACTGTAACTTTATTACCCCCTGTGCTCTTTGCAGGCTTCCAGGCACATGTTTCCTGCTCAAAAGCAATGAAATCAATTCCCCTTTGTCACTTCTCAGCTGAAAATTGCGCCTTGAAAGTACAAACCACTGTTACAGTTATAATTATAACTGTTGATCCTTTTTTCCTTCCCAGATACCATGATAATACTTTGAAATCTGATGCGTGATTGTGACACAGGTCTACAACAGTGAGCACGATGTTTTCACTTTGGGAATGGAAAGTCACAAATACATATGGCTATGGTATGACTAACAGATTGGAAGAGGTCAGTCTACATATCCATACCAAAACAAGGAGACTGAACAGAATGTGCAAACCATTTCACAATGTCCTTATTTTCATATGCTAGCAAAATAATGCTCAGGATCATAAAACGCAGATTAGAGCCCTACATGGAAAGGGAAATGCCAGATGTTCGAGCTGGTTTCAGAAAAGGCTGAGGAACAATAGACATCATTGCTGATGCATGCTAGATAATTGAGAAAGCCAAAGAAAACAAAAAAAGAAGTCAATATGTGCTATATTGACTATAAAAAAGCCTTCAATTGTGTCAACCATGTCAAGTTGTGGAATATCCTTAGGAAAATGGGCATCTCAGAACATCTCATAGTTCTTGTGAGAATCCTATACACAGGACAGGAAGTCACAGTCCAGATAGAACATGGTCAGACTGGTTACAGATCAGCACAGGAGTAAGACAAGGCTGTATACTTTCTCCTTACTTGTTCAACTTATATGCTGAACATATACCGAGAGAAACTGGATTGGAAGAAGATGAGCATGGTTTTAAAGTTGGAGGAAGAAACATCAATAACCTGCGCTACGCTGATGACACCACTCTGATAGCTGAGAATGCAGATGATCTGCAAGCTCTAGTCATGAAAGTCAAGGAGCACAGTGAAAAAATTGGACTGTGACTAAACGTAAAAAAGACCAAATTAATGACAGCCTCAGAATTGATATTGAAGACATTGAAGTAGTGGACAGCTTCTGCCTTTCAGGATTGACCATTAACTGAAAAGGATCCAGCAGTCAAGAAATACGCTGCAATCTAGCTCTTTGTAGGGTTGCAATGAAGGCCTTGGAAAGGATATTTAGATGCCATGACGTGTCTACACCTACAAAGATTAGAATTGTTCACACAATGGTTTTTCCAGTGATAATTCATGGATGTGAAAGCTGGACTTTGAAGAAGCAAGATAGAAAAAATATTGACGCTTTTGAACTTTGGTGCTGCAGAAGACTTTTGAGGATACCATGGACAGCCAGGAAAAAAAATAAATTGATCATAGAACCAATCAATCCGGAATTTTCACTCAAGGCACAAATGACCAGGCTCAAACTATCATACTTCAGACACATTATGCAAAGACCCAGTTCCCGTGAGAAGTCCATAATGCTGGGAAAAGTTGAAGGAAAGAGAAGAAGAGGATGAGTGGCAGCAAGGTGGATGGGCTTGATTACGACAGCAATGAATGCACCACTGAGAGACCTTAAAGGCCAAATTGATGACTGATCATCCTGGAGAGAATCTATCTATGTGGTCGCTATGAACTGATACCAACTTGACAGCACTTAATCAATCAATCAATCAATCAATTGCCAGGTCCAGTTGGTATGGATTGCTTTAGGATAGAATTCTTGAAGAGATGAGACCAGTTCCATGGTTTGAAGCTAGAACGTATACACTAGCTGTAAGTATTTTAGGGAAAGAGTACAGAGGTCTCTTGCTTCCCATTATATTTTGTTTAATTGTTCTCATTATTATTGTTCTCTATCTTGTGTAGAGGCCCATGGCTTATTTGTTTTAGAGGCCCCTACATGTACAGGACTAGCAAAATTTGTAGAAAGTCCATATTCAGTATACGATGGTTCACACTCACATGTTACTAGTTTGTATTTAGCTAAGATGATTTTAATTAAATTATTATTTATGATTTGAAGCTCAATTTTTATATCAGGATTTTCCTTTCATACTTTATACTTTCTGTATAATCCCATCTGACTGGCACTTTAATTTTGACATTATCCAGGGGTTTAAGAAGACTGTCTGGTATAGACATGAACTGTGGGAATCACTGCAGCAAAAGTGTTTGGGTTTCTTGCACATCATTTCTGCATAACCTTGAACATGACAAATGAGGATTTGAAGAGCATTAGCAATGAACAGGGAATGCAATCTATTCTCTGGCTCCACAATCATAATTAGGTTCTGATAGAGCAGTCTGTAACAATTTACCACAAAACTTGGGGAGTTTATTTTTAAAGAAAAAGTAAGCCTATACAATTCAGAGTATTTGTGAATGATAAGCAGGGAACATCAGTTTCACAAATGAATTAATGAAGAAGCCACTGTAAACCAAAGTCAAATAAAGACTTGCTTATACATGGATTCCTTGGAACTACATAAATCCTGTTTGCCGAATAGGAATCTAAGGTAACAGTCCTTAAGAGGATTGCAAGAGTGCTGCTCTGGACCCCCGAGAACTCTGATTTTTATTATTTATTTACACAGTCAGACAGGTGTTATTGACTGGTTTGTTTTATCCAGACATCAAGTCCTTCCCAAGGACCTGGGATGGCTGAATTTTATTGTCAATGTTGTCGCTGTTGTTATAGATATCGTCGCAGAATATAGGCTGTTCCCAGTAAAGCTGCTTTTTGTAATTGGCTGATGGTGATTTCTGTGGCCCCTATAGTGTTGAGGTGCTCTTCAAGGTCTTTGGGAACTGCACCCAGGGCACCAATTACCACTGGGATTATTTGGGTCTTTGTCTGCCACAGCCTTTCAATTTCAATTTGTAGATCTTTGTATTTGGTGATTTTTTCTATTTCTTTTTCTTCTATTCTGCTATCGCCTGGTATTGCTATGTCGATTATTTTGACTTGTTTTTCTTTCTTCTTGACTACAGTTATATCTGGTGTATTGTGTGCCAGATGTTTGTCTGTTTGTAGTCGGAAGTCCCATAATATTTTTACATCTTCATTTTCTACAACTGTTTCAATCTTATGGTCCCACCAATTTTTGGCTACAGGTAGCTTGTATTTTTTGCAGATGTTCCAGTGTATCATCCCTGCTACCTTGTCATGCCTTTGTTTGTAGACAGTCTGTGCGATCTTTTTACAACAGCTGATTAGGTGGTCCACGGTTTAATCTGCTTCTTTACAAAGGCGGCACTTGCTGTTTGTTGTTGACTTTTCGGCTTTTGCTCTTATTGCATTTGTTCCTAGTGCCTGTTCTTGTGCAGCCAGTATTAAACCCTCAGTTTCTTTCTTCAAGTTGCCATTCTTAAGCCATTGCCAGGTCTTGGTGATGTCTGATTTTCCACTATATTGTGCAAATATTGACCATGCAGTGGCTTATTTTTCCATTTTTCTGCTCAGTTCTTGACTTGTTCTTTCTTGTAGGCCTGCTTTCTTTCATTGGTGTTGAATAGTTTCTCATTATTGACCATTTTAAATGCATTTTCTTTACTGTCCTTGATATATTCTTCAAGGCCTCTTTTCTCCTCCTCTGCTGTTTGATGGACTTGCAGCATTCCTCTTCCACCTGAGCTGCGAGGGAGGTATAGCCTATCGACATCACTGCAGGAGTGCATAGCATGACTGATGGTCATTATTTTCCTGGTCTTATGATCTAGCATCTCTAGCTCTGCCTGGGTCCAGTCTATTATTCCTGCAGTGTATCTGATAACAGGTATAGCCCAGGTGTTTATGGCTTGTATAGTGTTCCCGCCATTGAGTTTGGACTTTAGGATTTTTCTAACTCTCCTGATGTATTCACTTCCAATTTTTCTATTAACTTTATCATTATTTATTTATTTATTTATTTATTTATTCAATTTCTATACCGCCCTTCCAAAAATGGCTCAGGGCAGTTTACACAAAGAAATAATAAATAAATAAGATGGATCCCTGTCCCCAAAGGGCTCACAATCTAAAAGAAACATAGGATAGACACCAGCGACAGTCACTGGAGGTACTGTGCTGGGGGTAGATAGAGCCTGTTACTCTCCCCCTGCTCAATAAAGAGAATCACCACGTTAAAAGGTTCCTCTTTGCCATGTTAGCAGGGGTTAGACAAGTTAGCAGGGGTTAGCATTGATCCATTTGTAGTGATGCACAGCCATTATTAGCCCTGGATCAAGATGTTCACCCACAACATCCTGCTAGGACTAGATGAGCAGCTGCATCTTCTTGGGCATAAAAGCCTGGTTCTGTGCACTGATTGTCCTTACTGAACTGAGGCCTGCAACTTCACATTGTAAACACTTCTAATTATTCTGAGCATTCATACCAAGTGAAAACATTTCATATTTCTTTATTAGAGCGAAATAGTTATCCAAGAGGTAGAAAGGGGTATTAGAAGCTGCCCGAAAAATATTTCCCACTCCCACATCCATTGGACTAGAACTTTGCAGCTAAGTGTCAGATAACACAGTCATAAAGATAATTCACATGACCAAACTAGGGTAGGCTGTGGGGGTGGGTGGAGGTAGGCTCCTACTAGGAATATGCATGAACCAGTTTGGAGGCCCTTCTATGGGCCTCTGAGCCGGTTCAAACATCTAACGGTTTGGTCAGTTCAAAGGTGGCAGGGGATATCTTTAAGGGTCGGGTAGGTTTCTCTTATTCCTCCTGCTGTATTTCCCTACAGCATGTGCATGCACACAAGGCACTTCTGGCCACTTCCTGTCTGAGGAGGCACTGGGGTGGCAAGGAGGTATACTGCCACCCCACTGGACCATTTTCAAAGGCAGTGCCAGTGGGGAAAATGTGAAAATGTGAGGGGTAAGAGCACCCTCCCCTATCCTCTCCTTCTGGTTCTGCTGATTGTATGCCCAAATGACCAGCATGGTGGTGATCAGAAGAGTTGGGATCTAGAGGAGGAAGTCCTCCACTATCATACAAGGCACCACACAGGGTCTCTCTAAGAGATGTTTGAGGAGCTAGGTTCATTGGGGAAGTTTTGCACTGCTTGGTGCTCCTTTCTCCTATCTCTATGGAAGATTGGGCTGCTGGCAGGCCAAGCTTCCACACAACTGGATGCCGAGATAGGGAGGTACGCATACACCCTTCCACCTCACTTTTAGCCCAGGTACAAAACCCTGATTACCTGGCAGAAAAGCACCAGAATTGGGACCAGTCCCATCAGTTCTCACAACCACCCCTACCTGAGCTAGTGCTGCCCCCCCCAATGACCTCAGTATATTATGGTCCTATATCTCAAATCAATTATTTTAAAAGGCCTCAGTTTTTTAAAGAAGCCTCTTTCACTCACCCTCTACCCCAGAACAAGCTGCAGCAGTCAGTGCAGACAGGGAGGTAGGAGACTCATTCATTAACTTAATTACATTAATTACATTACCTCTGTAAGTATTTCATGCACAGAAAAATCCCCTAATAATATTCTTTGCTACTCCATTTCTCCTCCATACTAGTTGATCTGGAGTTGCTCCTGGTTGCATTAACTTATTTTGACATTTCTTTTTTTACTTTGGTTATGTGCTCATGCAAGGCACTAAATCCTATATACACACACCCTGGGGGGGGGAGCAATAATTTCATGTATATCCCCCCTTTTCCCCCTAACAAGATGACATTGCTAATGGTTAAGAAAAAAAATACCACATTAAACACTGAAACTCAACTTTCAGAAAATGAGAATTGAAAATATGATATTGTTTAGAACTTATTCAGAAAGTTCCAATTTGGTATCTGCTTTAATGATAATATGTGAATTCAAAAATATCTGTAAAAGTAGCTATTCATAAAATACATATACTATAAATTTCTTTTATGATATGAACATAATAATGGCTAATAATAGGAATCTAACATTTACCTGCCTGACTTGATAATTGGCTTAGCTGTTGAGAGAGAAACCAAAGGAGAATTGTCAGTGCTAGGCTGTGCAGAAGAACCAAACAGGAGAGTAAGGATTTAATGGAATTTGCAGAATCAAATTTTTGACAGTTTGTTGTGCTATTAAATTACACACAACCTCACAGTTAAAACACGTTGAGAGAGAAGTCATATATAACTGTTAAGTGCTTATAACTTTGGAGATATTTCCCCTGAAAACCCTTATCTAACTAGGTCTTCATCCTGTTCAGTGCACACTGTAGCTACCAGGTGCCTATTGTGTGTGATCCAGTAAGGTTAATATTGGGATTGTTCAGGAGTGGTCAGGTTTCAACCCTCTGTTCAGTCAAGAATGCAATAGTTGGCCTCACTCATATCATTCTCTTCTGAGCCTGGGTCTTTCAGTTACCTGTCTAAACAATGGAAATGTTAACTGCCTATATCACTGCATATGTGTGCGCGCACATGTGCAAGGATGAATACTTCTAACTTAAAGCACTTTACATGTAAACATGAGTAGTAATCATAATAATACCTTCCAAGCTGGAAGATTAGGAGCCCTTTCTCACAATCGGCAAGAACGGGCTTGAGGGCAAGCAGGGAGGAAGCTTTGAAAAACATACCTCCCCACAGACTATTATTATTCCTGGGCTGGGCATGGAGATCGTGTGCCCAGACATGCAGCTGCCTCCTAGGGCAGCACGGAGGGTCAGGAGCCAGGCATGTCACCCTAACCCATGGAACTCCCATAATGCACTGCTTGCAAATGCAAACAGCCGGGGCTGGGAGACGATTGGAAAAATGAAGTTAAGGGAGCGCTTACTCCCTTAATCTCATTTTGAAGGCTGGCTGGTTCATATATTTATGATTCAGCTGTGGAATAAACTAAACGTTCCATGTGATTATATTATTCTTTTTAGAAAATTTTAGACACACAATACAGCTGGTGAGGCCATTCTGAAAGGGACGATTGACATGGGGAAAAATAGCTTACTGTCTCTTTCCACTTGCTATTTTCCCACTGAAAATTGTCATACAAAGCTGCTTTTACCACCACTGGGAAAATTGTATGTGTACTTATCTCTACCACAGTAAGCGTAAAAACATTTTTAGGGTAAGACATTTTCAGTGGGACAAATAATGTGAAGGGACTGGTTAAGAAGCCCTGCACCCCACACATTGGTCGTCCCCTTATATTACAGCCAGCTGCATATAATAAAATAAAATAAATAATCTCTATATATAATTCTCTAAGGTGTACCTGTTGCTAATCCCGTATGCGGCAGCTCTCACAAGAGTTCGTGAGCAGAAGCACTGTGGTGATTGCGCAGTGGGGATTCAATATTTATTTATTTAAATATAGAATCCCCACTGCAGATAGAGAGGAGGAGCCTGTGAGAGCCAAAGCACCATGGTGATTGGGCAGTGGGGATTCCATATGCAGATGGGGGGAGGAGCCTGTGGCACCATGGTGATTGGGCACCATAGTGATTGGGATTCCATGCAGATAGGGGGAAGGAGCCTATGATGCTTAAGGCCAGTTGGAATGCAACTGTTATTGGCCAGAAGATGTTCTTGATTTTAGAGGAGAGGAATCTATATATAAAAGAATAGTGGGGAGGAGTCTGCGAAGAGAGGGGTTATGAGGGAGAAATGAGCCCCTTCAGGAGAAGGTGGCTGCCCTTGGGTGAATTAGATGAGGAAACAAGATGAACAAGATCTGTTAACTCAGGAAAAGAGAGAGAAAGAAAGAAAAAAGAAGGGAAGGGAAGAAAGACAGGGGAAGAGCGAGTGGAGGAGAGAGAGAAAGAAGGGAGGGGAAGACAGAAAGAAGGAAAGGCCCAAACCTGTCAGTGGCCTGAGGGGAACGAGTAGCCATGGTAGCGGTGGCAGCGGCAGCAAGGAAGGCCCAGTCAACCACTTCTGCTGTTTGAGGCTACCAAATTCATTGGCAAAGGCAGGCAAGCAGGCAAGGGATGGGCGCTGGCCTGTCAGTGGTCTGAGGGGAACAAGCGGCCATGGCGGTGGTGGCAGTGAAGAAGGGCCCAGTCAACTGCTGCTGCTGCCTCCTGTGGGAAGGAGCAGGAGCAGGGCTTGGGTAAGGGCGGGGAGGTCTCTGGGGACAGGGGGCTGCAGGTTGGCCGGTAGGCACTATAACGCTGCAGCCACAGCCAAGAGGGATGAGGGGGATGGAGTAAAGGGATGGAGGAGTGACCAAGAGGGGTGAGGGGGATGAAAGCAATGGGATGGAGGAGGAGGAGGCCGCACTCCTCCTCCTCCTCCTCCTCCTCCATCCCATTGCTTCCATCCCCCTCACCCCTCTTGGTCACCCTCAGGTAAGGGTGGAGAAATCTCTGAGATGAGGGGGGCTGTGGCAGGGGGTGGTTGGAGTAATCAAATACTAGCATGCAGATGCTCTGTACAGATTAAGATAGTAAATAAATAAAGCTGCAAATAAAAAAGTCTATAAAAACAATTAATTGAACTTTAAAATCAACCGGGTATTGGAGTGTGTGGGGGCATGCAAACACACATACACGCACACAGATCACACTTCAAAAACATCAGCAGGGCTGGAGTCAGGAGTCTGGCATCACTGAGCAGTGGCTGACAGGGCTGTTAATCCTGAGACCTAATCCTAATCTGTGCCTATAGCCTTCATGAAGCTGTGGTGGACCAACTCTCTCAGGGCCCACCCGAATAGAATGGTGCCCATGGAAATCAGGTAGCCAAGGTCTCCCTGAAAGTTGTAGCCAGTCCTGATCAATGAACACCCACCCCCATTGTTCACAAGTATTCACTTTGCAGATGCATAAATGTATTTCTCATTCCACAACCCACTGTCAGATTATGGCTTGATATCATATGAAAGCTGGTGGTACTGGTGGCCCTTACCCCCAAATGCCTGGACCAGTGAACTAAAAGCTTAATCTCTTTAAGCTTTGCTCTGTGAACAGAACATGTATGAACAGAATGTGCCATCTTGCATAATGTTTTAAAAGCACACTGATTTCTATTGGAGACTTCTGCTCTGCAAGTTATCATGGCCACAGGTGGCAGTGAATCAACAAACACTTCTATGCATGAGTAACCATGTTCTTTCACAGTTGTTCTCTGTGCAAATTTGATCAAAATGGAAATATTCTTTCTCTCCCTAACAATGGAAAAATATGTGGACTAGAAGACATTGTTGCATTATGCACTACATTTCAGACAGCCATAGTTTTCAAAGTCAAAAACTGTTAAAAAACTGTTATACTTTAGTTGTATTGCAACTATCCAAACAATGGATGAAAAACATTTTTTTGCAGTGCTTTGTTGGAACCAAAGTCAATTGTTCTATGATTCACCAATTCCCTTTATTCTGTTTTTAATATCCCCAGAACTCATTTTCATTCCAAACAATGTCACAGAACATGCACCTCACTCATCAAGGAATATCCACCGTGAAGCCATCCTTCTTTACCTTCCCAAATTCATTCCACAATATATTATTCATTTATTATGTATTATTTATGTCATGAACAACTACCCAGACTAGTGGGGAGGGTTGACTATTTTCCTCTCTGACAGGACTATATTCAAACAGCAACCCTACATTCCTGCTATGAAGTAAGCAATACTTCAGGAGCCAGAGTGTGTCTCCATTGCCACATCCAGATAGTGCCGCACCCACACCTGTAAACAAGTTCTGGGTGAGTTTGCATGCATGATTAGACTTCTATTTCCCAAGTTACTAGATCAGAAAAGGGCACAGGGAAGACCTGGGGATTAGAATGAAACCTTCCAGATCACTGGATTTCCATAAGCCACATGTAGCGGCTAAGTTTGGTCTCCAGGGTGTCTCAGAGAGACCATATTACACCTGTTTTTAAAGCAATTGCATTGACTACTAGGGGTGTGCACAAAATTGGATGGCTTCAGTTAGGTTTGAGCCCTGACTGGACTCTCAGTGGACTAGGCATGCTCGGTTTTGAACTCCCCAAACACATACACACACATCCCAGCTCGGCTAAATATGGGGGATTTTTTTCAAAAAAACCTCAGGCCTTTCCGGCCCTCTCCTGGCTCGTGGCAAGCATTTTGAAGGCCACCTCACACGTGCATGGTTTATGAGCATAAACCTATACGTTCTTCTGATACAATTCATTTAGTGGCTCACTCTTTATCTAATCAGAATCTCCAGGTTTCCAGGAATCACAAAAACTGCAGCTAGAGGTAGGGATGTGCAAACCGCTTTGATGTTGAACGTGTTCAATGTTGAACTGGTTCAGTTCGACATTTTGGGGTCGAACCAAACCAACCCTTGTTTGGTCCGATCCTGGACCAACCCCCACCCTCGGCCCATTTAGGGGGTTCTTCTGGGTGGGTTTGCCCAAGGTGGCAGGGGGGTCTGCAGAAGTCCCCCCTCCCCCACGAGCCTCTCTTCCTTCTAAAATTGGCCCATTCAGCCATTCTTCAGGCCGTTCAGGCCATTACCCTGGCACGGTGGCCATTTTGGAGGCTATCACGCCTGTGCAATGGGCCTCTGCATGGCCTGGAAATGGTTAACAATCTTTCTTTGGTTGCTTAACAGCAAGCAGACTGATTTCCTTCATTCCATTCCCCTTTTAGTCCTGTTTAAGTCCCAGGATCGACTAGCCAGGGCATTCTAAAATACTGGCCTGGATCAAGGAAGAGACTAATCACAAACATCACAGAAAAATACTCCAGCTATTCATTTAGCCACTCATGTGGCAGATAATGGGTATTCCCACCATACACTGTGGGAATACAAAATACACCATCCTCGTGACCAGTGCAGCCGCCCTAGAACTGATGTATTTCTGGGCTGCTCTGAACCAGCCTCTCATAAGAACATAAGAACAGCCCTGCTGAATCAGGCACAAGGCCCATCTAGTCCAGTATCCCATTTCACACAGTGGCCCACTAGATGCTACTAGAAGCCACAGGCAGGAGTTGAGGGCATGCCCTCTCTCCTGCTGTTACTCCCCTGCAACTGGTACCCAGAGGCATCCCGCCCCCGAGGCTGGAGGTGGCCTACAGTCCTCTGACTGTAACCGTCAATAGACCTCTCCTCCATGAAGTTATCCAAACCCCTCTTAAAGCCATCCAGGTTGTTGGCTGTCATCACATCTCGTGGCAGAGAATTCCACAAGTTGATTATGCGTTGTGTGAAAAAGTACTTCCATTTGCTGGTCCTAGATTTCCTGGCAATCAATTTCATGGGATATTCCCTGGTTCTAGTGTTATGGGAGAGAGAGAAGAATTTCTCTCGATCCACTTTCTCCACTCCATGCATGATTTTATAGACCTCTATCATGTCTCCCCGCAGTCGTCTTTTTTCTAAACTAAATACCCTAGGTGTTGTAGCTTTGCCTCATAAGAAAAGTGCTATAGGCCCCTGATCATTTTGGCTGCCCTCTTCTACACCTTTTCCAGTTCTACAATATCCTTTTTTAGATGTAGTGACCAGAATTGTACACAGTACTCCAGGTGTGGCAGCACCATAGTTTTGTATAATGGCATTATAATATTAGGAGTTTTATTTTCAATCCCCTTTCTAATGATCCCTAGCATGGAATTGGCCTTTCTAACAGCTGCCACACATTGAGTTGAAACTTTCAAGGAGTTGTCCACCACGACCCCAAGATCCCTCTCCTGGTCAGTCACTGACAGCTCTGATCCCATCAGCATTTACTTGGTTGGAGTTTTTCATCCCAATGTGCATCACTTTACACTTGCCAACATTGAATGTTATTTGCCACTTTGTCGCCACTCACCCAGTTTGGAGAGATCCTTTCGGAGCTCTTCACAATCAGTTATGGATTTCACTACCCGGAAGAGTTTGGTATCATCTGCAAATCTGGCCACCTCGCTGCTTACCCCTACTTCTACATCATTTATTAATAAATTAAAAAGCACTGGTCCCAGTACAGATCCCTGGGGGACCCCACTTCTTACTTCCCTCCATTTCAAAAGCTCTCTATTTATACCTAACCTCTGTTTCCTGTCTTTCAACCAGTTAGCAATCCACACATGTACTTGTCCACTTATCCCATAACCGCTAAGTTTCCTCAGGAGTCGTTGATGAGGAACTTTGTCAAAAGCTTTTTGGAAGTCCAGGTATACTATGTCAACTGGATCACCTTGATCCACACACTTGTTAACACTCTCAAAGAACTCCAAAAGGTTGGTCAGGCAAGATTTACCTTTGCAGAACCCATGCTGGTTTACAATTTTATCTTTGAGGATGTTTTCCATCAATTTGCCTGGAACGGATTTCAAGCCTATAATTTCCCGGGTCACCCCTGGATCCCTTCTTGAAAATTGGTGTTACATTTGCTACTCTCCAGTCCTCTGGTACAGAACATGATTGCAGGGATAAGTTATATATTTTAGCAAGGAGGTCAACAATTTCACATTTGAGTTCCTTGAGGACTCTTGGATGGATGCCATCCGGCCCTGGTAATTTGTTAGTTTTCAATTTTTCCAGACAGTTTAGAACATCCTCTCTTGTCACTTCTATCTGGATCAATTCTTTAGCCGCCATCCTCGAAAAGCCTGGTTCAGGAACAGGTATATGCTCACTATCCTCTGCCGTGAAGACGGATGCAAAGAACTCATTTAGCTTCTCTGCAACCTCCATATCCCCCTTTATAATCCCTTTCACTCCCTCATTGTCTAATGGTCCAACTGCCTCCCTAGCAGGTTTCCTGCTTCTGATGTTTTTAAAGAAGTTTTTGTTATCCCCCTTGATGCTTTTAGCTAAATCTTCCTCAAACTCTCTTTTCACCTCCCTTATTGTTGCCTTGCATTTCTTTTGCCAGAGTTTGTGTTCCTTTCTGTTCTCTTCATTTGGACAGGCCTTCCAATTTTGGAAGGAAGTCTTCTTCCCTTTTATGGCTTCCTTGGCAGTACCCATTAGCCATGCTTGCATCTTCTTGGACTTTGTGGTACCTTTCCTCTTTTGGGGTATACAAAAAGGTATACCCAAAATGTATACCCTTTTTGGGTATCTCTGTGGTGGTGGGAGGAATTTGTGCATGAAGCTCAAGTTATGGCAGGTGGCAGAATTCAGATGACACAATGGTGCCTTCTAACCCCAGGTTTAAGCAGTGAAGCTACAAACTGAGAGTTCAAATTCAGGTTTGGGAGCAAAAGCGGAGTCATGGTTGGGTGATGAAACTGTCTTCATGGTTTTGGATGATCACAAACTCAAACCACTATCACATTTATCTCTGGTTTGGCATTATTTCCAAATGGGGCCCCTCCCTCTTTCCCTCTCCCCCCTCCCCCCCCCGCTCTCTTTTAATCAGAGTATCCTGGCTAACAATAAAGTTGTAATCCATTCCAAATGTGATACCAACTTTATCAGTATAGACAAATCAGATAATGCACAACTATCGTAAATTAGAAAAAAGGATTTTACCATCCTACTGTTTTTAGTATTATAAACTCCCATCTTCAATCAAATCAATTCATACTGTGTCCTCTTATTGTATTGAAGCAGATTGCTATGATCAGGATTTGCCCAGCAACAAAGGCTTAAATTGCAGAGAATTAGCTTGAGCAAATATGCTCTAGTCATCTACTGCTATCTTTTTAAATAGTGTATGCACACAATATATTTTTCATAAGGCTAAGGAACAGAATTATCCACCCCATAGTGTCATGGTTCCAATGCCAATCAACCAGCTGCAGTAATATAAGAACAATTTTCCCATCTCTCTGCTTGAATTCCCATATGTAGCACATGTAAATCGAGCAATGTCGATGCCCATTTTCAACTCATTAGTTTATGGTTACAGAAGTTATTCTTACAACAAGTTCTCATTCATTAGTCTGAAATGTATTCCATCCACAAAACTTTAAAATAAATTTGAGTTACATAAAAAAAGGTTTATATTTTTCTCTGTTACTGGATTGACAGCCATTTTATTGGAAGATGGTTAACAAATGGCCAGTGGATGATGTGCAGCCCGGCACATGTGATAAGGAAGGAGTCACACTGAGGGTGCACCAGTCATGATATTGTTGGAGCACTCCTGATGCACAGCTGTAGATCCCTTTTTCATGTGAGAGGGCTGTTCATCGGAATCTCTTCTCTACACATGGTAAATAAATAGGAGAGCATATAGTGGGGAGATTCAGATGAATAGCATCCTCATGCAATCAAGGTGCATGCTGGAATGTCTTCTGCTGACATCATGGTGAGTGTGCTAGGAGTGCAACCCTTTCCTTATCAAGTATGTCACGCTGAATATCATCCGTACTGCTTATCATAATATGTATCGTAATGCCCTCAGATATGTTAGGTTTTTAGGCACATGTATGTGATTTTCTGTGTATGGCTATATCTGTATTCATTTTAAAAGTGAACAGGTGAGTCTTGAGGGTCTTCTTGAAAACTATCAGAGAAGGATAGGCTCTTAGTTGAGCAGGGAGCACATTCCAAAGCGGAAGGGCAGCCACAGAGAAAGTCCAGTCCTGAGTTGCCACCAAACAAGCCTGTGGCAACCATAACCGGATCTCTCCAGAAGATCCTAATAGACAGCAGGGTTCACGTCAAAGGATGTGCTTTCTCAAATAGCCTGTACCCAAGCCGTTTAAGGCTTTATAGGTAATAACCAGCACTTTGTATTTCACCCAGAAACATATTGGCAGCCATTACAGTTCTTTTAAAACCAGAGTTAAGTGATCCCTTTGTGTTGTCCCAGAGACCAATCTGGCTGCTGCATTCTGTACCAATTGTAATTTCCAGACAACAAAGGCAGCCCCACATAATGTGAATTACAGTAGTCAAGCCTGGAGGTTACCAGCATATGTACCACTGTTTTAAGGTCATTCACCTACAGAAATGGGCGTAGTTGACGTATCAGCCGAAGGTGATAAAAAATGCTCCTGGCCACTGCCTCAACCTAAGAAACCAGGGAGAGCTTTGGGTCCAGGAGCACTCCCAAGCTACATATCTGATCTTTCAGGGGGAGTGTAACTCCATCCAGAACAGGCAGATCTAAAGCATCTCTTGGGTCCTTACCCCCCACTGACAGTACCTCCGTCTGATTTGGATTCAACTTCAGTTTTTTATCGCTCATCCATCCAAATACCACCTCCAGCAGGCATTTAGAAAAGGTATGCCATTTCCTGATGAGTTTGACATGGAGAAAAAGATCTGGGTGTCATCAGCATATTGATAACACCCAGCACCAAACCTCCTGATAATCTCTCCCGGTGTTAAAAAGGATTGGAACATTGGTTAAAAAGCATGGAGAACTTGTGGCACTCCACACTTTAGTTCTCGCTTTGCTGAACAACAGTCTCCAAGTGACACCATTTGGAATCTTCCAGAGAGATAGGAACAGAAGCACTGTATAACAGTGCCACCCAATCCCACCTCCTTCAGGCGGTCCACAAGGATACCATAGTTGATGGTATCGAAAGCTGCAGAGAAATAAAATGATCAGCAGAGTTACACTCCCTCTGTTGATAGCCAGTTAGAGATCATCCATCAGGCCAACCAAGGCATTCTCAACCCCATAGCCCACATGGAAGCCAGTTTGAAATGGGTCTAGATAATCTGCATCCTCCAAAACTGCCTGGAGTTGAGAGGCCACCACCCGCTCAATCACCTTGCCCAACTATGGAAGATTGGAAACAGGTATGTAATTAGCTAACTGTTATTAGGATATGGGGTAAAGGAGGAAGCTGGAAGCTCAACATGGAATCTTCATTCATTGAGTTTGAAATCCACAGCCAATCTGAAGGTTACAGGAGTTATGTGCTACAGTGATACATCTAGACACATTTTCAAGGCTCTGTTAACTTTTATTTGGGCGTGGAATTGTTTGATTTTTATGTATGAATAAAAATCCTTTATTTATTTGTTTGTTTGTTTGTTTGTTTGTTTGTTTGTTTAGTTGGTTGGTTGGTTGGTTGGTTGGTTGGTTGGTTGGTTGATTTTTATGCCGCCTCACCCAGATGGCTCGAGGCAGTTCACATAAATAAAAACGGATTAAAACAAAACAAATAACCCATCAGAAACAATTAAAATTAAAGCAGTTTAAAGCCATATATGTCTACAGTATGCCCCGTGTTCCATTCATGGCTGGTTGCCAGCTGACCTGTTTTACACTGACCTTGCTTAAAGTTCTTCATATACTACATATATATTGTTCTTCTATTTTAGATTAGCCTAAAAGAGCCAGCATGGTGTAGTGGTTAGAGTGCTGGACTAGGACCAGGGAGACCCGAGTTCAAATCCCCATTCAGCCATGAAACTAGCTGGGTGACTCTGGGCCAGTCACTTCTCTCTCAGCCTAACCTACTTCACAGGGTTGTTGTGAAAGAGAAACTCAAGTATGTAGTACACCGCTCTGGGCTCCTTGGAGGAAGAGCGGGATATAAATTTAATAATAATAATAATAATAATAATAATAATAATAAATTAAGGTATGGTTTTGCACTAACATGTAATTTGTCATATTTTCAAGCAGAGTCACAACATTGTCTCTTGAGGTCTACTTCAGATTCTGCCCTTAGTAAATATGGAGGTTTTCCTCATGACCACTCTGGGGAGGGTGGGCAGAGAGGCAGGCTCCGGCCTGCTTCCCTACACACAGCCTCCCTGCCCTTCTAAGCTCTGCCATTAGCCCAGCACACAAGCAGCCCTGCAAAGAGCAGCAGAGCCAGAGGCAGAACTTCTCTGGCATCCCACAATGCACTGTGCCAGGAGCATGCTGCCTTGGGTTATACCCCCACTGCCAGGCTCTCTTGCCACCTGGCTTATGCAGGCAGCCCAAATGTCCACACGGCCAGAAGATGGGGTAGACGGGTGTGCTGCATTCTTCTACCTCACTACAAGCCCAGGTAAAAAAACCTGGCTACCCCATTGGCAAGTACGGAGATCAGGACTGATCCCGGCATCCCACATGAGTAGCCATACCCTGTGAAAGCCCTCATGGAAATGCAACTGATTTCTTTCATGGTTATATGTCCCAGCATAATGCTCTGCTTGGTTCTCTGTGTCCATTTCCTTATAATACTACTGTCATCTGGAGATTTGGCCTTAAGCAGAGTTACCGGTGTTTTTAATGTTAGTGCCCAATTTAGCATGCAAATAAAGCTTTTTTTTTCCCCTGACAAAGGCAAAACAGTGGTGGGAAAAGTCTCATCTGCTTCATTTTGCAATGATAGACTGCTGCTAAGCGAGTGAGTGCATGGTACATTTAAAAAAATTGTGACAATTTTTGTGATTTTATTATCCTTTTATTAATCTTCTGCAATATTTGGGAACTATATTACAAACACCCAGTCAAAATATGAGCTCCTCCATCTCTGGTTTAGTTTTAAAAGTGCCTTAAGACACACCTGTTTTCTCAGGCTCTTAATTAAAATTATTTTTCAACTGTTTAATTGTTGTGATTCAGTGAAATTATTTGAATTGTTTCATTCTGTTAATTGTTTTTACTTGCTTTTATTCTGTGAAAGTGTTTTGTTTGTTCTTTTTATTTTTATATTGTAACTTGTATTGTGTACATCGCCTAGAGATGTATATATCAGGTGGTATCTAAATATGATTAATATGATAAATAAATAAATAATAAGTCTCAGTAACTCTTGCTAAGCTGAAAGACATTTCCTCCAGTGGCATTTGTTTCCTCTTTTTTCTTCCAGGTTGTGGGGGGGGGGATCATTGGTATAAATTTGGACTTAAAATTTAGACCTTATTTCAACTAAACCAACTTTCCTGCTCTTTTCTATTATATAATTGTAAAGATGTTCCTGTTGCCTTTTATTTCTCAAGAACCATCCCTAGATTTGCTTTTCTTGTGATTACTGAAACAGGGTGGCCCCAGGACTCCTTCATGTGGTAGTAATTTCCCATTGCTTTAATTTTCAGAGTGCAGAAATGGAAAGACTTCTATGGAGTATCAGTTTTCCCTACATTAATTATTATCTTCACTTTAAAGGATTTCATAGTGGCAATGTAGCCAAGAATGATCTAAAGCAGGCCTGCCCAACTTTGGACTACAAAGTTTAATTTAGGCCTAAAGAAGCTGTTTTTGGACTACAACTCCCATAATCCCCAGCCACAGTGGCCAGTAGCCAGGGATGTGGGAGTTGTGGGCCAAAAGCTGCAGGAGAGCCGGAGTTGAGCAGCCCTGATCTAAAGAAACATGATACAGTTCTACTGATGAGGATCCAGTTGCTGCTAGCCGCTGCTTCCCGGGTAATGTGTGCTCTTGCCATGACATGAGCCACAAGCTGCAGCCATTTCATTATGTCTGAAGCCACCAATATCAGACTCCCCAGCCATATTTTTGTCCGCTACCCAATATCTGCCACCTGACTTCAAATGCTAGTTACACATGATGGTTTCCCAGAAGGAAGTCCAGCTGGGAAACCCAACGTAATGAAATGTCCAAACGTACAGCTCTTGATTCATTCAATAGAAGCACTAACCATGCATTTTCCAGTCAGGATGGTGGTATATGCACAATATATTTTCTTGAGGTTAGACAGTCTTGCAGGCAGTAAACTGCACATCTTGAGATGTGAGAGATTTTCTTTGTTCAAAATTGTTTCATCACAGGACACTCCAGTCACAGATGCAGGGAATTCATCTGTCACCCTCACCAAGATAAATAAAAGTTTCCATTGATTTAGATGTTAAAATTAAATTTTAATGGCAGAAATTCCGTAGAATTCTACAGCAGAAATCCATAATGTTGGTTCACTGTTGGCTTTCAAGAGAGCCTTTAAAACTTACTTGTTTGATCTGGCCTTCCAAGGCTTTTAAATTGCTCTTAAATGTTTTTCACTGTCTTTAAATGGTTTAAAATTGTTTTTATATTGTCTTAAGCTGATGTTTTAAATGATTGTTTGTTAGTTTTTTTGTTTTTGTTGTTGTGCACAACCCAGAACCTTTATAAAAATGTATAAAAATGCAGTATAAAACTGTAATGAATGAATGAATAAATACATCTTATTTGTGTTAATATTTCTTAAAAAATAATAATCCTATGCACGCATGCTTGGGAGAAAGTCCCATTAAATGTACTTGGAATTTACTTCCAAGTAAATGAACAGAATTGGACAAATTTCACAAACTCTGATGATGAGTCTGTGAAATGCAGTTAGTTTAGGAAAACTAGTATTCAGAAATGCTTTGTGAGCATGAACAGAATTATTCATCATCTCAGAAAACTTTAAAATTGGCAAACGGAAGGAATTTGTATGTTACAAATAAACATCACATTAAGTGTCAGAAGCAATAAACACTCATATTTTATTTGCAAGCTTGAAATGCTGTTTGTTTCACCTCTGCCAAAATGGTTTTCCTCTGCCACTATGTCATTTTTAACATCACTGTTTAATTTCACTCTGTGGATTTACATGAGTTATATCTGAAAGGAGAGGTGCATTATTGCATCGCTACATATATGACTATAGATCTTGCACGTATCCCCCACCCCACCCCAGAGCATTGTGAAGATCCAAGGTTATACAGAAAACATGTTATTTTCTCTAGCAAATTCTTCCTATCCTATCTTTTGTCCATGTAACATGGCATTTACCAGCATAATCTATCTGAAGCTGTGCACCGCTTCCTCATTTTCAACAATGAACTATAAGAAAGCTTCTTGGTTGGTTTTAGCATCCCAGGGGGAAAAAAGGGCTATGGCAACCTGAGGTCAAAGGAGGCTGTATCTTAGCCATATGTGGGCAGCTGCAGGAGAAGATTAGAGACAGCAGTCTGAGGCAACTGCTAGGGAAAATGGGAGATGGGGGAGAGCAGCTGTGTCAATATTTGATTGAGCTGTTGGCATGTGCTGGAATTCTCCACTTGCAGGTGACAGATGCTGTTGCAGTGAAACAAGCTTCTGGTGGTGAGGCAGCTTGCCCTCCATTCTGCTCTTTTCTTCCTGACTACGATTTCCAATGGAAGTGGATGCAGCAGCAGCAGCAGCAGCGAGCTTGTCCTTGGCAGAAGGTGAATGATACAGGCTTCCCCCAGCTGATTAACCCGTGTTCAGTGAGACCTGGTGGGCTGCAGCTGTACTCTAAATATTCCCAACCCCTTTAGCTAGTTTCTAGAGGAAGCTAATTACTCTGGTCTATGCCCTAGAGGCTTCTCCAAACATATCAAATGGAATCTTCAGCTATTAGCTCCTCAGATGGCACACCTCTGCTCTTTTTGTTAGGATCTATTTATGGAAATAAACACACCCCATTCTAAATGGTCGGGATTGGAAAATGATAAAGTCTTAACACTAATAGGCACCTTCCTACTGTAAAAATGCACTAGTCTGCCTCACAGTTCAGAAATAGGCCGTATTCGTAGGTAACGGATTCAATTCGTAGGAGTTGAATGGGGTGGAGGTTCAAATTCATGTACGTTCAAATGTACAAAACAGTGGTTTTGCCAAAACACACACACACACAAAGGTGGTTTCCCTCACATAAGAACAGCCCTGCTGGATCAGGCCAATGGCCAATCTAGTCGAGCATCTTGTTCCCATCTAGTCCAGCATGTGGTGACCAGAACTTTACGCAGTACTCCAAGTGTGGCCTCGCCATAGTTTTGTATAAGGGCATTATAATATTAACAGTTTTATTTTCAGTCTCCTTCCTAATGATTCCTAGAATGGAATTGGAATTGGCCTTTTCACAGCTGCTGTGCACTGAGTTGACACTTTCAACAAGCTATCCACCACGACCCCAATATCCCTCTCCCAGTCAGTCTCTGACAGCTCAGATCCCATCAGCGTTTACTTGAAACTGGGGGTTTTCATCCCAATGTGCATCACTTTACACTTGCCAGCATTGAACTGCATTTGCCATTTTGCCACCCACTCACCCAGTTTGGAGAGATTCTTTTGGAGCTCCTCAAAATCTGTTTTGTGTTTCACTACCCTAAGGAGTTTGGTATCATCTGCAAATTTGGCCACCTCACTGCTTACCCCTACTTCTACATCATTTATTAATAAATTAAAAAGCACCAGTCCCAGTACAGATCCCTGAGGGACCCCACTTCTTATTTCCATCCATTGTGAAAATTCTCTGTTTATACCTTCCCTCTGTTTCCTGTTCTTCAATCAGTTAGCAATCCACATATGTACTTGTCCTCGTATCCCATGACTGCTAAGTTTCCTCAAGAGTCTTTGAAGAGGTGCTTTGTCGAAAGCTTTTTGGAAGTCCAGGTATACCATGTCAACTGGATCACCTTTATCCACACACATGTTGACACTCTCAAAGAATTCCAAAAGGTTCATGAGGCAAGATTTACTTTTGCAGAAGCCATGCTGGTTCTCTTCCAGCAGGGACTGCTGTTCTATGTGTTTTCCAGTTTAATCCTTGAGAATGCTTTCCATCAGTTTACCTGGAAAAGACGTTAAGCTAACTAGCCTGTAATTTCTTTGATCACCCCTGGATCCCGTTTTGAAAACCGGTGTTACATTTGCTACTTTCCAGTGCTCCGGTACAGAGCCTGACTACAGGGAAATATTTTTTAGCAAGGAGGTTGGAAATTTCACATTTGAGATTTTTAAGTGCTCTTGGATGAATGCCATCTGGCCCTGGCGATTTGTTAGGTTTTAGTTTTTCCAGACAGTTAAGAACATCATCTCTTGTCACCTCTATCTGACTCAGTTCTTTAGCCTCCGTCCCAGAAAAGACCTGGTTCAAGAACAGGTATATGCTCAGTATCCTCTGCCTTGAAGACAGATGCAAAGAACTCATTTAGCTTCTCTGCAGCCTCCATATCCTCTTTAATAATCCCTTTCACTCCCTCATTGTCTAAGGGTCCAACCACCTCCCTGGCAGGTTTCCTACTTCTGATATATTTAAAGAAGTTTTTGTTATTCCCCTTGATCCTTTTAGCTAAATGTCCCTCAAACTCTCTTTTCACCTCACCTTTCATTTCTTTTGCCAGAGTTTGTTTTCCTTTCTGTTCTCCTCATTTGGACAGGCCTTCCAATTTTGGAAGGAAGTCTTCTTCTCCTTTATTGCTTCCTTGACTTTACCTGTTAGCCAAGCTGGCATCCTCCTGGACCTGTCCTCCTTTTTGGTATACAGTCTAACTGGGCTTCTAGTATTGAGGTTTTGAGTAAATTCCATGCATTATGGAGTGAAATGACTCTCTTGATTTTCACTTTCAGTTTTCTTTTCACCATACTGCTCATTTTGGAGAAATTTCCTCTTCTGAAATTCGAAGTGTTAGACTTCCTTGGTGATTCTCTCCTTGCATGTATGCTGAATTTGATCGCACTATGGTCACTGTTTCCTAAGGGGCCCATGACACTGACATTATGCACCAGGTCCTGGGTGCCACGTAGGTTTTAGTCCAAGGTCACCTTATCCCTGGTTGGTTCCAAGACCAATTGTTCTAGGGCACAGTCATTTAGCATATCTAGAAATTTGACATCTTTGTCATCACCTGACTGAATTTACCCAGTCTATGTGTGGGTAATTGAAGTCACCCATTATTACAGCCCTGCCTCTTCTTGACGCCTCCCTGATTTCCTGCAGCAACTTCCAGTCACTGTCAGCATTTTGATCTGGTGGGTGATAGCATGTCCCTAGCAGCACATTTCCTTTCAAGCTTTGTATTGTCACCCACAGGGTTTCTGTGGAGGGCTCCAGTCCTCCTAGTTTTTCAAGCTTGTTAGATTCTATCCCTTCCTTGACATACAGTGCTACTGCACCTCAAACGTACCCCTGCCTGTCATTTCTTTAGAGTTTATATCCAGGGATAACAGTGTTCGATCGGTTCTCACTCTTCCACCAAGTTTCTGATATGCTCACTATGTATTTCTTCACTAGCAACCAAGTACTCGAGCTCACGCATCTTGTTTCAGAGGCTTCTGGCATTGGCATATAAGCACCTATATGCTGAACCTCTTACCAGGTATATGCTGATCTTTTTGACCAGCTAGCAAAGCCTTCTGTCTGGTCTTTATGTGGTTCTGCTCTGTCCCCTTCTGTTTTATCTGAATCTTTTACACCCTCGCACCTTACAGAATGGCATTTGCCGAACCAGATACTGCCCAGCTCCTGTTGGCTATTCCTCAGACATCTCCTTTTAAAAGCTGCTCTGCAACCTTTTTGATTTTAAGTGCCAGGAGTCTGGTTCCATCTTGGTTCAAGTGCAGACTATCCCTTTTGTACAGGCCTTGCTTGTCCCAAAATGTATCCCAGTGCCTAACAAATCTAAACCCCTCCTCCCGGCACCAACGTCTCATCCATGCATTGAGACCCCTCAGCTCCGCCTGTCTCACTGTACCTGCCTGTGGAACAGGAAGCATTTCTGAGAATGCTGCCTTGCGGGTCCTAGACATCAATACACTACCTATCTACCTAAATTTGGCTTCCAGGACCTGCCGACTACATTTCTCCACATTGCTGGTGCCGATGTGCACCATGACCGCTATCTCCTCATCAACACTGCCTAACAGTCTATCTAGACACTGCATGATGTCCGCAACCTTCTCACCAGACAGGCAAGTCACCGTGTGGTCAACACACGGATTGCCAACCCATCTCTTTATACCTCTAATGATCAAATCACCCACTACAAGGAGGCCCTCACCCCCCCAGAGGTGTATCCCCTGTGCGAGAAGATATGGGCTCATCATCCATGAAAGGGGTCCCTTCTAAGGGAGCATTTCCCTCTTCCTCAGACTGATGTCCTCCTTCCCCGAGAACTTCATTCTCCATGACAGCAGAGGAGCTATCAGTCTTGGAGTGGGATGCCTCTACCATGTCCTTGAAGGTCTTGTCCACATGCCTCTATGTCTCTCTGAGCTTCACAGTTAAACTCCCATTTAAACTCCATTCAAACTCCCATTTGAACCATTGGATTGTAGTGAGTTTCTCTGCTCCAGCCTGAGGTTTGAAGGTGGCAGCGTTAAGTCCGAATGCAAATTTCACCATAACCATTTGTGCTGTTTCTGGAAGTGAAATCATAGAAAGGGCAGCCCTGCCCTGCCCAGGAAAATGCCCATTCCATGTCTGCCATGCTTCTTACTGGCCACCTCTCTGAGCATTTGTCCCTCCTGTCTCCACATCCTTCAAGCTGTTGCAGGGCTCTTACAAGGATGACAGTGAAATTGCTATAGGATAAGGGTTTAAATGCCATTCAAAGGGATTTAAATGCCCTTTCCCTGCTGAGGGCAGGAGGTCCATTCCAAAGAGAAACACTAACATACTTGGCATGCCCCCCTTGAAGATTGTGGCCAATGGCTGCTGCCCTGCCAATGTTCTGATGCCTTGCCCACTGTCTGATGATGTGAGCACTATGGATATTGCTGGGATGCAGCCCCAGCAGACTAGGAATAGGGAGTAGTTCCCCTGCCCTGAAATCAGATGTTGCTGGGCTACAATTGGACAAACGTCGGTGATGCCATTCAGTTACAAAGATTAACCTCAGGTTCATCTACCCCTGGTTTGCCATTACATGTGAATGCAGCCATAGAAAGAAACCATTATAGGCTGATTTTCACGGTAGAAGAAACTGACCACTTTTGTATTGTCAATCTATGTTGATTGAAAGTCCCCTAGAGAAGAACTGCATTCCTTACAGCTGCTTCCACAATGTTGGCACTAAATAAAATACTAAATGGTGATAGTAATAGTTATATATTAGTAGCTGTAATATAATATTTGTAGATTACTAAATGTAAAATGATCATATAATTTATGTACATGCAGCACTATACCATTTTTAAACTTCCCAGTAATAGGAACATAGGAAGCTGCCATATACTGAGTCAGACCATTGGTCTATCTAGCTCAGTATTGTCTACACAGACTGTCAGCGGCTTCTCCAAGGTTGCAGGCAGGAATCTCTCTCAGCCCTATCTTGGAGATGCCAAAGAAGGAACTTGGAGCCTAGATGCTCTTCCCAGAGCAGCTCCATCCCCTAAAGGGAATATCTTACAGTGCTCACACTTCTAGTCTCCCTTTCATATGCAACCAGGGTGGACCTTGCTTAGCTTAAGGGAACAAGTCATGCTTGCTACCACAAGACCAGCTCTCTTCCCTAAACAAGATACTGATTGGTTTTGGAATATAGTAATCATCTTCCAAAGTATTTAAACTTCCAAACTATTACTTAATTACTAATATGAGTCATAATATAGGAGAAGTAGTTGATAAGGCTAAGCCACCTAACAGCGCAGCAGGGAAATGTTTAACTAACAAGCAGAAGGTTGCCAGTTCTAATCCCCGCTGGTACTATATTGGGCAGCAGTGATATAGGATAATGCTGAAAGGCATCATCTCATAGTGCACGGCGGAGGCAATGGTAAATCCCTCCTGTATTCTACCAAAAGAAAACCACAGGGCTCTGTGGGCACCAGGAGTCAAAATCGACTTGACGGCACACTTTACCTTTATCTTAATTGATAAGGCTAATCTTAATAGTGCTTATAATGCCCTGTGTCTCTGTTCTTGTTATGTTGCCCACTCAAAATGCATGCAATCATTTTGCCAAATAATAAGCTAATAAGGCAAAGGTCGAAGGTTTGAGTCGCAGTTCAAGAAGCCACTAGGGTGAATTTGCCTGCTGTTTCAGTATGAAGGGCATGACCTACCCCATAATTACATCTGCAAAGCCTCCTGTTTAATACTCCTTTGTATGTTTTTCTTTCTTCTGTATGCCTTTCTTTTATGATTCATTAATTAACAGAGCCATAGCCTCAATCATTACAGATGTTCTTTCTTTGGGAGAGAATCAATAGACAAAAGTAGATAGTCTGGGATTTATTGTGTGTAGACTCTTCTCAGCCTTTATTGTTAGAGTTGTACCTCTCCATTTAGCCTTTGATTCCCCCCCCCCGTTTTTCCTACATTGAAAAGAAGCAATGCCATCTTTGTAGTGATACTCCAAATCATGACATTACAATTAGTCTGCTGCAATATATTCATGTAGAAATTAACTCATGAATGGGAATGACACTGATCTGATTGCAGATGAGTCCAACCAGTTAACATCAACCGGCTTTGGGAACTTTGGTTGAAAAGCGGCATATAAATATTTGTTGTATTTGTATTTGTTGTATCACACTTTTGTTACAATCAAATCACGAGTGAGTGCAGTTCAGACTTTTTGAGATGTCTAACTTTTTCAGGGATGAGGGGCCAATTAGGATAGTCTGCTACTGGAAGCTTATCAATCTGGAAGGATTCCTATGACTGGTGATTTTCCTGCTGATAGATCTAATGACCCTGACAACAGTCTGTTTGACTCTGGAATGAGAAAATGACACAAGCCATCAAAACAATCACTTCTAAGTTTCCTCTTTCCTGCTGCAGGCAGTTGGTTTTCCATGAAATTGTTGCCA
The DNA here is from genome assembly GCF_027244095.1 of Hemicordylus capensis. NCBI lineage: Eukaryota > Metazoa > Chordata > Lepidosauria > Squamata > Cordylidae > Hemicordylus > Hemicordylus capensis. The sequence goes on from NC_069657.1 coordinate 318,988,740, forward strand.
ATGAAGCATCAGGATGCTTCATTGCTATCAACTGGAATGACAGTGGAGAAAAACTCATGACAAAAACTGGCTTACGGCCCATTTTCTTGACTATGTCATGGCAATGATGGCAACAAAGAGAAAGTTATTTTCTGCCGCCGTCTAATCCACAGAGCTTACAGAGAGCTATGAGGTACATTTCTTTCAGGTGGAGAGCTATGTGATACATTTCTTAACTGAGAGGCAGACTAGTGCATATGCATGTTCTTTTACATGCTGGACCCTTCAGCTAATTGGAGGTTTCCACAATAGTCTGATATGAGCAGTTTGAAAAACATTTTGTAGATAGCATCATATCTGCCATAACTTGGACTCCACATTAAGAGTTCATCATATGAGGGTACACATCTGCCTGCTATTTTGAATTCTTCTCAACTTGTACAGCCTGATGATGT